>NC_072433.2:34790000-35990000 GCF_028878055.3 Symphalangus syndactylus
ACTTCTTCTCTGGACTCAGTGTCATTCTGGCCTACCATAAGTACAAAGTGAAATAAAGAATTGCACTGGAAAACAAATAGCTCCCTAGCCCAGCATTCTCAAGTCTGGATGTCTGGTATGTGTTGCTTTTATCACTCATACATGAAAATGTAATGTATTTTGTGATGTTCATAGTGGAGTGGCATTTAGAGACCTAAGACCTGACACTCTGCTTTAAAACCCCATCATGAGATAAATATCCCTCTTCTAAACCAAAAGAAAAAAAATCAAAAGAAAAGGTGATACATTTAATAATGATCCAAATGAACAGAAATGAAAGGAACTACATTGGCTGGGTTGATACCAAGTCACCTCTGCCCTGACTGAAGCTGATCCACCACTTCTATCTTCAGCTGTTTATTCAGTCCAAGGCCTGACTTCCTGCTTTATATGCATCTCGTGAGCTCCCAGTGCCAGACATCCTGAAATAAATTACCAAATGGACTCCAGGAACACTCCTTGTTCTTGTTATAAATTTCAAGAAATATATAGAACTTCCTATAGACCCACAGGACAGCCCTTTCAGACGTGCTGAGAAGAGCCTGGCTTTCCTCTTCTGGAAGATTTATCTCCTAGAGCCCATGGGCAAAGAGCAGTGGTAAGACCTCTGTGGTTACAAACTCTTCTGCAGTCTAGTTCAAAGAAAACATCATGGGCTTTGGAGTCAGAAAGATTTGAGTTGAAGGCTGAGCTTGCTACCTACTATAGCTGCAACCTTATGCAATGTGCTTCATTTTCCTTGACCATCAAGATCTTCCTATATAAGGTAAGTGAACAGTTACAGTGGAAGAACATTGCAATAATTCAGTGAAATAATGTCTAAAGGCAACGTCATGGTAGTGGAACTAGAGTCTGTGTACAAGAACTACTGAGCCCCTCTTTAAAAAGAGGTATCACCTTCATCTTCCTACCAACTTCATGGAGTATAAAAAGGACATAGCACATTGCAAATGCTGCTGAAATTGAGATATGGGGAGGTAAAATAATATACCAACTGCCCTTCAGAAAGTTGAAGCAAAACTTTCTAATTTTGCCAGGTCACCTGAATACCCTCCACAACTCCAGGATTTTTTTTTCCACTAATCTGGCTTCGGAAGCAATTAATGGTGCTATATTCCCATGACCATTTTTCTGTGTTGTTTTACTTTCTGTTCTTATTTTCTGTGTACATACTTTATTTCATTTTTAATTAGTTTGTTTTTCTTCACTTTTTATATCTACAGAGCTGAGCAGAAATATATATGCAATGTTTAACCTACTATGAAATTTAGAAATGAAGAAATATGTGGTAGGAATCAGCTTTACTCCTTCCCTAGCTCCCAGGGGAATCAAACAAATATAAAGCTGAGATATATTCTTTGCTTACCCAGGACAAGGGGCAACTGGGGGATGTTGCAAGCGTCCATCAACATAAGGTGGACAACGGGGGAAAGAACACTGGAAAAGGAGTCAGGAGGCTGGAGTTCTGTTGCTGCCTCTGCCACTAACTCACCATGCATTCCATCTTTTCTCTCTTCCTCTGTTTCTCTTTCACATCTACAAAATAATGCAGCAGGTCTCAAACTTGCTCTGCATCATAATCATTTTTTTTAATTAAAAGACTTTATTGATTATTATTGTTTTTGATTGATAAATTATAATTGTACACATTTATGGGCTACAATGGGATGTTTTGACATATGTATTCAATGTGGAAGAAGAAAATCAAGCTAATTTATTCAGCACCTCACCTATCCTGTTTTATGGTGAGACATTTGAAATTTATTCTCTTAGTCATTTTGAAATATATAATACATTATTATTGACTGTGGTACCCTGTTGTGCAACAGATCTTAGAACCTATTTTTCCTGTCTATCTGAAACTTTTTACCCTTTGTATCCCTCAACAACTCCCCAATCCTCCCTTCATCATCCCTCACCCCCCCAGCCACTGGTAACCATTATTCTACTCTCTACTTGGACTAGCTCAACTTTCTTAGATTCCAGATATAAGTGAGATCATGTGGCATTTGTCTTTCTGTTCCTGACTTATTTCTTTTTTTATTTTTTGTACATGAATACGTTCTTTAGTAGGTGATTTCTGAGATTTTGGTGCACCCATCAACAGAGCAGTATACACTGTACGCAACCCACCTCCCACCCTTTCTCCCCAGTCCTCAAAGTTCATTGTAGCATCCTTATGACTTTGTGTCCTCACAGCTTAGCTCCCACTTATGAGTGAGAACATATGATGTTTGGTTTTCCATTCCTGAGTTTCTTCATTTAGAATAATGGTCTCCAATTCCATCCAAGTGGCTGCAAATGCCATTATTGCTTTCCTTTTTATGACTGAGTAGTATTCCATGATATCTATACCACATTTTCTTTATCCACTCGTTGATTGATGGGCATTTAGGCTAGTTCCATATTTCTGCAATTGCAAATTGTGCTGTTATAAACATGTGTGTGCAAGTATCTTTTTCATATAATGACCTCTTTTCCTCTGGATAGATACCCAGGAGTGGGATTGCTGGATCAAATGGTAGATCTACTTATAGTTCTTTAAGGAACACTGTTTTCCATAGTATACTAGTTTACATTCACATCAACAGTGTGAAAGCATTCCCTTTTCACTGCATCCATGTCAACATCCATTATTTCTTGACTTTTTGATTATATGGGCCTGGCTTACTTCACTTAGCATAATATACTCTAGATTCATCCATGTTGTCACAAATAAGAGAACTTCATTCTTTTTTAAGACTGAATTGTATTCCATTTTGTATATATACCACATTTTGTTTACCCATTCATTTGTTGATTAACACTTAGGTTGATTCCATATCTTGGCTTTGGGAATAATGTGGCAATGAACGTGGTAGTGCACCTATCCCTTCAACATGCTGAGTTCAGTTCCTTTGCATAAATACCCAGAAGTGGGACTACTAAGTCATATTATAGTTTTATTTTGAGATATCTGAGGAAATTCTATACTATATTCCATAATGACTATACTAATTTACATTCCCACCAACAATGTGTAAGTGTTCCCCTTTTTCCATATTCTCTCCAACAGTTGTTGCCTTTCATCTTTTTCATAAGATGTGTGAGGTGATATCTGATTGTGGTTTTAATTTGCATTTTTCTGATGACTAGTGAAGCTGAGCATTTTTTCGTGCACCTATTGGCCATTTGTATGTCCTCTTTTGAGAAACGTCTGTTCAGTTCTTTGTTTTCTTGCTGTTGAGTTCTATTTCTTATACATTTTAGATATTAACCCCTAATCAGATGTATGGTTTGCAAATATTTTCTTCCATTCTCTGAATTGTCTCTTCACTTTGCTGACTGTTTCCTTTGCTGTGCAGAAGCTTTTATAGTTTAACATGGTCCCATTCATCTATTTTTGTTTTTGCTGTCTGTGATTTCAGAGTCATATCCAAAAAATCATTGCCCAGACCCATATCATGGAGCTTTTCCTTTTATATTTTCTTCCAGTAGCTTTACAGATCCAGGTCTTGTATTGAAGTCTTTCTCCCGTTCCCTCCAAGATGGCCAAATAGGAACAGCTCCAGTCTACAGCTCCCAGCGTGAGCAACATAGAAGACAGGTGATTTCCGCATTTCCAACTGAGGTACCAGGTTCATCTCACTGGGACTTGCTGGATAGTGGGTACAGCCCACGGAGTGTGAGTCAAAGCAGGGCGGGGCATCACCTCACCCAGGAAGTGCAAGGGGCTGGGGAATTCCCTTTCCGAGCCAAGGGAAGCCATGACAGATGGTACCTGGAAAATCAGGACACTTCCACCCTAATACTGCACTTTTCCAACAGTCTTAGCAAACAGCACACCAGGAGATTATATCCCACGCCTGACTCAGAGGGTCCCATGCCCACGGAGCCTTGCTCACTGCTAGCACAGCAGTCTGAGATCGAACTGCAAGGCGACAGCGAGGCAGTGGGAGGGGCGTCTGCCATTGCTGAGGCTTGACTAGGTCAACAAAGCAGCTGGGAAGCTCCAACTGGGTGGAGCCCACTGCAGCTCAATGAGGCCTGCCTGCCTCTGTAGACTCCACCTCTGGGGGCAGGGCATAGCTGAATAAAAGGCAGCAGAAACTTCTGCAGACTTAAACGTCCCTGTCTGACACTTTTGAAGAGAGTAGTGGTTCTCCCAGCACGGAGTTTGAGATCTGAGAATGGACAGACTGCCTCCTCAAGTGAGTCCCTGACCCCCGAGTAGCCTAACTGGGAGACACCTCCCAGTAGGGGCCGACTGACACCTCATACAGCTGGGTGCCCCTCTGAGATGAAGCTTCCAGAGAAAGGATCAGGCAGCAACATTTGCTATTCTGTAGTATTTGCTGTTCTGCAGCCTTCCCTGGTGATACCCAGGCAAAGAGGGTCTGGAGTAGACCTCCAGCAAACTCCAACAGAACTGCAGCTGAGGGTCCTGACTGTTAGAAGGAAAACTAAGAAATAGAAAGGAATAGCATCAACATCAACAAAAAAGACATCCACACCAAAACCCCATCTGTAGGTCACCAACATCAAAGACCAAAGGTAGGTAACACCACAAAGATGAGGAGAAACCAGAGCAGAAAAGATGAAAATTCTAAAAATCAGAGCACCTCTTCTCCAAAGG
Source organism: Symphalangus syndactylus (assembly GCF_028878055.3). Taxonomy (NCBI): domain Eukaryota; kingdom Metazoa; phylum Chordata; class Mammalia; order Primates; family Hylobatidae; genus Symphalangus; species Symphalangus syndactylus. The sequence continues at coordinate 34,794,655 of NC_072433.2, forward strand.
AATGCAGCTCCTTGCCAGCAACAGAATAAAGCTGGACGGAGAATGACTTTGATGAGTTGACAGAAGTAGGCTTCAAAAGATCAGTAATAACAAATTTCTCCAAGCTAAAGGAGGATGTTCGAACCGATTGCAAAGAAGCTAAAAACCTTGAAAAAAAGATTAGACGAATGGCTAACTAGAATAAACAGCATAGAGAAGACCTTAAATGACCTGACAGAGCTGAAAAACATGGCATGAGAACTACGTGACGCATGCACAAGCTTCAGTAGCCAATTCAATCAAGTGAAGAAAGGGTATCAGTGATGGAAGATCAAATGAATGAAATGAAGCAAGAAGAAAAGTTTAGAGAAAAAAGAGTAAAAAGAAATGAACAAAGTCTCCAAGAAATATGGGACTATGTGAAAGGACCAAATCTATGTCTGATTGGTGTACCTGAAAGTGACAGGGAGAATGGAACCAAGTTGGAAAACACTCTTCTGGATATTTTCCAGGAGAACTTCCCCAACCTAGCAAGGCAGGCCAACATTCAAATTCAGGAAATACAGAGAATGCCACAAAGATATTCCTCGAGAAGAGCAACCCCAAGACACATAATTGTCAGATTCACCAAGGTTGAAATGAAGGAAAAAATGTTAAGGGCAGTCAGAGAGAAAGGTCGGGTTACCCACAAAGGGAAGCCCACCAGACTAACAGCGGATCTCTCAGCAGAAACTCTACAAGCCAGAAGAGAGTGGGGGCCAACATTCAACATTCTTAAAGAAAGGAATTTTCAACCCAGAATTTCATATCCAGTCAAACTAAGCTTCATAGGTGAAGGAAGTCATTTTAATCCATTTTGAGTTCATGTTTTTAAATGGTGTAAGATAAGAATCTAATTTCACTTTTTTGCATGTGGATATTTAGATTTTCCAATACTATTAATTAAAGTCTGTCCTTTCTCCACTGTGTGTCCTTGGCACCTTTGTCAGAAATCAATTGACTGTAAATTCATTGCTTTATTTCTGGGTTTTCCATCTTGGACCAAGATGTGTCTGCTTTTACACCAGTGACATACTGTGTTGATGACAATCACTTTATAAATATGTTTTGAAGTCAGAGAGTGTGATGCCTCCAGCTTCGTTTTGTTTTTGTTTTTGTTTGTTTTTGCTCAGGATTGCTTTGGCTATTCAGGCTCTTTTGTGGTTCCACAAGAATTTTTTTTTTCTATTTCTGTGAAGAATGTCATTGGTATTCTGATATGGATTGCACTGATTATGTAGATTGCTTTGGGTAGTACAGTCATTTTGACAATATTAATTTTTTTTTTTTTTTTTTTTTTTTTTTTGAGACGGAGTCTCGCTCTGTCGCCCAGGCTGGAGTGCAGTGGCACAATCTCAGCTCACTGCAAGCTCCGCCTCCCGGGTTCACGCCATTCTCCTGCCTCAGCCTCTCCGAGTAGCTGGGACTACAGGCGCCCGCCACCACGCCCGGCTAATTTTTTTTGTATGTTTTTAGTAGAGACGGGGTTTCACTGTGTTAACCAGGATGGCCTCGATCTCCTGACCTCGTGATCCGCCCGCCTCGGCCTCCCAAAGTGCTGGGATTACAAGCGTGAGCCACCGCGCCCGGCCGACAATATTAATTATGTTAATACATAAGCATAGGATGCATTTTCATTTGTCTGTCTTCTTCAACTTCTTTCAGCAATGTTTCACAGGTTTTTTGTAGAGGTCTTTCATCTCTTTGGTTAAATTTTTTCCTAGATGTTTTTCTTTTTTCATAATTATTGTAAATGAGATTGCCTTCTTGATTTCTTCTTCAGCTATTTTGTTGTTCATATGTAGAAATAATACTGATTTTTATATTAATTTTGTATCCTGCAACTTTACTGATTTACCAGTTCTAAGAGTTTTTGTTGGAGTCTTAAGGATTTTCCATATATAAAACTATGTTATCTGCAAAGAGGGACAATTGACTTTCTCTTTTCCGATTTGGATGCCTTTCTTCCTCTTGATCCCACATGATCATCATGTATTATCTTTTTGATGTGTTGTTGGATTTGGATTGCTTTTATTTTGTTAAGGTTTGTACATCTATGTTCATCAGGAATACTGGCCTGTAGATTTCCTTATTTCTTTTGTCATTGTCTGATTTTGGTATCAGGGTAATGCTGACCTTATATAATGATATAGAAAGAATTCTCTATTTTTCAATTTTTTGAAATAGTTTGAGAATTGGTGTTACGTTTTCTTTATAAGTTTGGTAGAATTCAGCAGTAAAGCCATCTGGTTGTGGGCTTTTCTTTGTGGGGAGACTTTTTATTATGATTCAATCTTGTTGTTCATTATTAGTCTATTCAGGCTGTATGTATCTAGGAATTTGTCCAGTTACTCTAGGTTTTCCAATTTGTTATCATATAGTTGTTTATAATAGTCTCTACTGATTGTGGGTATTTCTGTGGTATCAGTTGTAATGTCTCATTTCTGATTTTGTGTCATCTCTTTTTTCTTGTTTAGTCTCACTAACACTTTATGAATTTTGTTTATACTTTCAAAAAACAACTTTGCATTTTGATGATCCTTTGTAAATTTTTTTCTATTTCATTTAGTTCTGCTCTGATCTTTATGACTTTGTTCCTTCTACTAATTTTGGGTTTGGCTTGTTCTTACTTTTTAAGTTCCTTGATGTTCATCATTAGGTTGTTTATTTGAAATTTTTCTACTTTTCTGATGTAGGCATTTATTACTATAAACTTGCCTCTTAGCACTGCTTTTGCTGTACCCACTAGGTTTTGATATGTTGTGTTTCCATTTCATTTGTCTCAAGAATTTTCCCTCTTAATTCCTTCATTGATCCAATAGTCATTCAAGATCAGGTTGTTTAATTTCCGTGTAAGTGTCCAAAGTTCTCTTGTAATTGATTTCTAGGTTTTTTTCTTCTGTGGTCTGAGAAGATATTGGGTATGATTTTGATTTTTTTTAATTTGTTCAACTTGTTTTGTGGCCTAACACATAGTCCATCCTGGAGAGTATTTCATGTGCTGATGAGAATAATGTGTTTTCTGCAGCTGTTAGATAAAATATTCTGTAAATGTCTGTTATGTCCATTTGGTCTATAGTGCAGATTAAGTTCAATGTCCAGTATTGAAAGTGGAGTGTTGAAGTTCCCAACTATTATTGTTTTGGGTCTATTTCCCTCTTTATCTTGAATAATATTTGCTTTATATATCTGGGTGCTCTGTTGTTAGTTGTATATGTATTTACAAATTGTAATATCCTCTTGCTGAACTGATCTCTTTATTGTTACATAATTACCTTGTCTCTTTTTGGTTTTTGACTTAAAGGCTATGTTGTCTGACGTACGTATAGCTACTCCTGCATGCTTTTGGTTCCATTTGCATGGCATTTTTTTTTCATTCCTTTACTTTCAGCCTATGTGTGTCTTTACAGGTGAGGTGAGTTTCTGGTAGGCAGCATATAGTTCGGTCTTGTTTCTTAATTCATCTTTTAATTAGGGAATTTAAACCATTTACATTTAGTTATTACTGATAGGTGATGATTTACTCCTGCTATTTTGTTAATTGCTTTCTGATTATTTTACATATGCTTCATTTCTTTCTTTCTCCTTTATGATTTGGTGGGTTTCATAGTGATAATATTTGACTCCTTTCTCTTTCTCATTTGTGTGTCTGCTCTACCAGTGAGTTTTATATGTTTGTGTTTTATGATGGTGAATATCATGCAATTCCAGAAACAAGACTCTCTTAAGCATTTCTCATAAGGTCAGTCTAGTGGTGATGAATTCCCTTAGTTTTTGCTTATCTGAGAAAAACTTTATTTCTCCTTTGCTTTTTAAAAAGAGCTTTGCTTGGTAGTATTCTTGCCAGACATTTTTTTTCTTTCAGCACTTTGAATATATTATCCAATTCTCCCCTGGCCTGTAAGGTTTCTGCCAAGAAATCCACTATTATCCTGATGAGGATTCCCTTATATGTGACTGGACAGTTTTCTTCCTGTTTTTAGAATTCCTTTTGTGTTTGTTAGTTTGACTTTTGACAGCTTGACTTTTGAGTTTTCACTACAATATGCCTGAGAGGAGATCTTTTTGGATTGCATCTATGTGGAAATATTTAAGCTTCCTGTATCTGCATGCCTATATTTCTTTCAAGACTTGAGAAGTTTTCAACTATTATTTCATTAAATATGTTTTCTATGCCTTTGCCCATCTCTTCTCTTTTGAAAACCCCCAGATTCAAATATTTGGTTACTTTCTGGTGTTTTATATGTCAACAGGCTTTCTTCATTCTATCTTTTGGAATTTAAGGCTGCAGTGTGCTATGATCATGCCACTTCACTCTAGCCTAGGTGTAAAGGAATAAATTTTTTCTTCTGTTTGATCTAGTCTATTGCTCAAGCACAATTTTATTTTTTATTTAATTCATTGAATTATTCAGTTCCAGGATTTCTGTTTGGTTCTCTTTTATATCTATCTTTTTGTTGAATTTGTCATTGAAATCATGAATTGCTTTATTCTTTGTATTGCTTATCTTATTCACTTGTATCTCACTAAGTTTCTTTGATAACATTATTTTGAATTATTTTTCATGCATTTCATAGAATTATTTTTCTTTAAAATCTGTTATTGGAAAATTGTGTTCCTTTGGAAGTGTCATGTTTCCCTGCTTTTTCATATTTCCTGTGTATTTACTTTGATAGCTGCACATCTAGTATTACAATTGCTCTTCCAATTTGTATGGGTTGGCTGTTATAGAAAAATATTTTTTCTGTAGATGTGTCTATAGCGTTGGCTGGGGAGAGTGTTTTGGCTTTTCCTCTGGGTGGGTGCAGTAGTATAATCTCCATACGATTTTTTTGGCTGTAATCAGCATCAGTGGTATCAATGAGTTCCTCAGTGGCTTCGGTTGTGGTTGTTAGTAAAGACTTTGGTGACGTTTTGCTGGGGACAGGAATGCCAGGTGGGCTAGTCCTCAGGAAACAGTGGTGGCAGCAGGAGGCCACGCATGCTGGTCCACAGGCTCCCAGATGGCCTATGTGGGCACCAGTGATAATTCTGGGTGGGCCAGTCCTTTGGCCTCCAGGAGGTGTGCATAGGTGCCAGTGGTGTCAGCAGCAAACCAGATGGGCAGGTCCTTGGGCCCTTGGGTGGTGTGCTTACCGTAGTGTGCTCAGGATTGCTGGTGACAGTGGCAGTAGCAACAGCAGGCCAACCTTCAGGCTCCTGAGCAGCATATGCAGGCATCAGTGGTGTTTGGGCTGGGCAGAGCAATACTCAGGAGGGCTGGGCAGAGCGATACTCAGGCCCATGGCTGGCTCACACAGGTAGATGCCCGCAGCAGTGGTGGTAGGTTGCATGGGTTGGTCCTCAGGACTTCAGGACGTACATGTGGGCACTGGCAATGGGCCAGGCAGACCCACTTTTATGCCCCTGGATGTAACAAATGGGCACTAGTAGCAGCAGAACAGGCCTGTCCCCAGATCTCTGAAGGTGTACATGGGCACTGGTGGTGATGGGCAGGGTGGATTGATCCCAGACCCCTGGACGTCACATGCAGGTGCTGACATTGGTAGCCATGGTGAGAGTGAACCTGTCCTCTGGCTCCTGGATGGTGCAGGTGGGCTCCAGCAGCAACAGGCAAGGCAGATACATCCCCAGCCCCCCAAACAACATGTATAGATGTCAGCACTGGTGGCACTGAGTGGAGCAAGCCTGTCCTCAGGCCCCAGATGACATGCACAAGCACTGGTAATGAGGGAGCCAGGCAGAGTAGGCCGGTTCTCAGGTCCCTCAATGGTGCAGGCAGTTGTTGGTGGCTGCGGGCAGGATGTGTCATTCCCCAGGTACCCAGATGACATGCATGGATGCTTGCAGGGGTGGCAATGGGTGAGACAGGGTGGTTCCCATGCCCCTTGAAGTTGAGTGCAGGTATACAGTGGCCCTGCCACTGGAAGGAGGGGATTGCTGTCTGTGGCAACAGCCCTCAGACTCTGGGGAGCACATGCCTTGACTTTCGTCTCGGGGGCAGCCTCACTGCTGCACTGCACTGCTTATTCTCCAGGGTATGGGAGAACATGTGGGCTAAATTGCTAGGTATCAGGCTACACCACTGGGTCCAGGTGGCATCAAGATGCTGCAAACTTCTGTGTGGACATGGGGGGGTATCAATGGGACTCCAGGGATGTGGAGATGGAGGGGCTGTAAAATGCAGGATGTAGTCTCTTGGGGACTAGAATGTCAAAATGGCATTTTGCTGCAACTGGTGGGTCTTGGGGTGTGTGTTGGACCCAGCACAAACTCCCCCTATGGAACAATACTGGTTGATGGACTCCAGGGAGCTCTCTGTACTAGTCTCAGGGCCTCCACGGGCCAAGGGGCTCTCTCATGGCTAGGATTGCAGGAGTTTGCAATGGCAATATGGACTGCTGGGATCGCTCACTTACCTTTTCCCCAACAATGGAGAGTTCCTCCTGGCTCTGAGCCAATCCCAGCAGGGTCAGCTGCTTTGCTTCCATTTTGTTCCCTGCCTAAGATATTCCGTCACTTCCCTGCTGAATTCCAGTGTTCTCCCTTAGAAGCTGTATTTCACATGTTTATTTGAGATCTTTCTTATTTTTCATACAGGCATTTATTGCTATCAATTTCCCTCTTAGGACTACTTTTGTTGCATCCCATAAGTTTTGGTGTACTGTATTTTCATTTTTGTTTGTCTCAAGTATTTTTTATTTCATTTTTGATATCTTCTGTGATCCACTGGTTCTTTAGAAGTATGTTATTTAATTTCCACATGTGTGTATATTCCAAGATTTCTCCTGTTATTGATTTCCAGTTTTATGTCATTGTGATTTGAAAATATGCTTGATATGATTTCAGTCCTCTTAAATTTGTTAAGATTTGTTTTGTGGCCTAAAATATGATCTATCCTGGAGGATGTTCTGTGTACACTTAAGAAGAATGTGTATTCTGCTGCTGTTGGATAGAACGTTCTGTGTATGTCTTTCAGGTCCATTTGGTCTGAAGTGTAATTCAAGTTCAATGTTTCCTTACTGACTTTATGTCTAGATGATCTGTCCATTGTTGAAAGTGGGGTTTTGCAATCCCCTACTACTATAGTATTGCAGTCTACCTCTCCCTTCAGATCACTTAATAATTACTTTGTGTATTTAGATGCTTCAATATCAGGTGCATATATATTTACAATTGTAACAACTTTAACAATAACAATTATAAATTGGTAAATTAACCCCTTTATCATTATGTAATGACCATCTTTGTCTCATTTTAGAGTTTTTTACTTAAAGTCCATTTTGTGAAATGTAAGTACAGCTAACCCCGCTCTCTTTTGGTTTCCATTTGCATGGAACATCTTTTGCCATCCCTTCACTTTCAGTCTGTGTGTCCTTACTAGTAAAATGAATCTCTTGTAGGTAGCATATGAACTGGATTTTGTTTTTTTATCCATTCAGCTACTTTGTCTTTTTATTGGATAATTTAATCCATTTGCATCCAAGGTAACTATTGATAGGTAAAGATTTGCTACTGCCATTTTGTAATTTGATTTCAGATCATTTTGTAGGTCCTTTGCTTCTCTTTTTTTGTCTTCATTTGTGGTTTGATGGTTTTCTGTGATGGTATGTTTTGAATCCTTCCTTTATATGTTTTCTTTAACTTCTATAGGTTTTTGCTTTGTGGTTACCATGAGGCTTACATAAAATATTTTATCCTTAAAACAGGCTTTAAACTGATAACAATTTGCCTTTAATCACATACAAAAACTCTGCACTTTCATTCTTTCCTTCCCATATTTTCTGATTTTGATGTAAACTTAAAATTTGCATCCTTTAACAATATACTGTAGCTACAGTTGTTTTTAATAGTTTTGTCTCTTAACCCTCCTAGTAGTAGTAAGATTGCTTCACACACCACCTTAACAGTATTAGAGAATTCTGAGTGTCACTATATATTACTTATACCATTTATTTTTTCACTTTTATATGTTTCCTTTGCTTTTGTCTAAGAAAGCTTTCATTTCTCCCTCATTTCTGAAGGACAGCTTTGCCAGGTAAAGCATTCTTGGTTAGCAGGTTTTTTTCTTTTCCTTCAGTACTTTGAATCTATCGTCCCACTCTCTCCTGGCCTCTAGTTTCTGCTGAAGAGTTTACTGAAAGCCATATTTGGGCTCCTTTGAATTTGACATGTTCCTTGTATCTCACTGCTTCAGTATTCTTTGTCTTTGATTTTCGACAATTTGATTATCAAAAATGTGTCTTGTTGAACTCTTCTTTGGGTTGAATTTCACTGATGACCTATGAGCTTCTTGTACCTGAATGTTGTCATCTATCCCCAGATTTGAAACGTTTTTCTTAGATGTGCTTAAATATGTTTTCCTTATACATGCATATGCATTTCCTTAAATCTGCTTTCTAGGGCTTTTTCTCTCTATTCTCCTTCAGGAATTTCTGTTACATGAAGGTGAGTCCACTTGATGGTGTCCCATAATTACCACAAGCCTTTGTTTTATATTTTTTTTCTTTTTGCTCCTCTGATTGGCTAATTTTAAGTATCTTATTTTAGAGCTAACTGATTCTTTCTTCTGCCCAATCAAGTCTGCAGTTGATGCTTTCTATTGAGTTTTTCAGTTCATTTATTGTATTCTTTATGTCTAGGATGTCTATATAGTTAGGAGATTTCTGTTTCTATTTCTTAATCAAACTTCTCATGTTGTTCATGAATTGTTTTTCAATTTTTATTTTTTATTCATATTTTCTTGGAGGTCCTGAAACTTCTTTGAGACGGTTATTCTGAATTCTTTGTCAGTAATTTCATAGATCTCCATTTATTCTGGGCCTTTTATTGCAGCCTTATTACTTTCTTTTGGTAATGTCATATTTCCCTAATTTTTCATAATCCCTGTATCTTTACAGTAATGCCTGCACATTTGAGGATGTGACCACCTCTTGGCCTTTGCAAGTGTGCTTTAGTGGTGACATACCTTTAGTATTTAGTCTGCCCTGACATTCTAAATAAGCCACTGGTAGCAATCCTGAACAGTCAGACTTTGATGTCAGGTTCTCTAGTTGGACTGGGTCACTTTCTATATTCTGAGATTGAATAAACTTCTAGTTGTGCTTCATGGTTTGGTGGAACCACTGACTTGACTCTGCCATTAGGTGAAGCTGATAACTGCACTCTGTGAACATCTCGAATCAGGCAGGTTGTCTTCTCTGTCTAGGCAGTACCATTGTTTGGAATCCATAGTTGGCTATGCCCTGGGCTTTGAGACTGAATGAGGTTTCTGAAATTGCTGCTCAGCCACATGGTAGGGCAGGCCAGAGGCTATGCTCCACAGATACATGTGGACTTGGGCTTATATCCCAGCCTAGGATAAGCTTAAGTAGAGCACCAAGTTTGATGGAGTCACCACTCATCAGCTGAGGTTGGATAGGGCCAGATGTTCCCTCTGCAGACCTGAAGTTGCCTCCCAGTCTAGGGAAGACTTAATGAGAGCACCAGGACTTATCTGGATTACCTCTATGCTACCAGGGCTGGGCAAGGCCAAGTGCTCCCTCTGAGGGTAATCTCTAACCTGCAGTTGCTTCTTGACCTGGGGAAGCCTTAACAAGAGCACTTGAGCTGTATGGGGAAGCTGGCTAGGTATTCAAGCCCAGAAGACCAAAGGACCATGTTTCCTACAGCCTGATTTTGTTGGCTAGTTTGTCTGGTGTGGTACCTTCACCTGCCAAAATGCAAAGCAACTGCCAAGATCTGCACTCTGACCACTGTGAAGCCCACCCTTGTTCTTTGTTTCTCACTGACCATAAGTGGTCTAGCCTGGCTGGTACTCCCAATGCTTCCTGTAGGATAAGACAAGACTGAGCCTCCACTAAAAGGTCTCAGAATAGTGGAAAGCTGAATGTCTGCCTCCAACTCACTATTCCCACTGCAAAAACCTTGGGTCTGGAGGAATTCTCTGTGTGTGGTGCTGTGCCAGCTTGAAGGAGGGGCAATGCAGTCAAAGGGAGCCATTCCTCTTACCATTTAACATGGCTTCTCTCAGATTTATAGTTGAAGAGGCTGTCTCAGCCTCACTCTCGAGTTCTAGGGTATTCACAATGATATTCTTGCCGTGGATAGTTGCTAGTGGAATTTATGTTGTGGAGAGTGAAGCTAGAGAACATCTATTCTATTCTGTCATCTTGCTGATGAATAGATTTTTATCTTTTAAAGCAATTTTAGGCTCACAGTCAGGTTTAGTGGAAAGTACAGAGAGTTCCCACATAGGTCCTGTAGACACTCCCCTACCATCAACACGCTGCACTAATGTGGTACATTTGTTACCACCGGTGAACCAACATTGACGTATTTCTATCAACCTAAGTCCATAGTTAATATTAGAGTTCACTCTTTCTGTTGTACATTCTGTGGGTTTTGGGAAATGTACAATGGCACAAATCTATCATTATGGTAGCATAGAGAGTATTTTCACTGTCCTAAAAATCCTCTGTGCTCCACCCATTCATTCCTGCCTCCATCCAAACCCCTGGAAACCACTGATCTTTTTATTGTCTCCATTGTTTTGCCTTTTCCAGAATGTCACATAGTTGAAAACATACAGTACACGTAGCCTTTTCAGATTGACTTCTTTCAGTTGGAAAAATGCACTTAAAGTTCCTCCAGGTCTTTTCATGTCTTGGTAACTTGTTTCTTTTTCACACTGAATGATATTCCATTGGGTGGATATATCACACTGGTGAACATTTTTTAAAGAGAAAAGCCCAACCCAGATTTACTGCATCAGACATTTTATGTGTATTTTAACCAGATCCTCAAGGTGGCTCTAATATATATCTGGGATAGATTATTATAAAGATTTCTCCTGGATTTAAAAAATAAGTACATTAATGCTCCCTAGATTTAAGATGCTTCTTTTCCTTTGAGGAAAAATATATATTTCCTCTAAGATGGGCATGTCTGTGCTCCATCCCTGCATCTTTCACTCAGTCAGTAAGTCCTGGTATAGGGAGATTGTAGAAGAATCTGAGCAGAGTGACTGCTCCCAACTGAGAGAGCAAGTTTTGCTTTCAGTTTTCGATCAACGGAAAGGGAGGGAGAAAGATAAATTGTGAAGACAGAATGGTAGAAAGTAGGAAGAATGCTAAGAAATCTGATATCCTAATTTTTGCCACATAGCAGGCACTCTAAAGTAATTGTCTATTTAGTTTTATTTCCATAGGAAGTAATATTTACTTAAAGATAAGAAAACTAAGGCCAAAGACTTTACCATTTTCCAGTAAGAGACTCCAGATTCAGCCTGTATGCTTATACTATTCTTTTACCCATCCCAATCTAGATTATAAACTTTGTGAGAGCATAAGCCACGTGTCTTATTTACCATTTTAACTTAAGTACTTGACAGACACAAAGTACACAACAAATATTTCTTGAAGTAAATTTAAGATTTAGATTTAAGAAGTAAATTTAAGATACACTTGAAGTGTATCTTAAATGAAGGTCTGTTCACAAGAAGTATGCTGCCTTTTGATAGGTTAATTATAATAGAAAATGAAGAAAAATTAGCTAATATTTCTGATATTTTATGTGATTCTACATTTTTTATAGCACAAGCCTCAGGAAAAAAAAAAGACATCTCTTAAAGCTGTAGATGATTCAGTAAAAAGGCTGTTAAACCCCAGATTCATAATCACACTAGGCAATGGTGGTTCATTTTCTAAGCTCACCATGATACACCTCTTGATCAAGCAGAGCTAGGCTAATGGTGCCTGTGATTTATCGCCCTTCCAGAAGAATCACAGATCCCATTCTACTATGCCCCAAACACATCTATAGCTTCTCTGGACGAAGCATCAATTCCTTCAATGTGAAAAACAGTCAACAATGTATTAAAAAACAGGGTTCCCTTCTAACTACATAGTGTGTGTTTCTTTATAAATCCTCTCTAAGGGCTCCTAATGACATATAACTCATATTGTAGTTATAGAATGAGGCACATGTGCCCCCGGGCCTTCTCAGTCTAGTAACACATTAGACATTTGGGATGCGCATTCATTCTCTAATATCATTCACTGCCTTATATTTCCAAAGAGTTAGTAGCTCAGTGATAATGAGGTCAAAGTCCCTGATTTGATTTCTCATGGGCAAAAATGATTATCCTTTTCTTGCTTAGACATATAAATGTTACAGAACGTTACCAGTTCTCACTGTATTTCCTCCATGGACAAATTCTAGTAGGGAAAAAAAGATCATTTTGTTGTATAGGTCTCAACGACCTACTGTATAAGATGAGAATAAAGATAATAAACTTTTTTTTTGAGACAGTGTCTCCCTCTGTCACCCAAGCTGGAGTGCAATGGTGTGATCTTGGCTCATTGCAACCTCCATCTCCTGGGTTCAAGTTATCCTCCCACCTCAGCCCCTCAAGTAGCTGGGACTATGCATGCACCACCACACCCGGCTAATTTCTGTATTTTTAGTAGAGACAGGGTTTTGCCATGTTTACCAGGCTGGTCTCAAACTCCTGACCTCAAGTGATTCACCCACCTCGGCCTCCCAAAGTGCTGGGATTACAGGCATTAGAAACTATGTCTGGCCAATAAACACTTCTCATCTATTTTGTAATGTACAAAAACAGATCCAAAAAATAATTTATGTGCACTTAGTGAGCATTATAGAAGGAAAGGAAGCAAAGAGCTCCATAATAAGGTGGAAATCATTTACACAGGGACTTACTCTCTGGAGAGTGCAAGGAGGAGATATTCACAAGCAGGGAGCATTTTCTCCCCTAGGACTGACTCTGGAACTGTGTAAGGAACTGCTGGTTTCTACAGTGCCCGATAAACAGCTCTCACCTGACAGAGCTGCTTGGCTTGTGGATGGCAATTCCAAGGTGAATGGACAACATCCTGTTCAGAAGGCTGCTTCTCTGATTGAAGAAGAGTCAAGAAAACCTTTTTCTTTTGAGATATTTATAGCTTAGAGAAGTTGGATAAAGTATACCTTTGTGAGCAAAATTTACTTTTCTCTGTACCTGAGTTCTCCAAATTTTGAAAACTATTTGTGAATAGTCTTATTTTATGGCAATGTAGTTATTCACATAAGTTCAGTAAGAATCTGCTTTCTTTTGTAACAGGACAAAATTGAAGACACCGGTTCTTTTACCAAGGCTTTGACTGGAATGACATACTTTCAGATATGACCAGACTGAGGAAGTGAGGTTGACTGTATAGAGCTAATAAAAGCCCCTTGGAAAGTCTGACCTAGTACCTCATCTAAATTGTTCCCTTACAAGGCTTCTGACCTGTAGTAAATAAAGAATGTCACTTACTAACAGACCCAGGAACCTCAAGATATTTTAAGACCTCCTGAAGAAAGGAATTCATACAGGTATTATAAGAATAGGCTGGCTGGGCGCGGTGGCTCAAGCCTGTAATCCCAGCACTTTGGGAGGCCGAGGCGGCCGGATCACGAGGTCAGGAGATCGAGACCATCCTGGCTAACACGGTGAAACCCCATCTCTACTAAAAATACAAAAAATTAGCCGGGCGTGTTGGCGGGCGCCTGTAGTCCCAGCTACTCGGGAGGCTGAGGCAGGAGAATGGCATGAACCCGGGAGGCGGAGCTTGCAGTGAGCCGAGATCGAGCCACTGCACTCCAGCCTGGGGGACAGAGCGAGACTCTGTCTCAAAAAAAAAAAAAAAAAAAAGAATAGGCTAATAGTGAATCCTTGGCTTAGCTTCTGGCCTTGAGGCTTTTAAAAAGTTGAATCCAAAATTTCTTGTAAAAGTTCCAGCAAAGCTAACTTAAAAAGAGCCTATAGGGCTGATCACTATTCTTGCTACATTTTATGCAAATAATCAGGCCAAGCATAATGAAACCAAAATTTATTTTGCAAATAAATCGTTCCTACTATGATTTATTCTTAGTAGAAATGGGGAAAGTAGATAGAGAGAAAATTTAGATTCTAGCCCTGACCATGGTGTGAGTTTTTTATTATGTGCCTACAATTTGGGCTAACCCTGAATTATTTCCTGACTACAAGAAAACTCTAAATACAACCAAGTTTTACTTTTCTTCATGATGCTTTTAGTTGGCTCCTTAATGAAAGAGTTCTTTGTTGTTGTTGTTGTTGTGCTTGCAACAAATTCTCTTTTGATTATAGTCCTTGTGTGCATTACATTTCTACTAATCAAATTATTAACGTTATGTATCTCTCATTGTTTTAGTTCTCCCGAGAAAACTGAAGACAAGAAATGGTTCAACAGCCTGTGAATCTACCCCATTTGGAATCCCACCGGGCCTGATCTGTTTTCCATTGCCAGTGCATTGCTGCTAAAGCTGTACGATATCAAGCACCCTCTCCAAAGTCCCAAAGACCACCGCAGAAGAGGAAGGTGCATGAGATTGTAAGAGCCAGATTAGGGGGAGGAATGTAGAGGCTGAAGCATCTCCATCTTGGATGCTAATCTACCATGTTTGCTTCGATTAACCCCAGTTCCAGGAAGGCCTCTGAAATGTCCAGTTTATCTATTTTTCCCTGTGTAAGGGCAGTTACTTATCTTGATAGAGTCTGGATATTTGTCTCGCCCAGATCTCATGTTGAACAGTAGTCCCCAAGGCTGGAAGTGGGGCCTGGTAGGAGGTGTTTGGGGCATGGGAGCTGATCCCTTATGGCTTGGTACTGTCTTCACAATAGTGAGTTCTTTCAAAATCTGTTCATTTAAATGTGTATTGCACCTCCCAGCCACCACCCCCATCAATTGCTCTTGCTTGTGCCATGTGATAGTCCTGCTCCCCCTTCACCTTCAACCATGATTATACACTTCCTGAGGCCTCCCTAGAAGCTAAGCAGATGCCAGTACCATGCTTCCTATAAAGCCTGCAAAACCATGAGCCAATTAAACCTCTTTTCTTTATAAATTATCCAGTCTCTGGTATTCCTTTATAGCAATACAAGAACGGCCTAATACATACCTTAAATACTGCTCTTAGGGCAAATTCCTATCTATCCCCTCTGAAGCATGTGTGCCTCTCCCTTACGGTATGTAATCCCTGGGTCTGGTAGGTAATGGTGCATAATCCACCACCCTAGTCTCTAGCTGCCAGAGACACAGATAAGGCTTTTGTTCCTAAGTCCCTATGAAATGTTTCTTTATAAGAAAATAAAAGAAAGGGGGAAATAAGAGGTGGGAGGGAAGAGGGAAAATTTTTGGTAAGATGGTATTAATAGAGTATTACAGTGGCCTTTCATTGTTTCTACCTACTGAATGTCCATCTGCCATGTTTATGATTATCACACCTCAATATTTTTCTCAAGAAGCCACCTCTTTTCCACTTTTGTGTTTATATGGTTTGATCCATTTCCTATATTCAGGGGAAATGGGTCCAGATCTTAGGTCTCAGCAATCATTTAGTTCCACTTTTTGGCCAAAGTGATTATTTAAGGATTGGCATATGCCCACATCTAGTCAAAGTCAATCTCAGAACTTTTCTAAAGGAATTGGGCAAGAAGCCTTCTCCACACACTTGGAAAGTGAAAAAAATAAAAATGAGTCATCAGTGTTTTGGAACCATTCTGAGTTGAGAGCCTGCCTGAAAATGAAAGCAAAATGAAATTTGCAGAATCTAGGAATGCTGAAAGCTAGCTTCTTATGACATTATCTGAGCATCTAGATCTAGCTACATCTGAAACTAATATTTTTTATTGTCAGCCCATAAATTCCCTTTTAATTTGAAGCCAATTTAGAGTTGAGTTTCTATCACCAAGACTAAAGAGTCCTGATTAACATGATTACAGAAAGTAGGAAAGAGGCTCAGATACTTCAGACCTACCATTGCACATGATAAAAGAAAGAACAAATGCCGAACACAGACAGAACTCACTTAAATCTTGACTCTACAAATTACTAGTGTTGCAACTGTTACAGGAGGGAGTCAAGCAGACATGAGCAGGGCAGGAGAGTGTCCTCCTCTGCCAACCAGGACTCTCAGATGACCATCAGGTAATGCTCAAGCAGTTATTAAACTGTCTCTCTAAAATAATAATTGGTTGCAGCCAGTACCAGAGAAAGGCAGTCTCCCAATAGATAGAAAAACCTGAAACTGGTGATCAGCTTCCTGATAAGATCTCAGGAGTTGGGTAACTGGGTTCAAGCATGTGCACTAAGAGGCAAAATGGTGAAGTTCAACTGCTATATGACCTTACAGGAACACTCGATTAGTAAGGGAAGAACATAAGCATGCAAACAACTCCAGTAAACACACCACACATGCAGCCCCTCCCAAGTGCTGCCAGGCCACTGTGCATGTGCAATGCCAATGTATAAGACCCCAAGTCAAAGGTCAAACCATGCACTTGATCTCTCAAGTTGCCCACTTGGCCTTCTTCCAAGTGTACTTTACTTACTTTTGATAGAGGCAGACAATGCCTAGACAGATATGGGTGGGTCCCCCACTAAATCCCACTTCCAAGCTGAAGAGAGTTGAAAGCCTGAAAGCCAAGCTGCAAGCTAAATCCTCAGACCAGATTGAGAACTTGTCTTCCCATTTGGTGCACTTTCCTCTAATTGGCCCCCACCCTTCACTTATTTTACATATACCTACCCTTTCCTAATTGGTTTTTCTACACTGTCATGCCCACCTTTGAGTGATGTGTTCACTTTAACCTTTTTTTGCATACTCATAAACCAATCAGCATGCAGTCCCCATCCTGAGTCCATAAAAAGTCTCAGACCCAGAAACACCAGGGAACCATCCCTCCCCCTACCCTCCCCTCTCCACTGAAAGCTATTTTCATCACTCAATAAAATTCTTCTCTGCCCTCCTTACCCTCCAATGTCCTGCATATCCTCATTCTTCTTGGGCACAGTACAAGAGCTTGGGAATCACCAAACGCAGGTACAAGCTATAACACAGGCAAGCTGAGGCACACAGCATGGCCGAACAAGGCCCAGGTGGGGCATTGCTAGCCAGGAGTCCCCAGCTTGCAAAGTGACCAAGAAGAAAAATCCTGCATCACTTTCGTTCCTACTCAAAGCTTTTTAATTAATTTTCACTCCTGCTCTAAAACTTGCCTCGGTCTCTCACTCTGCCTTATACCTTCAGTGGAATTCTTTCTTCTGAGGAGGCAAGAATTGCAGTTGCTGTAGACCTGTACAGATTTACTGCCACTAACACAATAGTGTTAAGCAAATTATTTCATTTCTCTCAGCCTTAAATTTGTACATATAAAATGGGGAGATATCTAACTACCAGAATTAGATGGAGAATTAAATAAAATAAAGTATGTGAGAAGTGCTGTACATTGTAGATGCTCCATACACTACTTCCCACATTGCCAATTTTCTCTCAGAAATCCAGCAATGAGAGGGAATTAGACAAGGTCTTCATAACTGTGCCCTTGAGGCTGTCAGCTCACACAATGAGTTCCATGTTCAGTTTTCCAATCACTTGAATTCCAGTCTCGGTGTGACTAACTAGATTACTGTCTCCTACCAGCTGTAGTTACTGTTTTATTCTCCATAAAACCTGGAATCCTTTTATCAGCATAAGTGTAAAAAAATATTGTGGGTGTGGGGTTCTGCAGCACAGAGAATGTTGCAAGCAGTTGGAAGCACAGAAAGATAAAAAAAAAAAAAAAAAAAAAAAAGAATTCTGTCTCAAATCTCATTCTCCAGAGAGCTTTGTAAAGGTGAAGCATCTGTTAATAAAGGCACATATTTGGCTTCTTATTTTATAAGTTAGCCAGAAAACAAACAAACAAGAAATCCCTAAGCAATTCAGGCGTAAGGTATTTAAAAAAAAAAAAAAAAAAAAGGCAATAGGGAACCTGCACATATTAAAATAGAAACTGAACTCAGAGATGATATCTCCTAATTTCTGGGCTCCTAATATGTGTCAAGCCCTCTGTGTGTTTGATTTTCAGCCCTCTACATCCTATGAGGTGGATGTTCTGTTATCCTTTCACAGATGTGGATTCTAAGAGTCAGCAAAGGCTCTGGGAAGGTAAACAGCTTGCCTGCAGTCAAGTCTACTGCTCTTCATCTCCATTAATGCCTCTCTAGGCAAGCCATCATCTTTGTCCTCCTGGTCTCAGAGCTGGTATCTCTGCTTCTATTTGACAACCTTACACTCTATATCCCAAAGAGTATCTAGAATGGTCTTAACGAAAACTAACAATAAGGCATCAAATCATCCCCTATTTAAAATCTCCCAATGACTCTGGAAACTAAGCTGTCACTTTCTTAAAAAACTAAACATGCAACTACCACACAATCCAGCGATTGCACTCAGGCATTTATCCAAGAGAAATGAAAACATATCTTCACACGTAAACCTGCACACAAGCATTCAAAGTAGCTTTTTTCATAATAACCAAAAACTGAAAACAACTCAGTGGGTGAATGATTAAATAAACTGTGGTACATCTGTACCATGTAATATTACTCAGCAATGAAAAGAAACAAATTACACACAACAAAAAGAAAAGAAAATACATACAACAACTTGATGTTGAAAAAAACCCAATCCAAAAAGGTTACATATTGTAAAATTTCATGCATATAACATTTTTGAAATGACAAAATTATATAAATGAAGAACAGGTTAGTGGTTGCCAGAGGTTGAGGATGGGGAAGAGGGTGGGAGGCACATAGGTCTGACAATAAAAAGGCAACACAGGAACTCCTTGGCGTGAGAGAACTGTATCTTGACTGTGGTGGTGAATACATGACTCTCCACTTGTGATAAAATTGCATAGAATACACACAAACACACGCACACAAAAATGAATACACGTAAAACAGGAAATCTATATAAGATCAGTGGATTATATCAATGTCAATATGCATGTGGTAGTGATACTACATTGCAATATTGTAAAATGTTAACATTGGAGGAAACTGGGTGTGGGGTATGAAGAATCTGTTTTATTTCTTACAACCACCTGTGAATTTACAATTACCTCAAAATAACAAGTTTTTTTTGTTTTTTTTTTTTTTTTTGAGACAGGGCTTGGCTCTGTCACCCAGGCTGGAGTACAGTGGCATAATCTCAGCTCACTGTAGCCTCAACTTCCCAGGCTCAAGCAATCCTCCCACCTCAGCCTCCCAAGTAGCTGGTACTACAAGTGTGCACCACTATGCCCAGCTAATTTAAAAAGAAAAAAAAATTTGTAGAGACAGGGGTCTCACTGTGTTGCCCAAGCTGGCCTCAAACTGCTGGCCTGAAGCAATCCTCCCACCTCAGCCTCCCAAAATGCTGGGATTATAGGTGTGAGCCACCATGCCCAGCCAAATTTGATTTTTCAAAAATCACCCAAAGGCTTCTCATCACATTAAGAATAACATTGCATTGCTTGCCCTGGCTCATAGAGCCCTACATGACAAGGGCCCTTGAGATTTCTCTGATCTCATCAATTACCACACTCCTACCCTCCTTAAGCATCAGTAGGCCCTTGCTTCCTCTTGTTGAAATGCTCTTCCTCTGATCTCTGCAGGACTTACTCCTTCTTATCACAGTTTTTGGCCTTTTACCCTCTCAGAGAGGCTTTTCCTGTCCACACAATCTAAAGAGACTCCCAGATGCCCTGTTACATCACCCCATATTAATTAGCACTGTGGCATGCATTACTATTTGTTGGTTTTTGTTCATGTTTTGGTGGTGTTTATATTTGTTTCCCTCAACTAGAAAGCTCTGAAGAGTGGGGATGTTGTTTGTGTTATTTTCTGCTGTATTTCCATCAGCTGGAATAGTGAGTGCCAGAGACACAGTAGGTGCTCAATAAACATTCATTGAGTGGACACAGACAAGCATGAATGATAATCTGTGGAAAGAGGTCTTATTTAATACCTAGTCATGTTCTGCTTGGCATTCAGGACCTCCATCTATCCCCAGTGGTTTCAAACTCTCCACCCAGATATTATATCTTAGTGTTTTATTGCAAGTCTCAACATTAGCAGGACAATCTAGACCTAAAAGAGCCAAGAAATTAAGGGAATAGACACATTCTAGAGATGAACAGGAGAATGGGAAACAACTCAGGTAATAAAATGGTAAAGAGGATGGAAAAGCCAGATAAATTCAGTAAGTGCTCACTGACCTCCCTGTTTGCCAGGCAGTGTGCTATGCACTGTGGAGATAAGAGATAAGGTCATCATAGTCTTGAGCCTCCAAGTCCCTCATGACTCAACCTGAGAGTCTCATCAGGAAAGGAAATCATTTGAATGACCTGATAGGTGGGCTGGAAAACCTGAGCAGAGTGGACAAAGCTAATAGGATTCCATCTTAGAGATGATAATCATTGGGAAAATAATGTAGTCAGAGACCAAACCAGTGGTCTCTATTCCTCTTCAACTGGAGCAGGGCCATTTTGGCCTGTATCATTTACTGAGATTTTCTAATCAACACATGAACCTATTGTCAAAAAGTGTTTGAAACCACTCTGTGTAAGGCACACCCAGATCCTGGGCTAGCTTAACAGCAAAAGAAAGGATTTTGAAAATATTCTGTCATTTCAAGACAATATTTGCTCTAAACCTTTCCCACTTCTGTCTTTAAGAAATAGATAAATAGAAGCAATGTACTGACATTCTCATTTTCAAGTCCCCAGTGTCACAGTCGTTGTCACAGTCACCTGGGGTTATCAAGTTGCTTCCTTCACAATTGCTGGCCAGGCGAGGCCTGGCACAGACTATCAGAGGCTTCACACATCCCACTCCAATCAGAACAGAGCTGTCTCACTCTTAGAACAAAACAAAGGCAGGGCATTGATTTCTGCATGAGCAACAGAGTTTAACTCTTGTGCTTTCAGCCTAAGAGCTCCAGAAGCCTCAGGAATTTTTCCAGAGTAAGGAATCTGTCCTTCTCTTGGATGGAGGATGTTTGTTCTCATGGCTTCTGCAGTGGAAAGCACCATTCATGAGCTGAAAGGCCATACTGCAAGAAAGCAGGATGTCAGGTGTTTGCTAAATCCCATACCCTCACCTACCATCATGCTATAGACTATACCAGGATTAGCCACTCTGATTCACTAATCAACTAGATCAAATTTGGGGTTGGGGGAAAGATAACCTCTAAAATATGTACAGGGTTCCAAAGGTTAATATAGGGCATTCCAGTCCATTCTTTGATATTGTCCTCCCATCAGCCCTATATGGGGAAGAAGGCAGGAATATTTTTTTAACACTTTTTTTTTTATAGTTTGAGTTCTAGGGTACTTGTGCACAACGTGCAGGTTTGTTACATATGTATACATGTGCCATGTTGGTGTGCTGCACCCGTTAACTCGTCATTTACATTAGGTATATCTCCTAATGCTATCCCTCCTCCCTCCCCGAACCCCATGACAGGCCCCGGTGTGTGATGTTCCCCACTCTGTGTCCAAGTGTTCTCATTGTTCAATTCCCACCTATGAGTGAGAACATGTGGTGTTTGGTTTTCTGTCCTTGTGACAGTTTGCTCAGAATGATGGTTTCCAGCTTCATCCATGTCCCTACAAAGGACATGAACTCATCCTTTTTTATGGCTGCATAGTATTCCATGGTGTATATGTACCACATTTTCTTAATCCAGTCTATCATTGATGGACATTTGGGTTGGTTCCAAGTCTTTGCTATTGTGAACAGTGCCGCTATAAACATACATGTGCATGTGTCTTTACAGCAGCATGATTTATAATCCTTTGGGTATATGCCCAGTAATGAGATGGCTGGGTCAAATGGTATTTCTAGTTCTAGATCCTTGAGGAATTGCCACACTGTCTTCCACAATGGTTGAACTAGTTTACAGTCCCACCAACGGGGTAAAAGTGTTCCTATTTCTCCACATCCTCTCCAGCACCTGTTGTTTCCTGACTTTTTAACGATCGCCATTCTAACTGGTGTGAGATGGTATCTCATTGTGGTTTTGATTTGCATTTCTCTGATGGCCAGTGATGATGAGCATTTTTTCACGTGTCTGTTGGCTGCATGAATGTCTTCTTTTGAGAGGTGTCTGTTCATATCCTTTGAAGGCAGGAATTATATATATATATATATACTTTAAGTTCTGGGATACATGTGCAGAACGTGCAGGTTTGTTACATAGGTATACATGTGCCATGGTGGTTTGCTCCACCCATCAACCTGTAATCTACATTAGGTATTTCTCCTAATGCTATCCTTCCCCTTGCCCCCCACCCACCTACAGACCCCAGTGTGTGATGTTCCCCTCCCTGTGCCCATATGTTCTCATTGTTCAACTCCCACTTATGAGTGAGAACATGCGGTGTTGGTTTTCTGTTCCTGTGTTAGTTTGCTGACACTGATCATTTCCAGCTTCACCCATGTCCTTGTTCACAATAGCAAAGACTTGGAATCAACCCAAATGCCCATCAGTGATAGACTGGATAAAGAAAATGTGGCACATATACACTATGGAATACTATGCAGCCATAAAAAAGAATGAATTCATGTCCTTTGCAGGCAGGAATTTTTATACCCATTTTACAGATGAAAAAATTGATTCAGCAAAGCACTTAAGAAGTTGAGACTTAGAGTTCCTGGTTCTTAGGGCTCTCCCCAGTCTCTTATGCATCTTCTCATGAAAATAATTTGAGTTTTTTCCCTGAAATGAAGAATTACTTGAACCAACTAATAAAACATATTATTTCCTTTAATCAGAACCAACTTTAACCCATATTTAGTAAAATATAGGAGAAAAATAAAGGCCCTGGTCTTGGTATAAATCTCTATTTCTCAGATCTTCATTTTCCCATAAGACTAGTTAGTTCTTCCATCCCAGTGACCCTATCAGTACTGGGAAACATCTATCAGTTTCTCCTGCTACAGAGGTTACAAATACACAGTTTGCTCATAAATAAACTCATATAGTGACATAAATAATAATGATGTCATCTACCTAATGCTTCTTACTTGCATTTCCACATACCTCACGTTATTTGACTCATAACATGGTGAAGTAAATATTGGTAGCTTATTTCACAGAAGAATCAATGAAAAAATTGAGGATCTCAAAATTAGTTAAATCACATGAGATGGCACATCGAATGAGGGGCAGATTTGGATGCCAGCAGCTTTCTTGGCCTCTAAAATCTATTCTCTTATGCCCATATCTTACAGCTTAGGCAGCAATGTTGAGGAGGAAGAGATCATGTGCGACCTGCAAAAGGAGACTGTCCAAGTCTCCCTTCTTTCCACAAATACTTACTGTGTTTGTGATACATGCCAGATATTAGCCTACTCAGTGGGGTCACAGCAGTGAAGAAAACAAACAAGGTCCCCACCCTCCTGAAGCTTCTAAATGCAAACATTAATGGTTTATGGATGATTTTTATTCTTTACTGTCTACTCTGCCCCACAAAAATACAATAAGACCTCTTTGCATACTTTTCACAAAATGAGAAACTATACCTGTAGTTATAGTTAAATATGTAGGCAGTAGTTCTTGGTCTTTTTATTCCAAAGTGCTAAATACCTGACTCACCACTCCGATTCACTGCTGTGATACAGACAAAGCAGATTGGGGTTCTGTACAATTCCCTGCACATTAGCTGTATCTTAATTGCTTTTTCTCTGCCTCAAGAGAGCATTGCAGAATTCAAGAAAGGTTCTCTATTATTACAGCATAACCATGAATCCATAGGTTATTATTTGCAAGCTTCAAAAGTTTAACTAGAAACGGTAACAAATTTTTTGTGACTCACCTAACAAGTGAGGTACATTTGAGATACTATATCCTGAACCTAGTTATTAGCACCAAGAATCTTGTAAGATTCCTCCCCTGAAGAAAGGAATCACTTACTAATTCGTCATAAACCATATGTTTATCACTTACTAATTCGTCCATAAACCATTCTATTATGGACCTGTATATCATATGTGTTGGCTGCCAGTCTGGAAATGTCTGTCACTTTCAGTATAAATTTTTTAATTTCCTTAGCTTAGCACACAATAGCAATGTAACAGGTCAGAAATGGCCTTCCAGATAGGAAGAGAGAAGAGGGAATCAGGAGGCATGGAAACTCTTCCTCCAACATTGCAGTTTGCCTTTAGCCAGCCTTATATATGAGTCATACCAGAAAGAAGAGTAAGAGCAATTATGAGGCTGTCTAAGCTTCCATCTCTTTATAGGCTACAACAGGAGGGAGTCAAAAATCTTGAGTGAATTAAGAAAAGTGGTACTTTTATTGAATTTAAGAGATATACCCTCAGGTGTAAAGCCTTAAAACCCATCTGAATGAATTGGGTTCTACATATGAAACAGAATTTATTACATATTATTCAAATGAAGTTATTTTGATTTAGGGACTGCTTACAGGAGTATAGGCATAGTTTAGGGAACAGACTAAAGATGGTGGAGCAATGAGGAACTACAATAATATGAAGATGTTAATATCCCTAAAGCCAGCGCTAGTATGTTCCAGGAGCCCAATGAGAGCTGAAGCCATGAAGGAGAGATCTCCAGAGGGAACTGGTAGGATGCAGTTCCTGCCTGAAAACAGGGACCAAGTGGATTGAATAAAGAAAATGTGGCACATATATACCATGGAATACCACACAGCCATAAGAAAGCATGAAATCATGTCCTTTGCAGTAACATGGATGCAGCTAGAGGCCATTATCCTAAGCAAATTATTGCAGGAACAGAAAACCAAGTATCACATGTTCTAACTTGTAAGTGGGAGCTAAACAACGGGTACTTATGGACATAAAGACGGCAACAATACACACTGTGGACTACTAGAGGTAGAAAAGCAGGGAAGGACAAGGGTTGAAAAACTATTGGGTACGATGCTCAGTACCTGGGTGACAGGATCAATCATACCCCAAACCTCAGCATCACACAATATTCCCAGGTAACAAACTTACCCATATACCCCCTGAATCTAAAATAGAAATTATTTTTTAAATTTTTTATTAAAATAAAAATTTTAAAAGGTCACCAAGGCAAGAAGGGAGTCAGAAGAGACACACTTCAACCCAACTTTCCCTCCAAACTTCAGTGTATTGCCATTGCATCTTCTCGGCCAAATCCAACAATCCACCAGCCAGCAAAGGAGTCTGGGTGTTGCAGTCTGCAACGGTCAAGTTTGCAGAGACCACAGCAGGGCAGAAAGGGATGAATACAACTCGGGGTACAAATGAACGAAGAGAAGTGAAGTTTGCCCATTCTTCTAGCTCCATCTCAAGCCAACCTCCTCCTCTCTCTATGTCCCTCCTTTGACCTATTTGAATACAGCATAAATAGAATTTTTAAAATACATAAATAACATAATAATAATAATAGATAATTAAGTAGAATAAAAAAGAATAAAACAGCTGCCCTTTCCTACCTCAGGGCCTTTGCCCATGCTGGTCCACCTTCCTTGAATTCTTTCTTTCTCTCAGTCCCTCTTCACGTGCATAGCTTCTTCTTCCCCTTTAAGGCCCCAATAGACACCATTTCCCAGGGAGAATTCTGGAGACCTTAACATTTCAGAATCCTAATCTATAAAGCGTAATGAAACATCACTCAAAACGGAATGAGATGAAGACAGTTTGGATTTACCAAGTTCTTGCGCATATGTTATATTGAAACAGCTCTGTTGTCTGGGATATACCCTGGTTCTTTGCCACGGTTTAAAAAGAATTTAGGACACAGACACACTCGAGGAGTGGGTTTAGGAGCAGAAAGTTTAATAGAAAAAGAACAGAGAGAGAAGAGACTTCCTCATGCTGAGAAAGCAGATTGCCCAAGAGGGTTTCCAGTTTGTGGCGAAACGCAATCATTTTTATACAGAGACTTGAGGGGGTGGTGATTTATTTACATAGGGCTCAGGGGATTGGTTTCACCAGGTGTTTCATTTACATACCCCGGGAAAAGACTGGCCCTCCCACCCTAGTCTTTTATTAAGCAAATGTGGCCTCCACGTGGCGGGGGCCATGATACCTGTACACGTGGTTTTACCTGGAGGCTGCCATGATGCCAGCACACTTGGTGACAAGGAAAAGAGGGCAGGGGAGGCCATATTGAATGTACCTGGCTTCCAGGTACAGCTGTCCGCATTTACATATAAAAGCTCCTGGTTTGCATATCTATGCCTGACTTTTCAGGCTGCTTTTGATTAGAGAAGAAATGATTTGGGGCTGCTTTTTATTAAAGGAAAATTCCACTGAGATCTTTTACCCTTTCTAGCTGCCTAAAAATAATTTCTTAATAACTCCTGTACTAATAGGGTACTGGTGGTATATGTGAAATTCAACATTAGGGATCATCTAAAACCAGGCAGTAGCTAACCTGCCTTTTAAGAAGGTGGGTTTGGTTAACCGTAGGACTTCCATTATACTGAATGGGACATGCAAGTTAGGGCCAGTGCTGAATTCCTCAGGACAGGAAAGGGAGGCTCAGGACTGCCCTCACTGCCCCTCCACCTAGCCTCTCCTGCAGGTACCTGTTGAACAAATGCTCTCACAGTTATCCACCTGAGGCTTCCTCATCAATAGGTTGTTTGCACATCTAACCCCAGCTGCGGATTAGTTATACCTATTACATGCTGCTTTTAATATCCTTCACTTCTCCACCGTTAAAATGCATCACATGTGTAATGATGTCCTCCCTACTCAGTACTACAAGATTCAGCCTTGTTCATGCTTGTTCAATATCATCTAGTGCTTAGCTCACTGCCAGAAACCTCCTAGGTCTTCAAAAATTATACTGAATAAATAAAAGAACCCAGCATACACACACATTTGTGTGCACACACACACACCCCTACACGGGATCAAATAAGACAGAAAGACTGCATTTTCTCCTGTGTGATGAAACACAATTTGTAATTTTTGTTCAATTCTAGGTATCTTCATTTTAAGTGGTACCTTGACTAATCGTAGCTCTCCTAAGAAGGGTATAACGACTTTAAAAGTTCTGGAAGTCATCTGATAACTATTGCAGTAGACTTCTAGTTCACTCTAAATCTTCTTAAATGCTGCTTCTTCCTAAATACTATCAAATGCATTTGTACAGAGGGGGAGATTTTCTCTAACTGTGATTGGTAGCTTATTCATTTGCACCTGTACACAGTGCCTACCACTTGTTATCCCAATTATGAGATTCTGAGATTATGAATGTTTGCATGAACTGCAAGAAGAAAATAAAAGAATGAAATTTACAGTTTAAAACCAAAAAGCTCACATTTTTACAAGCCTATTTAAAGAGGTTCTGTAACCAAAGTAATACATATGCTCATCATAAAGGCACAGCTATAAACCAATGTACTTTATTAAACCCTTACCTTAAATAAACTTTTTAAAAAATAAATAAAGCAAAAATAAGAAAACAGGAAAGAGCCGCTGTGTAAAATGGCTTTATATGGCAAAGTATGTTACCTAGAATTTCATCTTTTTCCACAGAGAAGGCCATTTTCCAAACTAAACGCTAAGAATTCTAAGAAAGAAAAATATATTTAATTTCAAAAGCACTTCCTCCTGTTAGGCTGGCAGTACACACTCCTATATAGCAAGTCTGCCACTAAAAAATGAGTCTATGTTGATGCATTTTACGAGCATGCAGCGATAGCTCTGATTAGATCACTAGCTGCAAATAAGAATGCAGATACAAATCCTGTTTTATGCATTGTAAACATGCTGCACTCTGAGGCTTAAAGGTCCTGGAGATGTCACACTAGGGAGTATCCATGCATGCCTTTTCTTCTTCCATTTTGGCCTGTAGTTAGAGTCTATGCTAATATCATTTCCCATTTCCTACAAAAGAAATTAAAAGTCAGAAACAATTTAAATTACTTGAATATTTTCCCATGAGAGGAATTTGTATACCTCAGAAATGAATGTTACTCTTTGCTGGGGAATGCTTATTTGCTGTTGACAGCTTTTTAGTGAAAAAGATAGAAATCAGATTGAATTTCAACAGCAAGAAATTGAGAGTTTGTTCTGCCAGCAGGAGGCTGAAGCCTCTAATTTTACCTCTGTGAAACAAAGATGAACCAAGAAAATAATCTACCTGCTTTTCCAAAACAAAACATAAAAATTCTTCGTGTAGCTGGCTTCAAAGTAAGAAAAATTGCACATAGGGCCAGTTCTGTCCTATCTGTCTTGGTATTAATATAATAGCTGGGCCATATTCAAAAGCAGATAGAATAGATTCCAAATTCCATTATACTCTCTATTCTGAACTTTTCATTTGAACAATGGAGTCCACGGTAACCCCATCAAACTCCCTTAAACCAAAGTCTGACGATCCCTGAATACCAAAATATATCTAACACACAAAATTAAATTCTATTCTACACGCGAAATATTGATCGTCAAAGATACGTTTTTGCAACAGTGGTGATGTACAGATAGCCTTCATTAGACTCGAGTAAGCTCCTAATTATATATAATAAATCCAAACAGACAAGACTTGTTTTATAATAGAAATAAAATTTGGCTTTGGCCAGTCTGTCAGATTCTTCAAAGACATGTATTTTTCTAACATGCAGACCTGAGACAGCAGCAATGTTTATAAATTTCACATGCCAAATGAAGCCTGAGGGGGAGAAACAGCATAACAATCTTCCAAGTTAGTATATTATGGCTGCAGAAGGGATTTTTGCTAATAGAGATTTTTGACATCATTTCTGACACCATGACCCTGTGTGTAGTATCTCAGGAAGTAACAGGGTGGATGCTATTATAGACTCAAAACAGGGTTTTATCAGGTAATATTTCCTGGGCTCTCCTTTTTCCCCTCTAACGGAATGAAGAAAGAAAGAAAATAACAACTGCTACTATTACCAATCTGCCAGACAAGAAAGTAGGTGATGTTTCAGGGGACAAAATTAATAAAATAAAAAGCAAACAGAAATGAAGCAGCACAGTGTATTAAGCGAAAATTCAAAGCAGTTATAAGGATATTAGGAGAAAAGAACTTTACAACTATAAAAAAAGTAAATGTTATATTTGATTAAGAAATGAAGTGTTTTAGATTTTAGTATATTCTGTTTTGGCAAGCCTCACTTAACCATGTGTTTCCAACAATTTTAAAATAAATTAAGATACTGCATACTTAAGCAACACCACATGCTACAAAAAATAAGTGAAGTCTTATTCAGCTTGTTAGTTCAAAACAATTAATTTTACTAAGTTACTGAATTTTCACTGAAAGTAATAACAGGATTTAAAAAAAATCTAGGCATTTATCCAGTTTAAGGTAGGAATTCTGCAGCAGAAAACGTAAGTCCAATGAAAAGGAAGAACTAATTTCTATTTCTGGAAATATGATGGATTATCCTGAAAAAATTCCTTAAAAAACTAGAAACACTAAATACAATATAATAAGCATCCTTCTAAAGGGTATTGGTCAGCCATAAAGAAAATTATCCCACATGGAAACATGGGAATTCAAGATGGAAGAACCAAAACAGTGGTTTAAAAAAGTAGAGGAATCTAAATAAATATTGATAGTCCAAAACAATAATAGTAATACATTGTGGTGTTTAATATATATAGAAAAATGTAAGTTAACAATAATACAGGCAAGAAGAAAAACAGGACTAAAGTGTTCTAAAATCCTAGATTTTTTCAAAAGGGGTGAAAGTACTAAATTATATCACACTGGAAGAAGTTAAGGATGTGTGTTTTGATTTTTAGAGGAACCACAAAAAAATAGTAAAGTTGACAACTTAATAAGTGATGACAATGAAAGGATAATTTATAAAGTGATTAATCAATAAAAGGCAAGAAAGCTGAGGTAAGATAAATAGAAAACAGTAATTCGGTTAATATTATGGTAAATATAAATGAACTAGATATTACATACACCTACACACACACACACACACAAACAGGGCACCATACCTGTAAACATTTGGATGCAGCTTAAATATGTGTATTAAAAAGAGGAATAGCTAAGTATACATCTCAAAAAATATTTTGAATAAAGAATAGAAAACCAAACCCTAGGAAAATCAGGAGCTGGGGAGGAAGAAAACAAAAATAAATGCAGAAATTAATATAGAAGACAAACATACCAAAGAAAAAGGCAACAAATATAAAAATTGTTTCTTTGAAAAGATAATAAAATTGACAGCCTCCTAACAAAAGTGATTAGTGGAAAGAGAGAAAAAGAATGCACAGATTTGCACAGACCATCAAGTTTAGTAATGAACGAGAATACCACCATAGTTCCTAAACATATTAACAAGATAATAAGATGATAGTATCAAAAAATTTAAAAAACAAAGAAGGACAAGGAAAGTTTGGGAGGTGTTGGACACGTCTATTACCTCGATTGTGGGGATGGTATTATTGGTATTTGCATTATGTCCAAACTCATCAAATTGTACATATTAAACACATACACTTCTTTGTGTATCAATTATACTTCAATAAAGCTGTTTTTAAAAGATATTATCAACATCTTTATGCTAATAAATTTGAAAATGTAGATGAAATAAAAATTTTTTAGATAAATACAACTTAAATAAAAGAAATACAGGAAGAAGTAGGGAATCTGAATAGCTATATATCTATTTTTTAAATTAAATCTATTAAACTGGGTGCAGTGGCTCACACCTGTAATCCCAGCATTTTGGGAGGCTGAAGCCAGAGAATCGCCTCAGCCCAGGAGTTTGAGACCAGCCTAGGCAATACGGTGAGACACCACCTCTATTAAAACATTTTTAACTTGAATCCATTATTAAATTATCCCCACAAATACAATTTCAACACAGATGATTTGCCTGGTGAATTCTTCTAAATTTTAAAGGAAGAAAGAACCCCAACATTCTATAACTTCTTTCATAGAATGGAAGAAAAAAAATGAGGAAAATCCCCAATTCATATTATATTATCAGCATTAGCTTAACATCAAAACCTGGAGAAAAAAGAGAGATCTTTTTTTACTAATACAGACACAAAATTCTGGAAAGAATAAATACAGGAAAATATATTAAAACCAAATTGTGTTTATTCTAAGCAAACAAGATTCATTTAGCATTCAAAATTCAGTGTACTCTCAGCAAGGCTTCCTAGGACCAAAAACAAAAAGGAAAGAAAATTCAATGTAATTCACAAAATTAAGAGAATAAAATGAGGGGGAAATCCTATGATCATTTTTATAGATGCCAAAAATGCATTTAATAAACTTTAAAAACTTTTCATGTTTGCAAAACTAAATAGCAAATTAGAAATGGAATTAACTTTCTTAATCTGATAAATTGTTTCTAAAAAAACCTGTACCTCATATTCCATACATTTTCATATAAAAAAACGTCATACTAAATGATAAAATATTGAAATATTTCCCCAATAAGAGTGCTATGGACTGAATGTTTGTGTCCCCCCCCAAAATTCATATGTTGAAACCTAATCCCCAATGTGATAGTGTTATGAGGTGGGATTTTTAGGAGGTGATCAGGTCATGAGAGCAGAGTCCTCAAGAATAAAATACGAACAGGAACAGCTGCGGTCTACAATTCCCAGCGTGAGCGACACAGAAGACTGCAGAAGACGGGTGATTTCTGTATTTCCATCTGAGGTACCGGGTTCATCTCACTAGGGAGTGCCAAACAGTGGGTGCAGGACAGTCAGTGCTGCGCACCGTGCACGAGCCGAAGCAGGGCGAGGCGTTGCCTCACTCCGGAAGTGCAAGGGGTCAGGGAGTTCCCTTTCCTAGCCAAAGAAAGGGGTGACAGATGGCACCTAGAAAATCGGGTCACTCCCACCCGAATACTGCGCTTTTCCAATGGGCTTGGAAAACAGCACACTAGGAGATTGTGTCCCGCACCTAGCTCGGAGGGTCGTATGCCCACGGAGTCTCGCTGATTGCTGGCACAGCAGTCTGAGATCAAACTGCAAGGCAGCAGCGAGGCTGCGGGAGAGGCACCCGCCATTGCCCAGGCTTGCTTAGATAAACAAAGCAGCCAGGAAGTTCAAACTGGGTGCAGCCCACCACAGCTCAAGGAGGCGTGCCTGCCTCTATAGGCTCCACCTCTGGGGGCAGGGCACAGACAAACAAAAAGTCAGCAGGAACCTCTGCAGACTTAAATGTCCCTGTCTGACAGCTTTGAAGAGAGTAGTGGTTCTCCCAGCATGCAGCTGGAGATCTGAGAACGAGCAGACTGCCTCCTAAAGTGGGACCCTGACCACCGAGCAGCCTAACTGGGAGGCACCCCCTAGTAGGGACAGACTGACACCTCACTCGGCCGGGTACTCCTCTAAGACAAAACTTCCAGAAGAACAATCAGACAGCTGAACTTGCGGTTCATGTAAATCCGCAGTTCTGCAGCCACTGCTGCTGACACCCAGCCAAACAGGGTCTGGAGTGGACCTCTAGCAAACTCCAACAGACCTGCAGCTGAGGGTCCTGTCTGTTAGAAGGAAAACTAACAAACAGAAAGGGCACCCACACCAAAAAACCATCTGTATATCACCAGCATCAAAGACCAAAAGTAGAAAAAACTACAAAGATGGGGAGAAAACAGAGCAGAAAAACAGGAAACTCTAAAAAGCAGAGCGCCTCTCCTCCTCCAAAGGAACGCAGCTCCTCACCAGCAACGGAACAAAGCTGGACGGAGAATGACTTTGACGAGTTGAGAGAAGAAGGCTTCAGACGATCAAACTACTCTGAGCTACAGGAGGAAATTCAAACCAATGGCAAAGAAGTTAAAAACTTTGAAAAAAAATTTAGACGAATGTTTAACTAAAATAACCAATGCAGAGAAGTGCTTAAAGGAGCTGATGGAGCTGAAAGCCAAGTTTCGAGAACTACATGAAGACTGCAGAAGCCTTAGTAGCCGATGCAATCAACTGGAAGAAAGGGTATCAGCGATGGAAGATGAAATGAATGAAATGAAGCGAGAAGGGAAGTTTAGAGAAAAAAAGAATAAAAAGAAACGAACAAAGCCTCCAAAAAATATGGGACTATGTGAAAAGACCAAACCTACGTCTGATTGGTGTACCTGAAAGTGACGGGGAGAATGGAACCAAGTTGGAAAACACTCCGCAAGATATTATCCAGGAGAACTTCCCCAATCTCAAAAGGCAGGCCAACATTGAGATTCAGGAAATACAGAGAACGCCACAAAGATACTCCTCGAGAAGAGCAACTCCAACACACATAATTGTCAGATTCACCAAAGTTGAAATGAAGGAAAAAATGTTAAGGGCAGCCAGAGAGAAAGGTCGGGTTATTCACAAAGGGAAGCCCATCAGACTAACAGCTGGTCTCTCGGCAGAAACTCTACAAGCCAGAAGACAGTGGGGGCCAATATTCAACATTCTTAAAGAAAAGAATTTTCAACCCAGAATTTCACATCCAGCCAAACTAAGCTTCATAAGTGACGGAGAAATAAAATACTTTACAGACAAGCAAATGCTAGTGATTTTGTCACCACCAGGGTACCCTAAAAGAGCTCCTGAAGGAAGCACTAAACATGGAAAGGAACAACCAGTACCAGCCACTGCAAAAACATGGCAAATTGTAAAGACCATCGAGGCTAGGAAGAAACTGCATCAACTAATGGGCAAAATAACCAGCTAACATCATAATGACAGGATCAGATTCACACATAACAATATTAACGTTAAATGTAAATGGGCTAAATGCTCCAATTAAAAGACACAGACTGGCAAACTGGATAAGGAGTCAGGACCCATCAGTGTGCTGTATTCAGGAAACCCATCTCACGTGCAGAGACACACATAGACTCAAAATAAAGGGATGGAGGAAGATCTATCAAGCAAATGGAAAACGAGAAAAGGCAGGGGTTGCAATCCTAGTCTCTGATAAAATAGACTTTAAACCAACAAAGATCAAAAGAGACAAAGAAGGCCATTACATAATGGTAAAGAGATCAATTCAACAAGAGCTAACTATCCTAAATATATATGCACCCAATACAGGAGCACCCAGATTCATAAAGCAAGTCCTGAGTGACCTACAAAGACTCCCACACAATAATAATGGGAGACTTTAACACTCCACTGTCAACATTAGACAGATCAACGAGAGAGAAAGTTAACAAGGATACCCAGGAATTTGAACTCAGCTCTGCACCAAGAGGACCTAATAGACATCTACAGAACTCTCCACCCCAAATCAACAGAATATACATTTTTTTCAGCACCACACCACACCTATTCCAAACTTGACCACATAGTTGGAAATAAAGCTCTCCTCAGCAAATGTAAAAGAACAGAAATTATAACAAACTGTCTCTCAGACCACAGTGCAATCAAACTAGAACTCAGGATTAAGAAACTCACTCAAAACCACTCAACTACATGGAAACTGAACAACCTGCTCCTGAATGACTACTGGGTACATAACGAAATTAAGGCAGAAGTAAAGATGTTCTTTGAAACCAACGAGAATAAAGACACAACATACCAGAATCTCTGGGACACATTCAAAGCAGTGTGTAGAGGGAAATTTATAGCACTAAATGCCCACAAGAGAAAGCAGGAAAGATCCAAAATTGACACCCTAACATCACAACTAAAAGAACTAGAAAAGCAAGAGCAAACACATTCAAAAGCTAGCAGAAGGCAAGAAATAACTAAAATCAGACCAGAACTGAAGGAAATAGAGACACAAAAAACCCTTCAAAAAATTAATGAATCCAGGAGCTGGTTTTTTGAAAAGATCAACAAAATTGATAAACTGCTAGCAAGACTAATAAAGAAGAAAAGAGAGAAGAATCAAATAGATGCAATAAAAAATGATAGAGGGGATATCACCACCGATCCCACAGAAATACAATCTACCATCAGAGAATACTACAAACACCTCTATGCAAATAAACTAGAAAATCTAGAAGAAATGGATAAATTCCTCGACAAATACACCCTACCAAGACTAAACTAGGAAGAAGTTGAATCTCTGAATAGACCAATAACAGGCTCTGAAATTGTGGCAATAATCAATAGCTTACCAACCAAAAAGAGTCCAGGACCTGATGGATTCACAGCTGAATTCTACCAGAGGTACAAGGAGGAACTAGTACCATTCCTTCTGAAACTATTCCAATCAATAGAAAAAGAGGGAATCCTCCCTAACTCATTTTATGAGGCCAGCATCATTCTGATACCAAAGACTGGCAGAGACACAACGAAAAAAGAGAATTTTAGACCAATATCCTTGATGAACATTGATGCAAAATTCCTCAATAAAATACTAGCAAACCGAATCCAGCAGCACATCAAAAAGATTATCCATCATGATCAAGTGGGCTTCATCCCTGGGATGCAAAGCTGGTTCAACATACGCAAATCAATAAATGTAATCCAGCATATAAACAGAACCAAAGACAAAAACCACATGATTATCTCAATAGATGCAGAAAAGGCCTTTGACAAAATTCAACAACCCTTCATGCTAAAAACTCTCAATGAATTAGGTATTGATGGGATGCATCTCAAAATAATAAGAGCTATCTATGACAAACCCACAGCCAATATCATACTGAATGGGCAAAAACTGGAAGCATTCCCTTTGAAAACTGGCACAAGACAGGGATGCCCTCTCTCACCACTCCTATTCAACATAGTGTTGGAAGTTCTAGCCAGGGCAATCAGGCAGAAGAAGGAAATAAAGGGTATTCAATTAGGAAGAGAGGAAGTCAAACTGTCCCTGTTTGCAGATGACATGATTATATATCTAGAAAACCCCATCGTTTCAGCCCAAAATCTCCTCAAGCTGATAAGCCACTTCAGCAAAGTCTCAGGATGCAAAATCAATGTACAAAAATCACAAGCATTCTTGTACGCCAATAACAGACAAACAGAGAGCCAAATCATGAGTGAACTCCCATTCACAATTGCTTCAAAGAGAATAAAATACCTAGGAATCCAACTTACAAGGGATGTGAAGAATCTCTTCAAGGAGAACTACAAACCACTGCTCAATGTAATAAAAGAGGATATAAACAAATGGAAGAACATTCCATGCTCATGGGTAGGAAGAATCAATATCGTGAAAATGGCCATATTGCCCAAGGTAATTTATAGATTCAATGCCATCCCCATCAAGCTACCAATGACTTTCTTCACAGAATTGGAAAAAACTATTTTAAAGTTCATATGGAACCAAAAAAGAGCCCGCATCGCCAAGTCAATCCTAAGCCAAAAGAACAAACCTGGAGGCATCACACTACCTGACTTCAAACTCTACTACAAGGCTACAGTAACCAAAACAGCATGGTACTGGTACCACAACAGAGACATTAGATCAATGCAACAGAACAGAGCCCTCAGAAATAATGCCACATATCTACAACTATCTGATCTTTGACAAACCTGACAAAAACAAGACATGGGGAAAGGATTCCCTATTTAATAAATGGTGCTGGGAAAACTGGCTAGCCATATGTAGAAAGCTGAAACTGGATCCCTTCCTTACACCTTATACAAAAATTAATTCAATATGGATTAAAGACTTACATGTTAGACATAAAACCATAAAAACCCTAGAAGAAAACCTAGGCAATACTATTCAGGACATAGGCATGGGCAAGGACTTCATGTCTAGAACATCAAAAGCAATGGCAACAAAAGCCAAAATTGACAAATGGGATCTAATTAAACTAAAGAGCTTCTGCACAGCAAGAGAAACTACCATCAGAGTGAACAGGCAACCTACAAAATGGGAGAACATTTTCACAACCTACTCATCTGAAAAAGGGCTAATATCCAGAATCTACAATGAACTCAAACAAGTTTACAAGAAAATAACAAACAACCCCATCAAAAAGTGGGTGAAGGATATGAACAGACACTTCTCAAAAGAAGACATTTATGCAGCCAAAAAACACATGAAAAAATGCTCATCATCACTGGCCATCAGAGAAACGCAAATCAAAACCACAATGAGATACCATCTCACACCAGTTAGAATGGCCATCATTAAAAAGTCAGGAAACAACAGGTGCTGGAGAGGATGTGGAGAAATAGGAACACTTTTACACTGTTGGTGGGGCTGTAAACTAGTTCAACCATTGTGGAAGACAGTGTGGCGATTCCTCAGGGATCCAGAACTATAAATACCATTTGACCCAGCCATCCCATTACTCAGTATATGCCCAAAGGACTATAAATCATGCTGCTATAAAGACACATGCACACGTATGTTTGTTGCGGCACTATTCACAATAGCAAAGACTTTGAACCAACCCAAATGTCCAACAACGATAGACTGGATTACGAAAATGTGGCACATATACACCATGGAATACTATGCAGCCATAAAAAAGGATGAGTTCATGTCCTTTGTAGGGACATGGATGAAACTAGAAACCATCATTCTCAGTAAACTATCGCAAGGACAAAAAACCAAACACCGCATGTTCTCACTCATAGGTGGGAATTGAACAATGAGAACACATGGACACAGGAAGGGGAACACCACACTCCGGGGACTGTTGTGGGGTGGGGGGGAGGGGGGAGGGACAGCATTAGGAGATATAGCCAATGCTAAATGACGAGTTAATGGGTGCAGCACACCAACATGGCACATGGATACATATGTAACAAACCTGCACATTGTGCACATGTACCCTAAAACTTAAAGTATAATAATAATAATTTAAAAAAAGAAAATATATGCCCTTATAAAAGAGACCAGACAGAACTTGTTGTCCTTTCCACCAACTGAGGACACAGAGAGAAGGTGCCATCTATAAGGAAGGGGCTCTCACCAGACACCAAATCTGCTGGGTACCTTGATCTTGGACTTCTCAGTCCCCAGAATCACGAGAAATAAGTGTTTGTTCTTTATAAATTATCCAGCTTATGGCATTTCTGTTATAGCAGCCCAAATGGAATAAGACAATCAAAAATGATAAAAACAATGACAGTTCTTATCAATTCCATTCAACATTTAAGAATGGAAAAAGGCTTGGCCATAGCTTTAAGATTTTTTTTAAAAAGAATATAGAAAAGAACTTAAAATGTCATCATTTACAGATAATATAATCGTGTACATAGAAATGTCAATACTCTATGTAAAATATATTAGACATAAGTGAATTTAACAAAAATTCCTGGAGGCTAGGTCAATACCAAAACCAACTGCATTACTAAGCACCAGAAACAAACAAAAGAAAATTATTTTCCAAAAAATGCAAATTAAAACATTATTTCCCCAAAAACAAATACTCACGAATATAGCTAAGAACAGTATATAGGACCTTTATGCTGGAATTTAAAAACTATTGTTGAGAAAGGAACTATGAAGAACTAAATGATGAAAAGAAATGTTCATAGACACAAGACTCAGTAATCTAAACTTGTCAGTCTTCTTTAAATTTATCTTTAGATCTGATGCAATTCCAATAAAAATTGAAAATGTATGTATGCTGGTTTCCATGTGTCTGTATAAATGGAAAAGTCAATTCTAAAATTTTATAGAGAAGCAAAGGATAGTCAAAACAATCTTGAAGAAGAAACATGCAGTTACACTATTAAACATCAAAACTTATGAAAATACGCAATTTAGACAGTTAATTATTGGGGCAAGGAAAGACTAAAAGACCAATGAAAGATTGTGTTTTTAAAAAGTTCAGAAGTGAAGTTGCAGTGCAATGAGAAAAAGATAGCCTTTACAATAATTGGCTGGATCTATTGGATATACTGACTTTAAAACTGACCCCCTACTCCCCACCAAATACAAAAGTTAATGTAATCTAAAGTGTAGATCCAAGAGTGAATGATAAAACATTAAGCTTGTAAAAAATAAGAAAATATCTTTATAGTGTTGGGGTAGGCAAAAAATATTGTAAATGGGATGCAAAATTGCTAGTCTTAAAAGTAATCTCTGCCTTATCATATTGCTTTGGACTCAAACTGCCACACCAAAGGATATTGTACATGGCTTTTATACTGCCTGCCAACAGAGGTAAATAAAGCAAGTTTGGAGGATTTAATTCCTGATAACACAAACTTTGCAGAATGGGAGAAAATATTTGCAAACTACCTCTCTGACAAGAGATTAATAACTAGAATGTACAAAAAGCGCGAACAACTCTATAGGAAAAAATCGAATAATCCAATCAAAAAATAGGCACAAGATCTGAAAAGGTATTTCTCAAAAGAAGACACAGAAATGGCAAACAGGCATGTGAGGCCAGGCACGGTGGCTCATGCCTGTAATCCCAGCACTTTGGGAGGCCAAGGCAGATGGATCACCTGAGGTCTGGAGTTCGAGACCAGCCTGGCCAACATGATGAAACCCCATCTCTACTAAAAATACAAAAAATTAGCCAGGCATGGTGGCAGGTGCCTGTAATCCCAGCTACTTTTGAGACTGAGGCAGGAGAATCGCTTGAACCTGAGGGGCAGAGGTTGCAATGAGCCAAATCGCTCCATTGCACTCCAGCCTGGGCAACAAGAGCAAAACTCCATCTCAAAGAAAAAAAAAAAAAAGCAGGCATGTGACAAGGTGCTCAACATCACTGATCATCAGAGAAACACAAATCAAAACTACAGTGAGATATAATCTCACCCCAGTTAAAATGGTTTACATCCAAGAGACGGGCAATAACAAATGCTGGCAAAGATTTAGAGAAAAGAGAACCCTAACACACTGTTGGTGGGAGTGTAAATTAGTACTCTATGGAGAACAGTTTGAACGTTCCTCAAAACACTAAAAATAGAGCTACCATATGGCAGAGCAATACCACTGCTGGATATATACCCAAAGGAAGATAAATCAGTATATTGAAGATATATCTGCAGTCCATTTGTCACAGCACTCTTCACTCAGCCAAGATTTGGAAGCAACCTAAATGCCCATCATCAGATGAGTGGACAAAGAAAATGTGGTACTTACACACAATGGAGTACTATTCAGCCATAAAAAGAATGAGAGTCTGTCATTTGCAAGAACGTGAATGGAACTGGACAGCATTACATTAAGTGAAATAAGCCAGTCACAGAAAGAAAAACATCTCATTTTCTCACTTATTTGTAGGATCTAAAAATCAAAACAATTGAACTCGAGGACACAGAGAGCAGAAGGATGGTTACCAGAGGTTGGAAAGGGTAGTGGAGGGAGGAGTTAGGGGTGATTCATGGGTACAAAAAAAAATAGAAAGAATGAATAAGACCTACTATTTGATTGCACAACAGGGTGACTATAGCCAATAACTTAATTGTACACATTAAAATAACTAAAAGAGTATACTTGGATTGTTTGTACCACAAAGGATAAATGCTTGAGAGGATGAATACCCCATTCTTCATGATGTGATTATTACACATTGAATGCCTGTATCAAAACATCTCATGTTCTCTCTCTCTCTCTCTCTCTATATATATATATATATATATACATGCCTATTATGTACCTACAAAAATTAAAAATAAATTTTAAAAAATGACCAATGAGAGACAGTATATGAGACTGTGAATAAATTATCTTATCCTTTATTCCTCCGAAGTATTATTCTAAAGCACAGTTTCTCTCTCCAAAAGCATTCTCTGATCAAGAGCAATTGAATCTGCTGAACAGTTAGCTGTATCATTTGTGGTTTATTGTCAATCAGTAGCCACTTTCCTTTGAATGCCCTCCATCTGTACCTCATTCACTTCCTTTTTCCCTATCCCTTTAACTACTAAATGAATGCATGCTGATTGCATCACCACTAATCACTACCTCAGGATCTGTTTTGGCATTAACCTGTGATAAATTTATAGGTGGATGGATAAATGAATAAAAGAAACAAATATTTATCACTACAAGTGTGTCAATAATTATGGCAAACATTATTGCAAAAATTACATGCAGCCAACTAAGTCCAAGTCCAACAATCATAACTGTAAAATTTTTTGTAAATATATTTTTATTGGTCATCTTCCTCATTTTTTTGTAGAAGTTTTCAGTTAATTCTCTTCTATTTTATTGTAAATTATGTCATCTGCAGCTAGTTTTTTCTTGCTTTTATATGTTTACACAGCTCATTTACTTTTCTTGTCTTATTCCTTAGTCTAGGGCTTTCAAAAGAATCTAATTGTCTTATGTTTTCTTTTTTTTTTTTTTAAGAGACAGGGTCTCACTCTATTGCCCAGGCCAGAGTGCAGTGGCACAATCATAGCTTACTGTAACCTCAAACTACTGGGCTTAAGCTATCCTCCTGTCTCAACCTCCCAAGTAGCTGGGTTATAGGACCATACTGAACTAATTGTTTCATTTTATGTAGAGGTGGGGTCTCACTATATTGCCAAGGGTGGTCTCAGACTCTTGGCCTCAAGGAATTCTTCCATCTCAGCCTCCCCAAAGCACTGAGATTACAGGCATGAGCCACCATGCCTAGCCAAATTGTCTTATATTCTTCATATAAGACAGACCATTCTTTGAATAATACAAAGTTTCAGGGGCTAATCTAATGCTAACTTCCTTAGCAGTTTCCCCCATAGCTCCTCAAATGACCACTATATAGAAATAGGAATGTCTTTAAAAGAGGCTGATTGTGAGAATTAGAGCTGTTGAGAGAACCGGGAGTTAGGAAGCCTACGAAAAAACAACAACAACGTTGAAGGTAAATTAATTAGCAAATGCATCTGGGCCTTTCTGAGAAATACTCTCTATAGGAATGTAACTAAGTCCTACTGTACAGAGTGGTTAAGTGTCATCTGCAGAAAATCTGCATTTGTAGTACCAGAGAATTCATGAACATGCAGATTCCTAGGCCCCACCTAGAACTTCTAGATCTAAACCTCAATGATTGAAGCTTGAGATTCTGAATATTTCATATTATTTAAAGATGATTTTCATGTTACTAAATTTGGAGAATCAGGAATTAGCGGCTTTAAGGTATTGAGGAGTGGATGAATACAGGGATATTTCTTAATACAAATAATAAATATCTTCACTTTAAATGTCCCTTCCAGGGTTTAGATCTGGCAATGGCTACTTAACGGTCTTGAAAATAGGATAAAAAGAGTTTCATCTGCCTTCCTCTCAAATGCCTTTGACCAGAATCTAGACAGGAAGTACCCATCAATTAGACTTAGGGAAAAGGCCCATCATCTCCCTCACTTCAAATAGAATACAAGTTAAAGTCAGAGACAGCTTATATATTTATCTGAAATGCATCAATAGCTCCTTTGTTCCAAACTTCACCTTAAAAGGATTACCTACTAGGACTAAGACAGTTAATAGTGCTGCTAAGTAAGAATAAACAAAGGACTCCCGAGCTTGTGGCATTTATCATTTAGTCTGAAAAAAGCAATGCTTTTTTCACTTTCAAAAATGTAAGCTAAAATAATTCTTAATGGGAATTTTCACATTTTTCAGCTGAGAAAATTGAGAGTCAGATGCAAATGGCTTGTCCAGCCACCTGTTAGGTTTGCAACCTGAATCCTATGTTCCTTACCTGTTTTGTTCTTAAGAAATAAATGTGTTCTGGCCAGGCACAGTGGCTCACACCTGTAATCCCAGCACTTTGGGAGGCCGAGGCGGGTGGATCACTTGAGGTCAGTAGTTCGAGACCAGCCTAGCCAACATGGTGAAACCCCATCTCTACTAAAAATACAAAAATTAGCCAGGTGCACATGCCTGTAGTCCCAGCTAGTTGGAAGGCTGAGGCAGGATAATCACTCAAATCCAGGAGGTAGAGGTTGCAATGAGCCAAGATCGTGCCACTGCACTCCAGCCTGGGCAACAGAGTGAGACTCCATCTCAAGAAAGAAAAAA
Organism: Symphalangus syndactylus; assembly: GCF_028878055.3. Taxonomy (NCBI): domain Eukaryota; kingdom Metazoa; phylum Chordata; class Mammalia; order Primates; family Hylobatidae; genus Symphalangus; species Symphalangus syndactylus. Next base: position 34,837,330 of record NC_072433.2, read on the forward strand.
AAGAAATAAATGTGTTCTAGAAGTCATCAGACACACAAACACCCATAAATAGCTTTAAAATGAATAAAGAATGTGATGTTGACAGGCAGCTATCAATCAAGAAACATTATGTTCTTATAGAAAAAAAAAAAAAAAATGAAAAAAGTAGTGAAAGGAAGGGAAGAGTCTGTAAGTCAAGGTCCAGCCAGAAAATAGAAACTAAGTATTTCAAACAGAGGGAATTCAATACAGGGAATTGTTTAAATAAGTAATGAAAGAGCTAAGAAGCCAAATAGAAGACTGTGAAGCAAGTCAGACATTAGAAACAACAGGAAGATACCGGGAGTTGGAGGGACAAAGAAATGTGGCAATGTTATTGGAGTCCAACAGCTGAAGCCAGCTGATGAAAACTGGAAGCACAGAGGCCCAATCAACAGAAGCTTGAACCATGAATCTGATGTACCTGGTACCAAAGACAACCCCTAAGACAGAGTGAGAAGAGTAATCTTTTGGCTTCTCCCTCTTGGCATCTGGCTCTGTGCTCATGCCTCCACTGACAAACCTGCCTAGAAACCAAGAGCAAAAGAATCATGAAAAATGAAGTGAAGCAGAATGCACAGCAGGGCAGAACTGGTCAGGAAATCAATCTATGACAAATAGACAAATGACCAGTATAGTATGTAGCCCAGAAATAAGGCAGTGAGAACCCAAGACAAATTCCTTCTATTCAGCCTTACTGCCAGTCAGTCCTTTTGATATATCCTCATCTCTTGCAATTCAGTTTTTTTCCTGTGAACAGTTTTTTAGATGTGTGCTTAGTGACTGAGATTTAGGGCTTTCTATTCCTGCAGAAAGATTAATTTTAAAGAGAACCCCCATGCCCATTTCAGTTCTATCTCTTACATCATTGAGCAATAGAGAAGTTCAACAAGAATTTTATTTTATTTTTTTTTTTGAGACAGAGTCTCTGTCACCCAGGCTGGAGTGCAGTGGTGCTATCTTGGCTTACTGCAACCTCTGCTCCTGGGTTCAAGCGATTGTCCTGCCTCAGCCTCCTGAGTAGCTGGGACTACAGGTGCATGCCACCATGCCCGGCTAATTTTTTATATTCTTAGTAGAGACGGGGTTTCACCGTGTTAACCAGGATGGTCTCAATCTCCTGACCTCGTGATCTGCCTGCCTCAGCCTCCCAAAGTGCTGGGATTACAGGTGTGAGCCACTGCGACCAGTCTAGATCATTTTATAAGCATTTAGAATAAAAAAAGTTCTGAAACAATTCATTCATAATCTCTATTTCTTTCATTTTTATCTAGTAAACTGACTTTCCCTAGGTCGTGAAAGAAATAGCCTTCTCATGTTGGTAGCAAGATCAGCAAGTATCTTAACTGTACTGTGGACTGATGTCAAAAGAACGATTCCTATGCAAATAATAGAGTCCCCAAAATAGACGATGGTGAAATCTGGTAAAGTCTTTAATAATATCTGTATCCACAGAAAGAGGAAATTCTTAAAAATAGCTTTTATTTCTTCCATCTCTTGCCTGATTATTTGCAAAGACCATTTATGGACTGACTCAACTTTGGGAAATAAACATTAGGCTAAAGAAGCCTTTAATGACCCTGAATCACAAAAAGAAACACGTGACAAAAGTCAACCTAATATACTTCTAGGAGAAGGCACATGGCTTCTGTGCATGTCTCCTTCTATCCTTGGAAACACGGATCAGGAATAATGTCAGGAAGAAGATCGCACTAGAGAGAGATGTGTATAACTTGCAGAGAAGAGCTAAAAGTCAGTAAGGTTATGACAGGATAGAAATAAATTTCTTTTCTTGCAGCTTCTATTTTTCTGCAGAATTGAACAGAGAAAACCACCTGATGGAGGAAATAAAATGATGTATTCTTCCCTTGTGTATTCCTATGAACAGTAATATAGAGAAGCATCCATTTAGGAAACAATTTGCAGAATGTGAATTTTAGAAGAAAGAGAAAAATCACACAAGAAGCAACTGGGTAGTTAGTAGAACTGTTAAACTTTTAGTTTATGGGATATGCCTTTGTTTTTAATTTAATCAACTGGATTCAGGCTTGGATTTCATATTTGATTTAAATTAGGTTCCTTACTGAATCTGCAATTCAAAAATTACATATATGACATATTATATATAAATATAAATGTTTATATATGTGTGTTAACATATATGATTGGACTATTTTTTATTTGATTCAGGAATAAGAGGATTCAGTGCCTCTTTTCATTTCTTGAAGCAATAGAATTGAGAGAACGAAAGCATTTGAATTCTAAGTCTTTTCTTAAAAGATGAGAATAAGCAAAATCTTTTTTAAAAAACATGCTGTTTTGGGCTTTTTCTCATTTTTGACTACTTGCTTACCAGAAGGCTTAAAGCATTGTTTGGCAGAATAGGATTAAACAAAAAGCAAGAATGTTCCTCCACAGACTTCCTTATGTTCTCTCCCCTCAACTTTTAATTAAAACACTGTCAGTTGGGGATAAGGGGAGAAAAATACAAAGGCAATTATGTACAGAAAACAAAAAAGCATATTTCATGAAAGCATAAGCTATTAGCACTTTCTTAGCTATCTGATCATCTGAATTTAGAATCACATACTGAGCTCCTAAGAGACACCAACATCCAACTCTGTGGAGAGAGGGAGTCAATGCCAAAGTAGGAAAAATGAACAGGGTCCCCTCGCAAATCAACAAAGACCAAACTCAAGGAGAAGATGTCATTCAGCCTACAGTAAATCCTCACCTGACTGAACCCCATCATGAGGGGTAACCAAAGACTATACCAATCATAGACCCTCTCAAGGTACACACAGTAGAGGTGAGTACTCAGTGAAGCACAACACTTGGGTTTGCACAAATGAGAAGGAAGATAAATCAACTTTGGTCACTGAGTCCATCGTCATGAGCCACAGAGTGTGCTTGGAATGACATGATTCAGGCATTAATTTAAAGAGAAGATGAAGAGCTCTCTGACAGACCAAGAGTCAGGCTTGCTGGGCCCCTTCCATCACCTCCTCTCTTTGACAATCACTGAGGCTTTCTAGAGAATGCTTAGAGCTCTCCAGAGCATTTTGGAAATCACTCATCTAGAACATAAATGTTACCAGTACTTAACTCTTCAACATACCTGAAAAACTTAATTTTGTGTCAGTCCTAACCAGAATCTTCAACGGGTAACTTATTTGAATTGGCTAAAGAGATTTCCACCAACTTTAGAGCAACAAAAACTATGGGCATTGATTTCACCTGGCCTTAATTCCCTGGTTTGTTTGACTTTGTATTGTTACATCAGAGATTTTGTACATAGATTCACATAAGTGGATGCAATAAATGAACATCAGGCCAGGTGCGGTGGCTCACACCTGTAATCCCAGCACTTCGGGAGGCCAAGGCAGGCAGATCACCTGAGGTCAGGAGTTTGAGACCAGCCTACCCAACATAGTGAAACCCCATCTCTGTTAAAAATACAAAAATTAGCTGGGTGTGGTGGCACACACGTGTAATCCCAGCAACTCGGGAGGCCGAGGCAGAAGAATTGCTTGAACCCAGGAGACGGAGGTTGCAGTGAGCCAAGATCGCGCCACTGCACTCCAGCCTGGGTGACAGAGTAAGATTACACCTCAAAAAAAATTTAAAATAAAATAAAACAAATGAACACTAGTGAATATTTTTAAACATCTACTTATAAGAAGTATTTTAAATAAGTGGCCAATTTTATCATATACACGTGACAAGTATTATGTCTATCATTCACATGAGAAAACTAACCTGGATAATGCTGATTGAATTTTCTGAGTCTCAGTTAAAAAAAAATGAAATTTATATTTTAAATCATGGATGTGTACCCATGCACGCACACACACACACACACACGACCTTATTTCTCCTATAAATGATGACCCACAAGGTTCCTAGGGAACCAGAGTATCTCTCATTAGATCTTTCTAAGTACACTAACTCATCTACTAATATTAATGTTTATTTCAAGTAGAAGAGATGAATTTGAGTTGACGATTAGGTGTAGGCTTTGGTTTAAAGAGGACTTGATTCCTATATGAAGGTTCTTGGTGGCAATCAAAATTGACTCATACAAGTTTAATCATAAAATTCATTTTATTATAAGATTATCAGTTCTTGAGAAATAACAAGCTAGAAAATGTAAACTACCAGATATTAAAACATGTGTTAGACCTACCAGTGAGGTATTAGTTTGAGAACAGACAAAAAGATGAATACAATAAAATAGAGAGATAAGAAACCAGTCCACACAAATATGGACAAAGATGCCACTGAAGTTCTATAGGTAAAGAATGGCCTTTGAACATGTGGCTGAGTCAATTGGATATTACTATGAAAATAAGAAAAACGCAACCTTGACTCCCTACCTCATACAATAGACAATATTAATTCTAGGAGAGTCACAGACCTACACATGAAAGATGAAACAATAAAGCATCTAAAGAGTGATGTTCCACCCTGGGCAACATGGTGAAACCTTGTCTCTACTAAAATACAAAAAATTAGCCGGGTGTGGTGACACATGCCTGTAGTCCCAGCTACTCAAGAGGCTAAGGCATGAGAATGGGAGCCTGGGAGGCAGAGGTTGCAGTGAGCCAAGATCTCGCCATTGCACTCCAGCTTGGGCTGCAGAGTGAGACTCTGTCTCCAAAAAAAAAAAAAAGTGATGTCACCAAGATGGCAGAATAGAAGACAACCATTCATATACCCCCCACAAAAAAAGCTGTTTGCAGATGTTACTTCTAGGCCAACATAAAGCGAGACTCATTCTCCACAGGGCAATTCTCTAATATCCTGGTTCCTCATCCCTGAAAATGTTCTAGTCTGTCAACATCCTACCTAAAGGACCCCAGAAATGCATACTGTAGGTAGACAAGAAGGGCTGATGGACAGTAGAACTTTCACCTCTCTTGCCTTTAATATTTTAGTTCCATTAACTCATTCTACGAAGTTATTAATTTTCTGATAAGACACATCAGATGGATGATAAATACATTCATCAACAAAGAGGACCAGAATTTACTAAGCTCTTGACTTGACAAGCATCAGGTGCTTGACTTTATTATTATTACTTTACTTAATCCTCTTTCCATCCTGGATTGCAAGAAAAATGTTGTACAAACCATGTTATGGGTGAGCAAATTAAAGCCAGTCTAAGGCCATATAGCTAGAAAATGTTAAAGCTTTCCAAGGTCAAGTCCAGTCTGTTGGCTTCAGAGTTCATACTCAAGCCTGTCAGTTTCTTATATTATCCTTGTTCAGATATAAACTCAAACATAGAAGGTTTCAACACAGGACTACACAAGCTTGATTTAATGTTTTGTTAATCAACAAAGCACTATGACATATATCAATTAAAAAAAAAAAACAAGTATTTTCTGACCTGACCTTTGCTGTGCTTAGTCTCATAAAAAGTTTCACCAGGGAGAGAGGAAAAGGAGAAAAATGGGAGTTGGAAGGACAAAAAAAAGAACCTGCCCTTGAGGAGCTTTTGATGGAATTTTGAATTTGAAATAAATTACTTTAATTCAGTTAGAAAACATTACCAGTTATCACATGATAAAATGTTAAGTAGTATAAGGCCACACAGACTCAGAGAGCACAAAATCAATGTGGAAATGAATTAGTCTGGGAAGGTTCCATTCAAGAGCTAGAATGTAAATCAGTCCTTGCAGGGTAAGTCAAATAAGGATAGGGAGATAGGAAAGTATGAAATTGCTGTTAGTCACTCTACCTGTCAGTTTTCTTGATTATATGCAACAAGAATCAATTCTAACTTAAACATAGAACTTATTGTAAGTATATACTATACTTCATAGACTCAACGGAAAGTTGGGAACAAAGCTAAGAAAACGGGCAGGAACCAAGGGAGGCCACATAGCTATAAAACACAGCCAACATCATTTGGTAGGGATAGTCTGGGGACGTCTCCACCACTGACATGCAACGAAAACAGTCACCAGACAGCTGATGCCACTACAAGTGACTCTTGACACTGCTACTATAATAATGAATCTCTAAACTAGTCTTCACTATTTTGTTAACTCTCTCAGTATTAAAAACAAAAGACAAGGCTGGGCGCGGTGGCTCACGCCTGTAATCCCAGCACTTTGGGAGGCCGAGGCAGGTGGATTACCTGAGATCAGAAGTTCAAGACCAGCCTGGTCAACATGGTGAAACCCCGTCTCTACTAAATATACAAAAATTAGCTGGCCATGGTGGCAGGCACCTGTAATCCCAGCTACTCGGGAGATTCTACTGAGGCAGTAGAATCCTTTGAATCTGGGAGGCAGAAGCTGCAGTGAGCCCGGATCGCTCCATTGCGCTCCAGCCTGGGCAACAAGAGCAAAACTTCGTCTCAAAAAAAAAAAAAAAAAAGATGACACAACTGGATATCCACGTGCAGAAAAATGTAATGAGACCAACCCTTATCTCACACCATATACAACAATTAACCCAAAATTGATTAAAGACTTAAATGTAAAACCTGGAACTGGCTGGACATGGCTGCTCATGCCTGTAATCCTAACACTTTGGGAAACCAATGCAGGCAGATCACTTGAGCTCAGGAGATCAAGACCAGCATGGGAAACATAGGGAAACCCCGACTCCATAAAAAATACAAAAAATTAGCTAGGTGCGGGGGTGTGTACCTGCACTCCCAGCAACTTGGGAGGCTGAGGTGGGAGGATTGCCTTAGCCCAGGAGGTCAAGGTTGCAGTGAGCCATGATCACAGCACTGTACTCCAGCCTGGGCAACAGACTGAGACCCTATCTCAAAAAAAATAAAAAACAAACAGACCTGGAACTAGGAAACTACTAGAAGAAAACAGGTGAAAAGCTCCAAAGCAAATCTAGGATTGCATCAAATTAAAAGCTTCTGCACAGCAAAGGAAACAATCAGATGAAGACACAATCTAAGAGATGAGAGAAAATATGAGCAAACCATACATCTGAAAAGAAGTTAATATCAAAAATATATAAAAAATTCAAACAATAGCAAGAAAACAACCCAATCACTTAAAAATGGACAGAGGATCTGAATAGACATTTCTTCAAAAGATGACATGCAAGTGGTCAATGGGTATATAAAAAAATACCGAACATCACATCATCAGAGAAATGCAAGTTAAAACCACAATGAGATATCACCTCACACTTGTTAGAATGGCTATTATCAAAAAGACAAAAAAGAGGTGTTGACACGGATGTGGACAAAAGAGAAGACTTGCACACTGTTGGTGGGAATGTAAATTAGTATAGGCACTATGAAAAATAACATAGAAGTTCCTCAGAAAACTAAAAATAGAACTACCCTATGATCCAACAATCCCACTATTGGGTATTTATCCAAAGAAATGAAATCAGTATGTCAAAGATATATCTGTACTGCCATGTTTATTGCAGCACTATTCACAATAGCCAAGATATGCAATCAACCTAAGTGTCCATCAGCAGATGCATGGATAAAGAAAATGTGGTATATATGAACAATGGAATAATATTCAGCCTTATTTAAAAAAAAGAAAATCCTGTTATTTTCAACAGCAGTTCCCGTTTTGGTACCAGGGACTGGTTTTGGTGGAGGCAGGGGATGGGGGAGGCAGGAGGAGGTGATGCTTTGGGGATGATTCAAGCCCATTACATTTATTGTGCACTTTATTTCTATTACTATTACATTGTAATGTATAATGAAATAATTATACAACTCACCATAATGTAGAATCAGTGGGAGCCCTGAGTTTGTTTTCCTGCAACTAGACGGTCCCATCTGGGGGCGATGGGAGACAGTGACAGATCATCAAGCATTAGATTCTCATAACAAGTGTGCAACCTAGATCCCTGGCATGCACAGTTTACAACGGGTTCACACTCCTGTAAGAATCTAATGCCACTGCTGATCTGACAGGAGGCAGGGCTCAGGCAGTAATGTGAGCAATGTGGAGTAGCTATAAATACAGATGAAGCTTTACTCGCTCACCCGCCACTCACCCTCCTCCTGCTGTGCAGCCCAGTTCCTAACAGGCCACAGACCAGTACCGGTTCATGGCCCAGGGGTTGGGGACCCCTGATTTGTAACATGGATAAACCTGGAGGACATTATTTTAAGTGAAATAAGCTAGGCACAGAAAGACAAATACCACATGATCTCACTTATATATGGAATCTTAAAAAGTTGAACTCATAGAAGTAGAGAGTGGAATGGTGGTTACCAGGGTCAGGGGAGGGTGAGGGGATGTTGGGGAGATGTTAGTTAAGGAATACCAGAGTGAGAACCTGTCTCAAAACAAACAAGCAAACAAAAGAATATAAGATTTCAGTTAGATAAGAGAAGTAACTTCAAGAGATCTAATGTACAACAGATAACTATAGTTAATAACAATGTATTGTAGTCCTGAAAATTGCTAAGAGTTTGTGGTGAGATTTTAAATGTTCTCGGCACAACAAAATGATAAGTGTGTGAGGTAATATATGTGCTAATTAGCTCAATTTAGCCATTCTATAATGTATACATATTTCAAAACAACTTTTATACATGATATATACGTTTTATTTTTTAATTAAAAATGTTATTTTTTATCAGTTAAAAATTAATATAAGTAACAAGAGAAATGGAGGATTGGAGAGGAGAAAAGAGGGAGGAGGAAAGCTGGAGTAGGAAGAGTAGGAGGAGGGTTAGAAGGAAGAAGAGAAAGTGGAAAAGCAGCAGCAGAAGAAGATGACCATGACAATGACATTCTTGTTAACAACAAATTCCATAAAATGGTGCCCTGGTTGCTCAGATGAGGAAAGAAATAGTCTCCCCCTACTCCTTTCTCAAACACCATTAGTTTCTAAAATGTGAGGCACTCCTACATTATAATAGAAAACTTGTTCCACATAGAAAGCTTGAATTCTAGGTGGCCTCAAACTTTTGAACTCCACCCCCATCATTAAAAAAAAAAAAAAAAAAAAAAAAAAAAGCAGAGATTCTGTAAGGGTTTCTGGTATTTTTTAGCACTTGGAGAACCAGCATTGTGATTCTCAATGATCTGGATGTTGGAGAGGCACAGCAATGCCGGGAATCCTGTCTGAGTTCCTCCATGATGGCACATTTATCTTTTTCAAAAGCTCCCTCATTTCAAGAACTGCCACATAAAATATATCCATGGGAAAGCTAGAAAACAACAAGGTCTTGGGAAAGCAGGCTCTATTGAAACATCCCTAACATAAGTCAATTCTCTGTCAAGGGGCTGCTGAAACTATCACAGAGACTTAACACAAACGAAATAGAAAATAAAGTCACTAAATACTGGCTAGTGATAGCTCAACAATTCATATATAAATATATATGGTGTGGCCAATATGATGAGAAGATTAAAAAGTACTGAGAACCTACTATGTGCCTTTCAGTGTATTAAGAATTTTACATTTATAGTTTTAAGTCAGCAGACTCATGTATGTGCCTTCATCTCCAGCAATTTACTTCACTTCTTTAAGCCTCACTTTACTCACCAGTAAAATAAGATTGGAGCAAATATTCCTGCCCCGATTATCACACTGGATTGTTATGGATGGAGATCAAATGAGTGAGTGATTATAAGAAATGTTTTGGGGCCGGGAGCAGTGGCTGACGCCTGTAATCCCAACACTTTGGGAGGCTGTGGTGGGTGGATCGCCTGAGGTCAGGAGCTCGAGACCAGCCTGGCCAATATGGTGAAACCCCATCTCTACTGAAAATACAAAAACTAACCGGGCATGGTGGCACATGCCTATAGGCCCAAGCTACTCAAGAGGCTGAGGCAGGAGAATCACTTGAACCCGAGAGGCGGAGGTTGCAGTGAGCTGAGATCTTGCCACTGCACTCTAACCTGGGTGACAGCGCGAGACTCTGTCTCAAAAAAAAAAAAAGAAATGTTTCGGAAACTGAAATGCAAGGGATCCTGATGGTAACAGTTACATTTGATGGTTCAGCCCCTACATGAGCTCTCCAGACATTCAGGACAATGTTCTGTTCTTTGCTTTGCTGCTCCTCTGAGACTCTCAAGCGGGAAGCACACTTTTAAATGCAGCTTTGCTGGCTCCAAGACACAGACCCACACTGTAAAAGATAAATTGAAGCTTGTTCCTAAAAGTATACTGGAAGCTGCCAAGGGAGGGGACTTATCAAAGAAAGGACATCAAGATGTCACTCATCCTTCACATCTGCACCTGTGATTGAGAAAAATGTTTTCTTTAATACAAGTCAATATTTGAAAAGAAAATGACAAAACGAGGTCCCTTCCCTTCATCATTTACATTATGCCATAGGGGTACAAATTTGATCTAAGACATTTTGATTTATACCAACGGAGTGTGCCCGATGAAGGAAATTGTCACTTTTATTCCTAGGAAAGCCCAGTTATGCACATGCAATTCCTGGGTGGTACTGCCAGAACCGTTGGAATTGAGGGATATCACACATAGGTATAACTTTATACATTATGCTTTGAAACTTTAGTGTTTCTGAACTCTCCACCAGGAATTCCTATTTTTGGGAATTTTGTGGCCACTCCATACCCTCTCATCGGACTTTCTCAAACTCCCCAGACCCTATCATTACCTCTCTCTTTCTCCTTCCCCTTTTCTTTCACCTCTTTATGATTCCACCTTTTCAAGGTCTTTTATTGTGCTCTCCCTGTCTTCTTTCTTTGGGCTCTCTCCCTCTCCTTCTCTCAACCCCTTTCTCACATTTACTAAAGGAGATCCAACTACCAAAAACAAAAGAAGCAAAATAACTCACTTAGTTTGCAGGAATGGTGGGAAAGTAACACAGAAAATGTAATACATGTTACCGTCAAACTAAGGACCAGGGAAGCGAGGACCTGCTTGGATAACTCAGCTGATAAACATTGGAGCTAAGATTAAAACTCAGGTTTGATTCGGAGGGCATACTGAGCCTTCCTGGGAGACTCTGAAACCCCAAATTTGCCTAAAAGTCAGGGTAATTTGAGACCACATTCCAGTGAAGCAGGAAGGAGGAAGCTTAAGCTGTTTAGATCCTGTCTGCCCTTTTTGGAGGGATCTAAGTAAAGGAACATGAGACGCGTCCACATACGTATTTATATTTACTCCTCTCAATGGATGGCCTCCAGAAAGAGCTCAGAGGGAGGGTTTGATTTAGCTGCAATCAGCTTGTTGCCATGTTCGCTCTGTTTAAAAAGGGCAAGCTATGTCTATCTGCTCCAGCCGTTGCCTGGTGTGCCAATTTGGTGAGGTTTATCATCTGTCTCTAATAGCAGTGGGCCCCAGAAATGGCACAGAGCAATTTTCTGCTTTCATTTCTGCAGCACTTGAGAAAAATCTGGGGGCAATTTTTTTAGTCTTAGGCAATATTTCTTAATGTGTTTATCTCTTAGAATTGCTGCTTAATTCTCTCCTTGACTCACTTTCAAAGCTCAAGGCAGAATCCACCATTCTGTAGCTCAGTTCTGACCAAGAGAAATAAAAGAAGGTCAGGGGACTGAACAAGGAGCTCAGAGTAGAGGAACTGGGAAAGTGAGTCAGTTCAATCCCAGGGCGGTATCTGGCTGAAGAATAGAGCTGCCTTCTATGTCCTTTTATCCAGTGCAGATTCATCTGCAAAATTATTTCCTTGACGAGTGTGAGTTCAGCACCTCTGAGTGTGGCATTTGTTTTGTCTTTGTCATAAAGGCAAACATTTCCACCCCTCTTTTTAAAGTTAAAAGTTTGTACAGTGAAAGTGTAGCAATCAATTTGTTCAAGCTGTCAGTCTGGAGATAATTCCTACTAACTTTTCATCACCTACAGTCTCACATACAGACACATTTTCAGCTGACATGGAAGTGGCATATACCATTTAACTTCCTACCTAATCATCCTTCAAGTCACTTAGTTTTCTTTCTACTGCATATGTTTTAATGGCTCCACAATTCTGGTATTTTATTTAGCCAGTCATCTGTGGTTGGGCACGTATTTTTTGTTTACAAATCACTCACACTGATATGGTTTGGCTCTGTGTCCCCACCCAAATTTCATCTTTCATTGTAATCCCCATACTCCCCATGTGTCGAGGGAGGGAACTGGTGGGAGGTGATTGGAACATGGGGTCAGTTCCCCCATGCTGTTCTCGTGATAGTGAGTGAGTCCTCATGAGATCTGATGGTTTTATAAGTGTTTGACAGTTCCTCCTTCACACACTCTCACCTGTCACCATGTAAGACATGCTACTTCCCCTTTGCCCTCCACCATGATTTTAAGTTTCCTAAGGCCTTCTAGCCATGCTTCCTGTTAAGCCTACAGAACCGTGAGTCAATTAAACCTCTTTCCTTTATAAATTACCCAGTCTCTGGTAGTATCTTTACAGCAGTGTGAGAACAGACTAATGCACACACTTAAACATAATTATCTAAACAATACCCTTGTGGCTTAATACTAAGAATCCATCAAATAACTGATAGGTTTTTTTTTCCCTTTCTCTTAGGATGATGGAGATCTAAGATTTATGTTTTCACAACCCGAATTGACCACAGCACTTTGAGCTCCACTTGAAGTTCCAAACTGAAGCAACCTTATTCAGCCCTGATGCAAATCCAAAAGTCCCAACAACCCCTGATTTCATGGACCCAAGTAGTTGCTGTCATCTTAATATGTCAATGGCATGGTTCCAGGCACAATGTGGAGATTTCTGGCTTGGTAACAAGGGGTTGCTGAACAAGTTCTTTTAGGAAGAAATTCAATTTTCTATATTGACGCTTCTCTCTGATGTCATAAATGTTGGGGTGACACATCAAGTAGAGAAGGAAGACATGTACAGTTGTCCCTCGGTATCCATGCAAGGTTGGTTCAAGGACCTTCCAAGGATACCAAAATCTGCCAGATGCTCAAGTCCCTGATAGGAGATGGTGTCACACCCTATCGTATACTTTAAATTATTTCTAGATTACTTAGAATACCTAATACAATATAAATGCTATGTAAATGATTGTTAATACTGTATCTTCTATTGTTGTAGTTTTGATACTTTCCACCTGAGGTTGACTGAATCCTCAGATGCAGAATCTGTGGACACAAAGGGCCAATTGTAATATGAAGGTAATGGGCAGGTGGGGGGAGAGAGTAAGAAAAATGAAAGTAAAAGAGAGAAGAAGGGAGGAGGAAGGAAACAGTTAAGCATGTGTGTGCGCTCTCGCTCTCTCTCTCTTTCTTGCTCTCTCTCTCCTCAAAGTAGGCCTGGGGTCCTTTTAATAGAATGGTGAGATTCAAGCATTGGAGCAGCTCCTAGAAACCACTGAATTCAAACCCTTCCCAGCACAATTAACAAAACTGTGGACTAGACAGAAATTACAAAGATTTTACAGCCAGCTTTGCCAAATCCTCCCCTCACACTCTTCCCACTCTCCCTTGCTACCTTTTACCAAAGTTGTAAACTATCATTTATGAAAAGCTATTAACATTGAGCCAGAACACTTTGCATGTATTATTCTATTTAATACCACAACATTGGTTTTAAGTAGCCACTGGTGCCATCTTTGGAAGGCCATGGACCCTCCCTAAGGTCTCCCAGGGCCTGTCGGTGGGGAAGCTGGATTTGAATCCAAGCACTCTGTCTCTCAAATACTTTCTCACATACTGTGATTTAAGCTCTACCTTTTCATTGATGATGCTAAGAGCAAAACCAGAGATGTTCCTGCCCAACACAATAAATAAAGTTGTGCTTTTCTGGGAGATATATTTTTTAAGCAATTCCAAAAGAGATATTCAGAAAATGCAAACCTTTCTAAAATAAAAGACATTTTACACAAAATGGAAAATCTCCTGGGTGTAAGTATTATAATTTGGTATATGAAGACAAGCTTTTGACAGGAAAAGCAAGGCTCATTGTGTATTCATAATTCAAGAGTTGCACCCAAAGACATACAAGAGAGGGAAAGAGAGGACAAGCACTCAGAGGAATTTATCAACAAAACTATAAATCGATTACATTTTGACTGGAAATCATCTATTTATAGCACACACACGTGTCTTCTCTTCTTGGCTATCTTACATTTCCATTTAGGTACTTGGGGGAAAAAAAGAGCAGAAAATGGTGATTGCAAATAGTCTGATTATCTTGACAACTGTTGTACAGCCTCTTAGGCATGACACTCCTGCAAGCCTCTTCAGCAATCCCATGAAATTTGGAACATTGCTTCGTTCCACTACCTACAGGGAAATACAATTCTCGTCAGGAGTTACCTGCGGCTGATGCAGCTGACAAATGTTATCTAATCAAATCTATAAGCATCTCAGACAGGTGCGCCTCTTGCCAGCCTAGGAAATCACCCTGAATAATTCATTATCTAATATGTTTCTCTAAGCCAACATACCTGAGGAAACAAATAGCACGTTGTGCCACTCTTTATGTGGGAAGAGATGAAGGGGAATTAGAATTCTCATAAGAAATGTCACAAAATTCTTTTTCTTCTGTTTAAGAAATTCTGTATTACAGATATATGGGCCTTGCCACTCCATAACCAACTTCCTAGCTGATTGCCACACCATATTTTGGATCTCTCCTGCTTCTAAAATAATCCTCTTATTTAGTTTCAAACCATCTCTAAATCAACATCCTCTTACCACACTCAGCCTAGGCACAGACATGAGCACACTTGCTAGGTAACTCCTGTAGATGGTGCCTCAAGTTCTTTCCCTGCCCACAGGAATAATGTCTAGATAGTTTCCAGAGCTCTCCTTCCTGTTGAGTTTCTTTCTTTCTATACATGCCCTGACTTCCCACTGCCACAACTGCAATGCTGATTTGCTTTTGCTTTAACCCTCTGGATCTCAGAAAAGTGTGAGCACCAGATATGCTCCTATCTCCTTAGGACCCAATACAAAACTATCTTCTATTATCAGTGATTCTCAAATGTTTGTGTGTACCTGATGGGCTTGTTAAAATACAGATTGCTGGGCCCCACCCTGGAGTTTCTGTTTCTGCGGTTTTGAAAGAGATCAGAAAATGTGTACATTTATAACAAGTTGCCAGGTGCTACTTGCTCTGGGAATCATATTTTTGAGAACTCCTGAGTTTTACTAATGTTTTCTACACTGACCTGTTCCTAAGAATCACCTGCGAGTACCTGGAAAAAAGAATACAAAGTTCTAGACTCCATTCCCTGTGGATTCCCATTCAGTAAATCTCTAGCTCGCCAGGTGTTGATTACAAACAGGTGTCAAGAGCCAAGATCAACTCTGAACCAGCGGCTTTAGTGTATTTATGATTTAGGGAGAGATGGTCAATCCGGATGAGAAATCTACTACAATATATCTCTGGCATTCTCAGATTCATCATTTGTAGATTTGACTATCAGAAGGAACTGCACTAAATCATATTCTTTGAAGGCAAAGTTTTACGTCTTTCCTCCTAGATTTGCACAGAAAATACTAGTGGAAGAAAAGGAGAAAAAATGTGGGGGTGGGGAGGAAGGAAGGGAGAAAGGAAAAAAGAGAGAGAAAAGAAGGAAGAGAAAAACTCCCCCTCCTTGACCATACTTTAGTTAGGCTGCTTATCACGACTAGCCTTGATCTTGGCCTGCCCTTAGCAAGAATTCTACTAAGTCAATTTGGGGAGAATTCTCCATTCTTGACATCTGGTCAAGTCCCTCATACTCCATACTCTACCCTTGATGTCTAAGTCCTTGGCCTCTCTTTAGCAAGAAACCTGTTAGGCCAGTCTAGCAAGCATCTGACTATCCCTGATGTCTCCTCTTGAGAAGTCTTCATCCACCGACCCTCTTGTTGTGCTCATTGGCTGTAAATCCTCACTTATCCTTGTTGTATTTGGAACCAAGCTCGATCTTTCTCCCCTATTGCAATAGTCTTGAAAAAAGTCTTTCTGACTTCTTTTAACAAGCGTCAGAATATTTTTTCTTTAACAGAAGAAAGAAAGAAAGGAGATAGGGAGAAAATAAGGCTAAAACATACACCAATTAGTAATTTTAACTCTTGTACCACAAGACCTATGAGTAGGAGGGGCCAATCAGCCTTAGTGAATAGACTTCATTGGCTGTCTAGCTTCTTATCCTGGTGCTATGGTATCCCAACTCAAATGCATTATATGGAGAGATAAATCACAGTTTCTAAATAGTGGAATTTGGAGGCTAATGGTCTTTATTCATACAATTGTCGAGACTGTGATCATAGTGAACCAAAACCCTAGCTGACATTAGAACTGTGAGAAAGTTTTAAAAATGCATAAGCCCAGGTCCAACCTCTCAGCAATGCTGATTTAATTGGTCTGCAGTGGAATCCAGGCATGGGTAGTTTAGGTGATTGAAATATATAGCCAAAGTTGAGAACCACTATGATCTTAAAATCACCATCTCTGGTGTGCATCAAGACGGAAAGAACAAAGAGTAACTGAGGTTCCAACTCAGCCATATTGTCCTACCTGTATTAATTGGGAAAGCCACTTAACCTTTCAAAATTTCAGTTTCATTATCTATAAAATGCATATAAAATACCTACTGCATTCAGTTATTCATGAAGAGTAAAGGAAATAAGAGCATTCATTCACTCGTTCCTTCACTCTTTCATGCTCTATTTTGTTCATTCACTTTACAAATATTTATTGATCACTCACCTCATGCCAAGCACTATTATAGGCCATGTGGACAGTACAGTGGCTGATATCGTTTGGCTGTGTCCTCACCCAAATCTCATCTTGAATTTTAGCTCCCATAATTCCCACGTGTTGTGGGAGGGACCCAGTGGGAGATAATTGAATCACGAGGGCTGTTTCCCCCATACTGTTCTCATGGTAGTGATTAAGTCTCACGAGATCTGATGGTTTTATAAGGGGAAACCCATTTTGCTTGGCTCTCATTCTCTCTCTTGCCTGCCACCATGTAAGACATGACTTTGCTCCTCCTTCACTTTCTGCTATGATTATGAGGCCTCCCCAGCCATGTGGGACTGTGAGTCAATTAAACCTCTTTCCTTTATAAATTACCCAGTCTCAGGTATGTCTTTGTTAGCAGCATGAGAACAGACTAACACAGTGACCAAGACAGACCAACACATTCCTGCTCTCATAGGACTCAGCAAAATCCTAGAAATACAGTACATGATCAATAAATGCATATTACAACTGTTATCCAAACCGAAGATCATAATGGTTACTTGTAAAACATAAAATGATAAACTAGAAGGCAATATGCTTTATACATTTCAAAGGAATACTAAAATTAATAATTATAGTTGTCTCTATGTTTATAATTGATGTATTAATATGACCAATATTGTAAATTTGAAGGTCAATTAATTTTTTTCCCTTTTCTGTCCATAACCCACAGGATGATATAGCCATGAGATTACAGAACTTGAGGATGGAAGGGGACCGTAGACGTCATTGAATAAAATCCCCTCATCATACAGATGAGAACTCCACAGACCTCTGAAGTAAAGTTCCCTTCTATTGGGATGCATCAGCTCTTTCAAGTCAAATATGCAATGGTTTTTATCAGTGAATCCTGATAGTGCTTGGTCAGTGATTTACAGATCGTAGGTTCTGAATAAATGTTTGTAGACTAAGAGACTGAATTAAAAATATGTAAATAAAAGTCAATGGTAATTTTTGCTCAAAGAATGCACATTGAATAATAGGCAGCAAAACAGGCAGCTTTTCAATATGGGGCTTTAAAGCATGATAAAAAGCCTATAAATATCTCATCTTCTCTGAAATAGCACCATACATAAGCATGGTATAGTACTAGATAAATTTCATAACAAATAAGTCCCTTTTCAATATAAATTAATAAATTTCCTTTTCACATTATTTTTAGCTATCTAGGTCCTTAGCCTTTACTTAATGATGATGCACTTGATTAAATAAAATGAAAGAAAAATGAAAGTTCTTTCAGACATTAAAATGAATAATGAGTTTAGACTTAATCCAAAAGCAATTTGACTTTAAACATTCATATGAAATTAAATGAGCCATTGAATTTGCTATATAAGCAAGCATTAATCTTATCAAGCTATGAAAACTAGAAAGTTATACAGTGACCCATTAATTTCAGAGCCTAATATAAGGTCTGTTTAATGTCTATACTCCATTAAAAAGTCTTATTCCACAATATAAGTGCTTTTTCATAAAAGTTTAAACCCCAATTCATTTTTTTTTACTGCTTCAATCATGTGATAATCAACTCTGACAAGATTATGGCTGCAAACTTGAATAAGGTATGTAATGTCATGTGAAACAAATTTTGCTCATGGCCAGCTTCCAACAAAAAAGAGGACATTTATATCATTGGCAGAAATGTGTGCATACATTATTAAAGCCCACTCCTCCTCCATCCTAAGGTGTTTTCCTTGCATAAAGTCGTTTATAATTCTCCTATTAAGTAGACAGATATCCCTGTTACATAAGCAAAATTCTTTCATATAATCACCCAAGCCAAAAGCAGCATTCAGTACGCATGAATCATATGCCACAAGCAGATGTAATTCAATGTTGAAATCAAATAACATATGTTTATTTTTACACATTTAAAATATTTCTCCATATAAAAAACTGTCATAATTTCATTGGAAATTTTTACATCCCAATTTTTAGCTCTATGTACAACCAGCCTGTTTTTACACTCAAATTCAGAGTTGGATAAAAATTAAAGAAGAAAGATTAAAAGGGTAGCAGTGTTGTATTTATTACTTTATAAGATATTTAGCTGGATGACAAATCTATAATGCTATTCTACATGGCATCTCATCTTGAATGGCATTTCATTTTCATAGCGTAGATGTTGAAAGATATGGGGGAAAGGGGAAAACAGGTAGAAAAAGTAAAATATAAGTTTTTGCTGGCAGGCAGGGTCACTATTAATTTTATTATATATCATATGACAAACTGATCAATTATTTCATAATAATGAAGAAAGACCAAGGAAGTGGAATGCTTTGAGAATATCATCACAGTGATTTGGACTCACATGTATTACTTATTGCATTGTATTAGGATTAGATTAATAAATTACATAGTTTACATATCTTAAATCCTCATTAATAAGTATTAGCTCTTATTATTTAGAGACTGGTAATAATTCACAAGAGGCTTGATATTTGAAATTTACAGCAGTAAATTTAAATAATGAAGTCTATTATTAATGAAAAAAGATTTTGCGGTGCAAGAGAGCAAACCATTACAGAATTTTTTTTAACAAAATAAGCATGGTTTACAGCATTAATCTATTCATCCTTGGGCTGGCACTCAAGGTCTCTATAATCTGTCTCCTAAATACAGATTATGGGTTTGTTGGTTTGGTGTTTTTCTGTGTCATTCATTCAGCCATGTAGTCATTCACGTCATTTGGGATTTAATAGTTTAACCTTATCTCTGTGTTTAGTTACCTCTCCAATGTAGTGCATGACTAGCTGCCAAAATGTTTCAGCCACTCAACACCTGCTTCGGCCACTACAGTGGTTTCAGTGCTGCCCACCCTGCACAGCACAGCACTCATGAAGGGAAACTTGAAGGAAGCTAAACAAAGGTATATTTTATTTCTTTGTACTCACCACAAAACTTTAAGCTAAATTTCACAAGTTGTAGGTATTCACAGATACTTGATAATGGGCACATCAATCTTTTGAGTTCTCCTTTCTTAAAAGCTGGGGGTGTTGGGGGGTGGCGGGAACAGGGCGTGGTGGCTCATGCCTGTAATCCCAGCACTTCGGGAGGCTGAGTCCGGTGGATTACTTAAGGCCAGGATTTCAAAACCAGCCTGGCCAACATGGTGAGACCTCGTCTCTACTGAAAATACAAAAATTAGCCAGGCATGGTGTCGTGTGCCTGTAATCCCAGCTACTCAGGAGGCTGAGGCAGGAGAATCACTTGAACCTGGGGAGGCGGAGGTAGCAGTGAGTTGAGATGGCGCCACTGCACTGCTATAAGAATGAAACCCTATCTCAAAAAAAAAAAAAAAAAAAAAAAAAAAAAAAACAGCAAGAAATTTTCCTCTTTGAAATTGGGTAAACACGAGTTTTGGAATTTAAATTTTTTTAAGTAAAAGGGAGAAGGGAGAACTGAGCATCCAATACACTTCTATCTATGATGCCCTGGCAAATTATCGCAGTTGTCTGTTGTCAATAAGTTCTAATTTGAGGACTGAGTCCTCTTCCTGTTTTGGAGAAAACCCTCCTTTCACAAGTCTTAGTGGAATACAGAGCTGCCCAATATCCTGCCAGTGAGTGATCCCTCTTTCGTAAGTTAGCCAGAGTTGTTTCCTGGCATCCCCATCCAAGAGTGACGGGTTACCTCTTCTACATTCAATCTCTAAAATTAGGGATATCATGACCTGTACTGCCTACCTCATGGGATTGAGGGAATCAATGATATAATAAAATTACCTATATTGACACGCAGTTAATCTTCCACAGTCGTTAGTTCTTTACATTTGACATTTTCTGAAAACATTGAAGAGAGGGCCATTTTTAGAAAACCTCCTAGATTTTATAAAAATAGAAATGATTTGTTCTCAAACTGTTATCATAAAGACCAAGTGAGATCATATACATAAAAATAACTGAACATTGATTAGCATGTTACAAACACTAATAGCATTTTTCAACTTCAAACTTTATAACAATTATTGGCCGTCCGAAACCATAGAATGTCTATTTGAATATACTTTACAATCACAATCAAAGCTATATCAAAACACAAGTGACGTCTCTTTTGTTAATAAGCTGGAAATATAGTCATGTCTTCCTGATTTATGTTCTCTTATTAGCTGTAGGATTTTTTCAACTCACTTAACCTCTTTGATTCTCAGCTTCTTCATTTGTAAAATGGGTAATTATATTTACTTCTCAGAGTTACAATTAGGATTGAAATAAACAACACATGCAGATCTGTTAACGAACTCTTACATATTATGCACAGACTATCATCATCATCAACAACAACAACTTAATATTTACTGAGATGTATCTGCTCTAAGAACCATCATACGCACACACACACACACACACACACAAATACACACACACACATTAATTTTGCTCAGCCACTATAAATATACCAGGCTGAAGAAAATTACATATAACTACATATATGGATATTACTTTTTCTTCTAACAAAATTCCCAGCAGCAAGAGACATTGCTAGAAATGTACTGGCCCCTTGCTTGGGATTGACAAGACAATGTTGCAAGGACTCCAGCAGACACCAGGAATTAAACTGACAGAGCCATGTTAATTTCAAGCTTCATTAGAACTTGGGTAAGCATGTCTACAGAGACCACCTGAGAGCAGGACACTCTTAGCCAAGCATGTATTCACCGTTAGTCAACTCTGCGCTGGAAGAATTTTACCACAGCAACACCCACTCTCATTGTCGTATGAACTTCTTCCTGGGAATAATTCAGATTTACTTTAGCAACTCAGTCTCGAACATTATCCCAAATTAAGATAATCCAACTAAAGATACTACATTTGCCAGGTTGCACCAGCCAATATTTTAAAACAATAAACTAACAGACAGATAGATAGATAGATGATAGATAGAGATAGATAGATAGATAGATAGATAGATAGATAGATAGATAGATAGATAGATAAACTTCTTCCTTGGAATAATTCAGATTTACTTTAGCAACTCAGCCTTGAACATTATTCCAAATTAAGATAATCCAAATAAGAATACTACATTTGCCAGATGGTACCAATCAATATTTTTAAATAATAGATAGATAGATAGATAGATAGATAGATAGATAGATAGATAGATAATGAACTTCTTCCTTGGAATAATTCAGATTTACTTTAACAACTCAGTCTTGAACATTATCCCAAATTAAGATAATCCAATTAAAGATACTACATTTGCCAGACTGTACCAACCAGTATTTTAAAATAATAAATAGATAGATAGATAGATAGATATTGACCAAGAGATAGATTGACCATGCCTAGTAAAGTCTTAGCTACTTCACTGTAGGCTAAGTAAGCTGTGGAAAATTCCATTGTTCAGTTTGTTCCAAATCGATGATTTCTTGAAAAAATGGCCTCTGAGAAAATGTACTTTCAACCAATAAAGCTTAAACTAAACAGTCCTTGAAGGCAACTCATTAAACTTAACAGATTTCGAGTGAAACAACTTCCTTAATGTGGAAAATTGTAACTAAATAATAAGGCAAAACCACAAGGAAAATTTAGACAATTTTTATTAGTCTTTCTTAAAGGCATCACAAATTATGTATTTTTTTAAATAAAATTTTGGAAATCACTTTTTTGCAAGTCCCTCTTAAATTCTCAGGTTAAAGTTACTCTTCATAAAAACTATCACTCTAAAAGAATGTGTTAATCCAAGACTAAACATTCAAGGATGTTATCAAGGAAAATATCTTTGTATGAGAAAATGAGGAAAGACCTAGAAAACCTTGGAAAACCATCAGCACACTATGCAATCTGATCCCAAATGAAGGAGACTGGGAGGGGACATTGGGTTGAGGCATCCTAGACTGCCCTGTCATATGAAGTTTTGGCAAGGCCACTGGGGAGTCCTCAAGCCAAAGTCATCATCAGAGGAGTCCCATGTGTCCTGGGACTGGACCTGGAATGGGCCTGCCTTAGTGTCCTATCACACTCATTCACTGACTGGGAGCAGCTGGTGGGAAACATCTTCTGTTCACAGGAGCTGCTATGGATTTCAAAGCACAATAGCTGGTACCCTTGGTCAATTACTGTGTTAGTCCATTCTCATACTGCTGATAAAGACATACCCAAGACTGGGTAATTTATAAAGGAAAGAGGTTAGAGGTCCATTAGACTCACAGTTCCACATGGCTGGGGAGGCCTCACAATCATGGCGGAAGGCAAAGGAGAAGCAAAGGCACGTCTTACATGACGACAGGCAAGAGAGCCTGTGCAGGAGAACTGCCCTTTATAAAACCATCAGATCTTGTGAGTCTTATTCACTATCACGAGAACAGCATGGGAAAGACCCGCCCCATGATTCAATTACCTCCTACTGGTCCCTCCCACGACACATGGTAATTATGGGAGCTACAATTCAAGATGGGATTTGGGTGGCGACACAGCCAAAACATATCAATTACATTTGGAGATCTGTAAGGTACGGTCTTACGGCTGCCACAAGAGGTAAAATACAGGTTTCCATTTTTTAAGAAAATTTTCTTTTTTATGTATTTTACCAATATGAAGATTAATGTGGAAAGCAGTTAGACAGTAATTAATAAATACAAAAAAAAGAAGAAATTAATTCTCTCCAAATCTTCAGCTACTGAGTTTTGAAACAACGGTTTGGTGACTGAGTAACACATCCTCTCCCAACATCTCTCCCAGCTCCTTCACAAGAGAAGGGGTTATTAAAATATTTTGTCAATTTCTAGGGCACAAATTGGGCTGTGTTTATTAATGGGCAGGATAACTATTGCACTGAACAGTAATTCACATGGGTGTACCTCACGCTTATCTTTCATGCCCTTCCTCAGTGTAAGTGGGTTGGTAAATTGACCAAGAGACTCATCTCAGAGTCTCTTCATCATTGTTTCATTCCCCCATATATTGCATCAATCCACAGAGTTTATAATAAGTTCCTGTGGTCTAGATTTGGGATTCAGAGAAACTGGCAGTCTTGCATAAGCCTTAAACCTAAGACATATGCTCCAAACCTGCTTTCCCAAAATGCTGCTCTAAGGAGCACTGAGCCTTTGTCCAACCAGCAATGCAGAGGCACTTTGTTTCCACTTCATATTATTCATTGTGTTCACTTCTTCTGCTGAATGTTCAAAAAGAAGGAGACTCCTAGAGGCATAATCCATTTTAGTACTGACCAAACTATAACTCAACATCACTCAAAAGCTTCAAAGATAAATAATATACAAATACAAAATTAAAATTGTTAAAACAACATAAAAACCCAATCCATATTAAAATTTTGTTACATACCTAAGACCATCTGAGACCCAGGTCAGTTTGACCACATATGTTACTACAATGTGAGAATTTCTAGCATTTTGATGAATGAGTTGAGAATTAATTATAACTGATTTCTTATGCCTTTTTTTAGATATTATTTAAAATACCCATATCTAATCAGCAGAACTTTCAAAACCAATCAGAGTAAAAGGTTGGTATTTAAATATGTTTATCCTCTAAGCAGGTGTTTTCTTTGACATCCTATGCCCTGATTCACAAATGTAAGATCAATATAAAACTGCAGATCTTGAGGAAAAGGAGAATTTTAGGCTGGCAATGCACATGACAAATAGAAATACAATATTCACATATTAAAACATAGTATTACCAGACGGGCGCGGTGGCTCACGCCTGTAATCCCAGCACTTTGGGAGGCCGAGGTGGGTGGATCACGAGGTCAGGAGATCAAGACCATCCTGGCTAACACGGTGAAACCCCATCTCTACCAAAAATGCAAAAAATTAGCCGGGCATCGTGGCAGGCGCTTGTAGTCCCAGCTACTCAGGAGGCTGAGGCAGGAGAATGGCATGAACCCGGGAGGCGGAGCTTGCAGTGAGCGGAGATCATGCCACTGCACTCCAGCCTGGGCGACAGAGCAAGACTCCGTCTCAAAAAAAAAAAAAAAAAAACAAAACAAAACATAGTACTACCATGGGCTTTTCTTCATAGGGTACCCCCAATTCTAGTTTTATACAACAGTTTTATGAATCTTCATAAGTGGCTCTATATATGTGTGTCTATCTATATATGTACACACACCAATATATGTATATGTACATACATATACATATATACACAAATATATATAACCACCATATTACATATATATTATACGCACACACCTATGTAAGTTGTATATACACACACTTCTTGATCTGCAGTCCAATGTTCTACCTCTGAGCTATACCGCCTCCTCACACACACCTACGTAAGTTGCTCACAGCAATGTCCTTGAAAGTAGTCATTTCAATGGTTAAGTTACCTTTTGTGACAAGGCTGCAAATGCCTACCAATATTTGTAGCCCTTGTGACACTATTAAATGTAGATTCCTCAGACCCTACATCAAAGTGAAGACATATGACTGAGTTTTGGCCAATGGAATATGTGTCACAGTTATATATGCCACTTCCAGGCCTAGACCCCTAAGACCAGTATTGGCTGTTGGGGAGGCAGAAGTGGGCTGGAAGGAGTCATGGGTGTAGCATTTGCTAATTTTCCGTTATGTAAATACTTTCACCATGGCTGATTTCAAGGTACCAGTGTAACATCACTGACAGCGGAGCTGGGAGAGATGTATTAAGCAGTGCAGTTGACCTTCTGTATCTGTGGGTTCTACATCCGTAAATTCAACCAACTGAAAATCAAATATATATATATTTTTAATATATATATTAATATAGATATTTAATGTATATATATATTAAACCCCAAAAAAGACTAGGCATGGTGGCTCACGCCTGTAATCCTAGCACTTTGGGAGGCCAAGGCAGGCAGATTGCCTGAGCTCAGGAGTTCCAGACCAGCCTTGGCAACATGGTGAAACCCCGTCTCTACTAAAAATACAAAAAATTAGCCAGGCATGAGGGCGCACACCTGTAATCCCAGCTACTTGGGAGGCTGAGGCAGGACAATTGTTTGAACCTGGGAGGCATAGGTTGCAGTCAGCCAAGATCACGCCACTTCACTCCAGTCTGGGCAACAGAGCAAGACTCTGTCTCAAAAAAATAAAACTCAAAAAATAAAAATACAAGAATTTAAAAATGCAAATAAAAAACAATACACTAGAATAATTTACATAGTATTACATTGTATTAGATGATTTAAAGCATACAGGAGAATATGTGTAGGTTATATGCAAATACTATGCCATTTAATATATGAGATTTGAGCATCTGTCAATTGTGGTATTTGTGGGAGTCCTGGAACCAATTCCCCGCAGATACCAAGGGATGATTGTATTTCTGCCCTACAGATACAATAGATGTAAATAACCTCAAGACGATAGATAATAGTAAAATATAGTAATAGAAGTAGGAAATGATGTTTTGTTTTTAATGTGATTTTATTATTCATAGATTTATGTTATTTAATTTTTCATGACGGTCATATTTTAAAACCAGCTCACAAAATATCTAAAAATTTAGCAATTAGCTCTAACAAGCCGGCAGAGCCAGCTCCAGCATGTCACTGCTAAGGTCTTTCACGGGACACTGCACACACTCTTTCTTTCCGTTTCCTAATCAGACCCCTGAGATGCCGCAGTTTAGGGGTCCCCAGAACCATTAGGAGAGCCCGGTCCCTAGCCAGTTCCCCCTTTCTTCTGATCCTGCTGATCCACAGTGAGTTGAGAGTAAGAAACAATACTCCCTGTGTTACGATACTTGATTGTGGGGTTATTTGTTGCTGCAGCTGGTACCGGAAAAAAAATGAATTCTTTCATTTATTGGTTTTCATGTTTGATTAATCTTCAAACCCAGCTGAGAATGTTTGGTGAAATATAGATTCCTGGACCCCTGGTGATTAAGAATCTCCAGGACTTTGGGGTTGGAAAGACTCCCTGATCATCGCTCAGGTTCGGGAACTAATGATGCGGTTAATCCCACCTCTCCCCAGTTGTTTTTACTAAAGCATCCTACAGCTTTGCAGAAGGAAGGAATTATCTAAGACATATAGGTCATAATTAGAATAAGCCAATTTCAAATTTGAAATGTGGTCAAAATTTCTCTTTCATCTTCAATATTTATCCAAATTCAATATTTTGTTTCATAGTAAATCTGTGTGTTTGCTTTAATATTATTTTTTAAAGTTTCAAATTATTTTTCAGTTAGGTTTCTTGACTTCCTCCCTTTTCCTTTCAAAACCTGTGAAGTAAAACTGATGCTTCAGAGAGACACCTTGTGGTGTTACGTTTTGAGAACCATATCATTATTCCACCTCCCTTTGGAGGTACCCCCAGTAAACAGTTGACCAAACTCTGCTTAAACAGCTCCAGAGATGGGGGGCTTTTAACTACTCCTGGCAGGCATCCCTTCCCATTATTAAATACCTCTCAATATCTGAGAGCTCTTCCTCATAAAGAGCTAAAATCTAAATTTGTTATTTCAAGGAATCAGGTTTGTTCCTTTTGCCCACAAAAAGCAAATCGATTTCCACCCATATGACAGTCCTTTCATCCTATAGGAGAGGTTATCATGATTTGTCACTCCTGATTATTCAGATCCACAATCCTAATATGGTTAAGATCACAGAGAAACAAAGAGAGAGAGCCACTCTGTCTGCCAAAGGAAACTCAAAAGAGTATTTACAGGAAACGTTTCGACTTGGCCTTGTAGTAAAAGGGCAAGTTTGAAAAGCAAAAAGGGAAGCAAGTGCCAGAGGAGAAAATTACCTGAGCAAGGTTTAGGAAATAATTTGATATGTTCAAGATTAACAAGATAGTGAGTTGGGACATATAGTAGACAGAAAATGGTGAGAAAATTTGGAAAGATTAAAAGGTCTGTTTTCTTGCTGCAACAGTGATATGGTTTGGCTCTGTGTCCCCAGCCAAAGCTCATCCCGATTTATAATCCCCATGTTGAGGGAGGGAGGTGATGATTGGATCATGGGGGCAGTTTCCTCCATGCTGTTCTCATGATAGTGAGTGCGTTCTCACAAGATCTTACCGTTTTATAAGCATTTGACAGTTTCTGTTTCACACCCTCATACCCTCTGCTGCCACCTTGTGAAGAAGGTGCCTGCTTCCCCTTCTGCCATGATTGTAAGTTTCCTGAGGCCTCCCCAGACATGCAGAACTGTTAGTCAATTAAACCTCCTTTGTTTATAAATTATCCAGTCTCCGGTAGTATCTTTATAGCAGTGTGAGAATGGACTAATACAAACAGCAACATCACCATCACCCGGGAAACTTTTAGAAATAAAAAATTCCCAGGCCCCACCCTAGACTTACTGAATCAGAATCTGCATTTTAGCAAGATCCCCATGTGATTAGTATGCACATTAAGACTGAAAAGCAGGGAAGTAACAATAGATAATCTACATAGAGACAACAAATGCTCTGCCACTCAAGAGAGAAGATGGAAAAAGAAAATTTGATATTACAAATACAAACAAAACCCACAAGTAGCCACCATGGGAAAAATGATAACTTTTTCAGTTTAGCAATGTTTTCATCTTTTATTACATATGAAGTATGTACTATAATATTTTCAGTGCTTACAGTCTCTAAAGGTTTTAGCCTAGCTCTTTTTTTTATGTCTAAGACTTTGAATTTTAGCTTGTAGGGAATGAGAAATCATTCAGCCAGAGAATGACATAGTCACATGTGAATTTTAGGACCTTCCCTCAGGTACATGTATGGAAAGAGAGCGTAGGAAGAATGATGTTTCCAACGTACTGTTAGTTTTGTGCAGTTCTGTTTGATCCATAATTGCCTGGAAATACAGCATTGTGCATAAATGCTCCTTCACTCTTCTGTTGCAACTTATTTCTTTTAAAAAATAATCTGAACCATCTCCTCTTGTGAATAGAGTCACATCTACTTTGACCCTAAAGATTCCTTTGTCCTTCTGACTGTATTCAGAGTTATAATGCTAATCCTCATTTCAAATTCAAATAGGCCTTTGTTTGTAGGGCAAAGATGTCATTGAATCTGTCAATCTCTGGCCCAGCATGGTCTACTCTAACTATGAGGAGACACTGGCTGGTATAACATGAGAACTCTGGATCTGATGACAATGCTTTTTCCTCTGTGATGTCCTGGACCCCAGAGGGTTAGAAATAGTGCAAATCTACATATTTCTGAATAACTGCAGATCCACAATCATTTCTGTTGGTTAATGGAAAGAGATAAGTCAGGGAGAGAGATAAGGAGAAACGTAGTGATGGACCTGTATTAATACTCATGCCCAGTGTGTCCATGGGGCAAATCCTTTCCCCATCCTCAGCCCCTGTGGTTTAAGAGGAGCTCCCTCCCTTCCCATTCCTATGGGTCACAGAAGGGGGTGGTCCTGCCAGTAGGACACAGCATCAACCCTGCCAGTGATAGGTTCAGGATGGGCATGAACCAAGCTGAACCAATGAAAACTAGTGTCCAGAACTTCTTTAGGAATCACCAAGGAAAAGAAAGTCCTCCCACTTTACATTAGAATTGCTAAATTCCACTCATATATCCCTAGAGCTGTTAGTGGCTATTTTTGCTCCACCGTGCCACATCCACATAACCATGAATTACCCACAGAAGAAAGCAGAACTTAAAGATGGAAAAAGACAGATTGCCAATAACATTATGAAGTCCTGCCTACTTCCATCATGCATGAAATCTAACCTACACTTGAACTACACTATTTATAAGCCAATACATTCCCTTTTATCTTAAGCAAGATCAAATCTGACATGTAGTATTTGCCACCAAAAAAAAAATATTTACTAATATAAAGTAAAAAAAAAGGGGGGGAGGGCAGAATGTATTCAGGCAAATGACATGGATGGAGTTCGAAGTCCCCTCTCCCCGTGTCACAGAAGCAGCAATACGTCTGTTGGGGCAGGATGTAAAACTTAGATAGGCAATATTTAGGATGATTAAAGGTTGGTATCTAGAGTGGACTTCCTGGCTTCAAAGCCTGCCTCATTAGTAAGTTGAGCGATGCCAGGCAAGTCATTTGGCCCTACCATGGCTCTGTTTCTTCATCTGTAACTTGGAGTGAGTGACGGAACCTACTCAATAGAGTTAATAAATAAATTAAGTGAGGTAATAACATGAAGCATTTAGAGGGACTGGCCCTGAGTAAGCATAATTCTGATGGCTATCATTATTTTTAAGCCCTCCCTTTTTACCTTTCTTCTTTCCTAAGTCCAACATTTATTCTTCTACAGTAGAGAATGCACAGTGCTTAGGAACCGAAGATGGATGCCCTTAAGTCTGGCCCTCGGATATCTCAGTCTGATAGAGAAGACCTCACACTTCATTATGAATCTGGGTTTAGGTGCCACATGTGCAATGATTAGGCTGCAGGAACTAAGAACCAGATTTCTCCCCCAGCCCCAATGTGGTTAAGGAAGGTTTATGGAAAGGTATCACTCAGGACATACACTACAGTCACTGTAGGGCATGGTGGTGATGTTGTGGGAAAATGCCTCCTTAAGGAGATTTGCAGAAACATCCCACATGGTGGCTAGCAAGATAATAGGAACAGCTTGTGTCTGCAGCTCCCAGCAAGATCAATGCAGAAGGCGGGTGATTTCTCCATTTCCAACTGAGGTAGCCAGCTCTTCTCATTGGGACTAGTTAAACAGTGGGTGCAGCCCACAGAAGGCAAGCAGAAGCAGGGTGGCATTGCCTCACCTGATAAGTGCAAGGGGTCAGGGAACTCCCTCCCCTAGACAAGGAAAGCCATGAGGGACTGTGCTGTGAGAAACTGTGCACTCCAGCCCAGACACTATGCTTTTCTCATGGTCTTCACAACCCGTGGACTAGGAGATTCCCTCGGGTGCCTAGGCAACCAGGGCCCTGGGTTTCAAGTACAAAACTGGGCAGCTGTTTGGGCAGACACCGAGCTAGCTGCAGCAGTTTATTTTCATACCCCAGTGGCACCTGGAATGCCAGCGAGACAGAACCATTCACTCCCCTGGAAAGGGGGCTGAAGCCAGGGAGCCAAGTGGTCTAGCTCAGTGGATCCCACCCCCACACAGCCCAGCAAGTTAAAATCCACTGGCTTGAAATTCTCGCTGCCAAGAGAGCAGTCTGAAGTCGACATGGGATGCTCCAGCTTGGTGGTCCACCATTACTAAAGCTTGAGTAGGTGGTTTTCCCCTCACAGTGTAAAGAAAGCCGCCAGGAAGTTCAAACTGCCACAGCTTGGCAAAGCTGCTATAGCCAGACTGCCTCTCTAGATTCCTCCTCTCTGGGCAGGGCATCTCTGAAAGGCAGCAGCCCCTGTCAGGGGCTTATAGATAAAATTCCTATCTCCCTGGGACAGAACACCTAGGGGAGAGGTGGCTGTGGGCGCAGCTTCAGCAGACTTAAATGTTCCTGCCTGCCAGCTCTGAAGAGAGCAGCAGATCTCCCAGCACAGTGCTCGAGCTCTACTAAGGGACAGACGGCCTCCTCAAGTGGGTCCCTGACTCCTTTGCCTTCTGACTGGGAGACACCTCCCAGCAGGAGTCGACAGACACCTCATAGAAGAGAGCTCCGGCTGGCATCTGGCAGTATCCCTCTGGGACGAAGCTTCCAGAGGAAGGAACAGGCAGCAATCTTTGCTGTTCTGCAGCCTCCGCTGGTGATACCCAGGTAAACAGGGTCTGGAGTGGACCTCCAGCAAATTCCAACAGACCTGCAGCAAAGAAGCCTGACTGTTAGAAGGAAAACTAACAAACAGAAAGGAACAGCATCAACATCAACAAAAAGGATGTCCACACAGAAACCCCATCTGAATGTCACCAACATCAAAGACCAAAGGTAGATAAATTCATGAAAATGAGGAAAAAACAGTGCAAAAAGATTGAAAATTCCAAAAACCAGAACACCTCTTCTCCTCCAAAAAATCACAACTACTTGACAGCAAAGAAACAAAACTGGATGGAGAATGAGTTTGACAAATTGACAGAAGTAGGCTTCAGAACATGGGTAATAACAAACTCCTCTGAGCTAAAGGAGCATGTTCTAACCCAATGTAAGGAAGCTAAGAACCTTGTAAAAAGGTTAGAGGAATTGCTAACTAGAATAACCAGTTTAGAGAAGAACATAAATGACCTGATGGAGCTGAAAAAACACAGCACAAGAACTTCATGAAGCTTACACAAGTATCAATAGCTGAATCAATCAAGCAAAAGAAAGGATATCAGAAATTGAATATCAACTTAATGGGATATGAAATGGAATGAACAAAGCCTCCAAGAAATACGGGACTATGTGTAGAGACCAAACCTACGTTTGATTGGTGTACCTGAAAGTGAGGGGGAGAAAAGAACCAAGTTGGAAAACCCTCTTCAGGATATTATCCAGAAGAATTTCCCCAACCTAGCAAGATAAGCCAACATTCAAATTCAGGAAATACAGAGAACACCACAAACACACTCCTTGAGAACAGCAACCCCAAGATACATAACTGTCAAATTCAACAATGCTGAAATGAAGGAAAAAATGTTAAGCATAGCCAGAGAAAAAGATCAGGTTACCCACAAAGGGAAGCCTATCAGACTAACAGCAGATCTCTCTGCAGAAACCTTACCAGTCAGAAGAGAGTGGGGGCCAATATTCAACATTCTTAAAAGAATTTTCAACCCAGAATTTCATGTCCAGCCAAACTAAGCTTCATAAGTGAAGGAGAAATAAAATCCTTTACAGACAAGCAAATGCTGAGAGATTCTGTCACCACCAGGCCTGTCTTACAAGAGCTCCTGAAGAAAGCACTAAATATGGAAAGGAAAAAACCAGTACCAGTCACTGCAAAAAAAATATCAAACTGTAAAGACCATTGACACTGTGAAGAAATTGCATCAACTAATGGGCAAAATAATCAGCTAGCATCATAATGATGGGATCAAATTCACACATAACTATATTAACCTTAAAGGTAAATGGGCTAAATGCCCCAATTAAAAGACAAAGACTGGGCCAGGCGCAGTGGCTCACACCTGTAATCCTAGCACTTTGGGAGGCTGAGGCAGGTGGATCACGAGGTCAGGAGATAGAGACCACCCTGGCTAACATGGTGAAACCCTATCTCTACCAAAAAGAAATACGAAAAATTAGGCAGGTGCAGTGGTGGGTGCCTGTAGTCCCAGTTACGCGGGAGGCTGAGGCAGGAGAATAGCGTGAACCCGGGAGGTGGAGCTTACAGTGAGCCGAGATCGCACCACTGCACTCCAGCCTGGGCGAAAGAGCGAGACTTCAACCAAAAAAAAAAAAAAAAAAAAAAAGACACAGACTGACAAATGAGACAGAGTCAAGACCCATCGGTGTGCTGTATTCAGGAGACCCATGTCATGTGCAAAGACTCACATAGGCTCAAAATAAAGGGATGGAGGAAGACTTACCAAGCAAATTGAAAGCAGAAAAAAGCAGTGGTTGCAATCCTACTCTCTGATAAAACAGATTTTAAACCAAGAAAGATAAAAAACTACAAAGAGCATTACATAGTGGTAAAAAGATCAATGCAACAAAAAGAGCTAACTATCCTAAATATATAAGCACCCAATACAGGGGCACCCAGATTCATAAAGCAAGTTCTTAGAGACCTACAAAGAGACTTAGACTCCCACACAATAATAGTGGGAGACTTTAACACCCCGCTGTCAACATTAGATCAACGTGACAGAAAATTAACAAGGATATTCAGGACTAGAACTCAGCTCTGGACCAAGCGAAACTAATAGACATCTACAGAACTCCCCACCCCAAATCAACAGAATATACATTCTTCTCAGCACCACATCACACTTATTCTAAAATCGACCACATAATTGGAAGTAAAACACTCCTCAGCAAATGCAAAAGAATGGAAATCATAACAAACCTTCTCTCAGAGCACAGTGCAATCAAACTAGAACTCAGGAGTAAGAAACTCACTCAAAACCGCACAACTATATGGAAACTGAACAACCTGCTCCTGAATGACTACTGGGTAAATAATGAAATTAAGGCAGAAACAAAGAAGTTCTTTTTTTTTTTTTTTTTTTTTTTTTTTTTTTAAAACTGCATTGAAAACCCTCCCTTTATTTTTTTTTTTTTTTTTTTTATTATACTTTAGGGTTTTAGGGTACATGTGCACAATGTGCAGGTTTGTTATATATGTATCCATGTGCCATGTTGATTTCCTGCACCCATTAACTCGTCATTTAGCATTAGGTGTATCTCCTAATGCTGTCCCTCCCCCCTCCCCCCACCCCACAACAGTCCCCGGAGCGTGGTGTTCCCCTTCCTGTGTCCATGAGTTCTCATTGTTCAATTCCCACCTATGAGTGAGAACATGCGGTGTTTGGTTTTTTGTCCCTGCGATAGTTTACTGAGAATGATGTTTTCCAGTTTCATCCATGTCTCTACAAAGGACACGAACTCATCATTTCTTATGGCTGCATAGTATTCCATGGTGTATATGTGCCACATTTTCTTAATCCAGTCTATCGTTGTTGGACATTTGGCTTGGTTCCAACTATTTGCTATTGTGAATAGTGCCGCAATAAACATATGTGTGCATGTGTCTTTATAGCAGCATGATTTATAGTCCTTTGGGTATATACCCAGTAATGGGATGGCTGGGTCAAATGGTATTTCTAGTTCTAGATCCCTGAGGAATCGCCACACTGACTTCCACAATGGTTGAACTAGTTTACAGTCCCACCAACAGTGTAAAAGTGTTCCTATTTCTCCACATCCTCTCCAGCACCTGTTGTTTCCTGATTTTTTAATGATGGCCATTCTAACTGGTGTGAGATGGTATCTCACTGTGGTTTTGATTTGCATTTCTCTGATGGCCAGTGATGAGGAGCATTTCTTCATGTGTTTTTTGGCTGCATAAATGTCTTCTTTTGAGAAGTGTCTGTTCATGTCCTCTGCCCACTTTTTGATGGGGTTGTTTGTTTTTTTCTTGTAAATTTGTTTGAGTTCATTGTAGATTCTGGATATTAGCCCTTTGTCAGATGAGTAGGTTGCAAAAATGTTCTCCCATTTTGTAGGTTGCCTGTTCACTCTGATGATAGTTTCTTTTGCTGTGCAGAAGCTCTTTAGTTTAATGAGATCCCATTTGTCGATTTTGGCTTTTGTTGCCATTGCTTTTGGTGTTTTAGACATGAAGTCCTTGCCCACGCC
This sequence comes from Symphalangus syndactylus, assembly GCF_028878055.3. Lineage (NCBI taxonomy): Eukaryota > Metazoa > Chordata > Mammalia > Primates > Hylobatidae > Symphalangus > Symphalangus syndactylus. The sequence goes on from NC_072433.2 coordinate 34,872,123, forward strand.
TATGTCCTGAATGGTATTGCCTAGGTTTTCTTGTAGGATTTTAATGGTTTTAGGTCTAACATATAAGTCTTTAATCCATCTTGAATTAATTTTTGTATAAGGTGTAAGGAAGGGATCCAGTTGCAGCTTTCTACATATGGCTAGCCAGTTTTCCCAGCACCATTTATTAAATAGGGAATCCTTTCCCCATTTCTTGTTTTTGTCAGGTTTGTCAAAGATCAGATAGTTGTAGCTATGCGGCATCATTTCTGAGGGCTCTGTTCTGTTCCATTGATCTATGTCTCTGTGGTGGTACCAGTACCATGCTGTTTTGGTTACTGTAGCCTTGTAGTATAGTTTGAAGTCAGGTAGCGTGATGCCTCCAGCTTTGTTCTTTTGGCTTAGGATTGACTTGGCGATGCGGGCTCTTTTTTGGTTCCATATGAACTTTAAAGTAGTTTTTTCCAATTCTGTGAAGAAAGTCATTGGTAGCTTGATGGGGATGGCATTGAATCTATAAATTACCTTGGGCAGTATGGCCATTTTCACGATATTGATTCTTCCAACCCATGAGCATGGAATGTTCTTCCATTTGTTTGTATCCTCTTTTATTTCATTGAGCAGTGGTTTGTAGTTCTCCTTGAAGAGGTCCTTCACATCCCTTGTAAGTTGGATTCCTAGGTATTTTATTCTCTTTGAAGCAATTGTGAATGGGAGTTCACTCATGATTTGGCTCTCTGTTTGTCTGTTATTGGTGTACAAGAATGCTTGTGATTTTTGTACATTAATTTTGTATCCTGAGACTTTGCTGAAGTTGCTAATCAGCTTAAGGAGATTTTGGGCTGAGACAATGGGGTTTTCTAGATATACAATCATGTCATCTGCAAACAGGGACAATTTGACTTCCTCTTTTCCTAATTGAATACCCTTTATTTCCTTCTCCTGCCTGATTGCTCTGGCCAGAACTTCCAGCACTATGTTGAATAGGAGCGGTGAGAGAGGGCATCCCTGTCTTGTGCCAGTTTTCAGAGGGAATGCTTCCAGTTTTTGCCCATTCAGTATGATATTGGCTGTGGGTTTGTTGTAGATAGCTCTTATTATTTTGAGATACGTCCCATCAATACCTAATTTATTGAGAGTTTTTAGCATGAAGGGTTGTTGAATTTTGTCAAAGGCCTTTTCTGCATCTATTGAGATAATCATGTGGTTTTTGTCTTTGGTTCTGTTTATATGCTGGATTACATTTATTGATTTGCGTATGTTGAACCAGCCTTGCATCCCAGGGATGAAGCCCACTTGATCATGGTGGATAAGCTTTTTGATGTGCTGCTGGATTCGGTTTGCCAGTATTTTATTGAGGATTTTTGCATCAATGTTCATCAAGGATATTGGTCTGAAATTCTCTTTTTTGGTTATGTCTCTGCCAGGTTTTGGTATCAGGACGATGCTGGCTTCGTAAAATGTGTTAGGGAGGATTCCCTCTTTTTCTATCGATTGGAATAGTTTCAGAAGGAATGGTACCAGTTCTTCCTTGTACCTCTGGTAGAATTCAGCTGTGAATCCATCAGGTCCTGGACTCTTTTTGGTTGGTAAGCTATTGATTATTGCCACAATTTCAGAACCTGTTATTGGTCTATTCAGAGATTCAACTTCTTCCTGGTTTAGTCTTGGGAGGGTGTATTTGTCGAGGAATTTGTCCATTTCTTCTAGATTTTCTAGTTTGTTTGCATAGAGGTGTTTGTAGTATTCTCTGATGGTAGATTGTATTTCTGTGGGATCGGTGGTGATATCCCCTTTTTCGTTTTTTATTGCATCTATTTGATTCTTCTCTCTTTTCTTCTTTATTAGTCTTGCTAGCAGTCCATCAATTTTGTTGATCTTTTCAAAAAACCAGCTCCTGGATTCATTAATTTTTTGAAGGGTTTTTTGTGTCTCTATTTCCTTCAGTTCTGTTCTGATTTTAGTTATTTCTAGCCTTCTGCTAGCTTTTGAATGTGTTTGCTCTTGCTTTTCTAGTTCTTTTAATTGTGATGTTAGGGTGTCAATTTTGGATCTTTCCTGCTTTCTCTTGTGGGCATTTAGTGCTATAAATTTCCCTCTACACACTGCTTTGAACGTGTCCCAGAGATTCTGGTATGTTGTGTCTTTGTTCTCGTTGGTTTCAAAGAACATCTTTATTTCTGCCTTCATTTCATTATGTACCCAATAGTCATTCAGGAGCAGGTTGTTCAGTTTCCATGTAGTTGAGCGGTTTTGACTGAGTTTCTTAATCCTGAGTTCTAGTTTGATTGCACTGTGGTCTGAGAGACAGTTTGTTATAATCTCTGTTCTTTTACATTTGCTGAGAAGAGCTTTACTTCCAACTATGTGGTCAATTTTGGAATAGGTGTGGTGTGGTGCTGAAAAAAATGTATATTCTGTTGATTTGGGGTGGAGAGTTCTGTAGATGTCTATTAGGTCCACTTTATGTAGAGCTGAGTTCAATTCCTGGATATCCTTGTTAACTTTCTGTCTCGTTGATCTGTCTAATGCTGACAGTGGGGTGTTAAAATCTCCCATTATTATTGTGTGGGAGTTTAAGTCCCTTTGTAGGTCACTGAGGACTTGCTTTATGAATCTGGGTGCTCCTGTGTTGGGTGCATATATATTTAGGATAGTTAGCTCAAGAAGTTCTTTGAAACCAATGAGAACAAAGACACAATGTACCAGAATCTCTGGGACACAGCTAAAGCAGTGTTTAGAGGGAAATTTATAGTACTAAATGCCCACAGGAGAAAGCGGGAAAGATCTAAAATCAACACAACACCCTAACATCACAATTAAAAGAATTAGAAAAGCAAGAGCAAACAAATTCAAAAGCTACCAGAAGACAAGAAATAACTAACATCAGAGGAGAACTGAAGAAGATAGAGACACAAAAAACCCTTCAAAAAATCAATGAATCTAGGAGCTGGGTTTTTGAAAAGATTAACAAAATAGACAGCTAGCCAGACTAATAAAGAAGAAAAGAGAGAAGAATCAAATAGACACAATGAAAAATAATAAAGGGATATCACCACTGATCCCACAGAAATACAAACTACCATCAGAGAATACCATAAACACATCTATGCAAATAAACTAGAAAATCTAGAAGAAATGGATAAATTCCTCAACACATACACTCTCCCAAGACTAAACCAGGAAGAATTCAAATCGCTGAATAGACCAATAACAAGTTCTGAAATTGAGGCAGTAATGAATAGCCTACCAACCAAAAAAAGCCCAGGACCAGATGGATTCACAGCCGAATTCTACCAGAGGTACAAAGAGGAGCTGGTACCATTCCTTCTGAAACTATTCCAAACAATAGAAAAAGAGGGACTCCTCCCTAACTCATCTTATGAGGCCAGCATCAGCCTGATACCAAAACCTGGCAGAGACACAACAACAAAAAAATTCAGGCCAATATAACTGATGAACATCAGTACGAAAATCCTCAATAAAATACTGGCAAACCGAATCCAGCAGCACATCAGAAAGCTTATCCACCATGATCAAGTCAGCTTCATCCCTCGGATGCAAGGCTGGTTCAACATACAAAAATCAATAAATGTAATCCATCACATGAAGAGAACCAATGACAAAAACCACATAAGTACCTCAATAGATGTAGAAAAGGCCTTCGATAAAATTCAACAGCCCTTCATGCTAAAAACTCTGAATAAACTAGGTAGTGATGTAACATATCTCAAAATAGTAAGAACTATTTATGACAAACCCCCAGCCGGTGGGCAAAAGCTGGAAACATTCCCTTTGAAAACTGGCACAAGACAAGGATGCCCTCTCTCACCACTCCTATTCAACACAGTATTGGAAGTTCTGGCCAGGGCAATCAGGCAAGAAAAAGAAATAAAGCATATTCAAATAGGAAGAGAGGAAGTCAAATTGTCCCTGTTTGCAGATGGCATGATTGTGTATTTAGAAAACCCCATCATCTGAGCCCAAAATCTCCTTAAGCTGATAAAAAACTTCAGCAAAGTCTCAGGATACAAAATCAATGTGCAAAAATCACAAGCATTCTTATACACCAATAATAGACAAACAGAGAGTCAAATCATGAGTGAACTCCCATTCACAATTGCTACAAAGAGAATAAAATACCTAGGAATACAACTTACAAGAGATGTGAAGGACCTCTTCAAGGAGAACTACAAACCACTGCTCAAGGAAATAAGAGACACAAACAAATGGAAAAACATTCCATGCTCATGGATAGGAAGAATCAATATCATGAAAATGGTTATACTGCCCAAAGTAATTTATAGATTCAATGCTATCCCCATCAAGCTACCATTGACTTTCTTCACAGAATTAGAAAAAACTCCTTTAAATTTTATATGGAACCAAAAAAGACCCCATATAGCCAAGATAATCCTAAGCAAAAAGAACAAAGCTGGAGGTATCACACTACCTGACTTCAAACTATACTATAAGGCTACAGTAATCAAAACAGCATGGTACTGGTACCAAAACAGGTATATAGACCAATGGAACAGGACAGAGGCCTCAGAAATAATGCCACACATCTACAACCATCTGATCATTGACAAACCTGACAAAAACAAGCAATGGGGAAAGGATTCCCTATTTAATAAATGGTGTTAGGAAAACTGGCTAGCAATATGCAGAAAACAAAAAGTGGACCCCTTATTTATCTTGTACAAAAATTAACTCAAGATGGATTAAAGACTTAAACATAAGACCTAAAACCATAAAAACCCTAGAAGAAAACCTAGGCAATACTATTCAGGACATAGGCATGGGCAAAGACTTCATGACTAAAACACCAAAAGCAACAGCAACAAAAGCCAAAATAGACAAATGGGATCTAATTAAACTAAAGAGCTTCTGCACAGCAAAAGAAACTATCATCAGAATGAACAGGCAACCTACAGAATGAGAGAAAATTTTTGTAATCTATCCATCTGACAACGGGCTAATATCCAGAAATCTACAAGGAACTTAAACAAATTGACAAGGAAAAAAAAAAAAAACAACCCCGTCAAAAAGTAGGTGAAGGATATGAACAGACACTTCTCAAAACAAGACACTTATGTGGCCAACAAATATATGAAAAAAAGCTCATTATCACTGGTCATTAGAGAAATGCAAATCAAAACCACAATGAGATACCATCTCATGCCAGTTAGAATGGCGATCATTAAAAAGTCAGGAAACAACAGATGCTGGAGAGGATGTGGAGAAATAGGAACGCTCTTACACTGTTGGTGAGAGTGTAAATTAGTTCAACCATGGTGGAAGACAATGTGGGGATTCCTCAAGGATCTAGAACCAGAAATACCACTTGACCCAGCCATCCCATTACTGAGTATATACCCAAAGGATTATAAATCATTCTACTATAAAGACACATGCACACATATGTTTATTGCAGCACTATTCACAATAGCAAAGACTTGGAACCAACCCAAATGTCCATCAATGATAGACTGGATAAAGAAAATGTGGCACATATACACCATGGAATACTATGCAGCCATAAAAAGGGATGAGTTAATGTCCTTTGAAGGGACATGGATGAAGCTGGAAACCATCATTCTCAGCAAACTAACACAGTAACAGAAAACAAAACATCACATGTTCTCACTCATAAGTGGGAGTTGAACAATGAGAACACACGGACACAGGGCGGGGAACATCCCACACCTGGGCCTGTCAGTGGGGTTGGGGATAGGGCAGGGATAGCATTAGGAGAAATACCTAATGTAGATGACGGGTTGATGGTTGCAGCAAACCACCATGGCACGTGTATACCTATGTAGCAAACCTGCACGTTCTGCACAAGTATCCCAGAACTTAAAGTATAATAATAATAATAATAAAAAAATCCCACATTGATTCCCTCCCAGCTAAGGCACAAAGCACTTCAGTGTGGGCCAAGTATGGAGTTGCGAGCAGTGCAGACACTCAAATTAACATGACATTATTCCTGAGAAAATACATCTAAGCTGTTTGGGGCTTTAAAAAACATATCTTTAATTGCTGCCAACTCGCTAGTTCTTTTCACAAATTATGAAAGTTGGGGCTTGTGAGTCAATACAAAGACTAAATGAGATCCTGATGGTTCTATTATTAGGATGTGAAAAAATGAAGTCAAAAGGCAGAGCAAGGGCTGTGATTAACGTGAAACATAAAGATCTCAGGAGCGTTTCGATCTGCACAGGTGAGTCACCTCGACATGCCTCCAGATAGCTGGGAATCTCCCCAAAGCCTCACCTTTAGCAATCAACATCCTGCCATGGAGTGTGATGCCAATTTCCATACAGCTGAGCTGCAGAGGCCAAATGTTTTGGTTTATAAGAATTATTTTAGGCTATAACATATTTGCGCATTGCAGCTGGAAGATGCAAAACTAACAGATAAAAAGGTGGATGCAGGGGCACACATACCTATTCACACTCACGGCACCACATGTCTATCACAACTACACATGCATGGCAGTATCACCCACACGGGCATGCACACAGTGCCTACCATAGGATTACTAACACTCACAATATTACATTCATACACATGCCCTCCACATATTCATATCAAACACACTGAGCACTGCATGACATGCCACCTGCATACACATGCCTCCCACACCCACACACCCAAGGCACAACCATCATGTGTGCCAGACCAGATATGTCACACCAGAGGTATATATATCAGGCTGGGCACAATGGCTCATGCCTGTAATCCCAGCACTTTGGGAGGCCAAGGCGGGCAGATCGCTTGAGCTCAGGAGTTTGAGACCAGCCTAGGCAACATGGTGAAACCATGTCTCTACCAAAAATACAAAAACTTAGCCAGGTGTGGTGGTGTGCGTCTATGCTATCAGCTACTTGGGAGGCTGAGGTGGGAAGATCGCTTGAGCCTGGGGGGTGGAGGTTGCAGTGAGCCAAGATCACGCCACTGCACTCCAGCCTGGGTGGCACAGTGAGACTCTGTCTCAAAAAAAAAAAAAAAAAAAAAATGTATATATCAGCCCCACACCCCAGGTAGTCATCCAAAATATGCATCTTGATATACACATGCACACACAAGGCGCACACTTAAAATTACACTCTATATTTAATGGTCTGCATTTTTTTCTTTCATGAGATATGCACATCTTTATTCCTAATTAAGTAAAACAGTAGATGGGAGCAAAAAGAGGAGATACTTTTAATTTTAAAAATCATCAAGAAGATCCATGCTATTAAGATTCAACATTTTTTGCACAAGTAGGCTAAAGGTGTCCTGGAAGACGTATGCCACATTTAATTCACTCTGTACCAGGGATGCAGCTAGAAAGGGTCTGAGGAAGCCACCTCCACAGAGCTCCTCATAAGGCAGGGCCTCTGAGTGTGGAGCTGCAGTGAGAGGAACAGTGGAGAGGCTTCACTCTATCCCTTCCTTTAGCTCTCTCTTTATGCCTTTCCCAGGAATCCACAGCCTCAGGGTGAATCTACAGGGCTCAGACCCCTAAGGTGAAGAAAACCCTGGTGAGATGTGAGAGCATTCAATTCTTGCCCCAGCAGGGACAGAAGCAGCACCACATGATAAAGGCCACAACAACTTAAAGTGAAGCCCCTGCCATGAATGGCACAGTACTACATTGTAAGAGAGGAAAAATGCGAGAGATTCCACTGAGTGAGTAACTACCACGCAGTAACTCTGGGCTGAATGCCTCAAATACATTATCTCACCTATTCTTCACAGTACTGACAGTGCCCTAAGATGGGCCCATTCTACATCTTCTGCATAGGTTGAATAACTTGTCCAGCAACGCATTGTTTGGAACTGGTTTTGAACCCAGGTCTCTCTGGCTCTAGAGCCTCGGCTCCGCCTACATTGTTATCTGGCCTGTTATTATTATAATTGGCATCATGTCTGTATTAGTCCATTCTCACACTGCTATAAAGAAATACCTGAGACTGGGTACATTATACAGAAATAGGTTTCATTGGCTCACGGGTCTGCAGGCTATACAGATAGTGTAGAGGCATCTGCTCAGCTTCTGGGGAGGCCTCAGGAAAACTCAAAATCATGGCAGAAGGCAAAGGGGAAGGGGCATTTCACATGGCCAGAGAAAGAGCAAGAGAAGGAGGGTGTAGATGCTACACATTTTTAAACCAGATCTCGTGAGAATTTTATCACAAGAACAGCACTAGCGGGATGGTGCTAAACTATTCATGAGAAACTGTCCCCATGATCCAATCACCTCCCACCAGGCCCCACCTCCAACATTAGGAATTACAATTCGACACGAGATTTGGGTGGGGACACAGATCCAAACCATATCAATGTTCATACACAGAGAATCAGGGTGAGGTCAGGAGACACTGCCATGAAAATCAGGAAAAGAAAAACCTTAATACCTCTTGATTCATGTGAGACCAAACATATAATTAAAACTTATAAGTTATTGTAGGTAGATTGCTGCATTGGCACACAGATGTGATATTTTTGCCAAGTGAGTCAGCTGATTTGGAACTACTGCATAAATATTATGCTAAAAGAAAAAGAACGAAGCATCTGCTTTCCATCCACATTACAACCTTCTCCCATTATTTGTCCCCCTTGAGACAAATATATCTCATTTGTCTTTACCCCTAGTCCTGGGCAATCAATAAGCACGATACTTTGTTGAATAAATAACAGAAGAAATGAATAAAATTTATTGTTTTGCATAAAACAATGGACACTTATGGAGCCCCCAAACCTGGAAGCAAGATCATTTGCATGAAATGGCTCATTCTGAGTTTGGGAATGAACTCACAAAAGGAAGGCAGAAATGGCAAGGCTATAATGTTAACTCATCATGCCAAAGCTTTGGTCCTTTGAAATCAGAGCGTCCTCTCCAAGGAGTGAGACCATAGATTTGTTTCCAGCAATCTCTTTTCTGATATCTGAGGGCGACCTGCTGTCCTTTCTGATCCTGTAATCCTACCAGTGTTTATAAGGTTTTTCTGTACAGGTACCACAGTCATTAGCAAGAGCACAAATTTTAGATCCTGCCTAACAGTTTTCTGTAGAATTTCTACAGAGAAACGTTTTCAAAGTTCTTCATCATGGAAAAGTCTATGATATACTAATCCTGTAACTGCTGCTGTTGAATGAAACAATAAGTGAATGAATGAATTTAAAGAGGAAGGGAAAGTAGGAACAGAGTAAGAAGAAATGAGGATAGAAAGAAAAGAAACAATAAGCGATGAAATGAAGGATTACATATAAATTGTGGGGTCCTAATTAGGGAAAAGGAGTTGGGCTGGCAGGACCAAGGGAAAGCCAAAAAAAAAAAAAAGCAGATAAGTAGTAAGTCCGCCTTTCTTCATGGTCCAGGACACATAGCCCTCCTGCGCAAATAACTGACAATCTTCCTGCACCCAGCTATCACCAGACACCTTGGCTGATAGAAAAATGCAAGTGAGCTCACTGCAACCTTGGCATTATCAGTACTGCTCAAAGCCCCCTTCAGCACACAGCACAAGCACCATCCTATAAAATCCCCAGCAAGCCTTTTTCTCCTTGCAGTCAGCTCCTCTCTTGCTGACTTGCCTGTTGTCAAATACAATGTATTTTCCTACTTTCTCTAATAAATCTGCCTTTCTTTACCTATGACTTGGTAACTTCTTTTTACCATGTACACGACACCAGCCCCAGATAGTCACTACCCACGACATTTATTATAGTTAAAAGCCACACCCCCGTTCTACACATTTCATGCTTTATCACACTTGATCTGAAAGACAGCTAGTATTATGATCCCCATTTTTCAGATGGATAAACTGAGATTTGGATAAACTAAATTGCTTATCCAAGGCTCATACAGCTGAAAATTTATGGAACTAGTTAGGATGGCACTGGGATTCTAACCCAATACCCATACTATCTATCTATGGAGCTTAAGTTTTCTCTCTCTTTTTTTTTTTTTTTTTTTTTTCCTTTTGAGACAGGGTCCCACTCTGTCACACAGGCTGGAGTGCAGTGGCATGATCTCAGCTTGCTGCAGCCTTGACTTCCTGGGCTCAAGCAATTCTCCCACCTCAGCCCCACAAGTAGCTGAGACTACAGGCACCCGCCACCATGCCCAGCTAACTTTTGTATTTTTAGTAGAGACAGGGATTCACCATGTTGCCCAGGCTGGTCTCAAACTCCTGGACTTAAGCGATTCACCTGCCTTGGCCTCCCAAAGTGCTGGGATTATAAGCATGAGCCACCACACCCAGCCCAAGTTTTCTCTTTAAGGCAACAGAAATAAATTAAAAGTTTTGTTTGGTTGGTTTTGATTTTGTTTGAAGCAGGGTAAGGATTAGGGTTTTAGAAATATTAATCTGCAAGCATTTTAGAGGATACATTGAAAGCTACATTTACCCTAAAACTAAAGGCTGGCTGCTACAGGAATCCAGGCAAAGGTCACAGAGTTTCTACCTAAAAGTACGTGAAAAAATTTTTCCCAGCTGGGCGCAGTGGCTCACGCCTGTAATCCCAGCACTTTGGGAGGCCGAGGCGGGCAGATCACAAGGTCAGGAGATCAAGACCATCCTGGCTAACATAGTGAAACCCCGTCTCTACTAAAAATAAAAAAATTAGCCGGGCGTGGTGGCAGGCGCCTGTAGTCCCAGCTACTCAGGAGGCTGAGGCAAGAGAATGGCGTGAACCCAGGAGGCGGAGCTTGCAGTGAGCCGAGATTGTGCCACTGCACTCCAGCCTGGGCGACAGCGCAAGACTCTGTCCCCCAAAAAAAATAAAAAATTTTCCCAGGGAAATGTGGCATATATACATAATGGAATACTACACAGCCATAAAAGAGAAAGAAATCATGTCCTTTGTAGCAACGTGGATGGTGCTGGAGGCCATTATCTTAAATGAACTAACTCGGGGTTGGGAGAAAAAAAAAACATGTTCTCACTTACAAGCGGGAGCTAAAGAATAGCTAAACATGGACATGAAGACAAAAATAATAGACACTGGGGACTTCAAAAGGGGAACAGGTGGGAGAACTGAAAAATTACCTGTTGGGTACAATCCTCACTATTTGCATAATGGGTACATTAGAAGCCAAATCCCACCAATATACAATTACCCATATAACAAAAACATGCACATATACCCCTGAATCTAAACTAAAATTAAAATTAATTTTTCTAGGAAATCAGTTGAAGAAATACCAGAAACATGTTAAAATTAGTGTAGACTAAGTAGAAATAAAGATGGAGAAAAAAGTTTAGATTCAGTGAAAATTGCTAGAATGGGGACAAAATTCTGGGTATTCCTACGTATTTATTAATTTTCTAAGTGGCTACAATATGGATAGGAATAAGAGGAAAAAACAATCAGCATAATTGTAACTACCCAGTGGGTTCTTCCTGCCCACTGCACAAACAAAATCAATTCATGGAGACTATGGCATTGCAGTAAATAAAGAGTTAGATTGACAAGAGGCTGGCCACGCCACATAGGAGACAAAGTTATTACTCCCATCAATCTCATAAAAAGCTCAGAGGTTATGGGTTTTTCAAAGGTAGTTTGGGGGTAAGGGGTGGGAGTGGCTAGGCAATGAGTGCTTGCTGCTGATTGGCTGGGGGTGCAATCATTGGGGTGTAGGAGATGGTTCTCTTGGGCGCTGAGTTCCTTCTGGGTGGGTGACCACAGGAGTGGTTGGTGTTCCAGGTGGAGCCACTGGTCATCAGACATGCAAAAACCTGAAAAGATATCTCAAAAGGGCAATCTTAGGTTATACAATTGAAATGTTACCTGCAGGAGTAATTGAGGGAGTTGCATTATCTTGTGACCTCCAGAATAATGGCTGGTGATGGTTTATGTCCATACTTCAGTATAATCCGGGCTTGTCTATCATCCTAGCCTGGTGGTCTCTCACTAGCTTTACTAAAGGCGGTTGAGTTTGGGAGAAGGGCTATTAACATTTAAACTATAAACTAAATGTCTCCCAAAGTTAGCTTGGCCTAAGCCCAGGAATCATTAAGGGGAGCTTGAAGGCCAAAGGCAAGATGAAAGTTGGCCAGATCAGATCTCCTTCATTGCCATAATTTTCTCACTGTTACAGTTTTTGCAAAGGCGGTTTCACAATCAGCCCCTATTTTTGTGAATCACAGAGCAGAAATGAGAGATTAACAAAATAATTTCAATTTATATAAATTTTTCATATGCAATGATAGTAAGTGCAAAATGCTAAAGAGGAAGAAAGACCCCAGCAGGTACCTAGGAAGGGTACAAGAATGCTTTGCACAAGAAGAGATGCTGTGCTTTGAAAACAAATCAGAAGTCACTGTGGGGTGGGTGAAACTGAAGAGAAAGAAAAAATAAGGTTTAGAAGGCAATAGCTATGCAAAGGAGTCAAGCTTAATCTCCATGCTCTGACTCCACTTTCCACCTCTATCCCTTCTTTTATCTCAGGACTGGGCATCAGCACAGTCCACCCAGAAATCTCTGCCTGTTGGAGAACAATTGCTCTCTGCTTACAGAGAGCAAAATGAAGTAATTTGGGGCTGTGGCCTGTTATGGTAACCACTACGCAGTGGCCTCCACGTATGTTAATTTCATTTTGATCTGAAAGAATAAAATATAATAAGAGAATAATTTAAACAAAGTCAGAGCCAGAAATGTCCCATTTTGCAACTTTAGCAAATGCTCCATGTGTCACTTTTATTAATGCTATCATACAAAAGAATTTTACTGGCCATGAGCGGGAAGCTTAAGGGCCTTTTCTGGAGTTGTTGCTTGTGCTGTGGGAAATTGCATTTGCACTCTGGGGTTCCTGTATTGATGGAATATATTCATTTCCTCTTGGAATGACAGCAAATAATTCTGAAGGGAAATCAAAAAGTTCAGGTTTCCAAGGACCACCCTTGTTTATTCTCTAGATGTGCAGAGAATCCATCAGGTTGGAAATTGGCCAGCTGTGAGTGGTTCAAATGATTTTTGATACTGATAGTCTATTTGGCCTTGGCCCATGGAGGCTATCACATAACGTATACAGTTGTGAGGACTGCCATGTGGCATAACACGGAAGGATGTTGCAACCCAGAGCGGTGCAATCCAGCAGCACTGGAGATAATGTCTACTGCCTCTCTTGTTAATCTTCTAAAACAAGGTTTTGCTCAAAAGCTAATGAAGAAAAAAAGGTCAACAAACATATTTGTGTGTCATATGTGTGAATTCAGGTATAAGTGGCTTCGTAGATAAAGATCATTTTCAGTGAATTACTCTGGGTTCATATATTCTGCCTCTCCTACTCTCTCAAAATGAATCCAATCTTAAAAGATACAACTGCTTTATGCGTCATTTATGTGGAAAATCTGACCTGCAGGCCATTTGTGCCAGTTAATTAATTTTCCCTTGCTCACCAGACAGCTGTCACAGAGGTGGAAGATGCTCTCATTTCATGCCTAAATTGTGTAGAGAAGGTTTCTTCAAATTAGAATGCAAGAAGCCGCTCAGAGCTAGCCCCTAAGGGGGAAAAAAGCATAAGACTGGAAAATACTTTCAACTCTCTCTCCCTTCCTTACTATCCATCCTATATGCCTTCTCTCTTACACAATCCTATCCTTGGAGCATAAATAAATCATTCTCTCTCCATCTATCGAAAAGGCTTCTTTCCATTTATGCATCCTTGCGTTGTCAGTCTCTCAGTCAGTCACCTGGCCATCTGTCCATTCAGTAACTTATTCATTCATCAGTTCAGCCATTAAACTCTTATTTTCCTATGACCCACAAAAGATCATTCTGAGCTACTTCTTCTCCACACAGTACCCATGTATTTTTTTTTCACATACTACTTTGTCCGTCTTTCCTAGGAGCATGTGAGATCCTTGAGGGTAAGAACGATGCTGTGTCCCTTTCCTCCAGGGTCCCTTGTCCTTGTTGATTCTGCCTGGAATGTTCTTTCTCTCACTCTATTTCCTCCCTTCCTTTAGGACTCAGCTTAAAGGTCACCCTCTCCTTATTCTCCTCCTCAATAGCCTGGTTTCTTATCTCTTCATAGCATTTATCGCTATGTAGTTCTTTTGCATATTTCTTTATTGACTCTTTATCTTGCTCCCCAGTTGGCTGCTAGGTCCACGAGGACAAGCACCAAGTTAGTTCGCACTTTTAAATGCCTAGTACCTAGAGTGCATTGAACAAAATTGTTACTCAATAAATATTGTTAGCAATCGAATGGATGAACATTTTTATCTTTGCACCCCCAGCTAATGGTTGAGGATTCTGCATTCTACATGTAACAGGCACTTGGCTAATGTTGGCTGCTCAGAAGTAAATGGATTCTATCAAATGCAGACCATGCAACTGAAAATATCTACAGCTGAATTCATTCCTATTTTCTATTTGCTTCTCTCTCTCTACCTCTACCTCTTTCTCATTTCGTTGCCTGAGATCCTTTGGAGATATTTGGGGTTCTAAATATTCTCTCTTATGCCACCCTGGGAAAGATGAATAATGTTGTTACAGCAAAGCATAAACCATGAAAGTACAACCAACTGAGCTTTTGGCACTTTCATGATAGGTTCACATTTATATTTAAAATGTGGGTAAGAATAGACAAAATGAATAATCTCAGCTTGGGGGTTGCTCACCCACTTACTTTCAACATGTGGCCTCAACTGGGATGAGAAGAAAATTTTGACAGAGGAAGTTTTGCAAAATGTGGGTGGGGGATTTGACCTGCACCACAGAACATTCAGCAGTCTGCCTTCCCCATTGTCCATTAAAATCATCTGTGGTTCCTTATAGTTATGGACCTGAACTAGGCTTCGAAAATGCAGAAAATGCTGCTCTTCTTCTGATGTAGTGTATTAAACAGAGTGGAACAAAGAAAGCTGAGGAAGATAGACACTTCGGAAGCCATGGGTTGTAATAGGTGCTGCCTTCCGCTCTCTTCCATAACTTCCCATGTTGTTTAGGCTCAGGAGAGAACAGCCAACGGAGGACCAGACTGTAAAACATTTGGTCTTGTAAAAATAAGATTACATCACAATACACAAAAACTGAGAACAACCTAAATGCCATCAGCTGGCATATGGATAGGCAAAACATGGTCTAATGATACAATGAAACACTATCCAGCAATAAAAAGGAACTACTGACACATGGTACGTTATGAATGAAGCTCAAAAACATTATGCCAAGTCAAAGCCGCCACACACAAGAGGCCACATATTACAGGATCCCATTTACATGAAATGTCCAGAAAGGCCAAATTTATAGAGACAGAAAGTAAATTAGTAGTTGCCAGGGACCGGGGGTAGAAATGAGGATTAATTGCAAACAAACATGATCTTGTTAGGGGAGTGAAAATGCTCTAAAACTGATTTACAGTGATGGTTATACTACTCAGTAAATTTACTAAAACTCATTGAGTTGCACTGGTGAAATAGGAGAATTTTATGATACATAAAAAATACCTCAATAAAGTTGTTCTTCAAATTTAAGATTATATTTTTTCTTATTCAATGGCACTGCCAGCTTAGTTTAAATTAATGTTCCTTTGATGATAATAAAACACAGTGAACTTTTGCCTACAATTCTCCTTTTTATTTACTTATATTTTAAATTAAACTTGTCTCTGTAAATAAGATTGGATCCATTTTTTTTCTTTTCAGAATACTAATTCTGAAAAATTAACTGCCTAATGTAAATGAATGGGCTAAAAATCACTTTCTGAACCAAACTTTTTTAGGGAGATTTTAAATAATAAAGTTCAGAGCTTTTTTCTTTAGAAATGATATTTTCTCCTTTCACTTGGTTCATTTCACTTGATTTCAGAGATTCTAATTTCTTCTGGGCTGATGGGAGTGGTCAGGTTTTTGTACATCTTCTCAAAGGGAATTAAATTTGCAATTATCGCTAGCACACCATAGACTCTTGCAAACCCGTGTTTCATACAGTCTTCAGATCCCTGCTGCAATTAGCATATTTTCAAGGTGAAATGCAGATGTCAAATTAATATGGAAAGCGCCAGGATTGCCAAAGGGCCTGGGTCAATGGTGTTGGTCTAATTGGAGGACATGAGCCTTTCCTGTGGAAAGAGTCCAGGGACTGACGTCAGAAACAGCAAAGATCCTTCATGTGTGAGCAGGGGCAGTGGAGAGAAGAGAAAACTGGGAACACAAGACAGGACATGTTTTAATGGGGAAAGTTAGGATTCAGAGAAAAGAGTAAAGTCACCTAGATAATTATCATTTTCACTATTCTTCTCATTATGATGACTTCTATTTAGTTAGTCATGTGCCAGGCACTGTGCCAGGCATTTTGTATACATTACCCCACTTAAGTCTGACAAAAACTCGCTTGACAAATTATTATTCTTATTCTGCAGAAATGAGAGGCCCCAAAAGGTGAAAGTATTTGCAATAAATAATTATTGAGCACTTACTATATGGCAAGCATATTTCAAAATGCTATGTTTATTATCAAATTTACCTCTCACAATAACCTATGAGGTCAATGTTATTTTTACTTGCATACTGTGAATGAGAGGATGAGCCAGAGAGAATTTAAGAAGCAAGGCCAAACGCAGTGGCTCACGCCTATAATCCTAGCACTTTGGGAGGCTGAAGCAAGTGGATCACCTGAGGTCAGGACTTCAAGACCAGCCTGGCCAACATGATGAAACCCCTTCTCTACTAAAAACACAAAAAAATTAGCCGGGGGCAGTGGCACATGCCTGTAGTCCCAGCTACTTGGGAGGCTGAGGCAGGAGAATCCCTTGAACCTGGGAGGTGAGGTTGCAATGAGCCGAGATCACACCACTGCACTACAAACTGGGCGACAGGGTGAAACTCCATCTTAAAAACAAAAAAAAAGAAGCATGCCCAGGGTCCCACAGTTAGGAAACATTATGGGCTCTGACTCTATAAGGCTCAGGCCACTAGACTTCCAGACAACCACACTGCCTTGTGCAAGCTCATCCGGCCAAGAATGAAGCATCAGACTGAGTGCTTGTGAAAAGACCATGAACTTCCAGGCCACAAAGCCCTTGTCTGTGCTGTTCTCCACACTCCAAATCCAGAACTTTCCTTTAAGCCTGTTTATTTCTTTTTTTATTTTCTCAAGTTTGGTTCTATGGAGCCATTAGGGGAAAAGGAAAGGAGAGAATCTTACGGTCTTCAGTCTTTCAACACAGCAGTTCTATTTACTGTTGCCTAAGTTAGGGGTTTCCATGAGGTTTCATTTGAATGAAAGAAGCACTGAAGTTACAAAGAAACCATAGCTTTATTCATGTTGTAGCATGTGTCAGAATTGTCTTCTGTTTTAAGGCTGAGAAATATTCCCTCATAAGTATACACATTTGCTTGTCCCTTCATCTGTCGATCGGTATTTGCGTTGCTTCCATGTTTTAGCTAATGTGAATACTGCTGTAGTGAACCAAGTCAATCTTCCAAATTCTGTTTTCAGCTATAATTTTCCACATAATCATTGCAAAATCATTTTATTTAGATTTTAATCTGATCCTACCTACTTCCATAAGCAGAAGATTTGACTGAAGAAATGACCACATTTCAACGACAATAAAACAATTGATTCTGATTTAAAAAATGAAAGAAACCATAGCTTTAAAACCAATATAATAATTACATCTTCTGAGGGCGTTCACCAGAAAGAAATGAGGGGAGATGTGTTCAGGGTATTGGATTTGGTATTGAGCCCTTACTAGGACCCATACCAGTTGTTTGTGATTTGATAAACTTATCTCTTCAAACTTCAGTTTCCTCGCCAGTTAAAGCAGAATGATAGTTGTTTATCTTGCCAATGTTACAAGGATGTTTTAAGGATCAAACGAGATAATCTGTAAGAAAGTGCTTTGTATTCTATAAAACAGTCTTGAAATAATACTAATATACAGCAGTGATTTATTGAACCAGTTCCTGGCATAGTCCTGGGTAAGCCCCTTTACATGGATTATCTTCCATAAACCCCACAATAGCTCTAAGGAATAGGTATTATATTATCCCTATTTAATAGATAAGAAAGCTGAGGCTTAAGGAGGTTAGCAATTCACCCAGATGTCACAGCCAGGAAACTGGTGGCACTTCTAGAATCAGAAACAGGTTTGGACTCATTTTTTAATAGCTCTTTTTTTTTTTTTTTTTTTTTGTTTTTTTTTGGTTTTTTATTATGTATATCTACTTTTATTATACTTTAGGGTTTTAGGGTACATGTGCACAATGTGCAGGTTTGTTACATATGTATCCATGTGCCATGTTGATTTCCTGCACCCATTAACTCTTCATTTAGCATTAGGTGTATCTCCTAATGCTGTCCCTCCCCCCTCCCCCCACCCCACAACAGTCCCCAGAGCGTGGTGTTCCCCTTCCTGTGTCCATGAGTTCTCATTGTTCAATTCCCACCTATGAGTGAGAACATGCGGTGTTTGGTTTTTTGTCCTTGCAATAGTTTACTGAGAATGATGTTTTCCAGTTTCATCCATATCCCTACAAAGGACACGAACTCATCATTTTTTATGGCTGCATAGTATTCCATGGTGTATATGTGCCACATTTTCTTAATCCAGTCTATCGTTGTTGGACATTTGGCTTGGTTCCAACTCTTTGCTATTGTGAATAGTGCCGCAATAAACATACGTGTGCATGTGTCTTTATAGCAGCATGATTTATAGTCCTTTGGGTATATACCCAGGAATGGGATGGCTGGGTCAAATGGTATTTCTAGTTCTAGATCCCTGAGGAATCGCCACACTGACTTCCACAATGGTTGAACTAGTTTACAGTCCCACCAACAGTGTAAAAGTGTTCCTATTTCTCCACATCCTCTCCAGCACCTGTCGTTTCCTGATTTTTTAATGATGGCCATTCTAACTGGTGTGAGATGGTATCTCACTGTGGTTTTGATTTGCATTTCTCTGATGGCCAGTGATGAGGAGCATTTCTTCATGTGTTTTTTGGCTGCATAAATGTCTTCTTTTGAGAAGTGTCTGTTCATGTCCTCTGCCCACTTTTTGATGGGGTTGTTCGTTTTTTTCTTGTAAATTTGTTTGAGTTCATTGTAGATTCTGGATATTAGCCCTTTGTCAGATGAGTAGGTTGCAAAAATTTTCTCCCATTGTGTAGGTTGCCTGTTCACTCTGATGATAGTTTCTTTTGCTGTGCAGAAGCTCTTTAGTTTAATGAGATCCCATTTGTCAATTTTGGCTTTTGTTGCCATTGCTTTTGGTGTTTTAGACATGAAGTCCTTGCCCACGCCTATGTCCTGAATGGTATTGCCTAGGTTTTCTTGTAGGATTTTAATGGTTTTAGGTCTAACATATAAGTCTTTAATCCATCTTGAATTAATTTTTGTATAAGGTGTAAGGAAGGGATGCAGTTTCAGCTTTCTACATATGGCTAGCCAGTTTTCCCAGCACCATTTATTAAATAGGGAATCCTTTCCCCATTTCTTGTTTTTGTCAGGTTTGTCAAAGATCAGATAGTTGTAGCTATGCGGCATCATTTCTGAGGGCTCTGTTCTGTTCCATTGATCTATGTCTCTGTTGTGCTACCAGTACCATGCTGTTTTGGTTACTGTAGCCTTGTAGTATAGTTTGAAGTCAGGTAGCGTGATGCCTCCAGCTTTGTTCTTTTGGCTTAGGATTGACTTGGCGATGCGGGCTCTTTTTTGGTTCCATATGAACTTTAAAGTAGTTTTTTCCAATTCTGTGAAGAAAGTCATTGGTAGCTTGATGGGGATGGCATTGAATCTATAAATTACCTTGGGCAGTATGGCCATTTTCACGATATTGATTCTTCCAACCCATGAGCATGGAATGTTCTTCCATTTGTTTGTATCCTCTTTTATTTCATTGAGCAGTGGTTTGTAGTTCTCCTTGAAGAGGTCCTTCACATCCCTTGTAAGTTGGATTCCTAGGTATTTTATTCTCTTTGAAGCAATTGTGAATGGGAGTTCACTCATGATTTGGCTCTCTCTGTTTGTCTGTTATTGGTGTACAAGAATGCTTGTGATTTTTGTACATTAATTTTGTATCCTGAGACTTTGCTGAAGTTGCTAATCAGCTTAAGGAGATTTTGGGCTGAGACAATGGGGTTTTCTAGATATACAATCATGTCATCTGCAAATGGACAATTTGACTTCCTCTTTTCCTAATTGAATACCCTTTATTTCCTTCTCCTGCCTGATTGCTCTGGCCAGAACTTCCAGCACTATGTTGAATAGGAGTGGTGAGAGAGGGCATCCCTGTCTTGTGCCAGTTTTCAGAGGGAATGCTTCCAGTTTTTGCCCATTCAGTATGATATTGGCTGTGGGTTTGTTGTAGATAGCTCTTATTATTTTGAGATACGTCCCATCAATACCTAATTTATTGAGAGTTTTTAGCATGAAGGGTTGTTGAATTTTGTCAAAGGCCTTTTCTGCATCTATTGAGATAATCATGTGGTTTTTGTCTTTGGTTCTGTTTATATGCTGGATTACATTTATTGATTTGCGTATGTTGAACCAGCCTTGCATCCCAGGGATGAAGCCCACTTGATCATGGTGGATGAGCTTTTTGATGTGCTGCTGGATTCGGTTTGCCAGTATTTTATTGAGGATTTTTGCATCAATGTTCATCAAGGATATTGGTCTGAAATTCTCTTTTTTGGTTATGTCTCTGCCAGGTTTTGGTATCAGGACGATGCTGGCTTCGTAAAATGTGTTAGGGAGGATTCCCTCTTTTTCTATCGATTGGAATAGTTTCAGAAGGAATGGTACCATTTCCTCCTTGTACCTCTGGTAGAATTCAGCTGTGAATCCATCAGGTCCTGGACTCTTTTTGGTTGGTAAGCTATTGATTATTGCCACAATTTCAGAACCTGTTATTGGTCTATTCAGAGATTCAACTTCTTCCTCGTTTAGTCTTGGGAGGGTGTATTTGTCGAGGAATTTATCCATTTCTTCTAGATTTTCTAGTTTATTTGCATAGAGGTGTTTGTAGTATTCTCTGATGGTAGATTGTATTTCTGTGGGATCGGTGGTGATATCCCCTTTTTCGTTTTTTATTGCATCTATTTGATTCTTCTCTCTTTTCTTCTTTATTAGTCTTGCTAGCGGTCCATCAATTTTGTTGATCTTTTCAAAAAACCAGCTCCTGGATTCATTAATTTTTTGAAGGGTTTTTTGTGTCTCTATTTCCTTCAGTTCTGCTCTGATTTTAGTTATTTCTAGCCTTCTGCTAGCTTTTGAATGTGTTTGCTCTTGCTTTTCTAGTTCTTTTAATTGTGATGTTAGGGTGTCAATTTTGGATCTTTCCTGCTTTCTCTTGTGGGCATTTAGTGCTATAAATTTCCCTCTACACACTGCTTTGAACGTGTCCCAGAGATTCTGGTATGTTGTGTCTTTGTTCTCGTTGGTTTCAAAGAACGTCTTTATTTCTGCCTTCATTTCATTATGTACCCAATAGTCATTCAGGAGCAGGTTGTTCAGTTTCCATGTAGTTGAGCGGTTTTGACTGAGTTTCTTAATCCTGAGTTCTAGTTTGATTGCACTGTGGTCTGAGAGACAGTTTGTTATAATCTCTGTTCTTTTACATTTGCTGAGAAGAGCTTTACTTCCAACTATGTGGTCAATTTTGGAATAGGTGTGGTGTGGTGCTGAAAAAAATGTATATTCTGTTGATCTGGGGTGGAGAGTTCTGTAGATGTCTATTAGGTCCACTTTATATAGAGCTGAGTTCAATTCCTGGATATCCTTGTTAACTTTCTGTCTCGTTGATCTGTCTAATGCTGACAGTGGGGTGTTAAAATCTCCCATTATTATTGTGTGGGAGTTTAAGTCCCTTTGTAGGTCACTGAGGACTTGCTTTATGAATCTGGGTGCTCCTGTGTTGGGTGCATATATATTTAGGATAGTTAGCTCTTCTTGTTGAATTGATCCCTTTACCATTATGTAATGGCCTTCTTTGTCTCTTTTGATCTTTGTTGGTTTAAAGTCTATTTTATCAGAGACTAGGATTGCAACCCCTGCCTTTTTTTGTTTTCCAGTTGCTTGATAGATCTTCCTCCATCCCTTTATTTTGAGTCTATGTGTGTCTCTGCCTGTGAGATGGGTTTCCTGAATACAGCACACTGATGGGTCCTGACTCCTTATCCAGTTTGCCAGTCTGTGTCTTTTGATTGGAGCATTTAGCCCATTTACATTTAACGTGAATATTGTTATGTGTGAATCTGATCCTGTCATTATGATGTTAGTTGGTTATTTTGCTCGTTAGTTGCTATAGTTTCTTCCTAGCCTCGATGGTCTTTACAATTTGGCATGTTTTTGCAGAGGCTGGTACCGGTTGTTCCTTTCCATGTTTAGTGCTTCCTTCAGGAGCTCTTTTAGGGCAGGCCTGGTGGTGACAAAATCACTCAGCGTTTGCTTGTCTGTAAAGTATTTTATTTCTCCTTCACTTATGAAGCTTAGTTTGGCGGGATAGGAAATTCTGGGTTGAAAATTATTTTCTTTAAGAATGTTGAATATCGGCCCCCACTCTCTTCTGGCTTGTAGAGTTTCTGCTGAGAGATCAGCTGTTAGTCTGATGGGCTTCCCTTTGTGGGTAACCCGACCTTTCTCTCTGGCTGCCCTTAACATTTTTTCCTTCATTTCAACTTTGGTGAATCTGACAATTATGTGTCTTGGAGTTGCCCTTCTCGAGGAGTATCTTTGTGGCGTTCTCTGTATTTCCTGAATCTGAATGCTGGCCTGCCTTGCTAGATTGGGGAAGTTCTCCTGGATAATATCTTGCAGAGTGTTTTCCAACTTGGTTCCATTCTCCCCATCATTTTCAGGTACACCAATCAGACGTAGGTTTGGTCTTTTCACATAGTCCCAAATTTCTTGGAGGCTTTGTTCATTTCTTTTTATTCTTTTTTCTCTAAACTTCCCTTCTCTCTTCATTTCATTCATTTCATCTTCTATCAGCGATACCCTTTCTTCCAGTTGATCGCATCTGCTACTGAGGCTTCTGCATTCTTCGCGTAGTTCTCGAAACTTGGCTTTCAGCTCCATCATCTCCTTTAAGCCCTTCTCTCCATTGGTTATTCTAGTTATCCATTCTTCTAAATTTTTTTCAAAGTTTTTAACTTCTTTGCTATTGTTTTGAATTTCCTCTCGTAGCTCAGAGTAGTTTGATCGTCTGAAGCCTTCTTCTCTCAACTCATCAAAGTCATCCTCCATCCAGCTTTGTTCCGTTGCTGGTGAGGAACTGCGTTCCTTTGGAGGAGGAGAGGTGCTCTGTTTTTTAGAGTTTCCAGTTTTTTTGGTCTGTTTTTTCCCCATCTTTGTGGTTTTGTCTACTTTTTGTCTTCGATGATGGTGATGTACAGATGGGTTTTTGGTGTGGATGTCCTTTCTGTTTGTTAATTTTCCTTCTACCAGACAAGACCCTCAGCTGCAGGTCTGTTGGAGTTTACTAGACGTCCACTCCAGACCCTGTTTGGCTGGGTGTCAGCAGCGGTGGCTGCAGAACAGCGGATTTTCGTGAGACCACAAATTCAGCTGTCTGATAGTTCCTCTGAAAGTTTTGTCTCAGAGGAGTACCCGGTTGAATGAGGTGTCAGTCTGTCCCTACTGGGGGGGTGCCTCCCAGTTAGGCTGCTCAGGGGTGAGGGACCCACTTTAGGAGGCAGTCTGTCCGTTCTCAGATCTCCAGCTGCGTGCTGGGAGAACCACTACTCTCTTCAAAGCTGTCAGTCAGACAGGGACATTTAAGGCTGTGGAGGTTCTCGCTGAGTTTTTGGTTGTCTGTGCCCTGCCCCCAGAGGTGGAGCCTACAGAGGCAGGCAGGCCTCCTTGAGCTGTGGTGAGCTCCACCCAGTTCGAGCTTCCTGGCTGCTTTGTTTACCCAGGCAAGCCTGGGCAATGGCGGGTGCCCCTCCCCCAGCCTCGTTGCCGCCTTGCAGCTTGATCTCAGACTGCTGTGCTAGCAATCAGCAAGACTCTGTGGGCATAGGACCCTCCGAGCCAGGTGCGGGGCACAATCTCCTAGTGAGCCGTTTTCCAGGCCAGTTGGAAAAGCGCAGTATTAGGACGGGACTGACCCGATATTCCAGGTGCCGTCTGTTTCCCCTTTCTTTGACTAGGAAAGGGAACTCCCTGACCCCTTGCGCTTCCCGAGTGAGGCAATGCCTCGCCCTGCTTCGGCTCGCGCACAGTGCGCTTCACTGACTGTCCTGAACCCACTGTTAGGCACTCCCTAGTGAGATGAAACCGGTACCTCAAGCAGAAATGCAGAAATCACCCGTCTTCTGTGTCGCTGGGGCTGGGAGCTGGAGACCGGAGCTGTTCCTATTCCGCCATCTTGGCTCCACCCTCGCCTGGATTCTTTTCTTCATGTAAGCTGTTAAATATCTTTCCTTGACTATGGAGCCTTTTTAAAAAGTGAGCAGGAGAGGGCAGGTCCTTCCAGGAGCATGTTGACTGGAATGCAGCTCTTCCCTTTTTTCTCTCCACTCCCAACCCGGGGATCTTGGCTCTGCTAAGTCAACCAACTACTGACACCCATGGACAGCTGCATACAAATGGGGCTTGAAGCTCAGGTTAGAGCCCCATCGTGGATTTCCCACTGTGTGGCATTTCTCCTGCCAGTTCTTCTCTTTTTAGAAGACAACATGGAGGAGGTGGAAACAGTTGGATTTAACGAGATTCAGTGTTGGGCCTGCCATTTACCGGCATTGATGGGATACATCTCTTCCCTGAGTCTCAGTTTCTTCGTAATGTATCCGAAACTGCACTGAACATTTTTCAGGCATCATCTCACTTGGTCCACACAGCAACCTATCTTCTTTCTGCTGCATATGGGGATCTTCAGCCCCCAATCCTTGAGTATTAGTTTTTGAAGGTGGCATGTCCAGAGTTTGTTCTGTTGTTTGGACGTGTTTAGTTTCTTTCTTCAGACTTTTATACAGTTCTTAAGGCCGTATACCTGGAGTTCTTCATTCCTCCCAGTGGGTTTGTGGTTTTGTTGACTTTAGAAGTGGCAACACAAATCTTTAAGATGAGCACTGCAACTCATAAAAACACTACAGACCCAACCAGTCAGATACAGTAACATTTATCTCACTACACTAAAATACACACCTTTCACATAATAAAACAGCAACCAAGCAGCTTGCTCAGCTCTTTTTTTAAGATGCATTTTAATGTCACCTCTTCTTAGTATTTTAAGTGAAATTGATGATTCCCATGTATGCTCTCGTGATATCTTTGCACCCCGTTTACAGAACCTAATCACAGTCTTTCTTGCATTCAGAATGACGTAGGTTCTTGCCTGACTCTCACTAAGCTAAGTACCTAGAAGGTAGGGCTGCATCTGTTCCTTCCAAAACCTGCATCACCTGGAGCCGTGTGAGCACTCAACATGAGGGTGTTTCTTCCTCTGTACCCTACTGGGCAGAATTTAACTACACACTCAAATCCAGAATGGGCTCTCTGTCATCTGAGTTCTGCCTGGCTTCTCTGGACTTACACCATTGCACAAAAATTGGCATCTGGTTAAAATGGAAAATAATAATAACAATAGTAGCTAATATTTATTGAGTCCTTTCCAGGTCTGAAGCCTGTGCAAGTCCCTGATGTGGATCATCTCATTTAATCTTTATGCCAAGCCTATTTTCCAACCCCACTCCATGGCACAGACAAGAAAGCTGAAACTTAGGGGTCAGACGGCTAAGAATGTGGTAGACTCCATTTAGAGCTAAAGTTTGCTGGCGCCCCAGATTTAACTCTTAACCTGCAGACTACAGTGCTGCATTTGCTAGAATTCCTCTTACAAAATTCTCCTCATTCCTCTAGACACACTTAATATGCCAGCTCCTCACTGAACCTCCCCTAATCCCCTCAGCCATTCCAATCCATTCTCAGCTTCCTCATCATTCATTCTGTCCCCACACACACTTCTTTGTTAGTAACTGTCTCTTCTGTCCACTTGATTCTAATATCCTATTTCACTACCACATTTCTCACAGCATCTAGCAAAATGCCCAGTGTGGACCGGGCACTTAGCATCAAGTTCTGAATTTTCCCTTTGCCATTGGTTCATTCATTTGTAATTCAACAGGCTTGCTATATAAGAGGGCAGCTATACTATCTTTTCCCCAGCTCCCAAAGCAATGTTTCTTGATTATGTCAAATAGAGCTGTCTTAATTATTTGACTCATCTTTGAACTGTCAGTTATTGAAAGATCTACAGAGGGAAAGTCTCCACAGGACTTCTGACATATTGTGACAGAAGGAGGAACAGGGCTCAAGTTCATGCCAGGACCCTAGAATAAGGTGGCTGTGCACAATTTTATCCAATTCTATTTTCAATAGATCATGAAAGTGGTTGGAATTTTAGAAGACTGAACAATTGTTCGAATTTCTCTCCTCAATGTTTACTTGCTCATATCAGAGATGCATACCAAAAGCAGAATCTGTACAGAGAAACAGCTGGTGGGCAAGAGGAATGTAGCCATTAGGAATTATTACTGAGCACTTTGTATCTGCCAACCCTATATGAGGTGTTCAGCTTATATTACTACCATATCTATGTCTCACAAAAACCCTAGGAAATAGTCTGTTATTAATATTATTTCTCCAGATCGTAAGATTTATAGCCCATCTCTTTCTTTACAATAGCACTTTTCAATATTTAAAGTGTATGGACACATTATTTGGGAAAAAGGCTTATTGCAATAAATGTATGGGGCCATCTGCATTTTATGTTATATCAACAGTTATTTTCAACATCTTATTAGTTACTGACCATGCTTCTGGGCAGAGGGGATAAAACAATGAACAGAATAGGCAAGATCCCTGCTATTCTGAAGCTTATATAACAGAAGGAAGATAAACTGCTTTGGTTGATGACAGGATTGGAGGTCGGAGCTGATAGACCAAATTTTTTAACATTGACTAGGAGATGTTTTTCCTAAGAATTAATATTTCCATATAAATTATAATGTCCTCAATACATAATATTGGAGCAGATCAGAAGCTGAAGATAGATCAAAATTTTAACATTGATTAGGAGATGTTTATCCTAAGAATTAATATTTTCATATAAATCATAACTTCCTCAACATGATAGACTTTTCACATGTAGTCTGTGATATATGTAATTCTCTTTTTCACTTCAGTCCAGGCAAACTGACATCCAAGGTATTCCTTTTCCTTTAATTCCCCTTCCCAAGACACCCCGATGGCTGAGTCCCTCTTTTCCTGCAAGTCTCTGCTCAGACATTACCCTTTCAGCTAGGTGAGCCCTCCGTTGAACCTGTCAATAAAAAAGAGCAAACCTCACTTGCCTGCACTTTTTATCCTCACCCTGTTTTATGTCTTTTCATAGAATGTTTTGCCAACTGTAATGCTTTAGCATTTCTTGTTTAACCATCTATTGTCGGTCTCATTTCATCAGAATATAAACTTCATGAAGGTGTTGGCTTTGTCATTAAGCTCACTACTGTATGTGGAGCAATTTGCACAGTCCCTGTTCATATAAGTGCTCAGCAAGTTGCTGAATTGTTCAATGAACACTAAAAATCACAGTAACATCTACACATATTTTAGGAAGAAGAAACAAAGACTTGTATTTAGTCTACAGATAGCATTCGATGCCATTATGAATTTTGAGGCCTCTTGCATTAGCTACAGAGCAGCATCTAGCAAATAAAGAAAGATGCATCAGAGAAAGTCTTGCACTAAGATTGAAGAGAGTTCACTTCTAGTCTTGGCTCTGGACATGAAGAACACGCTTAACCTTGGTTTCACCATGAGGAAAATCTGAGAACTGAGCTATCCGGGGTCCTTTCTGGCTCAGATTCTGTGATTCCGTGGGCTATGCCCTGCTTTTGGTATCCTCAAAGAAGCACATGTGGCTTGTTGACATAAGAAGGGACTTGCAAGTTTGAAAGCTTCCTATATAACCATTCAGAAACACACACAAATTCCCAAAAGGTGGTAGTTGAAAAACCACTGCTTTCGCCGGCACGGTGGCTCACGCCTGTAATCTCAGCACTTTGGGAGGCAGAGGCAGGCGGATCACAAGGTCAGGAGATCGAGACCATCCTGGCTAACACAGCAAAACCCCGTCTCTACTAAAAATACAAAAAATTAGCCAGGCGTGGTGGCGGGCGCCTGTGGTCCCAGCTACGCGGGAGGCTGAGGCAGGAGAATGGTGTGAAAACAGGAGGCGGAGCTTGCAGTGAGCTGAGATTGTGCCACTGCACTCCAGCCTGGGCGAAAGAGCAAGACTCTGTCTCAAAAAAAAAAAAAGAAAAAGAAAAAAAGAAAAACCACTGCTTTCAGTAATTATGGTTTTTCAAATTTTTCATTATTATGATGCAGAATAATAATTGTCATCAATTACTAAGTGCCCACACTTTAGGAACTTAGTTAAAAGGAAAAAATCTAATTATAGGGTACAAACACTTGCATAAATTAATGCATTTGGGGCTTATATTAAGGTAGCAATACAGTGCAAAGCCAGGAAGATTCCATTTCTTTTTACTTATTTTTTATTTTTATTTTTTAAGAAGAAGAGTCTTGCTTTGTTGCCCAGTCTGGAATGCAGTGGCATGATCCCAGCTCACTGCAGCCTTGGGCTTCTGGGTTCAGGCAATCCTCCCACCTCAGCCTCCTCAGTAACTAGGACTACAGGCATGCTCCACCATGCCTGGCTAATTTTTGTATTTTTTGTAGAGATAGGGTCTTGCTATGTTGCCCAGGCTGGTCTTGAACTCCTGGGCTTAAGAAATCCTCCCACCTTGGTCTCCCAAAGTGTTAGGATTACAAGCATGAGCCACCATGCATGGCCCTGATTTTATCTTTATTTACTTTAAATCTAGTTGATTATTTTAAAAGAACTAACGAAGAAGCATGATCTCTTCTTCTGCACTCAGCCACCTGGCTTCCCACCTCAGTCACGGAAACTTTTATTTAAAGACAATGTCGTATCTCGATGGATCATGCAAATTTTGGAGGATGGCTGAACTATCTGAATTCTGGTTCTGCCATTCACTGTAACCTAAAATAAACTCCCCACCTCTTCTTAACTTTAAGCATTTGGAGTTTTTAAAAAGGGAATAATAAAAGCCAATCTACAGGGAAATTTTTGTAAGACAATAAGCTAAAATTTGTAAAGCACTTGACATAGATTTGTCACTGAACAAATGCTAGCTTCCTTCTCTCTTTTTCCATCTTTACAGCCTCAGAGAAATTGAGCTTTTGGAGAGATACATGGGTGACATTCCATGGGCAAAGTTGCCTACCCTTGCAAAGGGAAAATGGCTTCAGAATCCCACTTTACTTCTTACTTCACCCCTCTAGCAAAACTAAAATGACCTATTTTTCCAGACTAATACTTCTCTACAAAAATTTGCTTCATTAGGCCAGGTGCGGTGGCTCACACCTGTAATCCTAGCACTCTGGGAGGCCGGGGGCCAGGGGGCGGTGGATCACCTGCGGTCAGCAGTTCAAGACCAGCCTGGCCAACATGGCGAAACCCCATCTCCACTAAAAACTCAGAAATTAGCTGGGCATGGTGGCGGGCACCTATAATCCCAGCTACACGGGAGACTGAGGCAAAAGAATTGCTTGAACCTGGGAGGCAGAGGTTGCAATGAGCCAAGATCGCACCACTGCGCTCAGCCTGGGCAAAACAGTGAAACTCTGCCAAAAAAAAAAAAAAGCTTAACTGTAAATGCAGTAAAGAACAACATTTTCTTGTATGCATGCATATATCCATCCATCTCTGTTCTCTTCAGAATAAAAGCAACAAGCTAATGCCAAATGGACTCAAAAATGGCCCACATATGTTTGTATATTTGTGTTTTATTTGTTTTGGCTCTGTAGTCCTTTAATTTTTATTTTTTTACATTTACATTCTTATACTTTAAAATACTATTACACATGAAATTCTGAATCTGGTTTGTTTTTAAATATCAAAAGATTTGGCAAGCCCAGAAGTAAAACCCTTACATATATATTCATATGATTTTCAACAAGGTTGCTAAAACCATTCAATGAGGAAATGACAGTTTGTTCAACAAATGGTGTTGGGAAAACCAGATGTCCACATGCAAAAGAATGAAGTTGAACTCTTCTTACTTTACACCATACACACACAAAAAAAAAAAACTCAAAATACTCAAAATGAATCAAAGACAAACATAAGAGCTAAACTTTGAAACTCTTACAAAATATGGGGGAAAGCTTCTTGACATTGGAGTTTGCAATGATTTCTTGTATATGACCCTAAAAGCACAGGCAACAAAATAAAATTAGATAAATTGGAATACTCAAAATTTAAAACTTTTGTTCATCAAAAGACACAGAGTGAGAAGGAAACTATGGAGGAGAAAATACTGACAAATCATATAGTCTGTTAAGGGGTTAATATCCAGAATGTATCAAGAACTCCTACAACTTAACAATAAAACAACAAACAACCCAAATAAAAATTAAGCAAAAGACTGAAATAAAACATTTTTCCAAAGAAGATCTATGAATGGCCAAAAAGCATATGAAAAGATGCTCAACATCACTAATCATTAGGACGATGTAAATCAAAACCACAATTAAATACCAACCATCTCACATCCACTAGGATGTTAAGGATGTAGAGAAATTGGAACCCGTGTACACTGTTGGCAGGAATGTAAAATGATGCAGCTGCTGTGGAAAACAGTAAGGCAATGTTTCAAAAAAAATTAAAAATAGAATTACCATATGATTCAACAATCTCACTTCTGAGTATATACTCAAAAGAGTTGAAAGCAGGGTCTCAAACAGACATTGTACAATGAGGTTCATGGCAGCAATAGGTTCTCAATTAGAAGAGGGGTCTTCCTTCTATATCTAATTGACCATGGTTTGTTTGTTGCAGGCTGGTTGTTTAACTGGATTCTGGCAGGCATTTTTTTTTTTGTACTTTAAGTTCTAGGGTACATGTGCACAACGTGCAGGTTTGATACATAGGTATACATGTGCCATATTGGTTTGCTGCACCCATCAACTCATCATTTACATTAGGTATTTCTCCTAATGCTATCCCTCCTCCAGCCCCACACCCCCCAACAGGCCCCGGTGTGTGATGTTCCCTGCCCTGTGACCAAGTGATTTCATTGTTCAATTCCCACCTATGAGTGAGAACATGCAGCCTTGTGATAGTTTTCTTAGAATGATGGTATCCAGCTTCATCCAGGTCCCTGCAAAGGACATGAACTCAGCCTTTTTTATGACTGCATAGTATTCCATGGTGTATATGTGCCACACTTTCTTAATCCCGTCTATCACTGATGGGCATTTGGGTTGGTTCCAAGTCTTTGCTATTGTGAATAGTGTCTGGCAGGCATTTTTAATGAAACTATGCTCAAGCAGTAATTCTCTGAAATTATAGGTCACTCTCATTCATTGTGTATTTTTGAAGAAGTTCATCAATCTTTGGAGGAAACAACAGACAGCTTAGGTTGAGCAAATCATCTGACTTTTGGACACAGAAATGGATATTTGGGGCCAGGCATGGTGGCTCACACCTGTATTCCCATCACTTTGGGAGGCCAAGGTGGGTGGATCACTTGAGGTCAGGAGTGCAAGACCAGCTTGACCAACATGGTGAAACACCATCTCTACTAAAAATAAAAAATTAGCCCGGCATGGTGGTGCGTCCTGTAATCCCAGCTACCCCAGAGGCTGAGGCAGGAAAATCGCTTGAACCCAGGAGGCAAAGGTTGCAGTGAGATTGCACTCCAGCCTGGGCAACAAGAGCAAAACTCCGTCTCAAAAAAAAAAAAAAGAAAAGAAAAAAGAAAAAAGAAAGAAATGGACATTTGGGAGGCAGCCAAGCATATTCACAGATGAGAGACACTGAGCAGTAGCTGTCATATTCTTTGAAGTTTGTAAAAACTTCTAAAGAATCACACGCCATTATGTCCTTTTTGCATGCTTTGTGTACATCTCCAAAATAAACGTTCTCTTTCACAAGGGGGCATTTGATTTCAAAAGTAATTTATGTGCATAAACTATGAAGACAACAAAAACAGATATAAAAATTTCCCTTTCACTAATTTAATTTTGCAATAAATAATTATGTAGTGGGCAGAAAACTGGGCAAGTTATTTCCTTTGGTACTAACAACACAGCGGGAATATATAAATAGGTAATGGGTAGTTGAATTCCCCACATGCACAAAAGGTACCCAGGAAACCATCTACATTTGGCAAGGCCTTATTTTTCCCAGTTTCTGTTCCTTATCAGAGTGTCACCATGCTAACCTGTCCTCACTATAAAGGCCACCTCTCTTTTTCTTCCCTCCAGCTCAGGAGTTCTATTAGCTTGTATGCAAGCTAATAATTCAGAATACTTCTCAATAAAACTATTCCATGGAAGGCCTTTTTTAATGATAAATGCTGAAACTTTCAACCTCATGATTAATTAAAAGTTGGTTATAGTCCATGCCTTCTTAAAAAAAAATAAAATAAAAACGCACTTGATAAATTTAATGAAAGCTTACACTTTGGGTTGAAAAAACAGAGTCATGACAAGCACGGAGTAGAAATAAAGCCCTCTCTCTCTCTCTCTCTCTACCCCACATTTCTTAACACTGTCTGGGAAACTCTCAGAGTCTTTTTAGAAAAACTGCTCTTAAAATAAAGGAAAAATGCCCACTCCTATGCAGAAAGGAGTGGGCATTTTTTTTTTTATTATACTTTAGGGTTTTAGGGTACATGTGCACAATGTGCAGGTTTGTTACATATGTATCCATGTGCCATGTTGATTTCCTGCACCCATTAACTCGTCATTTAGCATTAGGTGTATCTCCTAATGCTGTCCCTCCCCCCTCCCCCCACCCCACAACAGTCCCCGGAGTGTGATGTTCGCCTTCCTGTGTCCATGCGTTCTCATTGTTCAATTCCCACCTATGAGTGAGAACATGCGGTGTTTGGTTTTTTGTCCTTGCGATAGTTTACTGAGAATGATGTTTTCCAGTTTCATCCATGTCCCTACAAAGGACACAAACTCATCATTTTTTATGGCTGCATAGTATTCCATGGTGTATATGTGCCACATTTTCTTAATCCAGTCTATCGTTGTTGGACGTTTGGGTTGGTTCCAACTCTTTGTTATTGTGAATAGTGCCGCAATAAACATACGTGTGCATGCGTCTTTATAGCAGCATGATTTATAGTCCTTTGGGTATATACCCAGTAATGGGATGGCTGGGTCAAATGGTATTTCTAGTTCGAGATCCCTGAGGAATCGCCACACTGACTTCCACAATGGTTGAACTAGTTTACAGTCCCACCAACAGTGTAAAAGTGTTCCTATTTCTCCACATCCTCTCCAGCACCTGTTGTTTCCTGATTTTTTAATGATGGCCATTCTAACTGGTGTGAGATGGTATCTCACTGTGGTTTTGATTTGCATTTCTCTGATGGCCAGTGATGATGAGCATTTCTTCATGTGTTTTTTGGCTGCATAAATGTCTTCTTTTGAGAAGTGTCTGTTCATGTCCTCTGCCCACTTTTTGATGGGGTTGTTTTTTTCTTGTAGGGAGTGGGCATTTTTAGACTTTAAAGTGAAATGGACTTTTTTAAAAAAATGTACTAAACTATTACAGTAACCAGCACCTCCCTTTCTCCAAAAGGGTCCTTTAAACAAAAGTAAATGTATTTTATCCTGATACACACACCTGACTAACATGCAGATGGGCCGACAGTTTTAAATAAACATTATACTTTTTCCAAGAGAACGCATTTTCTATTATATTATTAAAATGTATTAGAATTTAACTCTTTGCCTTTCCCTGTGTTTGTATATGAATGAGGTCAGCACAAATTAGGAGCATATTTATAGTGTATGGTATAAATATATGTAACAAAGACTAGTAGAAGAGTCAAACTTTGAAGAAAAGCAGCAGAATACAAAGGAGATGAACAGACACTTCTCAAAAGAAAACATACAAGTCCCCAACAAACATGCAAAAATGCTCAACATCACTAATCATCAGAGAAAGGCGAATCCAAACCACAATGAGATACCATCTCGCGCCAGTTGGAATGGCTATCATTAAAAAGGCAGAAAACAACAGATGCTGGTGAGGCTGTGGGGAAAAGGGAACGCCTATACACTGTTGGTGAGAATGTAAATTAGTTCAGCCCCTGCAGAAAGCAGTTTGAAAATTTCTGAGAACTTTAAAACAGAGTTACCACTCGACCCAGCAATCCCACTATTGGGTATCTATACAGAAGAAAACAAATTTTTCTACCAAGAAGACACATGCATTCGCAGGTTCATTGCAGCACTATTCACAATAGCAAAGACATGGAATCAACAGTGGACTGGATACAGAAAACGTGGTACATACATGCCACGGAATACTACACAGCTATAAAAAAAATGAAATCATGTCCTTTGCAGCAACATGGACAGAATTGGAGGACATTATCCTAAGTGAATTAACAAAGGAACAGAAAACCAAATACTGCATGTTCTCACTTATAAATGGGAGCTAAATATTGGGTACACATGGACACAAAGATGACAATAGACACTGTTGTCTACTAGAGGGGGAAAGGAGAGGCGGACAGGGATTGAAAATCTATTGGGTACTATGCTCGGTACCTAGGTGATGAGACTTAGTACCCCAAGTCTCAGCATCACACAATATTCACACATAACAAACCTACACATGTACCCCCTGAATCTAAAATAAAAGTTGAAATTATTTTTTTAAAACAGTAGAGTTAGCGTTTTGAACTTTTTGAGGAAGCCAAAATTTATGTAACAGAGGTATAGTATCCTTCTGGCAATTTTATGAGAAGTGTTTTATAATGAATTACTTTTTCAGCAATAGAAAATGTTAACTGTAAAATATTATAAGTAGAAAAATGATGTTCAGAATTAATTTAAAGAATTACTGGCCAGATGAGGTAGCTCATGCCTATAATCACAGCACTTTGGGAGGCCAAGGCGGGCAGATCACTTGAACCCAGGAGTTCGAGACAAACCTGGGCAACATAATGAGATCTTGCCTCTACAAAAAAAAAACACAAAAAATTAGCTGGGCATGGTGGTGCGTATGTGTGGTCCCAACTACTTGGGAGGCTAAGGTAGGAAATCATCTGAGTCTGGGAGGCTGAGGCTGCAGTGAGCTGAGATCACACCACTGCACTCCAGCCTGCACAACAGAGTGAGACCCTGTCTCAAAAAAAGAAGAAAAGAAAAGAAATAATTACTTTTCTGGAATATTTTTTCCAGTTGGTTTTTATAAGATTTTCTACCAATAACTTGCACTCTTCCTTAAGAAAAGAAAGTGATAGTGGCGGTGGTATTAGCAGAGGTGGTGAGGGCATGGTGGCAGTTGTGGGTGGTGGGAGTGACAGGTGTGAGTGATTCTGGTAGGTGATGGTAGTTGTGTATGGTGTGGTTGTAGTTGTAGGTTGTATGGTGGTAGTTGAAGGAGGTGGCAGTGGGGATAGTTATGGGTAATAGTGGTGAGGAAGGTGGTAGCTGCAGGTAGAGATGATGGTAGTAGAGGTGGTGGTTATGGGAGGAATAATGGTGACATTTGTGGGTGGCAGTAGCTATGGGTAGCAGTGGTGATGATAGTTTGAGGTAATCATTGTGGATACGGTGGTGATGGAGGATGTGATAGTTATGCGAGGTGATGATGATGGAGATAGCAATTCGAGAAGATAGTGGTGACAGTTGTGAGTGCTAGTTACTGTAGGTGGTAATGGTGATGATGTGGGGACTAGCTGTGAGTGGGAGTGGTGGTGGTCATGATAGCTGTGTGGGGTGTGGTTGTAGTTGAGGGTTGTGTGGGAGATGATGATGGTAGTTGTCAGTGGTGATGGTGGTGGTAGCTGTGTGGGGTGTGGTTGTAACTGAACATTGTGCAGGAGATGACAGTAGTTGTAAGTGGGAGTGGTGGTGGTGGTAGCTGTGTGGGGTATGGTTGTAGTTGAGGGTTGTGTGGGAAATGGTGATGGCCGTGGTGAATGGTAGTGGTGGTGGAGGTGGTGGTGGTGGTAGCTGTGTGGGGTGTGGTTGTTATTGAGGGTTGTATAGCAGATGGGGGAGGTAGTGGTGGTGGTGGTGGTAGGAAATGGTGATGGCAGTGGTGAGTGGTAGTGGTGGTGGTGGTGGTAGTTCTGTGGGGTGTGGTTGTAATTGAGGGCTGTGTGGGAAATGGTGATGGCAGTGGTGAGTGGTAGTAGTGGTGGTGATGGTGGTGGTAGCTGTGTGGGGTGTGGCTGTCATTGAACATTGTGCAGAAGATGACGGTAGTTGTGAGTGGGAGTGGTAGTGGTGGTGGTAGTTGTGTGGGGTATTGTAGTTGAAGGTTGTGTGGGAGACGGTGATGGTAGTGATGAGTGGTAGTAGTAATGGGGGATCATAGTTGTATATATTTGGTTGAGATGTGGGAAAAATATGAGCAGAAGTAATTA
This sequence comes from Symphalangus syndactylus, assembly GCF_028878055.3. NCBI lineage: Eukaryota > Metazoa > Chordata > Mammalia > Primates > Hylobatidae > Symphalangus > Symphalangus syndactylus. Next base: position 34,908,551 of record NC_072433.2, read on the forward strand.
TTCTTAATGGGAAATTTTAGGGATCATATTGTATGATTGACTACGTTGCTTAAATATGACAAGATGTAGTTTAAAAATAGCTTATTATAAAACATCCACTGTAGCCAAAATTATCTGGGTTTCCTTTGCTGTGGATCTTTTCTGTCTGTCACTGAGGAAAATACACCAGCAAGACACAAGAAACTGTAATACTACTCCAATTAACAGTAATATTAACTACTGTATTATTAACGCAGTGTCTGCCATGTAACAGATGTTATGTGTGTGTGTGTGTGTACATATATAGATTTAATTTAATCTTCATAAATGTACACATTATTCCCATTTTACAGGTAGTAAGGCTTAAACTAAGCATTTTGCCAAAGGTCATACAATCAGGTAGCAAAGTTGGATTTAAAATTAATTCCAGAGTTGGGTGCCATGGTGCACGACTCTAGTCTCAGCTACTCAAGAGGCTGAGGCAGGAGGATCACTTAAGGTCAGGAGTTTGGGCCAGCCTGAGCAATACAGTGAAACCTTGTCTCAAAAAAATTTTTTTAATAAAATAAATAAGCAAATTCCTGTATTCAATTTTCACAATCTCTCTAACATATTCAAATCCACAACCTCATACTAAAGAATGCTTTTGGAAAGCACCTGAAGTCCCTCTCTGGGCTGACAGTCTACTGACTGTCTAAATGAGACTCAGGAAATCTGAAAGCTTGGTTTTCATTAGCTCCAAATTACCAGTTCATAAAAAGGCTCAGAGGACACAGAAGACAAAAGTGGCTATCCTTTGCTAGGAATTATCAGAATAATGTACCTAAATTAATCTCTCCAAGATTTTTTGTTTTCTCTTCAGCATATGCCCAAGGTATGTATGATGTGAGCAACCTCAAGCTATTCTGAATGACAAGGACTAGTTTTAGGTAACCTCCAATCGAATTGTTTTTATTTTTCCTATGGAGATCCAGAGACATTTGTTTTCAAATGGAGCAAACAGCACTGTGATACTGACTTCGTTTATTAAAAAATAATTGTTTCCAAATTAATTTCAACTCATAATGAGTTCAAGCAATTAGAAATAAAAACAGTATCTCCAAAAATTCTAACCAAAATGTTTATTTCACAAGAGTTCCTTAACCCATTCTACCCATCCAGCACCTGTTGTCAATACCAGGAGGTCAGACTGCATTTGGATGTTTTACTTTGAAAACTCATCAATCCTGACCACCACCCTAGTCTTAGAGAAGAGAGAAGGGGAATGAACACTCAGCCCCAAATCATTCATCCTTTGATTCTAGAAAATCCCACGGTTTTTAAAGCATCAAAATCAGAATGACTTTCATTCACTACTTTGAAGAGACTGGTCTCTGAGAGAGAAAAATTGAGAGTCATTTGATTGTTTAATTTGCTCATTAACCCAAAAAAATGTATAAAGCAGTGTCTGATTTGTGTTGGCACTATTAATTACACTGCAGCAGTAAGAGACCAGACAAAGGAAAAAGAAAGAAAGGAATTCAATCCCTGCTCTCACAAAGTTTACATTCTATATTGATGCTGATATTGAAGTAACTTCAGCCAAACAGAAGGAAAACTCAATGCCAAATTTCTCAAAAGTTTCCCTTCAGATTTTTGCAGCCTCTTCAACTTAACTGTGAATATCTACTTTTCTCGGGGGAAAAAAGCTATTCTCTCAAGATTATAGAAAGAGACATAATGTTTATGAATAACTATGAATGCAAACACATATAGATATAAATAAGAATGTTGGTATAATTATAAATACACACATGTGTGGTAGTAGTTTAGTGGGGCAGTTTAAAGTTGGGATTTGAAGTTCAAATCTGTCCCTTAACTAGTCATATTTAGGTAAGTTTTCTGATCACTTTAAATCTCAGCATCCTCAACTGTAAAGTTGGAATTATAATAATACATACTGAATAGGACTAATGCAATGAGTAAATGTGAGAATTTGCACTAAACACTTATTCCAGTGGCTGGAACCAAGTTTATGTCTAATAGTCATTATCATTGCGATATCTCTATTAATTATGTGTATATTAGATGGAAATTAAGAATTCCATCAGCAAAATCTCAATCATGGTTTTCAATTGTCCAAAAGCATCATTCTCAGTCACTGGGGCATTACTTTCTTAGGTTCTCGCAGAAACTTTGTTTCTAAAATTTGATATCAAATACTGGCAGAAATCCAACTGAAAATCTCACCGCAGGGCTCCCAAGACACATCTTCGCATGATTCTGCTTCACTTATTTCCCCAAAGTAGGTCACTGGCATATGAACACCTTTTACTCTTCTGTAAAGAAAAGCAGCAAAAGTCCCATTGCTTTTGCATGAATATGGTTCTTGTCTTCCCTTCCCTTCTATTTAGCATTTTTTCTTCCCATTCTTAGATCTAAGCTTTAACAGAAGCTACTTACAATTTCTTTTTCCAAAATGTAATAAAGCAAATGAAAATGTCTTTACCAGATGGCCCCGAACGTAATTTTCACTTTTTGTTATGATGCTGGACCATTTTACACAAATCAATTTTTGCTTTGATAATATGGAGTTATTTTCTTATGAACTTATTGCTATTTTCCCTAAACCATATAGCTCCAAATGTCTTGAATATAGTATTTCTATTGTTTATGATGCTTCAAAATGTGTCACATCTCAGTTCTCTGGTTACTAGATCTAGTCTCCCTCCCTCCTTTACCTTTCACCAGTGCACACGGTTCTATATTACATTCCACTTTCAGCTAGAAAAAGTTTCTAAGAAAAAACAGATAAATACTCTGGCTAAGTATGAAAGTTTGAGTAAAAACAAAAATTCTAATGGCTGCATTTCTCTTCCAGTTTAAAATGCATGGACTTTGTGACAGATATATTTCCCCTAATGGAATAGCATTCTTTTACTCTTTCTAATTCTTGAAACTCTTCAGTAAGTTCTTACTGAGAAAATATGTTGTTACTTGATTACATAATAAAAAGGCTGAGTTTCAGCAATGTTGACTGGATCAACTATAAAAATATAGGACTCCATTTCTATTTTGTACATGTAAAAACTCACTTGAATTGAGTCTTCTAACGATGGGGTAATGTTGAAATTGTGGACTGGACACATGAGCATCAGAAACTCACAGGTTGGGTTGCTGTTAACAATTCAGATTCCCATTTCCCAGACATACACATTCTAATCCTTTAGGTCCGGGGTTGAACCTGGTATCCTAAAATTTGAGAACATTTATCTAGGGGTCAAAGGATTTGGTGAAAAGCTCACTTTTAATAAGCTGCACGCCATATGTTCAAACTCAACCTTACCTAATCTTTCTAAATTTACCTGTAAATACAATTTCTAAATATACTTCCCTTTTATCTAAAACAAGTTGGAAAGAATTGGATTAGGTTTTCTAAAGAAAGCCAATTATTGCTCTGCAAAATAAAGGTAGTATCCGTTTCATTGTAGCAGCGTTTTATATGCTGATAAAATCTAAGGAAGTAGGCATGTACTCAGTCCTTTGAAGGCGGTTTCATGAGAAATAGGGATTTACAAGATCCTTGATTTTTCATTTTCAAGATAAAATATAGATGACATCCCCTAGGACACTATCCTATTAATGTAATTACACAGATACAGGCATGGGAGGAAGTGCCAGGTTGATGAGAAATGACAGCGAGAGAGTTGGCAAGCACAAGTAGAGATTTCCAAACTGACAAAATCAGGACTAAAAAGCACACATTTAGGTTAGAATAAATCTTGCTGAAGAATATAGCCCTCTTTAAAGAGAATCCTACAATGTTAATGGAAGTGGATTTGCTGGTATAAAATGGCATCTGGTTAGCAATCCCTATATCAACATCTCCAAATGTGCCCTTGAAATACCTACAAAGACTCAGAAAGACATGGAACTCAAAGGAAGCCTGGAAACTGAAACAGACAGCCAAGCCATTGCCAGAATCTGTTAGGAAATTCCAACAATTACAAGCCAAGAGCTGAAATGAGACTAGTCACAAATGATCTCACGGCACACACACCACCCAGAAGATACTTGGGAGGAAATTCGGATCTCCATTTATTATCTACTTCTGATTCAATGACTCAGGAACCATGCTTAGTTATAGAATGAGGCAAGCGCCCCAATCCTAGGAGACTCTCTTCTGTTTCTGCCTCAGCCCCTTCCAAACGTCTCCCATTGGAAATATAATGGAGGATCATAAAGCTAAGAAAAGCAACAGGGCTAAAAGGAGGAAGGACTGGTGGTAATACAAAAAATTTAGGTTGATGTGGAAGACATGAATAGAAGTGTTAATAAATAAAGGCTAAATCAGAACCCTAAAGATACTGTACAGAGGAGGCTATAGTCTCTCTGAATTTTTCATGCATTCCAATATTAAGATATGGGGCCATGTGAGTAGAAGTTTGTCTGAATTCAACAAAGCTACAGTAGATGAATGGCTATGGGGCAACAGAAATCATTCAAGAGCCACGCACATTTGCCTTCCCTCCTGTCCTCAATCTGTGATGAAGGCAAATGGGAAAACCAGGAAGATGCTTTTTCAGTTGGTGTTAGTGGTTGATAAGCTGAGTACATTGTCCCACAATGTAGAGTGTCCTGACTCATGTTTAAGAGCAACATTTTCAAATCAACTTTATTGAGGTCTAATCTGCACTAAGTAAAATATATCCACAGTTCAATGTGTTTTGACATAAACTCCCATGTACCTACCACTCCAATCAAGTTATACATAAAGCATGTCCATCACCCCAAAAGGTTCCCACATGCCCCAGTGTAGTCAATTCTCTCCCCATCCCAAAGAAATGCTGATTCTAATTTCTACTGCCACAGATCAGTTTTGCCTTTGTTGAATCCTAAAATGTGTATTTTTCCCTAACTTCTTTCACTTGCCATGTTTTTAACATTCACAATGTTGTTAAAAGAATCAGTAGTTTATTTCTCTAGATTGTTGAGTATGCCATTTAATGAGGATGTTATTATTCATCTATTGGCTTGTTGATGGATATTTAGGTTGTTTACAGATTTTGGCCGTGGTTAATAAAACTGCTATGAGCATGTATGTGCAATATCTTGTGAGCATGTTTTCATTTTTCTTGGGCAAATACAAAGGAGCAGAATTGGTGGGTCATACGGTAGGTATGTATTTAACTGAATAAGAAACTGCCAAGCTCTTGTCCAAAGTGACTGTTCCATTTTACATTCACACCAGCAATATTTGAGAGTTTCAGCTGCCCTACACCTTTCCCATTACTACTATTGTCAGTCATTTTCATTTTAGGCATTAAGAGCAGTATTTTGATGCACTAAAATACACACACACACACACACACACACACACACACACGCATATATATATTTGCTTATTTGTTAGTTTTGCTTGGTTTGGTTTTTGGTTTTTATTTCTTGTTTTTGTTGCTGCTGCTGTTGAGATACAGGGTCTCACTCTGTCACCCAGGCTAGCATGCAATGGTATAATCATAGCTCACTATAACCTCAAACTCCTGGGCTCAAGCCTCCTCTCGCTTCAGCCTCCTGAGTAAATAGAACTACAGGCACATGCCATCTTCCCAGCTACTCACTATGTTGCCCAGGCTGGTCTCAAACCCCTGGCCTTAAGCAATCCTCCCACCTTGACTTTCCAAAGTGCTGGTATTACATGCATGAAATACCATGCCCTGGGCCCCTTGGTTTGATTTTTATCTGCCCTGCAAAAATTACTTTGAAGAACTGCTACTTCTCAAATTCATGAGTTTGGAACATATCACATGTACATCATTACATGCTCTTCACCTCACCTGTCTTCTAGGCCCTTAGCTATTTTGTTCCACTTCAATTATTGCTGGGACTTTAACTCCATGCATGACCACCAAATCCCACTGCCTCATGCTCTGTCTCCTCCTTATCTTTCTGGATTCACAGAAAAGGCACAAGTCCCAGGGCATGGGACGTGATTGCTGAAGGGACTGAGTGATCCAACCCAGAAGGGTAGAGTAGCTATCTCCCTCTGGGATAACCTTTGATCAATAGGAAATAGGAAACGGGATGGAATGAAGCTGGCAACTATGTTTCCTCCCAGTTTCTTACTGCACCGGACTGAAGCCCAGTTGACTTCTGCAGTGTGTCCAGCTATCCCCTCTGCATGGCTTAGCTGGTATATATACTGAGAAACCAGCAGAGCCTCTCCACAACTCATCATGAAACCACGGCCATGTGGTAATGCATCACCTACATTCATTCCCCATCCTTTCCTCTCTTGTTTCCTTTTTCTCTCACTCTCTGCTCTGGGATTTGAACTTCTAATAAATCATTATTACTTAAATCTGGCTTTGGATTCTGTTTATTGGGAACTCAGATTCTCCCTGAAGTTCTTCTCCTGAGCTATCTTGATCCTCATCCTTCTTGGTGCCCTTTTGTTCAACCTTTCTTTGATTTTATGAGTCACCCACTGTCTCTCTAATAAATTCCATTTCAGTCAGAGTCAGTTTCTGTTACTTAAAGCCAAGGAACCATAACTGGTTTTTCAGACAAGAGTATAGTTTGGTGGAATATTGAAATGTATCTCTATAATAATTTATCCTACAAAAAGGGAGACTGAGAATCACAGAGGTTAATGAAGTTAACAATATGCTACAGCAGAAATGCACAGAATAACACCAGGCAAATAGTAGGTCCTAAGTAAATATTTACTGGACCTAAATCAGGGAAACCTAGTTAGTACTACATGTTTCACTAGACTTGACTCCCTTTGAGCTTCTCTTATACTAGACTTTATCTCAATTCAAGTTAAAGACCTCAACAGGAATGATTCTGTCTTACATGTGCTATAAAGGATTATCTACGATTATCTGTCAGCTGATGTAATTCTTTATCTAAATAGTTATGTCTGGTCTAGTTTGCACTGTCTTCTAAAATAGAATTTTTAATTTTATCCAATTTAAAGAGAGGTACATCTGAGAAATCTTAAAGGAAAAGAACAAAGCTGGAGGATTTATACTACCATCTATGAAGGCCAAGTGTAACGCTTAATTAAGACAGAGTGGTATTAGCACAAGGGTAGACAAAATAACCAATGGAACAGCATAGAGAGTTCAAAAATAGACCTCTATGGTCACATGGGATAGACTGGGGATTTTTTGTTGTTGTTCTGGATCAATCAGATATCCATATGGAAAAAATATATCTTGTCATCTACTTCAAAATAGGTACAAAAATAAAATCCAGATGGATTGCAGGACTAAACATAAAAAGTTAAAATCATAGAGGAAAATATAGAACATCTTAATGGTCTTGCTGTAGACAAAGATTTTCTTAACAAGACATATAATGTACTAACCATAAATTTAAAGAATGATAAGTTGGACTATACTAAAATTAACAATATCTGTCTATAAAAAGATATTACTAGCAAAGTCAAAATGTAACCCACAGAATGAGAGAAAACATGAGATCTCTCTCTCTCTCTATATATATATATATATATACACACACACACAAACACACACACACATACAAGTATAGAAATATATGGATAAAAGGATATATATATTCTGTTGATTCTGTGTCTCTGGAGAACCCTGACTAATTAACATGTAAACTTATCTTTATTTATGTTATTTTACTTCAACAGAAAGTTTTCAAAAGTAACACACCTGTAATGACATTTAATAGAAGACAGTATCTTTGCAGCCTATTTCCTGAAGTAAGGCATGATTTGCATCCAATTATAAGAATTAACAATGACTATAATTGGCTAAAGCTGTGTCATAAAAAGAGGTTACATTTTTATTGTAGAAATTTAGCTTGTCTCTTGCATGATACATTTCACAATTCTAATGCATACTTTGGGTTACTTACTTAACCAAGCAATATGTTCTGTCAAAGAACTTATTTCAAGTCAAAGCAAAAAAAAAAAAAAGGTCTTAATGTAGAACAACAAAAAAAGTACTATTCAAATTTAAAGAAACAATATTATTCTCTCCCTCATCCCTTCTCCCACTTGGTAGACCCCAGCTGGGTTGAATTTATTTTGTGGTTACCTCATGTACACCACAGAATACTATGCAGCCATAAAAAAGAAAAAGAACATGTCCTTTGCAGGGACAGAGATGGACCTGGAGGCCGAAATCCTTAGCAAACTAATGCAAGAACAGAAAACCAAATATTGCATATTCTCACTTATAAGTAGGAGCTAAATGATCAGAACACATGGACACATACAGGGGAACAACACACTGGCCTCTACTGGAGGGTGGAGGGTGAGAGCAGGGAGAGGATCATGAAAAGCAACTAATGGGTACTAGGCTTAATACCTGGGTAATGAAATAATCTGTATTAAAAAAAAAAAACCATGGCACAAGTTTACCTACGTAACAAACCTGCACATCCTGCACATGTACCCCTGAACTTAAAACAAAAATTAAAAAAAGAAATTCAGCAATTATAGGTTTTTTTATTGCATTAAACATAGTAGATTATTCCATGAGTATCACTGTGTGTTATTAATTGTCTCTAGGAAATAGGAGAAGAAATTTTCAGTTATTGCATTCTAGTATTTTATGATGAGCCATTTGGAGATAATTGTATTTTTCCACAGAATTTTTAAATGTTTAAAAAATTTCCCAGCTAAATGTGGTGGCTCAAGCCTATAATCCCAACTCTTTGGGAGGCCAAGGTGGGAAGATAGCTTGAGCCCAGGAATTCAAGACCAGCCTGGGCAACATAGCAAGACTCCATCTCTAGAAAACAATTTTTAAAATTAGCCAGGCATGGTGCCACCTGTCTGTTTTCCCAGTTACTCAGGAGACTGAGGTAGGAGGATTACTTGAGCCCAGGAAGTTGAGGCTGTGGTTAGCCATGATCACACCACCGCACTCCAGCCTGGGTGACATAATGAGACTCTGTCAAAAAAAAAAAAAAAAATATTTCACCATGTATCTCCTTAGCATGACATTTGGCATAAGATATGCACTCATTTTATTTGGTGAATTTAATAATTGTATAATTCATGTGACTTGTTTAAAGACATGGTAAATATACTTTAAAACAGCTGTTTTCAACGTGGGGGTCCACAGACTTCCAGTGGTTCCAGACTTGGATGGGAAAAATGACATCTCAATTTTCATTAACTGCTAAGTGAATTTTAACATTTCCTTCAATTGGCACTATGTTATTAGTGAAAATCACAGGTATTGCTATTTAACAATACAATTGTTATCTCAACATACTTTCTGTTTATCACTGCATCATTACATTGAAATTATGATATTTAATAGACCCACACAAGAACATGCTATTTAGTGCATTAACAAAGCTCATTTTGCTGCATCACAATTTTTAGATTTATCATAACAGTATTTCAACATAAATGTGCCCTCTATAATCTTAAGTATTAGATTTTTGATATTTTTAAAGATTATTTTGAGAAAGAATCCATAGTCTTCTTCAGGCTGCTAAAGAGGTCCATGGCATGTGGACAGGTGCACACACAAAATGTTACATTTTCATGCCAAGGCTGAGTTCAAGGCACATTTCCCCCCAACATCAGAAAGAGAGAAGAAGAGATACAGAGAGAGGGCCCAAGAGTGCTGCAATATATACGCAATATTCTACAGTGCCATGGCATAAAGTGAAAACAGATTCCAAACACACTAAACCCATAAACAAGTTCCTCTTTCACTCTTTGTGTAATTTCCTGACCGAGACTGCCAGACCTCCCACCCCTTCTCACCCCACCTCACACCCCTGCAAAGCTTTCTCAGTGAACTCCTTCTATTTTTCAAGGTCCAGCTAAAACCATACTGCAGGATATTGTGTTTGTGTCCACATCTATTCCCCACCCTTCTCCACCCTCTTCTCCTTCCCAAGAGAGTCACCCGCATGAGCAACACCTGTGAGGGGTCAAGCCCTCCGACTTCCAGTTGTGTCCAGCCAACAAAGAGCTTTGGTAGCGGGTCTGAGGAGGGAGAATATTGACCATGTCTTCCCTCTCTTCACACTGAACCTGCAGCTGGTACTAACCCCAGCCCTGGGATTATGCATTATGCCTTATGGATTTTTTATTCCCTCGCTACCCTTTGTAAATGGTCCTTTATTCGACCGACCTCACATTATTTTGCTTTGAGTGTACTATCTATTTCCTGTTGGTATCTGGACTGATCCAGCCATTAAGTGAATTGAGCCTTTCCATCTTCCCATCTCAAAGTCATAATCAAAGGCGGCCAACTAACTTTTCAAACCATGTTCAAATAAGGCAAACGCTGAGCTGTTGCCAATCTGGCTGTTTCTGTGCCTCACATCCGTTTTCTATACATCATTTTCCTTTTTCTGTCCATAAATCTTCCACCACGTGGCTACACAGGAACCTCTCTGAACCTATCCTGGGTGGAGGCTGCCCAATTCATGAATAGTTCTTTGCTCAATTAAACTCTGTTAAATTTAAAAAGAAAAAGGCAGTCATAGGCCCTCTTCTATTGTATCTTTTTTTACTTGTCTGTGTTCTTCACTAGCTCCTTAAGTACAAGAAGAATAATTGTATAATATCTGAACTCCCCATACAAGGCAAAGACCTCATATATAACAGGCGTTTAATAAAAGTTTATTCAATAAATGTATAAACAAATGGTAGAAATTATAAGGGTAATTCTCAGCATAAATAAATGTTTTTATCAGTTACACTGGCCTGTCTCATCTCATTATTGCTACCAGTAAATACTTTTAGCTTTAGTTTGATCCAAGAATTGGAAAAAAATTTTACAAACTTTATCATTTCTGAATAACAATATGTTTTCATAACAGTTTTATAATGCAACAAATATTACTTAAAAAATCCAATTGTCTACTTGTATCAAATGGCATTTACTTTCCATCTTTGTAATTTCCTCCACAAGAATTTCAGAGTTCAGGGAGCATTGGATAACATAAGGAACTATTTCATTTTTACTCAAAATTAAATATTTAATAGATTGCCAAAAGCAAATCCCTATTTATGTTTTCTTATTATTTTTCTCTTCAAAATATTTACTATGGATTTTAAGTGACAGATTTCATTCTTGGAAAATGATTATATCGATTTAATTAGATTGTCACCTCAGGGTCCATTCTTTTATATTTGGAAAGTTTGGAACAGAAAAGATCCTGAAAACAGAAAACAATTGCAACTAGGCACCTGGAAGTGTGCCTATCTATAATTTCATAAAATAAGCTCATAATTATTTCTCTTTTATTTACTCTTAGAACTTTTACTTAGCAATTACACATTAAAGAAACAATTGAAACTCCCTCTGTAGCCAGTTCTAATTTTTTTCCCCTCTCTTACTCTCCCAAAGTGTATAGCTTTCCCAAACATGTTTTTACTTTATAAATACATACAAAGGTATTCATAAATAACAGATATTCTTATTTTGTGTGTGGCTTTTTAAAAACCACATAAATTGTGTCGTACCAGGATATTGTTCTGTTACTTAGATTTTTTACCCAAATTATGTTTGTGAGATGTATCCACGTTGTGAATATGGGTAAAGTTTATTCTTTTCAACTTCTAAATAGAGGGGACAGACACTGCCAGCTGCCTAACCAATAGTATATGACTCCCCCTTTTTTTTTTTTTTCACTAAGAGAAACATAATATTTTTCAATGCAATCATGGGCCCTGAAAAATTAGACAATACTTTCCAAGCTTCTTGCAGCTAGACTTAGCTCTCTGGCACAGTCCTAGCTAATTATATGTAAGCAAAGTCGGCTTGGGTTTGCTCAGGAGAGTTCCTGATGGCTCAGCTACCTCCGCCACATTTCTTTCGTCTTTACTATTTCCTGCCTAGAATGCGGATGTACTTCATGGTGGAAGTGCAGCCATTTTGTAACCGTTAAGAGAAAGAGCTGCCTGCTAGACAGGAGAGAGTGAGATGTAAAGAAGTTTGGGTTCTTGATGACTTTGTAAAGCTCTCCTAACAAGCAGCCCTGCCTCTGGACTTCATATCAAATGAGAAAAGCAGAATTCGCATTTTGTTTAAGGTACAGTTGTTGGTTTTCTTTTTACTTGCAATCTAATTAATTCCCGACTAACAACAGAACCCATTTAATGAGCATGCCATTGTTTATATGTCCACTTATGCATTCCAGTTAGTTATTTTCTTCTTTCCAGCCACAACCAGATTGCAATCAACATTGTTGCACAATGAACTTCTCTGCACACATCTGAGAGTCTCTGAGGGTATTGGAAGATCATAAGGTTATGTTGCTATTCAACTCTGGAAAACAGTTTAAAACACCTAGAAAAGTGGAGGTTCTTGAAATTCCCACAGTGTAAGAGTTTTTGTTTTCATACATCTTTGCCAACTTTGATAATGTTAAGTCCCAACCAATGAAATTTTTGTAAGTCTAGTGGATATAAAATAGAATCTCACTGGTTTTAAAATTCATTAATATCCTAACCAATGGAGGAAAGAGTCCCTATTTAATAAATGCTGCTGGGATAACTGCCTAATCATATGCAGAAGAATGAAACTGGCCCCCTACCTTTCACCATATAAAAAAATTAACTCAGAATGGATCAAAGACTTAAATATAAGACTTCAAACTATAAAGTTCTAGAAGAAAACCTAGGAAATATCATTCTGGAAATTAGCCTTGGCAAGGAATTTATGGCTAAGACCTCAAAAGAAATCACAACAGAAACAAAAATTGACAAATTTGGACCTAATTAAACTAAAGACCTTCTGCACAGCAAACACACACACACACACACACACACACACACACACACACACAACCTATCAACAGAGTAAACAGATACCCTTCAGAATGGGAGAAAATACTCACAAACTATACATCCAACAAAGGTCTAATATCCAGAATCTATAATGAACTTAAACAAATCAACAAACAAAAAACAACTCCATTAAAAAGTGAGCAAAGGAGAGAGGTTCCAAGATGGCCGAATAGGAACAACTCCAGTCTACAGCTCCCAGAGTGAGCAACACAGAAGATGGATGATTTCTACATTTCCAACTGAGGTACCGGATTCATCTCACTGGGGCCTGTCAGACAGTGGGTGCAGGACAGTGGGTGCAGCCCACAGAGCGTGAGTCAAAGCAGGGCAGGGCATCACCTTGCCCAGGAAGTGCAAGGGGTTGGGGAATTCCCTTTCCTAGCCAAGGGAAGCCGTGAGAGATGGCATCTGGAAAATTGGGTCACTCTCACCCTAATAAGGTGGTTTTCCAACGGTCTTAGCAAACGGCACACCAGGAGATTATATCCCGCGCCTGACTTGGAGGGTCCCACACCCACGGAGCCTTGCTCACTGCCAGCACAGCAGTCTGAGATCTAACTGCAAGGTGGCAGCAAGGCTGGGGGAGGGGCGCCCACCATTGCTGAGGCTTGAGTAGGTAAACAAAGTGGACAGGAAGCTCGAACTGGGTGGAGCCCACCGCAGTTCAACAAGGCCTGCCTGCCTCTGTAGACTCCACCTCTGGGGACAGGGCATAGCTGAACAAAAGGCAGCAGAAACTTCTGCAGACTTAAATGTCCCTGTCTGACAGCTTTGAAGAGAGCAGTGGTTCTCCCAGCATGCAGTTTGAGATCTGAGAACAGACAGACTGCCTCCTCAAATGGGTCCCTGACCCCTGAGTAGCCTAACTGGGAGGCACTTCCCAGTAGGGGCCGATTGACACCTCATACGGACAGGCGCCCCACTGAGACGAAGCTTCCAGAGGAATGATCAGGCAGCAACATTTGCCATTCTGCAATATCTGTGGTTCTGCAGCCTCTGCTGGTGATACCCAAGCAAACAGGTCTGGAGTGGACCTCCAGCAAACTCCAACAGCCCTGCAGCTGAGGATCCTGACTGTTAGAAGGAAAACTAACAAAAAGAAAGGAAATCCACACCAAAACCCCATGTGTACATCACCATCATCAAAGACCAAAGGAAAATAAAACCACAAACATGGGGAGAAACCAGAGCAGAAAAGCTGAAAATTCTAAAAATCAGAGGGCCTCTTCTCCTCCAAAGGAATGCAGCTCCTCGCCAGCAATGGAACAAAGCTGGATGGAGAATGACTTTGACGAGTTGAGAGAAGACGGCTTCAGAATATCGGTAATAACAAAGTTCTCCAAGCTAAAGGAGGATGTTCGAACCCATCACAAAGAAGCTAAAAACCTTGAAAAAAGATTAGACGAATGGCTAACTAGAATAATGAATGTAGAGAAGACCTTAAATGACCTGATGGAGCTGAAAACCATGGCACGAGAACTACATGGTGCATACACAAGCTTCAGTAGCTGATTCGATCAACTGGAAGAAAGGGTATCAGTGATTAAAGATCAAATGAATGAAATGAAGCAAGAAGGGAAGTTTAGAGAAAAAAGAGTAAAAAGAAATGAACAAAACCTCCAAGAAATGTGGGACTATGTGAAAAGACCAAATCCACGTCTCATTGGTGTACCTGAAAGTGATGGGGAGAATGGAACCAAGTTGGAAAACACTCTGCAGGATATTATCCAGGAGAACTTCCCCAACCTAGCAAGGCAGGCCAACATTCAACTTCAGGAAATACAGAGAACACCACAAAGAACACTCCTCGAGAAGATCAACTCCAAGACACATAATTGTCAGATTCACCAAAGTTGAAATGAAGGAAAAAATGTTAAGGGCAGCCAGAGAGAAACATCAGGTAACCCACAAAGGGAAGCCCATCAGACTAAACAGCGGATCTCTCGGCAGAAACTCTACAAGCCAGAAGAGAGTGGGGCCCAATATTCAACATTCTTAAAGAAAATAATTTTCAACCCAGAATTTCGTATCCAGCCAAACTAAGCTGCATAAGTGAAGGAGAAATAAAATCCTTTACAGACAAGCAAATGCTGAGAGATTTTATCACCACCAGGCCTCCCTTACAAGAGCTCCTGAAGGAAGTACTAAAACACGGAAAGGAACAACTGGTACCAGCCACTGCAAAAACATGACAAATTGTAAAGACCATCGATGCTAGGAAGAAACTGCAGCAACTAACAAGCAAAATAACCAGCTAATATCACAATGACAGGATCAAATTCACACAGAACAATATTAACTTTAAATGTAAATGGGCTAAATGCTCCAATTAAAAGACACAGACTGGCAAATTGGATAAAGAGTCAAGACCCATCAGTGTGCTGTATTCAGGAGACCAATCTCACATGCAGAGACACACATAGGCTCAAAATAAAAGGGATGGAGGAAGATCTACCAAGCAAATGGAAAACAAAAAAAGTCAGGGGTTGCAATCCTAGTCTCTGATAAAACAGACTTTAAACCAACAAAGATCAAAAGAGACAAACAAGGCCATTACATAATGGTAAAGGGATCAATTCAACAAGAACAGCTAACTATCCTATATATATATGCACCCAATACAGGAGCACCCAGATTCATAAAGCAAGTCCTTAGAGACTTACAAAGAGACTTAGACTTCCACACAATAATAACGGGAGAATTTAACTCCCCACTGTCAACATTAGACAGATCAACGAGACAGAAAGTTAACAAGGATATCCAGGAATTGAGCTCAGCTCTGCACCAAGTGGACCTAATAGACATCTACAGAACTCTCCAACCCACATCAACAGAATATACATTCTTCTCAGCACCACATCGCACTTATTCCAAAATTGACCACATAGTTGAAAGGAAAGTACTCATCAACAAATGTAAAAGAACAGAAATTATAACAAACTGTCTCTCACACCACAGTGCAATCAAACTAGAACTCAGGATTAAGAAATTCACTCAAAACCGCTCAACTACATGGAAACTGAACAACCTGCTCCTGAATGACTACTGGGTACATAACGAAATGAAGGCAGAAATAAAGATGTTCTTTGAAACCAACGAGAACAAAGACACAACATACCAGAATCTCTGGGACACATTTAAAGCAGTGTGTCCGGGGAAATTTATAGCACTAAATGCCCACAAGAGAAAGCAGGAAAGATCTAAAATTGACACCCTAACATCACAATTAAAAGAACTAGAGAACCAAGGGCAAACACATTCAAAAGCTAGCAGAAGGCAAAAAATAGTTAACTAAGATCAGAGCAGAACTGAAGGAGATACAGACACAAAAAACCCTTCAAAAAATCAATGAATCCAGGAGCTGGTTTTTTGAAAAGATCAACAAAATTGATAAGACCGCTAGCAAGACGAATAAAGAAGAGAGAAGAATCAAATAGATGCAATAAAAAATGATAAAGGGGATATCACCACCAATCCCACAGAAATACAAACCACCATCAGAGAATACTATAAACACCTCTATGAAAATAAACTAGAAAATTTAGAAGAAATGGATAAATTCCTAGACACATACACCCTCCCAAGACTAAACCAGGAAGAAGTTGAATCCCTGAATAGACCAATAACATGCTCTGAAATTGAGGCAATAATTAATAGCCTACCAACCAAAAAAAGTCCAGGACCAGATGGATTCACAGCCAAATTCTACCAGAGATACAAAGAGGAGCTGGTACCATTCCTTCTGAAACTATTCTAATCAATAGAAAAAGAGGGAATCCTCCTTAACTCATTTTATGATGCCAGCATCATCCTGATACCAAAGCCTGGCAGAGACACAACAAAAAAAGAGAATTTTAGACCAATATCCCTGATGAACATCGATGCAAAAATCCTCAATAAAATACTGGCAAACCAAATCCAGCAGCACATTGAAAAGCTTAACCACCATAATTAAGTGGGCTTCATCCCTGGGATACAAGGCTGGTTCAACATATGCAAATCAATAAACATAATCCAGCATATAAACAGAACCAAAGACAAAAACCATATGATTATCTCATTAGATGCAGAAAAGGCCTTTGACAAAATACAACAGTCCTTCATGCTAAAAACTCTCAATAAATTAGGCATTGATGGGATGCATCTCAAAATAATAAGAGCTATTTATGACAAACCCACAGCCAATATCATACTGAATGGGCAAAAACTGGAAGCATTCCCTTGGAAAACTGTCACAAAACAGGGATGTCCTCTCTCACCACTCCTATTCAACATAGTGTTGGAAGTTCTGGCCAGGGCAATCAGGCAGGAGAAAGAAATAAAGGATATTCAATTAGGAAAAGAGGAAGTCAAATTGTCCCTGTTTGCAGATGACATGATTGTATATTTAGAAAACCCCAATGTCTCAGCCCAAAATCTCCTTAGGCTGATAAGCAACTTCAGCAAAGTGAGCAGGATACAAAATCAATGTGCAAAAATCACAAGCATTTCTATATACCAATAACAGACAAACAGAGAGCCAAATCATGAATGAACTCCCATTCACAATTGCTTCAAAGAGAATAAAATACCTAGGAATCCAACTTACAAGGGATGTGAAGGACCTCTTCAAGGAGAATTACAAACCACTGCTCAATGAAAAAGAGGACACAAACAAATGGAAGAACATTCCATGCTCGTGGATAGGAAGAATCAATATCGTGAAAATGGCCATACTGCCCAAGGTAATTTATAGATTCAATGCCATCCCCATCAAGCTACCAATGACTTTCTTCACAGAATTGGAAAAAAACTACTTTGAAGTTCATATGGAACCAAAAAAGAGCCCGGATTGCCAAGATAATCCAAAGCCAAAAGAACAAAGATGGAGGCATCATGCTACCTTACTTCAAACTATACTACAAGGCTAGAGTAACCAAAAGAGCATGGTACTGATACCAAAACAGAGATATAGACCAATGGAACAGAACAGAACCCTCAGAAATAATACCACACATCTACAACCATCTGATCTTTGACAAACCCGACAAAAACAAGAAATGGGGAAAGGATTCCCTATTTAATAAATGGTGCTGAGAAAACTGGCTAGCCATATGTAGAAAGCTGAAACTGGATCCCTTCCTTACACCTTATACAAAAATTAATTCAAGATGGATTAAAGACTTAAATGTTAGACCTAAAACTATAAAATCCCTAGAAGAAAACCTAGGCAATACCATTCAGGACATTGGCATGGGCAAGGACTTCATGTCTAAACACCAAAAGCAATGGCAGCAAAAGCCAAAATTGATAAATGGGATCTAATTAAACTAAAGAGCTTCTGCACAGCAAACGAAACTACCATCAGAGTGAACAGGCAGCCTACAGAATTGGAGAAAATTTTTGCAATCTACTCATCTGACAAAGGGCTAATATCCAGAATCTACAAAGAACTTAAACAAATTTACAAGAAAAAATCAAACAGCCCCATTAAAGTGGGCAAAGGATATGAACAGACACTTCTCAAAAGAAGACATTTATTCAGCCAACAGACAAATGAAAAAATGCTCATCATCACTGGCCATCAGAGAAATGCAAATCAAAACCACAATGAGATACCATCTCACACCAGTTAGAATGGTGACCATTAAAAAGTCAGGAAACAACAGGTGCTGGAGAGGATGTGGAGAAATAGGAACACTTTTACACTGTTGGTGGGACTGTAAACTAGTTCAACCATTGTGGAAGACAGTGTGGCGATTCCTCAAGGATCTAGAACTAGAAATACCATTTGACCCAGCCATCCCATTACTGGGTATATACTCAAAGGATTATAAATCATGCTGCTATAAAGACACATGCACATGTATGTTTATTGTGGCACTATTCACAATAGCAAAGACTTGGAACCAACCCAAATGCCCATCAATGATAGACTGGATTAAGCAAATGTGGCACATATACACCATGGAATACTACGCAGTCATAAAAAATGATGAGTTCATGTCCTTTGTAGGGACACAGATGAAGCTGGAAACCATCATCCTCAGCAAACTATCACAAGGACAGAAAACCAAACACCGCATGTTCTCACTCGGGAATTGAACAATGAAAACACTTGGACACAGGGTGGGGAACACCACACACCAGGGCCTGTCATGGGGTTGGGGGAGGGGAGAGGGATAGCATTAGGAGATATACCTAATGTAAATGACGAGTTAATGGGTGCAGCACACCAACATGGCACGTGTATACATATGTAACAAACCTGCACGTTGTGCACATGTACCCTAGAACTTGAAGTATAATAATAATAAAATAAATAAAATAAAAATAAAAAACAAGTAGAATAATACACTAAAATACAACTTGTTAAACATTAGTCGATAAGGTAGTCTAAAAGTTTGGTCTAATAAAGGTTCAAAAACAGTGGAAAAAATAAATAAATAAATAAAGATAAATAAAAAATAAAAAGTGAGCAAAGGACATGAACATGCACTTCTCAAAAGTGGCCAACAAACATGAAAAACTACTCCACATCACTAAGAATCAGAGAAATGCAAATCAAAACCACAATGAGATACCATCCTACACCAGTCAGAATGGCTACTAATAAAACGTCAAAAAATAGTAGATGCTGATGAGGCTGTGGAGAAAAGGGAACACTTATGCACTGTTGCTGAGAACGTAAATTAATTCAGCCACTGTGGAAAGCAAAGCAGTGTGGCAATTCCTCAAAGCAGTGTGGCAGTTCTTAGAACAGAACTACCATTCAACCCATCAATCCTATTACTTGGGCATATAGCCAAAGGAAAATGCATTGTACTACCAAAAAGACACATGCCCTTATATGTTTGTTGCAGACTATTCACAATAGCAAAGACAGAATCAACCTAGGTGCCCATCGATGGTGAATTAAGTAAAGAAAACATGGTATATATACATCATGAAATACTATGCAACCATAAAAAAGAACCTTGTCCTTTGCAGCAACATGGATGCAGCTGGAGGCCATTATCCTTAGCAAATTAATGCAGAAAGAGAAAACCAAATGCCACATGTTCTCACTTATAAATGAGAGCTAAACATTGGATACAGGTGGACACAAAGACAAGTGCAATAGACAGTGGAGACTCCAAAAGGGGGCAGAGAGGGAGAAGGACAGAGCCTGAAAAACTATGGACTGGTACTAAGCTCACTACCTGGATGATGGGATTAATCAAACCCCAAACCTCAGCATCACGCAACGTACCAGTATAACAAACTTGCACATGCATCCCCTAAATCTAAAATAAAAGTTGAAATTAAAAATAAAATAAAATTTAGGCCGAGCACAGTCGCTCACACCTATAATCCCAACACTTTGGGAGACCAAGGTAGGCAGCTCACCTGAGGTTGGGAGTTCAGAACCAGCCTAGCCAACATGGCGTCTCTACTAAAAAAATACAAAAATTAGCTGGGCATGGTGGCATGTGCTTGTAGTCCCAGCTACTCAGGAGGATGAGGCATGAGAATCGCTTGAACCCGGGAGGCGGAGGTGGCAGTGATCCGAGATCATGCCACTGCAGTTCAACCTGGACAACACAGTGAAACTCTGTCTCAAAAAATAAAATAAATAAAATAAGATAAAATAAAAATTCATTAATTTCTTAGCGAGGTTGATTTTTTTCATATTGGACTTTCTTGGTTTTTATTGGACTTTTCACTATTTTTTAAATTAATTCATGGAACATAATTATATTAATATGTAAGTAGGCCAGCAGTCATTGCAAATGAGGAAGAAAAATTCAATTCAATAATGGCTCCTTTTTGTTGACTACTTATTACATCCCATCAATGGTAATCTTCATCTTCATTCTGAAAACCGGAAAGGTAGAAATTACTGTTCCTATGGTTTTTATTATTTTTATAGATTTTCTTATGCTATAGACATTATTTTGAGGCTTTTTACAGGCACAGAGAAGTTATTATATGTCCAAAATCAGATAGCTAGAAAGCAGGGGAGCAGAGATTTTAAACCTACATCTACTATTTCCAAAGCCTGATGTTTTTTTATTACACAATGCTGATCATAAGAATTTTTTCTAGTATAAACTGTGACAGAAAAATTATTAGCTGTGGTAGAGAAAGAAACAAATAACACTAACACAAGCCTCTTTTAAATTATGAAGATAAAGAACATAAATAATCGTATTGATTTTCAAATGCAGAACTGAAAATTAGACATATTTAAGAAACAACTGTTGGTCACAGAAAATATGAGGTAAACAGAAATTCAAAAAAAGATTATCACTAGAGTAATGTCTCATAATTGCTACTTGGACACAACTTTAATTTTAGTAGGTTAAGTGAATGCAAGTGATCCATCTTAGTTTTAGAGAAGCAGGTGCTGCTGTTGCTCATGAAATTCTCCTGGCAGATTAATTGATATTGGCTTGGCTGTAAGTACTCTCAGTTGATTTGGGAACTGGCTCAAGAGTCACGAACAAGGAATAATCATAAACCTCTGAGTACCTAGTTTTCCAGCAGGGTGGCATAGGGATTGATGGACTGAGTTTCATTTAGCATCTTCATTAATGGTCTGAAAGAGGCAGCAAATAGCTTGTTAATGAAATTCACAAATGAGACATCGCAAACACTGATAAAGATCACTAAATTATCAAAGGAAACTCACAGACGAAAGGTATCTAGACACAAATGAATACCCTATAATGCAACATGGAAAGCCAGAGTTGAAACCAGGATGTATGGGGAGTGGTATTCGGGAAGAAGTTGATGGGGAAAAAATGTATTTATAATATCAAATGTTTTTATTGTTTACTTATAAATATTTTGTAATGTATAATTTCTGCTTCCATGAATCATTTGGGAAAAAGTAACATTTATGATGTCATCTGCTAAGAGGTTTCTTCTTCCAAAGCACCATTTCTAAAAGTGACCCAGGAGTTAGAGTGAAAAGTCAATTAAATCTTAGCTTATAATGGGAAATGGCAGCCAAAAAGAATTTCTTTGGCTTACTGCCCTATGATAGAGCAGAATTTGGAGTCAATAAGACAGATCTGAGATTCAAACTCAGGTATCCCATCTGATCCAATTTTTTCACCTCTAAAATGAGAAAAATAATACCCACCTCACAGGGCTGCCTTTATGGTGATGAAATGAGACAATGTGTGCAAAAAGCAACAGGCATGATGCCTACCGTGACTGGAAGCCCAGCAAATGTTGGCTACATCTGAAATGAAGCAGGCTTTGATCCCTCCCTGCCTCGAGATGGGTTGCTGGACTCAGGAATGAGCACTTTAACTCCCAAAATATGAAATTAAACCCGAGAAAGCCCCAAGAAGAGAAATAGGAAAGGAAGCAGCCAAGTCAAGAGAGAGACAGAAGAACTTAATCCAGGTCACTAATTCCAGAAACACACCCGAAGTGTGCAAGGCTGAAAATGGAGAGTAAATTTTTAACACGAACAAGATGAAAGTAAGACTAATGAGGCGAAATTAAGGAAAAAAAAAATTGCTTAAGCTTTAGATCATAGAAAATAATTTTCCTTGACACTTCTAGTAGATATTACAGAATATTCATACAAGGGGAATCGTAAGTGAATCATTTCTTGAAGTATTTCAAATTAGCTGGATAATGGTTCAAAAAGTTTATCATTAGGGAAAAAAAAATCCTCCTGACTCCTTTTGTGCTCTAATGCCTTTGACAATAATTCTCATATTACCATGCTCAAAACTATCCAAGAAGCAGTAAACAGGAAAGACAAGAAAGAGTGTGCACTCTTTTTCTTTTTTTCTTTTCTTTTCTTGCCCCCACCGGCTCCTCCGCCCAACCCCCCGCCCCGAGACAGTCTCACTCTGTCACCAGGCTGGAGTGCAGTGGCGCGATCTCGGCTCACTGCAACTTCCGCCTCCTGGGTTCAAGAGATTCTCCTGCCTCAGCCTCCCGAGTAGCTGGACTACAGGCGTGTGCCACCATGCTCAGCTAATTTTTGTATTTTTAGTAGAGACGGGGTTTCACCATGTTGGTCAGGATGGTCTCAATCTCTTGACCTCGTGATCTGCCTGCTTTGGCCTTCCAAAGTGCTGGAATTACAGGTGTGAGCCACTGCACCCGGCAGAATGTGCACTCTTAAAGATAGCATTAACCACCTTTGGAGGACCCCCACTCCCCCTCAACCCACAAAACTTGGGAGCAATAATCGCTGCTCATTGAAAGCTGACAATTATGACTGACAATAAAGTTAATTGTTACCCCAAAAAAATTATCTAAGAAGTTCTAAAACTGTAATAGAGTAATTGATCCTTTTCTTCAAATGCTTACTAAAACCCCTAATAAGTCACTGGACAGAATTTTCACAGACTTAAGTTCCCTTTCTGTTTATAAATTATTCTTAAACATTTTGGTATCTGCTACTACTCTATATAATGGTATCTGATTTTTTCACATAATTAGGTATGCCATTATTTCACACCTAATTCATCCAGATTTCATGAGATTCTGCAAAATAAATCAGTCCTTTCAGACGCTCCAACCACATGGCAAATGTGACATTCCCCTCAGTACTAGAAAAATCATTACCCAAGGCAAGCAAGAGGTTTCTGATGTGGCACGGGTTGGATAGCCAGCAGATTACACATAAGAGCCAGGAGAAGAAATATCCAAGGGGAAAGGAAGGCAGGCGTCTGATTTATGCATCAAGAGACATTATAAGAAAAACATATATTGTGCACTATGTGCCAGACACTGTATGAGGTCTTAGCAATTTAACAATGACCAATAAAAACTAAAGTACTACCCTCAAAGATTTACATGCTCATGAGGGAGGCACTCATAAGGAGACAAATGAATGCAAATGTAATATATTTTCCAGGAGACATAAGTATTACAGAAAAACATGAAAGGGTTAAGGATAACTTGGAGATGGGAATAGGGGATAGAGCTATTTTAGTTTAGGAAGTGAAAGAAGATCTCTTAGTAGATGACATCTGGGGGAAAAATCTGAAATAAGTAAGGGAGGAAGCCAACCTGATTCAGAAAAATCACATTTCAGGTAGAGAAAAAAGCAAGCATAAAGGCTCTGCTACTGCATATGTCAGAAGCAGCAGGAAAGCAAGTGTAGCTAGAATGGAGTTACCAGGAACCTGCAGGTATTCTAGGTGGAGGCAGCAAAGGTGATAGGAGTGATAACCAGGCAGAGGTCAAATCATAACAAGCTCTGAAGGACAGGGGCAAGGAACAGGACGGCACTGAAGGTTTTGCAAAAGTGAGTAACAGGATCAGATTCACATTTTGAAAGATTGCTCTAGTTGTTTTTTGGAAAACAGATTTTACTGGGTGCAAGGTAAAGATAAAATGAAGAGTGGAAATATGGAAGCCATTTTATTGGGCCAGGAAAATATGGAAATGAGAACAGGAGGGATAGAAACTAGCCTATAGGCTGGGCGCGGTGGCTCACACCTGTAATCTTAGAGCTTTGGGAGGCCAAAGCGGGCAGATCACTTGAGGTCAGGAGTTCAAGACCGGCCTGACAAACATAGTGAGACCCCCGTCTCTACTAAAAATACCAAAAAAATAAAAAATTACTCAGGCGAGGTGGCGAGTGCCTGTAATCCCAGCCACTCAGGAGGCTGAGGCACAAGAATCGCTTGAATCCAGGGAGGCAGAGGTTGCAGTGCGCTGAGATCACGCCACTGCACTCTAGCCTAGGTGACAGAGCGAGACTCAATCTCAAAAAAAAAAAAAAAAAAGAAAGAAAAGAAACTAGCCTATAGACTCAGAAGACATTTTGAAGATAGAGCCAATAGATTTTGCTGATGTGTTAGATGAGAGGAACGCCAGTTAGTTGAGGGAATGTGCTGCTAAGACACTCTGAAGAGGTAGTTTATAAGTGAGCTGCCTATGCTATCGAAGACAAGCAATATGTGTATGTCTGGTGTCTCTGGGAGAACAAATGATGGTGATGTATTTTTTGTTCCTTTAGTAAATCCCCTTAACTATCTGTTGTCCATTAACCTCCTGAATCTTTTTCAGTTGATATACGTGGGCTTTGGTAAATTCCTGAATCTGTACATCAGTTTGGGGAAGTCATATCTTTTTTGTCATTCACTCTAAAATTGATCCTTCATGTTTCAAACTATGCCTGTCCTTTTCCAAAGTCACCTTACACAAAACCCAAGTTTACCAAATACCAAGTTTACCGTATTACCTGTTCCTTGCCCCCAGCCTTCAGGGTTTGGTATGATTTGACCTCTGCCTAGTTATCACGCTTATCACCTTTGTTGCCTCCACCTAGACTATCTGCAGGTTCCTGAAAACTCCATTGTAGGTACACTTGCTTTCCTGCTGCTCCTGAAATATGCAGGAGTAGAGCCTTTATGCTTGCCTTTTTCTCTACCTGGAATGTGATTTTTCTGAAACAGGTTGGCTTCCTCCCTTACTTATTTCAGATTTTTCCCCCAGATGTCATCTACTAAGAGATCGTCTTTCATCACCTAAACTAAATACGGTAAACTTGAGTATGTCCTTCACACCCTTTCCAAACCATGGGGATTTCAGAGCGCTCCATCCTGAGTTCTTGTTTTTGGGATTTATTCTTGGTTAATGGGGAAATGGGACCCCATTCTATTCCAGATGTTATTCCAGAAACAGGTTGTTCTGTTTCTCTTCCCAAGTGCCTTTTTGAGGACTGCCCTCTATATGTCCAGCATGATAGACCCATGCTCTGAAACAAGGGAGACAGTCTTCTTTGGTTTGTTTCCTGGTGATGCCTAGAACCTCCTAATCCATCTAAGCCAATAAGAAAGCCCCAAACATTCTTGGTGCTCCTACTTCCCTTACACCTGTTAGTTAAGAAGTCACAATATCATATTATCATACTGATTCTACCTCAGGCCTGACTATGCATCTGTCCCTCTTTATTTTCATCATCATAGCTTTTTTTTTTTCTCCTGAGGCAGGATCTCGTTCTGTCACCCAGGCTGGAGTGCAGTAGCATGATCACAGCTCACTGCAGCCTCCACCTCCCAGGCTCAAGCGATCCTCCCACCTCAGTCTCTCGAGTAGCTGAAACCTCTGAGTAGCTGGTGCCTTCCTCATCAAGATGTAAATCTTTCAGTGCCTTCCTCGCCAGCAAAATTAATGCACCACCATGTCCAACTAATTTTTTTATTTTTTGTAGAGATGAGGTCTTATTATGTTGCCCAAGCTGGTCTTGAACTCCTGAGCTCAAGCGATCCTCCCACCTTGGCCTCCCAAAGTACTAGGAGTACAGGTGTGAGCCACTGCAGCCAGCCATTGTAGCTTTCATGCCAGCCCTCATCACCTCTCCCTTCTATTAGTGCACTAGACAATTTGATCTTCTTTCTTTCTCCATGGAGCTGTGGTAATCTTTCCTAAACACAAATCTGGTGATTTCCCACTACCCAGAGCAGGCTTTCAGACTGTGCTTGTTAAACTCTAGGAAGCTCCTGCCCATCTCCACATCTTCCACTGGAGGTGAACCCCATTTTCTTTGTTATACACATTTGTCTTCTGAATGAGACTTTTTCAATAAAAGGTTTCACTGCAAGAGAGAGACAGAATGAGCTCGAAAAACACTGACTTAGACTGGTCTTAACTCCTTAACATACATTCAAGCGCCTTCAAAGTTAATCTCTTATTTCATCCTCCTCTCCAGTGGCTTTCCAATAACGCACACTACAGCCCAGCCATACTGGACTTCCCACACTTTCTAAAATATGCCACGCCCTCGAATACGGGAAGGCAGGTAAGTTATTGCCATGACACTTCATATATTCTCAAAAAACAGTTGCTGTTATGAGCAACTGCTGTTGCCTCTTCTCACCATATTTATCTCTTCACCATCTCCCCTCATCCTTAAGAGACTCAAATTAAACATCGCCTTCTTTCTGAATCTTCAAATGGGATGAATTTCTCTTGTATCACTATAGTTTATTTATGTAAGTATTTCCCAAACTGTGACATAAGAATGTATATTCAGGAACCCATACTGTCTCTGAGACTCCTATTTCAATGTTATGTTTTTATTTTGCTGATAATCTACAAATAAAATTTACCAGTTTTAAAACAGACGCTTTCTCTTGTGTGGATGAGTCTCCATTCAAATAAATTTTCATAGGATAAAGTTCTAGTTTTCTTAAGTGAGTATGGTTTCAAATGGAAGTCACAGGCATCTCTGGACATTATTCTGGGGTTCTCAAGTTGTGGTTCTTTTATAAAAAGTTTGTGCAAACATTTGATATTTGCTTTTATGTATCTCTTTGTAAATAACAAGCACGTTTTGTTTTAGGTGTTTGATTAAGTCTCTCTTATCCAACAGATGACAAAAGAGCTGTCTGTAGCTGGCAATATGTTAGTTGAGCAACTCCTCCCTGTCTCCATGGCAAAAAAAAAAAAAAAAAAAAAGTTGAATTTTTAAATGAGTCCTAGAATCCTTTTGAGTTCTGACTGATAGGCAATTTGGGAAAGGCTTTGATTCCAGGATTTCTGACCCTAAAATCTAATTATCCACCATAATGGACCTCATAGGTGGCCTAAGTAGTATATTAGCAACATATCAGAGATTTGGAGAGAGATGGCATAAAAGAGACAAAAACAGCTGGACCTGAGAAACAACGGTTCTGCAGCAATTATATATGAGACACCTGTTCTTCTTCTCTTCACTTAGTGATCACTGTAAAGGCAAGAAAATGTCCCTTTCTGCTGCTAAGGTCCTCCCACGTGGCAAGTGGGAACTAGAGATCACGCAGACTTGGTGGCAGACTATTGAAGTTTATATGCTCTAGAACCCTGTATCAGTCAAGGTCCTGATGGGCAACAGATGGCATACTCAAGGTGAGCAACCTGGGGGAGAAACTAATGAAAGGGACATTTACTAATGAGTGGGCAGGGTGATGGAAAACCAATAAGAGAATGGCAAGGAAAAGAAGTAGATACCAGAATCCAAAGAGGAACACTAAAGCTGTAAGAGAAAGTTGCCTACTGGAAGCTGTAGCCACAGAGAGAAAAACAAACGCAACAGTTAGACCCAGAAGACAGAAACCTGCCCTCTCTCCTTACCCTTCTGGGTTCTCATCGGCTTAATCCAACAGGAAACTAAAAGATAAGCAAACTAATGGAGTCCATAAAATTAATGCATAGAGTAGGCTTGGGAAAAGATAAAGAGTATGCCTGGAGATTTAAATGAAAGATACCAAAGATTCATAAGGAGGTAGGTAGCCTTAGGGGACATGTGAATATCAACAGTGTTGCTTTCCATGTAACCAGCATGAATCCTGCTGGGACAAATCTTATCTCCATGTCTTTGGAAATAGAGAGGATAAAAAATGATGATGATGATGATGATGATGATGATGACAGAAGAGAAAGAGATGTGAAGAAGGAGGAGGTAAAGGAATAAATAACACAAAAAATGCTACTAATTTTAAAACCTGTGCATTTAATAACCATTTGTTGAACACATCCTAAGTGTTAGAGGGTGAGCAAACCACTGATGACGAGAAGAGGAGAAGACATGGTCTCTATACTTAGGAGCTTCCTATTTATTGGAGAAATCAGCTCTGTGAATTGATCAAGTACAGCATTAGCTACCACATTTATTACAAATAAATTTAATTCAACTAGCTTCTATGGCTATTTTATTCATTGTAATTATGATTATTATAGTTATTGTTAAGCTTTACATGTATCAGGCAGGCTGCTAAACTACTTAAATCAGACCTACCTCATATGACCAGGAGAGTTAAGTTCAATTGTCTACTACTATCTTCACTTTACAGATGATGAAGTTGACACTTAGGAAGTCTGAGTTTTATTCAAAGTCTTCTGGCTAGTAAGAGGTAGAGCTGTGATTGAGACACAAGCATTCTGATTCTAGAGACACACACTCCTAACCACTACAAGGCACTGCCACCTGGGGTGAGACCACAGTGGTTTTCCTTGAAACATGCATGCAATCTGTACTCTTTCAAAATCCAAGGGAGTTTTCTTGATCTATCAATTTACCATGTTCCTTTTTATCCCTCTCAATATCTATGACTCAATTTACTAATTGCATTAAATATTACATTAGGTCAGCATTACACTAATTGGCACCATTTTGTTTACTAAATGATGACAGGGTAGAATGGAGTTTCCTTTCCTTGAGGCCCATTATTAAAATGATTACTCCCCAGGCGGTGACATGGAAAGTAGGAAAGAGCTACACTGCAGCATGCATGGATACCTGTGGCCTTTAACAAACAGGATGGCCTTACCCCAAATTATTCCAACTGGCAGAGCTGTTACCTGCTGTAGTTCACACATGAATGGCCATGATTTGCATGCAAATAGAAGCCTACATGCTTTCTTGGAGCTAAGAGCTGTATTTCAACATTTCACAGTGGAATTAGCAGTGGACAGGATGCTGCAGCTTTGTGGATGTGCCAGCTAAAACCCTTCTAAATACCAAGCTCTGTGTTTCACAGCAAGGTTGTTTATTGAACCAGTTCGTGGAAGCTCCAAAGACTCCTCTGCTGAAACACCGCCAGCTCCAAGCTCTGATTTTGACATTGATGTTGTCAGATGAGATTAAGCATTGGTCGTAATGAATGCTGGCAGACTTCTGTTGAGGTATGATCATCCGTGTTCCTGTGGCTAAGTAGCAAAGCTCTAGACAGGAGTGAAGCTGTGGCCTTGGGAGTTATTAGTTGCTGTTTTTGCTTCTTTTTCCTGCTCCCTGATATGGTTTGGCTGTGTATCCCCACCCAAATCATCTTGAAGTACAACTCATAATTCCCACATGTTGAGGGAGGCACTCAGTGGGGGGTAATTGAATCATGGAGGCAGGTCTTTTTTGTGCTGTTCTCACAATAGTGAATAAATCTCACGAGATCTGATAGTTTTAAAAAGATGAGTTCCCCTGCACAAGCTCTCTCTTTGCCCACCACCATCCATGTAAGATGTGACTTGCTCCTCCTTGCCTTCTACCATGATTGTGAGGCCTTCCCAGCCATGCTGAAGTGTAAGTCCATTAAACCTCTTTTTCTTCCCAGTCTCAGGTGTGTCTTTATCAGCAGCATGAAAACGAACCGATACATTTCCCTTCATCAGTTGCCAATTTCATAGAAGATAAAGGGCAAGTTGCTTAATTGATCTTCATATTCTGAGCCATACTGATCATTAACCCTCATGCTGTCTCACTCCTTTATACTCCAACAATCCACAAATACTGTTATTTGCCCTTACACATGATGCAGTACTAAACTTTCTTTGCTTTGCCCATACTGTTCCCACCTTCTGGAATGACTTCCTTCACTATCTTTGGATAGTAAACTTTTACTCATCCTTCAAAAACCTGTTCAGGCTATTCTAAGAGATCTTCCCTCCTTGTTCCAAATAAAGATGATTTCTGTATCTCCAAAACCTCATCTATATCTTTACTATTACTGCATGAAACAATAAGACAAAGAAGCACACAAAAGTCTTGCCTGTAGAGTCTTATCTCATCTTCATATATCCAGATCTCAGCACGATGTTTGGCATATAGTGTATACTCCATCCTTATTTGTTGAATTTAACTGAATTCTTCTTCCCAGGTACAAGGTATAGGAGGTATTTGGGAGTTTAAAACAAACCACAACATTATGTTAGCAATTCATGAATTAGTACTAAATTTTTTATGATGTTTGTTTTTGTTTGTTCGTAAAAATGCACTGATCTTACCAAAAAAGACAAAACAAAAAAAAAAACACAAAAAAGTTCCTTGATCTCCTTAACCAGAAAAATTGCTTTCAACAGTATGGGCCTATGCATATCTACAATCATGTTTATATCTATACAGACATATATAAATATTCTTATATAATCCAGAAATAGAGCTTTGATTGTTAGATTTTTTTAAGAGATTTACTTTGAATAGTAGGAATGAGTTATCCTTTGTAGAAAAAGATGACACGATGGAGAAGTAAGTATTTCCCTCCTGATGGAACAAGACAGTGAGGCTTGCTGAAATCCATTTAGCACAATCAGTTGGTCTATTATTTCCCAATTATGAAAGTGGAGAAATGAGATATTTAATCAGGACATATTTTAGAAAGTTGTAACATATTTGCGTATTTCCCTAAGGCTTGTAATGAAGAGCTCTTAATATTTCATTTTCATTATTACCAGAAGAGAAGAGGTATAATAAAAACTCTCCTTGTGGTCTTGATCCCAGAGCAAAAGAGAATTTCAGCATCTCTAGGTTATCTGAGCAACGACCCTCACAGTGAAACTAGGTGGAGAACTACTGGAGATCAGGATTCTGGATCCATTTCCCAGTCCATTGCCGTTCTTTGTCTTTGTCAATAATCTCTACTTCTAACTCACAGGACATCTTGTATTTAGAATCTCTTCTGTGCTTGGAAGGTTATAGAAAATAATCATTCCTATATGCATGCTAAAGTGGACACCTTCCACTGAACACGAAACTCCTCCACAAGTTCAGGACTGAGAGCCACAGATGACTAAACTGAGGCACATTTGTGAAAACATCAGGAAGAGATTGGAGTAGGCCATCTTTAAGATCTTTTTAAGCTAAAAATTATCTCATTTAATTAGTGCCCCAATATTATCCACTGGAACAGAGGTGTAATCATTGAACCAGGGAATATCATCAAAGACCAAAATGCTGATTGTGACTTATTACTAATTTTGGCTGCCAAATCCTTCTATTTTTTGAGAGGTTAGACTTACCTCTGTTAGATCTAGGTTATAGCTAATTGTGTTCTGTTCCTAAACAGATTAAGATCACATTGCTGAGAATTGGGAATAATTATAGAATGCATAAACAGATTATTGCTCTCTGGATAAAAACACAAATTTCTCAATGTCTTGTTCTCATATTCCAGGTCTTAGACTAGTCATGCCCAAAAAAAGAAGCTTTCACTGATACAGCGCAGGTAAGGGTGAGTGCAGCCCTCAGGACATCTAAGTCAAACCAGACAGGGCTGCCTGCTTCCCATTTCCAGTGTGGTCTGCGGTGGTGTGTCTGCTAAGAACAAGTCACAAAAAGCAGACAGCATGATCACTGTGATGAAAAATGAGAAGTGAAGAACAACCAGGTCCCAGCAACCCCTGACACAGTGGCCCTGGATAGCTAAATTTCAGCCATTCCTAAACATCGAACAGGAAGGAACAGGCTCATTAGGTGTTTTCAACCTGCTTTTTCTTTTTATATATGTATACTGTGAAAAGAGTGTTAGTTTGTGTTTGGAAAAACCAATATATTTATTTGCATTTAGCTGTCATCTATTGGGAGAGGAGTAAAATTAAAGCATGGAAAGGAGAAATATTTGAAAAGGCAAACTAGTATAAGCAGGAGAGGGCAAAACTTTGCATAATTTCTTTAAAAGAATGTCTTTTAAAGGTCATCTAATGGGGTGTGAGTGTGTGTGTGAAAAACACACCAGTTTATTCACCAAAAAGAGCCCAATCTGGCATGTAGCATAGCTTTCTCACAATCCAGGGAAGAGGGACCAGGGACTTTGGAAGCTGAACAGAGCAGAGTAGGTCTAAGTGTCTGTCCTCACATGGACATCTGAAGTCTCAACTTAGATTTCATTCTCATTCTCCCCTCCCTTTCTCCTCCTCCTTCCTCTCCCTCCATGTCCATCTTTAACTCTTTTTCAACTCATTTTCACAAAGGATCCTGGCTGCATCCTGTCTCAGTCCTTTGTGTCCTAACAGGAAAATCTCAATCCCTCCTTTCTTGCCTCGTGATCCCATCCTGGCAAGCTTCCAATTCAAAGATGTCTCAGTTAGCTAAGCATGAAGATACAGGACAGACCAAATGCTTCTTTAAATACTGAATGCTTCTTATGAAGTAACTTTGACTTGAAATAAGGTCTACAGATTAGATAACAGCATTGTGTCGATATTAATCTCCTGATTTTGATCATTGGGCTGTATTTACATAAGAGAATGTGTTTATTTTCAAAGATACATACCAAAGTATTTGTGGTTAAAGAGACATCGTAGCTGGAAATTGTTTAACATTTAAGTTCAGGAGTACAGTGCAGGATGTACAAGTTTGTTACATAGATAAACGTGTCATGAGGATTTGCTGTACAGATTATTTCATCACCCAGGTATTGATCCTAGTATCCATTAGTCATTTTTCCTGATCCTCTCCTTCTTCCTATTCTCTGCCCTCCAGTAGGCCCCAGTGTGTGTTTTTCCCCTCAATGTGTCCATGTGTTCTCACCATTTAGCTCCCACTTATAAGGGAGAACATGCAGTATTTGGTTTTCTGTTCCTGCAATAGTTTGCTAAGAATAATGGCCTCCATCTCCATCCATGTCCCTACAAAGGACATGCTCTTTTTTGTGGCTGCATAGTACTCCATGGTGTATATGTACCATATTTTCTTTATCCAGTCTATCACTGATGGGCATTTAAGTTGATTCCATGTCTTTGCTATTGTGAATAGTGCTGCAATGAACATACACATGCATGTGTCTTTATAATAGAATGATTTACATTCTTTTAGGTATGTACTCAGTAATGAGATTGCTGGGTCAAATGGTATTTCTGTCTAGGTCTTTGAGGAATCACCACACTGTCTTCCACAATGGTTGAACTAATTTACACTCCCACCAACAGTGTAAAAAAGGCATTCCTTTTTCTCCACAACCTCATCAGCATCTTTTATTTTTTGACTTTTTGATAACAGCCATTCTGACTGGTGTGAAATGGTATCTCATTGTGGTTTTGATTTGCATTTCTCTAATAATTAGTGATGTTGGGCTTTTTTCCATATGATCGTTGGCTACAAGTATGTCTTCTTTTGAGAAGTGTCTGTTCATCTCCTTTGCCCACTTTTTAATGGGGTTGTTTGTTTTTTTCTTGTAAATTTGTTTAAGTAGCTTGAATTATTTTCAAATGTTTTCAAAGAAAAACCATGTATATATAGAAAAAGAAAGCAAATGTGACAAAATGTTAACATTTGGAATACCTGGGTGAATAATACCTGGAATTTTTTGTAATGTTCTTCCAACTTTTCTGTCATTTTGAAGTTATTTCAAAATAAAAAATTAAAAGGGGCTCTTCTATATTTTTAAAAATTATCATTTTTATTTATTATCACAGTAAAGATCCTCTTTACCCAGTGATTCTATTGGGGAAGATGATTGAAAAGCAAGGAGCTATACCCTGACACAACTCAAACCAAATATATTATTATATAACACGTACAACCAAAATTGCATTCTAGAAATCTGGACAAATTTTTCCATAAAACTTCAAATGAAGTTGTTCTCATCTTATCATTTGCCCATTCATTTAGTCATAGAATATTTATTGAATACCTTCTGTTCAAAATGATGAAAAATACCCTGGTGCTCACAGCCTGCAAAGGAGACACACACAGTCACTTCCAGGACTGCATGATAAGTGTTAAAACAGGTTCTATGGAAAACAGAGGCAAGGAACGCCTGTAATCCCAGCACTTTGGGAGGCTGAGGCAGGCAGATCACTTGAGGTCAGGAGTTTGAGACCAGCCTGGCCAACATGGTGATACCCTGTCTCTACGAAAAACACAAAAATAGCCAGGCATGGTGGTGCGCACCTGTAATCCCAGCTACTCAGAAGGTTGAAACAGGGGAATTGCTGGAACCTGGGAGACAGAGGTTGCAATGAGCCGAGATTGCACCACTGCACTCCAGCAGGGGTGACAGAGTGAGACTCCGTCTCAAAAAGAAAAAAAAAAAGAAACGAAAATAGAGACAAGGCAACCTTTGCCCATTCTTTTAATGGATCAGAGAGGCCTTCCTAAAAAGGGGATGTTTAATATAAGATCCCTAGGGAAAGAGGAGTCGGCTAGATGAAGGAGGTATGTGTGAGCATGGGAGAGCAACAATATCCCAAGATGTGAAAAGACTGGGGCCTAGCATTCGGGATGGAGAAGAGGGGAGGCTCTAGCTTACAAAACAGCTAAAACTGAAGAGTCAAACAGAAGTTTTATATGCGCTACTGACGGTTGGGAATTTTATTCTGAATACTACAGGATTTTTAAGCAAAGGAGTAACTTGCAAAAATTGTTTTTTATAATTTTAATTTTGTTACTGGTGGAAGTATTGATTTGAGAAGAGCAGAAATGGAGCTCAGGAGACCATTTAAATGACTCAACACCAAGGCAAATTAAATGACCTTATATCATTTCTGTCTTCTGGAACCCAACTCTTTTAAGTCAAATGGACAAACTCATGTATCATATCAGGTGGATGATAAATCCAGGTGTTCACACTCTAAACCTGCTTGAGATCATCACTGTGGGCTCAGCTTCCATGATGGCTTTGCTATCCTTGCTCTAAATCCTATGTCTGATTCTGGGAGCTGACCCCATATCCCTTTACAAACCCACTGTCCCTTCTAACCTTCTCTTAACCCGTCACCTCTTGCAGTGAAAGTCAGTAAAATGACAACATCACAATGAAGCCAAAATCATATTGCTTAAAGCCATAAAACTAAACAGAAACCAGGTTATCAAAATAGACTTTTCAACGAAGGTTATTACTTCACTGGGCTTCACAAATGAAACCAGAAATACCTCTTATGGTCAGTCCAACTCACATATTACAAATACTGAAATGCCCTTTGTCTGCCAGGTGAACTTTTAATGATACCTTAAGACCCAAATCAAAGAATACCTATTTAGTAACACTTCTCTGAATGGCCCCCACCCCAAAAAGGTGAGACATTCACTCCTGTGATCTTACAGTATTTTGTGCTTGCTTCTTAAATACATGGCTCCAAACCCTAGCTTTGCAACTGATTTTTGGGCAATGCTGATCGTGTTTCTTCACATCAGTAAAGCAGAGAGAAAAACAGAATTTACTTCCTAGTGTCAAATGAAATAATCACTAATGAATTCTTGCCTGGGTCCCCAGTACATGAAAATAATAGCTAATGGTTGTGGAGAGCTTACTATGGTGTCATTTATCATTTCCGCCATTAAAATAGGAGCTCCTTTAGTGAAAGAGACTTAATTACCTATGAATCCTTACTATCTAACAAGCAGTCTGGCATGTAGAGGGAGCTCCATACACACTTGTAGAGGGCATGAATCAGTGGGTCTACGCGGGATATCCGATGATCAGTGTCCACTGCCACAAATAAATTAAAGCCCTGGTTCTTGGCAGATTCCCGGTGATGAAG
The DNA here is from genome assembly GCF_028878055.3 of Symphalangus syndactylus. Taxonomy (NCBI): domain Eukaryota; kingdom Metazoa; phylum Chordata; class Mammalia; order Primates; family Hylobatidae; genus Symphalangus; species Symphalangus syndactylus. The sequence continues at coordinate 34,944,492 of NC_072433.2, forward strand.
TGTCTGGGTTGGTTCATACAGCCACAGGTTGAGCTCCGGCTCGGCAAGCCTGCTGAGTCGTTTCTGCACACCGACTATCTCTGACTGCTCTTCATCCCAATCGCTGGCTTAATCACCTCTGCTGGCTTCTTTCCTGCGTCTTGGGGAGTGAAAAGTTTCTGCTACTAAAAGAATGACTGCCTGTGATCCCATCCTTTCCATTTGGACAGTATCCTATTATTGTCGATTCTCCCCTTGCTTTAACAAGTGGCTTCCGCTTCATCACAAAGCATTCTGTGCTTATATCTCTCTTTATCTCTGTGTGGAGTGGAGCAGAGCAGAGAGAGTTCCTCCCTGCCCACATTGTGCTCACACTGAAAGAGACACAATTATCAGGCGGGAAGGAAAGGTGGCTTTTGAATCAGAACAAATGCATCCCAGCTCAATTCTATGCTTCGTTTAATTAGGAATCAATTGGCTCTGGCCACCATGACTGAGTTCCTCTTTTCATAGGAAACCAGAACTCACTCTCTCTATTTGTAGGAGAAGTCAGAGAGACGAGGAAGAATTGAGTGGAGTTCGGAATAAAAAGCAGCACCTTGCAGAAGGAGAATCAGAGTGACCAAAAATACATACAAACAAAGATGATATAATGAGGAAATTAATCCCAATCCCAAAAATGTATTAAACACCTGTTATTGATAGGTGCTAGGAACTGTGCTAGAATCTGGGGGTGCACCTTTAAATAAGATTAGTTACTGCATTCAAGAAATTTGGTGAAATAAAAATCATATGATGATTATTGGGAGTCACTTACATTATTTAGCTTGAAAAGGGAAAGCAGAAGAGGTGGCATGAGGCTTGTCTCAAAATACATGATGGGGTGTAGAAGCGAGCTTCCTCCAAGCCCCTTAAAATTATCTACAAAACGCTACCCTATCTATCTTGCAACATCTTTGTAAATGGGAGTTTCATAGGGCTGTACCTGAAAGCACCTAAAATCACAGCACTCCTGAGAAACAGTAATGTGTAAGTGCCTAACTTTATCGCTGCCAGTGATCCTGCTCCTTCTACCCCAAGCCAAAGGGAGAGATTCATGTGTTTGTATTTCCCAGCCATAAATAAATAAATGCTGGTATACCAATATTTATAAAATACCAATAAATATTGATATTTTAAAATACCAATGCTTTGATTGGTTACATTCTAAGAACACAGGAAATGAAGACTAGGATACACAGCTTGATAGGAGCAGAACTGGAAGTTGATCATCTTTCACACGACCTCAGGAAGTATGACTTCAGCTGTCATATGGGGGCTTTCCAGCCACAAAGTGTCATTGTCAAGAGTTGCAACCTTTTACTTCATCTCTTTAAATTCACACTTCATACCATTTGTCACACCAGATGGCTCAGAACCAACTCCAAGTTAGCACAGCCCCTCTACTTGAATGTTTGTGACTGTCTCTATTTCTGGGTCACCTGGCTTCACAGCTCTCTTCCTCACTTTGTCTTCCTCCTTCTGAATTAACAAACTGACTTCAGAGGCAAGGCAAGGCTTGGCTTGGCTTGGGACCCGGATGGCTGTGAGCACACATTTATTAGTCATAACTCTTAGAATTGCAAATTGATGAAGATTCAACTCAAACTGACGTAAGTAAAACAGGAGAATCATATAACGGAAAAAGGCTAGTAGGAGAGTTGGTTTTAAGCTTATCCCTCTCTATCTGTCCACCTGTCTATGGATCTCTATCTCTATCTCTCTGCCTCTCTCTTTCCCCATGCCCTGGCTCCACTTTCATCTGTGTACATTTCATACTCAAACAGGAGCTCTCCATGTGGTCTCTGGAAGCTCCAGGCTCTCATCTTTAAACTATAAGAGCAGCACAAAGGACTGCCAACAACTTCCTTCCAATCTCCCCGGTAAAAGTCAAAGTATTAGCTCTGATTGGATTAACTAGGGCATGTGTCCATTCCTGAAGAAAATGCTGTGGTACCAGGGATTGGATCCATTGATGGCCAGGCTGGTCACTCACACACCCCTGAGCTGAAGGTGTATCACCTCTTGGTCCAAGACAGGAGATGCTGTGCTTCCTAAATGAGTCTTCAGAAGCTGTTACTAGTGGGACTAATGAATGCTGAGAAGAGAAAGGAAAAAGCCAGAAATTTCCCCTGACTTCCCACATTGGAATATGCCATCCTAGCTGAGCCTGTAGCTTTCAACTATTTGAGAGGGCAAGCAAGAAACAAAATGCACCTGAGCCCAATTTTAGGTGTATAAGACTCAGTTTGTTTCCTGTAGCTCATCGTCCTCTTATGTCTTCTGGAAGGAAAAACTGATAGAAAGTGAGGGTGAGAGAATACACAACAGCGGGAAGGACATCTGTTCTCCATCTTTTGTGAGATCAGTGACATCAGATGTTAATAGAGGCAAAATAGGACAGATCCAGATGACAACTGCTGGCAGGACTGTGGGGCTGTTCTAGCGGGAAGCTCTCACTTCGTTTTCCTTTAGGATAAGCACACCGATGCAGAGCTGGACTATTTGCACAAACAAATAAGTTGTTTCTGAATTGTAAGTGCTATAAAGAGAATTATAATGAGGATTTGAACTTCAGAGTCTAGCTTAACTTTGGATATGAGAAAGAAATTATCCATCACTTTTTCAAACCTGAATTATCTCTCTTTACTTCTCCAATCAATTACAAAGGTCATGGATATGGAGAAATTGGAACCCGGACGGTTTAGTTCATATGAAAATACATAAAATATATTTCCACAGCAGAAAGAAGTCTTGTCAAAGACCTTAAGGTCACTTTATTGTACATTATTTCATCCACGGCTCTACTACTGGGATCTTCATATGGTGCATTTATGGAAACTCATAAATTTTTTGTTTTCATGGCACAAAGTGGAATTTCTAATAACAATAATGTTTTAAATACTATCAATCTCATCATTATCATTATCAATACCAAAAACTATAAAACAAAAACTTAGTGTAGTTTTTATACTAAGTTTAATAGCCATATTGATGAGTGTTTACAACGCATCGTGTTCCCTGCTAAGCACTTTATCTATATTGCCCAAGGTAAGCTTTACAGCAAAACTATGAGGCACTTTTTTTTAATCATCACATTAAAAAACAAAAATTGATACTCAGAAGCCAATGCCTCAACCAGTAGAGGCAGCTAGTGTGTCCTCCCCAACCTGTTCCAGGTCCCTCTCACCAAACACACATCTTCTGTTCCTTTCCTCTGCCTGCTGTGCTCTCTCCAGCATTTGCAACTGCTGCTCTGTATTCTTTTTTTTTTTTTTTAATACTTTAGGTTTTAGGGTACATGTGCACAATCTGTATTCTTAATGCTCTGTCAAGAAAGCTATGTCTTCAGGGCATAACCTCCATGGCCGTTAAGTGGTGACCTATCCCCTCCTGGCTAACTTCCACCACCTGGCTAACTTCTACTCACGACCTTAGAATAAAAGTTGCCATCTCAGAGTGGCCATTTTCAACATCCCCTCCTTTTTTTTTTTTTTTTAAACAGGGTTTCATTCTGTCAACCAGGCTGGAGTGCAATGGCATGATCACAGCTCACAGCAGTGTAGACTTCCCAGGCTCCAGAGATCCTCCCACCTCAGCCTCCAAAGTAGCTGGGACCACAAGCGCACACCACCACGCCTGGCTAAGTTTTTTATTTTTTTGGAGATGAGAGTTGCCGAAGCTGATCGCGAACTCTTGGGCTCAAGAGATCTAGCTGCCTGAGCTTCCCAAAATGCTGGGATTTCAGGTGTGAGCCACCATGCCTGACCAGCATTCCCTCCTCTTTGTAATGTACAGAGTGGGCATAGATTACCCAGCACTTTCTTCCATGAGACTTGAAGTTTTGTTCGACTTTCACCTAGAGGTGTGTCCTCTGCATTCAGCTCAGTTTCAGTCATCTACTACATATTGCTGAATAGAAAAGTGACTATAGTCACTTCCCAGGTGGGTGGCAGGATGCTGGAGACCACTGTACTCTAAGCAGTTTCTCAGGACTTCCTCCATCCCCCATGGCCATTTTCCAATCCCTTTCTTAGCTAAGCCTTACCTCCTTGACTTGAAAACTATGGCTCTATCCCACATGTTATTTTCTTAAATACCTATAGGAGTATGGAAAAATAATAGAAATGTTTAAAGTCAACCGATCACAGAGAATAGGAATATGTGAAGAATCTGACAAACTAGAGCATGCATGTCCTTTCTAATAGGGATATTGTTGCCCTAAGGATTGAGAACCCAATATTCACCAGAACTCCCAAATATTCAAGGGAAGTCAGAAATATTGATTTTTAGTTTTATATGTAAAAATCTGTCACTATTTTAATATCATGTACAAGATATATGACATTGCACAACTATTTAACCCCTCTTTGCCTCTATTTCCTCATCTGTAAAGTGGGAACAATATTGGAACCTAACTCACAAGGTGCTATGAGATATAAATTATTTGATATTTATGAAGAGTTTAAAGTAGTTCTTGGTGTATGGTAAGTGTGTACATACATATTTGAATATGTATCATCTAATGAATATGTAATATTCAATTTCATGTTAAATACATAATTGAATATTGAATTTATAATTTAATAACAACAACAAAAATACCTGTTTAAAGAAAGACACTGTGCAACCAAACAAAACATGTCTACAGGCCACTTGGGGCCTACAGGTTATCAGATTTGAACTGCTGTTTATATTTTAATTTTTTAACATTTATTTTACTGTAGAGACAGGGCCTAGCTATGTTGCCTAGGCTAATCCTCCCAGCTTGGCCAGCTTATACTTTAACTGAAAGCTTCATCTTGAACCACCTCTGGATCTGGTCCACCTCCTGACTCTTTTCTCCTACATAGTTTCAAAAATAGCCCTTTCTCTGACCCTAGAGTCAACAATTTTCTTAAGTCATGGCTGCTCAGCTCACCCCTGAGTCTCAAGAATACCCTAGGAGAGACAGTTTATAATATCTGCTCTTTCCCCCTACCCATGGAGATGCAAACTTCACCCTAAAAAGCAAGCTCTGAGGCTTCCTAGGCTTCAGAGGGGTCTCTATCAACTGCAACCCACTGTTCCATCAATCTTATCTGTAATATTTTCGGATCGTGCCTGCCACCCTGAAGCCAGCTGCATTATCTGCAATCAGCAGCATCGTAGGGATGGAGGATAGGCTTGTTCTCAGCAAGCAAGTTGAGAACAGGGCTAAAAATAACCATTTTCAAATTAAATTCTTGAATTGGAAAGGAAAAGAGAGAGGAGAAACAGGACACGGTATGGCAGGTTTTATTTATTTACACCAATGAATCAAAGATAAAGGAAGGAAAAAGGCGTTTTGAAGAATTTGGGCGTATGGCAGAATTTTTTCCATCTCTGGTAATGTTGTCAAAACAACAATGATGATGCAAAGCAAATGCCTGTCAGACAAACCCAAAGGAAGCTTATTTACACGTTTGGGATGAGCAGGGTTGTAAATGATGGTTTAATTGGGAAAATCTGCTTAGTCACTTGAACAAGCAGACCTAAAAACAGACATAACATAGTGCTGCAAGGAAAACAAATTTAAGAAAATTTCTTTTCCATTGCTTTACTCTAATGCATTTCCCGCTTTCCTCCTCCCTCTATTCCATTTTCATTTCCATTAGAAAAAACACTTCTCAGCATTTTCCAGGCTGCCCTTAACCTTTCTGACTTGCTTACTTGGGGCCTGTAGAAGAAAAAGCACTCTTTCAATGACTGGAGACAGGCACTAGGCAGTACCCAATGCACGTAGACTGGCCTCTGGGGCTGAAAATGTAGCTTCCTAAAAACAAACAGCACAGAGGCTGATGGATTAGGCAAGGTGTATAGAACATTCAATTTGATGCCTAGCAAATAAAAAGCATTCAATAAATATTAGTTTCCTTACCTGCCACTCAATAGGGAACTGGCATTTATTATTAAAAAAATCACCTACTCACATCTATAATAAAATTTTTTGACCGGGAAGGATTATATCAGTATAGTAACCATGATTATTTCTGGATAGGAAGTTATTGATACAGTTTCCTGCTTTACATTTTAATTTATGCTTTTCAAATTTTCTGCAAAGATTAGCCACGCATGGTGGTGGCAACCTCTAATCCCAGCTACTCGGGAGGCTGAGGCAGGAGAATCACTTGAAGCTGGGAGCGGGAGGCTGCAGTAGGCCGAGATCGCACCACTGCGCTCCAGCCTGGGCAACAAGAGTGAAACTCCATCTCAAAAAGAAAAAATACTCTGCAATGACAAATTAGAAATAAAATGATTTTTAAATCAAAAATTCTGAATGCTATTTAATTAAATATAAGTCATTTTCTAGCCTTATAATTACCTATTCCCATTCACTGACCTAACTGTCTAGTAAAAGGTAATTCATTAATGATCTAGAAAACTAAAGTTTTAGTTTTCTTTTTTGGGTCTTTTCAAAACTGTCCAGAAATTGGCATCTTGCAAAGTTTTTAATGATAAGAGGTTGGCACTACTGCCAACCATAAACTAAATTTGACTTGAAGTGGTTGTAATCTCCCAAAACACACAAAAAAGCATATAGAAATATATAAAAGAATTAGTAGAGCATGAACAATTTATTTCATCATTTCAGCCATTATTTCTAGGAAAGTCTTTTTGTTATCTGTAGCAGACATTTGTGATGAATTGTGCCATATCCCCTCTGCACACCTAATTTCAGTACTGATGCGGTGGACAGCTCCATACCTCTTTGCCAATGTCCATGGTGTCCCACTGTATCGCTTTCTGAAAAGCTGGGGAAAGTAGCTTAGCCACATGCAGGTGCAACCCAGAAATGTGAGGGAGTCTATGCCCCTCAAGGTAATCCTCATCCAATGGGGGATAAAATCTATGGATAAATGTCCCAGCTTCCTTGTCCTCCCGTGGGACAATTCTAAGCAGTAACCAGCTCGTTAACACGTACTTTACAGTTGTTGTTTTTTTCCCTTTCTTGTCTGTCTCTCTTTCCTTATTCTTGCACTTCCACTTTCTGTGATTGCCTCCAAAACAAACTCCCTGAATCTTAGTCAGTTTGGGGTGTTCTAACAGAATACCACAGACTGGTGACTTAGGCAGCAAACATTTGATTCTCACAGTTCTAGAGGATAAAAGTTCAAGATTAGGGTGCCAGCATGGTTAGGTCCTTCTCGGAGGCCCTCTTCCTGGTTTACAGATGACTGCCTTCTTGCCATATCCTCATTTGCCAGAGGGAGAGAGAGATGTCATGTCTCTCTCTCTCTTTTATAAGCTCATTAATCTCATCAAGTGGACCCCACCCTCATGACCTAATCTAACCCTAATTACCTCATAAAAGCCCCACCTCGGAATGCCATCACACTGAGGATTAGGGTTTCAACATATCAATGTTGGGGTTAAACACACATTCCGTCCATAGCATCCTGCATCAAGTCCTCATCTCAGAGTCAACTTTAAGTGGTAGGGGGACATGTGCTTAAATCCAGACTAGAACACCGTAATTATACATGTCTAGGTTAAAAAGAGTCCTTACGTTGCTAATGACAATAGTGTCACTAATAACAACTGCAGCCTAAATTTTATTGATTAGAATTTGGTGACCAAATCAAACTGACTGTGTAAGCTACCTCCTTATATAATGAGGCTGGAACAAAGTTCCTTGCTGTTTGGATGTTCTGTTTGCACACGGAGCTGTAACCGACACTGAGACAAAGTAGGCAAGTATTTTCACCAGCCAATGAGTAAAACCCACTCTTTTTCTTAACTTTCAGCCTGGAAGAAACGGAATCCTAGGAGCATGGGAGACTTAATTCATTCAGCAGTGACTATCTCTTTTTAGCCTAAGATTTGGCAGCCGAACAACAGAACAGGAATTATGTCAGCTTTTCTGCTTAGCATGAGCTCTGCCCCAGAACCAATGACATAAAATATGTATGTTTGCTTTCCCTGCCACAAAGTTGTGACACATTATCAAAGCTTTACAAAGTCACTCTATCTTAGGACACTCCTAGACAACTTGTTTCCATCTTACTTCTGGGACAAAAATATTTACTGCATCCTGCTTTCATTGTCTTTGTGAATATTACATTAAATGTTGACATGTGCTTGGCAATTCAAATTCACTGGTTAAATGTTTTTCTCCTCTCAAAATTACTTTTAATATAAGTCTAATAAATATGAATCCAAGATTCTTTACTAAACATGTGACTTTGCCTTGTCCAACCTCAGTATTTTATTCTATAAAACGCAAGTAACTAGGAAACTCCCATTTTAGGTTGTAAAAATTGCAAAAATTACAAAAATGTGTTTAGTGCAGTCCATGGCAAAAAAAAAAAGAACTTCTAAATGTCACATATTATTATTAAAATCAGGTTCAATTACAATAACTGCACAATACAAAAATACAAAGTCAGTATTGTACTTAGACTCTGGAGACACTTTAAAAGACATATAAAGTCTTCTCATTCTAACTCTTTCATTTTGTATTCAATTTAACCTTCATTAAAATTGAACTATAATGTAGAAAGAGATGAATTTCTCGAAAAAGCAAAAATGATGAAGATGTACATCTAGGAATTCACAATATAGAAAGGAAAGCAGAAACATACATAGATTTGATCAGGCACTAAACACTTACTGAATGCCAGCTTTGTACTAGAAAGTACTAGGTACTAGAGTCAAAAAGATGAATAAAACTCTATATCCTCTAAGGGAAGCAGTTGCCCAATAAACAAATAAGAGCCCTATATTAATATGATAAATATCATGTTGAAGGTAACATGAGAAGACTTTAAAAGGAATAATGAGCTTTATTAAGGGGAGTTGGAGGTAGAGGCAAGTTAAGTAAAGCTTCTCAGTTATGACTGTTAAAGGGGTACATGAAGGATGAATAGGAGTTCATAAGTTAATCAAAGGGAAGAGAGGGTTCTGGGGCACAGCATAAACAATAGCAAGGAATCACGGAAAAGTGTAGCATCTTCAGGGAACTCCGGGTAAATTAGATTAGATCCAGAAGAAATGGGTAAAATAAAGAGGAGAAATGAGAAAAAAAAAACAATTCTCATAAATGTTAGGTTGCAGTTTTTTTGAAATGACCATAATGGAGTTATAAGCAAACTTGAGTAAAATATTAATGTCACATAAGGATAGATCACTTGTTCATTTTTACCTAACTAGTTTGTGGCAAAACTAAACCTAGAAGCTGTCTCCCAACTCCAAGTGTGGTGCTCTATCCTCTAGACCAGTGGTTCATAAACAAGGGTCCCAGGACTAACAGTTGCAGCACTACCCAGGAGATTATTAGAAATACACATTCTCAGACTTCGTTCCAGAACTACTGAGCGAGAAACTCTGAGGATACAGCCCAGAAATGTGTGCCTTCAAAAGCCCTCCAGCTGATTCTGAATTACACTAAAATTTGAGAATTGCTGCTCTCGACCATGTTGTGATTTTCACATTCCCAAGGAGTTTTCACGAAGGAAACTAAAGGAAAAGCAAAGATTGCCTCTTTTTTGGTCACATAGAGAAAACAGCCTTATGTTCATAATAAAACTCTATCAATCAAGGACTTTGTGAAAATGGTATGAAAATGTTCTGCTTGAGGGAGTCCTTTGATGGCCAATATCTTAGCAGTCACAACAAGTTCAGGTGGCTGGAAAAATCAATTACAGATGTCTTTTAGGTGCGAGCTATACGGAGACCCAAGAACAGGTGCCCACCAGTGTACCTGCTAGCAGGAGTAAGGAGAGAGAAAGAAAATTATAAGAAATGGAAGAAGATGGTCACCTCTTTTCCCTAGAGTTTACTAAATTTATACTTCAAGAACTCAAGTAAGTCAATTCCCAACCTCACAATATTTTAGAGTTTAGGAGAATGTGAATAAAAGTCTCTTGGGTCATTTTTACCATCACTCATCCCTGTGTTCTCAGTGCCTGGCTCAGTTTCTTGAATATAGTATGTATTTAATAAAAGATTGTTAACTATATAGATGACATAATTAGTACAAAGAATAAAGTAATGTTTTGAGTATATGTCTACAGACGACTAACCAAAAAAGTTAAAAATAGACTGAAAACAAAAATTAAAGCTGATTTTATATAACTGAACATAAAATGTTTGAAGAAATGCAGTCTGAACACAAAGGTTATCGCATTGATTTTTCTGAAATTAGAACCATTCTGCATCCAATCAACCTGCCTCTCTATTGCTGACATCAACCATTGAAGAGATGAAGAAAAATCTCATTTGTGCCAGTAACTGGCAAACTAGCACAAGTTAATTAGTCAATTAAACTATCAGTGTAATAGGGAACGTTACAAACTAACATTAGCAGGTTAAGAGAGGCGAGCTGTTTAATTCATAAAGAGAAATGCAAGTCCACAACAGGAATTCAGATGTAGCTTAAATAAAGATGAATCACAGCAAAACTGAATTAAAGACAGGGTCTGAGTGACCTCTAGTGTTATTGAGAAGAATATTAAGAAAGTAAAAGAAAATAGCCCATGGTCCTGAATCCTAAATATGTGTGTGTGTGTGTGTGTGTGTGTGTGTGTGTGTTTTATAAGCTTCAATGCAACATAGTTATCATTTCATCCATTTAAAAGTCAACTAAGAAACAACATATAGAATTTCACATTTCAGTCTTCATCACTGAAACTCTCTGTTCTGACTTACCGACTTAGTATTAAAATGTCTTCTTTTGTATATATACAAAAGTTTGAGATCTCAGCCTTACTATTCAAATGCCTTTAGGAAAAACAGTCTTGTATTAAATGTTAAATAACAGAAGGTTTCCCAGCTGATATTGGGGAAAGGTCAAGGGAATACAGAGAAGCAATAAAGTCATTCCAATTTTAGTGTTCAGAGAGAATGTTTACATTCAGTTGCTTCACCTTCTAATGTATGCATTGATTTTTCTAAAAGCACAAGCTCTGATCACCTTCCATCAAGGTTCTTCAAAACCCTCTGATTACCTGCCAAATTAATAACCAATTCTTAGGTGGATCATTCAAGGGCTTCCATGAAATGACTTCCATGACCTTCATTTCCTCTGAAGAAGGCACTGTTGCATGTCACCACACCAGTATCATTCCTGCACATGCGGACTTCCCACATACTAATGTCTTTTTTAACTTCTAGAATTCCGCAAACCTTTGTGTAAAGATAGTCCCGAATCTTGGAAGGGCTTGCAGCTTATTTTTAATAATGTCCTGATTTCAACTCCTATTTCTATCACTTGCTAAATGTGTAATTTTTTAAAAATTGCTTAGCCTAACTTAACTAAGTTTGATCATCCCTAATATAAGGATCATGAATATATTACCCCCACTACCACTGCATAACAGAAAGTAAAGAAGGGTAGAATGAAATCAAGGTCAAATACCATCTCTGTCATTGATTAACTTTGGGATTCTGAAGAAGACAGTCAATGTCTTAGTTCCAGTTTCCTGTCTGTAAAACAGGTACAATTATAACCAACTTTATAATATTAACATGAGGATTAAAATCAGATGGCTTATATGAAAAAGAACTCAGTGTACCCTAGGCACTCAATAAGTACTTAACTCTGCACACTCTGGGACCAGTGCCTCTGCCCAACACTTCCATTTGGGGTAGGGGCATGGATGTTGGGTGAGGCCATCAAGCTTTCTAGCTGGAGTTTCTGCTTATGCTAGACCTCCTTTTCCTATTGCAAATGTAGGTCAAAGATTCAAGAAGATGTTAGTAGCACATCTAAGGCATGGTTATTATGGGCCACCTGATCATCACATTTAGTTTTCACCTACTGTCTTGACCTCTTGTGTCTTCTGCTATAATTTACAGGATGGCTCATTTAGCTCTAAGCTATATGCAGTAAAATTATTTTAGCCATAGTCTTGGTCTAAGCCAGGCTCAGGGTGAAAAGTTAAAACAAAGCTTTATTGTATGGTTCCACTAATATGAGGTGCCTAGAGTTGTCAAACTCATAGAAACAGAAACTAGAGTGGTGGTTTCCAGGAGTGCAAAATGGAAAGTTGTTTAATGGGTATAGAGTTGCAGTTTTGTAAGATGAAGGTTCTGGAGACCAGTTGCACAACAATGTGAATATATGTAACACTACTGAACTGTACACTTAGAAGTGGTTAAGACTGGCCGGGCTCTGCAGCTCATGCCTGTAATCCCAGCACTTTGGGAGGTTGAGGCAGGAGGATCACTTGAGCCCAGGAATTCGGGACCAGCCTGGGCAATATAGCAAGACCCCATCTCTAAAAAATTAAAAATTAAAAATATTTTAAATGGTCAAAAAAATGCTTTAAATGGTACCAAAACAGAGATATAGACCAATGGAACAGAACAGAACCCTCAGAAAAACTACCACACATCTACAACCATCTGATCTTTGACAAACCTGACAAAAACAAGAAATAGGGAAAGGATTCCCTATTTAATAAATGGTGCTAGGAAAACTGGCTAGCCATATGTAGAAAGCTGAAACTGGATCCCTTCCTTACACCTTATAAAAAAATTAATTCAAGATGGATTAAAGACTTAAATGTTGGCCGGGCGCGGTGGCTCACGCTTGTAATCCCAGCACTTTGGGAGGCCGAGGCGGGCGGATCACGAGGTCAGGAGATCGAGACCATGGTGAAACCCCGTCTCTACTAAAAATACAAAAAATTAGCCGGGCGTGGTGGCGGGCGCCTGTAGTCCCAGCTACTCGGAGAGGCTGAGGCAGGAGAATGGCGTGAACCCGGGAGGCGGAGCTTGCAGTGAGCCGAGATCGCGCCACTGCACTCCAGCCTGGGCGACAGAGCGAGACTCTGTCTCAAAAAAAAAAAAAAAAAAAAAAAAAGACTTAAATGTTAGACCTGAAACCATAAAAACCCTAGAAGAAAACCTAGGCACCATTCAGGATATAGGCGTGGACAAGGACTTCATGTCTAAAACACCAAAAGCAATGGCAACAAAAGCCAAAATTGACAAATGGGATCTAATTAAACCACGGAGCTTCTGCACAGCAAAAGAAACTACCATCAGAGTGAACAGGCAACCTACAGAATGGAAGAAAATTTTTACAATCTACTCATCTGACAAAGGGCTAATATCCAGAAACTACAATGAACTCAAACAAATTTACAAGAAAAAAACAAACAACCCCATCAAAAAGTGGGCGAAAGATATGAACAGACATTTCTGAAAAGAAGACATTTATGCAGCCAAAAGACACATGAAGAAATGCTCATCATCCCTGGCCATCAGAGAAATGCAAATCAAAACCACAATGAGATACCATCTCACAACAGTTAGAATGGCGATCATTAAAAAGTCAGGAAACAACAGGTGTTTCCTCCAGGATGTGGAGAAATAGAAACACTTTTACACTGTTGGTGGGACTGTAAACTAGTTCAACCATTGTGGAAGTCAGTGTGGCGATTCCTCAGGGATCTAGAACTAGAAATACCATTTGACCCAGCCATCCCATTACTGGGTATATACCCAAAGGATTATAAATCATGCTGCTATAAAGACAACACACGCACACATGTTTATTGTGGCACTATTCACAATAGCAAAGACTTGGAACCAACCCAAATGTCCATCAATGATAGACTGGATTAAGAAAATGTGGCACATATATACCATGGAATACTATGCAGCCATAAAAAATGATGATTTCATGTCCTTTGTAAGGACATGGATGAAGCTGGAAACCATCATTCTCAGCAAACTATCACAAGGACAAAAAACCAAACACCGCATGTTCTCATTCACAGGTGGGAACTGAACAATGAGAACACATGGACACAGGAAGGGGAACATCACACACCAGGGCCTGTTGTGGGGTGGGGGTAGGGTGGAGGGACAGCATTAGAAGATATACCTAATATTAAATGACAAGTTAGTGGGTGCAGCACACCAACATGGCACATGTATACATATGTAACAAACCTGCACGTTGTGCACATGTACCCTAAAACTTAAAGCATAATAAATTATGAGATGAAATTCATTATCCCTTAAACGCAACTTCTTTTGGCATCTCCATGACAGCTCACATAACACACAGTGAGCTTGCATGCAAGCATACCAACACACACAGAATAGGAAGGGTAGTTTGTTTGCTTTGTTTGTTTCTGTTTGTTTGTTTGTTTTGAGACAGAGTCTCCCTCTGTCGCCCAGACTGGAGTGCAGTGGTGCAATCTCGGCTCACTACAAGCTCTGCCTCCTGGATTCAAGCAATTCTCATGCCTCAACCTCCTGAGTAGCTGGGATTACAAGCATGCACCACCATGCCCAGCTATAATTGTGTTTTTAGTAGTGATGAGGTTTTGCTATGTTGGCCAGGCTGGTCTCAAACTCCTGGCCTCAAGTGATCCACCCACATCAGCCTCCAAAAGTGCTGGGATTACAGGCCTAAGCCACTGTGCCCGGCCTCTTTATTTATTTATTATTATTATTTTTTTTTTTTTTGAGACGGAGTCTCGCTCTGTCGCCAAGACTGGAGTGCAGTGGCGCAATCTCGGCTCACTGCAAGCTCCGCCTCCCGGGTTCATGCCATTCTCCTGCCTCAGCCTCTCCAAGTAGCTGAGACTACAGGTGCCCGCCACCACGCCCAGCTAATTTTTTGTATTTTTTAGTAGAGACGGGGTTTCACCGTGGTCTTGATCTCCTGACCTCGTGATCCGCCCGCCTCGGCCTCCAAAAGTGCTGGGATTACATGCGTGAGCCACCACGCCTGGCCGCCTCTTTATTTTTAACATAAACAGAATTACGACATGAGGTAGGATAGTTTTCGTCTAATAACATAATTTTTCTAACTGGCCCCCTACCAATATCACAAATTCTACATTATTTTGACCCCATGTTCAGGACGGGAAAGAGTACACCTCCTTGAATGCCACCTAACATGTAAGAAAAGGGTTTGATTCTAACTCATTTGGCTAAAAGTAAAAGGAATAAAGAGATCCACATTCCTCTTCCACCTAGAGCAACTTGGGCAGAACCTGGGATAAGGCCCCAGTATAAATAGCTTTGAATTCCTTTCAATTATTACCAGGATTTTGTATGATCCTTAAAATGATTTCTCAACAACAGTTAGCAGCAATTACTGATATTCCTGAAAACTTAGTAGAGCAAAGGAAGGAGTCCCAAAGCCACCTCCAGACCTGTGGCCCTTCCTGCTGAATATGCTGGAAAAAAAGGAGAAAAAACTAGAAGTCTGCACTGCTGCTTTCTCAGATTGGAAATTCCAAATTACTTTTAAAGCCTCCTCATGAATGTGTCCCTCTAATAGCCTAACCCCTATTATTGGCCTGATATACAGAATCCTTAGAGCTTGATGAAAAAGGATGAAACTCAGGAGTTTCAGGTATAAGTGAGCTGAAATAACCTGGCCCATTTATTCTCAGATCCTTGTCCTTCTCAAGTCAGTTTTCCCTATGATGCTATCTCGGTACTTCTGGGCAGATTCTAGCAATCTTAGTGTTCTCTTGCTCATGTTCACATTTTAAATTTTTATTGATGTATAACATGCATACAGAAAAGTGCACAAATTCTAATAGTACAAATTGATAAACTTTTCACAAAGTAAACATTTCTGCATAGACAGCACCCAATCAAAGAACACGGTATTGCCACAATCCCCAAAGTCCCCTTGTGCCTTGAACAAATTACCCAGGCAAGGGTAACTGGTATACCAATCAGGGTGACTTCTAACACCGTGCATTCATTTTGCCTCTTTTTCAGAACTTTATAGAACCACAATCACACAGAGTGATCCCTAAACTCATGAGATTCATCTATACTGTTCTGACTATAGTTTGTTCACTCTCGTTGCTGTACGATATGACTATATCAAGATTTGTCTATCTGGTTGTAAATGCAGGTCTCCATATAGCCATTAGCCCATCATATTTGGGTCTGTGAGTGCACATCAAATCATCGTGCCCTAAGTTTCTAGCAATCTTCTAATGATGCTCTGACAGTAGCCCCAGAACTTCCTTGCCATCCCCTGTGCATGCCAGTGATTCCCAAACTCCAGCTCTTAGGTCCAACCAGCCACTGCCCCACGTAAGAACCAGGAAAGTCCTTTTGCCAGAGAACAATACAACCTTTCTATCTTTGTAGAGATTCTGTTATTGCCTTACAGATTATTTTTGAAATTTCTATATTCTATGTGGTTTAGTTCTAGTCAATAAGTTTTATTAGGGTACTATCTCAGTGCCAAGCACTGTGCTGCTTGCTGGGCTATGAAATAAAGGAAGGTATAGTCCCACAATTGGGGGAGCTTAAACACTGTTAGAAATAAACATGAGGCCAAGCTTGGACGCTATTAAAAATCAACATGAGGCCGGGCACGGCGACTCACACCTGTAATCTCAGCACTTTGGGAGGCCGAGTTGGGTGGGTCACCTGAGGTCAGGAGTTCGAGACCAGCCTGGCCAACATGGTGAAACCCCATCTCTGCTAAAAATACAAAACTTAGCCAGGTGTAGTGGCACACGCCTGTAGTCCCAGCTACTCAGGAGGCCAAGGCAAGAGATCTGCTTGAACCTGGGAGGCGGAGGTTGCAGTGAGCTGAGATTGCGCCACTGCACTCCAGCCGGGGTGACAGAGCAAGACTCTGTCTCAAAAAAAAAAAAAAAAGAAAAGAAAAGAAATAAACATGATATTGCTTATGTGCCCCCCTCCACCAAAGTATATGTGCTGCCCAAATTTCTCATCAATGTAGTTCTAACTCCAGGGAAGAGTAAGCACATAGCCCTGGGGCTGAGGGAGAATCAGGGAAGTCTTAAGTAATCACTTAGTCACCCCAAGTGTAAAATGCCATTTAAGTATTGTATATCAGTAAAGGTTAGCTTAATAATATAATCATGCCTACTTTAATATTAAAAACATTTCCCTTCATTATTGTCAGTTAAAACAGACACTTCGCGACAATGTGTCCTGTTTAACACCTGAAATTTAGTACCCCTATGAATCACCAATATTTTAAACCACTACAGACATCACCATAGAAGTTTGAGAAGGACGAATCTAAACAGCCCGTAAAAATTTACCACAAAATAAAAGAAGAGGCACCTCAATCAATCTTGTAGACGAGCCACAAAAACCTGGCCATATTGTGTTTTCACATATACTAATTGACCTATTAGTATATGTGACCTATTAGTATAAGTTTTATTAGGGTACTATCTCAGTGCCAAGCACTGTGCTGCTTGCTGGGCTATGAAATAAAGGAAGGTATAGTCCCACAATTGGGACTATAATCTTCAGATATTTTATTCATTTTAAACAACCACACATATCACAGTAAGTATCTGAGGCTTTAAATCACAAATCTCCCTAAAACACAACCTGAAATTCTAGTGTCATTCATACATTTAATAACCAAAAAAGTAATACTTATGATTTTCCTAACTGTTTGAAAGTAGAAAATGACTCCTGGGAAGGCAGAGAAGCCAATTTGCTATACGCAGCTTTCATTTCCTACTCTTAATTCAAATCTTCATAAAATTATTTCAAGTCTTGGCACCAGTAGTGGCATTCCAAAGTAGCTCATAGGAGGACCTTTTAGGAGGGACATTTAGATGTAAATACAGTCTGCATATCAACTGAAACAGTCTGTGGACTTCGAGTCCTTAAAACAGACATCTTTCTAACCACAAAGAAGGAAATACATGAGAGTGGCACAGATGATCAGAACTAAAGGTGAAATTCCTTCGTGTACTCTTACTTGGGCTTTTTTGCTGTGTCTTTCTGTGAAAAGAGAAACATGATCTTTTTACTTGTTTGTATGCACATCCTCTAAGTCAGGGGAGGCCCAAGGGTATGTACAATGCGGAAACCTAAGGATGTAGGTAAGAATTAAAGTCTTGAAGTCAAACGATATCATCTAGGCTAACGAAGAAAAGAAAAGATGCATGAGATCTGAGCGCTAGTCTGATCCAGTATCGAGGTAGGGAAGAGGAGGACAGGCTGAAAGTGAACTTTAGAAGAAGCAGCCTATGGTGTAGGAGGAAAAACAGGAGTGTGGGATGTCTTAAAAACAAATAACCCAATCAAAAAGTGGGCCAAGTACATGAATAGACACTGCTTAAAAGAAGGTGAAAAATGCTCATCATCAGTAATCATCAGAGAAATGCAAACCAAAACCACAATGCCACACTATCTCACACGAGTCAGAATGGCTTTTATTAAAAAGTCCAAAAAATAACAGATGTTGGTAAGGCTGTAGAGAAGAGGGAACATTTATACACCGTTGGGAGGAATATAAATTAGTCCAACCACTGTGGAGAGCAGTTTGCAGAATCCCAAAGAACTAAGAGTTGAACTACCATCTGACCCACCAATCTCATTACTGGGTATATACCCAAAAAACAGCTAATCATCCCACCAAAAAGACACTTGCACCCATATGTTCATTGCAGCACTATTCACAATGGCAAAGGCATGGAACCAACCCAGATGTCCATCAACAGTGGACTGGTTAAAGAAAATGTGGTACATATACAACATGAAATACTACACAGCCATAAAAAGGAATAAAGTCAGTCGTGTTATTTGCAGCAATGTGGACGGAGCTGGGAGGCATTATCCTAAGTGAAGTAACGCAGAAACAGAAAACCAAATACCACACGTTCTCACTTATAAGTGGCAGCTAAATATTGGGTCCTCAGGGACCTAAAGATGGCAACAATAGACACTGGGGCCTACTAGAAGGAGGAGAGGGGGAGGAAGGCAAGGGCTGAAAAACTACCTGGCCAGGCACGGTGGCTCACGCCTGTAATCTCAACACTTTGGGAGGCCGAGGCGGGTGGATCACGAAGTCAGGAGATTGAGACCATCCTGGTTAACACGGTGAAACCCCGTCTCTTCTAAAAATACAAAAAAAAATTAGCTGGGCATGGTGGCGGGCACCTGTAGTCCCAGCTACTCAGGAAGTTAAGCCAGGAGAATGGTGTTAACCCAGGAGTTGGAGCCTGCAGTGAGCCGAGATCGTGCCACTGCACTCCAGCCTGGGCAACAGAGCAAGAGTCCATCTCAAAAAAAAAAAAAAAAAAAACACTACCTATTGGGTACTATGCTCACTATCTGGGTGATAGATTCATTCACACCCAAAACCTCAGCATCACGCATTTTATCTTTGCAGCAAACCTGCACATGTACCCTCTGATTCTAAAATAAATGTTAGAAAAAAATTACGTTGGGGGAAAGAAATGTTTCAACAAGGAAAGGATAATCAACCATTTCAAAAGCTGCTCAAAGGCTAAACAAGATGAATTTTAAGAAGTGGCCAATGACAGCAGCAAGATAAAGGCACCAATAATCATGACAAATGAAGTTTCTAGAGGTAGGGAGGGCAGAAATGGAGGAAAGGAAGTACAGCGAAAATATATAAATAGAGGATATAGATACTTTTCAGAAATTTGCGATAAAGAAAAATGCACAAGTTGATAGTATCTGAAGCAGAACTTCTTTTTTTTTTTTTTTTTTTTGAGACAGGGTCTTGCTCTGTCATGCAAGCTGGAATGCAGTGGCATGATCATAGCTCACTACAACTTCAATCTCCTGGCCTCAATGTATTCTCCACCTCAGCCTCCTGAGTAACTGAGACTACAGGTACATGTCACCATGCCTGGCTAATTTTGGTATTTTGTGTAGAAATGGGGTTTTGCCATGTTGCCCAGACTGGCCTCTAACTCCAGGGCTCAAGCAATCCTCCTGCCTTGATCTCCCAATGTGCTGAGACTACAAGCCTGAGTCACCGTGCCAGGCCAGGACTTTCAAAAGGTGAAATATATGAGGTCATGTGTTTATACTGGTGAGATAAATCTGGCAAGAAGAGGATAATGGGTGATTCAGAAGAGAAAGGAGTGAATGCAGGCTTGAAGTTCTCAAGCAGATGATAGACAGGTATGAGGTCTAGTATCTGAGGTGTGTGAGGAGGGGAATAGATAAAGGCTGGACATTTCCTCCTGTATGAAAGAGGGATTGGCAGAAGATGTAGGCATTTGGGAGATTTATCATGGGGAAGCTGGATTAATTTTCTTCTGATTACTTCAGTTTGTTTCAGTGAAATAAACAGGGAGGCGATAAGCTAGGAAAAGAGGAAGGGGGTATTGAAATTTTGAGGAAAAATGGGATAGTTTTTTTTATAATTCTGATAACCTGTGGTGTTTTCCTCATGGAGCCCCAGCTAGTAGGAAAAAGACACCCAAAAATTCTCTCACAATTGCACAACAACAATAAAGAGGCCAAGTGAAGAAAAATAACAGCTGTTGGGATAGAGTAAACAAGGGGACCCTACTTTACCTGGGAGTGTAGCTGAGGTGCAGTGAAGTAATGGAGGGCCTCTCAGATTCTGAGACCTAAAATCTGAGTTGGCATGTTCCAGAAAAGCATGCAGGGAAGAGTAGAAGAACTTGGCAAGTTAAAAAGACTGAGGCCAGGCACAGTGGTTCACACCTGTAATCCCAGCATGTTGGGAGGCTGAGGTGGGAGGATCACCTGAGTCTAGGAGTTTGAAACAAGCCTGGGCAACAGAGCAAGACCCCAGTTCTACATAAAGAAAAAGAAAAAATTAGCCAGGTGTGATAGTGTGTGCCTGTGGAACCAGCTGCTCTGGAGGCTGAGGCCAGAGGATCACTTGAACCCAGGATGAGGTCGAGGCTGCAGTAAGCTGTGATGGCGCCACTGCACTCCAGCCTGGATGACAGAGAGAGACCCTGTTTCAAAAAAAATACTGAGAGAAGACCGTTGTGGATAGAATACAATCAGTTGATGGGGCATGAAGTGAGTCTGTAGAAACAGATGGAGGCCAGACCATGTGGGTCTTCTGTGTCAGGCTGGGGATTGGTGTTTTTGTTTCAATGGTGTGAAGAAGCTCTTGAAGGCTTTTTAGCAATGTTCACGGCAAAAATGATCAAAAGTGCCTATTACACCGTTCTATCTGGCTGCAGCATAGAAAATGATGCAGAAGTGAAAACAGTATAATTGGGGGAAACAGGCCATTGAGGTAGAGGAAATGACAGTATCTTAAACCAAGGGGATGATAGTAAGATGGAGAAATATTTCAGAACTAGAAATGACAGGACCTGTCATTAGATTACAGGCAAGGAGTAAGGAAAAGAGAGATGTCAAAGATGAATTATTAACAGTATGACATTGAGGTGGTGGGGTGGATAAATCACTGGAAAAAAAAAGGGGGGGACAATTTGAGGAAGAAGCAAAACAGATTCCAGTGGGTCAGGCTGAGCAAGAGGCCATCTAACATTGGTCCTGGTGAATTTGAAATGCCAGCATCACATTTACCCTCATACCAAGCCCCAGCCCCTTGTATCAAAGCAATGTGAATCTGGGGGTGGGGGAAAAAGCTGGAGTCATTAGCACTTGCCTGTGGGACTAAAGGGTTCTATATTCAGAGATGTTTTACTTCAGTCAAAATACAAACAAAGAGAAATGTTAATTATCCAAGCCAGAACCTAAAGAATTCAAGCTAAGTAATGACCCACAGCACTAGAACCAATTAAACACTGAGATCTGAAAGACAGTATGGTAGCATCGCTCATAAAATGCAAACACTCTATCATTCATGGAATTTGGCCCCACTAAATGGAGAAAACAATCAAATAAAGGAAGTCTTCATAAACTCTGTGTTGACTTCCTTCTTGATAATTTGACAGACAAGATACAAAAAGCTTCCTTTTGGAGCTGACTCCATTCTAAGAACAGTAACCAACAATCTGGCTGACTGGCTACAACTATCAGTTAAGAAAGTAAACGAGTTTTCCATCCCATTCTCAGCATTCACCTCTTATGTTTTCCCCTTCACATATATTTTGAGATAGAATAAGAACCCCATCTAGAGTTTATCATAGGAAATTGTTCAAGTAGAAAACTATATGAAAATAACTCCACTGGAGAGAAATGGTTGAAAAACAGTACTAGGATACATTTACATGGTTTCTAGATGTATTGTTGACCCAATATGGTATGGTAAAAATAGACCTTACTGATAAATTAATACTTATGTATGTGGATATAGATGTAGATATTTGGGCAGAGCTTTGTAAAAATATGAAATTAACATTTAAGAAATTAACAGAATGTGACCAAGCATGGTGGCTCACACCTGTAATTCTCAGCACTTTGGGAGGCCAAGGCGGGTGGATCACTGGAGGCCAGGAATTCAAAACCAGCCTGACCAACATGGCAAAACCTGTCTCTACTAAAAATACAAAAATTAGCCTACTGTGGTGGCACACGCCTGTAATCCCAGCTACTTGGGAGGTTGAGGCATGAGAGTCGCTTGAATCCAGGAGGCGGAGGTTGCACTGAGCTCAGTTCGCACCACTGCACTCCAGCCTGGGTAAGAGTGAGACTCCGTCCCGAAAGGACAGGACAGGACGGGACAGGGACAGGGACAGGGACAGGGACAGGGACAGGGACAGGGACAGGACAGGAAAGAAAAGAAAGGAAGGAAGGAAGGAGGGAAGGAGGGAAGGAGGAAAGGAGGGAGGGAAAGAAATTAACAGAATGTATCTCACTTCTTGATATTCTTAGCACATTAAGACACACAGTGCCTTTTTTACATAGCTGTCCTACTCGGAAACATTTTAAAACTTTAAAAGTACATCTGCTAACATCTTCATAAAGAACAGTGCGTTCGGTCTGTTCTTTGAAATGAAGTGTCAACCATCACTGCAATTCTTAGAACGGAGATGTTAAGAGTCTGTGGTGACAAGAATGGGCCCATGTAGGCTGCTGATAGTACAGATTCCTACAAATGTCTCCGTGTACTTCTGAGCCATGTAAATGATCCATGCCTAATGGATCATGAAGAGCATTTTGAAGCCCCCTTGTCCCTGAATGTCATTGACTCTCAAGACCTTGTCAAAAACCACCAGTGGTTGCCGCGATGATATCTCCCAAGTGCCCCTTCCCCAAAGCAACTTTCAAATGCATTTGAAGGCTCTCAAAAGCTGGCAGCAAAATTCAAGGGGAATTCAACAGTGTACATCTGAGCTTTAAAAAAAACAGTTAAACCTGAGATAATATTTGAGAAATTGATGTTTCACAGTGGGAACAGTAAGCTATTACTACATAGGAGTTTCATTTTTATCCAATTGGAATGAAATAATAGCCAATAGAGATAGAACACTTGCTGAGTGTCAGACTGTAACAAATTATTTACATTTGTATGTCATTTAACTTTCACAAGTTTCCTGTAAGTACCATTATCATTCCCATTTTATGGACGATGTCCTCTGAGATGCCAAGAGACATTCCTCATTTAGTAAGTGGCAAAATGGTGATTCAAACTCAGGTTTCTCTGGTTCCAGAAGGTGAGCTTGTGAGCACCTTCCAAGGGTCCCATATGCCATTATATGGAATTCTACAAACTCAGAAAAGTTTCAGTGGAAACTTCATGTGGAAAATCATACATTTTTCCAAAAAATTCAGTGGAAATCATATATTTACTCATGAAGAAACTCCCAAAAAAGGAAGTTTGGGGTTGACAAAATTAAATTCGTATCCCAACTCTGACATTTGTGGTCTATGCAACCTCAGGCAAGTTTATTTAACAACTCAGTGTGGTAATGAGAAACTCAATGAGGTGAATGTTATAATCCCTATTTTACAGATGAACATGCTGGTTAAAAGTAACCTTGGGTGTGACTATAAACAAGATTGTTGACGCCTTTATTTGAAAACACTACAAAAAAAAAAAAAAAGTGGTGCTAAATTTCACTCAGTCTAACCCAGATCACAGGATTGAATAAACTAGAATTTGGGGACTACATAGTAGTCCCCCTGTATTCATCTGTTTTCACACTGCTATTAAAAAATACCTGAGACTGGGTAATTTATAAGGGAAAGAGGTGTAATTAACTCACCATCCTATGTGCCTGGGGAGGCCTCAGGAAACTTACAATCATGGTAGAAGTAGAAGGGGAAGCAGGTACCTTCTTCAAAAGGCAGCAGGAGAGAGAGAAGGGGGAAGCACCAGACAACCATCAAACAATCAGATCTTGTCGGAACTCACTATCATGAGAACAGCAAGTGGGAAATCTGCCCCCATGATCCAATCACCTCCCACCAGGTCCCTCCCTCAACACTTGGGGATTACAATTTGAGATGAGATTTGGGTGGGGACACAGAGCCAGATCATATCACTCCCTTTATCCATAGGGGATGCATTTTAACATGCATAGTAGATGCCTGAAACCATACATAGTACTAAACCTTATACACTGTATATACTATGTTTTTTTCCTATACACACATACCCATGGTAAAAATTATAAATTAGGTAAAGCAAAAGATTAACAATAATAACTAATAATAAAATAGAACAATTATAACAATATACGGTATTAAATGTTTTGTAGGCCAGGCTCGGTGGCTCATGCCTGTAATCCCAGCACTTTGGGAGGCTGAGGCAGATGGATCACTTGAGGCCAGGAGTTTGAGACCAGCCTGGGCAACATAATAAAATCCCATCTCTACTAAAAATACAAAAATTAGCCTGACATGGTGGCACATGCCTGTAATCCCAGCTACATGGGAGGCTGAGGCACATGAATCGCTTGAACCCAGGAGGCGGAGGTTGCAGTGAGCTGAGGTCACACCACTGTACTTCAGTCTGGGTGACACAGCAAGACTCTGTCTCAAAAAAAAAAAAGTTAGGTAAGTGTGTGTGTGTGTGTGTGTGTGTGTGTGTGTGTGTGTGTTTCAAAATATCTTATCGTATGTAAGGTTTTCTGACGCAGTTGACCTCTGGTAACTGAAACCACCAGTAACTGAAACCGCAGGAAGCGAATCTGTAAATAAGGAGGAACTACTATGCTGGTATGGGTTTATTGTGTAATTGTCTTGGAGGGATCTCAGATCCAGACTACACTCCCACAGATGGGAGTAGAGTTTTCTTAAAGTGAAATGACATTTTCATTCTCAGCCGTCCTGCGAAGAGGTCCTTCTGGGGCAAGGAGTTAGGGCAATACATTTGGTATTGGCTACTCCTGGCCACAGTGACAGTTCCAGAAAGAAACAAGAGGCCAGTCTGATAGAAGGACCTGAGGCTGTGCCAGAACTGTAAATTACTGCATGTTTTACTTCTCTTTCCTTATTACCAATCTTCAGTAAAATCTCTGCGATGAGCTAAGACAAAATTCAGCAAACATTTTCTGTAAAGGGCTGGATAGTAAATATTCCAGGCTTTGTGCCCATGCTGTCTCTGTCACAACCACTTA
This sequence comes from Symphalangus syndactylus, assembly GCF_028878055.3. Classification (NCBI taxonomy): domain Eukaryota; kingdom Metazoa; phylum Chordata; class Mammalia; order Primates; family Hylobatidae; genus Symphalangus; species Symphalangus syndactylus. The sequence goes on from NC_072433.2 coordinate 34,969,739, forward strand.
ACTCTGTTGCAGAAAAGCATCCATAAATATGTAAATGAATGAATGTGGCTGTGCTCCAATAAAACTTCATATACACTGAAATTTTAATTTAATATAATTTTACATGCGATAACATATTATTCTTCTTTGGACTTTTTTTCAACCATTTAAAATTCATTCTTAGCTCACAGGCCATACAAAAACAGGCAGAGGACCAGATGTGAAGCATAGATTAGGGTTTGCCAACCCCTGCTCTGGGAAATTAAAGAGGAGGGCATGTCCTTCTGGGAGTAAGACAGTAAAAGGGAAAAAAAGTGTGCCTTCCCCTGAAGATTAAGGATGGAAACCTACTGCAACAGTCACCATCAGAAGACAGCCACATTCCACGGAATGCTGATCTTCCTCCAACTTAACCAAGCCCACAGTGACTGAATTTTAGGATGTCAATGTAAGGCAACAATGCCCTCTAAACTGCTAAAGACTGGCTATTATAGAGTAAAGGATCAGTGATGTTGCTGGGACATAGAACATGCTCTGATGACACTTGATTCCTTCCTTCCTTCCTTCTTTTTCTCTTTTTTCCTTCTTTCCTTCCTTCCTTTTTTTTTTTCTTATTTTAGTTTCACAAACTCAGTGTGATTATGTTTAATTCTTGTTGGGGTTTTTTCCTAAGTCTGACTAATAGGAAATTAGGAAAGTCGAAACCTTATTATTTAAACCATAGTTAAGACTTTAGGGCTGGACACTGACTCATGCCAGTAACCCCAATCCTTTGGGAGGCTGAAGTGGGAGAATCATTGAGCACAGGAGTTTGAGACCTGCCTGGGCAACATAGCAAGATCTCTTTTCTACAATAAAATATTTTTTTCATTAGCCAGGCATGGTCACACGTGCCTGTAGTCCTACCTACTCAGGACACTGAGGTGGGAGGATTGCTTGAGCCCAGGAGGTTGAAGTTGCAGTGAGCCATGAACGTGCCACTGCACTCCAGCCTGGGTAACAAAGCAAGACCCTGTCTCCAAAAAAAAAAAAAAAAAATAGTTTTTTTTTTTAAAGATTAATTTTTCAAGACCTATAGTCAAGGGACAAAAGTAAACTAAGACAGTATACAAAAGATTCTTTGATGGTGGTCTCTACCACTGCCCCATACAAAAATTGCACCACATATGTCTTTTTCTCCACATTCTATGTACACCTTTGTGTATGTGCACACTCACATACATGTAGGCTTTCTCCAACCTTTACTTTTATGCACACTTCGAAATAAAATTTTTCATTAAATTCATTCATCTTTTGGATCAGCCAAAGGAGAACTTTGTAGACATTAATGCAGCATAGAAAATCAATACATCACAATTAGTAAAAAAAAATTGGAAAGCCTCCTGGCTTATTCTATTTTATTTTTACTCATACACGTTCAGTTTGTTTGAACAGAGAGTAATTTTGCTATTCATTCCATCAGCCAGAATTCTTGGACCAATGAAGCCAATGGACACTAATGAAAAGGCATTTTTCATGTCCGTTACATTTGACTTAACACCAAGTTGCTTAATGAATTACATTTGAGTTTCACCTTAGAGTTGATTAAATATTTAACATTTGGAATAAAAATATAGCTGCATTTGGTAGGTTAAGGGTGAGCCACAAAATGATTTCTAGCAACTGATTCTGGAAGCGCATTGTAGGAAACACTATTAAAGATTATCTAACCCAATAAACCAATAGGTTAGGCTAGAAAACTGAGGCCCAAGAGATCAGGTGGCACGCTCAAGGCAAGGTCATCCAGGTAGATTTTAATCTGCCATTTATTTTAGCTGCATATTAGACTACTTTTGAGAAGCAGAAAGTGGGACATTTCTTTTAGGATGGTCGAATCCTAGTTTTCAGAGATTGGCCCTTTTTTTGAACAGGTGTAGATTTTGTACCTGATCTCAGTGTGCATGTGTTTCTAACACCCCCAAATGAGGGCTCTGCTCTAAGGGAAGATAGGATTTTAGATGCTGCTGTGGGTAGTGCAGGGTTAAGTGCCAACGTGTTTAGGTGCAAGGTTTATTCTTGAAGTTGCCAGCTTTAGCTAATTGCAGATGTAAAAGATATGACACTAATCTTTAAAAAATAAAATAAAACCAGCACATTGCAATGAAACCACAAAATTTTTTCACTATGTGCCTTCCCTAAGGACAATTACACTAGAAAAAGCAGATTGATAAAATACCTTTTATCAATCTTTTTTGAATAAAATACCCTCTTTTAAATAAAAAAAAGTTAAAAAGGTTCTTCCCAACTTAAATGTGATTAAGGAAAATTAACATTTGATTCTGAGTTAGAAGTTGTTTGGGGTCACAAAATTGTAAGCTGCCTCGGAACAGCTATTTCCATCCAATTAACCAACTAATTTTAGAGCATTATTGAGGTATAATTGATACAATAAGCTACACATATTTAAGGGGCACAATTTGACCAGTGTTGACATATGCATACATTCATGAAGCCATCATCACAATCAAAATAATAAGCATTTCCATAATGCCGAAAAGTTTCCTATCACCTGTTGGTAATCCACCCCCTCTCCAATGCTGTCCACAGCCATCTACCATCTGCCTTTTTCTTTGTTTGCTTTTGTTTAGTTTTGTTCTACTAGTTGTCCAGCAGCCCTTTACTGAAATATTTTCTTTTGCAGCTCTTTACTACCTGGGCATTCAGCCATCTAGGAAGTCATGAGGGTGGCACCATCAACATGGCGGCCCACAGATGAGGCCATCCCCAGGATCTCTCTAGTGGTTCCAGAGAGTTCTCTGGCTAAAAATTGATGCTACATTTGTCAGACATTGTTGACAATCTCATAAAAAGTGTATTTACACTGCACTCAATGTTTTCCTGTCTCTTTCTCTCTTTTAGGGGTTCCTTGAGGGATTTGATGATCAGAGCAGAAGCAGAAGGTACTATCAAAATCTGGGACTGCCTGTTCTGAATGGTCAGTTCCACTGTAATCCTTATACCCTCCAGTCACCAGTTGCCTTGGAAATGTATAAACAACCTTTTTTGGAGACAGAGCCAAGGGATCCACCTTGGCAGCCAGGGCAGATATGGCACAGACATCCCCATCCGTGCACCTCAGATACATGGCTTTGGTCTCATTGGGTTTGAACTCAGGCCATATGGTGGGGGCAGCCAATGTTAGATAAACCCAAACGTGGGATGATGGAATAAAGTTGCACTTTTGTCTCCTTTGAGCCAAAAGCTAAAAACTGCTTTTTGTTTACATTTTCTAGAAATGTATAGAAATGAAATCCTATAGTGTGTACTCCTTTTTAGTCTGGCTTCTGTAATGCACCATAAGTGATTTTGAGATTCAGCCATGTTGTTGTATGTATCAATAGTTTGTTCCTTTTCTGTGTTCTGAATTAATTGTAAGGACACAGAAAATTAACTTAAAATGAACCAAAGACTTAAATGCTAAAGTATGAAACTTCTAAAAAAAGACAGGAGAAAATCATAGTGGACTTCAGTTAGAATAAGATCTCTTATATAGGGTAACAAAAGCATTAATTATTTTAAAAATTAATAAATTGGGCCGGTCCCGGTGGCTAACACCTATAATCCCAACATTTTGGGAGACCTAGGTGGGCAGATCACTTGAGGTCAGGAGTTTGAGACCAGCCTGGCCAACATGGTGAAATCCTGTCTCTACTAAAATACAAAAAAAATTAGCCAGCTGTGGTGGCAGGCACCTGCAATCCCAGCTATTTGAGAGGCTGAGGCTAGAGAATCTCTTAAATCCTCTGAAAAATATAAATAAATAAAAATAAATAACAAATAAATTGGACTTCATCAAAATTAAAAACTCTGCTCTTCAAAAGACACTGCTAAGAAAATGAAAAGACAAGCCACAGACTATGACAACACATGTATCAGAGGAAGGATTAGTCAGGTCATATAAAGAACTCAATAAGGCAAGGCACGGTGGCTCATGCCTATAATCCCAGTGCTGTAGGAGGCCAAGGTGAGAGGATCACCTGAGGCCAGGAGTTCAAGACCAGCCTGGCCAACATAGAGAGATCCCATCTCTACAAAAAACAATTTAAAAGAATCAGCTAGGCATGGTGGCTCATGCCTGTGATCTCAGCTACTCAGAAGGCTGAGGCAGGAGGATTGCTTGAGCCCAGGGGGTCGAGGCTGCAGTGAGCTGTATCACTACAGTGAGCTGTATCACTACACTCCACTGACCCCAACCTGCTGACTGCTGCCAGCCTTCTGAGACCCTGCCTGACTTCTACTTCCTTCCTCCTTCCTGTCTTTGCTCTTGGACTGTTTTCCTGCATCTCACCAGGAATCTGCTCTCATGACCTCTTCAGCTACAGGATTTGACTTGCTCGCAGTATCTGCTACGGTTTGAATGAGTCCCCTCCAAACTTCAGGTGCTGCCAATATAATAGTATTAAGATCTGGGGCCTTTAAAAGGGAAAGGACTCTCTATTCAATAAATGGTGCTAGAAAAACTGAATTGCCATATGGTAGAAGAATAAAACTGGAGTTCTGTCTCTCACTATAAACAAAAAATTAACTCAAAAGATGAATTAAAGACTTAAACATAAGACCTGAAACTAAAATTCAAACATAAGACCTGAAACTATAAAAATCCTGGAAGGGAACCTAGGAAAAATTCTTCTGGCCATTGGCCTAGGCAAAGAATTTATTATGAAGACCTCAAAAGCAAATGCAACAAAAACAAAAATCAACAAATGCAACTTAAACTAAAAAGCTTCTGCACAGCAAAAGAAGTTATCACAGTAAACAGATGACCTACAGAATGGGAGAAAATATTTGCAAATTATGTATCCAACAAAGGACTAATATTCAGAATGTACATTAAACTCAAATAATTCAGTAAGAAAAAACAAAGCCATTAAAAGTTGGGCAAAGCCAAAGTAATTTATAGATTCAATGCTATACCCATCAAGCTATACCACTGACTTTCTTCACAGAATTGGAAAAAACCACTTTAAACTTCATATGGAACCAAAAAAGAACCTGCATTGCACAGCCAAGAAAATCCTGGGAAAGAAGAACAAAGCTAGAGGCATCATGCTACCTGACTTCAAACTATACTACAAGGCTACAGTAACCAAAACAGCATGGTACTGGTACCAAAACGGAGATATAGACTAATAGAACAGAACAGAGGCCTCAGAAATAACACCACACATCTACAACCATCTGATCTTTGACAAACCTGACACAAACAAGCAATGGGGAAAGGATTCCCTCTTTAATAAATGGTGTTGGGAAAACTGGCTAGCCATATGCAGAAAACAGAAATTGGACCCCTTCCTTACACCTTATACAAAAATCAACTCAAGATGGATCAAAGACTTAAATGTAAAACCTAGGACCATAAAAATCCTACAATAAAACCTGGGCAATACCATTCAGGACATAGGCATGGGAAAAGACTTCATGTCTAAAACACCAAAAGCAATGCAATGGCAACAAAAGCCAAAATAGACAAATGGGATCTAATTAAACTAAAGAGCTTATGCACAGCAAAAGAAGCTATCATCAGAGTGAACAGGCAACCTACAGAATGGGAGAAAATTTCTGCAATCTATCCATCTGACAAAGGGCTAATATCTAGAATCTACAAAGAACTTAAACAAATTCACAAGAAAAAAACAACCCCAACAAAAAGTGGGCAAAGGATATGAACACACACTTCTCAGAAGAAGACATTTATGCAGCCAACAGACATATGAAAAAATGCTCATCATCACTGGTCATTAGAGAAATGCAAATCAAAACCACAATGAGATACCATCTCATGCCAGTTAGAATGGCGATCATTTAAAAGTCAGGAAACAACAGATGCTGGAAAGGATGTGGAGAAATAGGGACGCTTTTACACTGTTGGTGGGAGTGTAAATTAGTTGAACCATTGTGGAAGACAGTGTGGCGATTCCTCAAGGATCTAGAACTAGAAATACCACTTGACTCAGTAATCCCATTACTGGGTATATACCCAAAAGATTATAAATTATTCTACTATAAAGACACATGCACACGTATGTTTATTGTGGCACTATTCACGATAGCAAAGAGTTGGAACCAACCCAAATGTCCAACAACGATAGACTGGATTAAGAAAATGTGGCACATATACACCATGGAATACTATGCAGCCATAAAAAATGATGAGTTCATGTCCTTTGTAGGGACATGGATGAAACTGGAAAACATCATTCTCAGTAAACTATCGGAAGGACAAAAAACCAAACGCCGCATGTTCTCACTCATAGGTGGGAACTGAACAATGAGAACTCATGGATACAGGAAGGGGAACATCACACTTCGGGGACTGTTGTGGGGTGGGGGTAGGGTGGAGGGACAGCATTAGGAGATATACCTAATGCTAAATGACGAGTTAATGGGTGCAGCAAAACAACATGGCACATGGATACATAGGTAACAAACCTGCACATTGTGCACACGTACCCTAAAACCTAAAGTATAATAATTTTTTAAAAAAAAGAATATTACACAGCCATAAAAAAGGATGAGTTCATGTCCTTTGGAGGGACATGGATGAAGCTGGAAACCATCATTCTCAGCAAACTATCACAAGAACAGAAAACCAAATACCACATGTTCTCACTCATAAGTGGGAGTTGAACAGTTAGAACACATGGACACAGGGAGGGGAACATCACACACTGGGGCCTTTTGGCAGGGTCGGGGGAGGGGAGAGAGATAACATTAGGAGAAATACCTACTGTTGGTGACAGGTTGACGGTTGCAGCAAACCACCATGGCATGTGTATACCTATGTAACAAACCTGCATGTTCTGCACATGTACACCAGAACTTAAGGTATAAAAAAAAGAGTCTTTAAAAAAAAGCTGGACAAAGGATGTAAACAGACATTTCTCAAAAGAAGACATACAAACAGCCAACAAACACATGAAAAAATGCTCAACATAACAAATCTTCAAAGAAATGTAAATTAAAACTACAATGAGATATCATCTTACACCAATCAAAATGGATATTACTAAAAAGTCAAAAAATAACAGGTATTGGCAAGGCTGTGGAGAAAAGGAAACACATATATTTTTGTTGAGAATATAAATTAGTTCAATCACTACAGAAAACAGTATGGAGAGTTCTCAAAGAGCTAAAAATAGAACTACCATTCAGCCTAGTAATCCCACTACTGAGTATCTACCCAAAGGAAAAAAGTCTTTGTATAAAAAAAGACACCTGTACTCATATGTTCATCACAGCACTATTCACAATAGTAAACTCATGGAACCAACCTAATTGTCCATCAACAGTTGACCAGAAAAAGAAAATGTGGTATACATACAAAATGGAATACTATGCAGCCACTAAAAAGAATGAAATAGTGTCTTTTGCAGCAGCTTGGATGAAACTGAAGGCCATTATACCAAGCAAACTAACTCAGAAACAGAAAACCAAATACCAAATGTTCTCACTTATAAGTGGGAGCTAAACAATAGGTATTCATGGTCATAAAGATGGAAACCATAGACACTAGGGAGTCCAAAGAGGGGGAGAGCATGTGAGGGGGAGTTGAAAATTACCTATCCAGTACAATGTTCATTATCGGGGTATTGGGTACACTAGAAGCCAAATCCCTACTCGTATGCAATATACCCATGTAACAAACAAGCGCATGCACCCCCGAATCTAAAATAAGATATATTTGAAAAAAAAAAATTTTAAGGTGGTTAGGCCATGAGGGCTCCTCCCTCTTGAATGGGATTAAGGCTCTCATAAAAGAGTCCATGCAGAACTCAGTTAGTTTGCCCTTTCACCTTCCTCCATGTAAGGACATAGTGTTCTTTCCCTCCAGAGGATGCAGCCCTCACCAGACAACTGAACCTGCCAATGCCTGGATTTTGGACTTCTCAGCCTCTAGGATTGTGAGAAATAAATTTCTATTTTCTTATAAATTACTCAGTCTATGGTGTTCTCTTATAGCAGCACAAAAGCAGACTAAGACAGTATTTGTAAACTGAGCCCATTCACTATACTTACAGATATATATCTCATTTGTGGTTGCAGACTACAGCAGTCATACTCTCTTGATCTACATGTGACAGTAGCAGCTGAGTGGACAGTTTTATGTGAACTCAGGCTAACCTCATATGCAGCATCTTGCCTCAAGATGCACTGTGTTCTCTGTCTGCCCTGGAAGTTCTCTAGTCCTTAAGTTGCCTCTTAGCCTACATAAAAGTGCAGGTAAGTTAGTGCTTTCCACCCCTCAAGACAACCTCAAACAATGGGGGATGAGGCATATGGATGAATTCTCCAGCATCCCCTCCTTCGGATAAAAAGATTTCTGAGAGGCATTCTCCAACCTTCTCAGACGTTCCCAGCAGAATTGAATGCCCATCACCCCACAGCACTGACCTTGATAATGCTTGCACTGATTTTTCTCATTCCCTGTCTCTCTCTTCCCACTCCCTTATTCCTGCTTCCCTAGTAAACTACCCACTCAAGTTCATGTCTAAGCCTCTCTTGAGAGAATTCAGACTGCATGGCCCTCAACAAAGGCACACCAGACTCAATTCCAAGAAACAACATATATTTTCAAGAGATTATGTCATATGTTTTACTCATATTAATTCAGCTGAAATGCTGGCAAGGACAAACATGGGTTTGTAGATCCAGATGATGGTTCTGGAGAGGAATTTGAAGTCAAGAGAATAAACAAGAATGACTAGGCTTTTTGCTTCTCTGTTTTTAATAAACTTTAATAGGCAGCATTTCCACTACTTGAAAAGTTGGCCCTTGCCTCTTGATTCAACACTCATAAAAAGTTGTGATTCTTGTCCTGGAAGACAGGGCTGCTGTGTTCCAACTATAATAACAATGTGACTTCATAACCCTCCTGGGTTTAAACTTGAGAACTCCCTGGGAAAACAGTCCACCTCCTTGCAAACACTATGAAGCCTAATATTACCAATTTGCTGATTCATCCAGTATCTAGAACTAGAATGACATAGTCACAGATATTCTGGATTTTTTTGTTTTATTTGATTTTATTTTTAACCCATTTATGGCTTTTGTTTTTTCACAACCAATAGAAAATAAAATGCACTCATTTCTTCACTCTGCAACAGGAGCTCAGAAGAAAACAGAACACCGTGAAGATTTTTCTTGGCGTACCAGGTTTCTTGAAGATGTGTTGCCCTCTTTTTATTCACGTTATAGCAAGAGGGGAAATAAGCTTTTGATGGGGTAAGAAGTACACATCTAGAAACAAATCTAATTCATTTTCCAAGGCTTCATTCACTGCCCTCACCATAAGAACCTTCTTGGAGCTCCATGTTGACAATCCCAGCACTCTTTTCTCACTTTTATAGCCAATTCTTTCACTGTCTCAACAAAAGGGCAAGGCCATAGCTGGTGGAAGGGAGATTTGCTTCCACTGCTTCCTGAAACCCCAGTTTATCATAACTTTTTCCATGAATTCAGGACATATTTCTAATCAGAAATACTATTTTCTGGGACTCAGACAGCTGAGTTCCAGAGATGTCTCTGATATTAACTTAAAGTATGACTTTGAGCAAGTTCTTCCTCCTCTCGGTATGTGAAAGAATCCCCTTTTGGACAAGGTAGCCCGTGTACGTGGCTCTAAGGATAATAGGAGCTTTCACCAAGCTAGCAGATCATAAGGTGTATACCCAAATACACAGGCTTATTTGGATACTTATAATCAGCGCACTTTGAAAAAGTATTTGCTAAGTGGTGCCCTGGGCAAGACACCAACATTCTCTCTACCTCAGTGTCTCTCCTGTATAAAGCAGGCATAATAGAACACGATGAGGATGAAATGAGTATGGCATTTCCCCAAATGAAGGAGGCTCCCCACTGATGTCAAATTATCTTCAGCAACAGTTGGAAGAAATTTCAAAGAAGTCATTTAGGACAATGTTCAGAGACGGAAATTCTAAAAATGGTGACATTTTGCAAGAGAGGATGTCTTTAGCAAAAAAAAAAAAAAAAAAAAATGAAGAATCTTTGCGGCAACTGTGGATGCTGGTGTGTATTTTAAACTGTTGAGTATTTAATAATTATTTTGGGGAGTAATTGTGATTGTAGACTCTTAGGAGTGCAAGTGTTAAGCAAGGGGTAAAGTGATGTCAGCACTATATTTTATCATCGTTATAAGTTATAGCATTTTGGAGCACCTTTAAAAGGAGTGCTGGGCTTGGCATGGCTGTTCACGCCTGTAATCCCAGCACTTTGGGTGGCTGAGGTGGGTGGATCACTTGAGTCCAGGAGTTTGAGACCAGCCTGGGCAACATGGCAAAACCCCATTTCTACAAAAAAAAAATACAAAAATTAGCCAGGCATGGTGGTGCATGCCTGTGGTCCCAGCAACTCAGGAGGCTGAGGCATGAGAATCACTTGAGCCTGGGAAGTTGAGGCTGCAGTGAGCCGAGATGGGAGGATCACATGAGCCCAGGAGGTTGAGGCTGCAGTGAGCCGAAATCATGCCACTGCACTTCAGCCTGGGCAACAAAGTAAGACTCTGTCTCAAAAAAAAAAAAAAAAAAAAAAAAAAAAGAGAGAGCACTGAAGAGTTACTTATGACTGCGCTCCTCAGGCTTATTCCATCTCCCACCAATGACCCCCAAAGAGAAGATACTTTCTCACTCACTATAATCCAGGGAGTCACAGTGAGTATAACAAAATTCACATCCCGGACTGTGATCACTAAGTAAATCTTTCATCACCCAATTCTATCTGTTAAATATTGTACTTCTGATTATATTCCGAAGTGTCACAGCTCACTCCGTTTCCAGGGGCAGTAAAAATTTTATGTTTGAGCAGAGAAATCTGTGAGACAGAGAGAGAGAATGTGTGTGTGACAGAGAGAGAGAGAGAGAATCTGAATTGTATTTTCCTTTGTACTCTAAATACTTATAATCACAGAGAATATTCTAGATGTTGTTATAACTCCAGAAGAATTATGCTCAAGGAATTAAAACAATCCAAGTTCAAATATATACCCAGACATACACACACACATATATACAAACACACACAGACACACATACACACACAAACACACGCACACATACCCTCAGTAAAGCTAAATCAATGCGGCACATGGGTGAAGAGAAAGGACTATGTGCTTTAAAATGAAGTTGACCTTGGTTGGAATTCTGGCCTGCCACCCACTTAGTATGGTTGAGAGCCTTATTCCCACAGACTGGGTTTAAATCCTGATTCTACCATTTGTAAGTTGTATAACTTTGGACAAATTACTCCAGCTCTCTTTGTCTCTAGTACTTCACTGTAAAATGGGGCAAAAACAGTGCCTATCTCATAGCAATGTTCTGAGTATGAAGTGATACAACACTTACAGGAGCTTGGGAGGGGCCAGGCACGGTGGCTTATGCCTGTAATCCCAGCACTTTGGGAGGCTGTGGTGGGCGGGTCACCTGAGGTCAGGAGTTAAAGACCAGCCTGGCCAACATGATGAAACCCCATCTCTATTAAAAATACAAAAATTAGCCGGGTGTAGTGGCACATGCCTGTAATCCCAGCTACTAGGGAGGCTGAGGCAGGAGAATCACTTGAACGCGGAGGCGGAGTTTGCAGTGAGCCGAGATGGCGCCACTGCACTCCAGCCTGGGTGACAGAGTGAGATTTCGTCCCAAAAAAAAAAAAAAAAAAAAAAAAACAGCTTAGGAGACTACCTAGCACATAAGTAGAACTCAAACATCGGCTATTACTATCGTTATTATTATTATCATCATTATTAACTAGTTACGTATCCTATGCAAGTTACTACTCTCCCTATTCCTCAATTTTTCCTTCCATGAAACAGGTATAACAGATTCCCATAAGACTAAAATGAGACAGTGGTGAGGAATTATCTGGAACAGTGCCTGGGTAAGGAAGCCCTCGCTCAGTTATATGAGAAAATGTCATCTGAAGTGTCCCAAGTTTAATGGTCACTAGTCAAGAAACACTACACACTTTGAAGTAGCCAAAGGTGGTAAAGCCTGAAGTGGTAGCCAGCTTTATTTATTGTCAAGGCCAGCACTTTCATCAACTCTCCTCATTAAAATTTGCCAATTAATGAGCAGTGGCATACCCCTTAGCAAAGGTCAGCAGCAACCTATGCAAACTTATCAAAAATTCAAAGAGGTACAGAGTTTGGGAAAAGTTCATTCTTCCCTTAATTAACAGATCTAATTACAATCCTGACATAACAAAATGCAAAACGTACTCTTCAAAAGACACCGAGTCAAAGGTTTAACAGCCCAGATAACCTTCTCCTTTGCTACAGGCTGACCCAAATGTAGGGGAGGGGGGAGGAGAAAATCTTAGAGTACAGTCAACAGGGTTGATGAAAGGGCTTTTCAAGAAATTAAAGCTTAGAAGCGCATCAGAATCCCAGAGCAACAAAGGAATTGAGAGGGAATAAAAACATTCCTACATCCTGGGATCTGGATGAACACAGAGTCAAGGCTTTCACTAATTTCCCTTCTTAGCAAATGTCAAAGTATTTATTTGGTGACCTTTCCTGGTTAGTTATGAGTAGCACTTTAACATCCTAAAGAGTGTGGGTCTGTAATTGTTGCCTCATTTAGATCACACCTAAAGTGCAATAAGATGGAACAGTTCTGCTGTGCTTGTTTCTGAAATAGGTCCAGAATTTCAAATCAGGAACCGCTAACCAAAGGCTTAGAAAAAGGCAGCCTGACCTGCAGCTCATTCCCTCCTCTGGGCGCTAGCATCTTGAGAGGGTAAGCTCGGTCTGTTTCATGACCTAGGATCAGTTTCACCAGAGACTTTAAAAACTCTGGCAGCTTCAGGTTTTGCTTCATTATATGAAAGTGAATGAATGGGATGATAGAAACCATTAAATCTTAGTGCTTTCTACCAGTTTCAACAGTGTTCAAAACTCTTCATCAGCAAGAGACTTTTCTACTCCCAATGCCTCAAAAACTTCTACAGAAGTTCCTGAGAAGTATACTTGTGAAATAGAATAAACATATCACAGGGGCTGGGCACGGTGGCTTATGCCTGTTATCCCAGCACTTTGGGAGGCCGAGGTGGGTGAATCACCAGAGGTCAGGAGTTCAAGACTAGCCTGGCCAACATGGTGAAACCCCATCTCTACTAAAAATACCAGAAAAAAAAAATAGCCAGGCGTGGTGGCACGCACCTGTAATCCCAGCTACTCAGACGTTGAGGCAGAAGAATTGCTTGAACCCAGAAGGCAGAGGTTGCAATGAGCTGAGATTGTACCACTGCACTCCAGCCTGAGTAACACAGTGAGACACCATCTCAAAAAAATAAAATAAAATAAATACACAGATCACAGGATATTATTAACCTGAAAGAGAAAACTGGTGCCCAGAGAAAAGAAATGACTTGCCTAAAGTCAAAGAGAAAGGTAATAGTAGAGGACCCTGCTGTCCTTCCTCACAGGGTCAGATGTGCTTTCTCTACCCACTTAGTCATTTAATTGTCCAATAATTATTGAATGGGCCTCTTGCACGTGTTGGACCTTGTATAGTCACTGGGAAGTGGTTGAGTATCCAAAGAAGACACGATGTCATGGAGCTTCCCTTCTAGTGGAGGAAAATAAACAATAAAACTAACAAAGAAGCAAGAAAGCTGCATCTGGGATCAGTGCTTACAGAGAATTAAAACAGAGGAATGTGATAGTGACTGGCTGACTATTACAGATGGAACGACCAGGGAAGCTCTCCCTGAAAGGTGACATTTCAGCTGAGACTTGAATGGCATGCAGGCGATTCCTGTGAGAACCAGAGAGAGGGCATAAAAGCAGACAGGGATGGTTGGTGCCAAGGCCTGAGGCTGCTGAAGAATGATGACGGAGGCACAGCAGGGCATGGGTAGATAATATAGGACTCTGCACATCCATGATAGGGTGTATGAATTTTATTACAAGTGAAACAGAATCTACTGGAGGGTTTTAAACAAGGAATGATCTGAATTCTCTTAAAAAGATCATCCTGGTAGATGTGCAGAGACTGGATTAAAGGAGACAGGAGGATCAGGAAAAATAACTAATGGATACTAGGCTTAATACCCAGGTGATGAAATAATCTGTACAACAAGCCCCCTATGTTTGTTACCTATGTAACAAATCTGCACATGTATCCCTGAAAATTTTTTTAAAAAAAAGAATAAATAGTTCTTTTGGGCCAAATTCAGATGCCCTATAAGATACCCATGTGAGATACCAGCTAGATGACTGGATATAGAAATATACAAACCTGGTATTCCGGGAAGATGTTTGGGACAGGGGCATCCAATTGGGAGTTACTACCTTAGAGCTGTCATTAAAAAGTCATGGAATTGGATGAGGTCACCGGGCTAAAGGAGGAATGTTTGCAAAGGAGCAGTCCACCCCGCTCCTTTCCAGGAGGAGCTCTGTGCTTTTTTCTCTCACACACAGCAGTTCTTTGACAGTGCTTGAAAATAACAAAGGAAGAGAGGTGACTCTCAGCGTCCTTAGACGCAGCGTGTTTGGAGTTGGTGCCTCTTCCCCATAATCAAAAGGCCCTCAGAGGTGAGACGCGAAGACGCACACTCCCTGTGATGTGCGGCAGAGTGAACCCTGGTCCCTCACTCAAGTCCTTCATAAAGGAAAAGAAAAAAAAATCCATCTGCTTCCACAAAACTGTTGAGTTTTACTTACTGTGCACAGGAGGAAAAAAGAAGCCGTAGCTCTTCCCTTAGAGCCCAGGATGAGGCTGCCCCCTCGTGTCCACTAACAGTCATGACCCGCTCAGCAATCCAAAATCCATTTGTCAAAAGTTGGAGCACATACAGCTGCCTTTATTTCCTCCTCGCTTTTTTCTTAAATAAGCACCATTTTCTAGAAATCAATCCCACGAGTTCCAATTAGAGGAACATAGAAGCACACGGAAACAAAAAAAGGTCCAGATGACTTTAATCACCACTGGAACACCAAAAGGTGAGCGTTTAAAAAACACATCCTTCCCTCCTAAAAGGTACTATTGTTTTCAGGGGCGAGGGAGAAGCCGAGCTCAGTGACTCACCATAATCCCAACACTTTGAGAGGCTGAGAAAGGAGGGTCACTTGAGTCCAGGAGTTTGAGACCCACCTGTGCAATATAGCAAGACCTCTTCTCTACAAAAAAAAAAAAAAAAAAATTGAAAAATTAGCCCGGCATGCCTGCAGTGCCAGCTACTCAGGAGGCTGAAGTGAGAGGATCGCTTGAGCCTGGGAGGTCAAGGCTGCAGTGTGCTATGATTGCACCACTGCACTCCAGCCTGGGTGACAGAGCGAGACCTTGTCTCAGAAAACAAAAAAAATAGAAAGAAAAGAAAAATAACACACCTTTCCCTATCGCACAAGTTATAATTCTTAAGCAGTGATACTGATGGCTTAACAGATTCAGATACCTGGTGTTCCTTTAAAATGCCCTAGGGAGTTTGATCTTGATATGATTGGTAGGGTGATTAACCAGCATCTTGACATGGGCTCCCCTGAAAGCAGAACCTGAGACAAGGATTTGAGTGCAGGTGATGTCAGAAGCAGGAGTGTGGAAGGCCAGGAGCAAAACAGGAATGAGGAGAAAGCAGGTCTGGGTTATTGAGCTGTTTACCTTTGGGTCAATTGGAGCTCAGACCCACCAGGGAACTTCTGAGAACCCATGTAGAATTGTGCAGCTAAAGGGCAACAGTCTGGTGCCTTTTTCTTGTTTTTTTCTTTTTTGAGACAGAATCATTCTTTGTCACCCAAGCTGGTGTGCCACGATGCAATCATAGCTTACTGCAGCCTTGAACTCCTGGGCTCAAGCGAATCTCCCACCTCAGCCTCCCAAGTAGCTAGGACCACAGGCGCATGCCACCATGCCAGTTATTTTTATTTTGGAGACACAGGGTCTTGCTATATTGCCCAGGCTGATCTCAAACTCATGGCCTCATGCAAATCTCCTGCTTCGGTCTCCTAAAGTGTTGGGATTACAGGCATGAACCACCACACCCAGACTCTAGTGACTTTTCAACTAGCTCTCGTTCCCTGTTGAAGGATTGTTCTCTTGCACATCTGGGATAAGGCAGTTGACTGTCCTTCCATGGCTTTCAAGAGAGTCGAGGCAGAAAAGAATATGACCCACATGGAAATGCTTGAGGTGAGATGGGGGCAGGAACAGGAACTGTCCACCTCCACTGGGCTGAAAAGGATGGGTTGAGGTGATGTGGCCTGGGTATGACCAGCATCTATGTCCTCCAGGAAGAGTCTCATCTTGAATAATTTAGAGGACAGGGTGCCATATTTGCCATTTGCTACCTGTGCGAGCTTTGGCAAACTTCTTTTCCCTCTAAGCCTAATTTCTTCATCCATAAAGTAATTACAATGGTAGCTCTAATTAAATGCTCTTCTAAATAATAAATGTGTTAATATATGTGAGATGCCTAGTGCAAAAAGAAAAACACATTAAGTTGTTTTGGTATTGTTAATAAAATAATAAGAGTAATAGCTCATTTGCCTTACTGCTTTCTAATTTTGGTTCACATTTATTGACTCAATTTTGGTCTTGCTCTTACTCAGTTGCTTCTGTTTATTTAGACACATGGTGGTTGCCTTTGCTTGTTTCCTTTCTTTCTTCTTCCTTCTTCCTTCCTAACAAATATTGATTGAGCCCTAACTGTGCTTCAGGCACTGTGCTCACCTCACTCTATAATTCTTCTTTGTTTCTCAGGCTGTAGTTAGCATTCTTTCCTGAATTACTGGAAATTCATTGCTTGTATAAATACTGGCCCCAACTAACCCCTATTCTGCACCACATAAATACTTTAAAGTCTTGTCCTGCCACACTGGAAATGCAACAAAAAGACCAGAACTTACATCTGAATGAGCAGATAGTCACCTAGCAAAGTTGCACAATCCACCTCTCCGCACCTCCACCCCAAGCATGCATTTAGGGAATGGTACAGAGTTGGCTTATTGTTTTTTATGTATTTGAAGACAAAATTTTTTTATTTTATTTGTAGGAATACGCAACAACACAAACAGAGGAGTTACCCACCACTAAAGGCCACATCTTATTGTTCTTTTGCCACCCCACTTTATACCTACCCTAGTAACCTTCACTTAGTAAGTATACAATATGTATTAGCTACTGTATTCCTTCATTTATCAAATATTTTAAGCACTCACTATAATTGATGATTGATGTAGTATGTGCTGAAAAAGAACACAAAGGTGATTAAAATATAATTTGTAATATCAAGATCACTGTGGTCTACCAGAGAAGATAATATTAAGTGCCTCTAACTATGAGGATGTGTGTAATGTGTGTGTCTTCTCTAGAGGACAGTAGAATCCTTTAGGGAAGAAACTCATGTTTGTAGCCCCCATGGCACATAGTAGGCTCTTCTACCCATAAGTACTGGCAGAAGAAGAATGGAAGAAAATAGAAAACTCAGTTGCTTCAATGGAAAGAGAATACAATCCACTAAAAAAGGATCTTGGAAAGGTTTTGTAATGGTTTGAACGTCTGTCCCTTCCAAAACTCACATTGAAATTTAGTTACCATTGTAACAGTGTTGAGAGGTGGGGCTTTTAAGAGGTGACTGGCCCAGCACTTTGGGAGGCCGAGGCGGGCGGATCACGAGGTCAGGAGATCGAGACCATCCTGGCTAACACGGTGAAACCCCGTCTCTACTAAAAATACAAAAAATTAGCCGGGCGTGTTGGCGGGCGCCTGTAGTCCCAGCTACTCGGGAGGCTGAGGCAGGAGAATGGCGTGAACCCAGGAGGCGGAGCTTGCAGTGAGCCGAGATCACGCCACTGCACTCCAGCCTGGGGGACAGAGAAAGACTCCGTCTCAAAAAAAAAAAAAAAAAAAGAGGTGACTGGGCCATGAGGGCTCTGTCCCCATGGGTGGAATTACTGCTGTCATAAAAGGGTGAGTTTGGTCCCTTTTGTCTCTTGGCTCTTCCACTCTTCTGCCATGTGAGGAACAGTTTCCCATCTCCAAAGGATGAAGCCTTCAAGGCGCCATCTTGGGAGTGGAGACTGGGCCTTCACAAGGCACCATGCCTGCGAGTGCCTTCATCTTGAACTTCCCAACCTCCAGAGCTGTGAGAAATAAATTTCTGTTCTTCATAAGTTACCTAGTCTGTGGTATTCTGTTATAGCAGCACAAAACAGACTAAGACAAGTTTTATACATACACTGAATTGAAGTAGGTAATATTTCAATAGACAAAAAATGTGAAAAAAAGAGTACACGAGACCTGGTGCAGTGGCTCACACCTGTAATCCCAACACTTTGGGAGGCCGAGGCAGGTGGATCACCTGAGGTCAGGAGTTCAAGACCAGCCTGGCCAACATGGTGAAACCGTGTCTCTACTAAAAATACAAAAATTAGCCAGGCATAGTGGCAGGCACCTGTAGTCCCAGCTACTTGGGAGGCAGGAGAATAGCTTGTACCCAGGAGGCGGAGGTTGCAGTGAGCCAAGATCACACCACTGAACTCCAGCCTGGGTGACAGAGTGAGACTTTGTCTCTAAAAAAAAAAAACAAGAAAGAAAATAAAGAGTATGTGACCACCATGTGTTGTTTAACAATGGGGGATACATTCTGAGAAATGTGTTGTTAGGTGATTTTATTATTGTTAGGACATCACAGAGTATACTTACACAAACCTAGATGGTATTGCCTACTACATACTTGGCTATGTGGTAAAGCCATTGCTCCTAGGCTGCAAACCTGTACAGCATGGTACTGTGCTGAATACTGTAGGCAACTGTAACACAATGGTAAGTATTCATGTCTCTAAACATATCTAAACATAGAAAAGATAATGTGTTGTGCTACGACATTAGGACAGCCACTACATCACTAGGCAATAGGAATTTTTCAACTCCATTATAATCTTAGGGGACCACCATTTTATATGCAGTCCATCATTGACTGAAACATTGTCCTGCAGCACGTGGCTATACTAGTCGAAGGAAGCACAAGCAAAGATACAGAGTCAGGAAATGTTTACACACACCCTATGATAAGAGTATGCAGTATAATGAGAATTTAGAAGGTTTATCAGGGAGTAACAGAAGAATAAGCTAGAAAGAAAGTTTTAGACCAATTAAATGATTGAACCTTATGCACAGGGATCCACTTATCATCAAATGCAATTACCAGGGCACGGTGGGAGGAAGATTTACACCTTATTATTTACCAGAGAAAGGCTGTATTTTGTTTTACCATGAAAGGGACATTGTCCATAATAGTGATTTCTATAATTTAGTCCACAAGTTTATGGAAGGAGCTATCTAGATATTACACATAGTATGTGAATTTCTATTCAAAAGATAATAGTCCATAGATTTTTTGTGAGATTTTGCTGCACCTGTCACCTGAGCAGTATACACTGCACCCTATTTGTAGTCTTTTATCCCTCACCCCCTTCCCACCCTTTCCCCGAGTCCCCAGTCCATTGTGTCATTCTTATGCCTTTGCATCCTCTCACTTATGAGTGAGAACATATGATGTTTGATTTTCCAAAAGACATAGTCTATAGATTGAATAATGTTTTGTACACATTTGTAGTATCTATATATAAGGTTTTAATTAAAAAATTCATTTAAAAATTTGTTCTCAATGAATGGAAAATATAAATACTATCAGTATATTCGCACTGATAATGGATCTAGAGATGATCAAATAAAAAATTAAACAGAGACTCTGAGTCTCCACAGATGATAATCTGGGGCAAGGTAACTAAAACTTACCATCCAAGTTTCTTTTTTTTTTTCCAGCTTTAACAACAATCACTGTTTGTTAGACACTATGCCTGGAGAACAGATGGAAGGAGGATTGACTGGAAGCTGTGAGACCAGTTAGGTCACGACAGTGACAGTGATTTAAGTGAGAGACAATGAGTGTCTGAAGGTGATACTGGAAGAGGTAAAGAAGAGGAAGCAGCTGTGAGAGATGATGTATTCGAAAAATAAAAAGGACTAACTAGATGAACAAGATTAATTGGGTGTGGCAATGACATACATTGAGAATATCTCCTATGTTTCTAACTTGTACAGCTGGGAGAATTGTGATGCCTTTTTCTACGTATGTTTGCATGCCAGTGTGTGTCAAGAGGTGGAAGGAAGTGGTAAATGATGAGTTCAGTTTTCTTGAATTAAGGAGTATTTGGAACATCCAAGACAGACTATTTCAGCACACCTGGCTAACGACACACCCTACCAACAACTGTGCCATTTTAGGTTCAAGCAGGACCTTTATAACACTTATAAAAACAAAGTTTGAATTTTCAAAACAAGGGAGAGTTGTTTCCCTCCATGAATCTGAGCAAAAAACCTCTTGCCAAGCCAATTCACTGGAAGTTTTTCTACTAACTCTTAGCTCCTCAAGGGAAGGCACTCTCTCATTTATCTCTGTATCATCAGAACCTAGGCATTCAGGAAACGTTTGTTGAATTAATGTTAGAATAAATCTCTGTTCTATTATTATGAGTCTAAAGGAGTGCTGAAAAGGAATCCAAGCCTGTAAACAGAGCTCTTTGGGAATGGGGCAAGAGGAAGGAGGAGCTAAAGAAAGCATCTTTCAGGGTAGGCATGGCGGCTCACACCTATAATCCCAGCACTTTGGGAGGCCGAGGTGGGAGGATCACTTGAGGCCAGGAGTTTAAGACCAGCCTAGGCAACATGGTGAAACCCGTTTCTACAAAATAAATTTTTTTTTAATTAGTCAGCCTAGTGGTATATGCCTGTAGCCCCAGCTACTCGGGAGGCTGAGGTGGGAGGATTACTTAAGCCCAGGAGGTTGAGGCTGCAGTGAGCTGTGATGAAGCCACTGCACTTCACCCTGGGCAACAGAGTGATACTTTGTCTCAAAAAAAAAAAAAAGGGGCAGGGGCAGGTGATATCTCCAGAATATAACCAGTTGCTTCCTCCCACACTCATCCCCTGACCACTTGATTTCCATACACAGTCTTAAACTAGAGATTAGCACATGTTTTAAAGAGGGGGAAGAAGAGGAGGAAAGGGAGAAGGAGAGAATAAGGAGTAGAAAAGCTTCCATGGTTCCCACTGGCTTTTCAGTGTATTCATTCCAGACATTTATGAGGCCTGGTTTTGTATTCTTGTGATGCTCTTCTATCCTTTTCTGTTTAATCTTAACTAAATTTAAAGAGTCTTCACTCTTGAAACCAAATGGTTATGAACATAGCAAATAGTGGATACTCAAAGCTGATGAAGAGGAAGCGAGAATGGAAGGAAGCAAGGACAGAAAGCAATATCCTTACACAGGCTGGCTTTCATTCATGGGACTACTGAATGTCGGTTTTTCTAAAGCACTCAAGAATTTCATAGAGAAGCTCACCCGTCTTCATACCTGAAGATCAGCAGAAACATTTGAAAAATTAAAGAGGGCCCAAATCTTGGGTCAGTGACACACCTGTTCCCAAAGGGTGACCCAGTCCCTGTGGGGATTGAGTCTGATATGGGATAATGTGAAGGACCTGGGCTAGACAATCAATCTTGGCCACAGCCTATGGTGTTTGAGGGAAATTCAAAGGAGACAGTAGAGAGGAAAAACTGAAGGCTGAATTTAGCTGATAAGGAATTAAAATGGGCCTCAAGAATGAGTAAATTCATATAATCCATGGAATAGGTCACTTGGGGCACTCTACTAAGACACTGGTATAACAAAGCTAGCTAAACATGGGTGTTCAAATGCCCTTCCCTTTTTTAATAAAAATGCAGCTTGAAAATAAGAAAAATATTCATCCCCAAAGAATTCTCCAGAGGAGCTGGAAAATTACCTGCCTCCAGCTGGTACCTTGCTCTGTTAATGATTTGTATACAGGTGAACAAAAGGTTCAGTGCTCCTATTAATTACCTAAAAAAGGATTAATCTTCTTTTCACCAGGGAATTAGGAAATCAAGAGGTACATTGCCTAATGTTTCTCTGTATCACAGATGTCAGAAATAAGTGTTCCTTCTTGTACACGCACCATACTTTTCCCCAGTTTTCTTTGTACCCCCATTCTGTACACCAGTCTAGCAGATTGGGAAGAAATAAATACATATTTGTCTTGGTTTTTGCTCAAATCCTGGAGGTAGAAATGATAGGGCATCAACTTTGTAAGCCAAAGCACGTGGTAACCATACCTTTCACTTCACCATCAGAATATCCCCTTCCCCCTACATTCTCTCATATCAATCACTCCCTGAATGTGTATTTCACTTCAACTGGTCATGGGGTCCTCAAAGTGTCCACAGCCTTTTAAAAAAAAAATTTATTTTAGGTTCAGGGCTACATGTGTAGGTTTGTTATACAGGTAAATTGTGTGTCACTGGGGTTTGGTGTACAGATTATTTCCTCACCCAGAATTGAGAATAGTCACTGATATGGTTTGGCTCTGTCCCCACTCAAATCTCACCTTGTAGCTCCCACAATTCCCACCTGTTGTGGGAGGGACCCAGTTGGGGATAGTTCAATCGTGCCAGCGGATCTTTCCTGTGCTGTTCTCGTGACAGTGAATGTGTCTCACAAGATCTGATGGTTTTATAAACGGGAGTTTCACCGCACAAGCTCTTTCTTTGCCTGCTGCCATCCCTGTAAGATGTGACTTGCTCATCCTTGCCTTCCACCATAATTGTGAGTCCTCACCAGCCATGTGGAACTGTAAGTCCAATAAACCTCTTTCTTTTGTAAATTGCCCAGTCTCAGGTATGTCTTTATCAGCAGTATGAAAATGGACTAATTCAGTATCCAATAGGTAGTTTTTCAAACCTCATTCTCCTCCCACCCTCCACCTTAAATTAGGATCTGGTGTATACCATTCCTTTCTTTGTTTCCATGTGTGCTCGATGGTTAGCTCCCACTTATAAGTAAGAATATGTGGCATTTGGTTTTCTGTTCCTGTGTTAGTTCACTTAAAATAATTGCCTCCAGCTCCATCCATGTTGCTGCAAAGAACATGATCTCATTATTTTTTATGGCTGCATCATATTCCATGGTGTATATATACCACATTTTCTTTATCCAGTCTACCATTGATGGGTATTTAGGTTGATTCTAGGTCTTTGCTATTGTGAATAGTCACGGAGTTTTCTTAAATAACACTAGGCTTACTCACTTACTACACTGCCTATTGTTGGAGTCTTAACTTGAATAGCCTACAGCCTTACAATTCACCTTCCATTAATGACCTCAACTCTAAACTGTAATGTAGATTTTCCCCCATCTTCATTGCCTTGTGTAAATATCCCACCAGAAACAACATTGTTTTAGGGGCATTGTACCACATTCCAATTGCCAAGAAGAAGGGCTTGCCGGAATGTTCACCCCAAATCAAGTAATACTGAATAGAATTTAAATCAAATAGGTATATTCAATAAGATATTTTGTTTTTCTGAAAACTGTTTATGTGTGTCATTATGTTCAGGACTTGTAATAATCAGCACTTGTAATGACTTAGATGAAGATGTAAATGGTAAGAGCTCAGCCTTGCAAATAAAGTGAAGATGTGGGGGAAATAAACTACTGAATGAAATGCAATATGCAACTGTCTATTAAACATGAATAAGTTGCTTTAAACTTAAGTCCTACTATTTTATCATAAAAATCTCTATAGAAGAGTTCAAGGCTGCAGTGAACTATGATTGTGCCACTGCATTCCAGTCTGAAAAACAGTGAGACTCTGCCTCAAAAAAAAAAAAAAAAAAAAATCCCTGTAGAGTTGCTATTGTTATTACCATACCTCTATCTCATAAAGTATTAGGTTTTATCATCCCTACAGGATACATGAAAAATCTTCTGAATCTGAGAGGAGGGAACAGAAAAAAAAAAAAAAAACACCTCTACTCCTGGGGAAGAGGCAAGAACACACGCTGAGCCTAGACCATTAGAGATCTCCTTGCCCGGGTGAGGTGGCTCATAACTGTAATCCCAGAATTTTGGGAGGCCAAGGCAGGCGGATCACTTTGAGCCCAAAAGTTTGAGACCAGCCTAAGCAACATGACAAAACCCTGTCTCTAAAAAAGTACAAAAAAATTAGCCAGGCATGCTAGCACATGTCTGTAGTCCCAGTTACTCAGGAGGCTGAGGTGGGAGTTAGAGGCTGCTTAAGCCCAGGAGTTAGAGGCTGCAGTGAGTCGTGATCACACCACTGCACTCCAGCCTGGGCAATAGGGCAAGACCCTGTCTGAAAAAGAAAAACAAAAAACAAAAGCAGTTTATACTATCACATTTGGGATTAAGTTAAAAAATATGTATCTCCTCTAGCTGAGGGGGAGAGGAGCAGGACCCCTACAGGAGCCCATCCTCAAGACCCACAGCAGAGTGCCTGCCTGATATGGAGGCTTCGTCAGAACAACAGAAAGCATGAGCCCTCTGCTGCTCCCACCCCACCAGTGGCCTATTGCTGGAGAGGCAACAGGGAAGATCTAAAGCTGGTGGTAGAGGCTGGGCACAGTGGCTCACGCCTGTAATCCCAGCACTTTGAGAGGCCAAGGCAGGCGCATCATCTGAGGTCAGGTGATCTCAGGAGGCAGAGCTCAAGTGGTAATGCTCACTCACCCACTGCTCGGCCCAGTTCCTAACAGACCACTGGCCAGTACTGGTCTGAGGCCTGGGGGTTGGGGAAGCCTGGTTTAAGCCATTCCATTTGTTACTTTGTTACAGCAACCCTAGCAAATTAAGATAGATGATAACCACAGAAAAAAATAAATTCCAAACCCCACTCAGCTCATGGCTAGGTTGACTCAACCACTATACTAAAGGCCTAGCAGAAGGAAAGGCATGCACATTTCCATGATAAAAACTATTTGCTTCAGTCTCTACAATACTAATGCTATCTGGCTTCAATCAAAACTACTAGGCATACGAAAAAGACAAGCAAAAAAAAATACTGTCAAGAGACAAGGTAATCAACAGATTCAGACTAATATATGACACAGATGCTGAAACTGACAGGGAATTTTAAATAATTGTGTTAATGGCTGTAGCAGAAAGATGGACAGCATACAAAATCAGATGAATTATTATTTCAGCAGACAGATGAAAATTATAAGAAATAATTAAAGCCAGGTGCAGTGGCTCATGCCTGTAATCCCAGTACTTCAGGAGGCCAAAGTGGGAAGATCACTTAAGCCCAAAGGTTTGAGACCAGCCTGGGCAACACAGCAAGACCCTATCTCTACAAAAAATTTAAAAATTAGCCAGGCATAGTGGTGTGCACCTGTGATTCCAGCTACTCAGGGGCCAAAGCAGGATTGCTTGAGCCTAGAAGGTTAAGACTTCACTGAGCTGAGATCATGCCACTGCACTCCAGCCTGGCCAACAGAGTGAGACCCTATCTCAAAAAAGAAAGAAAGAAAGAAAGAAAGAAAGAAAGAAAGAAAGAAAGAAAGAAAGAAAGAAAGAAAGAAGTGCTAGAAAGAAAAAACACAGCAACGGGGTGAAGAATGGCTTCAACAGGCTAATCAACAGACTTGACACAGCTGGAAAAAAAATCAGTGAACTTGACTATACATCAATAGAAATTACCCAAACTAAAACTTGAAGAGGAAAATGAGAGAAAAAAATAGAATGTAGCATCCAAGAGCTGTAGGAAAATATCAAATAGTTGATTATTCATGTAACTGGAATCCTAGGAAAAGAATCCCATTTCTTTTCCAGGAAAAGAAAGAGAGCGAGGTAGAAAAATATCCAAAAAAAGAATGATGAAGAATATCTCAAAATTAATGACAACACCTGTGGTTTGGCAGGATCAGTACCAAGCAAACATACCTATGCACATCCTAATCAAACTGCTAAAAAGGAAAGACAAAGAGAAAATATTAGAAAGCAGTTAGAGGGGGAAAGACACATTGCATGAAGAGAAACAAAAATGAGAATTACAGCAAACTTCTTGTCAGAAACTATGCAAGCCTGACGATAATGGAATAACACTTTTTAAAGGGCTAAATGGGAGGAGTGGTCAACCCAGAATTCGATACCCAGTGAAAAAATCTTCAAAAAATAAAGGAGAAATAAAGGTTTTCTCAGACAAACAAAAAAAGAGAATTTATTACCAGTATAAATATTTTAAAGGAAATATTTCAGGCAGAAGGAATATGATATCAGAAAGAAACTTGGATCTACACAAAGAAATAGAGTCTCTGAAATGGAATGAATAAAAGTAAATATAAAATTAGTTTCTTTACTTCTATGTCTAAATGAAAACCGACTGCCCAAAGCAAAAATAATAACAATGTAAAACAGCATATGTCAAAGTAACATAATGTATTGGGAATCCAGGACTTTGGCCTCCCAAAGTACTCAGAAGAAAGTATTAAGAGTATAGTGCTGTAAGATCTTTACACTACACATAAAGCAGTACTGTATTATTTTAAAGTAGATTCTGATTAATTGAAAATGTATCAGTCCATTCAGGCTGCCATAACAAAATACCATAGACTGGCGGCCTAAAGAACAGAAATTTTTTTCCCACAGTTCTAGAGATAGGGAAGTCCAAGTTCACTGTGCCAGCTGATTAAGTTTCTAGTGAGGGCTCTCTTCCTGACTCAGAGACAGCCACCTTCTTGCTGTGTCTTCGCATGGTTGGGAGAGAAAGAACAAGCTCTCTGGTGTCTTTTCTTATAACGACACTAATCCAATCAGACCAGGGCCCTACCCTCATGATCTCTAACACTAATTACCTCCCAAAGGCCCTATCTCTGAATACAATCATGTTGAGGGTTAGGGTTTCAACATATGAAATTTGTAGGAACACAAATATTTGGGTCCATAATAGATGTATATTGCCAACCCTAGGGCAATCACTTAAAAATGATTTCAAAAATGTATAATATGCTAACAGTGTAGAAAATTGGAAACAAGAATATGCAGTTTAAAAGAAGCCAGAAAAAGAAAAAAAAGAAACAAATAACAGAATAAATAGAAAACTAGCAATATGGGAGATTTTAATCCAACCATATCAATAATTACATTAAAGCAAACAGTCTAAATACACCAATTATAAGACAGAGATTGTAACATGGGATTAAAAAGCAGAACCCAATGATACGTGAAACCAACTTCATATATAAAGCCATAGATTAAATTTAAAAGAAAGGATAAAAGATGAACCATGAAAACAATCATCAAAAGAGAGCTTGAGTTGTTTTACAAATATACATAACAGACTTGGAGATAAAGAGGGTACCACGTAATGACAAAGGGATCAATTCTTCAAAAAGACATCACAATGCTGAAAGTGTATGTAGTTAACAACAGAGCTTCAAAATGCATGAAGCAAAAACTGATAGCACTAGAAAAGGAAAAAACTCTACAGTTTATAGTTGTGAACTTCAACACTTCCCTCTTAGTAACTGATAGAACAAGTAGACAGAAAATTTGTAAAGATAGACAAAATTTGCAGGACACTATCAACCAATATGATTAAATCGACACATAAAATGCTTCACCCACAATAGTAAAATATACAGTCTCTTTATATACACATTATCCAAGACAGATCATATTCTGGGTCAAAAAAAGAAATGTCAACAAATTTTAAAGAACTGAAATTATATAAAGTATTCTCTGTAAACATAATGTAATCAAAATATAAGTAAACACCAGAAAGATATTTGAGAAACCTCCCAATGTTTGGAAAATAAATAATGCACTTCTAAATAACTCATGGGACAAAGAAAAAATCACAAGGGAAATTGGAATGTATTTTGAGCTGAATTAAAATGAAA
This sequence comes from Symphalangus syndactylus, assembly GCF_028878055.3. NCBI lineage: Eukaryota > Metazoa > Chordata > Mammalia > Primates > Hylobatidae > Symphalangus > Symphalangus syndactylus. Next base: position 34,997,485 of record NC_072433.2, read on the forward strand.
ACACAATACCAAGATTTGCAGGATGCAGCTAAAGAAGTATTCAGAGGGAAATCTGTAGTACTGAACATCCACATTACAAAAAAAAAAATTCTCAAATCAATAACCTCCCCTTCTACCTTAAGAAACTAAAAAAGTAGGAGAAAATTCAATCCCAACCAAAAGAAGAAAGAAAATAATAAAGACTAGATCAAAAATCAATTTTAAAAAATTTAATAGAGAAATACATGAAAACAAAAGCTTGTTCTTAAAGATGATCAATAAAATTGACAAACCACCTGCCAAATTGATCAGAAAAAAAATTACCAATACCAGATGAGAAGTGAGAACACAATAAATTCTATAGATATTAAAAGGAAAATAAGGGTATGTTCTCAACAACTTGGCCAGGCATGGTGGCTCACACCTGTAATCCTAGCACTTTGGAAGTCTGAGGCAGGAGGATAGCTTGAGCCCAGGATTCAAGACCAAGGCTGGAAACATGGTTAAACCCTGTCTCTACACATAACGCAAAAACTGTCTGGATGGCGTGATGTGCACCTGTAGTCTCAGCTACTCAGGAGGTTGAAATGGAAGGATCACTTGAGCCCAGGAGGTCGAGACTGCAGTGAGCTGTGATTGCGCTTCTGCGCTCTAGCCTGGGTGACAGAGCGAGACTCTGTCTGAAATAGATTAGATGATAGATAGATAGATAGATAGATAGATAGATAGATAGATAGACAGACAGACAGACAGACAAAAACAAACAATGTAGGCTAGGTGCAGTGGCTCGCACCTGTAATCTCAGCATCTTGGGAGGCCAAGGCAAGCGGATCACTTGAGCTCAGGAGTTTGAGATCATTCTGAGTAACGTGGCAAAATCCTGTCTCTACAAAAAATACAAAAATTAGCTGGACATGGTGGCTCAGGCCTGTAGTCTCAGCTACTCAGGAGGCTGAGGTGGGAGGATCACTTGAGCCCAGGAGGTGGAGGATATAGAGAGTCAAGATTGCGGCCGGGCGCGGTGGCTCACGCTTGTAATCCCAGCACTTTGGGAGGCCGAGGCGGGCGGATCACGAGGTCAGGAGATCGAGACCACGGTGAAACCCCGTCTCTACTAAAACTACAAAAAATTAGCCGGGCATGGTGGTGGGTGCCTGAAGTCCCAGCTACTCGGAGAGGCTGAGGCAGGAGAATGGCGTGAACCCAGGAGGCGGAGCTTGCAGTGAGCTGAGATCACGCCACTGCACTCCAGCCTGGGTGACAGAGAGAGACTCCATCTCAAAAAAAAAAAAAAAAGACTGCACCTCTGCACTCCAGCTTGGGTGACAGAGCGAGACCCCACCTCAAATAAATAAATAAATAAACAGCTTTATGCCAATAAAGTTGACAACTTAGAGGAAATGGACAAATTCCTTGGAAGACACAAACTAACAAATCTCACTGAAGGAAACATACATAACCTGAATAGCCCTGTGCCTATTAAAGAAATTAATTGGCAGTTAAAAGCCTTCCCACAAGGAAAACTCCAGGCTCCGATGGCTTCACTGGTGAATTCTGCCAAGCATTTAAGGAAGAAATAATATCACTTTACACAAACTTTTCCAGAAAATTGAAAAAGAGAGAACACTTCTCAACTCATTCTATGTGTCCAGCATTACCCTGATACTCTGACAAAGAATCCAAGAAAACTACTGAATCATACACCCTACCCTACGAATACAGACATGAAAATTATCATCAAAATATTAGTGAATAAAATCAACAATAAACCAAAAGTATAATCGATTATGACCAACAGGAATTTATCTCTTGAACACAGAACTGATTTAACATTTGAAAATCCCTGTAATTCACCATAACAACAGACTAAAGAAGAACAATACAATCATCTTGATAGATGCAGAAAAAGCCTTTGGCAAAATTCAAAACTACTCATGATACAAGCTCTCAGGACGCTAGGAACAGAATGGAACTTCCTTCACCTGGTAACAGGTAATGTCTAATGGTGAAAGGAGAAATGCCTTCCAGACTGGGAGCAAGACAAGAATTACACTCTTTTTTTTTCTTTTTTTTCTTTTTTTTTTTTTTTTTTGAGACGGAGTCTCACTCTGCCACCCAGGCTGGAGTGCAGTGGCGCGATTTTGGCTCACTGCAAACTCCGCCTCCCGGGTTCAAGCGATTCAGCTGCCTCAGCCTCCTGAGTAGCTGGGATTACAGGCATGGGCCACCATGCCCAGCTAATTTTTGTATTTTTAATAGAGAGGGGGTTTCACCATGTTGGCCAGGCTAGTCTCGAACTCCTGACCTCGGCCTCCCAAAGTGCTGAGATTACAGGCTTGAGCCACCGTGCCAGGCCAAGAATTACACTCTTATCACTGCAATTCAACATTGTATGAAGGAAAATACTTGCAAATCAGATATCTGACAGAAAAACTGTATTCGGAATGCATAAATAACTCTTGAAATAAAATAAGAAAACAAACTAAATGCGATGCCTGAATATGCATGTCCCCTCCCTGAAAAATTCCTGTACTGAAATCCTAATCCCCTTAAGAGGTGGGACCTTTGAGGAGGTGATGAGGTCAGAAGGCACGGCGGCAGAGCCCTTATGAATGGGTTTAGTGCCCTTATAAAAGACTCCAGAGAGCTGCCCTGCCCCTTCCACCATATGAGGACACAGCTAGAAGGTGCCATCTATGAGCCAGAAATTAGCCCTCAGCAGACACTGAATCTGCCACTATTTGTAAGTTGCCCAGGCTATGGTATTTGGTTATAGCAGCCTGAAAGGATGAAGACACAACAAAATAAAAGAAGTGGACAAAATATCTGAGCAGACACTTCACCAAAGAAGACATGCAAACTGAATGAAAATCACACGTAAAGATTCTCAGCATTATTGATCATTAAGTAAATGCAAATCAAAACCACGTGATACTACTGTGCCCCTATTGGAATGACAAAAAAAGAAAGGAAAACCAGCAATACTGAGAGTCAGTGAGAATGCACAGCAGCCAGAATTCTCCTACATTGCTGGTGGGAATGCAAAATGATACTGACACTTTGAAAAATAGTAGAGCCGTTTCTTATAAAGTCAAACATATGCTTTCAGACAACATAACAATCCCACGTATATGTTTTTCCCCAAGTGAAATGAAAACCTATGTTCACACAAAAACCTGTATGCAAATATTTACAGCAGTTTCCATCGTCTTTGCCAAAAACCGGAAGCAACTCAAATGTTCGTCAACTGGGAAATTGATAAACAAACTATGGTATAGCCATACAATGATATACTGCCCAGCAATTTTAAAAAGAACTGATACATACAATAACATAAATGAGGCGGGGTGCAGTGGCTCATGCCTGTAATCCCAGTACTTTGGGAGGCTGAGGTGGGTGGATCACTTGAGGTCAGGATTTTGAGACCAGCCTTGCCAACACGGTGAAACTCCATCTCTACTAAAAATACGAAAATTAGCCAGGTGTTGTGGCGGGTGCCTGTAGTCCCAGCTACTCAGGAGGCTGAAGCAGGAGAATCACTTGAACCCAGGAGGCAGAGGTTGCAGTGAGCCAAAAAAAATAAACGAATCTCAAATGCATTATGCCAGCAGTCCCCACTCTTTTTGGCACCAGGGACCGGTTTTGTGGAAGACAATTTTTCCACAGACAAGGAGTTGGGGGTGAGGGGCAGGGGAATGGTTTGGGGATGATTCAAGTGCATTACATTTATTGTGCACTTTATTTCTATTGTTTTACATTGTAATATATAATGAAATAATTACACAAGTCACCATAATGTAGAATTCACCGGAGCCCTGAGCTTGCTTTCTTGCAACTAGACAGTCCCATCTGGGGGTGATGGGAGACAGTGACAGATCATCAAGCATTAGATTCTCATAAAAAGCACGCAACCTAGATCCCTCGCATGTGCAATTTACAATAGGAACTGCATGCCCCTATGAGAATCTAATGGCACAGCTGATCTGACAGAAGACGGAGCTCAGGCAGTAATGTGAGCTATGGAGAGCGGATGTAAACAGAGATGAAGCTTCACTCGCTCACCTCCTGCCGTGCGGCCTGCTTCCTAACAGGTCACAGACTGGTACCAGTCCGTGGCCCAGGGCTGGGGACCCCTGCATTATGCTAAGTGAAATAAGTCCCAGATCTAAAATGTTAACATTGTATGATTCCATTTATTTAATATTCTTAGAAAGGCAACGTTCTAAGGACAGAAAACATGTTAGTGGTTGTCAAGAGTCTAGGTTAGAGGGACAGATTGACTAAAAGGGGGCACAGGAGAATTTTGGGGGGTGATTAAACTGTTTTATATCTTGATTACAATAGTAGCTACATAACTATATATTTGTCAACATTCACAGAAATACATACTCTAAAGGGTAAATTTTACTATATGTAAATGTTAACTTATTGTAAACAGGAAAATGCTATTGGCATATAGTGACAAATCATTAAAGCTAATAATAGAATTTTTTTCCCCCCGAGATGGATTCTTGCTCTGTCACCCAGGCTGGAGTGCAATGGTGCGATCTCGGCTCACTGCAAGCTCCGCCTCCCGGGTTCAAGCAATTTTCCTGCCTCAGCCTCCCAAGTAGCTGGGATTACAAGCACGCACCACCACGCCCAGCTAATTTCTTGTGTATTTTTAGTACATGGGGTTTCACCATGTTGACCAGGCTGATTTTGAACTCCTGACCTCACGATCCGCCCACCTCAGCCTCCCAAAAAAGTGCTGGGATTACAGGCGTGGGCCACTGCTCCCGGCCAATAATAGACATTTTTAAATCTTAAAATTATAAATCAAATATTTACCATACATAGAGTATCTAGTAACTGACAAATACTCTATATAATTATTTCTAATACTTACAAAATTCCTTCAAATATGTATCATTACCCTTTCTATTATGTTAAGAAACTGATCTTCAAAAAAATAGGACTTCCTAATAAGTTATGGAACAAAAATGCAAATCCAAATTTTCTTGGATTAAAACCCAAAATAGGCCAGGCATGGTGCCTCATCCCTGTAAATCCCAGCAATTTGGGAGACTGAGGCAGGTGGATCACTTGAGCTTAGGAGCTCGAGACCAGCCTGGGCAACATGTTGAAACCCCATCGCTACAAAAAATACAAAAATTAGCCAGGTGTAGTGGTGCACATCTGTAGTCACAGCTATTCAGGAGGCTGAGATGGGAAGATCCCTTCAGCCTGGGAGGCAGAGGTTGCAGTGAGACAAGATTGAGCCACTGCACTCCAGCCTGGGCAACAGAATGAGACCTTGTCTCTAAACAAAGAAAGAAAGAAAACCTAAATAAAAATTTTTGCACCACCAAAACACGTCTTTATTTTCATTTTCAAAAGATCAGCTCAGATTAACTGCAATTAGAACCTAAGAGTTTTAGTTGGCTACGGGTCATGTTGAGCCCCAACCCTGTGCTGTCTGCTCAAACAATAAATTGGATAACAGATTAGATTAATAAATGAGGTCTGCACTATTCAGACATCTGGAACATGATGTCCACATCTGCACAGGTGGAGTATATTCTTAGGATGCTATTATAGAATAGGATTGAAGAAAAATGTAACTTTTTGAAAAGAAATATCCCATAGATGGTAGTCTCTCTGAGTTTTACTTAGTCTTATTCACGTAGTTACAGAAACCATAGCAAGGATCAATCTGTAGTGGTTTCTAGTACGTAGATTTTGGTCTCATATCGCACTTGCATTGTTTTCTCACAAGCATTCAATATGGAGTAAACTGTCCGAGAACACAGTGATAGCCCCATCTTTCAAGGTATTCAAGGAGAGACACAAATCAGGAATGCTGTAGAGAAGTTGGATAACTATGTTTTAGAGGAGATAGAGCCTGATGACCTCAAATGTTTCTTTCAATTCTGATTCCACTGCTCTTTGTGTATAACAGGTTCTAATGTTATTGATTTATTGTGTTAAATCACATCACCACTTTTTAAAATTCACTCTAGACATATTTCCTTTTAGCGACATTACGACAGCTTTAATTCTTGTTCTTCCAAAACTGGACTGTATCTAAACAACTTTAAGCAGGAGCTGTGCGCTCATGTGTAATCCATTCCCAAGAAAAGTGAGTGTTCTCTCAATAATGCCCTCCTGCAGGTTCTCACCATGATGTTCCAAACTTCTTTCTCTGGGTGACCTGGAATTCTTCCTGATGTTTATCACATGTGTTCCTGATCCTTTGAATTCAGTGGACTAAAAGATATTGAGATGGTAGTTCAGATAACAAAGCATAACCCCATAAATGTTATGCAGACCTTCCCAGCACCAAAGCCTATTAATGTAGAACAAAGGAGTCACCATTGAGTCACAGGTCAGGAACCAAGCCATGAAAGACAACCTCAGATCTCAGTAAGAAAATCAGAATTCTTGCAGCCATAAAAAGGAATGAAATCATATTCTTTGCAGCAACATGGATGGAGGCAGAGGCCATTATCCTAAGTAAACTAACTCAGAGAACTAAATATCACATGTTCTCACTTACAAGAGGAAGCTAATGGGTACACATGGACATATGAATGAAAATAATAGACACTGGGGGTTCCAAAAGATGGGAGGGGGAGATGGGTGAGGGTTGAAAAATTACCTATCAAGTACAATGTTCACTATTTAGGTAACGGGTACACTAGAAGCCTAATCCCCACCAGTAAGCAATATACCTATGTAACAAACATGCACACATACCCCCGAAACTAAAATAAAATAAAATTTTAAAGAATAAAGAAATGCTATTTTATGCTTATCTTTTTCTCTTTTAACATTTAGTGTTCTATGTAATATAAAAAGTAAAATTAAGACTAATAAAAATGAAAACTACAAAAAAAGAAAGAGAATTAGAATATTATGAGCCACCTAAGACCAAGGCCAGCAGCAGTTGATGGGGAAGAAAAATATGAGGAATCCAGGAAGGAAGGCGAGGCAGCAAAGGAAGAGACTTAGCAGGCATTGTGCTATTACAGGCATTGTTTCTCTTACACCTTAGAACGAGCATATGAAGTAGGTAATCACACCCCTATTTTACATCCCTATGAAGCTACTGAGACCTAAAAGGTCCATTAACTATCCCAAAGCCATCCACCTGATAAATAATAGTCACATTTTACCCAGGTCTGCCTGATTCCAAGCCCAGGATTCTAACTACCGTGCCAACAGTTCTCAATCAGGGGTGATCTTGCCCCTCTTCCTACGTGGGGACATTTGGCAGTGTCTGAAGACATTTTTGGTTGTCAGAATTTGAAGTAGGAAGGGGTGCTACTGACATCAGTAAGTGGAAGCCAGGGATGCTGCTAAACATCCAACAAAGAACAGCACCCCCACCACAAGGACCACAAGGAATTACCCAGCACAAAATGCCAATAGTGCCAAACTTAAATAACCTTGCACTATGCAATGCATAGGAGATATGGAAGAAAATTTTCAAGTTTAAGCACTGTTTTGCTTTGGTGGTGCTCTTTCCATAGTTCATAATCTTGGTCCTGATGGCATGCCTTGGCCCATATTAAAGACTGGGGTCCCCATGTATCTGATTTCTGCCCTTTAAGAAAGAGGAGGTTTGAATGACACCCCAGTATTTTTTTAATATAAACCACAAGACGACTGTGTTGAACTGAAAGAGAGATTTTGGAATGCCTGACCCCGGCTCAAAAGGCAATACAAAGAGCCCATAACCAATGCAGCAGGCAGCATGCAGCACTGAGCTCCTGGGGCAGGGCCGGCATGAGGATAGGAATTATGTCCCCATTATCCACAAAGTGAACATTTTTCTAACAATAACACAGTGATTTCAGAAGCAATTTTAAAAACAAGAATCTTTTCCCCCAAACTCCAGAGCTTTTCTGATTTTTGTCAGCAACAAAAGAATTCAGCTTCCAAAAAGCAGGCTGCATCTCTGAATATTAAAACTCCCACCTTGGGAAATTTTTTAAGCCTTCAGACAACCTCTTTTAAAGTTATAAATGAAAGTCACTCAACAGACGACAGTGCTCATGGGCCCCTTTTATCTATGGAAGAAAGACAGAAAGAAACACAGAGTGATAACTTAGGAGCAGAGACCAAATTACTGACCTTGAGTCACCTTCCACACCATGCCTGGCCCAAACAAGATAGGGAGTTAAAAGCTTCAACCAGTAGCAACAGCAAATGATGTAATTTGATGATATTTTTAAAACCCATCAAGGGAGAATAAAAAAGCTAGATCGTATTATGCATAGAGCTCTTAGAGGTTAAAAAGAGCCTCAATTTGCCTTTAGCTAAGCCCTTTTTTCATGCTGAAATCAACCATTCCACTTTCCTCTCTGTCCAAAGAACAAGCAATTCTAGAACTAAAGAACTAGTCCACTGAAGCTTGGACTGACTGAATGAGTTTATTTTTTATCTGTATGTGAATGGGTTTTCTTTTTAGGGCTGCATGGGTGAACCCCTCATTATTACCCCAGCTCTGTCACTCTGATTTTCCTTCTCTATGATGGTGATTATTATGCTACATTGATACCCATTTGTCCACATCTTCAACATGGACTCCTGTGTGCCTCCACCCTAGCTGCATTTTTCATGCAACCCAACCATAAAGCTTTCTGAATTGCCACCAAATGCAAGCATCAGGGGTCTCACGCCCAAAACTGCCATAGCAGGAGGCACCGTAACAGTTTTTCTCATTTTTCCCAGGGCACACAGATTGCTCAAATCTGCTTCTCTCTGCCTTATTTTTCCCTAACTCATAACCATAAGCATTAACTACCCATTCTCAGGCATTCGTGATATACCTGGCACTGTACTAGGTGTTTTATAAATACAGTTTTATTTAGTCCTCGCAGCAACTCATGAGATAAATATCATTATCTCTACATTTTAGATGAGAAATTCAAAACTAAAGAGTTGTAATAACTTATAAAAGATGACACAGAAAATAAGTGGCAGATTTAGTCCCAAGTCTCTGACCCCAAAAACCGTTTTTACTACACAGCATAGAAGATTTGTGGGAGACATTTTAAAAAGTCAATAGTAGTTATTTCTAGAATATAAGGTGATGGCTAATTCTAGGTCTTTTAAAATTATATATTTTTATTTTTAAAACTGGGCACACAGCTGGGTGCAGTGGCTCACGCCTGTAAACCCAGCACTTTGGGAGGCCAAGGTGGGCGGATCACCTGAGATCAGGAGTTCGAGACCAGCCTTGCCAACATGACGAAGCCTTGGCTCTACTAAAAATACAAAAATTAGCCAGGTGTGGTGGTGCATGCCTATAATCCCAGCTACTCAGGAGGCTGAGGCAGGAGTTCTTGAACCCAGGATATGGAAGTTAGAGCAAGGCTCTCAAAACCAATAAAATTAAATTAAAATTAATTGGACACATGAGATAGACTTAACAGAGACATCTAAAACCACAAAAAAATAGACCAAGGCTGGATGTGATGGCTCATGCCTATAATCCCAGCACTTTGGGAGGCTGAGACAAACATTGCCTGAGCCCAAGAGGAGTTTGAGACCAGCCTGGGCAACATGGCAAAACCCCATCTCTACAAAAAATACAAAAAAAAAAAAAAAAAAAAAAAATAGCTGGGCATGGTGGTGCATGCCTGTAGTTCCAGCTACTCAGAAGGCTGGGGTGGGAGGATTGCTTCAGCCTGGTAGTTTGAGGCTGCAGTGAGCCATGATTGCTTAAGCCTGGGAGTTTGAGGCTACGGTGAGCAGAGATTACCCACTGCACTCCAGCCTGGGCAACAGAGTGAGACCCTGTCTTAAAAAAAAAAAAAAAAGGTGGCTGTCCAGAAGCCGGCTGAGTTCAAGTCTCGGTTCCACCTTTTGCTTGCTGCAGAACCTTGTGTAAGTCACTCACAATCAGGCTCAAAAAAAACAAAACAAAAAACCAGATCAAATATGTGAAACAAAATTTTCAAGATATACTGAACATTTAGGCAACAAAGACTGTGAGCCCCTGCAGATGGGAAACAAATAAGATAAGCCAAAGGATTGCCCCAGTGTACTCTTTTAAGAGAGTTTTCAGACCTCTGCACACGGAGGAGAAACCAGGCTGAGCTTTGCAGACTTCCTAAGTTGCGAAGACAAACCAACTGCCAAGTCCAATAAGAAAGTAGCTAGAGTTCACAGCACAAAGTAACAGAGAGGAGGGAAGTGCACAGAGACAGAACTCCAGAGAGCTGCACAGGGTGCCCCACAAGTGTATAATGAGTCCTGACTGATCCATGCATATATGTCAGGAAACTACCCAGGCCAGGGAAAGAACCATCCAAAAAGATTAAAGTATCCAATGTTCAAACAGGCCTTGAAATAGTGCCTATTCCCACCAGCAAGATTAGAAAACCACAGGACTCATAAGTCACTGGATAGAGTACACAGTAGGGTTTTGCCTCAGTCATGGAAAATAATTATCCCTGCACTGAGCTCTGCTCCAGTCCCATCTAATAATTCTTAAAAGAAATACCTGAAAGGATCAAACTACTTCCAAGTAACTTAAATGTGTCCCAGAACAAACCTCAAAAATATTTATAGAGGTACAAAAATATTCAGCATTCAGTGCTATAGTCTGAACGTTTGTGTTCCTCCAAAAGTCAAATGTTAGAATTTAATCCTCAGTGTGACTGTATTCAGAAGTGAGGCCTTTGGCCCTGCACGGTGGCTCGCGCCTGTAATCCCAGCTCTTTGGGAGGCCAGAGCGCGTGTATCATGAGGTCAAGAGATTGAGACCATCCTGGCTAACATGGTAAAACCCCGTCTCTACTAAAAATACAAAAATTGGCCGGGCGCGGTGGCTCACGCTTGTAATCCCAGCACTTTGGGAGGCCGAGGTGGGCGGATCATGAGGTCAGGAGATCGAGACCACGGTGAAACCCCGTCTCTACTAAAAATACAAAAAATTAGCCAGGCGTGGTGGCGGGCGCCTGTAGTCCCAGCTACTCGGAGAGGCTGAGGCAGGAGAATGGCGTGAACCTGGGAGGCGGAGCTTGCAGTGAGCCGAGATTGCGCCACTGCACTCCAGCCTGGGTGACAGAGCGAGACTCCGTCTCAAAAAAAAAAAAAAAAAAAAAAAAAAATTAGCCAGGTATAGAGGCACGAATCTGTAGTCCCAGCTACTTGGGAGGCTGAGGCAGGAGAATGGCTCAAACCCGGGAGACGGAGGTTGCAGTGAGCTGAGATTACACCACTCCAGCCTGGGTGACAGAGTGAGACTCCATCTCAAAAAAAAAAAAAAAAAAAAAAAAAAAAAAAAAAAAAAAGAAGTGAGGCCTTTAGGAGGTGATCTAGGAGTATTACCCTTGTAAAAGAGGCTCGAGGGATCCCCCTTGCCCCTTCCACCATGTGAGGACACAGCAGCAAGCCACTGTCCTTGAAGGGGAGAGCAAGCCCTCACCAAACACTGAATCAGCTAGCACCTTAATCTTGGACTTCCCAGCCTCCAGAACTGTAAGCAGTTAATTTCTGTTGTTTGTAAATCAGCCAGTCTAACGTACTTTGTTATAGCTATCTGAGCAGGCTATGACTGAAATTGGTACTGAGAAGTGGAGTGCTACCATAACAAATATCTTAAAATGTGGAAGCAGCTTTGAAATTGAGTAATGGGCAGAGGCTGGAAAAGTTCTGAGGTACATTGCCATGAAAGGAGTCTTAAGGGCAATTTGGTAAGGACTCAGAAAAAGAAGAGAGCTGTAGAGAAAGCCTCAGTGTTCTTAGAGATTACCTAAGTGGTGGCCGGGCGCGGTGGCTCACGCTTGTAATCCCAGCACTTTGGGAGGCCGAGGCGGGCGGATCACAAGGTCAGGAGATCGAGACCACGGTGAAACCCCGTCTCTACTAAAAAATACAAAAAATTAGCCGGGCGTGGTGGCGGGCGCCTGTAGTCCCAGCTACTCGGAGAGGCTGAGGCAGGAGAATGGCATGAACCCGGGAGGCGGAGCTTGCAGTGAGCCGAGATTGCGCCACTGCACTCCAGCCTGGGTGAAAGAGCAAAGACTCCGTCTCAAAAAAAAAAAAAAAAAAAAAAAAAAAAAAAAAAAAAGAGATTACCTAAGTGGTCACGATTAGAATGTTGGTAGAAATATAAACAGTAGAGGCCATTCCGATGAGGTCTCCCATGGAAATTAGGAACGTGTTACAGGAAACTGGAGGAAAGGTGATTCTTGTTATAAAGGTGCAATTAACTTGGCTTAATTGTGTTTGTGTCCTAATGTTTTGTGGAAAATGGAACTTTTGAACAACAAAATAAGATATCTGGCAAAAAGAAATCTCTGAACACTTTTGAGAGTGCAGAATGGTTTCTCTGGACTGCTTATAATAAACTGCAAGAGGAGAGACACAAATTAAAGATTAAACTAATAATCGAAAGAGAAACAGAGCTTAAAGATATGGAAAATCCTCAGCCTGCTCATGTTGTAAAGAATAAAAATGCAGCCAGGCACGGTGGCTCACGCCTGTAATCCCACCACTTTGGGAAGCCGAGACAGGTGGATCACTTGAAGACAGGAGTTCGAGACCAACCTGGCCAACAAGGTGAAACCCCGTCTCCATTAGAAATGCAAAAATTAGCTGGGCATGGTGGCAGGCACATGTAATCCCAGCTACTCGGGAGGCTGAGGCAGGGAATCACTTGAACCTAGGAGGCAGAGGTTGCGGTGACCCAAGATCATGCCACTGCACTCCAGCCTGGGCAATAGAGCGAGACTCTGTTGAAAAAAAAGAATAAAAAAATGTATTCAAGAGAAAACACCAAGGTAATGGCCAAGCAAACATTTAATAAGGTGATTAGTATGGATAGAAGGAAGCTAGATGCTATCTGTTAAGACAACGGAAGACTGACCTCAAAAGTGTTTCAGAGATCATGGGGGCTGCCACTGCCATCAAGGACCAGAATGCCAAGGCCTGAGGGGCAGAATTATGTCAAAAAAGGGTCCTCAGGTATCGTGGGACCTCAGCACTCACTTCACTGTGCCACCTCAAGTTTCTGTTCCCTGTATTCTGGCCCAGAGATGCTCAGTCATCCCAGACATGGCTCCAGTGAGCCCAGGTGCAATGCAGGCTGCAATCACTTTCCCTCTGAAGGGTGCTGGTGTTAAACTTTGGCAGCACCCACACTGTGCTAATTCTGCAAGGGCACAGAGTGCAAGAGCTATGGAAGTATGGCTACCTCCACCTAGATTTCAAAGGATGTTCTGAAGGGCCTCAGGGCCCCAGCAGTGAACTGTCACAGGGGAGGGGCCACCACAGAGAGATCAATCAGAAATTAACAGAGTCACCCACGTGCAACTCCAGTCTGGGAGAGCTGCAGGCATAACAATCCAACCCATGAGAACTGCAGCATGGTTTATGCCCAGCAAAGCCATGAGCCTGCCTTGGGGGCCCAACCTTGCCCCAGTGTAAAGATTATCTTCAAGACTTTAGATTTGCCCTCTTGGGCTTTGGACTTACTTGGAACCAGTTATTCCTTTCTTCCTATTTTTCCTCTTTTGAAATGGGAATGTCTATTCCATGCCTGTCCTGCCATTTTATTTTGAAAGCACATAACATGACTGATTTCACAGGTTTGCAATTGGAGAGCAATTTGCCTACCTTGAATCCCATCCATATTTGACTTAGATGATATTTACATGAAACTCTGGCCTTTAGACTTTTGAGTTGATGCTGAAAAAAGTGAAGGGTTTTGGGGCTACTGGGATGTAATGAATGTATCTTGCATGTGAAAAGGACATGAATTTTCAGGCCAGAAGCAGAATGCTATGCTCTGAATGTTTGTGTTCCTCCAAAATTTGTATGTTGGAACTTAATCCCCAACGTGATTTTATTAAGAAGTGAGGATATTTAGCTAGACAGTCCCAAGATGGCCGATTACGAACAGCTCCAGTCTACAGCTCCCAGCATGAGCAATGCAGAAGACAGGTGATTTCTGCATTTCCAACTGAGGTACTGGGTTCATCTCACTGGGGTGTGTCGGACAGTGGGTACAGGACAGTGGATGCAGCCCACTGAGCGAAAGCCGAAGCAGGGCAAGGCATCACCTCAGCTGGGAAGCGGAAGGGGTCAGGGAATTCCCTTTCCTAGCCAAGGGAAGCCATGACAGACAGCACCTGGAAAATCAGGTCACTCTCACTGTAATACTGCGCTCTTCCAAGGGTCTTAGCAAACAGCACACCAGGAGATTATATCCCGCACCTGGCTCGGCGGGTCCCACACCCACAGAGCCTCACTCATTGCTAGCACAGCAGTCTGAGATCTAACTGCAAGGCGGCAGTGAGGCTGGGAGAGGGGCACCCGCCATTGCTGAGGCTTGAGTAGGTAAACAAAGCAGCCAGGTGGAGCCCACCACAGCTCAAGGAGGCCTGCCTGCCTCTGTAGACTCCACCTCTGGGGGCGGGGCATAGCCAAACAAAAGGCAGCAGATACCTCTGCAGATTTAAATGTCCCTGTCTGACAGGTTTGAAGAGAGTAGTGGTTCTCCCAGCACAGAGTCTGAGATCTGAGAACAGACAGACTGCCTCCTCAAGTGGGTCCCTGACCCCCGAGTAGCCTAACTGGGAGGGACCCCCCCAGTAGAGGCAGACTGACACCTCACACAGCCAGGTACCCCTCTCTAAGGCAAAGCTCCAAGAGGAACGATCAGGCAGCAATATTTGCTGTACTGCAGCCTCTGCTGCTGATACCCAGGGGAACAGCATCCGGAGTGGACCTCCTGCAAACTCCAACAGACCTGCAGCTGAGGGTCCTGACTGTTAGAAGGAAAACTAACAAACAGGAAGGACATCCACACCAAAACCCCATTTGTACATCACCATCATCAAAGACCAAAGGTAGATAAAACCACAAAGATGGGGAAAAAACAGCAGAAAAGCTGAAAATTCTAAAAATCAGAGCATTTCTCCCCCTCCGAAGGAACGCAGCTCCTTACCAGCAACAGAACAAAGCTGGACAGAGAATGACTTTGATGAGTTGAGAGAAGAAGGCTTCAGATGATCAAACTTCTCTGAGCTAAAGGAGGAAGTTCGAACCCATCACAAAGAAGCTAAAACCTTGAAAAAAAATTAGACGAATGGCTAACTAGAATAACCAGTGTAGAGAAGTCCTTAAATGACCTGATGGAGCTGAAAACCATGGCATGAGAACTACATGATGAATGCACAAGCTTCAGTAACCGATTCGATCAACTGGAAGAAAGCGTATCAGTGATTGAAGATCTAATGAATGAAATGAAGTGAGAAGACAAGTTTAGAGAAAAAAGAGTAAAAAGAAACGAACAAAGCCTCCAAGAAATATGGGACTATGTGAAAAGACCAAATCTATGTCTGATTGGTGTACCTGAAAGTGACGGGGAGAATGGAACCAAGTTGGAAAACACTCTGCAGGATATTATCCAGGAGAACTTCCCCAACCTAGCAAGGCAGGCCAACATTCAAATTCAAGAAATACAGAGAATGCCACAAAGATACTCCTTGAGAAGAGCAACTCCAAGACACATAATTGTCAGATTCACCAAAGTTGAAATGAAGGAAAAAATATTAAGGGCAGCTGGAGAGAAAGGTTGGGTTGCCCACAAAAGGAAGCCCATCAGATTAACAGCGGATCTCTCAGAATAAACTCTACAAGCCAGAAGAGAGTGGGGGCCAATATTCAACATTCTTAAAAGAATTTTCAACCCAGAATTTCATATCCAGCCAAACTAAGCTTCATAAGTGAAGGAGAAATAAAATCCTCTACAGACAAGCAAAAGCTGAGAGATTTTGTCACCAACAGGACTGCCTTACAAGAGCTCCCGAAGGAAGCACTAAACATGGAAAGGAACAACCGGTACCAGCTACTGCAAAAACATGACAAAATGTTTGAGGCTAGGAAGAAACTGCATCAACTAATGAGCAAAATAACCAGCTAATATCACAATGACAGGATCAAATTCACACAGAACAATATTAACCTTAAAAGTAAATGGGCTAAATGCTCCCATTAAAAGACACAAGACGGGCAAATTGAATAAAGAGTCAAGACCCATCAGTGTGCTGTATTCAGGAGACCAATCTCACGTGCAGAGACACACATAGGCTCAAAATAAAGGGATGGAGGAAGAGCTACCAAGCAAATGGAAAACAAAAAAAGGCTGGGGTTGCAATCCTAGTCTCTGATAAAACAGACTTTAAACCAACAAAGATCAAAAGAGACAAACAAGGCCATTACATAATGGTAAAGGGATCAATTCAACAAGAACAGCTAACTATCCTAAATACATATGCACCCAATACAGGAGCACTCAGATTCATGAAACAAGTCCTTAGAGACTTACAAAGAGACTTAGACTCCCACACAATAATAATGAGAGACTTTAACACCCCACTGTCAACATTAGACAGATCAACGAGACAGAAAGTTAACAAGGATATCCAGGAATTGAGCTCAGCTCTGCACCAAGTGGACCTAATAGACATCTACAGAACTCTCCACCCCAAATCAACAGAATATACCTTCTTCTCAGCACCACATCGCACTTATTCCAAAATTGACCACATAGTTGGAAGGAAAGCACTCCTCAGCAAATGTAAAAGAACAGAAATTATAACAAACTGTCTCTCAGACCACAGTGCAATCAAACTAGAACTCAGGATTAAGAAACTCACTCAAAACTGCTCAACTACATGGAAACCGAACAACCTGCTCCTGAATGACTACTGGGTACATAATGAAATGAAGGCAGAAATAAAGATATTCTTTGAAACCAATGAGAACAAAGACACAACATACCAGAATCTCTGGGACACATTCAAACCAGTGATGAGGGAAATTTATAGCACTAAATGCCCACAAGAGAAAGCAGGAAAGATCTAAAATTGACACCCTAACATCACAATTAAAAGAACTAGAGAAGCAAAGGCAAACACATTCAAAAGCTAGCAGAAGGCAAGAAATAACTAAGATCCGAGCAGAACTGAAGGAGATAGAGACACAAAAAAACCCTTCAAAAAATCAATGAATCCAGGAGCTGGTTTTTTGAAAAGATCAACAAAATTGATAGACTGCTAGCAAGACTAATAAAGAAGAAAAGAGAGAAGAATCAAATAGATGCAATAAAAAATGGTAAAGGGAACATCACCACCAATCCCACAGACATACAAACTACCATCAGAGAATACTATAAACCCCTGTATGCAAATAAACTAGAAAATCTAGAAGAAATGGATAAATTCCTGGACACATACACCCTCCCAAGACTAAACCAGGAAGAAGCTGAATCCCTGAATAGACCAATAACAGGCTCTGAAATTGAGGCAATAATTAATAGCCTACCAACCAAAAAACATCCAGGACCAGATGGATTCACAGCCAAATTCTACCAGAGGTACAAGGAGGAGCTGCTACCATTCCTTCTGAAACTATTCCAATCAATAGAAAAAGAGGGAATCCTCCCTAACTCATTTTATGAGGCCAACATCATCCTGATACCAAAGCCTGGCAGAGACACAACAAAAAAAGAGAATTTTAGACCAATATCCCTGATGAACATCGATGCAAAAATCCTCAATAAAATACTGGCAAACCAAATCCAGCAGCACATCAAAAAGCTTATCCGCCATGATCAATTGGGCTTCATCCCTGGGATGCAAGGCTGGTTCAACATACGCAAATTAATAAACGTAATCCATCATACAAACAGAACCAAAGACGAAAACCACACGATTATCTCAATAGATGCAGAAAAGGCCTTTGACAAAATTCAACAGCTCTTCATGCTAAAAACTCTCAATAAATTAGGCATTCATGGGATGTATCTCAAAATAATAACAGCTATTTATGACAAACCCACAGCCAATATCATACTGAATGGGCAGAAACTGGAAGCATTCCCTTTGAAAACTGGCACAAGACAGGGATGCCCTCTCTCACCACTCCTGTTCAACATAGTGTTGGAAGTTCTGGCCAGGGCAATCAGGCAAGAGAAAGAAATAAAGGGTATTCAATTAGGAAAAGAGGAAGTCAAATTGTCCCTGTTTGCAGATGACATGATTGTGTATCTAGAAAATCCCATTGTCTCAGCCCAAAATCTCCTTAAGCTGAGAAGCAACTTCAGCAAAGTCTCAGGATACAAAATCAATGTGCAAAAATCACAAGCATTCTTATGCACCAATAACAGACTAACAGAGAGCCAAATCATGAGTGAACTCCCATTCACAATTGCTTCAAAGAGAATAAAATACCTAGGTATCCAACTTACAAGGGATGTGAAGGACCTCTTCAAGGAGAACTACAAACCACTACTCAATGAAATAAAAGAAGATACAAACAAATGGAAGAGCATTCCATGCTTGTGGATAGGAAGAATTAATATCGTGAAAATGGTCATACTGCCCAAGGTAATTTATAGATTCAATGCCATCCCCATCAAGCTACCAATGACTTTCTTCACAGAATTGGAAAAAACTATTTTAAAGTTCATACGGAACCAAAAAAGAGCCCACATTGCCAAGACAATCCTAAGCCAAAAGAACAAAGCTGGAGGCATCATGCTACCTGACTTCAAACTATACTACAAGGCTATAGTAACCTAAACAGCATGGTACTGGTACCAAAACAGAGATATAGACCAATGGAACAGAACAGAGCCCTCAGAAATAATACCACACCTCTACAACCATCTGATCTTTGACAAACCTGACAAAAACAAGAAATGGGGAAAGGATTCCCTGTTTAATGGTGCTGGGAAAACTGGCTAGCCATATGTAGAAAGCTGAAACTAGATCCCTTCCTTACACCTTATACAAAAATTAATTCGAGATGGATTAAAGACTTAAATGTTAGACCTAAAACCATAAAAACCCTAGAAGAAAACCTAGGCAATACCATTCAGGACATAGGCATGGGCAAGGACTTCATCTCTATAACACCAAAAGCAATGGCAACAAAAGCCAAAATTGACAAATGGGATCTAATTAAAGAGCTTCTGCACAGCAAAACAAACTACCATCAGAGTGAACAGGCAACCTACAGAATGGGAGAAAATTTCTACAATCTACTCATCTGACAAAGGGCTAATATCCAGAATCTACAATGAACTCAAACAAATTTACAAGATAAAAACAAACAACCCTATCAAAAAGTGGGCGAAGGATATGAACAGACATTTCTCAAAAGAAGACATTTATGCAGCCAAGAGACAAATGAAAAAATGCTCATCATCACTGGCCATCAGAGAAATGCAAATCAAAACCACATGAGATACCATCTCACACCAGTTAGAATGGCAATCATTAAAAAGTCAGGAAACAACAGGTGCTGGACAGGATGGAGAAATAGGAACACTTTTACACTGTTGGTGGGACTGTAAACGAGTTCAACCATTGTGGAAGTCAGTGTGGCGATTCCTCAGGGATCTAGAACTAGAAATACCATTTGACCCAGCCATCCCATTACTGGGTATATACCCAAAGGTCTATAAATCATGCTGCTATAAAGACACATGCACACGTATGTTTATTGCAGCACTATTCACAATAGCAAAGAGTTGGAACCAACCAAAATGTCCAACAACGATAGACTGGATTAAGAAAATGTGGCACATATACACCATGGAATACTATGCAGCCATAAAAAATGATGAGTTCGTGTCCTTTGTAGGGACATGGATGAAACTGGAAAACATCATTCTCAGTAAACTATCGCAAGGATAAAAAACCAAACACCGCATGTTCTCTCTCATAGGTGGGAATTGAACAATGAGAACTCATGGACACAGGAAGGGGAACATCACATTCTGGGGACTGTTGTGGGGTGGGGGGAGGGGGGAGGGACAGCAGTAGGAGATATACCTAATGCTAAATGACGAGTTAATGGGTGCAGGAAATCAACATGGCACATGGATACATATGTAACAAACCTGCACATTGTGCACATGTACCCTAAAACCTAAAGTATAATAAAGAAAGAAAGAAAGAAAGAAAGAAAAGAAAAGAAAAGAAAAGAAAAGAAAAGAAAAGAAAAGAAAAGAAAAGAAAAGAAAAGAAAAGAAAAGAAAAGAAAATGTGGCACATATACACCATGGAATACTATGCAGCCATAAAAAAAGATGAGTTCATGTCCTGTACAGGGACATGGATGAAGCTGGAAACCATCATTCTCAGCAAACTATCACAAGGACAAAAAACCAAACACCCCATGTTCTCACTCATAGGTGGGAATTGAACAATGAGAACACATGGACACAGGAAGGGGAACATCACACACCAGGGCCTGTGGTGGGGTGGGGGATAGCATTAGGAGATATACCTAATGTAAATGATGAGTTAATGGGTGCAGCACACCAACATGGCACATGTATACATATGTAACAAACCTGCACATTGTGCACATGTACCCTAGAACTTAAAGTATAATAATAAAAAATAAAATAAGTACATAAAAATATAAAATAAAAAAAAAAAGAAGCAAGGGCAGCCGGGTGCAGTGGCTCATGCCTGTAATCCCAGCACTCTGGGAGGCCAAGGCAGGCAGATCATGAGGTCAGGAGATCAAGACCATCCTGGCTAACATGGTGAAACCCCATCTCTACTAAAAATACAAAAAAATTAGCCAGGCCTGGTGGCACACACCTGTAGTCCCAGCTTCTCGGGAGGCTGAGGCAGGAGAATCACTTGAATCCAGGAGGCAGAGGTTGCAGTGAGCTGAGATTGCACCACTGCACTCCAGCCTGGGTGATGGGGTGAGACTCCATCTCAAAAAAAAAAAAAAAAAAAAAAGAAGTGAGGCCTTTAGGAGGTAATTTAGGAATAGTACCCTTTAAAAGAGGCTTGAGGGAACCCCCTTGACCCTTTCACCATGTGAGAACACAACAACGAGGCACTGTCTTTGAAGTGGAGAGCAAGCCCTCACCAAACTCTAAATCTGCTAGCACCTTAATCTTGGACTTCCCAGCCTCCAGAACTGTGGGCAACAAATTTCTGTTGCTTGTAAATTACTCAGTCTAAAGTATTTTTTACAGAAGCCTAAATGAACTAAGATATACAATAAGGTAAAACTCACAATATCTGGCATCCAATCAGAAATTAACAGAAGCACAAAGAAGTGTAAAGAAAATACAAGCATAATGAGGAGAAGAAGCAATCAATCAGAACTGACCCAGAATTGAGACAGATGTTAGAATTTTGCAGGCAAAAACATTAAAATGATTATTATACCTTCATTTTACATGTTTAAAATTTGAAGTACAAGAATAAAAGATATAAAAAGACTCAAATCTAACTTCTAGAGATGAAAAAATACAATGTATCACATGGAAAATATATTGGGTGGGAGTAATGGCAGATTAGACATTGCAAATAAAAGATCAGTGAATTAAAAAGATAGCAATAGAAACTATTCAAAATGAAACACTGAGAGACAAAAGAATCCAATAAAATTAAAAGATGGTAGTGTGTGCCCGTAGTCCTAGCTACTCAGGAGGCTTAGGCGGATCACTAGAGCCCAGGAGGTCAATGTTGCAGTGAGCTATGATCGTGCCACTGCACTCCAGAGCAAGATCCTGTCTCTAAAAAATGAATAAATAATAAACAAAGTGTGAGGTGACAGTGACCAGAATGAAAAGTGAGCTGAACATTGCGTATGATAAAAAAAGACTGTTTTACCTCACAGATGAATTTATTAGTTTCTTGACCCATGAAATGGTAAATATCATGCATGAAGAACCCAGCATTAACCAGACATATAAAGTCTTTGAACCTTGGGAAAGTGACTTATCTTCTAAGTCTTAAATTCACCAAGTGTAAAATAAGAACAACTTTTTTTTTTTTTTTTTTTTTTGAGATGGAGTCTCGCTCTGTTGCCCAGGCTGGAGTGCAGTGTGATCTCGGCTCACTGCAAGCTCCGCCTCCCGGGTCCACGCCATTCTCCTGCCTCAGCCTCCCGAGTAGCTGGGACTACAGGTGCCCGCCAAAACGCCTGGCTACTTTTTTGTATTTTTGGTAGAGACAGGGTTTCACCGTGTTAGCCAGGATGGTGTTGATCTCCTGACCTCGTGATCCACCCGCCTCGGCCTCCCAAAGTGCTAGGATTACAGGCATGAGCCACCGCGCCCGGCCAAAATAAGAACTTCTTTACACAAAATTTCTTCGGCCTGCAGATTCATACCTTCAGCTACTTGAGGGCATTCCCATTTAAATGACCCATAAGCCCCAAAAACTCAGCATGTCTAAACCATGTTCTGCCCTCTACAAACTTATACACTTATACACAGAATCTAAAATAGCCAGACTCATAGAAGCAGAGTAGGATGGTGATTGCCAGGAGCTGGGAGGAGAGGGGAATGGGGTGATGTTGGTCAAAGGGTACAGAAATGGTGACTATGTAGAAGTGATTGATATGTTAATTACTGGAATGTGATGATCATCTCACACTATCAAAACATCACGTTGTGTACCTTAAATATATACAATTTTTTGTTTCTAGGCAGTTAATGATTTGATTGACAACAGCAAAAACCAGTGTAATATATACAAAATTATTTTATGTCAGGAGAAAATGTATCATATTGGCAAGAGAACACGTCCTGCCAACCCCCAAGGAGCAGGCATTGTATATCCACCCTGTGACAGGCCTACTGGGACTGTGGTGAACATGCCTGTACCTCAGTACAAAGCCCCCTTTCCCTGAGAGATGTACAGAGGGAGAATGAAGAGAGTGTACCCAAAAGGAAGAGGGAGAGGCTGGGGCCCTGTGCCCCGAGCTCAGAACTTCACGGGGATGACCAGCCAGAACTTGGGCTGCTTTCGGTCACAGTGCTTGTCAAAGCTCAGCTGCACCGAAGCCTCCATGGCCTGGAGCTTGGCAGCGCTGTTCCCATACAAGAGCATCTCAGCCTGGCGCCGCTCGCCGGGCCGCTCAGTCGGGGGCTCCACCAACCAGTGGGTGTTGTAGCAAAGGTCGTGGTCGGCATTCACGTAGCTGTCCAGGCACTCTGCATCCAGTTGCTGCCGCCACCCTTGTTCTTCTCTGTGCCTCCCGGTTTCTGCAAAGTACTGGCGGAGATCCTCGGTGATTTCCATATTGCTCAGGTCACATTCTACCTCTGCATCTACCCCTCCTCTTTAAACAACGCTTGGTCTTCTCTCGTGGATGCCTGGATCCCAGTGCTGTCATGTGGATGCTGCCCAGACCCTCTGAAATGTGAAGAACTACAGGTGGAGTCCTGCCAGGCCACATGATGGTCATAGAAGGACTGAGGATATCCAGCCTGTTTGTCCTAAGAGCTTTGGAAAAGAAGTGCAGAAAGGAAGTGCCGGCTGGGCGCACTGGCTCACGCCTGTAATCCCAGCACTTTGGGAGGCCGAGGCAGGCAGATCACATCAGGAGTTCGAGACCAGCATGGCCAACACGGTGAAACCCCATCTCTACTAAAAATACAAAAAATTAGCCGGGTGTGGTGGCGGGCACCTGTAATCCCAGCTACACAGGAGGCTGAGGCAGGAGAATCACTTAAAACCGAGAGGTGGAGGTTACAGTGAGCCGAGGTTGTGCCACCGCACTCCAGCCTAGGCAACAAGAGCGAGACTCTGTCTAAAAAAAAAAAAAAAAAAAAGGGAAGCGCCACAAGAGACTGAAACGGGATTCCACGGCCTTCCTGTAGGCATTCTGATGGCTTTGCCATAGAGCCATTGCTTGATGATAATGTTGCCAGTATCTTGCATATGCCAGATGAGAATACCAAGGCCCAGAAGCTTTTGATGTTGATGCCTTCACCACTGCCATCTCTGACTGTGAAAGTCCAAATAGGCACTGAAACACATGGGCGCGCCAGCTTACAGATCCCAGGCAGTGGGCGAGTAGCGGCCTAGTTTTTGTTGGAGAGACAGAGGTGGGGGGAGTGGGGAGAAGGTGGCTGTTGCTGGGGTGACTGGTAGTGTCCTAATATACAGTTTTTTAAATTATTTTTTTATTTTAATTTTTATTTTTAGTTCCAGGGTACATGTGCAGGATGATGTGCAGGTTTGTTACATAGGTAATCGTATGCAACAGTGGTTTGCTGCACCTATCAGCCATCACCTAGGTATTAAGCCCAGCATGCATTAGCTACTTTTCCTAATACTCTCCCTCCCCCTACCCTACCCCCTACAGGCCCCAGTGTGTGTTGTTCCCCAATTTTTTTTGGGGGGGACAGAGTCTCACTCTGTTGCCCAGGCTAGAATGCAGTGGTGCCATCTCCGCTCACTGCAACCTCCGCCTCCCGGGTTCAAGTGATTCTCCTGCCTCAGCCTCCCGAGTAGCTGGGACTACAGGTGCATGCCATCACGCCTGGCTAATTTTTGTGTTTTTAGTAGAGATGGAGTTCGCCAGGATGGTCTTGATCTCATGACCTCATGATCTGCCCACCTCGGCCTCCCAAAGTGCTGGGATTATAGGCATGAGCCACTGTGCCCAGCCTGTTTCACAATTTTTATATGTTCAAAAAACTAAGTTGTCACAAATGAAGAATTTAAAAGACAAAAAAAAAGTTAAAAATAATTGTTAAAACTGACCCAAAAAGGAGTGTCATGCAATTATTAAAAATAAGCCTGCTGGGTGTAGTGGCTCACCCCTGTAATCCCAACACTTTGGGAGGCCAAGGCAGGTTGATCATTTGAGGCCAGGAGTTCCAGACCATTCTGGGCAACAAGGTGAAACCCCATCTCTACAAAAAATACAAAAATTATCCAGGCATGGTGGCATGCTGCTGCAGTCCCAGCTACCAGGGAGGCTGAGATGGGAGGTTCGCTTGAGCCCAGTAGATAGAGGCTGCAGTGAGCCATGATTACACCACTGCACTCTAGCCCAGGCAACAAAGTGAGACTCTGTCTCAAAAAAAGAAAGAAGACTACAAAATATCTAATGACTTAGAGTGATGGCCCAAAGCATCACTCTGTACTACACACACACACACACACACACACACACACACACACACACACACAAAAATTAAGGGAAAGTAAAGTGAGAGAGAGGGAGGGAGGGAGAGAACAGTAGAAAGAAATCCCAAACTGTTTTAAATAGTTTCCTAAAGGATGTTGGAAATGGAGTTTTTCTTTTTGCTTATCAGTGCTGGCTAAATTTTCTATAATGAATATTAAACAAATAAGAAAGTTACTTTTTAATTACAGGAATTCACTAAGGAAAAGATTCCTTTGACAAAAATATAAGCAACTTCTTGGTTTCAAGACCAAGAGAAGCAGCATGGAGGAGTGCTAGGATGCAGATTTAGAGCCACTCTACTTGAGTCTGAACTTGTGCTCCAGCCACTTCTTTTCATGAAATCATAGACCAATGCTTGCTTGGGCCCAGTAGCTCATGCCTGTAATCCCAGCACTTTGGGAGGCCAAAGTGGGTAGATCACTGGAGCTCAGGAGTTTGAGAGTCTCTACTAAAAATACAAAAATTAGCCAGGTGTGGTGGCACATGCTACCAGGTGTGGGAATCGGGAATTGGGAATTGTCCAGCTACTCGGGAGGCTGAGGTGGGAGGCTCATTTGGGCCCACACTCTGGTAAAACACCAAATTTCCCACTTGTTTGTTGTTGTTGTCATTCTTGTTGTTGAGACGGAGTTTTGCTCTTGTTGCCCAGGCTGGAGTGCAATGGCGCAATCTTGGCTCACCTCAACCTCCACCTCCCAGGTTCAAGCAATTCTCCTGCCTCAGCCTCCCGAGTAGCTGGGATTACAGGCACATGCCACCACACCCAGCTAATTTTGTATTTTTAGTAGAAATGGGGTTTCTCCATGTTGGTCAGGCTGGTCTTGAACTCCTGACCTCAGATGATCTGCCCGCCACAGCCTCCCAAAGTGCTGGGATTATAGGCATAAGCCACCACACCCGGCCCCCACTTGCTTTTTGTTTCATATCTTCTCACTTTGCTTACACTGACTTCTTTGCCTGGAATGGACTCTCCTTTTTCCCCTTGGATAACTCTTGTTCATTCATTCAGGTTCTTAATGAAGGTGCCATGCCCAGAAGCTTTCTTCAAAACCCCAGATAATATTAACCTCCTCTTTCCCCTTTTTTTTTCATAATATCCTGTATGTGATCATGACATTTTCTGACTGTGTGATTTTTGCATCCCAAACTATGATAAGTTCAAAGGCAGGAACTATGTTCATTTTTCTTTGTATACTCAGTATTGCACAAAACAAACACTCAAGTATTTAACTGAACAGATACGAACAACACCTCATATAATACTGTACAGATTCATTGAAATTGGCCAAGTCCCTCTTTTCTAATTTCCTTCCTGAATCAAAAGCACCACCATCAAAAAAACTAGGCACCTCTATGTACCAGCTCTGAACTAAGTACTGTGGAATTGGCAATGACTTTGCACTATAAGAAACAGTGATAAAATTATTAGAAAATATGTATAGTGTGAGGTAACATTTGATAAGGTCCAAAGACAAGCTAGAAATTCATTCTGTGTGATTACAAATGCATCCCTGACCTACCAGATTCTAGTTCTAAGTATTGCTTTACCTTTTTAAACCCTTTTTCTATGCAAGGCAAAGATCTTAGATTTTTGCAATACTACATCCACTTTCTTGAATTATATAATTATGTGTTACATTATTGGTGTGATTAAATATAGATGGATATTATCTAGCTAAAAATATAAAGAGATAGATAATGGAAAAGGGGGGTAAAGGAATTAGTAAAGAATTAATATCCTGTGTTAAATTCAGTACCCTAAGACCAGTTTGGATCTTTAAGTGTTTAGGGCTCCAGAGAGAGGGTTGTCCCAGAGAGAAGGGCTATATGAACAGCCCTGCACACAGCCCCTCTGTGTCTTGCCTTCTGCTTGGATTTTTCCTTTTACTCCACAACAGCGTCCAGGAATATCCTGCTTACTCTTTAGAATTCCATAATGCCATATCGACACGTCTCTGAGGAGAGCAGGAGCAGGCTGGGGTGTTCAGAAAAACGTCAATGACTACAAATGGGGGCAAAAAAGTAAAGAAAAACATAATAGCAAAAACTGATGTCCCTATTTCCAAAATAAAGGTCTGGGAGCCTCCAAGCATCAACAAAACCATAAACACACACACAGAATGTACTTAAAACAGCTATTATAGCGCCCAAGGACTAGGAAGCCTTGGCATCTACTGATAGTAGCAATTGCTTCCTCAACCAAGCCTGTGAGGTAGGTGCATTTTACAGCCAAGGAAACTGAGCCTCAGAATGATCAAGAGAATTCCTCAAAGTTGCAAGGTTAGTTTTGGAGACAAAACTCAAACCAGTGTCTGTTGGATTGCAGAGTCTGTGTTGCTTTCATTACACTAAGCTGCCTACTTAGCCAGCTGTATTTTCCTACACATGCAATAGATTTCCTTTCTAATCAATATTACCTATTACTTTAAGCTAAACCTGGTAAGTACTGATTCACATGTAGCTTCAAAATGTTCACCTCCTATTGGCAGAGGCCAGCCTAGCTGCACAGGGGAAGATGACCCAAAATAAACCCATATAAACCAAATACTGCATGTTCTCACTAATAAGCAAGAGCTACGCTATGGGTACACAGGGCCATAAAGAGTGGAATAATGGACATTGGAGATTCAGAAGCAGGGACGGTGGCAGGGGAGAGAAGGATGAAAATTACCTGTTGGGTACGATGTGCACTACTCAGGTGACAGGCACACTAAAAGCCCAGGCTTCACCACTATATAATATATCCATGTAACCAAAAACCACTTGTGCCCTTAAAGCTATTGAAAGTAAACAAACAAGCATTCTTATAAATAAATAAATAAAAAAAATCCATAAGCTCTGTGTTTGTGGCCAATTTTGTGTTTGGCCCAGCTTTTCCTGACGTTCAAGTCTGATTTATTCCTACGAGCGTCCTAACCTGACTACCATGATGATGGGGAAGAATGAAGAATTACAACGTTGGGAACAATATATATATATTTTCCCCATACTCACTAAAATAACCAAAAGATGTTATGGAAACAACTGAAAACTAGATTCAAAGGCCTATCCTAACATTCCTATTCACCACCATGTAAGATAGAAAATAGCAATTTCCCCAGCATTTTGTCAGGCCAAGGCAGGTGGATCACTTGAGCCCAGGGGCTTGAGACCAGCCTGGGCAACATGTCGAAACTACATCTCTACAAAAAAAAAAAAATTTTTTTAATTAGCCAGGCATGATGGTGCACACCTGTAGTCCCAGCTACTTCAGAGGCTGAGGCAGAAGAATCGCTTGAACCCAGGAAGCGGAGGTTGCAGTGAGCCAAGATCACGCCATTGCACTCCAGCCTGGACAAGAGAGCCAGACTCCGTCTCAAAAAAAAAAAAAAAAAAAAAAATTAGCCAGGCATGGTGGTGGGCACCTGTAATCCCAGCTACCTGGGAGGCTGAGGCAGGAGAATCGTTTAAGCCTAGGAGGCAGAGGTTGCAGTGAGCCGAGATCATACCATTGTACTCCAGCCTAGGTGACAGAGCAAGACTATGTTTAAAAAAAAGAAAGAAAGAAAAAAAAGAAACAAAAACAATAACAGATGTTCTCTTCAGCTTTCACTCTCCATTTTGCATGATGTGAAAAGCCATGCCCTCTCCAATAATTTTTGTTCGGTTCTAAGATCTTTATATTCTCATTGTCACTCCTTTCAGCAATTCCCTAACTCCACTGAATTCTGATTTCTGATTTTAGTTATGCCACATATTCATTTACTGAGTCCTAAAAATCTTTCTTATATCATCAAATATTTCTCAAGTTGGCCGGACATGATGGCTTACACCTGTAATCCCAGCATTTTGGGAGGCCGAGGCAAGCGGATCACTTGACTATAGGAGTTCAAGACCAGCCTCGCCAACATGATGAAACCCTGTCTCTACTAAAAATACAAAAATTAGCCTGGCACGGTGGCATATGCCTGTAATCCCAACTACTCAAGAGGCTGAGGCAGGAGAATTGCTTGAACCCAGGAGGCGGAGGCTGCAGTGAGCCAAGATTACGCCACTGCACTCCAGCCTGAGTGACAGAGCAAGACTCCATCTCGATTAAAATATATATATATATTTCTCAAGTCCTTCATATATGAATGTAACAAAACCCCATCACTGTTATCTAAGACATAATGATCTAGTGTGGGGACAGAATAATGAACAGGTAAACACTGTTAAATGCTCTGATTGCAAAAGTAGAATTTACTTCATTCTAGGGTGAGCTGAGAGGTTAGAAAAAGCTTCCCAGAGAAGTAAGAAGCAGGGAATACCCATATTGTTGCAACTGAAAATGTGGTCCATAAAAATAGATAAATCTACAATTATACTTGGAAATTTCAGCATCTCTCTCTCTCTCAAAAATTGATGGAACACTGGGCACAGTGGCTCACACCTGTCATCACAGCACATTTAAAGGCCGAGATGGGAGGATCACTTGTGCCCACGAGTTCTTAACCAGCCTAAGCAACAAAGTGAGACCCCATCTCTATAAAAAATGTAAAAAGTAGCTGGACATAGTGGAATAAGCCTGTGGTCCCAGCTACTCAGAAGGCTGAGGCAAGCAGATCACTTGGGCCCAGGAGGTCAAAGCTGCAGTAAGTCATGTTCACACCACTGCACTCCAGTGCTTCGATGACAGAGTTAGACCCTGTCTCAGAAAAAAAAAAAAATGATATAACAAGTGGACAGGAAATCACCAAGGACATAGTAGACTTGAACAACTATGAACCAACTTGACCTAGTTGACATTTATAAAATACTCGACCAAACAACAGCAGGATAAACATTCTTCTCAAATGCACAAAAAAAAAATCCTACTCTGGGACATAAATCGAGTCTCAATTATTTCAAAAGAATTCAAGGTATACAAAGTATATTCTCTGC
Organism: Symphalangus syndactylus; assembly: GCF_028878055.3. Classification (NCBI taxonomy): domain Eukaryota; kingdom Metazoa; phylum Chordata; class Mammalia; order Primates; family Hylobatidae; genus Symphalangus; species Symphalangus syndactylus. The sequence goes on from NC_072433.2 coordinate 35,027,338, forward strand.
CCACAAATTAATTAAATTAGAAATCAGTAACTGAAAGAGCTCTGGAAAAATCCCAAAATATTTGGAAACTAAATAGTACACATCTAAATAACCCACAGATCAAAGATGAAATCAAAAGAGAAATTAGAAAGTTTTCCAAGCAGCATGAAAATGACAACACGACGTATCAGAATTTATAAAGTGCCATAAAGCAACTAACAGAAATTAGTGCCTATATTAGAAAAGAAGAAAGGTCTCAAATCAATAACTTCAGCTTCTACCTTAGAAACTAGGATAAGAAGAGAAACTACCAATGTCCATCAATGATAGACTGGATTAAGAAAATGTGGCACATATACACCATGGAATACTATGCAGTCATAAAAAAGGATGAGTTCATGTCCTTTGTAGGGACATGGATGAAGCTGAAAACCATCATTCTCAGAAAACTATCACAAGGACAAAAAACCAAACACCGCATGTTCTCACTCATAGGTGGGAATTGAACAATGAGAACACCTGGACATGGGAAGGGGAACATCACACACTGGGGTCTGTTGTGGGGTGGGGGGAGTGAGGAGGGATAGCATTAGGAGATATACCTAATGTAAATGACAAGTTAATGGGTGCAGCACACCAACATGGCACATGTATACATATGTAACAAACCTGCACATTGTGCACATGTACCCTAGAAGTTAAAGTATAATTAAAAAATAAAAAAGAAGAAAAACTAAACCTAAATTAAGCAGAAGAAAAATAATAATAAAAATCAAAGTGGAAATCAATGAAATGGAAAAGCAATAAAGAAAAGCAATGAAACCAAAAGCTGGTCGTTTGAGAAGATTAATAAAATTAACAAATCTCTAGCCAGAATGACTAACAGAGACACACAAATCACTAATATCAGAAATAAACGAGTTACATCATTTAAATTTATTCAGATATTAAAGATAAAAAGCAAATATAATAACTTTACGGCAACAAATTCAAAAACTTAGATAAAATGAAAAAAAAAAATCCTCATGGGACACAAATTACCAAAGCTCATTAAAGAAAAAATAAACTGAAAAGATCTATCTATAAAAGCCACTGAAGTTATAATTTAAAACATCCCCACAAAGAAAACTCCAAGTCCAAATAGCTTCACAGGTATATTCCACCAAATATTTAAAGAAGAAATAATGCTAATTCAATACAAACTCCTCCAAAAATTAAAGAGAAGGGGATACTTTCCAACTTACTCCCTGAGGCTAATAGTACTCTAACACTAAAATCCAGAAAGAAAGCATTACAAGGAAATACACAGATCAATAATCCTCTTGAACTCAGACATAAAAATTCTAAACAAAATTTTAGCATGTCAAATGCTAAATCATATCTCTATATAAAGAATAGTATACCAGGGCCAAGTGAGATTTATTCAAAGAATGCAGGGTTAGTTTAACATTCAAAATTCAATCAATGTAATTTACTATATTAACTAACTAAAGAAAAAAAACATTATTATCTTAACAGATGAAGAGAAAGCACTTGCCAAAATCCAACGTCCATTCCTGATAAAAACTCTTAGTGAACAAATAACAGAGAAGAACTTCCTCAACCTGGTAAAAGCCATTCACACACACAAACATACACACAGCTAACACACTTAATAGGGAAAGGCTTAAATGCTTTTCCCCTAAGATCAAGAACAAATCAAGGATGTCCACTTCTATTTAACATCATACTGGAAGTTCTAGACAGTGCAATCAGGCAAGAAAAAGAAACAAAAGCCATCCAGATTGGAAAAAAGAAGTAGATGGTCTTCTCACAGATAGCACGAAAACCTATATAGACAAACATGAAATTATCCAAAAAGCTAGTAGAACTAATAAGTAATATAGAAAGGTTGTAGGATGCAATATCGATATACAAAAATCTAATACAGTTCTATATTAGCTACAAACAATTAGCTGCCTCAGCCTCCCCAGTAGCTGGGATTACAGGTGTCTCCCATCATGCCAGGCTAATTTTTGTATTTTTAGTAGAGACAGTTTCACCACGTTGGCCAGACTGGTCTTGAACTCCTGACCTCAAGTGATCCACCCACCTCGGCCTCCAAAGTGCTGGGATTACAGGTGTGAGCCACCACGCCCAGCTGGGAAATAGAAATTTTTATAATACCACTTACAATAGCATTCTAAAATGTTAAATACTTAGAGATACCTCTTTTTTTAAAATGGGAAAAGACTCATACACTAAAAATAAAACGTTTAGAGAAATTTTAAAAGAGTTAAATAAATGACAAAGTATACCTTGTTCATGGGTCAAAAGACTCAATATTGGTAAGATGTCAATTCTTCCGCAAATTATAGATTCAAAATAATCCCAATCAAAACCCCAGCAGGCTTTTTGTAGAAATTGACAAGGTGATTCTAGAATTCATATGCAAATGCTAAGGACCTAAAATAACCAAAACAATTCAGAAAAAGAATGAAGTTGCAGAACTAATCTACCTAATTTCAAGAATTTTTTATGATTTTCCTTTTTTTCTTTTTTCTTTTTTTTTCCAGATAGAGTCTTGCTCTGTCATCCAGGCTGCAGTACAGTAGGGCAATCACAGCTTACTGCAGCCTTGAACTCCTGGGCTCAAGCGATCTTCCCATCTTGGCATCCCAAAGAACTGGCATTACAGGCATGAGCCACTGTGCCCAGTCAATAATTATTTAAAAGACACAATAATAAAAACAGCATGGCAGAGGCATAAAAATAAACAAAGGATCCAGAAAAAAATTCACATATAATTAACAGCTGATTTTTTACAAAGAAATATCAGGAATGCAGAAAGGATGGCCTTATTAACAAATAGTGTGAGGTGCAGTGGCTCATGTCCATAATCCCAGCACTCTGAGAAGCAGAGGTGAGAGAATGGCTTGAGGCCAGAAGTTCAAGGTCAGCCCAGGCAACACAGTGAGACCCCCCCATCACTAAAAAAAATTCTTTTTTAAAAACCTACAACTATAAAAACTCTGCAAGATAACTAGGATATACTATTCTAGACCTAGGCCCTGGCAAAGATTTCATGACAAAGATACCAAAAGCAACGGCAACAAAAACAAAAAATCGACAAATGGGACCTAATTAAACTAAAGATCTTCTGCAAAGCAAAAGAAACTATCAACAGAATAAACAGATAACCTACAGGAGAAAATACTTGCAAATTATGCATCCAACAAATGTCTAATATCCAGAATCTATAAGGAACTTAAACAAATTAATAAGCAAAACACAAACCACCCCATTAAAAAGTGGGCAAAGGACATGAACACTTTTCAAAAGCAGGCATACATGAGGCCAGGAGTTAGAGAACAATCTAGGCAACATATGAGACCCCATGTCTTAAAAAAAAAAAAAAAAAAAAAAATAGCCAGGTGTGGTGGTGTGCACCTGTAGACCCAACTACTCAGGAAGCTGAAGTGGGAGGATTGCTTGAACCCAGGAGGCTGAGGCTACAGTAAGCCATGATCATGCCACCCTAGTCCAGCTCAGGCGACAGCGCGAGATCCTGTCACCAAAAAGAAAGAAAGAAAGAGAGATGTACACAAATCAGTAGCTCTGCTACACACCAATAGCGACCAAGATAAGAATCAAATAAAGAACTCAACGCCTTTTACAATAACTGCAAAAATAAAATAAAATACTTAGGAATATACCTAACCAAGGAGGTAAAAGATCTCTACAAGGAAAACGACAAAACACTGCTGAAAGAAATTATAGGCGACACAAACAATGGAAACGCATCCCGTGCTCATGGATGGGTAGAATCAATATTGTGAAAATGACCATACTGCCAAAAGCAATCTACAAATTCAGTGCAATTCCCATCAAAATACTAACATCATTTTTCATAGAATTAGAAAAAATAATCCTAAAATTCATATGAAATCAAAAAAGAGCCCGAATAGCTAAAGCAATTCTAAGAACAAAGAGCCAATCTGGAGACATCACATTACATGACTCTATACTACAAGCCTATAGTGACCACAACAGCACACTACTGGTAGAAAAATAGACACATAGGCTGGGTGCAGTGGCTCAGACCTGTAATGCCAACACTTTAGGAGGCCAAGGTGGGAGGATTGTTTGAATCAGGAATTTGAGACCAGCCTGGGCAACACAGCAAGACCCCATCTCTATAAAAAAGTACAAAAATTAGCCGGGTATGGTGGCACATGCCTGTGGTCCCAGCTACTCAGAGGCTGAGGTGAGAAGATTGCACTTGAACCTGGGAGGTCGAGGCTGCAGTGAGCCGAGATCACACCACTGCACCTCAGCCTGGGCAACAGAGGAGGCCCTTCTCAAAAAAAAAAGGACACATAGGTCAATGGAACAAAAGAGAGAACCCAGAGGTAAATCCACATACCTACAAACAACTGATATTTGACCAACTTCACAAAAATATACACCACACTGGGGAAAGGACACCCTATTCAATAAATGGTTCTGGGAAAACTGAATTGCCATATGCAAAAGAATGAAACTGGACCCCGTCTCTCACCATATACAAAAATTAACTCAAGATGGGTTAAAGACTTAAATGGTTTGGCTCTGGGTCCCCACCCAAATCTCATCTCAAATTGTAATCCCCACATGTCCAAGGGAGGGAAGTAATTGGATCATGGGGGCAGTTTCCCCCACGTTGTTCTCCTGATACTGAGTTCTTACAAGATCTAATGGTTTTATGAGTGTCTGGCATTTCCCCTGCTTGCAATTCCCTCTCCTGTCACCATGTGAAGAAGGTTCTTGCTTCCCCTTTGCCTTCCATCATGATTGTAAGTTTCGTGAGGCCTCCCCAGCCATGTGGAACTGAGTCAATTAAACCTCTTTCCTTTACAAATTACCCAGCAGCCTCGGGTATTTCTTTACAACAGTATGAAAACGGACTAGTATAATGTAAGACCTGAAACTATTTAAAAGAAAAAAAAACTAGAAGAAACCCTAGGAAAATATCTTCTGGACATTGGCCTAGGCAAAGAATTTATGACTAAGACCTCAAAAGAAAATACAAGAAAAACAAAAATAGACAAATGGGACTTAATTAAACCAAAAGTCTTCTGCACAGCAAGAGAAATAATCAATAGAGTAAACAAACAACCTAAAGAATGGGAGAAAATATTTGCAAATTAGGCATCCAACAAAGGATTGGTATCTAGAATGTACAAGGAACTCAACAAGAAAAACAACAAATAACCCCATCAAAAAGTGGACAAAGCACATGAACAGACATTTTTCAAAAGACATACAAGCGGCCAACAAACATATGAAAAATTTCTCAACATCACTAATCATCAGAGAAATACAAATTAAAACTACAATGAGATGCAATCTTACACCAATTGAATGGCCATTATTAAAAAGTCAAAAAAAACCAACAGATGTTGGTGAGGATGTGGAGAAAAGGGAACACTTTTAAGTGTATAGGTACATAGGGGAATACTTATACACTGTTAGTGGGAATGTGAATTTGTACAATTTCTGTGGAAAGCCACCCGGAGATTTCTTAAAGAGCTAAAAATAGGACTACCATTTGATCCAGCAATCCCACTACTAGGTATCTACCCAAAGAAAAACAAATCATTATTTAAAAAAGACACCTGCACTCAGATGTTTATCACAGCATTATTCACAATACTAAAGGGATGGAATCAACCTAAGTGTCCATCAGCAGATGACTGGACAAAGAAAATATGATATATACATCAGAGAAAATTATTCATCCATGAAAAAGAATGAAATTATGTCTTGCAGCAACATGGATGGATCTGGAGGCCATTATCGTTAAGTCAAATAATTCAGAAACGGAAAGTCAAATATCACATGTTCTCACTTGTAAGTGGAAGTTAAACAATAAGGACACATGGATATACAGAGAAATAATAGACAGTGAAGACTCCGAAAGGTGAGAGGATGGGAGGAGGATGACGAATGAGACTGTTTCTATTGGGTATAATGTACAGTATTCAGATGACGGGTACACTAAAAGCCCAGACTTCATTACTATGTGATATATCCATGTAACAAAACTGCACTTGTACCCCCTAAATCTATAAAAATAAAAATAAGAACAAAAGATATGAAGAAGTATTTTAGATTTTGGATATTTTCAGATTTTGGAATATTTGCATATACATATGATATCTTTTGGATGAGACTCAAGTCTTAGCACTTATGTTTCATATACGCTGTATACACATACCCTGTGGGTAATTTTATAGAACATTTCTAATAATTTTGTTCATGAAACAAAGTTCGTATGTTGAACCATCACAAAGCAAAGATGTGGCCAGGCACAGCGGCTCACACCTGTAATCCCAGCACTTTGGGAGGCCGAAGTGGGCGGATCGCCTCCGAGGTCAGGAGTTCGACAACAGCCCGGCCAACGTGGTGAAATCTCATCTCTACTAAAAATACGAAACTTAGTCAGGCATGGTGGCGGGCGCCTGTAATCCCAGCTACTCCGGAGGCTGAGGCAAGAGAATCGCTTGAACCTAGGAAGGAGAGGTTGCAGTGAGGTGAGATCGTGCCATTGCACTCTAGCCTGGGCATCGCAACAAGACTCCATCTCAAAAAACAAATAAATAATTAATTTTATATATATATATAAAACAAATGTAGCACACTGAGGTAAGATGTTAATAAGAGGGGAAGCCACATGTGTGGTATGTGGGATCTCTCTGTTCATGTACTATCTTCTCAATTATTCTGTAAATCTAATACTGTTCTTAAAAAGCCTATTAAAAATTAAAAAAAAAAACACCTAACAATAAAACAAAAAAGAAACAGAATCTCACTCTGTCACCCAGAGTGCAGTGGTGCAATCTCCACCTCCAGGGTTCAAGCAATTCTCCTGCCTCAGCCTCCCGAGTAGCTGGGACTACAGGCATGTGCCACCACGCCTGGATAATTTTTGAATTTTTAGTAGAGATGGGGTTTTGCCGTGTTGGTCAGGCTGGTCTCAAACTCCTGATTTCAAGTGATCCACTGCTCGGCCTCTCAAAGTGCTGGGATTACAGGTGCACCGTGCCCAGCCTGATTAAACATCTAAATTAAACATTTAAGGCCAGGGGCGGTGGCTCATGCCTGTAATCCCAGCACTTCGGCAGGCCGAGGCGGGTGGATCACCTGAGGTCAGGAGTTCGACACCAGCCTGACCAACATGGTGAAACCCTGTCTCTATTAAAAATAAAAAAACTGGCCGGGCATACTTGCATGGGCCTGTAATCCCAGCTACTCAGGAAGCTGAGGTAGAAGAGAAGCTGACGGAAGAAGATCGCTTGAACCCAGGAGGCAGAGGTTGCAGTGAGCCGAGATTGTGCCACTGCACTCAGCCTGGGTGACAGAGGGAGACTCCGTCTCAAAAAAATAAATAATAAAAATAAATTTAAAAAAAATTAGAAGGAACTATTTATATTAGTTCCCTTTGGAGAGAGAGGATGTGAGGAGAAAGATGTTTTTTTCTTCTCGTTTTATCTTATGCCCTTTCCAATTAACATATATCCATGTTAGAATTTCTAAATTTAAAAATGTAAACAGGAGAGTGGATTTGCACCTGTTTTGGTTCAGTAAGTATACAAGTCTATATTATAAAGATCTGGATTTTTTTCCCTAAGTAAATAATGTAGAGCGGAGTGAATGGGTTTATCAAGGGCTTGGATAGATGACCTTAAGTGGCTTGGCATTGTGTAAAGTTTCTATAAAGTTAAAAATAAATATGACAGGGCCAGGCATGGTAGCTCATGCCTGTAACTCTGGTACTTTGGGAGGCCAAGGCGGGTGGATCAGAGGTCAGGAGTTTGAGACCAGCCTGGCCAACATGGTAAACCCCCATCTCTACTAAAAATACAAAAAAATTAACCAGGTGTGGGGGTGGGCACCTGTAATCCCAACTAAGGCAGGAGAATCGCTTGAATCCGGGAGGCAGAGGTTGCAGTGAGCTGAGATCTCACCATTGCACTCCAGCCTGGGGGACAAAAGCAAAATCCCATCTCAAAAAAAATAAAAATAAAAATAAACAAATAAATATAACATACGTTTTACTCCAGAATACATCTACCTTTGTTCAGTTTATACATTTTTTAAATTGGTTTCTGGTGCAATCACCTAATTCTCTTTGAAAAGCAGAATCTGGCCTGCTGAGAAGCCAGATAAAAGCCTCAGCCCTTGAAGCCAGCATTCTGCAGGAAGCATCCTGAGACTTCTACCACGAGATGGCAGCCACTGCCTAGAGATGCTACAACCAGCCGAGGCCACCTCCGTAACACCTCCCAATAAGCTCACAGAACACTAGAGGGCCCTGAGAACTGCTGGTAGGAGCAGGGGTGCATCCGAAAACATCTCCTGGTCAGGGGCCATCCTCCCCATGCAACCACAGGTACACACTCCCGCCCTCATTCACTTCAAGGGTCCTGTTATCTTCTACACAGGTGTGCCTATTATACACATGCACACATACACATGCACATAACCACCCTGCACAAGATGTCCAAGCTGAGAAAACGCTCCTGAACTACCAGATCTCAAGATTCAGAGGGATCTTGCATCTATCTGTTCATTACTTCCTATTTTAAACACAGAAGTCACTGGAGATCTAGCACATCCAATAACAGTTTTAGTGGCAGGACTTACCAGACCTCATTGTCGACCAGGGCGCCAGTCAGTGGAGGATGAACTCCGCACATCCAGGAACTGGAGGAAACCACAACCCATGAAGAGCTGGTGTTGACTGAGCGCTGCTCAAGCCAGGCTCTGTGACATAACTTGATTCCCTTTTTCACTTCAGGAAACTTATTTTCAGTGCAGTGATCACCTCTCCATTGTCATACAATTACCTAGTGGTAGAAAAGAGATTCAAAGCCAAATGTGTCTAATTCCAAACCCCATTCTTTCTCCTGCTCCAGCATTTACTAAAATACTGGAAAACCAAGAACGTCCAGTTATCTGAGAAGAATTTAGTGTCACTTGCAATTTTTCTTCTTTTTACCAATAAGTCCAGTCAAATTACACAAAGAATTTTGCCAAGTGCTAAATAGTAATTGTCCTACCAAAGGCAAGCCATAGCTGAGTGGAACATGGAATTCTAGTCAACGTGAATTCTCAAAGGTACTACATAAAATGGCGTTTTCTGTAACCACAATAGTGCCTAAAATGCCTCAACACCACATATATTTTTTTTAAATTATATGAAAATTGCCACACTCTCAAAAAGTTTAATAAATAAACTGTGCACTCGTAGGGGTTTTTTGTTGTTGTTGTTTGGTTGTTTGTTTTTGAGACAGAATCTCGCTTTGTCGCTCAGGCTGGAGTGCAGTGGTGCGATCTCAGCTCACTGCAACCTCCACCTCTAAGGTTCAAGCAATTCTCATGCCTCAGCCTCCCAAGTAGCTGGGATTATAGGAGCCTGCCACCACCACACCCAGCTAATTTTTGTATTTTTAGTAGAGACAGGGTTTCACCATGTTGGTCTGGTTGGTCTCAAACTCCTAACCTCAAGCAATCCACCCACATCAGCCTCCCAAAGTGCTAGTGCTAGGATTACAGGCATAAGCCACTATGCCTGTAAAAAAGCCCGGCCAGGATTCCTTTTTCACATATGCTACTGCTGGCCACAGGTCATTATCATCAACACACCAATACGTGCTTGAGTTGTATTAATAAAAGGATAAAGTTCGAAACAATGGAAGTGATCATCTCACTCTACTTGCCTAGGTCAGACATCTCCTGTGGTGGTAAATTCTTTTTTATATTTTTTAATTTAATTTAATTTTTTTAAACCAAACAAGCAGCAGCGATGTGGTTGTAAATTCTTATCACGACATTTTCATGCTTTGTTAGCCAGAGAAGAGAGATTAGGAGGGCAGGGGCTACAGACCAGATAGCCCCAGGTCCTCAGCTGTTTCTCATGCCATGGGCTAAAGAAGAGATTATGAAACCTGTATTCAAATAGGCAGGGTTTTGTTTCTTTTTTTCTCCTGGCTCTAATGATCAGATACAGGCCTATGAATAGAAGGTACACAGATAGAGTTTATCTCACCATAAGGTAGAGCACTGTCACACCCAACACTGTCTCACGATGAAATAGGTGGCCTGGTGAGGGCATCAATAAATATTTGATGAACTTGATAGCAGCAGGAGGCAGACAAATCCCTACTCAGACATGAGCAGGTCCTCAGTGAAAACCGGACCTTCAAACTAAAGACAGTTTAAAACTTGAAAGTCAAGCTGCAAGTCCCAGGTAAATCCACAGATGGGACTGAGAACCTCTTCCTGTTTGGCATGCTTTCCTCTGCTTGATCCCCACCCTTTACTTATTTTACATATACCTACCCTTCCCTAGTTGGTTTTATATACACTGTCACGCCCACCCTTGGTTGGTACCTTTGTTTTAGCCTGTTTTGCGTAATCACAAACCATCAGCATGCACTTCCCATTCTGAGCCCATAAAAGCCCCAGATCCAGCCACACTTAGAAAGAAACCACCTGACTTTGGGTGGAGGACCACCCTAGCATCCCCTCTCCATTGACAGCTGTTTCGTCACTCAGTAAAATTCTTCTCCACCCTCCTCACCCTTCAATTGTCAGCATAACCTCATTCTTCTTGGATGCAGGACAAGAACTTGGGACCCACTGAACGTGGGTACAAAGAAGGCTGCAATACCATGACCCTCCACTCTCTGCTGGCGGAGAGCAGCTGCCCCACGTGAAGGGAAGCAGGGGCAGGGCAGAGCCAGCCCCAGAGCTGCTGGCCGGAGCAGGGCGACAGGACTGACAGAGCTATTAACATGCCACCACCTGTCAGGCTGTGGACGGCCAGACTAAAAGAGTTATTAGCATGCTATAACACCCACTCTGGGGCTTCCAGGTCTCAGGCACCCCTGCTTGGGCACCACTGTGCTCCCCTCAGTGCAACACACCTGGTCCAGCTGCAAGCCCCACATGGAGCCCACTCCTGTGCCAGCACTTGGAACAGCCAGCCAGATCCCACACTTGCTGGCTCACAGACCCACTTCTGCCAGGAGCTGAGCACGCAGTTGCATTGGCCATGGGATTGTGCCGGAGTGCAAGCCAGGTGTGGTCTGGTGGGCCAAGTAGATGGGGGCATCTTCTACAGCAAGCTCAGGCCCAAGTAAGGCCTGGGCAAGGGTGTCGCCACCAGAGGTCTCTGGCTGGCAGAGTGTCCAAGAAAAATCCTGCATCAAACTGATGAAATCCATAAACAGAATACCATTCTATAATATATATGTGATGTGCTATGCCAGGTTCTAGGCGCACAGAAAATATCATAGGTGGGCCCTGTCTCTGCCCTCACAAGCCTTCATAGAGAGAACAGACAAGAAAAAAATGGGGAATTATCATTATAAAGTATGAAACGTATTCTAATAAGAACTGCGTTAAGAAGCCCATCAAAAAAGCACTTAACTCTGTCTCTGGGTAGTCAGAGAAGGCAGAGAAGGATTCCCAAAGGTTACCTAATTTGAGACCTAAGCAGTAACTGGGAATGAACTGAATAAAAGAGATAGAATGAGAGGATTTTCCCCCTAAAAACAGTGTTCCTGGCTGGACACGGTGGCTCACATCTGTAATCCCAGCACTTTGGGAGGCTGAGACAAGTGGATCACCTGAGGTCAGGAGTTCAAGACCAGCCCGACCAACATGGTGAAACCTGTCTCTACTGAAAATACAAAAATTAGCCAGGTGTGGTGTTGGGCACCTGTAATCCCAGCTACTCAGGAGGCTGAGGCAGGAGAATCACTAGAACCTGGGAGGCAGAGGTTGCAGTGAGCCAAGATCATGCCACTGCACTCCAGCCTGGGGAACAGAGTGAGACTCCATCTTTAAAAAATAAATAAAATGTTCCTTCCCAAACAGTTTTCTAGGACCTCCTTCAAAGATGGAGTCTCTGTCACCCAGGCTGGATTGCAGTGGCACAATCTCTGCTCACTGCAGTCTCTGCCTCCCAGGTTCAAAGGATTCTCCTGCCTCAGCCTCCCAAGTAGCTGGGATTACCAGCACATGCCACTACGCCCGGCTAATTTTTGTATTTTTAGTAGAGACAGGGTTTCACCATGTTGGTCGGGCTGATCTCGAACTCCTGACCTCAGGTGATCCACTCACCTCAGCCTCCCAAAGTGCTGGGATTACAGGTGTGAGCCACCACACCTGGCCATCTTTTTTAATAATTAAAACATCCACAAGAATCTTCGTTTAAGGTTACATGGAGTTATGTGAAAGGGTTTACTGAAGAAAGGGTTTACTGAAGTTGAAATTCACAAAAGCAAGGAGAGAGCTAGCCCTGGGCCTGGAAGTGGGCCAGACACCGCGGCTTAGATTAAGGCAGGAGAATAGCTTCCAGTTTGAAGTTAAAGTTTGTTTTTACTTTCATGGCTCTTTCAGGTGCTTAGTGTGAGACAAAGCAGCAAGTGCTAAGAGGCCGTATTTGCTCATTTCTGCTTGAACCCAACTCTGATAAAATACAGCTCTCAGGAAGAATGTCTTGAAGTCAGAACAGGACAGAGCACACAGCCTCCCACATCTCTCGCCTGAGTCAATACATTCCTTAAAAGATAAATGAGGCCAAGTGCAGTAGCTCATGCCTGTAATCCCTATACTTTGGGAGTCCAAGTCAGGAGAATTGTGGGCCCAGGAGTTAGAGATCAGCCTGTGCAACATAGCAAGACCCATTCTCAAACATCATTTTTTTGTGGCATACAACAATCTAATATAATTATTGATACATATGATACATATATTAAGGCATATTATCAGAATTTTAGGAATCACATACAATTTTAGAATACATATTGAGAACATATTTATACAAATATAACCTCCCCAAAAGTTAGACACTATTTCTTATTTGACATTCCTATATGATTTTTAACATATCAAATCTTGTATTATCTCTTGGACTTCCAGGGGCCCTAATATTCAGAAAATTAGCTTGAGGTCAAAAAGACTGTATTTAGAAACTGAAATTTTGATTTTACCAATTCAAATATCAAAGGTTTAAGACAGTTGCTCAATATAGAATCACACGTCACTTTGTAAAATAAGGCATTCGTTTAGCCAAAGCAGTAACTCAAAGATTTCAAAAAACAATCTTTAGTCTTTGATAGAAGACTCAGTTTCCTAAACAATCACAAGACCTAATAAAGATACCATGGGGCAAACACTGAATCTGTCTCTTTCTTGCCCCTTTTTTTGTAGTTTACTCAAAAGGTAAACAAATACCTTTTAATACCTCTTATTAATACTACCAAAAAATCTTGTTCAAAAAAGAAAAAGTTTACCTTTGTATCAGCGTATTAATGTTAAGCTAATTTTAACAAAATCTTTTTATTTTATTTTATTACTATTATGCTTTAAGTTTTAGGGTACATGTGCACAATGTGCAGGTTTGTTACATATGTATACATGTGTCATGTTGGTGTGCTGCACCCATTAACTCACCATTGAGCATTAGGTATATCTCCTAATGCTATCCCTCCTCCCTCCCCCAAAAAACCTTTTTTTTTTTTAAGGTAGATGATCCTTGCCTTTCCTTTTCCTACACATAAGATAATGTCCAGTAGGGTTAGTGGTTATGCTTCTATAAGCTATAACCAGATGTACTTTTTTTTTTTTTTTTTTGAGATGGAGTTTTCCTGTCGCCAGGCTGAAGTGCAGTGGCACAATCTCGGCTCACTGCAACTTCCACCTCCTGGATTCAAGTGATTCTCCTGCCTCAGCCTCCCAAGTAGTTGGGACTACAGGAATGCACCACCACATCCAGTTAATGTTTGTATTTTTAGTAGAGATAGGGTTTTGCCATCTTGGCCAGGCTGGTCTCAAACTCCTGACCTCAGGTGATCTACCTGCCTCGACCTCCTAAAGTGCTGGGATTACAGGCATGGGCCACTGTGCCTGGCCTGGATGTGATTTTACACATACTGAACCTCTGCCACCTGTGTATGAGCAGTGGGCACTTCTGGAGCAGTCTGATAGGACATCTCTAACAGGCCACTCCCAGGCTGTAGGCTTCGGTTTCTAGCCCTCGGTAAGACTTCTGAATAAAACTATCTTTAATTCTTTAAAAGCTTGATGTTTTTCCTTTAATTAACATTAGCATGATTTAAACAGAACTATTTGGAGGAATTAAATGTTGTGAATTTGTATACTGGTTTCTGTTTCTCCAAATTGTGGTTAGGAGGGCAGAGCACAAATCCTAACTATTGGCCAGGTGCAGTGACTCACGCCTGTAATCCCAGCACTTTGGAGAGGGATCACTTGTGCCCAGGAGTTCGAGGGCAGCCTGGGCAACATGGCAAAACCCCGTCTCTACCAAAAAACAAAAATTACCAAGTTTCCTAACCCAATCTCTAAATAAATAAACATTTAAAAATAAAACTAAAAAAAAAATCCTTACTATTGAGCACAGAGAATGTCTCCCCAGTAAAGCCTCAAGTCTTGACTTTGAAGTCAATGACTGCACCCCTCTCCCTGCTCTCCACACTCTGCAAGCTGACTCAGGCCTGGGGTTTGTCTGAATCCCCTCAGTGAGCCATGATCATGCCACTGCTCTCCAGCCTGGGTGACAGAGCAAGACCCCTATTAAAAAAAAAAAAAAAAAAAAAAAAAAAAGCTGGGCGTGTTGGCTCATGCCTGTAATCCCAGCACTTTGGAAGACCTAAGGTCAGGAGTTTCACACCAGCCTGGCCAACATGGTGAAACCCGTCTCTACTAAAAATACAAAAATGAGCCAGGCGTGGTGGTAGGCGCCTACAATCCCAGCTGCTCGGGAGGCTGAGGCATGAGAATCACTTGAGCTGGGGAGGCGGAGGTTGCAATGAACCAAGATCATGCCACTGCACTCCAGCCTGGGTGACAGAAGGAGACTCCATCTCAGAAAAAGACACACAGAAAACCTCATCAGGCTGGTGGGACATCTCTTGCCCCCCTCCTACCTGGGAACATCTTGACCTTGACTGTGCTACCTTGTTCTTTGATGTCTTCTAGCTTTGACCGGTGCTGCTCCTTCTGATAACATCTGTCCTTTTTCTGCTTAATAAACTTTTTACTCGTTTTTCTAGACTCAGCCCAGGTGTTCCTGCCATCCCAGGCTAGATGTCTGTTCTGCACTCTTCTGCCAGTTGCACTTGAATTTAGTAGCATTTGTCACTGTGCTTAAAGAGCACAAAATCACCGTTCCCACCTTCAAGCTGCTCATAGGCCTGTGGCAGATGCAGTATATTCTTTCATAATTGCCCTGTTTTGCAACATCCCCTAGCGTGGCTACTTCTGCTCTCAGCACATAATGGTTGACCATTGAGACTGATGGCACACAGGGGACAGGGGACACCAAGGCAGTTGAGGGCCCCACTGGACATGGTTGAACTTACCTGCATTGAATGCTCATAGGAGGAGGCTGGCACCTGCTTCTCTCTGTTGGTAGGCAGATCTTCCAAGGCCTCCTGAAGTTACGTGGAGTTACGTGAAGTTATGCAGGCTACATAGAGATTAGACTCGAGGCTCAGGGCACTAAAGAGACTGTGAAGAGTTTTAAGCAAGGAAGAGATGAATGGCTGCTTATTTTAGAAGGACCCCGCAGGTTGTTCTGTGGGGAATGTTCTGGATGAGTGAGAAGAGTCCTGCAGTCCACTGAGGGGCTCTGGGTGTGGGCCAAGAGAGTACTGATGATGGCGGCCATGCAGATGGAGAAAGGCAGGGGGTGACGAGGAGATGACTGCGGCTGAATCCCCACTTTGCTCCTCCCTGGCTCCCTGGCTATGAATCTTGGGCACCAACTTCACAGCATCACTGTGAGGAATACAAGAGTGAATGAGTGTTTATAGTTACTATCATTACTATTACTTGTGGGGACAAGAGTGGCTTTATTTTAAATGCTAATCTACCATGTGACTTCTGACTAATCCCAAGTCCAGGAATGGCTCTAAAATGTTTAGCAGATGTGTTACTCTTTCTGTAAAACATCTATTCATTGTAAGTTTCACCTATTCCTCCAAAAAACAAAAATGAACCCTGAATGCTGTTGCAGAAATCATACACTGTGATGCCCCCAGAAGCACCTACACACTCCTCCCACAGCATGCATACTTCCCCCACCCCAAGATGTAAGCCCTGGGTCAAGGGGACTGTGGTGCAAAAATCTGCCTGTCTTGCCAGTTGCCCAAGACCACGTTTCAGTTAAGTTCCCCCGGTAAGTCTTATACAGAAAAACTAGATTTGTCTGCCTCCCTCTTTGGTTTCGGGGCTCCTTCAGCATTTAGGGGTTGCTTTGCATATACAACTCTTTCATGGAACATTACCATTCCAGACATGTTCTGGAGATCAACTGGGAAGCATGGGAGGTGAGAGACAGACAGACCAAGGATGACTCTTGGATCTCTGGCTTAAGGGAGATATAGTCAAGTCAGATATGACTCATCCATGGGCATGTCAGGTCTTGGGAGTGGCGGGAGGAGGACAGGTATTTGGAATCTGTGGTGGGATATATTCAGGCCCTCATGCCTCAGCCCTGGCTGGTGCTGGTGCCTGGTCCTCACCCCCCTGAACAGGACAGGGTGGATCCAGCACAGGCAGCCAGAGGGGCAGGACTGATTGGAAATTGATTGGAAAAAACAATAGGCCACCTATCTGAAAGGCAAAGCTGACAGAGATTCATGCGGCCCTGGGTGAGTCACTTCACCATCTGGGACCTGTGCTCACAGGTGTGAATGGGAAAGAAAACTGCCCAGCCCTTCCAGACACTATGGCCATGAAGTACAGATGATGTTCAAACTCCCCCTCTTCCTTCCAGGCCCTGCTCACACACCACCTCCTCCATGCACCTCTCCCAGTTCCCCAGCCAGAAGCAACCTCCCTCCACTCTAAGCTCCTAGAATCTCCACACTGAGTACTTCTATCTACCCCAGGCCCTGGCACAGGACAGGACACACCCAGGCACTCACCAGCACATTTGCTGCTCTGTTCCCCATCCCTGCAAGCAGCCAGCAGGAGCCCAGGGCCAGTCTAGAACCTGCGGCTCCTGCTGTGGTGACCCAAGCCAGCAAGGGAACCGGGGTTCTTCTGGTGAAAAGTCTGAGCATAGGGCAGAATGAAGGGCAATCAGGACAGCCCCACAGGGGCTACAAAACAGGGGCCACAGATGGACACTACTATAAAGAATTTTTTTAAATCACTTATTAAATTCCTTATAATTATCAGGTAGGGTTTGTGGTTGTACTTTTTCTGAATAATTTCATGTGCACAGAAAAGTATCTGAAGACACTCTGTGGGCCAGTGGGAGAGGTCTCCAGAGGGGCTGCTAGCCAGAAACTACTATGTTCTATGGGGGCTCAGGGGATGCTGTCTGGCCATGAGGAGGAACAGAGTCACCAGCAATGACTCCTCCTGCCTCTTCCTGGGCCAGGCTGCCACTGGCAAGGCAGTGCCTTCCCGCAGGACTCCTTCAGTTCTTCCTGAGGCTTTGCATTTCCCCTGGAGCAAGCTGAGCCCGGGATCGCAGGGTTGTAGGAATACAAAAGGCACTGGTCCAAAGGAAGGGCTACTGCTCCAGATAAAAGCAGTCCTTTCGGCGGGCGCGTTGGCTCATGCCTGTAATCCTAGCACTTCGGGAGCCCAAGGCAGGAGGATCACTTGCGCCCAGGAGTTTGAGACCATCCTGGGCAATATAGAGACCCCATTTCAAAAAGAGAAAAGAAAAAGCAGTCCTTTCAACCAGCACTATCCCCCACAAGGATGAAAGAAAAAAAAAAAAATCGGTCCTTTCAACCAGCACTATCCCCCACGAGGATGCTACCAAGGCCACTGAGGCCACCCAGCATCCCTGTCCCTGGCTCACCCGGCCTCCTCTGTCCTTCTGGCCTGATGGGTTTGGAATCTGCCACACATCCATTCCTCATGCCTCCCACACACAGAAAACAGGCATGCAAACATGCACGTACACAGACACACCTGCATAGAGACACACACCACTCACCGACTTTCACATATGCACACACATGTAAAAACGACAAGGTCATGCTCAAACACCAAGTCCACACCCTCCACAGGCTCCAGCTGGCCACACACACACACACACACCCCACCCATGTCTACAGGAGCATCTCACACACACTTGCTCTTACACATTTAAATAAATGTCTGTGTAGAGGGGGCTGTCTTGCTGCTCAGGGATTGCCAGCACATTCCCCGATAGTGTGAGTCTGCACAGGACACTCCCTCTCAGAGTTCTGGCCCTGGGGGAAGACTTTCCGGTTTTTTTCTTCCTAGAGCCTGAAGGCTAAATTACAGAATCCACCCTATAGCCTGGGCTTGGAGTGAAGGCCCCAAAATGATTCCTGGACAGGCCACAGAAGCGGCTCACAGCTGGGTGCAGATCAAAGGGTCTTCTTAGCTGTTTATATTTGGTGTTGGAATTGATATGGGAATCTACGCTTCATCTGCGCTTGTGTTTCTAATCTCAAACCCCATTTTGCTGTGTGATCTTATCAATACCTCCCTCTTTTAGCCTCAGATTTTCTATATATATTGTGGGAAGTCTGGAGTTTGGGACATGAGTTTCCGGTCTCAGGCCTCAGTCTAACATCTATAAATGGCTGGTAAGACATGAACCAGTTTTTTTTTTTTTTTTTTTGAGGAGTTGCGTTTTTTGCCCAGGCAAATGTGCTGGTGAGTGCCTGGGTGTGTCCTGTCCTGTGCCAGGGCCTGGGGTAGATAGAAGTACTCAGTGTGGAGATTCTAGGAGCTTAAGAGTGGAGGGAGGTTGCTTCTGGCCATTGCATGACCTCGGCCCACTGCACCCTCCGCTTCCCAGTTCAAGAGATTCGGCCGCCTCAGCCTCCCAAAAAGCTGGGATTACAGGCATGTGCCACTATGCCAGGCTAGTTTTTTTCTTTTCTTTTTAGTAGAGACGGGAAGACGGGGTTTTACCATGTTGACCAGGCTGGTCTCGAACTCCTGACCTCAGGTAATCCACCCACCTTAGGCTCCCGAAGTGCTGGGATTACAGGCATGAGCCACCACGCCCAGCCAGGGCATGAACCAGATCTATGATACTCAAAATGTGGTCTAATAGCCCCTACTGACCTCACCTGGGAACTTACTAAAAATACAGAACAGGTGTAGTGACTCACACCTGTAACCCCAGCACTTTGGGATGCCAAGGTGGGCCAGTCACATGAGGTCAGGCGTTCAACACCAGCCTGGCCAGTATGGTGAAACCCCGTCTCTACTAAACACACACACACACACAAAAAAAATAGCCAGTCATAGTGGCAGGCCCCTGTAATCCCAGCTACTTGGGAGGCTGAAGCAGCAGAATCTCTTGAACCTGGGAGGCAGAGGTTGCGGTGAGCCAAGATAGTGCCACTGCACTCCAGTCTGAGCAACAGAGCAACACTCCATCTCAAATAAATAAATATTTTAAGAAATAAGAAATAAAAATACAGAAGCAGCCGGGCATGGTGGCTCACATCTGTAATCCCAGCACTTTAGGAGGCCAAGGTGGGTGGACTGCTTGAGCCCAGGAGTTCAAGACTAGCCTGGACAACATGGCAAAATCCTATCTTTACGAAAAATACTAAAATTAGCTGGGTGTGGTGATGTGCGCCTGAAGTCCCAGCTACTCAGAAGGCTGAGGTGGACAGACGACTTGAGCCCCGCAGGTCAAGGCTGCAGTGAGCCTTGTTTGCACCACTGCACTCCCGCCTAGGCAACAAAGTGAGACCCCCATCTCAAAAAAAAAAAAAACAAAAAACAAAAAAACACTGAAGCAGTCACACCCCCACCCTACAACACCATGCTGAATCAGAACCCGCAATTTCACAAGTTCTCAAGGTGATGTACAGTAAAAGCACTGCTCCAAATGAGCTCTAAAAGCTTTTTCAAGTTTCTAGAATTCTACGTACTCCACAATTTCAACAAGATTGGGGTGGCAGTGGTCAGGCGCATGTAGTTGCAGCACTTTGGGAGGGGAAGCGGATTACGGGGTCAGTACTTTGAAACCAGCCTAGCCAACATGGTGAAACCTCGCCTCTACTTAAGATACAAAAAACAAAAAAAATTACCCGGGCGTGGTGGGCGTCTGTAATCTCAGCTGCTCGGGAGCCTGAGGCAGGAGAACCACTTGAACTCAACGTGTTCAAGAATTGGTGGGTTCTTGGTCTCACTGACTTCAAGAATGAAGCCGCGGACCCTCGCGGTGAGTGTTACAGTTTCTAAAGGCGGCGTGTCCGAAGTTTTTTCCCTCCGGTGGCTTCGTGGTTTCGCTGACTCATGAGTGAAGCGGGAGACCTTCGCGGCGAGTGTTACAGCTCTTAAAGCGGTGCGTCTGAAGTTGTTCATTCCTCCTGGTGGTTCGTGGTCTCTATTGCTTCAGGAGCGAAGCTGCAGACCTTCGCGGTATTACAGCTCACAAAGGCAGTGTGAACCTAAACAGCAAAAAGAACATAACCTTCCACAACGCGGAACGGGGCCGAAACACGTTGCCACAGCTACCTCAGACAGCCTGCTTTTATTCTTATCTGGCCCCACCCCCATCCTGCTGATTGGTCCATTTTACAGAGAGCCAATTGGTCTGTTTTACAGAGAGCTGATTGGTCCGTTTTGACAGGGTGCTGATTGGTGCATTTACAATCCCTGAGCTAGACACAAAAGTGCTCCATGTACCCACTAGATTAGCTAGATAAGAGTGTTGATTGGTGTATTTACAAACCCTGAGCTAGACACATAGTGCTGATTGGTGTATTCACAATCCCTAAGCTAGACATAAAGGTTCTCCAAGTCCCCACCAGATTAGCTAGATACAGAGTGCGGATTGGTGCTTCCACAACCCTGAGCTAGACACAGGGTGCTGATTGGTGTGTTTACAAACCTTGAGCTAGATACAGAGTGCTGAGTGGTGTATTTACAATCCCTTAGCTAGACAAAGGTTCTCCAAATCTCCACTAGACTTAGGAGCCCAGCTGGCTTCACCCAGTGGATCCCGCACCGGGGCGGCAGGTGGAGCTGTCTGCCAGTCCCCCACCATGCACCGGCACTCCTCAGCCCTTGGGCGGCTGATGGGACCGGGCGCCCTGGAGCAGGGGGTGGTGCTCGTCGGGGACGCTCAGGCCGCGCAGGAGCCCACGGTGGCGTGGTGAGGAGACTCAGGCATGGCGGGCTGTAGGTCCCGAGCCCTGCCCCGCGGGGAGGCAGCTAAGGCCCGGCGAGAAATCGAGTGCAGCACCGGTGGGCCAGCACTGCTGGGGTACCCACGCACCCTCCGCAGCTGCTGGCCCGGATGCTAAGCCCCTCACTGCCCGGGGCCGGCGGGCCGGCCCACCGCTCCGAGCACGGGGCCCGCCAAGCCCACGCCCACCCGGAACTCTAGCTGGCCCACAAGCGCCGTGCGCAGCTCCTGTTCCCACCTGTGCCTCTCCCTCCACACCTCCTCGCAGGCTGAGGGAGCCGGCTCTGGCCTCGGCCATGCCAGGAAGGGGCTCCCACAGTGCAGCGGCGGGCTGAAGGGCTCCTCAAGCGCAGCCAGAGTGGGCGCCGAGGCTGAGGAGGTGCCAAGGGTAAGCGAAGGCTGCCAGCATGCTGTCACCTCTCACCAGGAGGCAGAGGTTGCAGTGAGCCAAGATGGCGCCACTGCACTCCAGCCTGGACAGCAGAGTGAGACTCTGTCTCAAAAAAAAAAAAAAAAAGACCGGGTGCCATGGCTCACGCCTGTAATCCCAGCACTTTGGGAGGCCGAGGCGGGTGGATAATGAGGTCAGGAGATCGAGACCATCCTGGCTAACACAGTGAAACCCCATCAATACTAAAAATACAAAAAATTAGCCGGGCGTGGTGGCATGCCCTTGTAGTCCCACCAGCTACTTGGGAGGCTGAGGCAGGAGAATCACTGGAACCCGGGAGGCTGAGTGAGCCTAGATCGCGCCACTGCACTCCAGCCTGGGCAACAGAGGAGACTCAGTCTCCAAAAAAAAAAAAGAAGATTGAGATGGGAGCATGAGGCTTTTGGTTGAGAAGAGTTGGTTACTTAGCAGGAAAGCTTTGTCTGTATTGATCCCTGGTGACCACAGAACAGCTTTCATAATTTCAGCAGAATGTCCAGCTGTGGTCAAAGTAATTTTAAAACAACAATACAGCTGGGCATAGTGGTTCATGCCTGTAGTCCCAGCACTTTGGGAGGCTGACATGGGAGGATCACTTAAAGCCGGGAGTTCAGGACTAGCCTAGGCAATACAGTGCGACCCCATGTCTACAAAAAATTAAAATAAAATATTAGCTGGGTATGGTGGTACATGCCTTTAGTCCCAGCTATAGGAAGACTGAGGCGGGAGGATCACCTGAGCCCAGGAGTTCAAGACTGCAGTGAGTTAGCATTGTGCCACTGCACTCCAGCCTGGGTGACAGAGCAAGAACCTGTCTCTAAAATAAAAATTAATATTAAATAACAATACAAATGATGATGTAAGCAAGCAGGTGAAGACAGGACCTTTCTTTGACTCAGGACCCCCTCATTGTTCGACCTTCCCAAACCCTTCCTCCCAGGTGAATCCAATATACATATATATATATATATATATACACATATATATACACATATATATATACACATATATATACACATATATATATACACACACACATATATATATACACACCTGGATCCATGGGTGAAAAGGATCCCCGCAATCATTTCTGAGGTCATTCTGGAAATGTTTTCTCTGGGTCTGTCTGGGAGCCAGCAGGAAACAAATGGGAGAGGCCCAGAGAAGCTCTGGATGCAGCAGAACAGAGCATGGTGTCTAGTAAGTTCTGAGTGATGGAACTTGGCACCATGAACGCCTGAACCCAAAGGTCACTCAGACTGCCTAATCCAAGGACTTGCACATTGTTTTGTTAAAACTGATTCTGGCTGGGCACAGTCACCCAGGAGTTCCAAGATCAGCTTAAGTGACAAAGCAAGACCCTGTCTCCAAAAAAACAAAACAAAAAACAAAAAAAAAACTGATTTTACGTCCCAGCAGAAAGCCGGGTGAGAAACGGAACGAGGTCAGCTCTTCCAGGTTGGCAGATGAACTGGGGGTCCCCAGGACAGGCTGCAGCCTCTGCACTGCAGATACCCAGAGCTCTCGCCGTGCTGCTGCCCAGGCAGCAGGGAACCTCTCACCCCTCCCCACCTGGGTGACTTGATGGCAGTGGCAGCTTCTCCCAGCCTGAACCATGCCAGCCAACAGGTCTCCTGGCCCAGTCTTGCCAGGCCCAGGCAAAGCCCCTGCAAGCTGCTAGGACACAGTGCCCTTGAGTGGCACAGGTGTGGCCAGGCAAAAAGGCGGGTCTACTGACACAGGCTTGGTCACCTCTGTAGGCCATGGGGCTGCGCAGATCTGGATCCTGGGTTACCTGCTCTGTCCCAATTGGACAAGACCTCCCTAGGCCTGAACCAGCCAGGAGATGAGGGAGCGCAGTACAACCACAGATGGACCAGTCAGCAGCCATCAGACAAATCTACCAGACCTTAATATAGGTAGAGAGAAATGGTAGAATAAGAGACCACATTTGGCCAACTGGAAATGCCTACCACCCTTTGGAAAGATTTACTGGCTGTGTGTATAATACACAGAAGGCCTGTGTATATAATATGAAAAAGGTAATCTCAACTTGCCCCCCAACTTTTTAAAAGAAAAAATTTGGCTGGGCTGGTGGCTCATGCCTATAATCCCAGCACTTTGGGAGGTCAAGGTGGGAAGATTGCTTGAGCGATCAGCCTAGGCACATTCACGACCAGCCTAGGCAACATAGTGAGACTCCCTTCTCTGCAAAAAATTTAAAATTTAGCGAAGTGTGGTGATACACACCTGTGGTACCAGCTACTCAGGAGGCTGAGGTGGGAGGATGCTTGAGCCTGAGAGGCAGAGGCTGCAGTGAGCTATGAGCGTGCCACTGCACTAGAGCCTGGGCAACACAGCAGAGCGAGACCCTGTGTTAAAAATAGTAAGAAAAAGAAAAAAGGAAACATTTGCAGCCAGGCACAGTGGCTCACGCCTGTAATCCCAGCACTTTGGGGGGCCGAGGTGGGTAGATCACCTGAGGTCGAAAGTTTGAGACCAGCCTGGCCAACATGGTAAAACCCCGTCTCTACTAAAAATACAAAAAGTAGCTGGGTGTGGTGGTGGGCACCTGTAATCCCAGCTACTTGAGAGGCTGAGGTATGGGAATTGCTCAAACCCAGGAGGGTTGCAGCAAGCCGAGATTGTGCCGTTGCACTCCAGCCTGGCCTACAAGCGAAACTCCGTCTCAAAACAAAACAAAATATTTGCTACATCTAGTCCTTCTAGATGTAAAGAGGTTGCCAACTATGACAGAGTTAGAAAATCACACATCTTGTAAACATCCACTTGTTTTTTTAAAAAATCATAAAGAGGTATGTCTCCTGAAAATGACTTTTTTTTTCTTTTTTTTTTTTTTTTTAGACAGGATTTTGCTGTCACTTAAGCTGGAATGCAGTGATGCGAACATAGCTCACTGTAGCCTCAAATTCCTGTGCTCAAGCAATCCTCCCACCTCAGCCTCCTGAGTAGCTGGGATTACATGCACATGCCACCATAACCAGTTAATTTTTTTTTTATTTTTTTGCAGAGATAGGGTCTTGCTATGTTTCCCAGGCCAGCCTAGAACTCCTGGCCTCAAGCAGTCCTCCTGCCTCAGCCTCCCTTAGTGCTGGGATTACAAGCATGAGCTACCCCACCCCAATCCTGCCACCCCTGCTGGAAATGACTTTTTGAAATGTAGAAGCACCAAGAGTGACACACGTCCACGTTTGTACAGGGGGTTAGGGGACGTGAAGCAGAAGACCGTGAGAAGGTTCTATGCCACGCAGGTCATATGGAGAAGATGTTTTCATATTATAATCATTGTTCTGTGTGTGCATTTTATTCTTCACTACTTTATATATAGTTGACAGTGCAAAGTACTTTTTTGAAATATCTAGTCTTTCTAGACATTCTGAAGTGCCTGACATATGTTAAAATAGAGGTAGTAAAATATCACATTTTCTAAAACTGTTTTTTTGAGACAGAGTCTCGCTCTGCCCAGGCTGGAGGGCAGTGGCTCGATCTCGGCTGACTGCAACCTCTGCCTCCCACGTTCAAGCCATTCTCTTTCCTCAGCCTCCCAAGTAGCTGGGATTGCAGGTGTGCACCACCACAACCAGCTAACTTTTGTATTTTTAGTAGAGATGGATGGGGGTTTCACCATGTTGGCCAGGCTGGTCTTGAACTCCTGACCTCAAACAATCCGCAGACCTCTGCCTGCCAAAGTGCTGGGGTTACAGGCGTCCTTTTGTTAAAATTCACATGGAATGTTTTTGCGTAGTACACGTCGTGTTTGTGCACCACTTCAGGGCAAGAAGGAAGCTCACTGTAGCCTCTCAAAGTGCAATGAACTCTGCACCACTGTGTTTATAATGAAGCAAGATTAACCATTAGCCCTTCTGTCTGTGCATTTTGTTTTACTTATCTGTGTATATCGTGCACATAAAAGAGAAACGAGTACTAATTTACAACAGCTACTCTTTCTAGATGTTAGAGAGGTTGCCAGTGTATGACAAAAGCAAAAGTAGGGTTAAACTCATATATTTTGTACATTTTGTTTTAAAATTCCTAGGAAAGATTGTCATCTGAAAATTTGAGCATTATAGCCCACTGCGTTGGTGTAGAAGGGAACAGTTTTAGGCCAGAATGTTCATATTTTGAAGACACTGTCAAATGATAACTATTGTGCTCACTTTGGCAGCATATACGCTAAAGCTGGAATGATACAGAGAAGATGAGCATGGCCCCAGTGTGAGGATGACATGCAAATTCATGAAGCATCCCATATTTTCTAATAAGAAAGAAAGAAAAAAAAAAAAAACAGGCTAGGCACAGTGGCTCATGCCTGTAATCTCAGCTTTTTGGGAGGCCAAGGTGGGCGGATCATCTGAGGTCAGGAGTTTGAGACCAGACTGGCCAACATGGTGAAACCCCGTCTCTATTGAAAATATAAAAATTAGCCGGGGATGTTGGTGCATGCCTGTAATCCCAGCTACTTGGGAGGCTGAGGCACAAGAGTTGCTTGAACCCAGGAGGCGGAAGTTGCAGTCAGCTAAGATCCAGCCTGGATCACAGAGCCAGACTCTGTATCAGAAAAAAAAAAAAAGAAAGAAAGAAAAGAAAAAAAAACTGCAACTATTGTTTCATGTATGAGGTTTATTCAGTACTGCTGTGTCTATGGAGTACAAATATCCTTACCTGAAACATCTAGGCTGAAATATGTAGATGTTTACAAGTACCCAACATATGTTCAATATAGAGGTAGTAAAATATCAATTTGTAAATATCTTTTGCTGAAATTCATAAGAAATATTATCTTTTGGAAATAAAATTGTTAAACCACCTCTATGAGCAGGATAGTACCATCTATACTTGTTCAATTGTTTGCAGGAGGTGGGAGGGAAGGAATTGCAAAAGATTATATGCTAGTGCATTCACACTTGGAAATTTTCAGACACCGTTTTTCTGCGCATTTTGTTTATTTTGTTTTGCTGTGTATCTAGTGTATGTAATGGACAAATGAGTCCTAATTTTGCAACACATAGTCTCTAGATGTTAAAGAGGCTGCCAGCGTATGACCAAGTCTTAGTAAAATTAGCTCATTTTGTACAGTTTGTATTGAAATTCATAAGAAACGCTGTCCTCTGTAAATGACTTTTGGATATGAGTTTGTGCAACCTCTGTAAGCATTACACATGCCTGTACTAGTCCACTGGATTGATGACAGAGAGAAGGAAGTGAGGAGCACATGGTTCAAGCCAATGATGGTCATACTTAGAAGATACCTCAAATTATATGCAAAAACCTCAATTACTTTTGCACCAACCTATAACAATTGTTACATGTATGCAATTTTTTTTTTTTTTTTTTGAGATGAAGTCTCGCTCTGTTGCCCAGGCTGGAATGCAATGGTACAGTCTCGGCTCACTGCAACCTCCGCCTCTTGGGTTCAAGCGATTCTCCTACCTCAGCCTCCCACGTAGCTGGGATTGCAGGTGCCCACCACCATGCCTGGCTAATTTTTGTATTTTTAGTACAGACAGGGTTTCTCCATGTTGATCAGGCTGGTCTCGAACTCCCGACCTCAGGTGATCCGCCCACCTTGGCCTCCCAAAGTGCTGGGATTACAGGCATGAGCCACAGCGCCCGGCCCACATGTGTGCAATTTTAACAGTGCTGTGTATACAGTGGACAAGTTCTAATATGAAATCTCTGGGAACAGTATAATCTCTGTAGTTGTTCATTGGGTTGAGGGAGATAGGAGGGAAGAAATTGCAAAATGTGTTTTGTTACTGTGTACTAGAAAATTTCAGCTTATCACATGGGTGCAGTGGCTCATGCCTGTAATCCTAGTGCTTTGGGAGGCTGAGGCGGGCAGATCACCTGAGGTCAGGAGTTCGAGACCAGCCTGGCCAACATGGCGAAACTCCATCTCTACTAAAAATACAAAAATCAGCCGAGTGAGGTGGGAGGCACCTGTAATCCCAACTACTTGGGACGCTGAGGCAGGAAAATCGCTTGGACCCGGGAGGCGGAGGTTGCAGTGAGCTGAGATCGTGCCATTGCACTCCAGCCTGGGCGACAAAAGCGAAACTCCATCTCAAATAAATAAATAAATAGAAAATTTCAGTTTATCCATTGCCCTATATGTTACATGCATTTCACTTAACTTTTCTGTACTGTATGTATTGTGTATATACTGGACAAATGAGTCCTAATTTTATAATATCTAGTCTCTAAATATTAGTAAATAACACATTTTGTACAGTTTGTGTTAAAATTCATGAAAAGCTGTCTTCTGAAAAGGACTTTTGGAAGTGAAATTATAACATCTCTTCTAAGTGACACATGTCCTTATATCCACCAGATTGGTGGTGGAGAGGAGTTGGAAGAAATGAAGGATTCAAACCAGAATGTTCCTTGGCACTGACAAGGAAGTGAAAAAGTAAAAAGAAAAAAAGAAAAGAAACAAGAATATTCCTATTTAGAAGATACTTTCAGATATAACCATTGCGACATGTGTCATTTATTTAACATTACTGTGTGTATAGTGGAAAACTTAAGTCCTTATTTTTTTTTTAATTTTTTTTTTTTTTTGAGACCCAGTCTCACTCTGTCACCCAGGCTGGAGTGCAGTGGCACAGTCTCAGCTCACTGCAACCTCCACCTCCTGGGTTAAAGCGATTCTCCTGCCTCAGCCTCCCAAGTAGCTGGGACTACAAGCACATGCCACCACTCCCGGCTAATTTTTGTATTTTTAGTAGAGATGGGGTTTCACTATGTTGATCAGGCTGGTCTTGAACTCCTGGCCTCATGATCCGCCCACCTCAGCCTCCCAAAGTGCTGGGATTACAGACATGAGCCACTGCACCCAGCCTAAGTCCTTATTTGAAACATCTACTCTTTCTAGATATTTAGAAGTGGACCAAGTATGTTAAAAGTAGAGGTAGTAAATAACACATTTTGTAGATACCCTTTTGTTAAAATTCATATGAAATATTGTCTTTTAGAAATTGATCACGCCACTTCTCTGAGCAGTACACATTATTATATTTGTGCTAGTTCAGGGAGGAAGGAGGAGAAGAAAGTTCAAAGGGCTTTATACAAGAGTGTTTATGGTGAACAACATTTGACCGTTGTCCCTTATGTCTGTGCATTTAATTTTACTTTGCTGTGTATCTAGTGTATATAAGGGTCAAATGAGTCTTGCTTTACAACGTCTAGTCTTTCAAGATGTTAAGGAGCTTGCCAGCATATGACAAAAGTGAAGTTAGTAAACTAATACACTGAGTACACTTTACGTTAAAATTCATAGGAAAGACTGTTCTTAAAAACACTTATGGAAGTGAAATTGTTAAAATCTCTTGTAAGGCTAGGCGTGGTGGCTCACACCTGTAATCCCAGCACTTTACGAGACCCAGGCAGCTGGATCACCTGAGGTCACGAGTTTGAGATCAGCCTGGCCAACATGATGAAGCCCCATCTCTACTAAAAATACAAAAATTAGCTGGGAATAGTGGTGGGTGCCTGTAATCTCAGCTGCTCCAGAGGCTGAGGCAGGAGAATGGCTTGAACCTGGAAGGCAGAGTTTGCAGTGAGCCAAGATTGCACCATTGCACTCCAGCCTGGGCGATAGAGCAAGGCTCTGTCTCAAAAAAGAAAAAAAAAAAGAAAAGAAATCCCAGGCTGGGCACAGTGGCTCATGCCTGTAATCCCAGCACTTTGGGAGGCCAAGGTGGGCGGATCACGAGGTCAGGAGTTCGAGACCAGCCTGACCAACATGGTGAAACCCCATTTCTACTAAAAATACAAAAAAAAAAAAAAAAAATTAGCCAGGCATGGTGGCATGTGCCTGTAATCCCAGCTACTCAGGAGGCTGAGGCAGGAGAATCGCCTGAACCTGGGAGACGGAGGTTTCAATGAGCCGAGATTGCGCCACTGCACTCCAGCCTGGGCGACAAAGCGAGACTCCGTCAAAAAAAAAAAAAAAAAAAAAAAGGAAAAAAAATTAAAATTAAAAAATCTCTTCTAAGCATTGCCGATGCTTATACTTGTCGCCTGGGTTGATAGAGGTAGGAAGGTAGGATTCTAGGCCAGAATGTTCCTAGTTAGAAAACATATTGAAATTATGGCCTTTTTAATGTATGTGCACTGTTTACTCAATGGTACTGTGTGTATAGTGAAAAACTTAAGTCCTATTTGAAACAGCTTATCTTCCTAGATGTTTAAAAATGCACAAAAATATGTTAAAAGGGCTAAAGTAATACCCTTCAAGGTTTTTTTTTTTAATATTATAGGAGTGGTTGCATTTTGGGGACAGAATTGTTAAAGTTGGTGTCTTGGAGGGTATGCTGACTGCTCATTGGGTGGTGGTGGGTGATGGGGAGGAGGAAGTTTGCAGAGAGAAGGGTTCTATGCCCATGAGTTAGATTAGTTCAGATGGCCTAACCATTGTTCTGTATGCACATTTTAGTTATTATTGCGTGCATTAAATAATAAAATAAGTTATAATGCTCAAAGTATGTTAAAAGTAGAGGAAGTAAAATAATCCCTTTATAAATGTACTCTTGTTCGTTTTTACAAACGCCTGTCTTCTGGGAGAGACCTTTGTCCCTAGACCTCTTGGAGCTAGACATAGTCCTGTACTTAGTCCCTGGAATGGTGGAAGGAGAAGAGAAAGGGTGGAGGAAAGGGCTCTTCGGTAAATACCTAGAAGATGGTTTTAAATTAAAATCATAGGTCTACGTGTGCATTTTTAGCAAATTACCTGTGTTTCTTGAGGACAAAGTTCATTGTTTTGCAACATCTAAGCTTTATAGATGTCCCAAGGTGACAATGTAAGACAGGAGTATTCAATCTTTTGGCTTCCTGGGCCACACTAGAAGAACTGTTTTGGGTCACATGTAAAATACACTAACACTGATGAAGAGCTAAAGAAAAAAAAATCGCAAAAAAACTCATAATGTTTTAACAAAGTTTATGATTTTTTTTGAGATGGAGTCTTACTCAAAAATCAAAAACCTGTTGATTTTTTTAAATGAGCATTTACTCCATATTGTAAAATACAGAGAAATGGAGACATGGTGGTTGACCCCGAGGGGGAAGGAGTGCTGTCATTTGCTTCTGAGACTGTCAGAGCAGGTGGACAGCTTAAAGGACCCGTGGCTCAGGACCAAAACCTGAAATGCAGGATTCATGAATCCAAGTAATTAATAGTAGGGTTGGAAATATGAGGTGCATGGGTGAAAAAGCCCAGGGCAATGGCCAGAAGGGGCAGGTGCACAGAAGACGGGGGTGGAGGGAGATTGGGGAGGTAGACAGCCAGGACAAGGAAGATAATCAGGAGGGGCATAGGCCATGTCTTTTTTTTTTTTTTTTTTTTTTTTTTTTTTTTTTTTTTTTTGGAGACGGAGTCTCGCTCTGTCACCCAGGCTGGAGTGCAGTGGCGCAGTCTCGGCTCACTGCAAGCTCCGCCTCCCGGGTTCACGCCATTCTCCTGTCTCAGCCTCTCCGAGTAGCTGGGACTACAGGCGCCCGCCACCACGCCCAGCTAATTTTTTTGTATTTTTAGTAGAGACGGGGTTTCACCGTGGTCTCGATCTCCTGACCTCGTGATCCGCCCGCCTCGGCCTCCCAAAGTGCTGGGATTACAAGCGTGAGCCACCGCGCCCGGCCTGGCCATGTCTTTTCCTTCCTTCCTCCTCCACATACCACATTACCTCTGTCCTTTAAAGTTCAGATCAAATGTCACCTCCCCCATGAAGGCTTCCCTGATTTCCACAGCTGACATTGAGCCCTTCCTCCTCTGTGCTCCCCTGGCTCACTCTCTCCTCTATCTGATCTTTGCCACACTCTGCCTCCCCCTATTTTAACTTCCCCGCCTCACCCCTCGCCCCCCCACAGGGTCTCACTCTGTTGCCCAAGCTTGAGTGCAGTTGCACAGTCTTGGCTCACTGCAACCTCTGCCTCCCAGGCTCAAGCGATCCTCCCACCTCAGCCTCCCAAGTAGCTTCAACTACAGGCACACACCACCACGCCTGGCTAATTCTTGCATTTTTTTTGTAGAGACAGGATCTCACTATGTTGCCTAGACTGGTCTAGACTGGTCCTGGACTCAAGCAATCTTCCTGCTTCAGCGTCCCAAAGTGCTGGGATTACAGGCATGAGCCATTGCACCCGGCCCATATTTTAACTCTTTTAAAAGTTAACTGGTGTATGTCCTTTGCACTCCAGCTGCCTTGAATGGAGATGTGATGGATGAAGCTATGGCTACTATCTTGGACCACTGGGAGTCAACCACACTTTAGGGAGGGCGGGGCGAGGATCTGGAAGGACCTGGCTTCCTAAGGACTCAGTGGGTCAGAAATGCCACCCCAACCCTGGACTGCGTATCTCCAGATTTTTATGTGAGAAAGATACATTTTATGTTAACTCAATTATTCGGGGTCAGGCCGGGCGCGGTGGCTCACGCTTGTAATCCCAGCACTTTGGGAGGCTGAGGCGGGCGGATCACGAGGTCAGGAGATCGAGACCACGGTGAAACCCCGTCTCTACTAAAAATACAAAAAAATTAGCCGGGCGTGGTGGCGGGCGCCTGTAGTCCCAGCTACTCGGAGAGGCTGAGGCAGGAGAATGGCGTGAACCCGGGAGGCGGAGCTTGCAGTGAGCCGAGATCGCGCCACTGCACTCCAGCCTGGGCGACAGAGCGAGACTCCATCTCAAAAAAAAAAAAAAAAAAAAAAATTATTCGGGGTCTCTGTTAATTGCAGACAACCCCAATTTTAACTAAAGCATTGGGAATTATTTCTGACTCCTTTTCTACCTTTCTCTTCATCTAATCACCAAATCCATCTGATTGTACCTCCTTGATATGCCCCAGATCTGTAACCTTTTCTCCATCACTGTTACCTCTGCCTGAACTCAGGCAATCAGAATTTCCTGCCTGGATTCCTGTGTAAACCTTCCTTCTACCTAGTCTCCCCACTGTAGGGTTGTTCCTTCCAATCCACCTTTCATATCAGGAACTCAAATTAGCACATATATGTGTGTGTGTGTATATATATATATATACACACACACACATACATACACACATATTTATATATATGTATATATGTATATATGTATATGTATAGATGTATATATGTATATATGTATAGATGCATATATGTATGTATGTATAGATGCATATATATGTATATATGTATATATGTATGTATATGTATATATGTATATATGTATGTATATGTATATATGTGTATATGTATATACACATACACACAAAAAAACTATATGCACACACACACACATATACACACATACAGAAAAGTACAGAATCCAATGTGACAAATACTCAACCCCAAAATGGTGACAATTGTTAATCTTATCTGTATTTTTTTTTCTCTTTTTTTTTTTTTTCTGGTGTCAGAGTCTTGCTCCGTGCCCAGGCTGGAGTGCAGTGGCACGATCTAGGCTCACTGCAACCTCTGCCTCCCAGGTTTAAGTGATTCTTCTACCTCAGCCTCCCAGGTAGCTGGGAATATAGGCATGTGCCACCACATCTGGCTAATTTTTGTATTTTTAGTAGAGACGGGGTTTCACCATGTTGGCCAGGCTGGTCCCTAATTCTTGACCTCAGGTGATCTGCCCGCTTTGGCCTCCAAAGTGCTGGGATTACAGGCGTGAGGCACCATGCCTGCCTCTTATCTATAATTTTTATGAAGCAAATATGACAAAGTTGTCTCCGTCCCTCCACAAGGGCAAATACGCTCATGCCCTCCTAATCCTGTATTGAACTATATCCTTGGCATATTTTTTCAAACTTTTACATACATTTATGAATAAATGTATGTTATGGTTTCATGTATTTTAAAAATATTATCTAAGTGGCATCATATTATATGTATAATTCTATAGCATGTTTATGTTTCTGAGGTCTGTCCATGGTGACATCTATTGAGTTCATTCATGTTAGTAGTTCTGTAATGCTCCATCATGAGACTGTTGCAGACCATCCATCTCTTCCTCCATCAATGGGCAACTAGGTTGTTCCCTATTTTGCTTTTATAAACAATGCTTTACTGACAGCCTTAAAAATGTATGAGAAGATCTCTAGGGTTTATACCTGGAAGTGTAATTGTTTTGGGAATAGTAGTTGTTATGGGTTGAAATGTGCCCCCAAAAAAGATATGTTTAAGTTCTAACCTGGGGAACCCATTAATGTGATCTATTTGAAAATAGGGTCTTTACAGATGTAATCAGGCAAAGATGAGGCAATTAAGATGCACCCTACCCCAATATGATTCGTGTCCTTAAAAGAAGAGAAGAGACAGACAGGGAGAGAACACCGTGTGACACCAGAGGCAGAGATTAGTGATGCCTCTAACAGCACACGAATGCCCAGGAGTGCAGACAATTGCCAGAAGCTAGGAGAAGCATGGAACAGAGTCTCTGAGACCTCATAAGGCACAAACCCTGCCAACACCTTGATTTTTGACTTTGGGCCTCCAGAATTGTGAGTGAATAAATTTCTGTTATTTTAAACCACCCAGTTCATGGGGATTTGTTACAGCAGCCTGAGCAAACTGATGTACTGGTATATTCGAAATGCTTGTTTCTTGGTGCTGTAAAGAAATAACACTTGAACATAAATTTAATTTCCTTAGCAAGGCCATTTTTATACTTTCTGCAGAAAGGGTACACTCAACAGCAGTTTTGCCATGAGAGTGCACCAAACAAAGGAGACAGGGTCACTTATAACCTGATGCATCCACCTTGCTGCTGTGTCCGGTTTTCATTGGCTGGAACAGGTCCTCACATTTTGTATTTGTTCTGACTGGCTAGCAACTTAGAACTTTTTAAAGAGAGAAAGGCAGAGGAGAGCAAAGGAAGGAGGAAGTAACTTGTGGAATGCTGAGAAAGGTAAAAACACCTTCAAATAAGGAAGAGGAACAGGCTATGACCTAATGCTTGCTTGGACCAGTATAAGCATGCCAGGGCAAATATTTAAGCTAAATGATGGGAGCTAAGAACATAAAGTACATTGATTTCTTTATTATGGCTAGCAGATATTTAAGAATGTTAGTACAGGTCTTTGAATACATTTTGTTTTTAAGAGAAGTTACTATTTATTTCTAATTAGACAGGGAGGAAAGTCTTTGAAGAGGAATCTCTACTTTACTTTTTACAGGTAGAATCCCAAGTCATGGCCTATAGGGGCATAGGTCAAGGTCATATGTGAGCATAAGGGTCTGAGACAGTAAATTGGAGCTGGGCTGGAAGGACCTAGAATGTGGCCATAAGTAGGGGTTTAGACTTTACCATTCAGGCAACGTGGAGCCACAGAGGAGATATTAAATTGCCAAGGTACACAGTTCTATCTCAGTTTTATTTTATTTATGTATGTATTTATTTATTTAGAGACAGCGTCTCACTCTGTTACCCAGGCTGGAGTGCAGTAGCACAATCCTGGCTCACTGCACTCTTGAATTAATGGGCTCAAGCAATCCTCCCTCCTCAGTCTTCTGAGTAGCTGGAACAGGCGCGCGACACCACATCCAGCTAGTTTTTTTTTTTTATTTTTTTAAGAGATGGTGGTTTCATCTTGTTGCCCAGGCTGGTCTCAGGCTCTTGGTTTCATGCCATCCTCCTGCCTCAGTCTACCAAAGTGTTGGGTTTACAGGCATAAGCCAACACACCGGGCCCCTACCTGGGTTTAAGAGACGAGTATCAGAGAAATAGACTACACATGAGAAAGACTCGTTTGACTTGTGGATGTGTCTGAAATTCATTTGCTTTTTCCTTTAAAACCGATTCATTTCCTTCCACAAAGAGTTATCAGGATTTGACATACACGAGTTTGTCATTAATGACCATGGGTTATTTTGTGCTTACTAAATCAGGCCCTGTTTTAGACATAATCTGCTAATCTTATTAATCCTCACAACTGCCCCACAAAATACACATGAGACCCTCTCCATAAAAGGGTTAAGGAAGCCAGGCGCGGTGGCTCATGCCTGTAATCCTAGCACTCTTGGGAGGCTGAGGCAGGAGGATCACTTGAGATCAGGAGTTTGAGACCAGCCTGGTCAACATGGTGAAACCCCCATCTCTACTAAAAATACAAAAATTAGCCGGGCGTGGTGGTGGTGCCTGTAACCCAGCTACTCGGGGAGCTGAGGCAGGAGATTCGCTTGAACCCAGGAGGCAGAGGTTGTAGTGAGCCGAGATCACGCCACTGCACTCCAGCCTGGGAGACAGAGTGAGACTCCATCTCAAAAAATAAATAAATAAATAAAAGGGTGGGGGATAAGGAAACATCCAGGAAGGACGTGACATGACTTGTGCTTAGGGAAACTATTAGGGTTGAAAGTAAGGCCACCTTGGGTCCTAATGGCTGTAAGGCATCAGGCAAAATACGTCAACTATGTCAGCCTACATTTTCTCATCTTTCAAACTGCCATAACAGCAGCCACCTCTTCGGCCGGCCAGGCCTGGCCCGGCTGGATTAAATGAATGAAGCGCAGCAAGGGCTGGGCGTAGGTAAACTGTGCAGTCATCCTCTTCCACGACCTCCGCTGAGCCCACGCCGCTCCGCCCGCCGGCCGCCAGGGATCGCTGTGACGCGGCTCGGGCCCAGCACGCGGCCGCTCTGGCCCGGGGAAGTCGCTGTCCTTACCTTCAACAGGAGCCCGTTCCCTGTGTGTGTGTCCCCTCGCCCTCTGTTCCGTCCTGCGGCTGCCCACTGCCCTCCTACGGTCCACCATGGCCCTGCTGCACTCCGGCCGCGTCCTCCCCGGGATCGCCGCCGCCTTCTACCGGGGTCTCGCCGCTGCGGCCTCTGCCAGAGCCAGGTAAGCCAACGGAAACGGAGATGAAGCCAGGGCGATGGCCCTGCCCCGCCGAGCTGCGAGCACCCCAGGACATTCACCCCTCCCGGCTCCCAAATACACACTGTCACTCACACACACACACTTTTCTGCCACCCCCTCGGCTTTCCCTTACTGGGGGCTGAGGATTGAGCGTCCGTGCCCCACAATGATCCTCAGGATCCCACATCCCTCTGGTCCCCACATTGGGCCCTGCAGGAGGGCGTGCAACGCAATCCCTAGGGAAAGGCAGTGTGGCCCTCGGCGGCTCCCGGACTCCCGTTCAAGTGGGAGGGGTGCGGACAGTACTGGGGCAGCGGCGCCGGGGAACGCCCGTGCCCTTGATGGGGTGCCCTGGGGGCGGCGGGCGCACCTGTCCTGGCCCCCGACCCGCCCGAGTCGGTGGGCCGGCGGCGGCTGGCTGCCGCGTGTGTGCCCGGGGCGGGAAGCGTGCGAGAGGAAGGTTTCTGGGGCGCCGGCATTCGGGCCTCGCTTTCCTCCCCGCACCTGCGACCTTGGCGTGCGGCATCCTCCTGACCTTGCGACCCCCCGAGGTGCCTATGACCCCGGGGCCCGTTTGGCCTTTGCTTGGGAAAGGGTCGAGGTGTAGTGTGCCTCTTTTTTTGTTTTGTTTTTTCCTTATTGCCCCTAAGGAGGTCCGGTTGCAGGGAGGCCATCAATCTTCCTCTCCATCTCCCTGTGCTCTTTCATTCAGTAAATATTTCGTAACTGCAGTTTCTCAGAGCCAGGCTCTGGACCAGATGCCAGCGATACAACTGTGAACAAAGCGAGGGAAGGACAATGACAAATTGTCATTGCTCAAAAAATGACAACGTAATTTCGTACTGTGGCGTGTATAATAGTATGGAGGGAAATTTCAGAGCTTGAAACGAGCTCTAGTGATTCATTCCCAATGGAGACCGGAGCCAGACGATTAATTCAACTCAAGAAGCCGATTTGGAGCACTCTCCTTAAGCACTACCTTAATAAGGAACTGAGTTTTAAAACCACCCCCAAGCAGGTATTAACTGCAAGGAGCAAAGCGCAGCTTGGCCTTTCGTTTGAATGTATGCTCTGTGTCTTTCAGCCAGCAGGGCCCCACAGCCTTGGCAGTACAGTTTTGCCCAGGCTTCGCACTTTCTTGTCTTCCCGACTTGGCTCCTTCCTGGCCCACTGTCAATGTGTGCTCTTTAAGTCTGCCTACCTAGTGGGCCACAGCCAGGAGGAGTTATTTATGCAGCAAATTTGGAAAACCAAAGGAGTGCTTAAAATTTCTGGCAAGAGAAAGTATGTTTCCCTATTGTAGTAATCTTAAAATAATACCTTGTTTTATGGATTTGGCTAGATCGCCTGAAGCTCTCGTGCTTGGTGAAAATCCCTTGGGGTCAGGGTTAGTCATTCTTTCAGTTTGGGAGTCTGACTCATTTTTCTTTTCTGTATTTTTCTCACTAGAATATAAGTTCCATGAGAGCGGAGACTTTACCTACTTTATATTCACTGTTACATCTCAGCACTATTAACAGTTCCTGGCATGTCTCTTATATTGGATATTTTTATTTTAAGCCCTGATTTTTCACGTAATGCAACAGAAACAAATACAGTATGACATTTTAATGTTGTATCTTAGATCAAAATCTGAACATAGGCTGATCCAAGTGTAATGGTGTTTACAACTAATTGATCATAACCAGTTACAGATTTTATTGTTTCTTCTCTCGACTAATCTTACACAGGGGAACCACAGTGCTGCAAAATATGTACAAAAAAAAATTCCCTTTTTTTTTTTTTTCTTTAAATACAGGGTCTCACTCTGTTGCCCAGGCTGGAGTGCAGTGGCACAATCATGGCTCACTGCAGCCTGACCTCCCAGGCTCAAGTGATCCTCCTGCTTCAGCCTCCCAAGTAGCTGGGACTACAGGCATACACTACTACACCCAGCTAATTTTTCTTTTTTTTTTTTTTTTTTTTTTTGAGACGGAGTCTTGCTCTTTCACCCAGGCTGGAGTGCAGTGGCGCGATCTCGGCTCACTGCAGGCTCCGCCCCCCGGGGTTCACGCCATTCTCCTGCCTCAGCCTCCCGCGTAGCTGGGACTACAGGCGCCTGCCACCTCACCCGGCTAATCTTTTGTATTTTTAGTAGAGATGGGGTTTCACCGTGTTAGCCCAGATGGTCTCGATCTCCTAACCTCGTGATCCGCCCGCCTCGGCCTCCCAAAGTGCTGGGATTACAGGCGTGAGCCACCGCGCCCGGCCTAATTTTTCATTTTTTGTAGAGACAGAGTCTCCCTGTGTTGGTCTCAGACTCCTCCCACATCAGCCCCCCAAAGCTCTGGGATTATAGGCTGAGCGACCCCACCTGACCAGAAAATAAATTCTTGAAATAGTTGAGCACCTAATGTTGAGGAATTACTCTTCAGATTTAAATAATGATACCTGATTAGGTGATAGAATCAGATGCCATATTTGGCATGAAAGTTAACCGTTCAGGCAAGATCAGACTTCCCTCCTTACACTGTGGAAGTGATCTTTACCTAGCTCCAAATGGTAAAAGTGGAAAATACTTAAACTGAACTCATCGACGTTTCTATTTAAATGGCTTATTCTAATACAATAAAACCTTGTCTGTTGTTATTCTGAAGAACTGAGGATTTCTCCAATGGCATACTTGGAACTCTTTGTAAATATGTGGAACTCTTTGTAAATTCAGGTGTATCATTTAGCTAAACACTGCGAATAAAACTTTCTCTTGTTGACCTGTACTGTAAATGTATAGTGACATGAGATCAGACATAGTTGCAGTTGAATGAAGAAAAAAAAAAGATACTAATGTATTTAGATTTATAATGATTTGCTTTTAATTATTTAATTCTGATTAAAAGATACTAATGTATTTCGATTTATAATGATTTGCTTTTAATTATGTAATTCTGATTATTTACTTTTTGGTGAAATAACTCATCAGGTCTCGTGAGACTTTAAAAATGCAATGTGCAACTGTGGTACCATAACCATTGGTTAAAAGATCACAGACCAGGCGCAGTAGCTCACACCTGTAATTCTAGCACTTTGGGAGGCTGAGGCAGGTGGATTGTTTGAGCTCGGGAGTTCTAGACCAGCTGGGCAACATGGCAAGACCCCGTCTCTACATAAAATACAAAAATTAGCCGGGCATGGTGATGTGCACCTGGAGTCCCAGCTACTTGGGAGGCTGAGGTGGGAGGATCGCTTGAGCCTGATCGCTTGAGAGGTGAAGAGTTGCAGTGAGCCAGCTGATCACGCCACTGCACTCCAGCCTGAGCAACAAAGCAAGACTGTGTCTCAAAAAAAAAAAAAAAAAAAAAAAAAAAAAATCACAACTGTGCTATTGTCTCTGCCATTTTTAGCTCTGTGATTGTGGGCAAGCTAATTAACTTCCCTTCTGATTTTAAAGTAAGAAGAATGTGAGGAAAAGCAGTTTAAAAACTGTAAAACTTTAAGTAGGCTTAAGCTCCAGGGAAACTGCAATGTGATTTGGTTGGAAAGGCTTACCTGAATACTTTGTACCTAACCTCTCTTGGATGACCAGTCAATATTGCTCAGTGTTTGAGGCTTTGTGCTTGTATCCAAAGTGTACTGATAGAAATCACTTTCTAGGTCACAGGTTATCAGCATGAGTTCTGCCCCTAGAACACTCTTATTTTCATCTACTCAATTCCTTTAAAAACATCAGAGTTCTTACAATGTGTGTGTGCGTAGTCTTTACCATTTTAAGAAATGGAATAATGAAAGGCATGGAGGAGCTGAAAGATGGTTACTAATGTGGGGCTAATCAAATTGAGTATTCCCTCTAGGCCAAATGCCGTGGCTCACACCTGTAATCTCAGCACTTTGGGATGCTGAGGCAGGAGGATCACTTGAGCACAAGAGTTGGAGACCAACCTGGGCAATATGGCACAACCCCATCTCTACAAAAATCTAGCCAGGCACGGTGGCACGCACCCGTAGTCCCAGCTACTCGGGGAGGATCACTTGAGCCCGGGAGGTAGAGGCTGCAGTGAGCCGTGGTCATGCCACTGCATTCTAGCCTGGGTGACAGAGTGAGACCCTGTCTCAAAAAAAAAAAAAATTTGTATCCCTCTAGGAGGGGAACAATAGACACTGGAGCCTACCTGAGGGTAGAGAATGGGAAGAGGGATAAAATCAGAAAAAATAACTGTCAGGTACTATGCTTATTACCCAGATGATGAAATTTTCTGTACACCAAACCCCCAGGACACGCACATGTACCTGTGAACCTGAAATAAAAGTTAAAAAAAACCTCCCAGGCCTCTGCCCTTCAGATGCTAGTAGCACCTGCTTTCCCCCAGAGTTCCAACAAACAGAAATGTCTCCATAAATTGTCAGTGTTCCCTAGCTAGGCAACCCCTTCCTCTCTCTCTGGCTAAGAACGACTTTCCTTGTGATCTAGATTATAAACTTGTCTCAAGCAATAGATATGTGGTTTTCATACCTGTGTTCTTTAATCTGTATTTCATTTTCAATCTCAAAACTAGCATTGTAATTATAAAATGAGCATAATTTATTACATTTAAAAAAAATTGAGTATCCCTGCTCCTATATTTAGATTGTTTAAAAATTCAGTATTTTGAAATTGTGTTTAGAATTCTTAAAAGACAGAGGCTGGAGGGCTGGGATTGAGTGAGGGTGGTGGGCCTGCAGGGACATTCTTACTGTGCTAAAAAGCCACTGCAAACATAGCAATAAAAACATGTCATTTTCGGGCCGGGCGCGGTGGCTCACGCTTGTAATCCCAGCACTTTGGGAGGCCGAGGCGGGCGGATCACGAGGTCAGGAGATCGAGACCACGGTGAAACCCCATCTCTACTAAAAATACAAAAAATTAGCCGGGCGTGGTGGCAGGCGCCTGTAGTCCCAGCTGCTCAGAGAGGCTGAGGCAGGAGAATGGCGTGAACCCGGGAGGCGGAGCTTGCAGTGAGCCGAGATCGCGCCACTGCACTCCAGCCTGGGCGACAGAGCAAGACTCCGTCTCAAAAAAAAAAAAAAAAAAGAATTCTTAAAAGATATACCAGAAGACACAAGGCTATGGTTTCTGAGTTTCTATGCTTAACATTTTAAAGAACTTGAAAAATAAGTGCTTTTCACACTATTTAACAAGAATGATGCCTTCTCTCCTTGTGGTAGGGAGCAGTGGGCAGTGGCTTTGTTATGACTGACGGTCTTGGAAGATACAGACCGTCTTTTTTCTTTTTCTTTTTTTTTTCTTCCTGAGACAGGGTCTCTATGTAGCCCAGGCTTACCTCAAACACTAAGCTCAAGTGACCCTTCCACCTCAGCCTCCTGAGTATCTGGGACTACAGGCAAGCACCACTATGCCCAGCCAGACCATCTTTTGAAAAATGAAAACTTTTCCAGAAGTGTTCTCTTTTATAATCTAGTATGTCCTTGACATTCAGGGTATTCCTTTCACTCGGCAGTTAATGACAGTGATGTAGATAGACAGGTGGCTACATGTTTTCAGGGTCTGAATTGTGGATAAGTAATAATGAAAGCTTTCTTCAGGCCCAGTTCAGAAGTTGGTTTAAGGTATCTGTGCTTCTTATTATCGCCTAGGAACAGCCGAGCAACCTAGAGCCACAACAAGACAAAATGACAGGCAAGCTATTAAAAGAACTGGCACCAACACTAGTGAGGGGGAAGGGTGATAATATCAGTGTCTCCTGATACTCTAGAAAAAACTATGCAGTAGTAATTGAAAAGCAGAAAAGGGCCGGGCGCAGTAGCTCACGCCTGTAATCCCAGCACTTTGGGAGGCTGAGGCGGGCAGATCACTTGAGGTCAGGGGTTCAAGACCAGCCTGGCCAACATGGCAAAACCCCATCTCTACTAAAAATTTTTTAAAAAACTAGCCGGGTGTGGTGGCAGGCACCTATAATCCCAGCTACTTGGGAGGCTGAGGCAGGAGAATAGCTTGAACCCGCGAAGTGGAGCTTGCAGTGAGCTGAGATCGTGCCACTACAGTTCAGCCTGGGCAACACAGTGAGACTCTGTCTCAAAAAAAAGAAAAGCAGAAAAGGCTAGTTGGTCGGAGGGTTGTGGGTTGTTGTTAAACTGATGAACATTGTCTCCCCCCACAGCTATGCTTGATTCGCTTTG
Organism: Symphalangus syndactylus; assembly: GCF_028878055.3. NCBI lineage: Eukaryota > Metazoa > Chordata > Mammalia > Primates > Hylobatidae > Symphalangus > Symphalangus syndactylus. The sequence continues at coordinate 35,069,960 of NC_072433.2, forward strand.
TATTTAAAGAGGAAAAAAAGCAGAAAAGACCTGCATTTGGTCACAAGATCTTATGGCTGTATATGCTCCTTGAATTCTCTACATACTGGCCTCACCAGGCTCTGTACTAGGATGCAGGATGGTTACAAATAAAAGTGGAGTGGTAATAATTTAGTAACGATGACTATTAGCGAACATCAAGCACTCTGCCAATCTAGGTTCTGAGTGTTTTTTTCATCATTATACCAGCCCTGTGAGATAGGTAGTTCTATGGCCTCATTTTACAGATAAGGAAAGTTGAGGCTTAATTTACTTGCCAGTGCTCACACAGCTGGCAGGTGACTGAGCTATTATTTGAATCCATGCAGTTTGCCCAGTACTGAAATTACCCAAGGCAAACTATTAAAAGAACCATTACAAGAAATAAGAGCCTGGGAAATCCAAAAAACTGGAAATAATCTGCCCTTTAATAACAGAGAATTGACTGTACACACTAATTAATTACAACGATTGAGACTGCAGCAGTCTTAAACTTGTCAAGGGAGCATGAATTAAACTCTGTACTGCCATCACATGTGCCCCATGGAGGAGTGAGGTGTATGAGTGCTGACTGGCCACAAGTACATTAAGAGAACCTTTGTTGGGAAAGAAGTGTTCATGAGGTAATTCACGAGTTTATCAGCATGGTGAACACAGAGAACTTCCATGGTACCATACTGAAACATGTGGCTGATTCACAGTGGATAAGTGATTACTAGGAGAACTTGAGCAATTCTCCTGCAACAACCCCCAGCTCTTTCTCACCGTGAGCCTTTATTCTTAAGTCTCTGCTTGGAAAGCCCTTTTACTCCTCCTTTCAGCCTTAGCACTCAGCTGCTAAGTCACGTCCTCTGGGAAGCCTTCCTAACCTTGTGCAGTACTTTCCTTCCCTTCTTCAAGCTATTAGGTCCTCTGCTCAGGGCTCCCATAAGTAATATCCCATAATAATGCCCTGGGTAGGTGTGTATCACTATCCGTCATCTCCCTGCGGTGCCCAGCCTGCATTGCATGCAGATCCCTGCTGATCACTACAGTGGACTAGTCAGGTGGTAAGGGATTGTGTTGTACTCTTCTTTACATTCCCAGCCCTTAGCATAGTGTTCTTAATGATTGCTTTAGAAGATCATAAAGCCTAGAAAAGTGTTCAGGCAAGGCAGAGAATCTCTACACTCTAAACTGATTGCACAGTTTTGTTTTTTTTTTAAAAAACTTTTATATTGTAGGTGTAGTTATTAATCACTAAACCAAGGAAACTAGGCCATCAAGATTGGGCAAACTTTGTTACAATGTTAACTTGTGTGCGCCTGTAGTCCCAGCTACTTGAAAGGCTGAGGTGGGAGGATGGCTTGAGTCTAGGAGGTCAAGGCTGCACTTCAGCCTGGGGGACAGAGTGAGACCCATCTCTTTGTTTGTTTATTGAGACGGAGTCTTGCTCTATTGCCCAGGCAGGAGTGCAGTGATGCGTTCTCGGCTCACTGCAACCTCCGCCTCCTGGGTTCAAGCGATTCTCATGCCTCAGCCTCCCAAGTAGCTAGGATTACAGGCGCACGCCACCTTGCCTAGATAATTTTTGTATTTTTAGTAGAGACAGAGTTTCACCGTGTTGGTCAGACTGGTCTCGAACTCCTGACTGCCACTGCACCTGGCTGGGACCCATCTCTTTACAAAAGAAAAAAAGTTAACTTCTTTTCAGATTCACTTACTATAAATCAAAACAAAATTCACAGCCGTGTGCAGTGGCTCATGCCTGTAATCCCAGCGTTTTGGGAGGCCAAGGTGGGTGGATCACTTGAGGTCAGGAGTTAGAGACCTGACCAACAGGATGAAACCCTGTCTCTACTAAAAATACAAAAATTACCAGGTGTGGTGGCACACATCTGTAATCCCAGCTATTTGGGAGGCTGAGGCAGAAGAATCGCTTGAACCCAGAGACAGGTTGCAGTGAGCCATGATCGTGCCACTGCACTCCAGCCTGGGTGACAGAGCAAGACTCCATCTCAAAAATAAATAAATAAAAATAAAAAAAAAAAAAAAGCAGGCCGGGGGCGGCTCACGCCTGTAATCTCAGCACTTTGGGAGGCCGAGGTGGGTGGATCACAAGGTCAGGAGTTCGAGACCAGCCTGCGAAACCCCATTTCTACTAAAAATACAAAAATTAGCCGGGCATGGTGGCAGGAGCCTGTAATCCCAGCTACTTGGGAGGCTGAGGCAGGAGAATCGCTTGAACCCGGGAGGCAGATGTTGCAGTGAGCCAAGATCGCGCCATTGCATTCCAGCATGGGCGGCAAGAACAAGACTCCGTCTCAAAAAAATAAAAAATAAACAAAATTCACTAAGTTTTGTCCTCATGTGCTCTTTCATATTTAAAACAAACTGGTCTTTTAGGATGGTAGTTCTCCCTGGGAACATGTTAGTTCTGTGTTAGTTATGTTAGCATGCAGTGTGTTTCCATCATTGCTATTTTCAAATAAATCAGTAAGTATAACAAGCTGCTCAGTTTTTCTAATACAGTAAGTATTAATAGTTATACCCCACATAAATAAAAGCTCTTTGGGGTTTTCAGTAAGTTTTAAGAGTATAACAGGATCTAAAGATCACAAAGTTTGAGAACTGCTGCTTTAGACCAATACTACTCTTTTTCCTTAAAAACACACAGTTGTATTTATTTGTCACTGTTGATCCTAGTGTGGTCTCAACACTTGTTGCTTATCTTTTAACCAAAGTAGCTTCTATTTCCCAGAGAAAATTAAGAAGGGAGGGTGGTGATGTCAGTCCTACACAAGCATTCTAAACAGACTGGCAAAACTCGTGAATACACGCAGTACAACTTCTACAGCCGCATATATCCCTTTTATACCTCCTTAAAGTGGCAACAAAGAAAGACCTTTTTATTTTAATGACTCAAAGCTATAGCCTCTCGAGCATGTAAAAATAAAGGTATATAATTTTTAAATTATGCTTGGTAATCAATGTGTCTGTGGTCTATCTTAGAAATTATTTAGGTATGCAATGAATAATAATCTGTTAATCAATTCATTGTAATATTAGACCAAAAGTGTAAGTTACCCTAAAGATCTTAGAAATTGTCTTCAAGGCCGGGCGCAGTGGCTCACGCCTGTAATCCCAGCACTTTGGAAGGCTGAGGCGGGCAAATCACATGAGGTCAGGAGTTCGAGACCAGCCTGGCCAACATGGTAAAACCCCATCTCTACTAAAAACACAAAAATTAGCTGGGTGTAGTGGCGGACACTTGTAATCCCAGCTACTTGAGAGGCTGAGGCAGGAGAATCACTTGAACCCAGGAGGCGGAGTTTGCAGTGAGCCAAGATCATGCCTCTACGCTCCAGCCTGGGTGACAGAATAAGATTCCATCCCCCGGCTCCAAAAAAAAAAAAAGAAATTGTTAAGCTGGCGTATTACAAAATACAATTACTGTTCTCCCAAAAGCCTATATCCCCAGTCTAATAAGAAAAACATCAGACAAATTCCAGTAGAGGGGCATCCTACAAGATACCTGACCAGCATTCCCAAAATTGTCACAGCCAAGAGGAGCTTATGGAGACATGCAACTAAGCATAATGTGGTGTCCTCGATGGAATCGTGGAACAGAAATAGGTAAAAGCTAAGGAAATCTAAATAATGTGTGGACCTAATAATGTATGGACCAGGCACGGTGGCTCACGCCTGTAATCCCAGCACTTTGGGAGGCCAAGGCAAGCGGATCACCTGAGGTCAGGAGTTTGAGACCAGCCCGTCTCTACCAAAAATACCAAAATTAGCTGGGTATGGTGGCGGTCACCTGTAATCCCAGCTACTCGAGAGGCTGAGGTGGGACAATCGCTTGAACGTGGGAGACAGAGGTTGCAGTGAGCTGAGATCACGTCATTGCACTCCAGCCTGGGTGACAAAGAGGGAAACTTCATCTCAAAAATAATAATAATAATAATATATCAGTATGGATTCATTAATTGTAACAAGTGTGCCATACCAATGTAAAATGTTAATAGGGGAAACCTGGGGGTAAGGGTATATGGGACTGTACTATCTGCTCAATTTTCTGTAAATCAATACTGTTTTGGCTCATGGAGGCTGAGGCAGAATTGTTTGAACCCAGGAGGCAGAGACTGCAGTAAGCCAAGATCACACCACTGTACTTTAGCCTGGGTGACAAAGTGAGACTGTCTCAAAAAAAAAAAAAAAAAAGTTTGTCAGAATAGCAATTCAATTTCGTTTAACACAAATTTGTATTTTTCATAATTTTAAACATATAAGAGTAATATGGCTGGTTGCAGTGGATCACTTGAGGTCTGGAGTTTAAAACCAGCCTGGCTAACATGGTGAAACCCCATCTCCACTAAAAATACAAAAATTAGCTGACGTGGTGATGCATGCCTGTAATCCCAGCTACTTGGGAGGCTGGAATGGGAGAATCACTTGAGCCCAGGAGGCAAACGCTGCAGTGAGCCAAGATAGCACCACTGCACTCCAGCCTGGGCAACAGAGCAAGAGTCTATCTCATAAATAAATAAGTAAAATGGATCTTGGATCTAGCTAATGGGATTGAGCTAATGTATTTCTCATTTCAGCTCCTGGTGGACCCATGTGGAAATGGGACCTCCAGATCCCATTCTGGGAGTCACTGAAGCCTTTAAGAGGGACACCAATAGCAAAAAGATGAATCTGGGAGTTGGTGCCTACCGGGATGATAACGGAAAGCCTTACGTGCTGCCTAGCGTCCGCAAGGTGAGCTTGCTGTTCATCTCCTTCTGAGTGGGATGAATAAACTGAAGAGAGCCCTGGAGAGTGGCAGGAATAGTGCTGGACCGGGAATCAGGAGCCCTGGGCTTTAGTTCTGGCACTAATGGCATGAATCACCCGAGTTTTCTGGGCTATAGTCTCCTTGACTGTAAAGGTGACAGGTTGGAACCACCTGTTTTTTTCCAAGATTGAACTTTCTATGGTTCTGTGATCATCTGTAAGACAGACATTAAATATGCTTTAGAAATGCTTAGCTATGCCTAGTTTAATCCTGAAGGTGCATAAGAGGACCAAGACTTTAAGCACTGTCTCTTGGTGAGAGGAACAGCTGTTCGTGGATTACTATTTTTATTTTCCATTTCTCTAACTGTGATTACCTTAATCAAACCTTTGTACACAGGCATGCTCTGTCCTTTCTTCCTGCTGAGCTATGGAATGTTTTTCACCTCTTTCTTTTGTTATATTTTTATTAGTAGCATCTTTATTTGTTAACTAAATAATGTAACAAATCCCCTTAGAATAATTTTTTAAGTTATTCAGCAAGTATTTGCTACTGCAACCTGCATCACAACCAAGCACTATTGTACATTCCCTCATTCACACTTCACCTCGACACTGTGTGAGAGGTAGAAATAGTTCCTCCATTTAACAGAGGAGGAAACTGAGGCTCAGGAAGGCTAAATAACTTGCCTAGGGTAACACAACTTGTAAGGGACAGCCAGGCCTCCAATGCCAAAGCGCGAAGATGTGTGGCTATTACTGTTAACCCTTCGAAGTTCTTAGACTGGCATATAGCTTGACATGCTTCTCGTTTTGTATTTAGTTTGATTTAATCATCTTATATCTATTTTAGGTGTTGCTCTTAAACCTTGGTCTTGTGCATTCCAAGAATCTCATTTTATGTTAAATTGTAACCAAGAGAGATTATACCCATCCACATAAAACCTAACTTTAACAACAAAATACAATTTGAAAAAGAAAGTATTTCTGTTCTGCAATATAAACTATCAAGCATTCTACCTACCCTTCTTCTCGGAGAGTAACTTCAAATTTTAAAAAAAGGTTTGGCCGGGCGCAGTGGCTCATGCCTGTAATCCCAGCACTTTAGGAGGCCGAGGCAGGTGGATCACTTGAGGTCAGGAGTTCGAGACCAGCCTGGCCAACATAGTGAAACGCCATATCTACTAAAAATACAAAATTAGCTGGGCGTGGTAGTGCACGCCTGTAATCCCAGCTACTCAGGAGGCTGAAGCAGGACAATCACTTGAACCCGGGAGGTGGAGGTTGCAGTGAGCCGAGATCGCACCACTGCACTCCAGCCTGGGTGACAAAGCAAAACTCCGTCTCAAAAAAAAAAAAGACTTTACCTCCAAAACTTAACTTATAAAACTTTAAACATTAATCATAGTAATTCCAAGTAAGGAGAAGAAACTCAATGGATGTATTTTCTCTTGTCTAGGCAGAGGCCCAGATTGCCGCAAAAAATTTGGACAAGGAATACCTGCCCATTGGGGGACTGGCTGAATTTTGCAAGGCATCTGCAGAACTAGCCCTGGGTGAGAACAGCGAAGTCTTGAAGAGTGGTCGGGTAAGCTGAGCAGGCTCTGGCATCATCCCAGGTCTGTTTTAACAAATTTGTAATTATTTAAACAATTTTAGGCCAGGCGTGGTGGCTCACGCCTATAATCCCACCACTTTGGGAGGCCAAAGCGGGCGGTTCATCTGAGGTCGGGAGTTCGAGACCAGCCTAATTAACATGGAGAAACCCCGTCTCCACTAAAAATACAAAATTAGCCGGGCATGGTGGCGCATGCCTGTAATCCCAGCTACTCAGGAGGCTGAGGCAGGAGTATCACTTGAACCTGGAAGGCAGAGGTTGTGGTGAGCCGAGATCATGCCATTGCACTCCAGCCTGGGCAACAACAGCAAAACTCCATCTCAAAAAAAAAAAAAAAATTTAAGAAATATGAAAAGATAACTCATTTTGTGTGTAATGATTGTTTTGAGGAGGCCACACTATTTCTAATAATTCTTATTTGATAGTAAATTGCCATCATTAAATAAAATAATTTACATGACACCAATTCCAAAAATGTACTACTAGTAATCCTGAAAATGTAGTAGTCATTTGACTGATAGATTTGACGTTACTTTTGCTGTTAGTCTCTACCTGCTTATGTTCATTTTACATTGAATATGCTTTAGAAATGTTAACTATGCCGAGTTTTAAGCCTGCAGTTAGCCCACACCCTCATGTCCTAAGCTTCCAACTGGCACAGAAACAGCAAGCAGGAAACAAGCCATGGGTGGACTGTGGGGGCTGGACCAGTCTGGCAGCCCTCTGCTGTCCCTTCACAGCCCACATGGACACAGAAAGAAGACCATGCTCCCAACATGTGAACTCATGCACATTGTGGTTCACTTTCTTTTGAAAAAAATATGTTTTTTAGTAAGTGCATTTGTATGTTTTTCTGGGTAAGCCTGGGGAGTGAAGAAACAAACAAACTAGCAAAATTAAGTCAACATTTTCTCTCTCCTTCCCCCTCTGAAAAGCCAGAATAAATACACTTTATTTACAAGACTGGTCTAAGTCCACACATGAATTTGTTAACTCAGAGTAAAGCACGCAACCTCAACCCCAGGGTTATGTAGTAATTATCCTACGTCAAATAGAATTTGGTTTAGTTCTGTCCATACAGTCAACTGCCTGTTAGCCCCTCCTGGAAATTTCTGTACTTTTTAATTCTCGTGTTTTTTTGCCTAGTCTCTGCTCCATCTAGATAACAACCTAAGTATGAGACTGGCCTACCTTAAAATAACATCAGCTTGTCTTTTATAAGTTGTTGTGCCTCAGCTGGGCGCAGTGGCTCACTCCTGTAATCCCAGCACTTTCAGGGGCCGAGGCGGGTGGATCACCTGAGGTCAGGAGTTCGAGACCAGCCTGACCAATATGGTGAGACCCCCGTCTCTACTAAAAATACAAAAATTAGCCAGGTGTGGTGGTGCACGCCTGTAGTCTCAGCTACTGGGGAGGCTGATATGGGAGGATTGCTGGAACCCAGAAGGTAGAGGTTGCAGTGAGCCAAGTTTATGCCATTGCACTCTAGCCTGGGTGACAGAGCAAGAACCTATCTCAAAAAAAAAAAAAAATTGTTGTGCCTTTGTGAATTGTAGTATTATCGGACCTTCAGTGAGGTTTTTATTTCCATCATGCCAAAGTTTGCAGGACAAACTATTTAAAATCATTTTTTAGTTGGGTTTTTCCCTCTATAATCTACTGCCACCCCAGTCCAGAAAAATACGTTTGTGCTTTATAGAGCCTTGTACTTCTACAACGCCATGTTGGTCAGGCTGATCTCAAACTCCCGACCTCAGGTGATACGTCCACCTCGGCCTCCCAAAGTGCTGGGATTACAGGCATAAGCCACCGCGCCCGTCCAGAAAACCTTTAAAATGTTGTAATGTTATCCTTATATACTTGTTGACTTGCTTTTCAAGGAACTTTGATGTTTAGAGAGTCATTCTACTTTGTATAATTCTAAAGTAATGTTTTAATGTAGTGACTGTTCTCAGTGTCTTTTTATTTTATTTATTTTTTTTGAGACAGAGTCTCACTCTTTTGCCCATGCTAGAATGCAGTGGCACAGTCTTGGCTCACTGCATCCTCCACCTCGCAGGTTCAAGCAATTCTCATGCCTCAGCCTTTCTAGTAGCTGGGATTACAGGCATGCACCACCACACCCGGCTAATTTTTGTTTTAGTAGAGACAGGGTCTCGCCATGTTGGCCGGGCTGGTCTCGAACTCCTGACCTCAGGTGATCCACCCGCCTTGGCCCCCTAAAGTTCTGGGATTACAGGCACGAGCCACCGCACCCAGCCTCTCAGTGTCTTTTTATATCTTTTATATAATTCACCCCTTTTTCATATTGAGGAGGAATTTTTGTGTTCTGAAAGTTTCCCATGTAGCATGGAATGATACTAACAGGCCATAAAGAATGAGCTTCTGAAGTATGAAGGGTCCTGGACAGAGCAGTGGCCCTGGGTCTGGGCCTGTATAGACAGTGTTACACATCACTGACCGTGGGTATCTCTCCTTCAGTTTGTCACCGTGCAGACCATTTCTGGAACTGGAGCCTTAAGGATCGGAGCCAGTTTTCTGGTGAGTCTGGAAGCTTCTTCAGGAAAGAACTGTAAATTCCAGATGACAGGGCTTCCTGTTGTGTGTGTATTTAACTGTTGATGCAGAAGTAGATTTCTTCTTTCCATGAAGTTTGCAGATGTCCTATTCTATGATGAAAAAATGAAAGGACTTTGAAGAAATTACAGGAAAGATATATTAGTGATGATGATAAATTCAGTTCACTAGGAACTTACTATTTACTAGGGAGCTTTTGCATTTTAACTTGTTTAATCCCTATGAGAGAGGTACAATTAACCCCCTTTACAAGTGAAGAAAGCAAGACCCAGAAAGGTCCTTGGCTACACAGCCAGTATAACTGTCAGAGACTATTCCAACCCAGGCAGTCTTACTGCTGAGTCAATACTGCTTCTCAACCATAGAGAGAAACTGGGTGTCAGCGGAGAAAAATGTTCTCTCAGTAAAGCACGTCAACATTTTTTTGCCTCTCCTTTGTTCATTTTTCTGTTTCCTTTCGTCCCATCTTTTAGCAAAGATTTTTTAAGTTCAGCCGAGATGTCTTTCTGCCCAAACCAACCTGGGGAAACCACACACCCATCTTCAGGGATGCTGGCATGCAGCTACAAGGTTATCGGTATTACGACCCCAAGACTTGCGGTTTTGACTGCACAGGAGCTGTGGAGGATATTTCAGTAAGTGTGGCTTTCAGGGTGAGAGAGGTGAATAAAACTCCTTGCTTGTGGACATTTGATGTCTCCCACCATGTCCCAATATCTGAGTTAAAATACTGGGGAAGAGCTGATTCCCAGACTTCTGGTTACCTTTGTTACTTATCAAATGATGAGGATCCTGTGGCATTTCAGATAAACCGTTTCCTTTAAAGCTTCAAAGTCGTCTCCTGGCTGTTTTTCTCTTTAGAAAATACCAGAGCAGAGTGTTATTCTTCTGCATGCCTGCGCCCACAATCCCACGGGAGTGGACCCGCGTCCGGAACAGTGGAAGGAAATAGCAACAGTGGTGAAGGTGAGGAGGATGCACTCACTGGCGACAGTTCTGTGTTTAGTAACCAGCTTTGGAGGCTTAATTTGGCAATGTCTCAACAGAGAGTCTTAACCTTGAACCTGCGTGAAATGTCCACACAGGTGGATAAGCTGCCAGAAAAGGGCTCCCCATTTGCGTGATTAGCAGTTCTGGGATTGATGACGCATGAGTATTTGAAAGTAATTTTTTTTGGCCGGGCGCGGTGGCTCATGCCTGTAATCCCAGCACTTTGGGAGGTGGGTGGATCACCTGAGGTCAGTTCCAGACCAGCCTGGCCAACGTGGTGAAACCCCGTCTCTACTAAAAATACAAAATTAGCTGGGCGTAGTGGCCCATGCCTGTAATCCTAGCTACTTGGGAGGCTGAGGCAGGAGAATCACTTGAACCCAGGAGGTGGAGATTGTGGTGAGCCGAGATTGTGCCACTGCACTCCAGCCTGGGCAACAAGAGCAAAACTCTGTCTCTAAAAAAGAAAAAAAGAAAATAATTTTTTTCCTCATCCTGGATGTAGGGAACTCTGATAAAACCTGTCCACTGGCCCCAGGATGTCTGCTGTTGATGCCTATATTCGCCCTGGTCAGTGGTTGCTTACTGATCTTTTTAAACACTTTTTCATGTCCTCTCCTTTGCGGCATTGCCATGATCACTCTCAAAGTGTAGCCAGCTGTAAGAGAAGACACTAGTCAAAATTTCTAGAGAGGAAAATATTATTCCTGTTGTCTCATGTCCCTGTTTTCCCTTTTCACTACTTTTCATTTCCCTTTCTTTTCTCTCTCTCTCTTTTTTTTTTCTTTTGAGACAGAGTCTCACTCTGTCGCCTTAAGCTGGAACGCAGTGGCACAGTCATAGCTCACAGCAGCCTCTACCTCCAGGGCTCAGACAATCCTCCTACCTCAGCCCCTGAGTAGCTGGGACTACAGACATGTGTGCCACACCTGCCTGGCTAATTCTATTTTTCATAGAAACAGCATCTCACTTTGTTGCCCAGGCTGATCTCAAACTCCTGGGCTCAAGCAATCCTCCCACCTTGGCCTCCCAAAGTGCTGGGATTATAGACATGGGCCACCGTGCCTGGCCAGTTTCCCTTTCTTTAACTTCTGTCAAATCTAAGCTGCAAACAGAATGAGACAGAAACAGCATTTGGAGAGCACTTTCAAGATAAAATGGTTCTAATGATGTTGTCTTGTGAGTCCTGGGTATAAGATGAGTCTTCCAGGATTACATTAGCCCCAGAAAAGGCTTATTGTGCTTATTGGGACCATGCCCACTTCACATAAACGTCTTTCAGATTTTTATAAACATCTGGGGCCTCTTCAGAAAGACTGCTAAAGCTTTGATCTTTCGTTCCTTCTCAGAAAAGGAATCTCTTTGCGTTCTTTGACATGGCCTACCAAGGCTTTGCCAGTGGTGATGGTGATAAGGATGCCTGGGCTGTGCGCCACTTCATCGAACAGGGCATTAATGTTTGTCTCTGCCAATCATATGCCAAGAACATGGGCTTATATGGTAAGCTACAGCACCCAGCATGACACATGCTCTTATGCTGGGAGAGAATGCCACGAGGGCATAGAGCTTGTAGGTGTGTGTGTGTGTGTGTGTGTGTGTGTGTGTGTGTGTCCATCCATGTCCATGTCCCTCCCTACCCTAAGATGAAAGACCAGTATCGTAGATTTTACTGATTTTCTTAGCCATATATTCTTCAGTGTCCTTAAATTTTTCCAGCAAAGGAAACTGATTATTGCTTCTCTAAACAAAAAGTAACAAATCCATGAGCCAAGAAGATAGATACAATAAAAAATATCTTTGAATAAATACTCTGAGTACTCAAAACTTCCTTGTGCCTCAGTTCACCACTCTGGTTGTTGAAAGCTTTTTATTTATAATAAAGTTATTTTGGGGTCCTTTGGATGGAAACAGATAATTGGTAGCAAATACATTCATGATTTGCTTTAGCACATTAGATAGTAGAAGTAGAAGACAAGATCCATTTTTGTCTTTCAGGTGAGCGTGTAGGAGCCTTCACTATGGTCTGCAAAGATGCGGATGAAGCCAAAAGGGTAGAGTCACAGTTGAAGATCTTGATCCGTCCCATGTATTCCAACCCTCCCCTCAATGGGGCCCGGATTGCTGCTGCCATTCTGAACACCCCAGACTTGCGAAAACAATGGTAAAGGCTTATGCCACTCCCCAGCCACCCACCTGTTCCCACCACTGCTCCTTCAAAGCTAGTTTTTAATTGACCTCTAGTGATATACAGTACCCCATAGATTCCATATGCGGAAGGCAGGGAAGGGAGCAAAAAATGTGTATTCCTTATTTAAAAAATTAAGGCCGAGCGCAGTGGCTCACACCTGTAATCGCAGCACTTTGGGAGGCCGAGGCAGGCGGATCACCTGAGGTCAGGAGTTCGAGACCAGCCTGACCAACATGGAGAAACCCCGTCTCTACTGAAAATACAAAATTAGCCGGATGTGGTGGTGCATGCCTGTAATCCCAGCTACTCGGGAGGCTGAGGCAGGAGAATTGCTTGAACCTGGGAGGTGGAGGTTGCAGTGAGCCGAGATTGTGCCATTGCACTCCAGCCTGGACAACAAGAGCAAAACTCCATCTCAATCTATATATACATATAGATAGATAGATAGATAGATAGATAGATAGATAGATAGATAGATAGATAGATTGGTTGAGACAGGGTCTTGCTCTGTCACCCTGGCTGGAGTGCAGTGTTGCAATCTTAACTCACTGTAACTTTGTACTCTCGGCCTCAAGCAGTCCTCCAGCCTCAGCCTCCCGAGTATTTGTTAGCACTTTGAACCAAGTTAATTGGTATTTCTCTGTAAGAGGCAGACATAATTTTTAAATGGTAGTTCCTTTTATTCCGTTATCTCCATGTTAAATAGAACCTGCTTTCCCCTAAAATCATTTTCAAATTAAGTACCTTACATAGGAAGACTTCCTTAAAAACATCATATTTTTGTTTGTGTCCTAATAATTGCTAGCATTGAATCAGTATTTTTGCATATCTTTGTATTTTATTGTAGAGACAGGGTCTTGCTGTCTTGCCCAGGCTGGTCTCCTCAAACTCCTGGGCCCAAATGATCCTGCCACCACGGACTCCCTAAGTGCTGGGATTGCAGGTGTGAGCCACTGCACTGAGCCTGTTTTTTATTATCTGTACTGTCTGACTCTCAACATTTGTTCTCTGAATTAGTGTTACTAAATCTTTTTGACCACAATCCACGTAAGAAATATATTTAAGGCTGGGCACAGTGGCTCACACCTGTAATCCCAACACTCTGGGAGGCTGAGGTGGAAAGATCGTTTGAGACAAGCCTGGGCAACATACTGAAACCCCATCTATAAAATTTTAAAAATATATATTTTACATCATGACCTTGAACATATTATATATTTATATGTGTATATAACTGAAACTGTTTTTCAGACTCAATACTAAAGCCTTCATGTGCTTTACTCGAGTTTTTTGTTTTGTTTTGTTGTGTTTTTTGTTTTTTTTTAAACAGTCTTGCTATGTCACCCAGGCTAGAGTGCAGTGGCACAATCACTGCAACCTCCACCTCCTAGGCTCTAGCAATTCTCGTGCCTCAGCCTCCCAAGTAGCTGAGATCACAGGTGTGCACAACCAGACCCAGCTAAATTTTTTTGTATTTTTAGTAGAGACGGGTTTTTGCCATGTTGGCCAGGCTGTTCTCTAACTCCTGGCATCAAGTGAACCACCTGCCTCGGCCTCCCAAAGTGCTAGGATTACAGGCGTGAGCCACCAAGCCCAGCCTCCACTCCAATATTTTCTAAATGCCAATTGCATCTTACTAAGTTGAATTTAACATACTAAGCCAGGCAAGGTGGCTCACACCCATAATCCCAGCACACACTTTGGGAGGCCAAGGCAGGTGGCTCCCTTGAACCTAGGAGTTCGAGACCAGCCTGGGCAACATAGCAAGACTGTGTCTCTATTAATAAAAGAAAATAAAAAAATAAAAAATAAAAAAATTAACCTACCAATGGGTCATGACACATAATTTAGAAAACACTGCTCTAGAAAGGGGTTGGCAAACTGTTCCGAGAGTCAATCCAGTTTGCCCCCTATTCTTGTAAATAAAGTTTTATTGGAACACAGCTGTACCCATTTGTTGATGAATTTTGTATAGCTACTACTTTGCTGCCATGGCTGAGTGAGCAGTTGTAGCAGGCAGAGACCATATGGTCCATAAAGCCTAAAATAATTACTGTTTGGCCATTTACAGAAAGTATGCCAACCCCTACTCTATGAGTTCATAAAACCATGATGCCTGTGGAAGGTGTGATTTGTTATATGAGTTTATCCTGTGTAGCTGCTTAGTTGAGAGGTCACATCTCTAAGCAGCTCTTGGGTAGAAAAGCTAAATCTGCTATCTCTAAGAAACTTGATATGTACCTCGCCTAGTCATCATGTGACAACTGTTTTTTCTGTCTTCACTTTCTGTCTCATGAACATTAAATACTAAGAGTCTGGTTCAGGGTAGTTTTTTTTGTTTTTTGTTTTGTTTTGTTTGTTTTGTTTTTTCCTTTTGATTTTTTATGAAGACAAGGTCTCACTGCATTGTCCAGGCCAGTCTCAAACTCCTGGGCTCAAGTCATCCTCCCACCTCAGCCTTCCAAAGTGCTGGGATTACAGCTGTGAGCCACCGCACCCAGCTCAGGATAGTTCTTTATAATATAATAGGTTCATGCTAGACCTACCAAAGAATTGAGTACTTTTTAAGTTATATTTTTTTGCAGCATGATATTAACATGTAAGTATATTTCAGAAAGTTTGTGAAAGGGAAAAAATTAACCATAACTCTAGCTATTCTAACTCAGCTTTTTTTTTTTCCCTTGCCCATTGTTTGTTTGTTTGTTTTTTGTTTGTTTGTTTGCTTTTTGTTTGTGTGGTTTTTTTTTTTTGTTTTTTGTGGGTTTTTTTGAGACAGAGTTTTGCTCTTGTTGCCCAGGCTGGAGTGCAATGGCACAATCTTGGCTCACTGCAACCTCTGCTTCCTGGGTTCAAGCGATTCTTCTGCTTCAGCCTCCTGAGTAGCTGGGATTACAGGCATGTGCTACCACGCCCGGCTAATTTTGTATTTTTAGTAGAGACGGGGTTTCTTCATGTTGGTCAGGCTGGTCTCAAACTCCCAACCTTAGGTGATCTGCTCACCTCGGCCTCCCAAAGTACTGGGATTACAGGCATGAACCACCGTGCCCAGCCACCCATCGTTATCTGTAGTTGTGACATACTGTTATGTACGTATGTGCAGGACTGGTTTTGGTTTTGTTGCTTAGAATTATACTAAGCTTTTTTTACTTAATATTTTCAATGTTTTTAAACATATTTTCATATTCTCTGGTTATGAAGATTTTTTTTTAATACATGCATTTCAATACACAATTTGAGTGTCTGTAGTAGACAAAGATGCCAGACTGTTAATGACTGCCCTCAGGGTGGTTATAATCCAATGAGAAAGATACACACATGACTTTCTTGTTGTTGTTGTTGTTGTTGTTGTTGTTGTTGTTGTTGTTTTGAGAGACTCTTGCTCTGTGGCCCAGGCTGGAGTGCAGTGGCACAATCTCGGATCACTGCAACCTCTGCCTCCTGGGTTCAAGTAATTCTCCTGCCTCAGGCTCCCCTGATCTGGGATCACAGGCACCTACCACCACACCTGGCTAATTTCTGTATTTCTAGTAGAGACTGGGTTTCACCACGTTGGCCCGGCTGGTCTCAAACTCCTGACCTCAATGGATCCATCCACCTCTGCCTCCCAAAGTGCTAGGATTATAGATGTGAGCCACCACGCCTGGCCACACATGATATTTAATATAAGACAGAATGGAATAAATGATGACTAAAGGGAGAGCTGTTGATTCTAGCAGGGAGTTGGAGAAGATGTAGTGAGGACCGCGGCATGTGAGCTGTGCCTTAAAGAGGGGAAAGGGCTTTTTTTTTGCAAAGGAAATGAAACGGACAAGGAAACTGGGCAGAGATCTGAGTGAGGGCATAGGCGTGGGACATGCATTATGCAGAACTTGTGTAGAAAGCCCCAAGTTGTTTTCTGATGAAAACACGAGTGTGAGGAGGACTGTGGGAGGCAGCCAAGCTGAGAAGGTGGAGCAGATTGTGAAGCACCCTGGTTGATACTGTAAGAAGTCAGAACTTGATTCTCCAGGCAACAAGGAGGATGGAGGGGTTTGGCTAAGATGGCTCCACATCTAGCCCTGTTCATGTACTCAATATCTTTGAGATCCAGGCCTCAAAGTGAATGAAGCTGGATGATGGAGACCGTAGGAAATTTAAAATCAGATGCCATAGCTGGAGGGTCCAGGGGCTCCTCAGCTCCAGCCAGTAATTATTTTGCTAATACAGTGCTATCAGCTTCTCATTTTTCAAGAGAAACTACAGGTTTAAGCTTTTAGGCATAGGTGCCCAATTATAAATGTTTCACTGGGTGAAGTAAAACATTACTAGGTCCCATATTTGGTCTTTAATTGGCAGTTTGTGATCTCTCTTCTAACTGTGCATAACATCATTATAGAGAGATGGTTTAGGAAAGTGAACACCTAAGAACAGGGAGATAAACTGTAAATGGGAATGTCATTGGTGAAAGCCAAGAATGTCCCAGAGCCATGGGAATGGAGTGGAAAGGGTAGATTCTGAGGAAGGGGAAGGTTGTATTCAGAATCAGGTGATTCCTGTGCACAGTCAGAGGACTACCTTCTCCAGTCCCTCACAGAATTTACTCTCCTTGGGGCTTTTAGCATAGCAATGTCCTATGTGTTTTACAATTTGCGGCCATATTCTGTACTTGGTTTACAGGTTTGGTTACCAGCATCCCTTGCAAGCTTTTGAAGGCAAAGACTATGTCTCAGTCCTCACCACCTAAAATAGCTTGGCTCGTTGTAGATTCATAGTACATTGTCTCAATTGTGAAGATGGGAATGTATATTTCATCCATGTCAAAAATAAGGTCTTTTTTTTGTTTAACCCACAGCTTTTACCTTAATCTTAGTAGGTTTTAGAGTGATTCATCCACTTTTCTTTTTTTTTTTTTTTTTTGAGACAGAGTCTTGCTCTCTCACCCAGGCTGGAGTGCAATGGCACCATCTCCGCTCACTGCAAGCTCCACCTTCTGGTTCACACCATTCTCCTGCCTCAGCCTCCCCAGCAGCTGAGACTACAGGCACCCTCTGCCACACCCGGCTAATTTTTTTGTATTTTTAGTAGAGACGGGATTTCACCATGTTAGCCAGGATGGTCTCGATCTCCTGACCTCGTGATCCGCCTGCCTGGGCCTCCCAAAGTGCTGGGATTACAGGTGTGAGCCACCGCGCCCGGCCCACTTTTCTTACTACAGATGCAATTATGATGGGGTTACATCCCAATAAGCCTGTCATAAGTCAAAAATGCATTTAAGGCCAGGCTCATGTCTGTAATCCTAGCACTTTGGGAGGCCAAGGTGGGAGAATCACTTGAGCCCAGAAGTTCCAGACCAGCCTGGGCAAAATAGGGAGACCTTGTCTCTACAAAAAAAAAAAAAGAAAATTAGCAAGGCATGGTGGAATGCACTTGTGGTCCCAGCTGCTTGGGAGGCTGAGGCAGGAGGATCACTTGGGCCTGGAAGATTGAGGCTACAGTGAGCCATGATCATACCATTGTACTCCAGCCTGGGTAATAGACTGAGACCCTGTATCTAAAAAAAAGAAAAAGAAAAAGAAAATGGGCCAGGCGTGGTGGCTCACACCTGTAATCCCAGCACTCTGGGAGGCCAAGGCAGGAGGATTGCTTGAACCTCGGAGTTTGAAACCAAACCGGGCAACATGGCAAAACCCCATCTCTACATTAAAAGAAAATGCATTTAATACACTTAACCTACCAAACATCATAGCTTACCCTAGCGTACTTTAAACATGCTCAGAACAGGTATTAGACTACAGTTGAGCAAAATCATCTAACACAAAGCCATTTTATAATGAAGTGCTGAATGTCTCATGTAATTTATTCAATATAGTACTGAAAGAAACAAAATGGCTGTATAGGTACTTAAAGTATGGTTTCTATTGAATGTATGTTGCATTTGTGCCATCATGAAGTTGAAAAATTGTACGTCAAGGACTGTCTCTACTCAAGTGTGTTAACTGTTTTAGTTGCCTGATGGAAATAGTGTTCCAATATAAAACAGAATGCTATAAAATAGCTTTCTTCCCTGGCCAGTGACAGCATGTCACTCACTCGTGACCTGAGAATTGAGGCACACTAAGGGAGCGCTCAAGGGAGGTAAAAATGCAGTGAATTCCAGCATATCGGTCAATGCTTAGGCAGAATGAGCTGTATCTCGGGGTTTCTTTACAGGCTGCAAGAAGTGAAAAGCATGGCCGACCGCATCATTGGCATGCGGACTCAACTGGTCTCCAACCTCAAGAAGGAGGGTTCCACCCACAACTGGCAACACATCACCGACCAAATTGGCATGTTCTGTTTCACAGGGCTAAAGCCTGAACAGGTGAGTGATTCTGATTTCTCTGCAGCAGACCAACTGATCAGTCTTTGCAAACCCAAAGGATTCTTTTTTTTCTTTTTTCTTTTTTATTTAATGTTTTCGGGTTTTTTGTTTTGTTTTTGTTTTGTTTTTGTTTTTGTTTTGAGACAGTCTCGCTCTGAAACCCAGGCTGGAGTGCAGTGGTGCAATCTCAGCTCACTGCAACCTCCACCTCCCAGGGCTTAAGTGATCCTCCTGCCTCAGCCTCCTGAGCAGCTGGGACTACAAGTGAGTGCCACCATACCTGGCTAATTTTTGTATTTTTTGTAGAGACGTAATTTCGCCATGTTGCCCAGGCTTGTCTTGAACTCCTGGACTCAAGCGATCTGCCTGCCTTGGTCTCCCAAACTACTGGGATTACAGGTGTAAGCCACTGAGCCCAGCCCCAGAAGGAGTCTTCATAGATCACCCACCTGTTCAAAGTTACCCTAAAAACAGTTAAAACAGTTATTTTGGAGCCCTTTTAGGTAAAAGTATTGTAATACTTTTTAGCATTTATTTTGCTTTTTTTTTTTAGTTGTTTACCTCTCTGTATCCCCCATGAACTCACAAATTTCTAAAGAGCAGAGCTTGTTTTGATCATGTTCATGATCACTGTTGCTTCTCCCAAGAGAGCAACAGGAGAAATACCTGTTTCATAATTGAATCATGGCTCTGCTGAATCTAAAGGTGTTTTTTTCCCCATCTGTTTATGCCTCAGAATTCATCATCCTACTTTAAAGTAGCTGTTTTTTTTGAGATGGAGTCTCACTGTCATCCAGGCTGGAGTGCATTGGCGCAATCTCGGCTCACTGCAGCCTCTGCCTCCCAGGTTCCAGGTTCCAGCTATTCTCCTGCCTTAGCCTCCTGAATAGCTGGGATTACAGGTGTGAGCCACTGCACTCAGCCTTAAAGTAGCTTTTTATTCTTATTTTATTCCAAGCTAACAGCAAATTCTGGGAACAGGTTTTAAGCGAGGAAATAGAGCTTTGGTAAGTTGGCTACTGTGCCATGTCAGGCTGGGGAGAATCCCCTGTACCGGGAAGAGGTACCCAAGTTCTTTCCTCTCTGCAGGTGGAGCGGCTGATCAAGGAGTTCTCCATCTACATGACAAAGGACGGCCGCATCTCTGTGGCAGGGGTCACCTCCAGCAATGTGGGCTACCTTGCCCATGCCATTCACCAAGTCACCAAGTAATGTCCCTGGTGTGAGGAAACAGAGACAACCTTTCTGTCTTCAGCCTCTGCTATTGAGAGCTTCACACAGACAATGAGAGAGGGTGGATGGTGGTGAGTGGATCATTTCTTTCAACCACAGTGTGTAACACTCAGCATTTGAATGTTTCTCAGAAAAGAACATGTAGTGACACAGGGCAGAGGCATCTGTGGCTGGCGTCTGGAACATTAAACCAAACCCTCCCCTGTCCTTTTTTCTCCAACTTTTTTCAAAGAGTTTACATGTGCAAGAAAGTCATCGCACCAAAAAACCTGTCAACTATGCCATTGCAATATTTCAGAAGCTTTAACTGAAGTGTCAGCTTCCTCGTGAGAAACAGCACACATTAGAGGCTTTGAGAGAAGACCTAGTTCTATCATGAGCAGTCGGCCTCGTATCTGTCCTCCCATCTTGGAGCAACCTTATCAACAGGCCGCACTGCAGAAGTGATGTTTTATGAAAACCAATGAGGCTGCTGCCACTCCAGCAAGGAAAATAATGCGGTTTCTTGTCTTATTTAAGAAAAAGAGAAGGCTCTCTTTTCTCCCTTGTCATTGCTGTTCTTTTCCTTACACACAAAGATTTTTTAACTATTGCAGATTTTCATCCCATTCTACTGCTTGACTGACCATCAACTCCATCCTATTGAGATTTATTTAAGAATGAAGAACATAATTTTTTGCTGATGGCTGTACCCTCACCTTTCTCAGCAAAGAATAGTGGAGAGTAGGAAACTGTACTTTCTCTCGGCATCCTCTTGAATGATAGTGTAAGTTTCTCCGGTTGGGATGTTGTCTCTGCCTGGTTGGACCTCCTCCCTTTGTTGAATGTGGTGTGCAGCCACTCATCTCACACCATGAGTCCAGCGGCGCAGGGTGGTACCAGGAAAGAGGATATTCTAGGCTTTGTGTGCTGCTAGCTGGGTTCAGGCTTCACCCACTGGAAAGAACTACCATCTGCTCTAACCATGTAGACTTATTGCGGCCTGGTTTCTCTGTTACAATAAAATTACTGTAGACCCAACTACTGTCTACTAAGTTATCTTTTTTCTTTAATGAGAGGAAGGGATAGGAGTGGGTAAATAAATATCCTAGGAGTTTGGAATCTTGTAGCTGATCATAAGCCAGTAGATGTATCCACTATTCCAAATATTGGCTGAAGATTCGTCGTTTTCTTCTTCATGTTGCCATTCAGTTTGTCCAGTCCGAAGATGCTGAGAATGTGGGTGTAATCCCTTGGACCTTGTGGGGAACAAGTGGAGTCTCATGAAGGATCCTGTGGATATAGGCAAGGGGTAGAAGGAATGGAGGAGAAGTGACAATTTCAGTGGTCTATAGGGGCCAAGAAGGTAACGTAAATAAAAAAGTGGTGTGAACTGGATTTAAGATAATCAATGATGATCAACCCTCATCCTCAGCATTGAGGAGCAGTAGTGAAGTGACAGGAGCTGTGAGGATGAACGCCCAAGGTGGTAGGTCTTACATTTTTCAAGAAAAATGGAAATCTTGATTTCCATGGTTGGTCGGTTGGTGCTTAAAAGTTGGCAACTGTTTCAATTTTTAAAAAATTATTTGGGACGGGCATGGTGGCTCACGCCTGTAATCCCAGCACTCTGGGAGGCTGAGGTGGGCAGATCACCTGAGGTCGGGAGTTTGAGACCAGCCTGACCAACATGGAGAAACCCTGTCTCTACTAAAAATACAAAATTAACTGGGCATGGTGGCGCATGCCTGTAATCCCAGTTACTCAGGAGGCTGAGGCAGGAGAATCGCTTGAACCCAGGAAGCAGAGGTTGTGGGGAGCCGAGATCGCGCCATTGCACTCCAGCCTTGGCAACAAGAGCGAAACTCCATCTCAAAAAAAAAAAAAGGAAAAAAAAATGATTTGGAAGCAGGGTGCAGATGGTAGACTGCAAGTCTGTGTCCTCTGATGTAGGTCACATGCCCCTGTCAGCAGACATCCAGCACTGGCACCTGTGTGGCATCAGTACTGCTTATGGTATTTTGTCCCTTTCATTCAGTGCAGGGAGCCTTTCATTGTGGGACAGTGACCAGCCAGATAAGCAGTGGAGCAGGAGCCGGGCCCAGAGACCCTCCACAGTGTCTCCATGGTTGCTGGGATGGGGAAGCAGGCTCAACTTGTTCTTTCCCCCTTGCCTTCTGAGGGACACACTGCATGGCAGGTCAGGGGTCACTCTGACCTTTTGCTTCTCTGTGTTCCTGTTTCTATTGGACATTCTAAGGTGATGAAAGGATATGTGAAAGGACTGGTTCACTGGATGTCTTTATCTGGAAAGGGAAAACAATAGACATATTAGTCCACTGCTCTACAAAGGTACTGACTGCCTAGGTTAGGAGAAACTGAAGTTCTCCCTGTCTGGAGCAAAAATGGTTGAAAGTTGGTTGCCAAGACCTCAACTAATTGTGAAAGGAACTTAACCCTCACCCCCTGGTCTCACTCTGTCGCCCAGGCTGGAGTGCAGTGGCGTGATCTCGGCTCACTGCAACCTCCACCTCCCGGGTTGAAGCAATTCTCCTGCTTCAGCCTCCCAAGTAGCTGGGACTACAGACGTGTGCCACCACGCCCAGCTAGTTTTTTGTATCTTTAGTAGAGATGGGGTTCCACCATGTTGGCCAGGATGGTCTTGATCTCCTGACCTCGTAATCCGCCCACCTCAGCCTCCTAAAGTGCTGGGATTACAGGCATGAGCCACCGCACCCGGCCTGACCTTGTTATTTTTAAACATGGGTACTACCACCTTACACTGGACTAACTCCCATTCATCACGTGGTGTCTGCAGCTTGATGGTTTTCTGAGAAGGTCAGAACATTGGCCCACAGCCTTTTCCTAGTTCCCTAGTCTGGGTCTAAAATGTTAACATTCTCCAATCTGATAGTAGTTTGCCTGCTCAGAGAGAATAGTCATACCTTTGTTTCATTATAATTCAAGGTAGAATAGTTCCCAAATCTAGATCATTTATTTAAAATACTGGTTCTCTGGCCTCACCTCTTAGGCATTCTGATTCAGCATGTCTAAGAGAGAGCTTGACAATCTAGTTTTTTAAATAAAAAAAAAAAAAAACTGCAGTTGATTCAAATGTAGCTCACCCATAGATCAGCCATGGGGAACTATCAGCCTGAACTGTTTCAGGTATACATCTAAACAACCAAAGTCCAACTTACTCAGCCAACTTGAGAGTTTATTCTAAGCCTTTTTTCTGGATTTTTTTTTTTTTCGTAGAAATTTCTGGGGTTTTTTTTCTTTTTTCTTTTTTCTTTTCTTTTTTTTTTTTTTTTATGAGATCAGGTCTTGCTATGTTGCCCAGGCTGGTCTCAAACTCCTGCACTCAAATAATCCACCCACCTTGGCCTCCCAAAGTGCCGGGATTACAGGTGTGAGCCACGGCACCCGGCCTATTAGTTTATTTATACCTAGTGATAACTGAAAGACCAATTGTTTCTTTTTCAAAATATCTTAAATAAATGTTGAAAACAGTAGTTTTTATTGATAACAGTAGGGTATGCTCATTTTAGAAAATTTTAAATTCCTCAAATGCCTACCATGTGGAGATAACAGTTGTTTGTACTGAATTGTCTTCCCTTGGTTTTTCTGTGCAAATATTTACATGGTAGAGATTGTACTACTAATATAATTTTGGCTGGGCGCAATGACTTGGGCCTGTACCCAACTACCCAAGAGGCTGAGGTGGGAGGATCACTTGAGCCCAGGAGTTTGAGGCTACAGTGAACTATGATCTAAATGAAAAGAATGAACTTTGACCCCCTACTTAACAACATATATAAAAGTTTATTCAAGATGCATCACAGACTTAAATGTGGAAAGTGAAACAATAAAGCTTCTAGAAAAAAAGTAGGCACAGGCACCATGGCTCATGCCTGTAATCCTAGCTCTTTGGGAGGCTGAGGCAGGAGGGTTGCTTAAGCCCAAGTGTTCAAGACCAGACTGGGCAACATAGTGAGACTCAAAAAAAGAAAAGAGGGCCGGATGCAGTGGCTCATGCCTGTAACCCCAACACTTTGGGAAGCCGAGGCGGGCAGATCACCTGAGGGTCAGGAGTTCGAGACCAGCCTGGCCAATGTGGTAAAACCCCGTCTCTACTAAAAAAATATAAAAATTAGCCGGGCATGGTGGCATGTGCCTGTAATCCCAACTACTCAGGAGCCTGAGGCAGGAGAATCACTTGAACCCAAGAGGTGAAGGTTGCAGTGAGCCGAGATCACCATCATTGAACTCCAGCCTGGTCAACAAGAGTGAAACTCCATCTTAAAGGGAAGCTGGGCGCGGTGGCTCACTCCTGTAATCCCAGCACTTTGGGTGGCCGAGGCAGGTGGATCACGAGGTCAGGAGTTCAAGACCAGCCTGACCAACATGGTGAAACCCCATCTCTACTAAAAATACAAAAATTAGCCGGGTGTGGTGGCGCACGTCTGCAATCCCAGCTACTCAGGAGGCTGAGGCAGGAGAATCGCTTGACTTGAATCCGGGAGGCGGAGGTTGCAGTGAGCCAAGATTGCGCCCCTGCACTCCAGCGTAGGTGACAGAGTGAGACTCCATCTCAAAAAAAAAAAAATCTTCAAAACTTTAGGCAAATGTTTCTTAAACAAGACATAAAAAGTACTGACCATAATTAGACTTCATCAAAATTAAGGATTTTTGTTCCACAAAGGAAACCAATAAAGTGAAAAAGCAGTCTTCAGATGGAGAGTATATTGACAGTACATATAAATAACACCAAAATCCAAGCCAGGAGTGGTGGCTCACACCTGTAATTCTAGCACTTTGGGAGGCTTAGGCAGGTGGATCTCTTGAGCCCAGGAGTTTGAGACCAGCCTGGGCAACGTGGCAAATCCCCATCTCTACTGAAAATACAAAATTAGTTGGAAGTGATGGTGCATACCTGTAGTCCCAGCTCCTCAGGAGGCTGAGGTAGGAGGATCGCTTGAGCCCAGGGAAGTCGAGGCTGCAGTGAGCCATGATTGTGCCACTGCGCTCCATCCTGGGCGACAGAGTGAGGCCCTGTCTTAAAAAAAATAAAACTAGAATCCAGATATATCCAGAACTATTCCAAATCAATAAGACAATCTGGTTTTTTTGTTGTTGTTTTTTTTTTTTTGAGACGGAGTCTCACTGTGTCACCCAGGCTGGAGTGCAGTGGCGTGATTTTGGCTCACTGCAACCTCCGCCTCCCGGGTTCACACCATTCTCCTGCCTCAGCCTCCCGAGTAGCTGGGACTACAGGCACCCGCCACCACGCCTGGCTAATTTTTGGTATTTTTAGTAGAGTCAGGGTTTCACCATTGTTAGCCAGGATGGTCTCAATCTCCTGACCTCGTGATCCGCCCGCCTCGGCCTCCCAAAGTGCTGAGATTACAGGCGTGAGCCACCGCGCCTGGCCACCAACAATCCAGTTTTTAAAATGAGCAAGAGATTTGAACAGGCAAGTCACAAAAGAGGATATGCAAATTTGGATGTGCATATTCAAAGCATATGAAAAAGTGTTCAGTATCATTCATCAGGGAAACACAAAACCACTATTAGACGCACCCACCTAAATGGCTAAAATTAAGACAAACACCACCAAGATTGGTGAAGATGTGGAACTGGAACTCTCACTTTGCCAGTGCAGTAAATACTGTCAGTATTTACTAAAGCTACACATACGCTGTCTTAGTCCTTTTGTGTCGCTATTAACCCTTTCCCATTTAGAAAAAAAACGCAGCTTGCTGCCAGCGCTCATTTAATTTTATAGAAACACACTCTTTGAGGCTGAACCAAATCTGACTGATTTTCAATGTGAAAATAAAATATAAAAACTGTTTTTGGAGTTATTTCTAAACAGAAGTAACGTCAGAATCACCTGAATCATCAGAATTGTCTATTTTTGAAAAATCAGATTCATCAAATGAATCTTTGGCCAACAACTGTTTGAGAATGATGTTAACATCATGCATAGAAATGCTACGTTTTCTAGGATTTGACATTTTCAATGATAGGCAATTACTACAGTAAATGAAAATACCACTGCTAAAAACACAATGCTATAAGTAGAACGATGTCTTTTGTTTCCAAAGCTGATATACTAGAGCGATGCAAAAATAATAAAAGCGAGATATTTCATGGCAAATTTATCTCAGGGTAAATGCTGCAGCCACAAGCGTTGCCAGTGAGTATCCTCGGAGCAAACAAGACAAGGATTAAGGAATACCAGAGTTGGGTAATTTATAAAAAGAGGTTTATTTGGCTTATGGTTTTACAAGCTGTACAAGAAGCATGACACCAGCATCTGCTCTGGTGAGGACCTCCGGCCTCTATCACTCTTGGCAAAGGTCAAGGGGAGCTGGTGTAGGCAGACATCACTTGGTGAGACAGGAAGCAAGAGAGGGAAAGAGAGGTGCCAGGCTCCTCTAAACAGTCAGCTGTGAAGGAAACTTCTGCCAACTAATAGAGTGAGAATTCATTACCATGAGGACAGCACCAAGCCATTCAAGAGGGATCCACCCCCATCACTCAGACACTTCCCATTAGGCTCCACCTGCAACATTGGGGATCAAATTTCAACATGAAATTTGGAGGAGTCAGATATCAAAACGATAGCATATTCCTATCCTATGACCCAGCAATCCGTTCGTAGGTATACACTCGAGAAATTTGTGTATGTCAACCCAAAGACAGGAACAAGAACATACACAATACCCATTCTTAATTGCCGTATTAGTCTGTTTTCACACTGCTATAAAGAAATACCTGAGACTAGCTGGGCGCAATGGCTCACGCCTGTAATCCCAGCACTTTGGGAGGCTGAGGCGGGCGGATCATGAGGCCAAGAGATTGAGACCATCCTGGCCAACATGGTGAAACCCCATCTCTAGTAAAAATACAAAAATTAGCCAGGCGTGGTTGCACATGCCTGTAATCCCAGCTACTCAGGAGGCTGAGACAGGAGAATCGCTTGAACCTGGGAGGTGGAGGTTGCAGTGAGCCGAGATCATGCCACTGCACTCCAGCCTGGGTGACAGAGCGAGACTCTGTCTCAAGAAAAAAAAGAAAAAGAAATACCTGAGACTGGATAATTTATAAAGGAAAGAGGTTTAATTGACTCACTGTTCCACATGACTGGAAGGCCTCAGGAAACTTAACAATCGCGGCATAAGTTGAAAGGGAAGCAGGGACCTTCTTCACATGGTGGCAGGAGAGAGAAGTGCAAGCAGGGGAAATGCCAGACACTTATAAAACCATCAGATCTCATGAGAATTCACTCACTCTGATGAGAACAGCATGGGGAAAACCACCTCCATGATCCAGTCACCTCCCTCCCTCGACACATGGGGATTACAATTCGAGATGAGATTTGGGTGGGGACGCAGAGCCAAACTATATCAATTGCCAACCCTAAAAACAACTCAAGTATTCATTAACAGAAGAATGAATTTTTCTCTTAGAAAAATGAGTTTCTGGCTGGGCACAGTGACTCATGCCTATAATCCCAGTACTTTGGGAGGCCAAGGTGTGTGGATCACCTGAGGTCAGGAGTTCAAGACCAGCCTGGCCAACATGGCAATGAAACCCCATCCCTACTAAAAATGCGAAAGTTAGCTGGGCATGGCAGTGCACACCTGTAATCCCAGCTACTTAGGAGGCTGAGGCAGAAGAATCACTTGAACCTGGGAGGCGGAGGTTGCAGTGAGCCAAGATTGTATATATATATAGCTATATATATGTGTGTGTATATATATAGCTATATATGTGTGTATGTGTGTATATATGTTATATATATGTGTATATATATATATGTGTGTGTGTGTGTGTGTGTATATGTATAGCTACTTAGAGCAACCTGGATGAGTCTCATAGTATTGACCAAAAGAAACTAGACTCCAATGAGCAAATACTGTATAATTTAATTTATATGAAGTTCGTGAACTGGCAAAACTAATCTATGGTGACATCAGCCAGAATAGCGGTTGCCTTTTCTAGAGGGGGATATTACCTGGGACACAAGAGAGGCTTCTGAGATGCTGGAAACATTCTGTATCAGTCTGAGTGGTGGTTGCATGTATGTATAAACACTTGTAAAAATTTCAATTAAAATTTATTACATGTAAAGTTGTTTCTAACATAAAAGTAAATATATTTTTTTAAAGAACCAGCACAAAATCTATTAAAAATGCTTAATCTGGCCAGACACAGTGACTCATACCTGTAATCCCAGCACTTTGAGGGGATGAGGCGGGAGGATTGCTTAAGCCCAGGAGTTCAAGACCAGCCTGGGCAACATAGTGATATCCCATCTCCAAAAGAAAAAAAAAAAAATTGCTTAATCTGTCATAGGGATAAGAAAAAAAAAAAAGCTATAAGAACTGTGCTAGAAATGTTTTAAATCTTGCTCTGGGTCATGGTTACAAAAGTGAATACGTAAGTAAAAATTCATCAGGATGTGCTGAATTTAGTATATTTTACTCACTTTTCTATATGTATCTTACCCTTCAATTTTTTTTTTCTTTTTTTTGAGATGAAATCTTGCTCTGTCGCTAGGCTGGAGTACAGTGGCACAATTTGGCTCACCACAACCTCCGCCTCCTGGGTTCAAGCGATTCTCCTGCCTCAACCTCCCAAGTAGCTGAGATTACAGGCGTGTGCCACCATGCCCGGCTAATTTTTGTATTTTTAGTAGAGACGGGGTTTCGCCATGTTGGCCAGGATGGTCTCAACCTCTTGACCTCATGATCCGTCCACCTCAGCCTCCCAAAGTGCTGGGATTACAGGCACGAGCCACCACGTCCAGCCCTAAAATAAGCTTTAAAAAATACTAGGAGAAAAAAAGGAGTGGGAGAAACAAGGCAAATGAGCATACCAAAGAAAGCAAAATAATGCCACAAAGAAAATGAAAATTTTGGCCATAGATTCTCACATATGTTGAAAGTACTGCAAGACAATTGTGTAAAGTAGAGATCAAGCAAGAAAAAAAAACAATAAAAAGAATAAGTCAGTTGGCCGAGCTTAGGAAATAAGTGGAAGATAAAAACAAAACCACATGGTTTTGTTTTAAAACAGTAAAAACTTGCTGTCAAGTCCCCAGTGAGGTGGTAGGTTTGGGGAATCTACAGACATGAAGGCCATTCTCTAGCCGGATGCAGTAGCATAAGCCTGTGGTCCCAGCTATTTGGGAGGCTGAGGCAGGAGGATCACTTGGGTCCAGGAGTTTAAGTCCAGTCTGGGTAACATAATGAGATCTTGTCTCTAAAAAAGAATTTTTTTAATTAAAAAATATAGGCCAGGCATGGTGGCTCACACCTATAATCCCAGCACTTTTGGAGGCCAAGGCAGGAGGATCACTTTCCTGGGCAACATGGTGAAACCACGACTCTACTAAAAATACAAAAATTAGTTGGGTGTGGTGGTGCATGGCCTATAGTCCCAGCTACTCAGGAAGCTGAGGTGGGAGGATCGCTTGAACCTGGAAGGTGGGGGTTACTGTGAGCCAAAATGGCATCATGGCACTCCAGCCTGGGGGACAGAGAGACTCCATCTCAAAAAAATTTTTTGTAAAAAGTATATATACACTAAAGAAAAAAAATGAAATGAAGGCCATTCTCTAAATGTCCAAATCTAAAAAAGGAAGTTACTCAATATCCAAAGATCTTTTCAGACCAATTCCTGGAGCAATGTGAAGGAATTGCAGCTGAGAATTTCTGTCTGGCTTATATTTAGCAATCCCTTACCTTTATTTACATGGCACTTAAAAATGGACATGATCGGCCAGGCGCGGTGTCTCATGCCTGTAATCACAGCACTTTGGGAGGCCAAGGCAGGCAGATCACTTGAGGTCAGGAGTTCGAGACCAGCCTGGCCAACATGGTGAAACCCCATCATTACTAAAAATACAAAAATTAGCCAGGTGTGTTGGCAGGCACCTGCAATCCCAGCTACTCGGGATGCTGAGGCAGGGAGAATCGCTTGAACCCAGGAGGTGGAGGTTGCAGTGAGCTGAGATCGCACCATTGCACTCCAGCCTGGGCAACAGTGAGACTCCGTCTCAAAAAAAAAAAAAAAAAAAAAGCAAAAAAGTACATGATCTTATTTGATGCCCGTAGCAACCTTCAATAAATATTTTTGAGCAAATACTGTGGCAGGTCATTTGTGCTTAGAACTTGAAGGCACTCTTTATTGTTTTTCCCCATCTTGGCTTTGAGACTATAGACTTTACCAATTAGGGCTCCTTTGGTTGCAAGTGCCAAAAGCCAGCTTGACTGGCACAAGAATAAAAAGGGAATTACCTCATGTACATGTACTGGAGAACAGCCCAAAGCTGATGTAACGGTAGCTCTAGCTCTCTAGCTGGTGGGTCTAATAGCCAGAGCCAAGTGCTCCATGTTGCCAAGAATCTGCCTCCATTTGTCAGCTTCACTTTTTTTGCTGCTGGTGCTGGCACTGGCTTCATTCTTCTTCTTTGGCACTGGCTTCATTCTTCTTCTTTTTTTTTTTTTTCTTTTGAGGTAGAGTCTCGCTCAGACACCCAGGCTGGAGTGATTGCAGTGGTGCAATCTTTGCTCACTGCAACTTCTGCCTCCCGGGTTCAAGCGATTCTCCTGCCTCAGCCTCCCAAGTAGCTGGGATTACAAGCGCCTGCCACCACACCCGGCTAATTTTTTGTATTTTTGGTACAGACGGGGTTTCACCATGTTGGCCAGGCTGGTCTTGAACTCCTGACCTCGAGTGATCCACCTGCCTCGGCCTCCCAAAGTAGTGGGATTACAGGCGTGAGCCACAGCGCCTGGCGGGTACTGGCTTCATTCTTGAGAAGGCCATCCTCTCAACAATGAGAAGATACTCACTAGCAGCTCCAGGAGTTTTTAATAACTCCACTCCCTCTCAAAAAAAAAAAAAAAAGAGAGAGAGTGAGAAAGAAAGAAAAAAAGCTGCTCTTTTTCAATTTCAACAAATGTCTGAAGACCTATTCTGAGTTGGTCCAGTTTAGGATATTCCACAGCAGATGCAAAAGCATAATGGAAGGCCTGGAAGCAAGTTAGAGCTTAAAAATTGTAACAGCGAGTGATCTGTCTAGTGGGGCAGGCAGAGGCCACACTACCAAGTACATTATGTCTTCTTAAGGAATTACTGGATCCTGTAGGCAAAGGGGTTTCAGGAGCAAAGTCATCTGCTCCATCTCAATTCGGTTGCATCAATATGAGCATTGATCCCCATCCAAACTCTTACTCTAAACTGGAGGAAGTGGAAAATAAAGAATTATTCTTGGCCAGGTGAGGTGGCTCACACCTGTAATTCCAGCACTTTGGGAGGCCGAGGTGGGTGGATCACCTGAGGTCAGGAGTTCGAGACCAGCCTGGCCAACATGGTGAAACCCTGTCTATATTAAAAATTCCAAAAATTAGCCGGGTGTGGTGGCAGGCGCCTGTAATCCCAGCTACTCGGGAGGGTGAGGCAGGAGAATCGCTTGAACCTGGGAGGCGGAGGTTGCAGTGAGCCAAGATCACACCACTGCACTCCAGCCTGGGCAACAAGAGCAAAAATCCATCTCAAAAAAAAAAAAAAGAATGATTCTTATGAGAGCATTTTTGAAATGGCAGAATGTGGAAGAGAGAATCTTCTCTTCCATGAAAGCAATGAGAATACTGTCAAAAATTGCCAAAATCAACATTCTGGGAATGAAGCAAAGGCTTCCAACAATCCCAGGAGAGTTTATTCAAGAAAAATGACAATCTCAGTAAGAACAGCAAGACTTGTGGCATTTAATGCCTTATTCCCATCCCCCTCCTCCCAGCTCCATGGTAGCCTTAAAAACCAAAAGACTCAAAACTGGTGTCAGGAACCAGTGCAGTAGCTCATGCCTGTAATCCCAGCACTTTGGAAGGCCAAGGCAGGTGGATCTCTTGAGCTCAAGAGTTTGAGACCAGCCTGGGCAACACAGTGAAACCCCATCTCTACTAAAAATACGAAAATTAGCTGTGTATGCAGGTGCACACCTGTATTCCTAGCTAGTGAGGAGGCTGAGGCACGAGACTCACTTGAACTGGGAGGCAGAGGTTGCAGTGAGCCAAGATCTTTCCACTGCACTCCAGCCCTGGTGACAGAGCAAGAGTTGGTCTCAAAAAAACTAAGAAAGAAAAAAATAATAACTTCAAAAGAAAAAAGCTGGGGAATGAATTGTCTATAGAAGCTTTTAAAAAGTTTTGAGTGGCTCACACCTGTAATCCCGACATTTTGGGAGACAAAGGCAGGAGGATCACTTGAGCCCATGAGGTCAAAGCTGCAGTGAGCCATGATCATGCCACTGCACTCAAGCCTGGATGACAGAGTGAGATCCTGCCTCAATAAGTAAAGGCCAGGCGCAGTGGCTCACAACTGTAATCCCAGTGCTTTGAGAAGCCAAGGCAGGCAGACACTTAAGGTCAGGAGTTCAAGACCAGCCTGGCCAACATGGTGAAAGCCAGTCTCTATGAAAAAATGCAAAACAATTAACTGGGCATGATGGCACACACCTGTAGTCCCAGCTACTTGGGAGGCTGAGGTGGGAGAATTGCTTGAACCAGGAGGGGGATATTGCAGTGAGCCAAGATTGTGCCACTGCACTCCAGCCTGGGCAACAGAGTGAGACTCTGTCTCAAAAAAAAAAAAGAAAAAAAGTAAGTAAGTAAAAGTTTGTCATACTCCTGGAAAACTAGAAAACCATGAACAGGTACAGGCTGTGCACATGTCCAGGTAAGATCTAAGAACATCCTAATCTCTCACTTCTGGCTTCCCTCGAGGCTCTGTGCAAACAGAAAGTGAAGTCCAGGACAGAGGGATAAACTGCCAACCAGAGAATTAAAATCAAACAGGCTGGGATACTTACTGGTTCAAGGCATTTAAGGAAATCTATCAAATTCACTAAACTAACTCAGAGGAGACTTCAGTGGCCACACACAACAAAGAATACAGACTTTAAAGAATTAGTCCAGGAAGGTCACTACACAAAAGGTAGCAGCAACAAACTCCAATTTTTGGATTTCCATATTATATTATTTTTCAATGTCTAGTCTTCAAAAACATTATGAAAAATGTAAAGAAATGGGAAAGTATGGTCCATACATAGGGAAAAAAAGCAGTCAATAGAAACTGTCCCTGAGGAAGCCCAAGCCCAGGCATTAGACTTACTAGACAAAGACTTGGAATCACATAGGCAAAGAATGAAAGGAAATTATGTCTGAACAACTACAGAAAAGTATGAGAACAGTGTCCTGTCAAATAGAGACTATCAATGAATCGATGTTATTAAAAAGACCCAAATAGAAATTCTGGAGTTAAAAAGTACAGTAATAACTGAAATTAAAAATTTAATACAAGGGCTCAAGAGTAAATTTGTGCTGACAGAAGAATCAGTGAACATGAGGATACATCAACTGAGATTATCCAGCCTATGGAAGAGAAAGAAAAAAAATGAAAAAAATGAGGGCTGGGTGTACCTGTAATCCCAGCACTTTGGGAGGCTGAGGAGGGCAGATCACTTGAAGCCAGGAGTTCCACACCAGCCTGGCCAACAAGGTGAAACCCCGTCTCTACTAAAAATATGGAAATTAGCCGAGCATGGTGGTATGTGCCTGTAATCCCAGCTACTCGGGAGGCTGAGACATGAGAATCACTTGAACCCAGGAGAGGGAGGTTGCAGTAAGCCAAGATCACAACACTGCACTCCAGCCTTGGTGACTGAACCAGACTGTCTCAAAAAAAAAAAGAATGAAGAAAAATGAACAGAATTTCAGAGACCTGTGAGACACCATCAGGCATACCAACATATACATAACAGCTGTCTCAGGAGAGAGAGAAGGGAGCAGAAAGAATATTTGAAGAAATAATGATGGAAAACTTTCCAAAGTTGAGAAAAACATTATACATCCAAGGAACTCTAAGATAATCTTTTTTATTTTTTCTTGAGACAGAGTTTCGCTCTGTCGCCCAGGCTGGAGTGCAGTGGCGCCATCTTGGCTCACTGCAAGCTGCGCCTCCCAGGTTCATGCCATTCTCCTGCCTCAGCCTCCCGAGTAGCTGGGACTACAGGCGCCTGCCACCATGCCCGGCTAATTTTTTTTGTATTTTTAGTAGAGACAGGGTTTCACTGTGTTAGCCAGGATGGTCTCGATCTCTTGACCTCGTGATCTGCCCGCCTCAGCCTCCCAAAGTGCTGGGATTACAGGCGTGAGCCACTGCGCCCGGCCTAAGATAATCTTAAAGAGATCCATACCTAGAAACATCATAAACTATCCAAAGTCAAAGAGAGAAATTTGAAAGCAGCAAGAGAAGGAACACATACCAGGCTCCTCAGTGAGCCTAACAACTGGTTTCTCATCAGAAACCATGGAGGCTAGAGGCAGTGAGGAGACACATGCAAAGTGCTCAAAGAAAAAGACCGTAAATTAAGAATTCTGCATCCAGCAAAACTATCCTTCAAAAACGAAGGGGAAATTAACACATTCGCAGATGAAAACAGAGAAAATTGTTGCTAGCAGATCTGCTCTATAAGAAATATTCAAGGAAATCCTTAAGGCTGAAATAACAGGACACTAGACAGTAATTTGAATGAAGAAATAAAAAGCACCAGTAAAAGTTACATAGTAAATATTAAAAGTAGTACAAATGCATTTTTTTGTTTATAACACTTTTCTTGTGCTCCCTACTTATTTTTTATTTTTTAAAACACAGTCTCGCTCTGTCCCCCAGGCTGGGGTACAGTGGCACAACCTCAGCTCACTACAACCTCTGTCTCCCAGGCTCAGCAGTTCTCCCACCTCAGCCTCTCCAGTAGCTGGGACTACAGGTGCACACCACCATACCCGGCCAATTTTTTTTTTTTGGTAGAGATGGGGTTTCACCTTGTTGCCCTGGCTGATCTCAAACTCCTGGGCTCAAGTGATCCACCCATATCTGCCTCTCAAAGTGCTGGGATGACAGGCATGAGCCATCACACCCAGCCATGCTCTCTCATTTAAAAGGCAACTGCATAAAGTAAGAATTATAAAACTATATTGATGGAGCCAAGCTCAGTGGCTCACGCCTGTAATCCCAGCACTTTGGGAGGCCAAGGTGGGCAGATAACTTGAGGTCAGGAGTTTGAGAGCAGCCTGGCCAACATGGTGAAACTCTGTCTCTACTAAAAATACAAAAATCAGGTATTTTTAGTGGTAATGCATGCCTATAGTCCCAGCTACTCAGGAGGCTGAGGTAGGAGAATAGCTTGAACCCAGGAGACAGAGGTTGCAGTGAGTCAGGATTGTGCCACTGCACTCCAGCCTACATGACAGAGTGAGACCCTGTGTCAGAAAAAGAATTTTTTTAATTTAACAATAAAACTATGTTGATGGGTTTATAGTGTAAATAAACTGTTGTCATATTTGTATTACTAAAGTAGCATATGGGGGAAGAGAACAAAAGGATATAGAAGCAAAGATTTGGATCCAAGTGAATTAAATTGGTATTAATTCTAACTAGATTGTTGTACTAATGTTAATTATAATCCACAGGGCAACCACTAAGAAAATCACTCAAAACTGTATATAGTAAATGTCTTAGTCCATTTTGAGTTGCTATAACAGAATACCACAGACTGGAGAATTTATAAGCAATGGAAGTTTATTTGGCTCATGGTTCTGGAGACTGAGAAGTCCAAGAGCATGGTGCTGCCATCTGGTGAGGGCCTTCATGCTGAGTCATCCCATGGCAGAAGGTGGAACACTTATTTTTATTTTTATTTTTATTTTTATTTTTATTTTTATTTTAAGACAGGATCTCACTCTGTCACTCAGGCTAGAGTGCAGTGGCAGGATCATAGTTCACTGCAGCCTCAAACTCCTGAGTTCGAGCAATCCTCCTGCCTCAGCTTCCTGAATAGTTGTGACTACAGGCATGAGACAGCATGCCTGGCTACTTTTTATTTTCTGTAGAGACAGCTATGTTCACTGGGCTGGTCTTGAACTCCTGGCCTCAAGTGAGGCCTACCTCACCCTCCCAAAGTGCTGAAATTACAGGTGTGAGCCACCGTCCCCAGTCCAGAACTTGCTTCTCTGATAAGCCCAATCTCATGATAACTAACCCACTCCCACAATAATGATATTAGTCCATTCATCAGGGCAGAGTGCTCATGACCTAATCACCTCTTATGTGGCCTCACCTCCCAACACTGTTGCATTAGGTATTAAGTTTCTGACACATCAATTTTGGGGGACATATTCAAACAATAACAGTAAAAGAAATCACAAGGGAGTAAAATGATAGACTAGAAAATATGTACTTAACACAAAATAAGACAATAATGGAGGAACAGAGGAATAACAACAACAGCAACCAAAAGACATATAGAAAACAAACAGCACAATGGCAGATGTAAAGCCTACCTTACTAGTAATTACATTAAATGTAAATGAATTAAACACTACAATTAAAAGACAGATATTAGCAGAAGGGATTTTTTAATTTAAAAGATCCAACTACATGCTGTTGACAAAAGACAATCTTTTTTTTTTTTTTCTTTGGGATGGGGTCTTTCTCTGTCACCCAGGCTGGAGCACAGTGGCGTGAGCACAACTCATTCCAGTCTCAAACTTCCTGGGCTCAAGCAATCCTCCCATCTCATCTTCCTGAGTAGCTGGGACCACAGGCATGTGCCACCATACCTGGCTAATTTTTTTAATTTTTAGTAGAAATGAGATGTCACTATGTTGCCCAGGCTGGTCTCGAACTACTGAGTTCAACAATCCTCCTGCCTCAGCCTCCGAAAGTGATTGGATTATGGGCATGAGCCACTACTCCCAGCCTCATACTTTCAAGAATGGATATAACAACTAGGCAGAAGGTCAACAAGAAAAGAGAAGGTTTCAACAATACCATAAATCAACCAACTACACCTAATAGACAATCTATGGAACACTTGACCCAACAAGAGCAGAATATGCAATCTTCTCAAGTGCACATGGAATATTCTCCAGGATAGCCCATACATTAGGCCATAAAACAAGCCTCCATAAACATAAAAGGACTGAAATCACACAAAGCATGTTCTCCAACAACAGTGGAATGAAACTAGGAATCAATCACAAAAGGAAATTTGGGAAATTTATAAATATGTGGATGTTGAACAATACATTACTAAATAACATCAGTTAAAGAAGAAATCCAAGGAAAATTAGAAAATATTTTAATGAAAACGAAAACACATATCAAATCTTCTGGAACGTAGTTAAAGCAGTGCGTAGCTATAAATGTCCATGTTAAAAAAAAGAAGATGTTGGCCAGGCGCGTTGGCTCAAGCCTGTAATCCAAGCACTTTGGGAGACCAAGGCAGGTGGATCACCTGAGGTCAGGAATTCCAGACCAGTCTGGCCAACGTGATAAAACCCCATCTCTACTAAAAATACAAAAAATTACCCAGGCGTGGTGGCGTGTGCCTATAATCCCAGCTACATAGGAGGCTGAGGGAGGAGAATTGCTTGAACCCAGGAGGCAGAGGTTGCAGTGAGCTGAGATCACGCCACTGCACTCCAGCCTGTGCAACAAAGCGAGACTCCGTCTCAAAAAAAAAAAAAAAGAAAGATCTTAAATCAATAACCTAATGTTCCATCTTAAGAAACTGTAAATAAAAGATCAAATTAAACCCAAAGCAAGCAGAAGAAAAGAAAATAATAAAAACTGAGCTAAAATAAAAGAAACAGAACAGAAAAATAGAGAAAATCAACAAAATCAAAAAATTGTTTCTTTTTAAGAATCAACACAACTGACAAAGTTTTAACTACACTGACCAAGAAAGAGAAGACCCATATTGCTAAAATCAGGAATGAAATAAAAGCCATTAATACTGCCCTTACAGCAATAAAAAGGATTATAAGAGAATACTATGAAAAGCATATGCCAACAAGCCAGATAACCTACATTAAATGGACGAATTCCTGGAAAAACACTACCCAAACTGGCTAGGCGTGGTGGCTCACGCCTGTAGTCCTAGCACTTTGGGAGGCCAAGGTGGGCAGATCACTTGAGGTCAGGAGTTCGACACCAGCCTGGCCAACATGGCAAAATTCCATCTTTACCAGAAATACAAAAAATTAGCCAGGCGTGGTGGCACATGCCTGTGGTCACAGCTACTTGGGAGGTGGGAGGATCACTTGAGCTCAGGAGGCAAAGGTTGCAGTTAGCCAAGATCACGCCACTGCACTCCAGCCTGGGTGACAGAGTGAGACCCCATCTGAAAGAAAAACACTACCAAAACTGACTCAAAGAGAAATAGAAAATTTGAATAGACTTACAATTAAGAGATTGAATGAAGAATCCAAAGACTTCCCACCAAGAAAAACTGAGGATTTGACAGCTTCACATAGACTACACCATCACCAAGAAGTATTAATCCCAGGAATGCAAAATTGATTCAACATAGGAAAATCAATGTACATACCACATCAATAAAATAAAGTGGAAACATCACATAATCATCTCAATAGAAGCAGAAAAAAAAACCCCACCATTTAACAAAATCCAACACCCATTCATGATTTAAAAAACACTCAACACACTAGGAATACACAGGAAATTCCTACCCTGATAAAAGGCATCTACAAATAATCCACAGGCAACATCATACTTAATAATGAATCATTAAATGATTGTCTCCTGAAACAAGGAACAAAACAAGGATGTCCACTCTCATCATTTCATTCAACATTGTACTGGAGATTCTAGTACAGTCAAGGCTAGAAAATAAAAGGAATCCAGATTAGAAAGGAAGATATAAAATTATCTCTACTGACAGATTTTATAATCTTATGTTGAAGATTCCACTAATAAAACTATTAGAGCTAGTAAATAAGTTCAACAGAACTGTAGGGTATAAGATCAATATACAAAACAGCTGTAGGACTGGCACAGTGGCTCACACTTGTATTCCTAGCACTTTGGGAGGCTGAGGTGGAAGGATTGCCTGAGCCCAGGAATTCAAGACTAGCCTGGACAACACTGCAAGACCCTGTCTTTGCAAAAAATTTAAAAATTAGCTGGACATGGTGGCACACATCTGCAGTCCCGGCTACTTGGGAGACTGAGGTGGGAGGATCACTTGAACCCAGGATTTTGTGCTGAGCAGCAGCCTGGGCAACAGAGCAAGGCCCTGTCTCTAAAATGATAATAATAACAATAGGCCGGGCGCGGTGGCTCACGCTTGTAATCCCAGCACTTTGGGAGGCCGAGGCGGGCGGATCATGAGGTCAGGAGATCGAGACCACGGTGAAACCCCGTCTCTACTAAAAATACAAAAAATTAGCCGGGCGTGGTGGCGGGCGCCTGTAGTCCCAGCTACTCGGAGAGGCTGAGGCAGGAGAATGGCGTGAACCCGGGAGGCGGAGCTTGCAGTGAGCCGAGATTGCGCCACTGCACTCCAGCCTGGGCCACAGAGCGAGACTCTGTCTCAAGAAAAAAAAAACATAATAATAACAATAAAATAATTTTTTTTTGAGACAGAGTCTTGCTCTGTCACCCAGGCTAGAGTGCAGTGGTGCAATCTCGGCTTACTGCAACCTCCACCTCCCAGGTTCAAGCAATTCTCCTACCTCAGCCTCCCAAGTAGCTGGGACTACAGGTGCATGCCACCACATGCAGCTAATTTTTTTGTATTTTTAGTAGAGACAGGGTTTCACCGTGTTAGCCAGGATGGTCTCGATCTCCTGACATCGTGATCCACCCGCCTCAGCCTCCCAAAGTGCTGGGATTACAGGCGTGAGCCACCGCGCCCGGCCAATAAAATAATTTTTAAAAGGTTAAACATAGAGTTACCATCTGATCCATCAATTCCACTTCTACATGTATACCCAAGAGAAATGAAAACATATGCCCACACAAAAACTAGTCCATGAGGGAGGCCGAGGTGGGCGGATCACCCAAGGTCAGGAGCTGGAGACCAGCCTGACCAACATGATGAAACCCCATTTCTACTAAAAATACAAAATTAGTTGGGCGTGGTGGTGGGCACCTGTAATCCCAGCTACTCGGGAGGCTGAGGCAGGAGAATCTCTTGACCCAGGAGGCGGAGGTTGCAGTGAGCCAAGATCATACCATTGCACTCCAACCTGGGCAAAAAGAGCGAAATTCCATCTCAAATAAAACAATCTTGCACATGAATGTTCACAGCACCATTATTCGCAGTAGCCAAAAAGAAAAAATAACACAAATATCAACTACTGAACACATAGAAAAAAAGTGGTGTAACGAGAAAAACACTGAATTGTATGAAAAACCTTCCCCCAAACTTGGAGGCAGTTGAGAGACCAGAGAATGACTCAGGCAAGTCCAGCTTGGCGAGTAGATGAGTTTGAGGACTTACATAAGGGACACTCCTGGACAGCAGCAGGACAGTGCTAGAGATCCTCGCCACCTCCCATCTCTAAGCCGTTTTTAAGCTAATTTTCTAGCTCTTTGCCTACTGCGTGTATGCAGTGGGACTTTTTTCTTTGGTAGATTCTCAGATCCTCTCTAGGATGTTTGAGTTCTCAGGAATATCTGCTCCTAGGCTGGGCACCATGGCCTTGGCTCACCACCCAGGGTTCAGGATTCAAGCAGTGGACATACACCCCCAAGTAACCTGATGGGGGACCTGCCATACTACATGTGGTATAGCCACACAACAGAACATTATTCAGCAATAAAAATGAATGAAATACTGATTCATGTTCCAACTAGGATGAGCCCTGAAAACAGTATGCTCAGTGAAAGAAGCAGACAGAACAGGCCACATATTGTGTGACTCAATTTATATGAAAGGTCAAGAATAGGCAAATCCACAAAAGCAAAAAGTAGATTCAGAGTTGCCAGGGGTTTGGTGGAGGGGGAGATGGGAAGTGACTGCTAATGGGTTCAGGATTTTAGTAGGGGAGGGTGATCACAATATTCTGAAATTAGATAGTAGTCATCATTGCACGATGCTGAAGAAACTAAAATGCACCTTATTGGACGCTTTCAAAGGGTGGATTTTATGGCATACGAATATCTCAACAAAACTATTCTTATTTTTTTAATTTTTTCTTTTTCCGAGACAGAGTCTCACTCTGTCACCCAAGTTGGAGTGCAGTGGCGCGATCTCGGCTCACTGCAGCCTCCACCTCCCAGGTTCAAGCGATTCTTGTGACTCAGCCTCCTGAGTAACAGGGATTACAGACATGCAGCACCACACCCAGCTAATTTTTGTATTTTTAGTAGAGACAGAGTTTCGCCATGTTAACCAGACTGTTCTCGAACTCCTGACCTCAAATGATCTGCCTGCCTCAGCCTCCCAAAGTACTGGGATTACAGGCATGAGCCACCACGCCTGGCCTCAATAAATCTATGTTAAAAAAAAAAAAAAAAAAACTACAGACAACTCAAATGTCCTTCAAAGAGTGATAGGGTAAATAAACTGTGGTACATACATACCATGGAATACTACTCAGCAATAAAACCTATCTGTGTTGACGTGTATAGCTTAGATGAGTCTCTTCTGGGGAATTTTACTGAATTTTTAAAAAAAAGACAATCTTAGAAAATTACAGACTGTGTGGTCTATGAACTGAATGTTTGTGTTCATCCCAAACTGATATGTGGAAACCCTAATCCCCAATGTGATAGTATTTGGAGACGTGCCTTTGGGAGGTAATTAGGTAATTAAAGCCCTCGTGATGGGATTAGTACTATTTTTTTTTTTTTTTTTGAGACAGAGTCTTACTCTGTCACCCCGGCTGGAATGCAGTGGCACAATCTTGGCTCACTGAAACCTCCGCCTCCTGGGTTCAAGCAATTATCCTGCCTCAGCCTCCTGAGTAGCTGGGATTACAGGTGCGCACCACCACACCCAGCTAATTTTTTTTTGTAATTTTAGTAGAGATGGAGTTTCACCATGTTGGTCAGGCTGGTCTTGAACTCCTGACCTCATGATCCACCTGCCTCGGGCTCCCAAAGTGCTGGGATTACAGGCATGAGCCACCACACCCAGCCACAGGATTAGTTCACTTATAAGAAGAAACAAGGCCAGGCATGGTGGCTCACGCCTGCAATCCAAGCACTTTGGGAGACTGAGACAGGAGGTTCACTTGAGCCCAGGAGTTTGAGGCCATCCTGGGCAACATAGGAAGACCTTGTCTCTATAAAAAAAATAAAAAGTTAGCTAGGCATGACGGC
Source organism: Symphalangus syndactylus (assembly GCF_028878055.3). Taxonomy (NCBI): domain Eukaryota; kingdom Metazoa; phylum Chordata; class Mammalia; order Primates; family Hylobatidae; genus Symphalangus; species Symphalangus syndactylus. The sequence continues at coordinate 35,111,876 of NC_072433.2, forward strand.
GCGCATGCCTGTAGTCTCAACTATTTGGGAGGCTGAAGCGGGAGGACTACTGGAGCCTGGGAGATGGGGGCTGCAGTGAGCTGTGATTGTGCTACTGCCCTCCAGCCTGGGCAACAGAGACCGTGTCTCTAAAAATAATAATAATAATAAAATAAATAAAAATAAGAGAGAGTTTACTTTCCCTCTCTGCTTTCCACAATGTGAGGACACAGCAGGAAGATGGCTATCTGAAAACTGTGAAGATAGTCCTCCCCAGAACTTGACTCTGCTGGCATTCTGACCTCAGTCTTGACAGCTTCCAGGACTGTGAAAAATAAATCTCTGTTGTTTAAACCACCCAGTCTACGATATTCTGTTATAGCGGCCTGAACTGATTAAGACAGTATGATTCTATTTTTTTTTTTTTTTTGAGACAGAGTCTCACCCTGTCTCCCAGGCTGGAGTGCAGTGGCATAATCTCTGCTCACTGCAACCTCTGCCTCCTGGGTTCAAGTGATTCTCCTGCCTCAGGCTCCCGAGTAGCTGGGACTACTGGCATGCACCACCATGCCCAGCTAATTTTTGTATTTTTAGTAGAGACGGGATTTCGCTATGTTGGCCAGGCTGGTCTCGAACTCCTGACTTCAAGTGATCAGCCCGCCTTGGCCTCCCAAAGTGCTGGGATTACAGATGTGAGCCACCGTACCCAACCAGTATGATTCAATTTATATAAACTTTTTGGAGGCCAGGCATAGTGGCTCACTCCAGCCTGGGAAACAGAGTGAGACTCTGTCTCAAAAAAAAAAAAAAAAAAAAGATGTGACTTGGGTTCCTAAGGATTCCCAGTGTGTCCTCATCAGTGAGGACCTCTGATGCATGGAGAGGTAGGTGCAGTGGAGAGCATATCCACAAAACAGAGATGAGGCTATTGGGATGCTGGAGATTACGCGACAACTTATGAGTGACACACAGCCAAGAACAGAACCGGGTCTGGATGCCCATTTCTTCATTCAACAAATATTTACTGAGCACCTACAATCCCTCAAAAACTGTTCTAGAATCTAAGCCGTGGGGGTTGTAGCCATGCCCCCAGCCCACTCTTTTGCAGGAAAGACCGTGGCTCAAGGTCCCCCACATTACTAATTTAAAAAAACTTCAGTGCTCTGGCCATGGGCGTGAAGGCAAGGACAGAGACCGGGAGGATAATGAGGCCAAATAGCTTTGGCCCACCACCACCGGGACTGGCAAAGACGCCAGACCTCCTAATGCTCTTCCTTGGAGGAAGGAGCAGTGTTTGATTTGGTCAAGAGGCCAAGACTAAAAGTAAGAGGATAAACACGAGCTGGCTGGACGCGAGGCTGGCTCAGGGCAGTGCTGTCGGGCTGAGGATTCAGGGAGCTGGTGTTGTCCAAGCTTCACATTTGCGGAAACTACAACTCCCAGCGTGTCCCGCGGCCGCCCGAGCGGGCGTCATGTGATCTATGCTCACGTGTCTCCGCAGCCGGCTCGAGAAAGAATCCCCCCAGGTAGGTGGCCAGAGACAGGCTCTGGAGGGTGGAAGTGTTAGATCCCCGAGGTCTGTGGAGCCCCTCAGTCCCCGCCACCGCGGAAGAGCTCAGGCCCTTTCCCTGCAGGGGTCCAGATCCCGGCGTCCTCACCCAACGCCCGCCCCTCTGTTGCGCCGGCTCTGCCGCGCCTTTGCCCAGCCAGCGGGTCTCCACCCAGTCCTAGGCCGGGATCGAGTCCCGGAGCTCCTCCCCAGTTTACCCCACAGTAGCCCACTCTTCTCGCTCCAGGCCTGGGAATCGCCCCGCCCCGGCCTCCTGGCCCGGGTGCACCCTGGCTCACCTCACAAAGCCTCACCTCACAAAGCAGCCCACCCTTTCTATCTCAGGGCTCCAACCCCAGGCACACTCCAGTTGGGATCTGAGGGGCCTACATCGCTGGCCTGAGCATGTGGGCATCAGGCTTCTATTCTGGCTCTGCCAGCTACCGACTGTGACCTTAGTCTAACCTCTCCCTCCTGGGCCTGTTTTCCTATCTGTCCTGAAGCTCCATTCCATGAGTAAGCGTGAGAGCCGCTCAGTTTCCTCCAGCTCTGCTGAAGCCAGCACAGAAGTAGCCCAAACTCTTCCCTCTAATGACAGCAAATTTTAGGCAAAGTCTTGAGAAAGAAGAAATTGGGGCCAGAAAGGGAAGTGAGGAGAATCAGATCCCAGACCTTTGGGGAGAAGGAGCAACCCCCTCTGGCACAGCCCATCAGGGAGAAAGAGCAGGTAAGGTCCAACAATGGGCTGAGTAATTTGCCAGTGAGCAGTGGGGGTGCCGAGAGATCTTAACCATGGCAGAGAATCTGCAAGAGGTGGGACCCCCAGCTTCTGAGTTCCATGAGGACCCCAGCCTGCACTCTCATGTGGGTGGCAGGAGACGCTGGCAGATGGTGCAGGACTCGGGCAGGGGTGCCCAAGGGAAGCATTTTGGTTGGAGAGTCAGGAAGCCACACCAAGCCTTGTGATCTTGGAGGAGTCACTCTGTAGACCTCTGTCTCTGTGATGTGAGCAGGGGGGAGGAGGTGGTCACAGCTCTGGCAGTGGTCAGTTTGCAGGGTTCTTTCTCTAGCTACATTGGAAGCTTGGGAGTCCCAAGACTCTGCCTTCACTGCTCACTGCTTTGATTTTGCTGAGTTGCTGGTTGGGTGACAGGATGTGTAAGAGGATGTGTAAGCCCTGTGACATCTGACAGATCTTTCTGGGTTTCGAGCCAGCAGAGGAATGTTTCCTCTGGTGCCATGTCCCTTGGTTCCATGCTTGATGACAGATGGCTGAGAGCACATGAACTTTCCCCCTTTCCCTCTCATGAGTGGATGGTCCCCAGCTTTTTTTGTCCATCATCAGGAGGAGCGATGGGCAGTAGCCCGAGGGGTCTTGTTAGTCATTTTAAACCCCCAGTGGGCTGAAGGCATCAGAGAGGGTGGCCCAATGGTTAGGGCAGTCGTTATGGCTGAATCTGCTCAGTTCCCTTTTCTTCCCTCTGGGCTATAAAGACTAAACCGGGCCGGGGGCTGTGGCTCACGCCTGTAATCCCAGCACTTTGGGAGGCCAAGGCAGCAGGATTGCTTGAGCCCAGGAGTTCAAGACCAGCCTGGGCAACATAGTGAGACCTCCTCATCTCTACAAAAAATTTAAACACAACAGGCATGGAGGGCTTGTCACATGGGAGAAGAGTTGAGAATTGGCCTGAATTTTGAAAGGCCAATTTTGTTCCCCACAGGAACAAAAAATTTAAAAAGTTGGCCAGGCGCGGTGGCTCACGCCTGTAATCCTAGCACTTTGGGAGGCCAAGGCAGGGGGATCACAAGGTCAGGAGTTGGAGACCAGCTTGGCCAACATGGCAAAACCCCATCTCTACTAAAAATACAAAAATTAGCCAGGCATGGTGGCAGGCACCTGTAATCCCAGCTACTCAGGAGCCTGAGACAGGAAAATCTCTTGAACCCGGGAGGCGGAGGTTGCAGTGAGCTGAGATTGTGCCATTGCACTCCAGCCTGGGCGACAAGAGCAAGACTCTGTCTCAAAAAAAAAAAAAAGAAAGAAAATTAAAAAGTTAGCTGGCTGTGGTGGCACACGCCTGTAGTCCCAGGTACCTGGGAAGTTGAGGTGGGAGGATTGCTTGAGCCTGGTAGATTGAGGCTGCAGTGAGCTGTGATTGCGCCACTGCACTCCAGCCTGGGCAACAGAGTGAGAACCTATCTCTAAATAAATAAAGACTAAACCAGGGAGGGAGTAGAGATTAAAATGGAGTTTTGTATGAGTACCCTGAAATCGGAACTCAGGAATGAGGAGACTCTAGGAGAAGGAGTCTTTGGCAGATTTCGCCAGCCTGGGTGGTAACCAGCTAATAGCAGCCTCTGGGGAAGACTGCCCTGGCTCCTCCCTGCCCCCTTAGTCCCTGCCCTTGAAATCTGGCCTTCTTCCTGCTCTTTCTCCCATTAGCTATCTATCCCAGGGCCTCTGTGTCCATTGTTACCTGACCAATAGCACCAGGCTCTGGTTTGGGTTTTGTTTGTTTTTTTGTTTGTTTGTTTTGAGACAGAGTCTCACTCTGTTGCCCAGACTGGAGTGCAGTGGCCTGATCTGGGCTCACTGCAACCTGCATCTCCCAATTTCAGGTGATTCTCCTGCCTCAGCCTCCTGCATAGCTGGGATTACAGGGGCGTGCCACCGCACCTGGCTAATTTTTGTATTTTTAGTAGAGATGGGGTTTCACCATGTTGGCCAGGCTGGTCTCAAACTCCTGACCTCAGGTGATCTGCCCACCTCGACCTCCCAAAGTGCTAGGATTACAGACATGAGCCACCACGCCCGGCCCAGGCTCTGGTTTTGATTAGTTTTCTGCTCTCTGCTTGCTTAGGGCTGGAAAGTCTCAGGCATGGTGGTAGTGGGCAACATGGGAAGGGGCATCTGCAGAAATAACAGCCGCAGTGACCATTTATTGAGTCTTAAGCCCTTACTGATATTAACACACGACTCACAGGAACATATGATGTAAAGGCCTAGAGGGGTGAAGTGACTTGCCCAGGGTCACACAGATAGGCAGTGGAGGAGTCAGCATTCTGACGGCAGAACCTACTTGGAGACCCATATCACAGCCCTATCCAGGGCTGCTCTTGACCTGGGGGTGGACTTGATGCTTTAGGACCATCATTTCTCTGCAGGTCTCAGGCTATGAGCTGAACCTTGAGAACACTGAAGGTTCCTTTTCAGGGCTGGGCTCCTCAGAGCCTCTCGAGATTCTTGGAAGAAAAAAAACTGCATCTCAACTGTGTTTACCCAGAGAGCAAAGAGAATCAGTCAGGCGATAAGCCTGTTATTTGAGTTCCGCCATACCCAAGCTACCATCTTGGACCCAGGAGTGGGGCAGATACAAACAGATGGATGCCCTGTGGTCAGGCAGGCCTGGGTTTGAATCCCAGCTCCACCACTGACCGCTGTATGACTGAGGGGAGAGTGGTTATCCCCTCTGGGATTCAGCTTCCTCTTTGGTAAAATGGTGACTGTCATGTCTACCTTTTAGGGCTGCACTGAGGATTGAATGAGAAAGCATTCCATAGCTGCAGCAATAGTGGTTTATAGTAACAAACAGCACTGCATGTTTGGCACTGATCATTGTAATCTAGCCCAGGAAAGCAAGCCTAGTGGCCAGTGAGATGCTAGCACATGAGAGAGTACTGAGAGGAAACCAGCTTGAGTGGTTCTGGGCCCCTACATGGCTCCAAGAAGAGCTCAGTGAGTGACCCAGGAAATGGGGAAGAGATAGGACCTAAAAGGGTGGCGGCAAAGGAGTTGGGAGCATTCCAAGCATGGGATGAATCATTGTTTTCCTGAAGACGCAAACATGACAGGCATGGGGGCTTGTCACATGAGAGAAGTCACATGAGAGAACAGTCGAGAATTGGCCTGAATTTCGAAGGGCCTCGAAAGCCACAGAATTCAGACTCCGGGCCACCGGGAGGCGTGCTAGACTGTAATATGTTGAATCTCAGTTCTTGGTGAGGGGTCCTTTTGGGACCCTGTGGGGTGGAAACAGGCTGGGAAGCCAGACAGATCTGGATCCAAATCCTGCTATGCAACTTGCTAATATATGACCCTGGGTCAGTGATGGGATCTCTCCGAACCTTTTGACCACAAGACTGTCCTAAGGATTGAATGAGATAAAGTATCCATGAGACACCCCGACGCGGGGCCTCTCTCTAGTGCTGCTGTGTTAGTACCCGTTTTATGTTGACATCTAACTGGTCCAATGAGTCTGTATGCCTGAAGCAAGCATGATTTGCACCTGATCTGTTTCTGTGTCTGTCTCCCTATACTCTGGCACCCAGTGCACTGTCTGCACAGAGACATACCTGGGTTTGGACCCTACCCATGTGATCTTGGGAAAGTTATTTCACCTTTTTGTTCCCCAGTTCCCCCATCTTAGGATAACAGTAGTGCCTGCCTTTGTCCCATCTAGGTTGAGAAGAGTCCTAGGCTAACAGCCCCAAACAGGTGGGTGTTGCTCAGCTGCCTGGGGCATGTGGTTGTAAGGCGGAACCCACAGACCTTGCAGGAAGAAGGCTCTTGGGGCCATGGCCCAGGTCAGCATCAACAATGACTACAGCGAGTGGGGCTTGAGCACGGATGCCGGGGAGCGGGCCCGGCTGCTGCAGAGTCCCTGTGTGGACACAGCCCCCAAGAGTGAGTGGGAAGCCTCTCCTGGGGATCCGGACAGAGGCATCACTTCCACACTTGGGGCCGTCTTCATTGTCGTCAACGCGTGCCTGGGCGCAGGGTTACTCAACTTCCCAGCAGCCTTCAGCACTGCGGGGGGCGTGGCAGCAGGCATCGCACTGCAGATGGTGAGTGCACTGGCCGGGAGGACAGAGGTGCAGTTCAGGTGGGCACTTTGCCTCAAAAGGGAGGCTTTGGGTCAGGGATAGCCAGTAAGTGATACACGCACTGCTCTCCCCTCCCTCACACATGGCAGACTTGACTAATCTGTTCTAGTATTCTTTTCTCTGACCCAAATGAGGCTTCAGAAGCCTTCCAACAATCAGAGAAATTTAAACATCAATTACATCTCTAATTTTTTAGGCATACCATTGATTTTGTGGTAGTTTAAAAAGAGGGCCCTTGTCTTTTAGAACTACATACTGAAATATTTATTGATGAAATGATATGATAGCTTATATTGGCTTCACAATAAATGCAGAGTGGGAGGGAAGAGGAATGATGAAACAAGTTGGCCATGCATTGATCATTTTTGAAGCTGAGTGATGGATACATGCCAGTTCTTTTTACTATTCTCTTTACTTTTTTTTTTTTTTTTTTTTGAGATGGAGTCTTGCTTTGTCACCCAGGCTGGAGTGCAGTGGCCCAATCTCGGCTTACTACAGCCTCCGCCTCCCAATTTCAAGTGATTCTCCTGCCTCAGCCTCCCAAGTCGCTGGCATTACAGGTACCCACCACCATGCCCACCTAATTTTTGTATTTTTAGTAGAGACGGGGTTTCACCATGTTGGCCAGGCTAGTCTCAAACTCCTGACTTCAAGCGATCCTCCCACCTCAGCCTCCTAAAGTGCTGGGATTACAGGCATGAGCCATCCGCATCCAGCCTATTCTCTTTACTTTTGTATGTTTGCAATTTGTCACAAAACTTTTTGTTTTTAAAGAAAATCTCAACTCAGCATCATCTAGCAGTCTCTTTTTTTTTTTGAGACGGAGTTTCATTCTGTCGCCAGGCTGGAGTGCAGTGGCACGATCTCAGCTCACTGCAAGCTCCACTTCCCGGGTTCACGCCATTCTCCTGCCTCAGCCTCCTGAGTAGCTGGGACTACAGGCGCCCGCCACTGCGCCCGGCTAATTTTTTGTATTTTTAGTAGACATGGGGTTTCACCGTGGTCTCAATCTCCTGACCTCGTGATCCACCCGCCTCGGCCTCCCAAAGTGCTGAGATTACAGGTGTGAGCCACTGCGCCCGGTCTTAAAATTGCCTTTGTGAGATTTGCCAAGCTTGCTTTGGGCACTTGCCCAGTAAATGCTAGGCGAGCCCAGGGTGCCCTCTGCTGCCAGGCCTTTCCTACAAGCTCTTGTTCTGCCTCTGCCTGCAGGGTATGCTGGTTTTCATCATCAGTGGCCTTGTCATCCTGGCCTACTGCTCCCAGGCCAGCAATGAGAGGACCTACCAGGAGGTGGTGTGGGCTGTGTGTGGCAAGCTGACAGGTGTGCTGTGTGAGGTGGCCATCGCTGTCTACACCTTTGGCACCTGCATTGCCTTCCTAATCATCATTGGCGACCAGCAGGACAAGAGTGAGCCTCTCCCTCAGTCCCTACCCCATCTCTTTTTATCAGCCCCAGGGATCCTGGGGTGGAGGGAAAAGGCGCTGAACACCTCTGCAGGACTTACCTGGGCCCAGCATTCATCTGGCAATTCTCCCTCCAGGCAGAGGGAGGTCCTGGGGCCCAGCAGAGCAGGAAGGCCACACCCCATGGTGGCCTGGCTTGACATTCCCTCCTTCCTCCCTGTGCAGTTATAGCTGTGATGGCGAAAGAGCCGGAGGGGGCCAGCGGCCCTTGGTACACAGACCGCAAGTTCACCATCAGCCTCACTGCCTTCCTCTTCATCCTGCCCCTCTCCATCCCCAGGGAGATTGGTTTCCAGAAATATGCCAGGTTTGGAGGCCCCAGCCTGGGTCAGACAGAAGCTATGATCCTGGGCAGCTGTAGACCCAAGGGCTCCTGGGGAACCCTGCTCCTCCATGCCACCTCACCTTGGGGAGCAAGAGTAGGCAAGGCAGGGCAGACCAGGGCTTGCAAGGTTTCAGATAAGACCATCCTTTTCTGTCTCCATCATAGAAAAAGGATGCATCCATGAGAGATTCAGTTCTAAATGTCCTTTGGCATCCATGAGTAGTTCAGTTCTAAGTGTCCTTGTCAAAGAAGGAGCAGGTGGTATCTGGGTGGTGAAGGCGGCCTCCTGGCTTTCCCTGGGAGGAAGGGATTTGGGTCTCCGAGACTGTCAGCCTGGCATCATCTTACCTGCAGCTTGGCATGAAGGAAGGAGACTGGTTTCCCGTCTCAGTGTCTGAAAAGCTGTGGGATTCTAGGCTTCCCCATCTGTAAGTGCAGGGGCCATGCTCCACTCTCTCCAAGGCCCCCATAAATGTTGACACAAAAGTGTCTGTACTCTCAACCCTCTTACCTCTGGCATCTCTTAGTTCTCAAAGGCCAGGCTCAGAGGATGGGCTGCGCACAGCCCCTGCCTGGGCTGGGCCGCTCTGATTCAAGTCCCAGGTGTGCTTTGGAGCTCTGCTGTCTGCATCGTCTCTGAGCCATGCAGCTGAACCAGCACTTTCCGATGGCCAGAGTTGCTGATCGGGTCCCCTGTTGGCTATCCAGCTCCCTCCTAGCTGTGGCAGGTTTCTCTGAAACTACTTCTCAGGCATTTCCTGAGTCTTTGCTTGGCATAGTCCCCGGTTCATTCAGTGGACGCTTGTGGTCACTAGAGCTGAAGGTGGATGTCCCTAGGGGTGGAATCAGATAAGAGGCAGCTGGGGATGAGGACACTTAGTCTCTCCTTCCCGGCAGCTTCCTGAGCGTCGTGGGTACCTGGTACGTCACAGCCATCGTGATCATCAAGTACATCTGGCCAGATAAAGAGATGACCCCAGGGAACATCCTGACCAGGTGAGGGTGAGGGCCCTAGGAGACATGGAGAAGAAGCCACCACTTGGGCCCCAGCAGGTGCTGGGTCAGGAACCAGAAGGCCACACAGGTGCTCTTCTCAAGGCTCATGAGCTCATCAGGGCTGACTTGGTCATTGTAGGAAGGAGGAAAGAGCCCCTGATCTGATGTTACTGGAGGGAAGAGCAAGAATCAGAGACAGGAGGCACTTTGCCACCCACATCCAACAGATGAGCCAGTGTGAGGCTAGGCCTTGGGTCATGGAGGAACCTGAGGGTGGGATTGCCCATGTTTCCAGCATGTGCTTATCTGTAATTTCTGTATCTTTGAGGGTGAATTTATTATTTAAAAAAAAAAAAGGGGGCCAGGCGCAGTGGCTCACGCCTGTAATCCCAGCACTTTGGGAGGCTGAGGCAGGCAGATCACGAGGTCAGGAGATCGAGACCATCCTGGCTAACATGGTGAAACCCCGTCTCTACTAAAAAAATACAAAAAAAATAGCCGGGCTTGGTTGCAGGCACCTGTAGTCGCAGCTACTCGGGAGGCTGAGGCAGGAGAATGGCACGAACCCGGGAGGCAGAAGTTGCAGTGAGCCGAGATCGCGCCACTGCACTCCAGCGTGGGCGACAGAGCGAGACTCCGTCTCAAAAAAACAAAACAAAACAAAAATAATTTCCTTTTTTTTGAAAAGAACAAACCAGTAAAGCAAAAGCCCCAGTCCAGAAGCCAGGAATTCTGGATTTTGGCCCCAGGGGCGCTTTTCTGAGCCTCTAGGCCCCCTCCCAGGGGAGCCTGGGACATAGGGGTGCCTCTTCTCCCTGTTCCCAGACTTTCGTGGGTTAAACCTATAGAATGCCAGTTGCTGGAGACCGTGGTGGGCTGAATGAAGAGTGAGGGCGTGGGGTGGGTTGATGGCTGTGAGGGGTTCCCAGGTGGCAGCACCTTGTCTGTTTGTTCACAGGCCGGCTTCCTGGATGGCTGTGTTCAATGCCATGCCCACCATCTGCTTCGGATTTCAGGTGCCAGTGCCAGTTGCAAGGTCCCTGCTGTCCTCTTAGATCACCCCTCCCCGGGATGGAACCCAGGAAGGAGGAGGAACCCAGGCAGAATGGAGGAAGTCCTGGGGGGAAGGATGGAGCAGGGGCCTCAGGACTTGCCCCTTGTCCCTGGGGTCTTTGTTCCCAAGGTACCTTCCTGGGGAAACTGGGGGTCAGGTCATTTCCCCACCATGATCGTGCCCTTCACCTGGACAGTGCCACGTCAGCAGTGTGCCCGTCTTCAACAGCATGCGGCAGCCTGAAGTGAAGACTTGGGGTGGAGTGGTGACAGCTGCCATGGTCATAGCCCTTGCTGTCTACATGGGGACAGGTGAGTGCTCCTCCCCCAAGACCTGGGACTACAGTGCTCTCACTTCCACAGGAGTCCCCAGGTCCTGGGGCCCAGCTTTCCTGGGGACAGCCCTGCATTCCCAGCATGACTTGTACAGGCATTGGCTTGAACTTGGCCTGCCTGGGGCCTCCTCCTGCCAAGATGAGAGTGGCGTATTCATCCATTCATTCACCAGTTCTAAGTTGGTGCCTAGGAAGTGCCAGGAACTGTTCTCAGCGTGGGGGATGCCATGAAGAGAGATAGAGCTGGTCTTGCCCTCATGGAGTTGACATTCTTGTTGGAGTGACAGTCATGCAGGAGTAACTAGGGAATCAGTAAGGAATTCCAGATGGTGGCGAGCATCCTGATGACAGTGAAATAGGGAAGGTGTGTTTTGTTTTGTTCTATTTTATTTTGTTTTGAGAAAGGGTCTCAGAAACTGTCGCCCAGGCTGGAGTGCAGTGGCATGATGATAACTCACTGCAACCTCAACCTGCCGAGTTCAAGTGATCCTCCTGCCTCGGCCTCCAGAGTAGCCGGGACTACAGCCATGTGCCACTGTGCCCAGCTAATTTTTTTTTTTCTAGCAGAGACAAGGTCTCACTATGTTGCCCAGGCTGGTCTTGAATTTCCTGGGCTCAAGCAATTCTCCTGCCTCGGCCTCCCAAAGTGCTGGGGTTACAGGCATGAGCCACCAACCCAGCCTAAAATGGGGAAGGTATGAATGGGACTGGATGGGTGGCTTTGGGAGTGGTTCACAGAAGTTTCTTCTCAGAGGAGGCCGAAATGATGAGAAAGAGCCAGAAAAGGAGGAGCTGGGGAAGAAGGGTTCTAGACAGAGGAACCACAAAACACCAAATCACTGAGGCAGGGCCAGGAAGAAAGTCTGTGTGGCTGGAGTGGTGTGTGATAGGGGCAGGTGACAGGCAGTGAGGCCAGACAGGCACTGGCAGCCAGATCCTGTTGGGCCTTGAGGGCTGCTGGGAGTCAGAGAGGAAGCGTTTTAAGCAGGGGTGTGGTTCGGGGAAAGATGGCTCTGGCTGCAGTGTGGAGAGTGGTTGGGATGAGGGAACAAGTCTAGGAGACCCCAGAAGAAGGATCCCCTGAGTTCTTTCCACGGATGGACCATAGGAGCTGCCTGGGCCAATACTGTTCTAGCCGCTGAATACACAGCCAGGAACAAGAGAGGCAAACAGCTAAATCTCTGTTCTCCTGGGGCTCATGTTCTGGCTGGGGAGACAGACAATAAGCCTGTAAAAATTAATTATTATTATTATTGTTATTATTTTTATTATTGTTTACTTAAAGACCAGTGTGATAATACAGTTAAAAAAAATTAGAAAGCGATGAGGCTGGTCACAGTGGCTCACACCTATAATCTCAGCTATGGGAGGCCAAGGTGGGATGTTCTCTTGAGCCCAGGAGTTCAAGACAGGCTGGGCAACATGGTGAAACTCCATCTCTACAAAAAATTAAAAAATTAGCCAGGTTATGGTAACATGCACCTGTGGACCCAGCTACTTGGGAGGCTGAGGTGGGAGGATCGCTTGAGCCTATGAGATCAAGGCTGTAGAGACCCATGATCATGCCATTACACTCCAAACTGGGCAACAGAGTGAGACCCTGTCTCTAAAAAAGAGAGAAATGAGTGTTAGGAGACAGGCATAGTGGATCATGCCTGTAATCCCAACACTTTGAAAAGCTGAGATGGGAGAACCACTTGAGGCCAGGAGTTCAAGACCAGCCTCCGCAACATAGTGAGACTCATCTCTACAAAAATTAAAGAATTAGCCGGGCATCGGCCAGGCATGGTGGCTCATACCTGTAATCCCAGCACTTTGAGAGGCCAAGGTGAGTGAATCACTTGAGGCCAGGAGTTCGAGACCAGCTTGGCCAACATGGCAAAACCCTGTCTTTACCAAAATTACAAAAATTAGCCAGGCATGGTGGCAGGCGCCTGTAATCCCAGCTACTCGGGAGGCTAAGGCATGAGAATCGCTTGAACCTGGGAGGCCGAGGTTGCAGTGAGCCAAGATCACTCCACTGCACTCCAGCCTGGCGGAGAGAGTGAGACTCTGTCTTCAAAAAAAAAAAATTAGCCAGGCATGGTGGCATGTGCCTGTAGTCCCAGCGACTTGGGAGGCCAAGTCAGGAGGAACTTGAGTCTAAGAATTCAAGACTACAGTGGAACTATGATTGTACCACTTTACTCCAGCCTGAGGGACAGAGCAAGATCCTGTCTTTAAAAAAAAAAAAAAAAAAAAAAAAAACGGCCAGGCACCGTGGCTCATGCCTGTGATCCCAGCACTTTGGGAGGCCCAGGCAGGCAGATCACATGAGGTCAGGAGTTCGAGACCAGCCCAACCAACATGGCGAAACCCCATCTTACTAAAAATACAAAAATTAGGGCTGGGCGTGGTGGCTCACGCCTGTAATCCCAGTACTTCCCGAGGCGGGCGGATCATGAGGTCAGGAGTTCGAGACCAGCCTGGCCAACATAGTGAAACCTCGTTTCTACTAAAAATACAAAAATTAGGCGTGGTGGCGGGTGCCTGTGTAATACCAGCTACTCGGGAGGCTGAGGCAGGATAATCACTTGAAACCAGAAGGCAGAGGTTGCAGTAAGCTGAAATCGCACCACTGCACTCCAGCCTGGGTGAAAGAGGAAAACTCCATCTCAAAAAAAAAAAAGAAATTAGCTAGGCGTAGTGGCAGGTGACTGTAATCCCAGCTGCTTAGGAGGCTGAGGCATGAGAACCCAGGAGACCAAGATCATGCCATTGTACTCCAGCCTGGGCACGACAGAGCACGACTCCATCTCAAAAAAAAAAAAAAAAAAAATTGGCCGGGCATGGTGTAATCCCAGCTACTCAGGTGGCTGAGGCAGGAGAATCACTTGAACCTGGAAAGTGGAGGCTGCACTGAGCTGAGATCGTGCCACTGCATGCCAGGCTGGGCAACAAGAGCGAAACTCCATCTCAAAAAAATAAAAAAGAAGAAGGCTGGGTGTGGTGGCTCACACTCTGGGAGGGTGAGGTAGGAGGATTGCTTGAGCCCAGGAGTTCAAGACCAGACTGGGAAACATAGCAAGACCCCATCTCTACAAAAAAATTAGCTGGGTGTGATGGCATCTGCCTGTAGTCCTAGCTACTGGGGAGGCTCAGGTGGGAGAATCGCTTGAGCCGAGGAGGTCAAGGCTGCAGTGAGCCATGATCACACTACTGCACTCTAGTCTGGGTAACAGAGCAAGACTCTGTCTCAACAAAGAAAAGAAAAATAGGACACGGTGATGTGAGAGAGTACCGGGGATGGGGGTCATTGTAGATGGACTGGCAGGAAGCATTCTCTGAGGAAGGACATCTAAACTGAGACCTGAATGATAAGGAGATGGCATCTGAAAGTCTGCCAGACAGAACAGTCAGTGCCAAGGCACTGAGGTGGGAATGTGCTGGGCAAGTTCAGGCTCAGAAAGCTGGGGGCTGGAGGGCTTCCAGCGATGGGGTATGAGAAGTCAGGGAGGGAGGCATCTGATCGGAGCCCCATCTCCCACTCTGAGCCTCCGTCTAAGTGTCCAGAGCTGCTGCAGCAGCCTCCAGGCTGATGTTGCCCCTAGGAGGAGTGGACAGTCCACCCCACTACCCTCCCAGGGTTGCCCTGACCCAGCTGTCCCTGCCCACAGGCATCTGTGGCTTCCTGACCTTTGGAGCTGCTGTGGATCCTGACGTGCTCCTGTCCTATCCCTCGGAAGACATGGCTGTGGCCGTTGCCCGAGCCTTCATCATCCTGAGCGTGCTCACCTCCTACCCTATCCTGCACTTCTGTGGGCGGTGAGCCCCCTTCCACTCCCCAGGGCCCCTCCGAGCCTGTGAGCCCTTCCAACATGGTCCTTTGGCCTTGTGTGGACCCCATCCTGTAGAAGGAGAAACTGAAGGCTGTAGAAAAGAGTTGGTGCCTAGGATGGGTCCCTACATATCCCAGGCCAGGTCTCAGAAGTGCCCTTTGTCCTGGGGTCACCAGAACATTCCGTGAGTCCTGTAAGAATCTCTATCCAGGGCATGGTATGGTGGCTCACGTCTCTAAACCCAGCACTTTGGGAGGCTGAGTCAGAAGGATCACTTGAGCCTAGGAGTTCAAGACCACCTGGGCAACCTAGTGAGACCCCCATCTCTACACAAAATAAAATAAATAGGCAGGTGTGGTAGCATGCACCTGTGGTCCCAGCTACTTAGCCACTTGGGAGGCTGAGGCAGAAGGATGGCTGGAACCCAGGAGTTCAAGGCTGCAGTGAGCCAAGATTGCACCACTGCACTCCAGCCTGGGTGAGAGAGCCAGACCCTGTCTCAAAAAAAAAAAAAAAAAAAAAAGAATCTCTATCCAGATCGTTTCCTGAGCTTTCACATGGACACCCTGCCCTTTAGATACCCCAGACAGTTCCTTTTAAGGAAAAAACAATATCAGTTTCCATGTGGTGTAAAGCAAAGTGCTAAGCTCTCCACATTCACCATCTCTAGTCCCCATGGTAAACAGAGTGCTGGTGGCCCGTTTTACAGTAGAGGAAACTGAGGCTCAGGAATGGGGCTTTCCCGGCAGTCTACCCAGTTAGGGGTCTGGCTCCTGTGAGCTAGAGGTGGGGGGCTGCTAACAGCAGGGGCACTTCTAAGCCCCTCTCCATGTGGGCAGGGCGGTGGTGGAAGGCCTGTGGCTGCGCTACCAGGGGGTTCCAGTGGAGGAGGACGTGGGGCGGGAGCGGCGGCGGCGAGTGCTGCAGACGCTGGTCTGGTTCCTGCTCACCCTGCTGCTGGCGCTCTTCATCCCTGACATCGGCAAGGTGATCTCAGTCATTGGAGGCCTGGCCGCCTGCTTCATCTTCATCTTCCCAGGTGCGGACCCCTGGCGCCCCATTTCACAGCCCCACAGCACAGACTCCCAGGGCCTCCCTAGCCTCGGCTCCCTACTTGCTCAAAACATGCAGGAGAGAGTAACCGCCAGCACTAATTGATCACCCTCCTCGCCTCTGTACTAGCCCCTATCCAAGCATTATCTCCTGGAAAGAAGGTGTAGTGGAGATCACACGTGGGGCTCAGAAAGGGTCACAGACTTGCCTAGAGCTTAACAAACTCAACTAGTAACAAACCTTTTCCATCCCACACTGTCTGGGTCCAGAGTCTATTCTCTTAACCATTCATTCAGGTGTCTGCTGCTCCCTGACTATGGGGGATCTATCTGGCTGGTTCAGCCCATTACAGCCCAGAGGGCAGTGGGGTCTGGGGTGGCACCCTGACACAGACATCAGGGAACCTGGGTTCCAGACACAGATCTACTGCCAGATCCCTGGAGAACTGTCCTGTCTGCCCAGCCACGAGTTCCACCCTTACCCAGCTTGTGTCTATCCAGGAAGCCACCTTCAAAGCCCCAGCTACTCTGCTTGGAGCAGGGGAGCCAGATCTGCTCGGAAGTGTACTGGGAAGACCCCTGGGGTTGGGCCACCACTGAGTCACCATTGAGTGCTGTCCCTTTAGCTCCAAGTCTAGCATGCTGCCCAAGGGGTCTTGTCAGATGCCAGCCTGTCATGGGAGAGCAGATGCCAGACGACCCCAGCAGGATGTGGTGTTGGGGGCAGAGATGGAATTTCTAGAAGAGTAAACATGGGCCTTTCTCCATCCAGCACTGCTTCTTGGGAAAGGGGGTGGCTAGGAGGGAGGGAGCCCTCTCCCCTCACAAATGCTCAGGGCCACTTCTTCTCTTTTAGGGCTGTGCCTCATTCAAGCCAAACTCTCCGAGATGGAAGAGGTCAAACCAGCCAGGTAAAGCAGGGCCCAGCCCTTGATCTGCTCAGGGAGGCTCTGGATTGGAACGTGGCTTTGTAGGGGCCTTAAAACAGATAAGAGTCAGAGGCTTGTGTACTTAGAAATCATGGGGTTTTGTTTTGGTTTTTTTTTGAGACGGAGTCTCTCTCTGTCGCCCAACCTGGAGTGCAGTGGCACGATCTCAGCTCACTGCAAGCTCCGCCTCCCGGGTTCACGCCATTCTCCTGTCTCAGCCTCCTGAGTAGCTGGGACTACAGATGCCTGCCACTGCGCCCAGCTAATTTTTGTATTTTTAGTAGAGACGAGGTTTCACCATGTTGGCCAGGCTGGTCTCGAACTCCTGACCTTAGGTGATCCTCCTTCCTCGGCCTCCCAAAGTGCTGGGATTACATGCATGAGCCACCACACCCAGCTGGGTTTTTTTTTTTTTTAATACTTTTGAAAATTGGGTAGTATGCTAGTTGTTAACAATTTAAACATTAATAAAGGGCTTAATAGAAAAAGATGGAAGTCCCTCTTCCCCCACAACCCGCTTGCCCCCACATCCCTTCTGAGATAGCTCCATGTTACCAGTATGGTCTGTGTCCTCAACCACTTCTGTACATGTGTGCATGTCTGTGTACACATAGCTATGCAGATGTATACACAGATGCAGGGCTCTTGTTTTGTGTTATGAAAAATGGTTTCAGCCAGGTGCAGTGGCTCACGCCTGTAATCCCAACACTCTGGGAGGCCAAGGCAGGTGGATCACCTGAGGTCAGGAGTTTGAGACCAGGATGGCCAATGTGGTAAAACCCCGTCTCTACTAAAAATACAAAAAATTACCTGGGCATGGTGGTGGCCACCTGTAATCCCAGCGACTCAGGAGGCTGAGGCAGGAGAATTGCTTGAACCTGGGAGGTGGAGGTTGCAGTGAGCTGAGATAGCACCATTGCGCTCTAGCCTGGCGACGGAGTGAAACGCTATCTCAAAAAAAATAAAATGGTTTCAGGTTCAGGTTTAGCTTTCCTGTTCTAGTCCCTTTGTTCCAGTTTCTAGTTAGGTCTCCACCCCTTACAGTCCCATATTGCGTTCAAACAGGTTTTCTCAAAGCTCTTACCCCACCTTTCTCAGCCTATACCCCCACTGCCTCAGACCCAGACCCCGCCTCCCCAGCTCCTATAATTTGTCCCACACCCTCTGTAATGATCCCCTGCTCTTCAGCAGGACCTGGCTCCTGGGCTTCTCTCAGCCCTTTCTGGCTATCAGCTTTTTCCAGCCTCCTCTTCCATATCCCTCCACTGACCAATGTCAGTCCACACCAATCTGCATTTTCTGGACTTAAAATTAGTATTGTATAGACAGCAGTTAATTATCTTGCCTTCCCAATGCTTTCATTTCTCCCTCTTGTCTAGGTGGTGAGCTCAGGGAGCCCCCCAACCCCCAGTCTAGTAGTGGAACAGTAGTTACCAATTGAAGTAACTGACATTCTTTTTTTTTTGAGATGGAGTTCGGAGTTTTGCTCTTTTTGCCCAGGCTGGAGTGCAATGGTGTGATCTCGGCTCACCAACGTCCTCCTCCTAGATTCAAGTGATTTTCCTGCCTCCTGAGTAGCTGAGATTACAGGCACACGCCACCACGCCTGGCTAATTTTGTATTTTTACATTTATTTTTATTTTTATTTTTGAGATGGAGTCTCGCTCTGTTGCCCAGGCTGGAATGCAGTGGCGTGATCTTGGCTCACTGCAACCTCCGCCTCCCAGGTTCAAATGATTCTCCTTCCTCAGCCTCCTGAGTACCTGGAACTACAGGCATGCGCCACCACACCCAGCTAATTTTTTTTGTATTTTTAGTAGACACGGGGTTTCACCATATTGGTCAGTTGGTCTTAAACTCCTGACCTCATGATCCGTCTGCCTTGGCCTCCCAAGGTGCTGGGATTTCAGGTGTGAGCCACCATCCCCGGCTTAATTTTGTATTATTAGTAGAGATAGGGTTTCACCATGTTGGCCAGGCTGGTCTTAAACTCCTGACCTCAGGTGATCTGCCTGCCTCAGCCTCCCAAAGTGCTGGGATTACTGGCATGAGCCACCACGCCTGGCCACTGACATTCTTTTTTACCATCCAAAATATTTAACGGCCTTAGGAGGAGTATTGCCCCCTAAAATCATTTGAAGACAGATCTCAGGTCCCATTTGTTTATTTTGTTCAGGTAGTTTTTTTAAAACCTCTAGACAGCTCGAAGGCCAGAAAAAAAAGAAAAAAAAAGATTTGTTTTGATCTTCAAAGGCCATATGCAAAAACAAGGACTGAGTTCCCCCCAACACTTTTTCTTTACAAGACGGGGTCTCACTATGTTGCCTAGGCTGGCCTTGCACTCCTGAACTCAAGTGATCCTCCTGCCTCAGCCTCCCAAAGTGCTGGGATTACAAGCCTGAGCCATGGCATTTGTTCTGCCACTTGCTTTTTTTCACTTAACTGCATCAGCATAAGAAGATCTGCTGCTTTTTAAAAATTTTTATTTATTTATTTATTTTAAGAAAGATTGAATGACGGAGTCTTGGAAGACAAAAATACTAAAAAAAAAAAAAAAAATTTTGTCCAGGCCCTGTGGCTCACACCTGTAATCCCAGCACACTGGGAGGCCGAGGCGGGTGGATCACTTGAGGTCAGGAGTTCAAAACCAGCCTGACCAACATGGTGAAACCACGTCTCTACTAAAATTACAAAATTAGCCATGCGTGGTGGTACACGTCTGCAATCCCTGCTACTTGGGAGGTTGAGGCAGGAGAATCACTTGAACCCAGGAGGCAGAGGTTACAGTGAGCTGAGATCATGCCATTGCACTCCAGCCTGGGCAACAAGAGTGAAACTCCATCTCAAAAAAAAAAAAAAATTTTTTTCAGAGACAAGGTCTTGCTCTGTCATCCAGGCTAGAGTGCAGTGGTGCAGTCATAGCTCACTGCAGCCTCAACCCCTGGGCTCAAGTGATCCTCCCACCTCCGCCTCCCAAGTAGCTGTGACTACAGTCATGCACCACTATACCCAGCTACTTATTTTATTTTTTGTAGCGGCAGCATTCTTTTCTGTTTTGTTTTTGAGATGGAGTCTTGCTTTGTTGTTCAGGCTGGAGTGCTGGAGTGCAGTGGCGCGATCTCGGCTCACTGCAACCTCTGCCTCCTAGGCTCAAGCAATTCTCCTGCCTCAGCCTCCTGGGTAGCTGGGATTACAGGCGCCCACTACCACGCCTGGCTAATTTTTTGTATTTATGGTAGATACGGGGTTTCACCATGTTGGCCAGGCTAGTCTCAAACTTCTGATCTCAAGTGATCCGCCTGCCTTGGCCTCCCAAAATGCTGGGATTACAGGCGTGAGCCACCGAGCCCGGCCAAGACAGTCTTTTACTTTGTTGTCCAGGCCCGTCTTGAACTCCTTGGCCTCATGTAATCTCCTGCATCAGCCTCCCAAAGTGCTGAAATTACAGGTGTGAGCCACCACACCTGGCCATGCTTTTTCATTTTTAAAATGGCTGCAGAATATTCTCTTGTATGAAACTGTCCTTAATGTGATATTCTTATACTTCTTGGCACACGCGTTCAAGGAGTTGGGTAGGATCAGTTCTTAGATGGAAACTGTGAGGTCACAAGCCATGTTCATTTTACTTTGGCACATGGGTTCAAATTATCCTCCAAAAAGGCAGTGCTAGTTAGAGTTCCAGCAGCAGTGAATGGGAGTCCCCTTTTCCTCACACCCCTGCCTGTACTGGATATTACAGCCTTTCTAAGTTTTACTAGACAGATGGACGAAAAACACATTGTTTTCATGTGTACATTTCCCTGAATAGTAGAAAGCTTAAGAACAGGTGCATGCTTTTAAAAAACTTGTTACATAAAAGGGCCAGGTGTGGTGGCTCACACCTGTAATCTCAGCAGGCAGGTCACATGAGGTCAGGAGTTTGAGACTAGCCTGGCCAACATGGAGAAACCCCATCTCTACTAAAAATACAAAAATTAGCCAGGCATGGTGGCACATGCCTGTAATCCCAGCTACTCGGGAGGCTGAGGCAGGAGAATCGCTTGAACCCAGGAGGTGGATGTTGCAGTGAGCCGAGATTGCACCACTGCACTCCAGCCTGAGTGACACAGCGAGACTCCGTCTCAACAACAACAACAACAAAAACTTATTACATAACAATACTTGTTCATTATAAAAAACTTTAAAAATACAAACATGTTGGCTGGGCACAGTGGCTCACACCTGTAATCCCAGCACTTTGGGAGGCCAAGATGGGCAGATCATCTGAGGTCAGGAGTTCGAGACCAGCCTGACCAACATGGTGAAACCCCATCTCTACTAAAAATACAAAATTAGCCGGGCATGGTGGCACCTGCCTGTAATCCCAGCTACTTGAGAGACTGAGGCAGGAGAATTGCTTGAACCCAGGAGGCGGAGGTTGCAGTGAGCCGAGATCACACCATTACACTCCAGCCTGGGCAACAAGAGGGAAACTCTGTCTCAAAAAAAAAAAAAAAAAAAAAAACATACAAACATGTCTAAAGAAGAAAAAAAATCGGCCAGACACAGTGGCTCACGCCTGTAATCCCAACACCTTGGGAGGCCAAGACAGGCAGATCACCTGAGGTCAGGAGTTTGAGACCAGCCTGGCTAACATGGCAAAACCCCGTCTCTACTAAAAATACAAAAATTACCTGGTTGTGGTGCTCGCTTCGGCAGCACATATACTAAAAATTACCTGGTTGTGGTGGCACATGCCTGTAGTCCCAGCTCAGGAGGCTGAGGCAGGAGAATTGCTTGAACCCCGGAGGCGGAGGTTGCAGTAAGTGGAGATTGCGCCACTGTACTCCAGCCTGGGTGACAGAGCAAAACTCTGTCTCAAAAAAAAACAAAAAGAAGAAGAAGAAGAAAAAAAATCACCCTTTATTTCTTTTTTTTTTTGAGATGGAGTTTCACTTGTTACCCAGGCTGGAGTGCAATGGTGCGATCTCTGCTCACTCACTGCAACAACCTCCTCCTCCCGGGTTCAAGCAATTCTCCTGCCTCAGCCTCCTAAGTAGCTGGGATTACAGGCGCCCACCACCACACCCAGCTAATTTTTTGGGTTTGTTGTTGTTGTTGTTTTGAGATGGAATCTCACTCTGTCACCCAGGCTGGAGTGCAGTGGTGCGATCTCGGCTCACTGCAACCTCCCAGGATCAAACGATTCTTGTGCCTCAGCCTCCAGGGTACCTGGGATTACAGGTGCACGCCACCATGCCCAGCTAATTTTTGTATTTTTGGTAGAGACGGGGTTTCACCGTGTTGGCTAGGCTGGTCTCGAACTCCTGACCTCAGGTGATCCTGCCCACCTTGGCCTCCCAAAGTTCTGGGATTACAGGCGTGAGCCACCACACCCAGCCGTTTTTTGTATTTTTTTTTAGAAGAGACAGGGTTTCACCACGTTGGCCAGGCTGGTCTCAAACTCCTGACCTCAGGTGATCCACCTGCCTCGGCCTCCCAAAGTGCTGAGATTACAGGCGTGAGCCACTGCACCCAGCCAGAAATCGCCCTTTTTCAATTCCATTTTATCCCTCTTGCTGTTATTGGTACATACATTTGCAGATGTCTGCTTTTTGTTTCCTTTTTTTAATGAAATAGACCACATTCCATGTGACCTGCTTTTTTCTGAACATCTTTCCATCAGGATGCCTACATTCGAATCCTGGCATGATGTGACCAATCAGTTACTCCCATTAGATCTTGGTCTTCTTACCTATGGACTAGGGACAATACACCTGGCCCCACATTACCTTCGTATTGAAGTCTTTGGGAAGTAGGAAGTGCTCTACCAACAGGAGAAGTGCGATAATTACACTAATTAACAGTTATATATATTGAAGTCTGCAGTTATGGGATGGGATGACTGATCAGACCTCTCTCACCCTCTGTTCTACAGCTGGTGGGTGCTGGTCAGCTACGGAGTACTCTTGGTCACCCTGGGAGCCTTCATCTTCGGCCAGACCACAGCCAACGCCATCTTTGTGGATCTCTTGGCATAACCACTGCCTCCCAGGGAACACAAGGCCTTTGCCATTGGCCGCAGGAACCCATCTCTTAGAGCTATGGGGCCATGCTTAGCCCACGATCATTCCAACTGGTGGGATGACATCCGGACATCCTCTTCCAGGGAGTGGGGCAAACTCAGGCCCCACACCTCTGGACAGCTCAAACCCAGTCGCTTTCCTGTTCCCCGGTCCTGGCAGTGCCGTGGATGGCGGCAGGAAGTCTCACATCATAGAGGAACCTTCCTCCTCTCCCAGTTCTCAATTTCTCCATGCCTGGAATCCATGGGTGAAGAGAATCGGTAGATCTCATAAGAAAGAATCCAGTCTGACTTCCCTCTGGAGAATGACTATGGACAGAAAGCCACCATCCTCCACAGAGCACCCTGTCCTGAGTAGGGGCTGTGCTCATTACCCCAGGCCAGTGGTAGCTTCTTCAGGAGTCTGGCCACTTCCAAAGGTAGCACTGAAGTCGTGCAAATGCATAGTCAGGTAGATTCAGACCTTGTCCACACCTTCCTGGGCAACCCCCACCATGAACCTATCAGCCTCTTTCCCATAGCTAATAGACATTTCCCAGGCCTTGAGGGGCCCCACCCTGTCTCTTTCATCAAACCTGATGGTCCAGGCTGGGCATCCCTCTCCTCCTCCATCCCCAGACCTCACCAGGTCTAATGTTTACAAACGGTGCCAGCCCGGCTCTGAAGCCAAGGGCCATCCCGTGCCACGGTGCTGTGAGTATTCCTCCATTAGCTTTCCCCATAAGGTTGGGGGTATCTGCTTTTCTGTCTGAGACGGGCCTCTCTTTTCAGAGGCCCCAGGGTGGGTGAGGGAGAAGGCTGAGAACCTTTCAGACCCTCTGTGTGGGCTGGGCTGGTCAGAATCAGGGTGTACCTCCCCAACACCTTCTTTTTCAGTGATGTTTTCTCTTCTCCCTCCCTTTCTTCTGCCTCCTCCCCCGCCAGCCCTAGCGTGACTACCCAGAGACAAAAAAAAAAAAAAAAAGGCAGGACTGGGCACGGTGGCTCGCGCCTGTAATCCCAGCACTTTGGGAGGCCAAGGCGGGCAGATGACTTGAGATCAGGAGTTTGAGACCAGCCTGGCCAACATGGCAAAACCCCATCTCTACTAAAAATACAAAAAATTAGCCAGGCATGGTGGCAGGCATCTGTAATCCCAGCTACTTGGGAGGCTGAGGCAGCAGAACCGCTTAAACCCAGAGGCAGAGATTGCAGTGAGCTGAGATCGTGCCATTGCACTCCAGCTTGGGCAACAAGAGTGAAACTTCATCTCAAAAAAACAAAAACAAACAAAAAGGCAGCTAGGTTGTCACTGATGGGCAGCATTTGAGCCTGCCACACTGGCCTGGAAGTTTCCCTTCCAGTCTGGATTTTGTCTGCTCCTTCCTTCCCCCTCACTCCATCACCTCTTCACCTCCCATCCCATTTCACTGTGTAGCTCAGTCTCTCCCACGCACATAATTGGGAGCAGTGTGAGCTCTTACCAGCCTCCTGAGCAACGCATGTCCGTCAGGCCTGGCCTCAGTGGCCAGCCACATTGATGTCACACTGGAATTGTTACCCCACACAGGGTGAAGAGATAGGCTATCTCCCCACCTCCCACCCCACTCCCCACTATATTCCCGTTTTGACCACCTCAGCCCCTCAGCTGCCCCCTCTCACTTTGGCCAATCCCAGGCACCAATCAGACTTCCTCTTCCACCTGGAGCCCCTAGCATTTCCTTGTCCCCTCTTCCCCAAAACCTCTGTACAGGGTATGAGAGGGACCCCCTGCCCAGCTGCCCACCACTCAGGGCAGTCTGATCTAAGAAGCAGAAGCCGGTTGGAGGCTGGCTGGGCTTCTGTCCAGTCCCCAGATGGATAACCTGCCTTTTCTCACATCCCCTCTTGGTGCCTGATCTTCTCTGCCCCTGGGGCCAGACCCACTGTGCTGTTTTCTGTCAGTCTCTGGCACAGCACCAAGCTCTGCCAGCACCAGTCCCTGACAGGGCTAGGAGGACAATCTGGTCAGCAGGGCTGCAGTCCCTCAGTGCCATGTTTCGGGGGTTGAGGGATGTAAGTGGAGTCATTGCACAGAGACAGACCAGTCAGAAGGAGCTGGAATCTGGCCTCTTGTCCTAACCTCAGGAGCCCCCTCCCATCCTCTCCCCACCCTCCCTGTCGGGGTACTTCACTGTTTCTTTTCTACTTGTGTATACCCGGGAAAGGGAAGATGGTTAATAAAAGGGATTTGTGCTGCTGAGCTGTGTCCCCTGTGTCTGGTCCTGGGGACAGAGTCCGGGCCATTGCCAGGAGGAAGAAGGGCTGGGGTAGGAGGTGTAGATGGCATGTCACTGTCTCTGACCCCTATCTCCGGAATGGCACCGCCATGCTCCCTCTACCAAGCAGGGACCTGCAAGTGGCTCTTGCCACCCCTGCTTTCTTCCACATTCTACCTGTCCTTCTCCAATGACTTAGGAATGTATCGCAGTCTCCAATCCTGCGACCTCTGCCTTCACTCAAGCCCTCACTGTGTCTTTCCTGTGCCTTTGTGGTCTCAGACTGTCCCCCTGACTTCAGATCTTGGCAAGAGCTTCAAACTCCTGAGTATCCACCCCCATCTTTTCAGAGGCAAGTGTTGAGCAGGTCCCAGCTGTCTTGGTTATGGAGACACCAGTCACCACGCTCAGTGCTGGCAAGAAAACCAGCAAAGGCCGGGTGTGGTGGCTCACACCTGTAATCCTAGCACTTTGGGAGAACAGGGTGGGCAGATCACCTGAGGTCAGAAGTTCGAGACCAGTCTGGCCAACATGCTGAAACCCCGTCTCTACTAAAAATACAAAAATTAGCTGCGCGTGGTGGCGCATGCCTGTAATCCCAGCTACTTGGGAGACTAAGACGGGATAATTGCTTGAACCCAGGAGGCGGAGGTTGCAGTGAGCTGAGATCATGCCATTGCACTCCAGCCTGGGCAACAAGAGTGAAACTCTGTCTCAAAAAAAAAAAAAAAAAAAAAAAAAAGAACCAGCAAAACAGACTCCAGCACTGCTGTCAGCCTAGTTGTGGGAAGACTGATGCTAAGCAAGCAGTGACACAAATATACACTTCCAAACTGTGATAAGTGCCAAGGAAGGAAAATACAGTGTGTTAGTCTGGGGTCTGGAAAGTTATCTGGGGAGTCGAGGAAGACTTCCTGGAGGAAGTGATGTTTGAGCTGGCCTGTGACTGATGAGTAGGAATTAGTGAAGAGAGGTGGGGAGACTTTGCCAAGCAATGGAAACTGCATGTGCAAAGGCCTTGAGCTGGGAGGAACATGACTTCGGGAACTGAAAAGTGGCCAAGGTAGCCAGACATTGTGTGTTGGGAGGGTCTTAAATGACTCCCCCTTGCCTTTAGGGTCAAGTCTAACCAGCTCATCTCTCACCATTCTTCCCCTCTCTGCTCCAGCCACACTTGAGTGAAGGTCAGGCTCCAACTCCTAGTAAAAGTGGGGGACTGACCCCGCAAGGAAGAAATACTTCAGAAGGGCTCGAAGGGTAGGTGGGCTTTAGGCTTTGGGCTTTGGGCCTGACTAGGGAGCAAATAACTGGAGGTTGAGTTTCACCTTCTCTGAACAGAAGGAAGGAAAGGATGCGTCTATGCCAAAGGATACTCCAGTGCAAACAGCCAGATTCATCCATTCATACACTTCACTCAAGACATCCTCATCGCCGGGCGCGGTGGCTCACGCTTGTAATCACAGCACTTTGGGAGGCCGAGGCGGGCGGATCACGAGGTCAGGAGATCGAGACCACGGTGAAACCCCGTCTCTACTAAAAATACAAAAAAATTAGCCGGGTGTAGTGGCGGGCGCCTGTAGTCCCAGCTACTGGGAGAGGCTGAGGCAGGAGAATGGCGTGAACCCGGGAGGCGGAGCTTGCAGTGAGCAGAGATCGCGCCACTGCACTCCAGCCTGGGCGACAGAGCGAGACTCCGTCTCAAAAAAAAGAAAAAGACATCCTCATCCTGGTGCCACGGGTAGATAATGAGAAATTACTTAATGGATACAATGTACATTATTTCAGTGATGGATACACTAAAATCCCAGACTTCACCACTTACGCAATATAGCCGTGTAACAAAATGGTACTTGTACCCCTAAAATGTATACAATTTTTTTTTTTTTTTTGTGACAGAATTTCCCTCCTGTCACCCATGCTGGAGTGTTCTTGTTGCCCAGGTTGGAGTGCAATGGTGCGATCTCAGCTCACTGCAACCTGCACCTACTGGGTTCAAGCGATTCTCCTACCTCAGCCTCCCAAATAGCTGGGATTACAGGCACCCACCACCATGCCCGGCTAATTTTTGTATTTTTAGTAGAGATGGGGTTTCACCATGTTGGTCAGGCTGTTCTCAAACTCCTGACTTCAGGTGATCCACTCGCCTCGGCCTCCCAAAGTGCTGGGATTACAGGTGTGAGCCACGGTGCCCAGCCTACAGATTTTTGAAAAAAGACATCCCCATCCTAATGTCCCAAATACTTGTAAGCACTTGGTTAATGTCCGTCTCTCCCATTAGATTGTAAGCTCTATGACAGCAGGCTTATGTCTTCTTTACCCACCAGGCGCCTCCACCCAGTGCCTGGCACAAGCGCTCGGTAGTTACTGAAAGAATGAATGAATGAATAGCAGCGTTTGTTGAGTTCTTATATTGTGCTGACACTTTACTTGCACAATCATGTGGTCTTTACATTTCTATGAAGAAGCAAAAGCTAAGAGAAGTTAAATATTTTGCCCACGGTCCCACAGGTTTTAAGACTGGAGGCAGACAGCGCTTTTTTTTTTTTTTTTTTTTTTTTGAGACAGAGTCTTGCTCTGTCACCCAGGCTGGAGTGCAGTGGCACAATCTCAGCTCACTGCAAGCTCTGCCTCCCGGGTTCACGCCATTCTTCTGCCTCAGCCTCTCCGAGTAGCTGGGACTACAGGCGCCCGCCACCACGCCCGGCTAATTTTTTTGTATTTTTAGTAGAGACGGGGTTTCACCGTGGTCTCAATCTCCTGACCTCGTGATCCGCCCCCCTCGGCCTCCCAAAGTGCTGGGATTACAAGCGTGAGCCACCGCGCCCGGCCAGACAGCGCTTTTAACTTGCATAAATAGACAAGTGAGCAGGCCAGGTGCAGTGGCTCAGGTCTGTAATTGCAGTGCTTTGGGAGGTGGATTGCATAAGGCCAGGAGTTCAAGGCCAGCCTGGGCAACATAGTAAGACCCATCTCTGCAAAAAAAAAATATATATATATATATGAAAAAAGCCGGGCACAGTGGCTCACACCTATAATCCCAGCACTTTGGGAGGCTGAGGTGGGCGGATCACTTGAGGTCAGAAGTTCAAGACCAGCCTGGCCAACATGGTGAAACCCCGTCTCTACTAAAAATACAAAAATTAGTCGGGCGTGGTGGCGGGCGCCTGTAATCCCAGCTACTCAGGAGGCTGAGGCAGGAGAATCACTTGAACCCAGGAGGCACAGGTTGCAGTGAGCCAAGATTGTGCTTCTGCACTCCAGCTTCAGCAACAGCAAGACTCAGCCTCAAAAAAAATCAAAAACATATATATAGAGTGCTTACCTGTAGTCCTAGCTACTCAGGAGGCCGAGGTAGGAGAATCACTTGAGCCTAGGAGTTTTAAGCTTACAGTGAGCTGTGATTGTGTCACTGCACTCTAGCCTGGATGACAGAGCAAGATCCTGTCTCAAAAAAAAAAAAAAAAAAGAAATGTACAAATTAAACTTCCTCCCAAGAGGACCTATGTTGGGGTTTCCCTGCCACCTCCTGGGAGTCAGGGTGTTTCTAAGACTTTTTTTTTTTTTCAGTTGGAGTCTCACTTTGTCGCCCAGGCTGGAGTGCAGTGGCGCGATCTTGGCTCACTGCAACCTCCGTCTCCGGGTTCAAGTGATTCTCCTGCCTCAGCCTTCTGAGTAGCCGGCACTACAGGCACATGCCACCACACCCAGCTGATTTTTATATTTTTAGTAGAGACAAGGTTTCACCATGTTGGCCAGAATGGTCTCAATCTCTTGACCTCGTGATCCGCCCACGTTGGCCTCCGAAAGTGCTGGGATTACAGGCGTGAGCCACTGCGCCCAGCCTGTTTCTAAAACTTTAACATGCATACGAGTGCACACAATTATCACAAATCCCCTGGTGGCTCTCCTTGGGCTACAAATTCTGATTCACTAGGTCTGGAGTGGGACCTGAGGTCTGCATCGCTAACACTCCCAAAGATGCCAACACTCTGGTAATCCCTGGGCCACACTTTTGAGTGGCAGGTGCCTCATGGACAGCGCAGAGTCGTTGGCATCAGACAGACCTGGCTTGAATCCTGGCAATGCCTCTTAACACTGTGAGAACTCAGGGAGTTACTTCACTTCCCTGAACTTCCATTTCCTCATCTATAAAGTGGGGTGATGATGCCCACTTTGTAGATGTAGACATTACAAATGCAAGGATGATGGCATAATAATACATGTCAAGTGCCTGGCCAACAGCAGTGACTATGTCAGTCATTTTGCTGAACTAGAAGGAACAGGGAATGTATAACAGCTGTTTCTTCCTTTGGTCAGTAGAGGTTACCTTTGCATAATCTCTGCTCATGAAAGTGGGAACCCTGTAGCCACAGAAGAGACTCCAGGCCTCTGAGTCACTGGAGCTCCTGGAGACTTGGCTGCTGCTTGGTACATCTGAGTGACACCGTATACTAAGGCAAGGCCACTCTCAGTCATGGCCCAGAGCCTGATGAGGGAATCAGACCAACTGAATAATCACAGATGCTAACCGTATAGGTACATACACTAGATATAGATATTACAAACCCAGATTTGGTACTGAAATAATTTGGTAATAATGTTAGGTATGATACAATTTTAAAAATGTTGGTAGATGTGGAGGAAGGCCAGAGACTTTGCAGACAGGAAGAAGGTAGACGCCTTGTCCTCCAAACTTGTCAAGTTTCCTAGGGGAAACAGACACAAGATTCATCCGTTTGATCCTTCTCCCATTAAAAACAAAATTGGGGGCCGGGTGCAGTGGCTCACGCCCGTAATCCCAACACTTTGGGAGGCCGAGGCGGGTGGATCACGAGGTCAATAGATCGAGACCATCCTGGCCAACATGGTGAAACCCCATCTCTACTAAAAATACAAAAACTTAGCTGGGCGTGATGGCACATGCCTGTAGTCCCAGCTACTTGGGAGGCTGAGGCAGCAGAATCGCTTGAACCCAGGAGGCAGAGGTTGCAGTGAGCCAAGACTGCGCCACTACACTCCAGCCTGGGCGATAGAGTGAGACTCCATCTCAAAAAAAAAAAAAAAGAAAAAAAAAAAAGGGCTGGGTGCAGTGGCTCACACCTTTAATCCCAGCACTTTGAGAGGCCGAGGTGGGCAGATCACTTGAGGCCAGGAGATCGAGACCAGTCTGGCCAACATGGCGAAACACCGTCTCTACTAAAAATACAAAATAAATTAGCCAGGCATGGTGGCGTGTGCCTGTAGTCCCAGCTACTTGGGAGGCTGAAGCAGAAGAATTGCTTGAACCTGGAAGGCAGAGGTTGCAGTGAGTCGAGACGGCACCACTGCACTCCAGCCTGGTCGAGTGCAAGATTCCATCTCCAAAAAAAAAGAAAAAATTAGCCCAGCGTGGTGGTACATACCTGTAGTCCCAGCTACTCTGGAGACTGAGACACAAGAATCGCTTGAATCTGGGAAGCAGAGGTTGCAGTGAGTCAAGATCGCCCCACTGCACGCCAGCCTGGGCAACAGAGCAAGACTGTGTCTAAAAAAAAAAGATGCATTAGTTAAGAGATGCTACAGATAAATCCTAAAATCCCAGTGGCTTAACACCATAAACGTTCATATCTCACTGACGTCACACAGTCCAATGCAAGTGGCCCTGCTCAGGCACATGGAAGGCAAGGGTGAATCTTGGGGCTAGCAGGTGGGTGGTTGAAAATAATACAAATTGCTGGGCACGGTGGCTCACGCCTGTAATCCCAGCACTTTGGGATGCCGAGGCGGGCAGATCACGAGGTGAAGAGATCAAGACCATCCTGGCCAACATTGTGAAACCCCGTCTCTAACAAAAATACAAAAATTAGCTGGACGTGGTGGCACATGCCTGTAGTCCCAGCTACTCGGGAGGCTGAGGCAGAAGAATTGCTCGAAACTGGGAGGCAGAGGTTGCAGTAAGCTGAGATCGCACCACTGCACTCCAACCTGGAGACAGAGTGAGACACCATCTCAAAAAAAAAAAAAAAAGCTGGGTGCGGTGGCTCACACTTGTGATCCCAGCACTCTGGGAGGCCAAGGCAGGTGGATCACAAGATCAGGAGATGGAGACCATCCTGGCTAACACAGTGAAACCCCATCTCTACTAAAAATACAAAAATTAGCCAGGCGTAGTGGCAGGCGCCTGTGGTCCCAGCTGCTGGGGAGGCTGAGGCAGGAGAATGGCGTAAACCAAGATCGTGCCACTGCACTCCAGCCTGGGCAACAGAGCAAGACTCCGTCTCAAAGAAAAGAAAAGAAAAGAAAAGAAAAGAAAAGAAAAGAAAAGAAAAGAAAAGAAAATTATTCAAACAAACAACAGCAACAAAAAAAAAAAAAAAAAAAAAATGACAGCCGGGCGTGGTGGCTCACACCTGTAATCCCAGCACTTTGGGAGGCCGAGGCGGGTGGATCACGAGGTCAGGAGTTCAAGACCAGCCTGACCAAGATGGTGAAACCCCATCTCTACTAAAAATACAAAAATTAGCCAGGCGCTGTGGCAGGCGCCTGTAATCCCAGCTACTCGGGAGGCTGAGGCAGAAGAATCGCTTGAACCCAGACGGCAGAGGTGGCAGTGAGCTAAGATCACGCCACTGCACTTCAGCCTGGGTGATAGAGTGAGTCTCTGTCTCAAAAAAAAAAAAAAAAAAAAAAAAATGACATCCCCATCCTAATGTCCCATATACTTGTAAGCACTTGGTGTGGGAGTCAGATATGGAGAAAAGCCCGCTGAGCAGAACGCATAAAACTTGGGCTTTGGAGACCGAAAGATCAAAGTCAGACTCCCAACTAATTCCTCCACTGGCTCCTTAGCTATGTGACCTCAAGTAAGTTATTTAACGTCCCTGGATCTTAATTTCATCAGCTGCAAAAACAGGAATAATAATATCATCTGATGTTTAGCTTTCTCATCTCTCCTGTTCTCTATTGTTGCATAATAAACCACCCCAAAACTTAGAGGCTTTAAACAGAAGTTTACTTTCGTAACAATCCTGTGGGTTGACCAGGATCAGCTGGGTGGTTCTTCTCTTCTGTGTAGTGTTAGTTAGAGCTAGAGCTGCAGCCATGTGGAGGCTTACTTGGGGCACAGTGTCCAAGATGGTGCACTCACTTGCTGGCTGCTGGCTGGGAACTCTCCTGAGCTGTTATCTGGAGCATCTGCACATGATCTCTCCATGTAGCTTCAACTTCTCATAGTGTGGTGGCTGCATTCTTGGGAGAGTCCCAACAGTGGTGTGATCTTGGCTCACTGCAACCTCTGCTTTCCTGATCCTCCCATCCCAACCCCCCGAGTAGCTGGGACTACAGGGGCATGCCACCACACCCAGCTAATTTTTTTTTTTTTTTTTTGTAGGGGTCTTTTGTATTTTCTTGATGGGGTCTCGCCATGTTGCCCAGGCTGATCTTGGATTCCTGAGTGCGGAGCGATCTGCCCACCTCGGTCTCCCAAAGTGCTGGGGTTACAGGTGTGAGCCACCATGCCCAACCCAATAGTGAGCATTTCAAGAGGCCCAGAGAGAAGCATCTTCAGCTACAGGAGTCCCAGAATGCCACTTGTGTAGCATTCTCTCAGGCAAGTGAGTCACAGGGCCCAACAAAATTCAAGTGGAGGGGAGCTAGACCCCACTTCTTCAAGAGAGAAGTGACGAAGAACTTGTGGCCATTTTATCTAGCACATAATCTGGAAAATATACACAAATACTTGGATCAAAGGGTTTTTGCAAGAATTATATGGAATTTGTAGAAAGTACCTTGCCCGTAATGAGGGATGATTGAAGAAATAAATGAAAAAATAAATAAATAAATCATTGACTGTTGTTATTCTTTAAAAAGGTTACATTTGGCATCAAACAGTATCTTAAGTAAATCAGGATGGAATTCTTCACATAAGAGGATTCACCTCACATCACTCTAAATAGCAAGCTTCCCTAGTTCCTGGAAAAGAGGACCTGGGTCATGTGTCATTTCACTGAAATCCCACTAACTACAGCTGCACCCTGCACACTCAATGAGGTCTCTTCTGAAGGCCCAATGTGGAGAAAGAGGGTCTTGGTGGGAATGTGACTAGTTCTATCTCCTGGAGGGTCAGTGGTTGGACCAGGAATCTGATTCCCAGCCACCAGCTAAAACTGAATGACATCCCTTGGGCTTTGGTTCTTGGTCAAAAATGAGAATGGGGTGGGGCACAGTGGCTCACGCCTGTAATCCTAGCACTTTGGGAGACCTAGATGGGTGGATCACTTGAGGCCAGGAGTTCGAGACCAGCCTGGGCAACATGGTGAAACCCCATTTCTACTAAAAATACAAAAATTAGCTGGGCGTGGTGGCATGCATCTGTAATCCCAGCTACTCGGGAGGCCAAGGCATGAGAGTCGTTTGAATCCGGGAGGCAGAGGTTGCAGTGACCTGAGATTGCACCATTGCACTCCAGCCTGGGTGATAGCGCAAGACTCCATCTCAAAAAAAAAAAAAGTTTTCAAGTCACAGCCTCATCCTCAATAAACCACATTTTATTATGGGAGATAGGGAAGGGGATTCATTTGTTTAAAATAAAATGATTAAGATGATACAAGAGGGCCGGGCACAGCGGCTCACACCTGTAATCCCAGCATTTTGGGAAGCCAAGGTAGGTGAGTCACTTGAGCCCAAGAGTTCAAGACCAACCTGGGCAACATGGCAAAACCTCATCTCTACTAAAAATACAAACAATTAGCCGGGTATGGTGGCACATGCCTGTAGTCCCAGCTACTTGGGAGTCTGAGGTGGAAAGATCATCTGAGCTTGGGAAGTCAAGGCTGCAGCAGGCCAAGATTGCATCACTGCCCTCCAGCCTGGGTGACCAGAGTGAGACCCTGTCTAAAAAAAAAAAAAAAAAAAAAAAAGGTGATATAAGGGCAAAGAAGGAGCATAGAATTACACTCTGTCAATAAAAAGATAAGGAGCGCCAGAGGACTCTGAACTCCTTCCTAGCAGCCTCATGAATGACCTCTGAACCAGGAGCAAGTCCTACAGTCTCCTCCTCCGAAAGCCGGGAGCTTCTCCAACCTTTCAGCATTCCCATTTTTTTTTTTTTTTTTTGAGACAGAGTCTCGCTCTGTCACCCAGGCTGGAGTGCAGTGGCGCGATCTCGGCTCACTGCAAGCTCCGCCTCCCAGATTCACGCCATTCTCCTGCCTCAGCCTCCTGAGTAGCTGGGACTACAGGCGCCCGCCACTGCGCCCGGGTAATTTTTTTTTGTATTTTTAGTAGAGACGGGGTTTCACCGTGGTCTCGATCTTCTGACCTCGTGATCTGCCCGCCTCGGCCTCCCAAAGTGCTGGGATTACAGGCTTGAGCCACCGCGCCCGGCAGCATTCCCATTTTGAGATTTCATGGGCTGTTCTTTGGGTTACTGATCCTATGGCCAGCTCTTGACTTCTATCTTCCCAGGTCACCCTGGATTCCATTCAGCCAGTTCATGCACATATGTAGCCATGCATCCATTCACGTATCCATCTGTCCTTCATCCATTTATCCATATATCTTTCTTTATTCCCTGCCCCCCACCCCGCCCCAAGACGGAGTCTTGCTCTGTGCCGTAGGCTGGAGTGCAGTGGCGCAATCTCAGCTCACTCTCGTCTCACTGAAACCTCTCCCTCCCTGGTTCAAGCTATTCTCCTGTCTCAACCTCCCGAGTAGCTGGGATTAACAGGTGCACCACCACATCCGGCTAATTTTTGTATTTTTAGTAGAGACAGGGTTTCACCATGTTGACCAGGCTGGTCTCGAACTCCTGAACTCGTGATCCGCCCAACTCAGCCTCCCAAGGTGCTGGGATTACAGGCGTAAGCCACCGTGCCAGGCCTTTTTTTTTTTTTTTTTTGAGACGGAGTCTTGCTCTGTTGCCCAGGCTGGAGTGCAGTGGCACCATCTTGGCTCACTGCAACCACTGCCTCCCTGGTTCAAGGGATTCTCCTGCCTCAGCCTCCCAAGCAGCTGGGATTACAGGCATGCACCACTACACCTGACTATTTTTTGTATTTTTATTAGAGATGGGGTTTCACCATGTTAGCCAGGCTGGCTCGAACTCCTGACCTCAAGTGATCCACCCACCTCGGCCTCCCAAAGTGCTGAGATTACAGGCATGAGCCATCACGCCCAGCCTAGTCCTAGTTTTGATTCAAGAGTTTTGATTATGGCCAGGCGCTGTGGCTCACGCCTGTAATTTCAACATTTTGGAAGACTGAGGCGGGCGGATCACTTGAGGTCAGGAGTTGGAGACTAGCCTGGCCAACACGGTGAAACCCCGTCTCTAAGAAAAAATGTAAAAAATTATCCGGGTGTGGTGGCACATGCCTGTAATCCCAGCTATTCGGGAGACCGAGGCAGGAGAGTGGCTTGAATCTGGGAGGAGGAGGTTGCAGCGAACCGAGATTGCGCCATTGCACTCCAGCCTGGGCAACAGAGCAAGACTCCGTCTCAGAAAAAATAAATAAATAAATCTCAACCTTTTCTTTTTTTGATGGGGATAGAAATTTTATTTATCCATGAAAGCCTCAAATCTGGGAACCTGATTTAATCCAACATTCTTTTTTTTTTAATTTTTTTTTTTTTTTTTTTTTTTGGAGACGGAGTTTTACTCTTGTTGCCCAGACTGGAGTGCAATGGCACAATCTTGGCTCACTGTAACCTCCACCTCCCAGGTTCAAGCGGTTCTCCTGCCTCAGCCTCCATAGTAGCTGGGATTACAGGCACCTGCCACCACTGCCAGCCAATTTTTGTATTATTAGTAGAGATGGGATTTCATCATGACGGCCAGGCTGGTCTCAAACTCCTGACCTCAGGTCATCCACCTGCCTCGGCTTCCAAAGTGCTGGGATTACAGGCGTGAGCCACTGCGCCTGGCCCCTAATCCAACATTCTTATTAAAATGAGAAGAAAACTGAGGCCCAGTGAAGGAAGGTGGCTTATCAAGGTAACCAGCAGTTAATGGCAGCCTGGAAGCCAGGCCTCCACCCTCCTAGTCTAATGGTTAATGTTTAGCTGGCTGAGCCTCTGTCTCCGCCTATGTCCTTGGTGCTCAATCCAGGGAATGGAAAGATATGGATATGAGGAGGAAGCCCTGAGATCCTTCTCTGGCCTTTTTCCTCAAAAACACAGACTAAGCAGTGACCTATTTGAGAAAAAGCACAAAACAGCAGCTAGCTGCCCATGGTAGAGTCTGCAGTATCTACTGCTCCTCTATTCCCCCAGCGCTCTGCCTGCAGGTAGGGCTGTGGTCATGGGAAAAGGACTCAAGGAGGAGCTGCCAGGATAGACTGTGGCGGGACCTACCTGGAATGGAATCTTAGCTTAGAGGCCCTCTGCAGCCAAAGAAGCTAAGGTGAGAGGAAAACACTGCATTCTGTGAGGACCCCAGCTCCCAACATTTGTAGACAAATGATTATTTCCTTTCATCTTCCGAGCTGAGACACAGCCATTCACCACAGAACAAAGACACTCGCGGCCGGGCGCGGTGGCTCACGCTTGTAATCCCAGCACTTTGGGAGGCCGAGGCGGGCGGATCACGAGGTCAGGAGATCGAGACCACGGTGAAACCCCGTCTCTACTAAAAATATAAAAAATTAGCCGGGCGTGGTGGCGGGCGCCTGTAGTCCCAGCTACTGGGAGAGGCTGAGGCAGGAGAATGGCGTGAATCCGGGAGGCGGAGCTTGCAGTGAGCAGAGATTGCGCCACTGAACTCCAGCCTGGGCGCCTGGGCGACAGAGCGAGACTCTGTCTCAAAAAAAAAGAACAAAGGCACTCGCTTTCTGTAGCTCCCATCAGGGCTCTTTGCACTGGGAACAGGGCCAAACGGGGGCAAACTTTAAAAATAGTAAAAGGGCAAGATCCCCCAAAGCAAATGCTCAGTGTGTACAAGGCACACCCTAAGAACTGAGGCAGATGCTGCACACAGCAGATCGGAAGACAGACAGCAGAGCAGACAAGTGACCAAGTCTGCCGGGCTGGTGCAGTCTCCGTGAAATAAAGCACCAGCCTGGCCTGAGGGAGAGCACGGCTTTTCCCGCTGCCTCTCAGTTCCCCCAACTTCGCTGCTGGGAGGTTCTTTACAACTAACTCCAGTCTCTCTGCTGCAAACTTCTCCCCTCTAATTCAGCCTCAGGGACTGAAATCCTCCTTTTGGATGGAGCCTGGGCTCTGGCTTCCAGTGCTGGCTCCAGCACTCACCACTACCTGACCTTGGGCAGGCCCCTCTGCGCTAGTCCCACATTTGTGAGATGGTGAGATTCTGTGGTTCCTTCCAGCTCTGGCTGATTAAATTGTCCTCAGCCTTCTCTCCCCAGAGGTTGTAAATAGAAGCCGTCGTGTGCTGATGTTTTGGGAAAAAAAATAAACTGAAAGAGAAGAAAGACTAAGAAAAAAGAAAGAAGGGAGAAAGAAAGAAGAGGAAGGTAGGGAAAGGGGAGAAGAAGAAGAAGCATTTAACAACTAAGAGTGGGACCGGGCACAGTGGCTCACGACTGTAATCCCAGCACTTTGGGAGGCTGAGGTGGGCAGATCACGAGGTCAGGAGATCGAGACCATCCTGGCTAACACAGCGAAACCCCGTCTCTACTAAAAATGGAAAAAAAATTAGCCGAGCATGGTGGCAGGTGCCTGTAGTCCCAGCTACTCGGGAGGCTGAGGCAGGAGAATGGCATGAACCCGGGAGGCAGAGCTTGCAGTGAGCCGAAATCACGCCACTGTACTCCAGCCTGGGCGACAGAGCGAGACTCCGTCTCAAAAAAAAAAAAAAAAAAAAAAAACTAAGAGCTGGACCGGGCACGGTGGCTCACGACTATAATCCCAGCACTCTGGGAGGCCAAAGCAGGTGGATCACTTGAGGTCAGGAGTTCAAGACCAGCCTGGCCAACATGGTGAAAACCCATCTCTACTAAAAATACAAAAATTAGCCAGGCATAGTGACATTGCCTGTAATTTCAGCTACTCAAGAGGCTGAGGTACAAGAATTTCTTGAGCCTGGGAGGCAGAGGTTGCAGTGAGCCGAGATCACGCCACTATGCTCCAGCCTGGGCAACAGAGCAAGACTGTCTCAAAAAAAAAAAAAAAAAAAAAAGTATCTGAATGTCTGGCTTCTCTGAGAAACTGGAATTTCTGGCAACCCTGGTCCTCATTCCTGCTTAGAAACCATGAGCTAGAGTTGGATGGACCCCTGCCGTCAAGTTCACTACCGGTCCAACCTGGCAGCTTTTCTCATGTATACACCCTACCTGCCCCCAGGGAACATCTGGGTTTTAAAGAGCTGCAATTGACCTTGAACCAAATCAGCCAATTCCAGCCCACCCCTTTGCTTCCCTGCAACCTAGCGTTCACCCTGGGACACTGAAATGCCAGTAGCTGAGCAGAGGTTTGCATCAGAGCCAGCTGTCCAATCAGCCTCTGCTCAGAAGCTCAGGCTGACAAAGGGAATGGGACTGACCAGGAACACTAGCCAAGGGCTGTGCAGGGAGTGAGGTGAGACAGATGCAACCTCTCATCTTCACCACAAACTTTAGCAGTTCACAAATCCCAACATCTTCCTTACTTGTCTGGCTGCTCATGGTTAACAGAAGCCCAGGGAGAAGCTGACTCTACCTTCTCTTCAGCCACACCCAAGATATTGGTATAAGGGAAGCTGGCACCATGAGTATTAGTATAAGGGAGGCTTCTGGGTTCTGCGCTAATACAGCTGGACCTCAAATAACCACAGCCTAATGACCATTGTATGTAACTGAATTCCTGATTGATGTGGGTTTAGTCTTCTAACCTATATATTCCTTGATGTTTAAAATAAATAATCTTAACATGTGTTAGAAATCCTTTCTTCTAGCCAGGTGTGGTGGTATGCACCTGTAGTCCTAGCTACTTAGGAGGCTGAGGCAGGAGGATCCCTTGAGCCCAGGAGTTTGAGGCCAATCTGGACAACACAGTGAGACCCATCTCTAAAAAAAGAAATAAATCCTTTCTTCTTGAACAAACCTCATGAATAAAACCAAATCTTTCTTGGCTGATTTAAGGTCTGGAAAAGAGCTTCCCTTCCTGCAAAAGTTGTTTTTAAGCACCTATGATGTGTCATCCCTGTCTAGGCTTGAGAACCGAGAAGGTGCAGGCAATGGGCCAGAGTGAGTACTAACCACAGAATGTTCCTGAGAAGTTGCCTTCATAGACTAATTCTAGTTTGTGTTTGTTTTTATTTTGAGACAAAATTTTGCTCTGTCTCTCAGGCTGGAATGCAGTGTGTGATCTCGACTCACTGCAACCTCCGCCTCCTGGGTCCAAGCAATTCTCGTGCCTCAGCCTCCTGAGTAGCTGGGATTACAGGTGCACATCACCATGTCTGGTTAATTTTTGTATTTTTAGTAAAGATGGGATTTCACCATGTTGGCCAGGCTGGTCTCAAACTCCTGACCTCAAGTGATCTGAGCCTCCCAAAGTGCTGGGATTACAGGCTTGAGCCACCACGCCCAGCCTATAGACTAATTCTAGTTTGAATGCCTTGCTTCCAACCCTAACTTCCTGGCTCTAGGTCGATTAGAGCTCCTTAGGGACCGTCACTTCAGTACAAGCTCTGGCTTGTACTGAATACTAGTTTGTGTCTTGAGGATTTGTTTTTTTTTTTTCTCCTAAGGATTGAAAGCCCATGGGGGAAAAAAAAATTCAAACTAATTGTGAGCTCCAGATAGCTGAGTTCAAATTAACTGAGATTTAACTGAACAGGGCTTGGGCACTGGGACAGTCTTGATATTTGAAACAGAGCAGAGTTAGAATTGGATAAGTCTGAATTTGAATCCTGGTTTTACCATTTCCAGTCAGTAGGATCTTATATAACTAACCTTTCTCAAGCATTTACTATGCATGCACTTAGCACTGTGTATAACACTTCCTGTGCATTATCATTTGATCAATGAGCTCTAAACGCATCGCATAAGAAACCTCAGGAAAGGCACTTTACCTCTCTGAGTCCGAATTTCAACATCTACATGGTGAAAACAAAAATAAACATCCGACAGGTTTGTTGGGTGAATTAAGTGAGCTCAGTGTTGGAACGTCCTCAGCATTTGGGCTGGCCCAGGGTGTGTGCACTGCAGGTGTGGCCACCAGAACACAGAACATACCACTCTATCAAATGCATCCTGCCAGGGTGCTCTGCTGGGTAATCAGGTTTTGGTTGTTGATTTTTTTTTTTTTTTTTTTTGAGATGGAGTTTTGCTCTTGTTGCCCAGGCTGGAGTGCAATGGCGCGATCTCCGCTCACTGCAACCTCCACCTCCTGGGTTCAAGCGATTCTCCTGCCTCAGCCTCCTGAGTAGCTGAGATTACAAGCATGGGCCACCATGCCCAGCTAATTTTTTTGTATTTTTAGCAGAGACGGGGTTTCTCCATGTTGGTCAGGCTGGTCTTGAACTCGCAACCTCAGGTGATCTGCCTGCCTCAACCTCCCAAAGTGCTGGGATTACAGGTGTGAGCCACCCGCCTGGCTTTTTTTTTCCTTTTTTTTTTTTTTGAGACGGAGTCTCACTCTGTTGCCTAGGCTGGAGTGCAGTGGCATGATCTTGGCTCACTGCAACCTCCACCTCCGGGGTTCAAGCGATTCTCCTGCCTCAGGAGAATAGCTCCTGAGTAGCTGGGATTACAGGCACACGCCACCATGCCTTTTGTATTTTTTGTAGAGATGGGGTTTCACCATGTTGGTCAGCCTGGTCTCAAACTCCTGACCTCGTGATCTGCCTGCCTTAGCCTCCCGAAGTGCTGAGATTACAAGCGTGAGCCACCGCGTCTGGCCAATTTTTTTTATTTTTATTTTTTA
The DNA here is from genome assembly GCF_028878055.3 of Symphalangus syndactylus. Lineage (NCBI taxonomy): Eukaryota > Metazoa > Chordata > Mammalia > Primates > Hylobatidae > Symphalangus > Symphalangus syndactylus. The sequence goes on from NC_072433.2 coordinate 35,152,404, forward strand.
AGAGACAGGGGCCTGGCTATGTTGCCCAGGCTGGTCTTGAACTCCTGAGCTCAAGTGATCCTCCCGCCTCAGCATCCCAAACTGCCGGGACTACAAGCAAGGCATGAGCCACCATTCCTGGACCAGGTTTTAGTTTTTTTCTTAATTTTTTACAATCTTGCCCCACCCTTTCTTCATTTTAAAGGGAATTTATGCTCCTGTTTGGCTGGGCTGCGCTCATTCTGCCACACTGAGCTGCTTGCTCTTCTAACGTCCTCCAGAATTTCTGGCTCTGGAGTCCTGAGTCTGCCTTGCCCACAGCCTTTATAGCCTGGCACTAGGTCAATCGGAGCTCCTTTGGGACCTTCAGCATAGCTGTGGCTTGTATGAAGGAAAAAGTAGGCCAGATGACTTCATCCCTGCCAAGAAGACCCTGCCTCACCCAGTAGGGCAATTTCCCAGCCAGAATACTCTCCCTCCTCTGTGGAACTGCAGCCAGGACCACCATCCAGCCACAGCACCGAGGCTTTAAAGAAGAGTCCCTCGGAACTGTACAAACCTGTGAAAGTGATTGACCGGGCGCAGTGGCTCAAGCCTGTAATCCCAGCACTTTGGGAGGCTGAGGGGGGCAGATCACAAGGTCAGGAGATCGAGACCATCCTGGCTAACACGGTGAAACCCCGTCTCTACTAAAAATACAAAAAATTAGCCGGGCATGGTGGTGGACACCTGTAGTCCCAGCTACTTGGGAGGCTGAGGCAGGAGAATGGCGTGAACCCGGGAGGTGGAGCTTGCAGTGAGCCAAGATCGCACCACTGCACTCCAGCCTGGGTGACAGAGTGAGACTTCATCACAAAAAAAAAACCTGTGAAAGTGAAAGAAAGTGATCCTTTGGTAGTGTCTTAGGGTGGCCAGGCAGGGTAAATGTCATGGGTATGTGACCCATGCAGTCACTCAGGGACCTCTGTTTAGAAGGTCCCTGCTCTTGGTTTAATGCTCTTGATTTTTTTTTTTTTTTTTTTTTTGAGACAAGAGTCTTGCTCTGTCGCCCAGGCTGTAGTGCACGCTGACCCAATCTTGCCTCATAGCAACCCTGGCCTCCTGAGTTCAAGTGATTCTCCTGCCTCAGCCTCCCGAGTAGCTGGGATTACAGGCGCCCACCACCACACCCGGTTAATTTTTGTATTTTTAGTAGAGACGAGGTTTCACCATATTGGCCAGGCTGGCCTCGAACTCTTGACCTCAAGAGATCCACTCGCCTCAGCCTCCCAAAGTGTTAGGATTACAGGCGTGAGCCACTGAGCCCGGCCTAAATTCTTCCTAACTCTTGAACAAGGGCCCTGCACATTATGTAGCCAGTCCTGTGGCCAGGAAGCTGCCCAGCTGCCTGGAAGTGGGCCTCTTGGGAGGCGGCCCTGTGTTAGCAAGAGAACATTGGCTTCCCTTTGTTTTCTGGGGTCCTCGCTGAGGACTCATGCTGCCCCAGTTCTTGCAGCTGGTTCCTGGCCTGCCTTCAGCCCCACCAGCCATATGGGTTGGGGTGGCAGCTATGGATGGAGGTGTCCGCAGGATCATTAGTGGCAAGCTTCAACTGCAGCCATAGGATTTCCTAGTCAGAAAGACCTCAGCAGTCATTGGCTGCAACCCTCCCACTACAGAAAAAGGGAAGTTTGGGGAAAAAAAGTTTGGGGAGAGGGAGATGAGGCAGTGGAAGGACAAGAGAGTAGGGGAGCTGGAAGAAGAAAGGAAATGCTTTATGTCTCAGACCAGAGGCTGCAAACTAGTGGCCTGTGAGCTGCATTTATTTAGCTGTGTTTTTTCTTTGGCCGGTACATTGCTTAGGGAAAAGAAAACTTGAAGTTTAGTTGCCATCATTTATACAATTGAGAGATTACACTTAAAAGTTCAGATTTGTATAATAATTTTAAAAAATTCAGATTTGTGGCTTCTGTTGGAAAGTTGTCTCTGAGTTTGCATTTTCCACTAGCAATACCCCTCTGGAGCCAGGTGGCTTTAAAAGGCCACATGCGGCCGGGTGCGGTGGCTCACGCCTGTAATCCCAGCTACTTCAGAAGCTGAGGCAGGGGAATCGCTTGAATCCAGGAGGCGGAGGTTGTGGTGAGCCCAGATCATGCCATCGCACTCCAGCCTGGGCAACAAGAGTGAAATTCCGTCTCAAAAAAAAAAAAGCCACATGCTCTCTAGTTTATCACTGGTGCCACCATGCCCTGTTGCCTTACACCTGTGTGCTTCACCTGCCTGGTTCCTACAGGCATTAGGTTTGTGGCTCCTACGTTAGACTCAAAGAAACCCAAACCCTATTCTGGGACTGACAGATAAATGATAATAATGTCTCTCTCCTGTATATTAGCCATATAGAGTAGCAGTTAAGAATCCAACAGCTGTTTCAGAAGGATCAATCTCAGGCCAGGTGCGGTGGCTCACCCCTGTAATGCCAGCACTTTGGGAGGCTGAGGCAGGAGGATCACTTGAGCCCAGGAGTTTGAGACCAGCCTGGGCAACACAGTGAGACCTCGTCTCTGCAAAAATATTTTTAAAAATGAGGTAGGAGAGTGGTTGAGCCCAGGAGGTCGAGGCTGCAATGAGCCGTGATAACACCCTTTCATTCCCACCTAGTGACAGAGTGAGTCCCTATCTCAAAAAAAATAAATAAAAAAGGATCAATCTCTATAGAAAAAAAAGAAAAAGAATCTGATGGCTGGGTTCAAATCCCAGTGTGCCATTTCCCAGTTATACGACCTTGGACAAGTTCCTTTAACTTCTCTGTGCCTCAGTTTCCTCATCTTTCACATAGCATGCTAATAATACTACCTACCTCATAGGGTTGTGCTGAGGATTAAAGAAATTAATAAATAGGCTGGGCATGGTGGCTCAAGCCTTTAATCCCAGCACGTTGGGAGGCCGAGGTGGGCGGATCACCTGAGGTCAGGAGTTCGAGACCAGCCTGACCAACATAGAGAAACCCCATCTCTACTAAAAATACAAAAAATTAGCCGGACATGGTGTCACATGCTTGTAAGCCCAGCTACTTGGGAGGCTGAGGCAGGAGAATTGCTTGAACCCAGGAAGCAGAGGTTGTGGTGAGCTGAGATGATGCCATTGCACTCCAGCCTGGGCAACAAGGGCAAAAACTCTGCCTCAAAAAAAAAAAAAAAAGAAGTTAATAAATAGAAATCACTAGACTACAGAAAGCATTCCGTGTCAGCTGTCATTGTCATCCTTCCTGAAGCTGTCACAGAGATCAGACTGCGTAAGAGGAGACACTCTGTATAGCCCGGAGATCAGGGGCAGCTTACTGCAGTACTCCCAATGTGACCTTGGCCAGGTCACTTACCCTCTGTGAACCTGAGTTAATGTATTTGTGAAACTGTTTTTTTTTTTTTTTTTAAGATGCAGTTTTTCTCTTGCCAACCAGGCTGGTGGCAGGATCGTGGCTCACTGCAACCTCCACCTCTCGGGTTCAAGAGATTCTCCTGCCTCAGCCTCCTGAGTAGCTGGCATTACAGGCATGTGCCACCATGCCTGGCTAATTTTGTATTTTTAGTAGAGAATTTCATCATATTGGCCAGGCTGGTCTCGAACTCCTGACCTCAGGTTATCCACCCGCCTCAGCCTCCCAAAGTGCTGGGATTACAGGTGTGAGCCACCTCACCTGGTCTGTGAAATTAAAGAGACTGACAAAATGATCTCTGGATCTTCCTTTTTTCTTTTTCTTTCTTTTTTTTTGAGACAAAATCTCACTCTGTCACTCAGGCTGGAGTGCAGTGGTGCATTCATAGCTCACTGCAGCCTTGACTTCCTGGGCTCAAGTGATCCTCCCAACTCAACCTCCCAAGTAGCTGGGACCACAGGCACATGCCACAAGCTTGGCTAATTTTTTCTTTTTTTCTCTCTCTTCTTCCTTTTTTTTTTTTTTTGAGACGGAGTCTTGCTCTGTTGCCCAGGCTGGAGTGCAGTGGTGTGATCTCTGCTCACTGCAATCTCTGCCTCCCAGGTTCAAGTGATTCTCCTGCCTCAGCCTTCCGAGTAGCTGGGACTACAGGTGCACCAACATGCCTGGCTAATTTTTGTATTTTTAATAGAGCCGGGGTTTCACCATGTTGGCCAGGCAGGTCTCAAACTCCTGACCTCCGGTGATCTGCCTGCCTCGGCCCCCTAAAGTGCTGGGATAACAGGCATGAGCTGCGGCTCCCGGCCAGATCTTCGTTTTCTAATCTGAAATTAAATGTGACGATCTTTTTGTTTTATAGAGATGGGGTCTCACTCTGTCACCCAGGCTAGAGTGCAGTGGTGCGATGATCATGGCTCACTGCAAACTCAAACTCCTGGTTTCAAGCAATCCTCCTGCCTCAGCCTCCTGAGTAGCTGGGACTACAGGTGAATGCCACCACTCCTGACTATTTTTCAAATTTTTTTGTAGAGACAAGGTGTCACTATGTTGTCCGGGTTGGTTTTGAACTCCTGAGTTCAAGCAATCCTCCTGCCTTCGCCTCTCAAAGTGCTGGATTACAGGTACCAGCCACTGTACCCAGCCATGAGTACTTGACCATGTGCCAGGTATAGGCTACCAATAGGAGAAACTGGTGAAGGAGGCAGTCTCAGAGCCTGCCAGTGGACGCTAAACAAGTCGTGTCTTCCTTTCTCACTCCCCAGCCATCTTGGCAGCTGTTCTTGGTTGGGGCCATTCCGCACCTATGGCGGGAAGATGGTGGCCACAAAGAAGATGGAAAGAATCTCTGGAGTTTTTCAACTCTAGGCTCCAACTCATTACAAAAAGTGGAAGTTTGGTCAGCTGGGCGCCGTGGCTCATGCCTGTAATCCTAGCACTTTGGGAGGCCGAGGTGGGTGGATCACCTGAGGTCAGGAGTTCAAGAACATCCTGGCCATCATGGTGAAACCCTATCTTTACTAAAATACAAAAATTAGCCGGCCGTGGTGGTGGGCATCTGTAATCCCAGCTACTCTGGAGGCTGAGGCAGGATAATCACTTGAACCCGGGAGGCAGAGGTTGCAGTGAGCCGAGATCACACCACTACACTCCAGCCTGGGCGACAATGCCATATTCTGTCTCAAAAAAAAAAAACAACAAAACAAGTGGAAAGTTGGCCGGGCATGGCGGCTCACGCCTGTAATCCCAGCACTTTGGAAGACTGAGGCAGGTGAATCACCTGAGGTCAGGAGTTTAAGACCAGCCTGGCCAACATGGAGAAATCCCATCTCTATTGAAAATAAAAAATTGGCCAGGCATTGTGGCACGTGCCTATAGATAGTCCCAGCTACTTGGGAGGCTGAGGCAGGAGAATCGCCTGAACCCAGGAGGCGGAGGTTGCAGTGAGCCAAGATCATGCCACTGCACTCCAGTCTGGGTGACAGAGCAAAAACTCCATCTCAAAAAAAAAAAAAAAAAAAAAAAAAAAAAAAAGCGGGGTGGGGCACGGTGGTTCACGCCTGTAATCCCAGCACTTTGGGAGGCCAAGGCAGGCGGATCACAAGGTCAGGAGATAGAGACCATCCTGGCTAACACGGTGAAACCCTGTCTCTACTAAAAATACAAAAAATTAGCCAGGCGTGGTGGCAGGCGCCTGTAATCCCAGCTACTCGGGAGGCTGAGGCAGGAGAATGGCATGAACCCAGGAGGCGGAGCTTGCAGTGAGCCGAGATCGCGCCACTGCACTCCAGCCTGGTCGACAGAGCAAGACTCCGTCTCAAAAAAAAAAAAAAAAAAGTGGAGAGTTGGGCCAGGTGCGGTAGCTCATGCCTGTAATCTCAGCACTTTGGGAGGCTGAGGCAGAGGCAGAGGGCAGCTTGAGGTCAAGAGTTCAAGACCGGACCGAGCAACACGATGAGATCCAGACCCCATCTCTATTTTAAAAAAAGAAAAAAGAAAGGAAGGAAGAAAAAAAAGTGAAAGAAAAGTGGAGCCAGGTGCGGTGGCTCACGCCTGTAATCCCAGCACTTTGGGAGGCTGAGGCAGGCGGATCACGAGGTCAGGAGATCAAGACCATCCTGGCTAACACGGAGAAACCCCGTCTCTACTAAAAATAAAAAAATTAGCAAAAGAGCAAAACTCCGTCTCAAAAAAAAAAAAAAAAAAAAGATGTGTTTTTAGGACATTATGCTCAGTTAAATAGGCCAGTCACAAAAACACAAATACTGCATGATTCCACTTATATGAGGTATCTAAAGTAATCAAAGTCAGAAACATAAAGAAGAATGGTGATTGTCAGGGACTAGGGGGAGGGGAAGATGGAAGGTGTTAAACAACAGATGTAGTTTCAGTTTCAGTTTTGCAAGATGAAAAAGTTCTAGAGATCTGTTGTACAACAATATGCATATAGTTAACACTACTGTATTCTACACTTAAAAATGATTAAGATGGCAAATTTCATGTTTCTTACCATAATTTTTTTTTAAGTATTTTTTGGGGCAGGAGAGGTAATATGAGAGAGATGGCCAGAAGACCACCTACTGAACCTAGCCTGAGGACAGGGGTGAGCAGAGGGATAGTTTGAATTTCATTTGTTTTTTTTTTTTTTGGAGACACAGTCTCGCTCAGTCGCCCAGGCTGGAGTGAAGTGGCGCGATCTCGGCTCACTGCAAGCTCTGCCTCCCAGGTTCACGCCATTCTCCTGCCTCAGCCTCCCGAGTAGCTGGGACTACAGGCGCCCGCCACTACGCGCGGTTAATTTTTCTGTATTTTTAGTAGAGATGGGGTTTCACCGTGTTAGCCGGAATGGTCTGGATCTCCTGACCTCGTGATCCGCCCGCCTCGGCCTCCCAAAGTGCTGGGATTACAGGCATGATCCACCGCGCCCGGCCTTTTTTTTTTTTTTTTGAGATAGTTTTGCTCTGTCGCTCAGGCTGGAGTGCAGTGGCGCGATCTCTGCTCGCTGCAACCCACGCCTCCCGGGTTCAAACGATTCTCCTGCCTCAGCCTCCTAAGTAGCTGGAATTACAGGCGTGCGCCACCACGCTCGGCTAATTTTTTGTATTTTAGTAGAGATGGGGTTTCACCGTGTTAGCTAGGATGGCCTTGGTCTTCTGACGTCGTGATCCACCGGCCTCAGCCTCCCAAAGTGCTGGGATTACAAGCGTGAGCCACCGCGCCCAGCCTTAATTTCAAAAGGTAATAGAGCTAACCAGTCAACACTTCCTTCCCAATCCTTTGTCTTTTGGGTACAGGTGAGTATAAAATCTTACCAACTATCATAGTTAACAAACAAACCATAGCAAATATGTTTCTATGATTTTTCTCTTGAGAGCAAAGGACACGGGTATCCTTTCTTAGACGGCTTGTAGGACTTAAGCCAGGAAGAAAACTTGCGTCTCCTACGTCTCTGGAAGGCGTTTCTGGAAGGTGTCCCTTCTTCAATAGGCAGAACTAAAACAGAAAGTTCCCTTGACCAAAGTAAGCAAGCGAGGACAAGGTGGCCACCTGGGTGACTACATCCCCCAGCATGCACTGCTCCTTCTAGGGCGCAGCCAGCGACCGCCGAAGACGCATTACATCTGCGATGGGAACGGGGTAGGGGAGCGCGACTACACATCCCAGGACGCAAAGCGCCCCAACTCTAGTCACAACCTGGCTTGCTTTCTGGCTGGCGTTCCCCGCCAAAGGGACACTAGGGGAGGGGAATGTTTCTATTGGGAATCCCCGAAGTCTATTGGACCGTGACATTTCGAAAGAGGAAGGAAAGTGGAGGAAGGCTGTTTCACTGTAACTCAAAGTAGTTCCCGCGCAGGGTGGCGAGGAGTTATGGGCCCCTTCCATAATTTATTGTTCCTCAAAGGCAATGCCAAGCCCCACTGGTTGCAGCGCTAGAGGGCAGGTGGGAAGTAGGTGAAGCCCCAAATCGAAGTTATCAGCATCTCCCTATTGGCCCTCGCCTCGAGCGCAGGCGCGAGGGCTCTGACTCCGGTCCCCTGGGCCTGGTGAGCGGCAATTGGCCAAAGTCCGCGAAGTAGGAGTCCGGATTGGTAGTTGCTAGCAGGAGCCTGGTTTCTTCCTCGACTTCTGCAAGTGATAGAGTGTGATTGGTTTAAATCCGCGGGCACCTGTCGGTGATTGGGTAGAAGCTGCAGGCGGGGCGCGGCCATTGGCTGGCGCTGGGGCCATCCCTCCTCGGGCGGGCAGCGAATGATGAAATGGGAACGGGGAGGGGAAAGGCCGCGACGTGAGCGCGCGACCTCCGGCGCCATTTTGTAGAGAAACAAGCGGAGTTAACCGAAGAGGGGGTCGAGGAGAGCCGGAGTCGGGGACCCAGGAGTTTCCTGTGTCCAGCGCTGCCGGAGCCGCCTGAGGTGAGGCGGGCTGGCGTCAGAGGCTAGGGTAGGGTGGCGGTGTCAGCTTGGGAACGCGAGTGCCGGTGGGAGGAGGAACAGGGGTGGAGCTGGGGCCACTGGAAGCGTTTCCCGGAGCTCTAGGGAGTGAGAGGCAGCCGGGACGGGGAAGTGGGACGAGGCGGGAGAGGGCGGACTCCACACGGCTCTCGGAGGCTTCGCGCTCTGAAGATTAGAGGCCAGCGAGAAGGCTCCAGGAAGCGGAGGGCAGAGCGCGGGGTGAGACCCAGGGTGGTCTCTGTCCCGGGCCTTGAGGCTCAGGGGGCGGCAGTGGCGGCAGTTCGTGTCGCTGGGCCTGGCTTCGCGTGCGTTGCACCCCCCTGAGACCTCCATGAGCTCCTTTACTCTTTCTGTCTCTACTCCCGGATGGTTGCAGTGGGCATGGGCTCCTGAGGCCTAGCGTTTCTGGCGGGGGGGACAGTGTTTGAAGTTTTTGCGCGTTTCCAGTTCTCCGTGTACTCGGAGCTGCCACTCTCCCCCTCTTACGTCCCCAGCATGTTGTCAAAGCCCCCCAGGTTTCGGGTGTCCCTGGATGGGAAGGGCGGGCGGCAGCGAGCACTTCCTTATTACTTGCTACAGGTTTTGTTCCACTCGCGCGCCTGGGCGCTCACACTTTCTTTGAAGTTGGCCCCCACCTACTCGGTCCGGTGTCTGCAGTAGTGGCGGTCCTGCTCATCCAGGACAAGTGTCCCGCTAGTGAGCTGAGCACTTGTAGGCCTCAAGGCTGATGAGATCCACTGCAGGTCTTGTAGAGGTACTTAAGGCCAAACACAAATAATACTTTTTCAGTACCACCTCCTTTGCCGAATTCACCCAAGAGGGCTCACTGATACTAACTCCACGAGGAGTAAGCTTTGTAGATTAAAAAAGAATGCTTGGCATCTGTGCGTTTGAAAATGTTGTAATTAAAATAAACTTCATGACAAACTTTTCCCATGAAGTTAAAAATGTCACGTTTCTTAGGACTCTAATAAATTAAAGTCTGTTTTCTTCCTGAAAACTGAGTAACAATGCTTAACCTACCCTGCCGATTTGTCTACAATTCGATCGCCTGTGACTACTTGGGGTTTTTTTTTTTTAAGTCAGTAATTGAGTGAATATAATTATACTGTTTGAAACAATGCCGAACGTTTTCCTTATGACAGCCCCTTTGATAGGAATAGGGAATACATGGATTAAAAAAATGAGGGAAGGCAAGTAAAATATTAGGAAGAAGATCAAACAGATTAAGAACAATTTTTTTCTTGGGTTTAATACTTAAGTGGTCTGTGGTCCAGGTTGGTATTCCTACCCTTTTAAAGATTGGCAGCAGAGTATTTTAGCTATTAAGAAGACATGTGGTAACAGTTTAAATAATTATGTTTTAGGATACTGCAAATTGTTACCTTGTCTAAGGAGAGTATGCATTGATGATACATGGTTTTAGGTGGCTAGCTGTGCTTCGACTGAAATAGCAGCATGTTGATAAAACTAGTTTGGAGAGTTAGTCCCTTTTCAACAAGTGTGGGTTCCCCAAGTCTTAGTGGAAACAAGTCTGGAATCGACTGGGCGCGGTGGCTCACGCCTGTAATCCCAGCACTTAGGGAGGCCAAGGTAGGTGAATCACCAGAGGTCAGGAGTTCGAGACCAGCCTGGCCAACATGTCAAAACCGCTTCTCTACTAAAAATACAAAAATTAGCCGGGTGTGGTGGCAGGTGCCTGTAATCCCAGCTACTTGGGAGGCTGAGGCAGGAGAATTGCGTGAACCCAGGAGGCGAAGGTTGCAGTGAGCCGAGATGGAGCTACTGCACTCTAGCCTGGGGGACAGGGAGACTTCGTCTCAAAACAAACAAACAAAAAGTCTAGAATCAAGGCGCAAAGACATGTCTATTTGTAACTGAAAATATTTCCTTTTCTTACCTAAGATTGTAATCTTAGAAGTTTTAAGGTACGGTTTTGTGGCATTATGGTGGAAAAGAATTGAAATACGCTCTTTTTGGTTCCCAGCTTACCACCCTGGGTTCGTTTTCTTTTTTTCTAGTTTCTGAATTTCTCCTGGGGGTTTAGATCCTAATCTCTTTAACATAGATGTTGTTAAGCTAAATAATAAGACATCCTTCTTATTTGGAGTCAAGTCATTAAAAAAAACTATGAAAACAAATGGAAATGCTTGCCATCTTTTCAAAACATGCTTTAAAGTCTGATTTCAAATTACCTTGCATGTTACTTTTTCTGAGTATGTTTTAGGATAGATTCTGATCTGGTTATGAGAAACTTTTTTTTTTTTTTTTTTTTGAGATGAAGTCTCTCTGTCACCAGGCTGGAGTGCAGTGGCACACGATCTCGGTTCACTGCAACCTCTGCCTCCAGGGTTCAAGCAATTCTTCTGCCTCGGCCCCCCGAGTAGCTGGGACTACAGGTGCCCGCCACCACACCGAGCTAATTTTTGTATTTTAATAGAGACAAGAGTATCACCATGTTGGCCAGGATGGTCTTGAGCTCTTAACCTCGTGATCCACCCACCTCACCCTCCCAAAGTGCTGAGATTACAGACGTGAGCCACCTTGCCCAGCCGAGAAGCTTTCTTTTTAACCAGTTTGAATTTATGAACTTGATTATTTCTTTCTGTGAAATAACAAACATGTCTTCAGTACCCAATACCAGAGAATGCAATTTGTCTACAAAAATTCTAATTGAATGCTGTCATATTTTGGGACTAATTTTTTGGCCCAGGCAAGTGGCTCAAGCCTGTATCCTAGCTTTTTCGGAGGATGAGGGAGGAGGATGCTTGAGACTAGGAGTTAGAGACCAGTCTGGGCAACATAGTGAGACCCTGTCTTTACAAAAAAGAAAAATTAAAAAAAATTTTTTGCAAAATACTTGTTACGAGTATTTTGTCCCACATTAACAAAAATAGTAGTCTGCCATTTTTTTTTTTGAGACAGAGTCTCACCCTGTCCCCCAGGCTGGAATGCAGTAGTGCCATCTCGGCTCACTGCAACCTCCGCCTCCCGGGTTCAAGCGATTCTCCTGCCCCAGCCTCCCAAGTAGCTGGGATTACAGGCGCGCACCACTACACCCAGCTAATTTTTGTATTTTTAGTAGAGATGGAGTTTCATTATGTTGGTCAGGCTGGTCTCGAACTCTTGACCTCGTGATCCTCCTGCGTCAGCTTCCCGAAGTGCTGGGATTACAGGCGTGAGTGACCGTGCCCAGCCTAGTAGTCTGCCATTTTGAAATGCTGTATTTTATGAACTTGGTATATCTTTTTTTTTTTTTTGAGACGCAGTCTCGCTCTGTTGCCCAGGCTGGAGTGCAATGGTGGGATCTTGGCTTACTACAACCCCCGCCTCCCAGGTTCAAGTGATTCTCCTGCCTCGGCCTCCTGAGTAGCTGGATTACAGGCACCCGCCACCACGGCCAGCTAGTTTTTGTATTTTTAGTAGAGAAGAGGTTTCAATGTGTTGGCCAGGCTGGTCTCGAACTCCTGACCTCAGGTGATCTGCCTGCCTCAGTCTCCCAAAGTGTTGGGATTACAGGCGTGAGCCATAGCACCCGGCCTGAACTTGGTATATACTTTTATAAAAGAAAAGACTTTCAAGTCATATATATTAACTGAGGCATTTCTTTAATGACCCTCTGACCAAACTAAACTTCCTGCTGTGAAGTTTCAAAATGGCATCCCATTGAGTGACTCTATATATAGAAGAATCTAGCAATTCCTTTTCTGTTTGCTCACAATTTTAAAGATGAATCTTTGAAAGTTAAAAGGGGCTCAAAACCTTCTGCCCCCCAGTGTATACAATAGTTTTTTTTTGTTGTTTTTTTTCTTGAGACAGGGTTTCACTTCAATGCCTAGGCTGGAGTGCAGCGGCACAATCACTGCTCATTGCAGCCTTGATATTCTGGTCTCAGGTGAGTCTCCCACCTCAGCCCCTGAGTAGCTGGGACTACAGGTGCATGCTAATCACACGTGTCAAAAAATTTTTTTTCTTTTTTTTTTTTTTTTTTTTTTGAGAGAGTTTTGCTCTTCTCCCTCAGGCTGGAGTGCAGTGGTGCAATCTTGGTTTGCTGCAACTTCTGCCTCCTGGGTTCAAGTGATTCTCCTGCCTCAGCTTCCTAAGTAGCTGGGATTACAGGTGCCGCGCCATCATGCCTGGCTAATTTTATATATATATATATGTTTTTTTAAAACAGGGTTTTGCTCTTGTTGCCCAGGCAGGAGTGCAATGGTGCAATCTCTGCTCACTGCAACCTCCGGCTCCTGGGTTCAAGTGATTCTCCTGCCTTAGCCTCCCAAGTAGGTGGGATTACAGGCACACGCCACCATGCCCGGCTAATTTTTTGTATTTAGTAGAGACAGGGTTTCACCACGTTAGTCAGGCTGGTCTCGAACTCCTGACCTCAGGTGATCCACCTGCCTCGGCCTCCCCAAAGTGCTGGGATTACAGGCGTGAGCCACTGCCCAGGCCTGTATTTTTAGTAGAGATGGGGTTTTACCATGTTGGCCGTCTGGTCTTGAACTCCTGACCTGAAGTGATCTACCTGCTTTAGCTTCCTAAAGTTCTGGGATTACAGGTGTGAGCCACTGTGCCTGGCCTAATTTTTATATTTTTTTGGTAGAGGTGAGGTTTCACTGTGTTTCCCAGGCTGGTCTGGAACTCCTGGGCTCAAGTGATCTGTCCACCAAGACCTCCCAGAGTGCTGTGATTACAGATGTGAGCCACCATACTGGCCTATGATACTTTTTTTTTTAAGTGTACTTTTTGCTCAAATTTGCAAGAATGTAGCAAACCAAATAAAGCATTGTTCACTGGAAAGCATAGTTTGAGAAGGCAGTAATTAGAGGTATAGACTTAATATGAAGCCATTTGTTGAGTTTTTTCGTTTGTTTGTTTGTTTTTTAAGATGGAGTCTCTCTCGCTCTGTTGCCCAGGCTGGAGAGCAGTGGTCTGATCTCGGCTCACTGCAACCTCCACCTCCCAGGTTCAAGTGATTCTCCTCCCTCAGCCTCCCGAGTAGCTGGGATTACAGGCACATGCCACCACGGCCGGGTAATTTTTGTATTTTTAGTAGAGATCTGGTTCACTATGTTGGTCAGGCTGGTCTCGAACTCCTGACCTTGTGATCCACTCACCTCAGCCTCCCAACGTGTTGGGATTATAGGCATAAGCTATCGCACCTGGCAATAATTTAAAGGAATGTAGTGTATATATTTAAGAAATGCATTTATATCTTTAATTCTGGAAAACACAGCATTAACCTCCAGGATACCTGTTGCTTAACTGTGTTACAGAGTACAGGGAAATTCCTGAAATGTTGAATACAATGTTCAACCACGTAGGATAATTTTTTGTTGATTCTGAGAACATAAACTTTCTTCCAGTATATTCTCATAACACCAGATGTGTGGGGTTTTCCCCTGCACATCAAACAAGCTGTTCAGCAATGGACACCACATGGGTATCATCTAGTTCAGTATGATTCTGACACGGTGTACCTGAAGATAGCATCAGATCCCACAGGTTGAAAGCTCAAGTCCCATAGACAGCCCCCCACTTCCAATGCTAATCTCAAGTCCCAGGTGGTTTTACCTGTGTTTCTGACCAACTGACTATAGATTGAGTTCCTAATACCCCCTTCTTTTGTTCAGTTAACTTGCTAGAGTGGCTTATATAGAACTCTTGGAAATACTTAGGTTTTTTTTTTTTTTTTTTTTTGAGCCGGAGTCTTGGCTCTGTCACCCAGGCTGGAGTGCAGTGGCACGATCTAGGCTCACTGCAACCTCTGTCGCTCTGGTTCAAGCGATTCTTCTGCCTTGGCCTCCCAACTAGCTGGGATTATAGGCATGTGCCACCACACCTGGCTAATTTTTTATGTTTTTGGTAGAGACGGGGTTTCATCATGTTGGCCAGGCTGGTCTCGAATTCTTGACTTCAAGTGATCGACCCACCTCAGCGTTCCAAAGTGCTGGGATTACAGACAGGTGTGAGCCACTGTACCCGGCCAACACTTAGATTTAAGAGTTTATTATAAAGGATATGGATGAGGAGGTGCATAGGAGAAGTAAGGGCCGCGGAGCTTCCATGCCCTCCCCTGGCTACACTATGCCTCAGCTATCTGGAAGCTCTCTGAACCCAGTCATTTATAGGCTTTTATGGAGGCTTCATTACATAGGCACAATTGATTAAATCATTGGCCTTTGGTGGTCACCTTAACCTTTAGCACCTTTTCTCTCCCTGGAGTTTGGAGGAGGTGGGGCTAAAAGTCCTAACCCTCTAATCTTGCCTTGGTCTTTCAGGTGACCAGCACCCATGCAGAAACTACCTAGAAGTTGCCAAGCTATCAGTCAACTCAGCATACAAAAAGAAACTTACCATTCTAAGGATCTTAGAAGTTATATGCCAGGAAATGGGATGAAGACGAAATGTATATCTCAATAAATATTACAGTAGTGTTGAAGTAATTATTTGAAATATAAAGGTGGGATGGAAGTATTTTCTTTTCTTTTTTTTTTTTTTTTTTGGAGGCAGAGTCTCACTGTATCCCCCAGGCTGGAGCGCGATATCGGCTCACTGCAACCTCCGCCTCCCAGGTTCAAGTGATTCTCCTGCCTCAGCCTCCTGAGTGGCCGGGATTACAGGTGCCTGCCACCACACTTGGCTAATTTTTGTGTTTTTAGTAGAGACTCGGTTTTGCCATGTTGGTCAGGCTGGTCTCAAACTCCTGACCTCAGGTGATCTGCCTGCCTCACCCTCCCTAAGTGCTGGGATTGCAGGCGTGAGCCACCGTGCCCGGCCAAAAGGATTTTCAAAGACACTATCTAATGTTCTTTTTTCTTTTTCTTTTTTTTTGAGACAAGAGTTTCACTTTTGGCGCCCCGGCTGGAGTGCAATGGCGCGATCTCAGCTCACTGTAACCTCTGCCTCCAGGTTTCAAGAGATGATCCTGCCTCAGCCTCCCGAGTAGGTGGGATTATAGGTGCCCACCACCACATCTGGCTAATTTTTGTATTTTTAGTAGAGACGAGGTTTCACCATGTTCGCCAAGCTGGTCTCAAACGCCTGACCTCAGGTGATCCACCCACCTCAGCCTCCCAAAGTGTTGGGATTATAGGCGTGAGCCTATGATATTCTTAAGCTTTATATTCAGAACTCAGCAGTTTCCGAGTCGGATAATTAAGCATTAGTTCCCTTAGATTTATAGCTTCTAGGTTTGGGGTTTTATTCTTAATTCATTTTATTTTTTAGAGCAGTTTTGGGATCACAGTAAAATTGATGAGAAAGTACAGAGGTGGCCGGGCGTGGTGGCTCACGCTTGTAATCCCAGCACTTTGGGAGGCCGAGGCGGGCAGATGACGAGGTCAGGAGATCGAGACCACGGTGAAACCCCGTCTCTACTAAAAATACAAAAAAAATTAGCCGGGCGTAGTGGCGGGCGCCTGTAGTCCCAGCTACTCGGAGAGGCCGAGGCAGGAGAATGGCGTGAACCCGGGAGGCGGAGCTTGCAGTGAGCCGAGATTGCGCCACTGCACTCCAGCCTGGGCGACAGAGCGAGACTCCGTCTCAAAAAAAAAAAAAAAAAAGAAAGTACAGAGGTTTCCCGTATTATCTCCTGCCCCAATACGTGCTTTGCCTTTCCCATTATCAACGCCTCCCCCCCCACCACTAGAGTGGTACATTTTTTGAGACGGAGTCTCGCTCTGTCACCCAGGCTGGAGTGCAGTGGCACTATCTCGGCTCACTGCAAGCTCCGCTTCCCAGGTTCGCGCCATTCTCCTGCCTCAGCCTCCCTAGTAACTGGGACTACAGGCACCCACCACCAAGCCTGGCTAATTTTTTGTAGCTTTTTAGTAGAGACGGGGTTTCACTGTGTTAGCCAGGATGGTGTCGATCTCCTGACCTCGTGATCCACCTGCCTCGGCCTCCCAAAGTGCTGGGGTTACAGGCGTGAGCCACCAAGCCTGGCCTGTACGTTTCTTACAATTGATGAACCTACACTAATAGATCATCATCATCCAAAGTCTCTAGTTTACATTAGAATTCACTCTTGGTGTATATCTTCTTTTTTTTTTTTTCTGAGACGGAGTCTCTTTCCGTCGCCCAGGCTGGAGTGCAGTGGCGCGATCTCCGCTCGCTGCAAGCTCCGCCTCCCGGGTTCACACCATTCTCCTGCCTCAGCCTCCTGAATAGCTGGGACTACAGGCATCTGGCTAATTTGTTTTTTGTATTTTTTAGTAGAGATGAAGTTTCACCGTGTTAGCCAGGATGGTCTCAATCTCCTGACCTCGTGATCCGCCTGCCTTGGCCTCCCAAAGTGCTGGGATTACAGGCGTGAGCCACCATGCCTGGCCATGGTGGTGTATATTCTGTGGATTTGGACAAAATATAAGGCCTGGTTTTGCTAACAAGAATAGTTGCCAGGAGTGGTGGCTCACGCCTGTAATCCTAGCACTTTGGGAGGCCGAGGCGGGTGGATCACCTGAGGTCGGGAGTTTGAGACCAGCTTGACCAACATGAAGAAACCCCGTCTCTACTAAAAATACAAAATTAGCTGGGCGTGGTGGTGCTTGCCTGTAATCCCAGCTACTTGGGAGGCTGAGGCAGGAGAATCGCTTGACCCTGGGAGGTGGAGGTTGTGGTGAGCCGAGATCGCGCCATTGCACTCCAGCCTAGGCAACAAGAGCAAAACTGTCTCAAAAAAAAAAAAAAAGAAAGAATAGTCAGCTGGGCAAGCGCAGTGGCTCACACCTGCAATCCTAACACTTTTGGGAGGCAGAGGTGTACAAATCACTTAAGCCCAGGAGTTTCAGACCACCCTGGGCAACATGGTGAAACCCCATCTCTACTAAAAACACAAAACTTGAGGTGGGAGGATCACCTGAGCCTGGGGAGGTCGAGGCTGCAGTGGGCCGTGATCATTGCACTCCAGCCTGGGTGGCAGACTCTGTCTCAAAAAAAAAAAAAGTTATCCTTTTGTCTAGTTTCAGGCTCTTTGTCTTTTTTGAAATAACTTTCTAACTAATCTCCATTATAGTTTCTTTATCATTGGTTTTTGGGTTTATTTCACAAATAATATGTGGATATTCTGATTGTAAAAGATTCTAGGACTGCAGTTAATTTTTTATATTTCTGCCAAAATGCCACTTAAATCATTGCTTTGAAAATATTCTTTCTTTGTTCAGAAGTCACTCTAATACCTTCATCTGGAGTTGTAAGTGTTGATTCCTCCTTCCCTGTGGTACTACTGTGTTGTTTTATAGTCAAAAGACTGTTAAGCAGTGGTACCCAAATATATCTTTATATCTTTGTCCTCTTTTTTTTTTTTTTTTTTTTTAAATGAGACAGAGTCTTCACTGTGTCACCCAGGCCTGGAATGTAGTGTTGCGATCTTGGCTCACTGCAATACAACCACCTCCTTCCGGGTTCAAGTGATTCTCCTGCCTTATCCCCGCCGAGTAGCTGGGATTATAGGCGCCTGCCACACCACGCCCGGCTAATTTTTGCATTTTTAGTAGTGATGGAGTTTCATCATCTTGGCCAGGCTGGTCCTGAACCCCTGACCTCAGGCCTCCCAAAGTGTTGGGATTACAGGTGTGAGCCACCGCACCCAGCCTCTTCGTCTTTTTACATCTGGAATGTCATCTCTACCAAAACTTTATCATTCTAGTCCAAACTCAGATGTACTGTCTATAAATCCCTAATTTCCTTAAGCAAAATTGATTTTTTGCCATCCTTGGCCAGTTTCACTTACGTGCACCCTACAATGCCTTTTAAGTTTTCTGTCTCATAGTAAGGAGTCTCCCTTTCCCCAGTGCATATATACAGTTGAACTGTAATTCAATAGTGCTTCATTTATTACAGTTGGGTAAATTGATAGAATATAGCATTCTTGGAAATCGATACTCTTTGGTTTTTCTTTTTTTCGTACTGCTTGAATGAGCAAGTAACATTTCAGAGGAAAAGATCTGTCATTGGTGGTTCATTATGTAGGTCTGGATTTTAGTTTCATTTGTGCATTGGATTTTAGAATATCATGACTATCTCTAGTAATCCACAGAGTTAAACTATTTACATCTTGGCAATTCCTTGAATTAATTAGGAGGATCTTTCTTTACCCCCAACCTTTTATTTGGATAGAGTTTTCTTAGTTGTGACCAAAGCAAATAAGCTTTTTTTCCCAGCAATTTTTTGGAGGACTAGAAACAAGATTTGAATTTTTCATTTCCTCACTATGAAAATGCAAAACTCAGCTAGGCGCGGTGGCTTACACCTTAATCCCAGCACTTTGGGAGGCCGAGGTGGGCAGATCACAAGGTCAGGAGTTCGAGACCAGCATGGTCAAGATGGTGAAACCCCATCTCTACTAAAAATACAAAAATTAGCCAAGTGTGGTGGCAGGTGGCTAGTCCCAGCTACTCGGGAGGCTGAGGCAGGAGAATTTCTTGAACCTGGGAGGCAGAGGTTGCAGTGAGCTGAGATCACGTCACTGCACTTTAGCCTGGGTGACAGAGCGAGACGCCGTCTCAAAAAAAAAAAAAAAAAAAAGATGCAAAACTCTAGTGTGACCAAAAGATGCTCTTTTACAATTAATGGTCAGTGTAATAATAATAAATTTGCAGTTCTGCTGAGACTGCCTAAAGATGGAGGGACTTGAGTTTTAACAAGTTCTTTAGCATCGTAAATTGAATTCTGAGATTCGAGAGTTTTCTCTTGGTGTAGTTCTTTTTAAAATAAAATAGCTTCAAGAAGGCTACTCTCTTGTTATTTTGTTTTTTGAGACTGGGTCTCTGTTGCCCAGGCTGGAGTGCAGTGGCACAATCGTGGCTCACTGCAGCCTTGACCTCCTGAGTTCAAGCCATCCTCCCACCTCAGTCTCCCCAGTCAGTGGCTGGGACTACAGGTGTGCACCACTACGTTCAGCTAATTTAAAAAAGTTTTTTTGTAGTGATGGGGGTCTCACTATGTTGCTCAGCCTGGCCTTGCACTCCCAGCCACAAAAAATCCTCCCACCTTAGCCTCCCAAAGTGCTGGGATTACAGGCAGGAGCCACCATGCCTGGCCTGGATTAGATTAATTCTTGTAAAATACTTAAGGCACATACACAAGGCTATTAAATGTTACAAGTTATTGAAGGCACTGTAGCATTGAGTGAAATAAATTGCCTGATTAATATGTGTATATAAAAAGCAAGTCAACTCTTTTTCATGTCAGACAGATAATGTGCTGATGTAACAAAGTTTGAGGTTGCCATATCTCATGCATGCATGTGAACACCCAATCATGCTTATGAACTACAAAAGGGTCAACTCTTTTTTTTTTTTTTTTTTTGAGACAGAGTTTCTCTGTGTCGCCCAGGCTGGAGTGTGCGCCACCACGCCCTGCTAATTTTTTTCTTTGAGATGGAGTCTCGCCTTGTTGCCCAGCCTGGAGTGCAATGGTGCACTCTTAGCTCGCTGCAACATCTGCCTCCTGGGTTCAAGCTGATTCTCCTGCCTCAGCCTCCCAAGCAGCTGGGATTACAGGTGTGCGCCACCATGTCCTGCTAATTTTTTGTATCTTTAGTAGACAGGGGGTTTACCATGTTGGCCAGGCTGGTCTCAAACTCCTGACCTTGTGATCCATCCACCTCAGCCTCCCAAAGTACTGGGATTACAGGCGTGAGCTGCCGTGCCTGGCCAAACTCTTTAATTAATTTTTTTTTTTTTAGAGAGACAGTAGTGTGACCATAGCTCAGTGCAGCCTTGAACTCCTGGGCTCAGTCAGTCTTCCCACCTCAGCCTCCTGAGTAGCTGGCTGGGACTGCAGGTGGAAGTACACAGTCCACCACAAAATAGTTACGCATAAACTGTTTTTCTAATAACTTGTGTTAGCCACTTTATGTAAGCTGCATACCATTTCTTACCATCTTCTGGATTTAAGTTGTGCTTGGCTTTGTGTTAATGTAGGAAGTCAATTTTTTCTTTAATTTTATAGAGGCAGGGTCTTGATCTGTCACCCAGGCTCTAGTGCAGTGGTACCGTGATAGCTCATTAAAACCACAGACTCCTGGGCTCAAGCCATCCTCCCACATCAGCCCGCCAAGTAGCTAAGACTATAGGCACATAATGCCACACCCAGCTAATTTTTATTATTGTAGTTGTAGAGACAGGGTCTTGCTATGTTGCCCAAGCTGGTCTTGAACTCCTGGTTTTAAGTGGTCCTCCTGGCTCAGCCTTCCAAAGTCCTGAGATTACAGGCATGAGCCACTGCACCAGCCAAAAGTTAATTTTGAGGTGTTTACACTGAGGGCCCATCCTATAGAAGGTGGATATATCAGCCATTTTCTCAACAAGGGCACTATTGGCATTTGGGCAGGGTAGTTCTTTGTTGGCGATACAGGTTGAATATTACTCATCTTAAATGCTTGAGACTGGACATGTTTCTCATTTCAGATTTTGGAAAATTCTCATACTTACCAATATGCGCCAATGTGTATTCTTTTGAGTGTCATGTTTGCGCTCAAAACGTTTTGGATTTTGGAGTCTTTCGAACTTTGGATTTTCAAATTTGGGATGCTCAGCCTGTATTGTCCCCTTGCAAGATGTGGTTTGTTATTATTATTTTTTTAATTAAAAAAATTTTTTTTGAGACACTCTTGCTCTGTTGCCCAGGTTGCAGTGCAGTGGTGCAATCATGGCTCACTGTAGCCTCAACCTCTCAGGCTTAAGTGATCCTCCCAATTCAGCTTTCTAAGTAGCCAGGGCTACAGGTGCATGCCACCATGCCCTGCTTGCTTGTTTATGTATTTATTTGTTGAGATGGTCTCACTGTTCCCCAGGTAGGTCTCAAACTCCGGGTTCAAGTGATCCTCCTGCCTCAGCCTCCCAAAATGCTGGGATTACAGGCATGAGCCACTGCACCTGGCCTTTTGCAAGATGTTCAATTTCATCCTTAATTCTTAATGAATGCCAGTAACTCTCCTGACACCTAAACATTTCAAAATGCTTTTGGAGATAATACTGCTCTTCAGTTTTTTTTTTCCAGTAGATGCCTTCTTGAGGTTCAGATTTCTCATTAGGTTTATTTTGTTTACTTTAGATTTACTTATTCTTGGTATAAATCACAAGTCACTTAAAATTATTTTAGTTTTACAGTGGCACATGTAACAGAAGACTACATGGAGGAAAAGAAATACCGTATTTCACTGATTCTAAAACAAAATTTCCATACTTTAAAATCTCTAAAATTGGCATACACTGTATTATTGAAAAAAAATGCTGCCAAATAATCTAGTAGTAATATATAAAATAATCATGTTATTATCAGGAATGTAAACCAACCTGAAATTATGGAGAATAAGCACTATGACGGGTAGTGAAGGCGGAAGGAATTTCCCAAACTTTGACTATATCTTGTTTCCCTTTAAAAACAAACGAAAAAAACAGCTGGATGCTGTGGCTCACACCTGTAATCCCAGCACTTTGGGAGGCTGAGGTGGGAGGATTGCTTGAGCTCAGGAGTTTGAGACCAGCCTGGGCGATATAGCAAGACCCCATCTCTACTAAAAATAAAAAATAAAAACAAAGTCCTTGCAGGCCAGCCGCGGTGGCTCATGCCTGTAATCCCAGCACTTTGAGAGGCCAAGGCAGGTGGATCACCTGCGGTCAGGAGTTCAAGACCAGCCTGGCCAAGATGGTGAAACCCTGTCTCCACTAAAAATATAAAAATTAGGCGGGTGTGGTGGCAGGTGCCTATAATCCCAGCTACTTGGGAGGCTGAGGCAGAGAATTGCTTGAACCCGGGAGGTGGAGGTTGCGGTGAGCCGAGATCATGCCACTGCACTCCAGCCTGGGCAACAAAGCGAGACTCCGTCTGAAAAAACTAACAAAAAAACAGAGTTCTTGCAATTTCTGATTTTTTATTTTTTTGGTAGAGTCAGTGTCTTGCGCTGTCATCCAGACTGGAGGACGATGGCCTGATCATAGCTCACTGCAAGCTCGGACACTTGGGCTCAAACCTCCCCCTTCAGCCTCTCTAGTAGCTAGGGCTACAGGCATTTGCCACTGCACCCTGCTAATTAAAACAAACAAAAAAAAGTAGAGATGGGGTTATTCTATGTTGCCTAGGCTGGTCTTGAACTCCTGGCCCCAAGCCATCCTCTCTTCTTGGCCTCCCATAATGCTGGGATTAGAGGTGGGAGCTACTGTGTCTGGCCTGCTGTTTCTTGAGTACATTCCCTTCTCTTTTCCTTCCATGTTCATGGCTTTCCTGTGACCTTATATTTCCCATCATCAAGAGTAACTTCTAAAAATGTTCATTTGATCATTTTGTCTGTTATTAGGCAAAACAGGCCTAAAACAAATGCAACATAATGGCGGCTTAATAGAGTAAAAATGTATTTCTTCCTCAAATAATTTTCATTGAGGATCCTGTGCAATAATTCAAGAACTCTGCCTTCATCTGTCATCTTGTGATGTCATCCTCCTCTAGGTCTTGGAGGTTTATTCATCGGGCAGATAGTGAAAAACAGAGAATCATGAGTGAGGTTTTATGAGCTAGGTCTGAAAGTGCCACATACCATATTTGCTGTATACTTTGTGGGTTAGGAACTAAGTCTTACAGCCAAACCAATGCAAGAGAAACTGAGAAATGTATTCTAATTCTTTAGCCAGGAAGAGGAAACAGTTTGATGAGCATCTAGCCCATCTCTGCATCACCCTGTTTGCTAAAACAGACCCAAACCAATCAAAATAGCTTCCCAGATCATCTTTGTGATAAGATTCAAAATTCTGAAATGGATTCTCCACGTGCTAGACAGGAAATCCACAATTTGGGTCCCACTTACCTCCAGAAGATATTTCATCTCTGCTGGGCGAGAGTGTTGGGGACAGTCCCCAAGTCCACCTGCAGGTTCAGTAATTCACTAGGAGAAGAGCCCAGGGCTATGATTTTTTTTTTTTTTAAATAGCAAAGGATACAGGCCCAGTGCTGTGGCTGATGCCCGTAGTCCCAGCACTTCAGGAGACCGTGGCAGGCAGATCAGTTGAGGCCAGGCGTTCCAAGACCAGCCTGGCCAACATGGTGAAACCCTGTCTCTAGTAAAAATACAAAAAATTAGACGTAGTGGCGTGTGCCTGTGGTCCCAGCTACTCCAGAAGCTGAGGCAGGAGGATCGCTTGAGCCTGGGAGGTAGAGGCCGCAGTGAGCGCAGCTCAGGCCACTGCACTCCATCCTGGGCGACAGAGTGAGACCCCGTCTCAAAAAAATAAAATACAGTAAAAAGTGTTTTTCTATAGCAAAGTATACAAAGCAAAATCAGCAAGGGGAGATGGTGAATGGGGTGAAGCCAGGAGGAAACCAGGCTCATGCTCCCAAGTGTCCTCTCCCGGTGGAGTCACACAGGACACAATTCCTCCAGCATGGAGTTGTAGCAGTACACGTATGTGAAATGTTGCCTAGCAGGGAAGCTTTTATTAGAAATTCAGTGCCTATCGTTATTATTGGTGGGGCCTGTTCATGTAGGCACCCTCTGCCTACCACATATTAAAATTTTAGGCTCCTAGACAGAAAGCTGGTGTTCATCTAGATAGCCGGTATTCATCATAAACCACATTTGGTTTGTGCAGTTTATGCAGAGTGAGCCACTCTTAGTAGCCCTGGGGATGGTGAGAACTCTTCTGAAAGTTATCAGAGACCAGCCAAGGGCCAACTATGCAAGCCTTTCTAAGGACAGCAGGCTCAGGCCATCTGTTATTTCTTTTCTACAGTGAGTGAGGTGAATGGCTTCCATAGGTTGGGATTTTGCATAGAGAGTCTTGGAATATGCAAAGCTACTGGCGTAATATTTTTTGGTTTTGAGAGTTAATTTTCTTTTTTTCTTTTTTTTTTTTTTGAGACAGTGTCTCGCCCTGTTGCCCAGGCTGGAGTGCAGTAGCGCAATCTCGGCTCACTGCAAGCTCCGCCTCCCGAGTTCACGCCATTCTCCTACCTCAGCCTCCTGAGTAGCTGGGACTACAGGTGCCCGCCACCAAGCCCAGCTAATTTTTTTTTGTATTTTTAGTAGAGATGGGGTTTCACCATGTTAGCTAGGATGGTCCCTATCTCCTGACCTCGTGATCCACCCACCTTGGCCTCCCAAAGTGCTGGGAATACAGGCATGAGCCATTGCGGCGGCCAATTTTCTACTTTGAAAAAAAACTTCAGTTCCTTTCTCAACTATTTTATGTAACTTTTCAAAAGAGTTATTCTTATTAGATACTTTGTATCTATAAGAACATAATCTAAATAGACCACTGTTATGTGACTGTTTTTTTCCCCTCAATAGATAATTTCTATTATTTATGGGTCCCTTTTTTTAGTTATTACATAGTATGCCATTTTATGATTTACTTAATCAGTGCCCTTTTGATGGATATTTAGGCTTTCAGTTGATAGTTTTTAAAGAATTGGTCATTGCCTGGAGAAAAAGTAACGAATTAAAAGGTAACTTCTAAGTATTCAGTGCAGAGGTATAATGCAGATAGTTTAGGGGCCTAAAACTCTTCTGTGAGAGTGGAGATGCTTATTGATACCAGGAATTGATATTAAAACAATTATTTAGACTTGTACAGATCAATTTTGAAAGGATTTTTGCTTGTTTTAGACTTACCTCTAAGCCAGGCGTGGTGGCTCAAGCCTGTAATCCCAGCACTTTGGGATCCTGAGTTGGGCAGATCATGAGGTCAGGAGTTCAAGACCAACCTGGCCAACATGGTGAAACCCCATCTCTACTAAAAATAAAAAAAAATTAGTCGGGCATGTTGGCGCACACCTGTAATCCCAGCTACTTAGGATCCCGAGGCAGGAGAATCACTTGAACCTGGGAGGGGTAGGTTGCAGTGGGCCAAGATCATGCCACTGCACTCCAACCTAGGTGACAGAGCGAGTCTGAAAAACAGAAACAAACAAAAAACCTCTACTGCTCAATATCTTCAAAAGTATGCTACTTACTATCTGAAAGTTAAACTACTCCTTATTTGTAAAGTTGGGGTAATAATACCACCCTCGAGTTGTGAGGATTAAATAAACATGTAAAGTGCTTAGACCAATTCTACTTAGTGTTTATTATACTTGCATAAGTTATTCTATTATGTACACAGTAGTTATAACTAAGATTTTAATAAGTGAACCAACCTTTTGGAACTGCCCCATAAATCTAGCATCTTTGCCTCTTGGAGAAGTAGTTAATATTAGTAAGTGTATAATCAGCCTTCCATAGAAGTTTTGCTCTTGTCACCCAGGCTGGAGTTCAGTGGCAGGATCTCGGCTCACTGCAACCTCCACCTCCTGGGTTCAAGCTATTCTCCTGCCTCAGCCTCCTGAGTAGCTGGGATTACAGGTGCATGCCACCATGCCTGGCCAATTTTTGTACTTTTAGTAGAGATGGGGTTTCGCCATATTGACCAGGCTGGTCTTGAACTCCTGACCTCAGGTGATCCACACACCTTGGCCTCCCAAAGTGCTGGGATTATAGGTGTGAGCCACGGCATCTGTCTGATATAGAACATTTTCGCCGGGTGCGGTGGCTCACGCTTGTAATCCCAGCACTTTGGGAGGCCAAGGTGGGCGGATCACGAGGTCAGGAGATCGAGACCACGGTGAAACCCCGTCTCTACTAAAAAAAAATACAAAAAAATTAGCCGGGCATGGTGGCGGGCGCCTGTAGTCCCAGCTACTCGGAGAGGCTGAGGCAGGAGAATGGCGTGAACCCGGGAGGCGGAGCTTGCAGTGAGCCGAGATTGCGCCACTGCACTCCAGCCTGGGCGACAGAGCGAGACTCTGTCTCAAAAAAAAAAAAAAAAGAACATTTTCATAATTGCAGAAAGAGAGTGAAAAAAGACAAGACTCAGATTGACCTCTTTTAGGTCAGAATGCTACTTGGGAAGTAAATAATTTTCAAGGTCAAACTTGGTTATCAGTTGGTGTAAGTATTCTGTATTTTTTTTTTTTAGTATTGGAAGTTGGCAGTTCAATAAACTGATAGCCTTGGGTCTTGCCTACTTTTTTTCTTAAGGTGCCTGATATTTAAATGTAGAGCAAGGTAGGTGGTAGAACGTTGCTGGCATCAGTGCTGTGGGAAACCAAACTGCCTTTAGATCGATGTCTTTGCAGCCTGGCATGTGGCACATTCTTGTAGGTCCAGCTACTTGGGAGGCTCAGGTGGGAGGATTACTTGAGTCCAGGAGTGTTTGAGGTTGGCAGCGAGGTGTGGTCACACCACTAGACTCCAGCCTGGATAACAGAGCAAGACCTCCTCTGTTAAAGGAAAAAACAAATGAGCAAACAGATGTCTTTGGTCCAGTTGGAAGGAGTTAAGGGGAGAAAAAGGAGTAGGCGTGAGGGGCATTCCTTGTCCTCAAAGAAGATATTGCATCAAAGTACAGTATCCTTTTCTTAAATGTTTCTTTTTTTTTTTGAGACGGAGTCTCGTTCTGTCTTCCAGGCTGCAGTGCAGTGGCGTGATCTCGGCTCACTACAAGCTCTGCCTCCCGGATTCATGCCATTCTCCTGCCTCAGCCTCCTGAGTAGCTGGGACTACAGATGCCTGCCACCACACCCAGCTAATTTTTGTATTTTTAGTAGAGATGAGGTTTCACCATGTTGGCCAGGCTGGTCTCGAACTTCAGACCTTAGGTGATCCTCCTTCCTTGGCCTCCCAAAGTGCTGGGATTACAGGCGTGAGCCACCGCGCCCAGCTTCTTAAATATTTCTAATACCTGTTAACAAGGAAGAAGCTGATACTGCTCCTTAGGTCAGTGGTTCTCAGGAATTGACTGGGGAGTTTATTTTATTTATTTTTTTTGGAGATGGAGTCTCGCTCTGTCACTCAGGCTGGAGTACAGTGGCGTGATTTCGGCCCGCTGTAACCTCTGCCTCCCGGGTTCAAGCAATTCCCCTGCCTCAGCCTCCCGAGTAGCTGGGACTACAGGTGCACACTGTCACGCCCAGCTAATTTTTTGTATTTTAGCAGAGATGGTTTCACCGTATTGCCCAGGCTGGTCTCGAACTCCTGAGCTCAGGCAGTCCACCCGCCTCGGCCTCCCAAAGTGGTAGGATTACGGGCGTGAGCCACCGTGCTCAGCCTGACTGGGGAGTTTGAAATAGACAGCCTGTACTCCTTTTCTCTAGCAGTGTTGACTCTCTTGGTCTTGGGTGGTGCTTAGGAATCAGCATTTTATTTATTTATTTATTTATTTATTTATTTAGAGACCAAGTCTCGCTCTGTTGCCCAGGCTGGAGCACAGTGGTGTGCTCTCGGCTCACTGCAACCTCCGCCTCCTGGGTTAAAGCGATTCTCCAGCCTCAGCCTCCCAAGTAGCTGGGGCTACAGGTGCCTGCCACCACGCCTGGCTGATTTTTTGTGTTTTTTGTTTGTTTTGTTTGTTTTATGTTTTTTTGAGACGGAGTCTCACTCTGTCGCCCAGGCTGGAGTGCAGTGGTGCGATCTCGGCTCACTGCAAGCTCCACCTCCTGGGTTCACGCCATTCTCCTGCCTCAGCCTCCCGAATAGCTGGGACTACAGGCGCCTGCTACCACGCCCGGGTAATTTTTTTGTGTTTTTGTAGAGACAGGGTTTCACCGTGTTAGCCAGGATGGTTTTGATCTCCTGACCTCGTGATCCGCCTGCCTCGGCCTCCCAAGGTGTTGGGATTACAGGCGTGAGCCACCGCGTCCCGCCTTTTAATTTTTTGTATTTTTAGTAGAGACAGAATTTCACCATGTTAGTGAGGATGATCTCGATCTCCCGACCTCAAGTGATCCACCTGCCTTGGCCTCCCAAAGTGCTGGGATTACAGGCGTGAGCCACTGCGCCTGGCCTATTTATTTCTTTATTGAGGCAGAGTCTTGCTCTGTCGCCCAGGCTGGCGTGCATTGGTGCGATCTCGGCTCACTGCAACTCCCCACCTCCTGGGTTTAAGCGATTCTCTGAGTAGCTGGGATTACAGGTATCTACCACCATGCCTGGCTAGTTTTTTGTATTTTTAGTAGAGATGGGGTTTTGCCATGTTTGCAAGGCTGGTCTTGAACTCCTGGCTTCAAGTGATTCACCCACCTCGGCCTCCTGAAGTGTTGGGATTATAGGCTTGAGCCGCCTTGCCCAGGCAGGAATCAGCATTTTAAATAGCCCTCTCTCCCCTTTTCCAATTCTTGTACACAGCTGCCTTAGTTGCATAGCATTATAGTAAAGTTTGTATTTATTACATTAAGCCTCTTGGTCAATGTTTCCTTTTGTGTTTTCTATAATACCTAAAGTGAGTACATGGTGTATAGTTAGGGCTCAAATGTTTGAGTTGATAGGAATGCCAACTTTAGTAGATAATAATGTATATGTTTATTAGTAATATGTTAATGTATTATTATATATAATATATATATATCACCCTAAGTGATCCCAGAAGGATATTCCTTCATGATAAAAGAAGAAATGAGAATAGTAAAATTTTCCGATTAAAAATGTTTTCTGGCCAAATAGTTCATGGCTATAATCCGAACACTTTGGGTGGCTGAGGTAGGAGGATTACTTGAGCCCAGGAGTTCCAGACCAGTTTGGGCAACAAAGTGAGACCCGGTGTCTACAAAAAATAAAATAAGTAGCCAGGCATGGTGGCATGTGTCTGTAGTCCCAGCTACTTGGGAGGCTAAGGCGGGAGGATCACTTGAGCCTAAGAGATCAAGGCTGCATGAGCCATGATCATGCCATTGCACTCCAGCCTGGGCGACAAGCTCGAAACTGTCTCTCCCACCTCTCCAAAATTTTTATTTCTATAGGTTATTGGGGGACAGGTGGTGTGGGTTACATGAGTAAGTTTTGTTTTTTTGTTTGTATTTTTTTTTTTTTTTTTGAGACAGAGTCTCCCTCTGTCACCCAGGCTGGAGTGCAGTGGCAAGATCTTGGCTCACTGCAACCTCCGCCTCCCAGGTTCAAGCGATTCTCCTGCCTCAGCCTCCCAAGTAGCTGGGATTATAGGTGCGTGCCACCACACCCGGCTAATTTTTCTATTTTCAGTAGAGGTGGAGTTTCACCATCTTGGTCAGGCTGGTCTCGAACTCCTGACCTCGTGATCCACCCGCCTCTGCCTCCCCAAGTGCTGGGATTACAGGCATGAGCCACCGCACCCGGCGATTAAGTTCTTTAGTGGTGATCTGTGAGAATTTGGTGAACCTATCACCTGAGCAGTATACCCTGTACCCACTTTGTAGTCTTTTATTCCTCATCCCCTTCCCACACTTACCCCTGAATCCCCAAGGTCTATTGTGTCATTCTTTTTTTTTTTTTTTTTTTTGAGACAGAGTCTCACTGTCGCCCAGGCTGGAGTGCAGTGGCGCGATCTCGGCTCACTGCAGGCTCCGCCCCCCCGGGGTTCACACCATTCTCCTGCCTCAGCCTCCTGAGTAGCTGGGACTACAGGCGCCCGCCACCTCGCCCGGCTAATTTTTTTGTATTTTTAGTAGAGACGGGGTTTCACCGTGTTAGCCAGGATGGTCTTTATCTCCTGACCTTGTGATCCGCCCACCTCGGCCTCCCAAAGTGCTGGGATTACAGGCGTGAGCCACCGCGCCCGGCCTATTGTGTCATTCTTATGCCTTTGCATCCTCATAGCTTAGCTCCCATTTATGAGTGAGAACATACGATGTTTGGTTTTCCATTCCTGAGTGACTTTGCTTAGAATAATAGTCTCCAGTCTCATCCAGGTCGCTGCGAATGCCATTAATTCATTCCTTTTTATGGCTGAGTACTATTCCGTTGTGTGTGTATATATATACCACAGTTTGTTTATCCACTTGTTGATGGGTGGGCATTTGGATTGGTTCCATGTTTTGCAATTGCGAATTGTGCTGCTGTAAACGTCTGTGCAAGTATCTTTTTTGTATAATAATTTCTTTTCCTCTGGACAGATACCCAGTAGGTGGGATTGGTAGACCAAATGATAGTTCTACTTTTAGTTCTTTTCTTTTTTTTTTTTTTTTGAGACAGAGTCTCACTACATCACCCAGGCTGGAGTGCAGTGATGCGATCTTGGCTCATTGCAGCCTCAGCCTCCCAGGCTCAACAATTCTCCTGCCTCAGCCTCCCGAGTAGCTGGTATTACAGGCACATGCCACTATGCCTGGCTAATTTTTTGTATTTTTAGTAGAGGCAGGGTTTCACCATGTTGGCCAGGGTGGTCTTGAACTCATGACCTCAAGTTATCTGCCTGCTTTGGTCTCCCATAGTACTGGGATTACATTGTGAGCCACCGTGCCTGGCCTGGTTTCACTGTGTTTTGTAATACAAATTGGACATTCAGGTTTGTTTGTGTTTTAGTTTATTTTTCTTAAAATTTTCTTTTTCTTTTTTTTTTTTTTTGAGACAAGAGTCTAGCTCTGTCACCCTGGCTGGAGTGAAATGGCATAATCTCGGCTCATTGCAACCTCCACGGCCTGAGTTCAAGCCATTCTCATGCCTTATCCTCCTGAGTAGCTGGGACTACAGGTGCTAGCTACCACATCTGGCTAATTTTTTCTGTATTTTTTAGTAGAGACAGGGTTTCACTATGTTGGCCAGGCTGGTCTTGAACTCCTGTCCTCAGGTGATCTGCCCACCTCACCCTCCCAAAGTGCTGGGATTACAGGCGTGAGTCACCGCGCCTGGCCTTTTCTTAAAATTTTCAATCATGCAATATATTTACATGGCTCAGAAATCAAAACCAAAAATAAAAGATGTAATCAGTGAATTTTTGTTCTGTCTTCTATCTCTTCTCCTTTTTTCTCACTCATTTAGATAGCCCTTTTCTCTCTCTTCTCTTCTCTTCTTTTTTCTTTTCGTTTCTTTCTTGATGGAGTTTTGCTCTTGTTGCCCAGGCTGG
Source organism: Symphalangus syndactylus (assembly GCF_028878055.3). NCBI lineage: Eukaryota > Metazoa > Chordata > Mammalia > Primates > Hylobatidae > Symphalangus > Symphalangus syndactylus. Next base: position 35,183,591 of record NC_072433.2, read on the forward strand.
AGTACAATGGCATGATCTCCGCTCACTGCAACCCTCCGCCTCCTGGATTCAAGCAATTTTCCTGCCTCAGCCTCCTGAGTAGCTGGGATTACAAGCATGTGCCACCACGTCCAGCTAATTTTGTATTTTTAGTAGTGATGGGGTTTCTCCATGTTGGCTAGGCTGGTCTCGAACTTCTGACCTCAGGTGAATGCCTGCCTTGGCCTCCTGAAGTGCTGAGATTACAGCTGTGGCCACCTTGCCCAGCCTAGATAGCCATTTTCATTGGCTTGTAGTTTATTGTGAGTATTTTCACAAAAAAGCAACTATATATATGTGTGCATATATACGAACAAAAGGTAGTATATATATAAGTGCTTAAACAAAAGACAGATGACTATATACACTGTCTAGGATGTTTATTCATCAATCACCTAGTCCTGGCCAGCCATCTTTCATGCTCTGACAAATACTGCTATGGTAAATAATACTATCCATATGTTATACTTTTGGAGGTGTGTAGATTTCTGGACTTTTAGTGGGATTTTAAGTGAAAGCTCCTATGTAACTGCTATTAATCGAGACCTTATTTGGGATCATGCTATTCAAGAGTTCTGCAGCTTTTCACTTAGTGACTTAGTGTCATGAGTATACTTTTGTTGACATTTAACAAACTATGTACCACAGCTGCTCTTGGTTCTGTTTAGATTGAATATTCAATAGACAATTAGTAGTATTGTATAGTGTTCTCTAGTGAAAATGCGAATGCCATTTTATAATCCTTTTTCCCCCCAGCTGTGCAGTAGGTAGTGGTTTATGTATGGCAAAACTATATTTTAATTGGACATTAAGCATATTGGGTGGGTGTCCTATTGCATGTATGAAGATCATCTTTTTTTTTTCCTTTTTTTGAGACGGTGTCTTGCTCTGTTGCCCAGGCTAGAGTGCAATGGTTTGATCTCAGCTCACTGCAACCTCTGCCTCCCATGTTCAAGCGATTCTCCCTGCCTCAGCCTCCCTAGTAGCTGGGATTACAGGTGCCCGCCACCACGCCTGGCTAGTTTTTGTATATTTAGTAGAGACAGGGTTTTGCCATGTTGGCCAGGCTGACCTTGAACTCCTGACCTCAGGTGATCCTCCTGTCTTGGCCTCCCAAAGTGCTATGATTACAGGCGTGAGCCGGTGCGCCTGGCCTGAAGATAATCTTTACACTCATTTATTTTTGGGTAATTAATAGCATTTTAGTATTAGGAAAAGTACTGAGAATGGCCTTGTACAATCTTTGTTCCCCTCAGTTACTGTTTTACTTATTTTTTGTTTTTTAAGGGACGGGGTCTCACTGTATTGCCCAGGCTGGCCTCAAACTCCTGGGCTCAGGCGATCTTTTTGCCTGAGCTTCCTGAGTAGCAGGGACTACCAGTGCGTGCCACCTCACCCAGCTATTATTTTACTTTTTATTTCTTATATTTTAATTATAGAGACACTGTCTCACCATGTTGCTCAGTTTGGTCTTGAACTCTTGAATTCAAGTGATCCTCCTGCCTTGGCCTCTCAAAGTGCTAGGATTACAGGTGTGAACCACCATGCTTGGCTACTTTATATTATAACTATATTGTTGGTAAATTTTTTTGATATCATTGTTCAGGTAACAGTTGACTTGTAGTATATTATTGTCAAATGTCAGTGACCTTTCATTTGCACTGTACATTGTTTAATTGAGAAGCGCTGTGAGAAGACTAAGGAAACAAGGTAATTTGGCTGGGTACGGTGGCTCATGCCTGTAATCCTAGCACTTTGGGAGGCCTAGGCAGAGGGATCGCTGAGCCCCAGAGTTTGAGACCAGCCTGGGAAACATGGCAAAACCCCATCTCTACAAAAAATACAAAAATTAGCCATGTGGTGGTGGGCGCTTGTAGTCCTAGCTACTTTGGAAGCTGAGGTAGGAGGATCACCTGAGCCAGGGAGGCTGTGGTAAGCTGTGATTGTGCCACTGCCTTCCAGCCTGGGTGACAGAGACCCTGTCTCAAAAGGAAAATAAAGAGGTAATTTATTGCTTGGAAAGGATTTAGCATTTTTATTGTATGATTGTTTCTTTTTCCTTAGAATTATAGTTGTTTCCCATGTTGAAATATCAGTGGCATAATGACAAGTCCTCTGGAGTTTTGGAGGGATGTATATATGTGTTTTTATTTTATTTTATTTTGAGACAGAGTCTTGCACTGTCGCCTAGGCTGGAGTGCAGTGGTGGTGTGATCTCAGCTCACTTCAGCCTCCGACTCCTGGGTTCAAGCGATTCTCCTGCCTCAGCCTCCTGAGTAGCTGGGATTACAGGTGTGTACCACCACACCCGGCCAAGTTTTGTATTTTTAGTAGAGGTAGGGTTTCACCATGTTGGCCACGCTGGTCTCGAACTCCTGACCTCAGGTGATCCACCCGCCTCAGCCTCCCAAAGTGCTGGGATTACAGGTGGGAGCCACCACGCTCAGCAATATGTGTTTTGAATAATGAAGATTGGGAGTTGTTGAAATGGTAGCCATTTTTGGTGTGGTTTTGTTTTGTTTTTTAGACAGAGTTTTGCTCTTGTTGCCCAGGCTGGAGTGCAGTGGCACGATCTTGGCCCACTGCAACCTCCGCCTCCCGGGTTCAAGCGATTCTTCTGCCTCAGCCTCCCAAGTGTAGCTGGGATTACAGGCAGGCAACACCACGCCCGGCTAATTTTGTATTTTTTTTTTTTTTTTTTTTTTTTTTTTTAGCAGAGATGGGGTTTCTCCATGTTGGTCAGGCTGGTCTCCAACTCCCGACCTCAGGTGATCCACCCGCCTTGGCCTCCCAAAGTGCTGGGATTACAGGCGTGAGCCACCGTGCCCAGGCTTTTGGAGTGTTTTTTTAAGGCTTTGGCCTGGATATGAAGTTAGTCATTAAAACTACCTGAGTCCCTGGCATATAAAGAGCAAATAGTAGACAATGCGTATACAAATAGAATGATCCAGCGCTACAAATCCCTTATAGTGAATGAATATCTTAGAATCTCAACTTTAATGATCTTAAAATAATTAACTCTCTAAATACATATTTTTGTGATGAACTTGTTGGAAAGTGACTATAGCTTTGTGTTACAGTATTTAAAAATGGCCTATAAATAATGACATTGTGACCCAAACTCTGTATACACGTTATAGTGCTAGAGGTTTATTGGAAGGCTAAATCACTTATTGTCTATTCTCATGTAATTGTTGTAGATGACTAGCAGTATTTCAGTGGATTTTCGTGTTTTTTTGGTAGAGTGAAAATACAGATTACAAAATCCTAAGCTTCAATTTATATCTTATTCATCGAACAAATATTTAGTGAATTCTTATTATGGGGCATGAAGTATGTATAATAAATTGGTGCAGAGTAAACAATTACTTGTTTGTTATGTAACTTACATCCTAATATGAGGAGACAAGAAAAATATAAGTATGATACATGTTAGTTGATATGATGTGGAAAAATGCATGGGGCAGGGGTGTGGGGATTACAGTTTTGCATAGGATAGTCAGAGTGTCTTCACTGAGAAGGTGATGTTTGAGTAAAGACTTAAAGAGAGGTAGTTAGCCATATTGCCGTCCACAAGAAGGGCATTCCAGACTGAGCTGTCAGTTTGGTGCAGAGGCATTAAGGTGAGAATGTACCTGAGAAGCAACAAGGAGGCCACTGTGGCCAGAGAGAACTGAGTAGGGGAAGAAGAGTATAAGAGGAAGCCGGAAGAGTACCAGTGGTTAGGTCCCTTAACCTAACCATTGTTTGTTCATTGGACATTTTAAAGACTTTGCCTTCTTTCCACTCTTTGAGTCAGTGGAGGGTTTTGAGAATGGGGTGACATATCTGAGTTTTAGACACACACACACACACCCACACACACACACACACACACACACACATTTAAATTGTAGAGATAGAGTCTAGGTATGTTATCCCAGGCTGGAATGCAAGTGGTGTGATCGTAGCTAACTGCAGTGTTGAACTCCTGCGTTCAAGCAGTCCTCCTGCCTCAGCATCACAAGTAGCTGGGACTGCAAGTGTGAGCCACCATGCCTGGGTTTCGAGTTTTTTATGATTGAAAATTATTGTTCTCTGGACATTATGTTGAGAATAGACTATAGGAAGCAAGTGTAGCAGGGAGATCAAGTTAGAGGGCTAGCATAGTAATCCAGGTGAGAGATACGATGGTCCTTATCATAGCTTGGATATTGTGAGAAATGGTTGGATTCTGGTTATATTTTATAGGCGGAGCCAAAATAATTTCCTGTCAGATTGGCTATAGGTTTTGGCTGTAGGTATTGGCTCCAAGATTTTGGCCTGAGTAAGTTTAAGGATAAAATTAGCATCAACTGAGATGGGGAGTGCTTTGCAGGGTGTGACATCATTAAGTGGGGAGAAGACAAGGAGCTTTTTTTTGAATATGATATATTTGAGATGTGCAGTAGAGATTATATTATGCAAATTTGGACACTGAGAGAGGTTTGGGCTGAAGATAGAACTTTTGAGAGAGTTATTGGTATAGATGGTTTTTTTCTTTTTAAAAAAAAATTTATTTATTATTTTATTTTATTTTTTGAGACAGAGTCTCACTCTGTTGCCCAGGCTGGAGTGAGGTGGCACGATCTCAGCTCACTACAACCTCCACCTCCTGGGTTTAAGTGATTCTCCTGCCCCAACCTCCTGGGTAGCTGGGATTACAGATGTGCACCATCACACCTGGCTAATTTATAGATTTTTTTTTTTTTTTTTTTGAGACAGAGTCTTGTTCTGTTGCCCAGGCCGGAGTGCAGTGGTGTGATCTTGGCTCATTGCAACCTCTGCCTCCCAGGTTTAGGCAATTCTTCTGTCTCGGCCTCCTGAGTAGCTGGGATTATAGGTGTGTACCACCATGCCCGGCCTATAGATGGTTTTTTAAGCCATGAGACCGAAGTAGGCCAGATGCGGTGGCTCATGCCTGTAATCCCAAGACTTTGGGAGGCCGAGGCGGGTGGATCACCTGAGGTCGGGAGTTCGAGACCAGCCTGACCATCATGGAGAAACCCTGTCTCTACTAGAAAAAATACAAAATTAGCCAGTCATGGTGGCACATGCCAGTAATCCCAGCTACCTGGGAGGCTGAGGCAGGCGAATCACATGAATCTGGGAGGCGGAGGTTGCAGTGAGCCGAGATTGTGCCATTTCACTGGAGCCTGGGAAACGAGCGAAACTCTGTCTCAAAAAAAAAAAAAAAAAAAGACTGAAGTAGATTACTAAGAAAGTGAATCTAGAGAAGAAAAGTTCAAGGACTCCAATACTGTGAAGCCAAAAGTCATCAGAGTAGACTAGAGAGACCAGTGAAATGCCATATTAGGAACAAAATAAGTATATCCATCATCTTTTTATTATTTACTTAAAAATATTTTACTTTTTTTTTTTTTTTAATAGACAGGGTCTCACCACATTGCCCAGGTGGTCTCAAACTCCTGGGTTCAAGCGATCCTCCTGCCTCAGCCTCCCAAAGTGCTGGGATTACAGGTGTTGGCCATCGTGCACAGGCTTTTTTTTTTTTTTTTTTTTAAGGTGGGTATAGAACAGTAACATATGTAGAACCTTTGATTTGTCGAGATAAAACTATGTATCCTTTATGCATTAAGAAACTGTTAACTTTGCTTTGTCTTGATAAAACTATGTAACCTTTATATGTATATATATATATATATATATATATATATATATTTTTTTTTTTTTTTTTTTTTTTTTTTTTGAGGCGGAGTCTCGCTCTGTCACCCAGGCTGGAGTGCAGTGGCGTGATCTCGGCTCGCTGCAAGCTCCGCCTCCCGGGTTCATGCCATTCTCCTGCCTCAGCCTCTCCGAGTAGCTGGGACTACAGGCGCCTGTCACTATGCCCGGCTAATTTTTTGTATTTTTAGTAGAGACGGGGTTTCACCGTGGTCTCAATCTTCTGACCTCGTGATCCGCCCGCCTCGGCCTCCCAAAGTGCTGGGATTACAAGCGTGAGCCACCGCGCCCGGCCGTAACCTTTATATATTAAGAAACTGTTAGAGATAAAGGTTTTAAATGGCCTTTTAAAGGGGTTTTAATCTTCGTGAGTTTCTTGCATCTTACATGGTGAGTTTTGATTGTAATGAAATTACAAGTGGACTTCAGAACATGAAGCTGTGGATAAGCTCAGCTCCTTTCCTTCAGAGATTTTTGTGTTTCAGTGGTTCTTGGTGAATTCCTTAAAAAATGGGTGTTGTGGCTGGACGCAGTGGCTCACGCCTATAATCCCAGCACTTTGGGAGGCCGAGGCAGGCAGATCACAAGGTCGGAGTTAAGAGACCAGCCTGGCCATCATGGCGAAACCCTGTCTCTACTAAAAATACAAAAACGAGCCAGGATGCGGGCTCCATGGCTCATGCTTGTAATCCCAGCATTTTGGAAGGCCGAAGCAGGTGGATCACCTGAGATCAGGAGTTCAAGACCAGCCTGGCCAACATGGCGAAACCCCTTCTTTACTAAAAATACAACAGATTAGCTGGGCATGGTGGCTGTTGCCTGTAATTCCAGCTACTTGGGAGGCTGAGACAGGAGGATCAGTTGAACCCAGGTGGCTGAGGTTGTAGTGAGCTGAGACCGTGCCATTAAACTCCAGCCTCGGCAATAAGAGCAAAACTGTCTCAAAAACAACAACAACAACAAATAGAGATGGGATCTCACTATGTTGCTCAGGCTTTTCTCAGACTCCTGGCCTCAAGCAGTCCTCCCATCTCCCACCTCAGCCTCCCAAAATGTTGGGATTACAACACTTTGGCATGAGCCACTGCACAGCCACATTTGTCTTTTTTATACGGAATAGTTTTCAGCAGGTGGTTGGAGTTAAACTGACAATCATCCTGTCATTTTAGCTGTACTGCTGCTTTGGGCTTCCCTTTCTGAATTCTCCCAGGGAACGGTTTCAACAATGCAGGAAGCAATTTGGCTTCTGAAGTCCTTACTTGTACAGCCATTCAAATACCTAAAACATACATCCCAAGGTATAAGACCAAACTACCTGATTCTGAAGCAGTAACATAAAGAATAAAGTGAATACATAGGGTCTTATAAATAGGTCGCAGATACCATGGAAAGAGAGTCTGAAAATGAGAGGTGAATGTTCCTTCCACAAACCTTAATTTTAAGTAAGTTTCCACTTGCTGCTTCCAAAGGGTATAGTAGAAATTATTTTGAAATAGGTAAAATAGAAATCTCAAGTGTTACAAGTTGTCTTACTAAAATGAAACTCTTTGGTTGAGTATTTTCTTTTTTTGAGACGGAGTACCGCTTTCTCACTCAGGCTGGAGTGCAGTGGCATGATCTTGGCTCACCGCAACCTCCACCTCCCTGGTTCAAGCAATTCCCCTGCCTCAGCCTCCCGAGTAGTTAGGATTATAGGCGCTCGCCACCATGCCTGGCCAACTTTTTTTGTATTCTTAGTAGAGACAGGGTTTCGCCATGTTGGCCAGACTGGTCATGAACTCCTGATCTCAGACAATCCACCCGTCTTGGCCTCCCAAAGTGCTGGGATTACAGGCATATTTTTTTTCCCCCAAGATGGAGTCTTGCCCTGTTGCCCAGAGCTGGAGTGCAATGGTGCGATCTCAGCTGACTGCACCCTCTGCCTCCTAGGTTCAAGCAGTCCTCCTGCCTCAGCCTCCTGGGTAGCTGGGATTACAGGCATGCGCCACCATGCCTGGCTAATTTTTGTATTTTCAGTAGAGACGGGTTTCACCATGTTGGCCGGGCTGGTCTCGAACTCCTGCCCTTGTGATCTGCCTGCCTCGGCCTCACAAAGTGCTGGGGTTACAGTCGTGAGCCATCATGCCCAGCCACGTATTTTCTTTTTATACTTGCCCTGCCTAATTGAGAAACTTGGCATCTCTTATCAACAGTGGTTGAGCTACCTTACTATCTTTTTAAAGTCCTTAGTAACATTTTAGGTACTAACACAGAGATGATGGTAGTTTAACCCTATTCTCTTCTAATTATTAATCTGCAACTAGTTGTGATCAGTTAGTTGTAAACACCACTGCACTTGGATCAGCCTCCTTTTTCCTTTAATTTAAAAATCTGGATTTGTGTGTGTGTTTTTTTTTTTTTTTTTTTACAGGTGCCATGTATCAGGACAGAGTAAGACCCCTGGTAAAGAAGAACTGAAGATATTATACAGATACCAGATACAGCCTAATTACAAAGAAAGCATTAACCTGCCTCTGAGGTGACTAAAGGGGAATAATGGTGATTTTGCGCCGGGCTCGGCCGCCTGCTTCCGCCCCAACCAGCAATGAATCTTGACTCGCTCTCGCTGGCCTTGTCTCAAATCAGCTACCTGGTGGACAATTTAACCAAGAAAAATTACCGAGCCAGCCAGCAGGAAATACAGCATGTAAGTAAACTAGCCAGAAAACAAGTGCCATTAAAGGAATGAGTAGACAGTGGAAAGAAAACCACACATTTATGTGGGCATGTTGCATGAAAGGTAACTAACTTTTGCACTTTATTTCAAGTGATGTCTGTCATCATCATCTGTAAAAGAGCTCTTAGCCCAATCTTTTTTTTTTTTTTTTTTTTGAGACAGTCTTACTCTGTCGCCCAGGCTGGAGTGCAGTGGCATGATCTCGGCTCACTGCATCCTCTGCCTCCCGGTTTCAAGCAGTTCACCTGCCTTAGCCTCCCGAGTAGGTGGGATTACAGGCATGTGCCACCATGCCTGGCTGTATTTTTAGTAGAGACTACTAAAAATGGGGTTTCACCATGTTGGTCAGCCTGCTCTCGAACTCCCAACCTCAAGTGATCTGCCTTGGCCTTGAAAAGTTCTGGGATTACAGGCGTGAGCCACCACGCCCAGCCCAATCTTTTTTTAAAAAAGATTTTTCACAGCTTTTTATTTTCCGTGGAAATTATAAAATAGGTCTGACCTGGCTTTGGGCTGGTGCTCAGGGCCCTGAGAAACCTGCTAGCTAGGATTTTCCTTTCTTGTTTTTTTTTTTTTTTTTTTGAGACAGAGTTGCCCAGGCTAGTGTGCAGTGGTGCAATTTTGTCTTACCGCAACCTCCGCCTTCCGGAGGAGCCTGAGCTCTATCGCTCAGGCTGGAGTGCAGTGATGCGATCTCGGCCCACTGCAACCTCTTTCTCCTGGGTTCAAGCAATTCTCGTGCCTCAGCCTCCCAAGTAGCTGGGACTACAGGCGCCCACCACCACGCCCAGCTAATTTTTTTTTTTTTTTTGTGACGGAGTCTTGCTCAGCCGCCCAGGCTGGAGTGCAGTGGCACAATCTCAGCTCACTGCAACCACCATCTCCCAGGTTCAAGCGATTCTCCTGTCTTAACCTTCCGAGTAGCTGGGATTATAGGCACACACCATCATGCTGGGCTACTTTTTGTATTTTAGTAGAGATGAGGTTTTACCATGTTGGCCAGGCTGGTCTTGAACTCCTTACCTCAGGTGATCTGCCTGCCTCGGCCTCCCAAAGTGCTAGGATTACAGGTGTGAGCCACCGTGCCCGGCAAATTTTTTTATTTTTAGTAGAGTTGGGGTTTCACTATGTTGGCCAGGCTGGTCTTGAACTCCTGACCTCAGGTGATCTGCCTGCCTTGGCCTCCCAAGGTGCTGGGATTATAGGCGTGAGCTCTCGCGCCTAGCTCCCAGGCTTTTCTTAAACAGGGTTGGGGATGGCTCCCCAACCAACTTCATGTCTGGGTTTTTCATGATAGTGAAGTCAGAAGCCAGCAGTGCAGCTGCCACCTACTTCTGTCCAGCCAGACCCTTGCCCTTGCTGGTCACGGTCCTGGGGCTGGACTGCTTCACATGGGTTGTCTTTTGGCCTTGGAGTATCCTTTATCAGAGCCTTGGGCCCCTGGACTCCTTCACTCAGTACTTGGTGGGCCACCATCACACCCTCCTGTGCAGTGGGTATTGGCTTGCCTGGCTGAGTCATGTGGGAGAGTCCTTGTATGGTTCCTACAGACTTTCCTCTTTGGGATAGCATCTCTCCATGTTGATTGCTTACAGATCAAAGTGCCAGACACAAACCTAAAGATAGCTGAAAGTTTTCTTTACACTTTTACATTCATTCTCAACCTTTTTTGTGTGTTGGGGAGGGTGGTGCAGTGTTTATTCAGTGATCTTCCTACTTTTTTTTTTTTTTTTTTTTTTTTTTGAGACAGAGTTTCACTCTGTCGCTCGGGCTGGCGTACAGTGGCGCGTTCTCAGCTCACTGCAACCTCCTTTTCCTGGGTTCAAGCAATCTTCCTATCTCAGCCTCCCAAGTAGCTGGGATTACAGGCTTCCACCACCACGCCCAGCTAATTTTTTGTATTTTTAGTAGAGACGGAGTTTCACCACATTGGCCACGCTGGTCTTGAACTCCTGACCTCAGGCCATGTGCCTGCCGCGGCTTCCCAAAGTGCTGTGATTACAGGCGTGAGCCATCACACCTGGCTGATCTTTCTACTTTGTAGAAATTGTCCTTGAAAGCTATTTAAGCTAGTTAGTCCTTTTTTTTCTTTTTCTTTTTAAATGCCCTGGTTGAGCTTGAATAGACCAGTTGTTAAAAAAGAAATAGATTTTAGCTGTTCAGTCCTATTTGGCAAGAGGACTTCCAGCTACCTTCTTATGGTCCTTGACTATCAGGACCCTTGTGTCCTCTGGGGTAAGCCACATATTAAATTGACTTTTTTTTTTGAGGTGGAGTCTCACTTTGTCACCCAGGCTAGAGTGCAGTGGCGTGATCTTGGCTCACTGCAAGCTCCGCCTCCCAGGTTCACGCCATTCTCCTGCCTCAGCCTCCCGAGTAGCTGGGACTACAGTCGCCTGCCACCACACCTGGCTAATTTTTTTGTATTTTTAGTAGAGACAGGGTTTCACCGTGTTAGCCAGGATGGTCTCGATCTCCTGACCTCGTGATCCGCCTGCCTTGGCCTCCCAAAGTGCTGGGATTACAGGCGTGAGCCACTGCGCCCAGCCGTAAATTGACTTTTTAGTATGTATACTGTTGCCCCCACCTTCTGATGAAAACACCTTGCCCTCACCACCACTGTTTACCTGTCTTTTCCCAATTTTTTTTTCTACCTTCCTGGAACAAGATAAAGTGACACTTCCATGGTACATCAATTCCACACACTTCTGTTAGGTACCCGTGAGGCAGAATTTTGTCCTTTCAAACTTACATTTCTCATGCTACAGAGAAAGATAAGATGAGCAAGTGTCCGGAACAGGGCAGGCTGAGCAGTCACACAGGCATGGAGCATATGCTGAGAACCTAGAGGGAAGGACTGCAGAGTGCCTTCCCAGATGCTGCAGCCAGAAGTGGTCCTTCCCTCCATTTGGCCCCTGACACCATGCTCTGTAGTGTGCAGGGGTCTGATGGCACTGCTAGATTGCTCCTTCAGCTCAGGGCCACATCTTAGACAGCTTTACTTTTCCCTTCAGCACTTGTCCCACTGCCTTGCACACAGGTGCTCTGTCAGTGTTTATTGAACAAAGGAGGGAAACTGATTTCAATTTCACTTGTTCAGTATCATTCCAGTTTTTATGTGAAAATTGCACAACCCATTTGGGGTACCTTCATCCCAAAAGAAAAGCACAAGACTGCCTTTGATACCCTTCTGTGGATTCCCTGGTGAAAAACCTTTATCCTTTTCACACTTTTCTATTCTCCGAAACTTTCTTCAAAAGTATCTTTCCAGCTCTGACTTAAACACAAAAGCATTCCTGTTTTAGAAATTCTGGCCCATGGGTTATCTGGCTAGTTACTGCCTCTCCCGTTCACTTGGTTATACTTTATTACTGGTGATGGGTTAGAGAGGCAGGATCACTGACTCTGTCACCTCTAGGAGTCATTAGGGCCCCTTCCCTGGAGGATAGCCTGCTTATTCTCTGGGGACTAGTCCTCATTTCCCTTCCATGATACAGTGGGGCAGGTTATTTTTATTAAGCAAATATTTATGAGAACCCCCTCCCCAAAATAAAGTCCCCAAGTAGACACAACCCTGAATGGTTGTGGACTATGAATTGTTTCTAGTGAAGATAAATTCATGCAAATATATCTTAATCTTTCTTTTTTTTTTTTTTTTTTTTTTTGAGACGGAGTCTTGCTCTGTCACCCAGGCTCTTGCAGTGGCGCGATCTCGGCTCACTGCAAGCTCCGCCTTCCGGGTTCACGCCATTCTCCTGCCTCAGCCTCTCCGAGTAGCTGGGACTACAGGCACCCGCCACCACGCCCGGCTAATTTTTCTATCTGTCTTGTGATTAAGGGGTTGCTTTTTGGTAAGGAATTTCTTTGTTTTGTTTTTTAGATGGAGTTTTCTTTTTTTTTTTTGAGATGGAAAAATATTTTTGATCATAGAGTTAGGCATTATGGAAATTCAAGCCAGATTTTTAAAAACCTGGTCATCTCCAAAGAGAAATAGTGACAGTAATAGTGGTGTGGGGAACAATATGGTAGATTATTGAGTGAAATGGATTAACTTGAATAAAATGCTGTGACTTGTCTCTCTAAAATTATAAAATATGATCTGACTTGTTTTGGTCTGGTTCCTCTTTTTTTTCTTTTTTGGTTCCTTTATTTTTCACATTAAAAAAATTTGAAATATCCACAGGTTGTAAAATTCACCTTTTTTTTTTTTGACGGAGCCTTGTTCTGTCACCCAGGCTAGAGTGCAGTGGTGCAATCTCGGCTCACTGTAACCTCCGCCTCCCGGGTTCAAGCAATTCTCCGCCTCAACCTCCCGAGTAGCTGAGATTACAGGTGCCTGCCACCATGCCCGGGTAATTTTTTTGTATTTTTAGTAGAGACGGTTTCACCATCTTGGCCAGGCTGGTCTTGAACTCCTTCCCTCCTGATCCACCTGCCTCAGCCTCTCAAAGTGCTGGGATTACAGGCGTGAGCCACTGTGCCTAGCCTTTTTTTCTTTTTCTTTTTCTTTTTTTTTTAATGAGACAGTATTGGTCTGTTTCCCAGGCTGGAGTGCAGTGGCATAATCTCAGCTGACTGCAATCCCCGCCTCCTGGGTTCAAGTGATTTCCAAGCCTCTCCCTCCCCAGTAGCTGGGATTACAGGCATGCACCACCACATCTGGCTTATTTTTGTTTTTAATAGAGGTGGGGTTTCACCATGTAGGCCAGGTTGGTCTCAAACTTCTGGCCTCATGTGATCTACCCGCCTCAGCCTCCCAAAATTCTGGGATTACAGCCCCCATGCCTGGCCAGATTCACCTTTTTAAAATATGTAATTTGGTAGTTTTTCAGATTCACAAAGTTGTGCAACCATAACCACTATCTAATTTCAGAACATTTTCATTACCTCCAGAAGAAATACCTGGGTTCATTTGCGGTCACTTTCCTTTTCCTTCTCTGTCTAGCCCTTAGTGACCACTATTTTTGCCTTGGTGCATTTGCATATTTAATGGAATCATACTGTATGTGGCATTCTGTGTCTGCCTTTCTTTTTATTGTTTTTGTTTTTTTGTTTTGAGATGGAGTTTTGCTCTTGTTGCCCAGGCTGGAGTGCAATGGCGTGATCTCCACTCACTGCAACCTCTGCCTCCCGGGTTCAAGCGATTCTCCTGCCTTAGCCTCCCGAGTAGCTAGGATTACAGGCCTGCACCACCACGCCCAGCTAATTTTGTATTTTTAGTAGAGACAGGGTTTCTCCATATTGGTCAGGCTGGTCTTGAACTCCCGACCTCAGGTGATCTGCACACCTCGGCCTCCCAAAGTGCTGGGATTATAGGCGTGAGCCACCATGCCCGGCCTTGCCTTTTTTCATTTAATATAATGTTTTCAAGTAAGATTCATCTGTATTGTAGCATGTATCAGTACTTCATTCCTTTTTATGGCTAAATAATATTCCACTATATAGATATTTCATATTTTGTGTATCTGTATCATCAGTTGATAGATATTTAGTTTTGTTTCTGCTTTCTTTGGCTACTGTGAATATGGTTGCTATCAGCATTTGTTTAATTTAACTTTTCCTCATTTATTTTTTGAGACAGAGTCTCACTCTGTTGCCTAGGTTGGAATGCAGTGGCAAGATCATAATCTCCTCAAACTCCTGGACTAAAGCAGTTCTTCTGCCTCAGCCTCCTGAGTAATTAGGACTACAGGCATGTGCTACCATGCCGGGCTGTTTTTTTTTGTTTTTTTTTTCCTTGAGACGGAGTTTTGCTCTTGTTGCCCAGGTTGGAGTAAGTACAATGGCACGATCTCCGCTCACTGCAACCTCCGCCTCCCAGATTCAAGCAATTCTCCTGCCTCAGCCTCCCAAGTAGCTGGGATTACAGGCATGTGCCACTATGCCCAGCTAATACTGTATTTTTAGTAGAGACGAGGTTTCTCCATGTTGATCAGGCTGGTCTCGAACTCCCGACCTCAGGTGATCCACCTGCCTTGGCCTCCCAAAGTGCTGGGATTACAGGTGTGAGCCACTGCGCCCGGCCAATTTTGTATTTTTAGTAGGGCCTGGGTTTCACCATGTTGGCCAGGCTGGTCTCGAAATCCTAACCTCAAGAGATCCGACCTCCTCAGCCTCTCAAAGTGTTGGGATTACAGGCATCAGCCACCGCGCCTGGCTGAAATGTGTATTCTTAACCTGTGTTTTGTTTTTGTTCTTTGTTTTACAGTTTCTTAAAATAGGTTCCATGCTGATTCTTTGTGTTTTTACTTTTGAATTGACCCAATTATTCACATCAGCAATCTTGGGCATACTTGAGGGTGAGGAGTATGTTGGGGGTAGTCTCCCCTTTCTGTTTTCAGGTTTGGTAATGGTTGCCACCTCCTCTTCTGCATTCTGCTTTTCCAGCACACTCCTTTGGCTAGATGGTTAATCACAGATATTTAAATGATATCTTGATCTTGATTCTTCCCTCAGCTCTGTACTCTTGACCATTCTACAATTTCTGTGGGCTGATGTGGGTCTCTAAATGGACAACTTTTTTCTTTCATGGCTCATAGATGTTGCAGATTCATCACTTGAACAGAGTATATTTGTATGTTTTGGGGCATTTATCGGTCCTAAACATTTTAATTTCTGAATTTATCAGTTTCAAAGAGAAATCTGAATTTGGCCCATTTTTAGAGATGGTAAGAAGGACCTCTCTGGACTACTTTGTTTGTTTTAGTGAGATGGAGTCTTGGTGTGTTGACCAGCCTGGAATGCAGTGGCTGTTCACAGACGCATTAATGGCACACTGCAACCTCCAGCTCCTGGCCTCAAGTGATCATCCTGCCTCACCCTCCCCAGTAATTAGGACTATAGCTGTGCTCCACCACACCCAGCTTGTTTATATAATACTTTCTAATTTAACAATTGCTTTTACAGCCACTCAGTATTTTTGATACCATGTTAATAGGGAAGATTTTTTTTTTTTAAGTCAGTGTTGCAGTATTTAAAGACAAACATTTTATGGCTGTGAATGGAATGTTTCTTCTATGCTGCCATGCTGTCTGCTCCTCACCAGGAGCAACTGTTTCTTCTAAAACTATTTTACAAACAAAATCTTGGGTTACAAAGATGTTAAAGTCAGATTATATTTATCTTCTAAAATTAAGCCCTACACGTTTTTGCTTAAAATAGAAACTATTCTACCAGTTGGGAAGGAGAGACGAGTAAAATAATTAAAAAATTGTATTAAAGTTAAACAGCTTACAATCTGGTAGCAAAATCTTAGGCTATATGAAAAATTAAGTATATCAAAGGCTTTTGGCAGTATTTCTATAATGTTTCGATTTATGGCTGTAGTAAAACATTGTGATCTAGGAGCCACATATTAAGAGGGACATTAGCAAATAAGTCTATGATGTCAGAGATTTAGAAAATTATATGGAATGGTTGAAAAAAAAATCATATGGAATGGTAGGCACTATTTGACCTAAAGAAGACATATGAGGGAAGATTAAGACTTAGAATGTATCAAACCTATGTGCCACACAAATAATGGAGTATCCCATAGTTAACTTTTTTTTTTTTTGAGACGGAGTTTTGCTCTTGTCGCCCAGGCTGGAGTGCAATGGTGCAATCTTGGCTTACTACCAACCTCCGCCTCCTGGGTTCAAGCGATTCTCCACCTCAGCCTCCTGAGTAGCTGGGATTACAGGAGCACGCTGCCATGTCCGGCTAATTTTTGTATTTTTAGTAGAGATGGGGTTTCACCATGTTGGTCAGGCTGGTCTTGAACTTCCGACCTCAGGTGATCCGCCCACTTCAGCCCCACAAACTGCTGGGATTACAGGCATGAGCCACTGAGCCTGGCGCATAGTTAAATTTGAAAACATATTCTGCCTCTTAAAAATATTCATTCCAGGTTTTTATTGTATAATCTGCATGGGAAAAAAATTAAGAGTTACGGAAACAAATGTAAGGATAACGGGATTTTAGTAAATCTTTGCTGAGCCTAGTGAAACAAAAACTTGGAAATTTTTTTATTCTTTGGCCATTGACAGTGAGATGAAATGTGCCTTCTGTTTGTTAGGTTGATAACACAGTCTCAGACAAGTCAGTGTATTCGTTAACCATGATCTGGCCCCCTGATTCCCTCTGACCTTTTTTCTGATCTTCAGAGTTCTTTTCTGTCTCTGTGCTTTTGCACTCTAGGTTTTTCCTTCTCCCTGGATTGTTCTTTCTTCACCTGTATCTATGGTTGTCTCAACTCACAGGTCCCACCTTAGAAGGCTTCTCTGAGGTAACCCCCTGCATCAATATTAGCAAGCTCTGTTTTATTTTCTTTTTGTAACAGATAATGTTGTCAGAAATTCTTTGCCTGTACTTCTCCCATAAAAATTGACTTTGTGAGAATTTGGAACCTATTAGTCTCCTCTGCTGCTGTGTTTACACCTAGACTGGTACGTAGCATATACTCAGCAAATGTAGGTTGAATCAGATTATTGTATTTTTTCAAGGGTGAGAGATCTGGTTAATTGGATCATAACTAATTCTGTTCTTTTTTGTTTTATTTTTTATTGAGACAAGGTGCTGCTTTGTCCCCCAAAGGTGGTAGTGCAGTGGTACCATCATAGCTCACTGTAACCTTGAACTCCTGGGCTCATGTGATCCTCCTGCCTCAGCCTCCCAAGGTGTTTAGATTACAGATGTAAGCCACTGCACCCAGACTCTATTCTATTTTTTTTTTTTTTTTTTGGAGACAAGAGTCTCACTCCCTCATCCAGGCTGGAGTGCAGTGGTGCAATCTCTGCTCACTGCAACCTCCACCTCCCGGGTTCAAGCGATTCTCGTACATCAGCCTCTCAAGTAGCTGGAAATTATAGGTGTATATCACCGTGCCTAGCTATATTTTTTGGTAGAGGTGGTCTTTTTTTTTTTTTTTTTTGTATTTTTAGTAGAGACGGGGTTTCACTGTGTTAACCAGGATGGTCTCAATCTCCTGACCTCGTGATCCGCCCTCCTTGGCCTCCCAAAGTGCTGGGATTACAGGCGTGAGCCACTGCGCCCGGCCGAGATGGTCTTTCTTAACTTCCACATTTTCTGAATAAGGAGAAGGGAAACTGAAATAAGCTAAGAACTTAGCCAGCTTTCATGTAATTATCATGATACAGTGGGAAGATCATAGGCTTTGAAGTTGGACTGTAAATCCAGATTCTTCAGCTCATAGTCTTGGATTTTAGGCTCAAGGAGTCTGTTTTAACTATGTCAACCCCTTATCTGTGGGGATAGACGGTGGTAAATTTTAGCAGTTTTTGAAGATTAAGCCAGGAAAGCTCAGTGCAATACCTAGCCCAATGTGTAGGTAGTATGTGGCTCTTAGCAAACGTGATTACTCTGCACATATACTGTGCCCAAGTATTTTCTGGACTAGATGTGCAGAAGTGAACACAGCTACACAAAATTTCAATAAACAAATTAGCAGGTAGTGGTAAATGCTATGGAGAAAAAGTAAAGCAGAATAAGGAGTGATGCTGGGGCAGGTCATATTTCTATTTTAGGAATGGTAATAAGACCTCACTGATAAGGTGGCCTTAGAGTAGAAACCTAAATGAAGTGAAAGAACAAACCATGTATAGCTATCTGGAGTTTTTCATTTAGAAAGAATAACAAATAGGAACAAACATGGGTAAATTTGAGGAAGAGCAAGAAACTAATTGAGCTCAAGGGCAGCGTCTAAATCACTGAAGTCGGATCTTGTGGCAGCTTCATTTAAGGCTGTGCCATGTAGCGTTACAGCTGTGTTAGCAGAGAATTTGAGTTACGTAAAATTGTTGCGTTAAAAAAAAATCTGTTACACATTTGATCAATGCTATGTGGTGTTTTTGGTGTAGATGTTGAGCAAAGTACAGAGTTGCACGGTAAAATTACTGTAGTTTTTCTTCTCTTCTTCCTGCCAGTGACTGACTGTAGGAAACATTTTTTTTTTCTTTTTTTGAGACAACGTTTCACTCTCGTTGGCCAGGCTGGACCACAATGGCACGATCTCGGCTCACTGCAACCTCTGCTTCCCAGGTTCAAGTGATTTCCTGCCTCAGCCTTGCGAGTAGCTGGGGTTACAGGCACCCATCACCATGCTTGGCTAATTTTTGTATATTTAGTAGAGACAGGATTTCACCATGTTGACCAGGCTGGTCTTGAACTCCTGACCTCAGGTGATCCATCCGCCTCAGCCTCTCAAAGTGCTGGGATTACAGGCGTGAGCCACCGCGCCTGGCCCAGGAAACATTTTTATAATATGGAATTACAGCTGGAAGCAGTGGTGTATGCCTGCGATCCCAGCTACTCAGAAGGGTGAGGCAAGAAGACGCTGTGAGTCCAGGAGTTCGAGATCAGCCTGGGCAATACGGACCCTCTCTAAAAAAAATTGAGTTATAAATTATGGGCACTTCCATCAATAATTCCTTTAACTTTAATTCAAAAATGAGTAATTAATGTAAATTGGAATTTTGCCTTGTAGGTTGATTTTTGAAACCTTACCTTTTTTTTTTTTTAATCTTCTCTTAAACATGTTATTTTTGGTCATTTTAGATTGTGAATCGGCACGGTCCTGAGGCAGACAGGCATTTATTACGCTGCCTATTTTCGCATGTGGATTTCAGTGGCGATGGTAAAAGCAGTGGCAAAGATTTCCATCAGGTATTTGGGGCTTACAAAGTTCATGTCCACTTAGCTGTAATTGTTAAATGAATTTTGGGCATAGTGTATGTAGCATATGACACATACAAAATAGCATCCAGAAGTAATTGTAGCTGGATGGTGAAAAGGTGTTAGATTTTTCCTTTTTTTTTCTGTGCGTCCCTTCTGCTTGGCTGTAGACCGTAACAGCTACCTAGTTCAGGTTTAGAGAGGTAGGGATCAGACCTGCCTGAAGGAAGCAGGAATGTGGGGGTTGGGTTCCCTGCCTGAAAAGTTAGTAAGGCAGAAGAGATCTCATGTCCTGGATTGAATCTCTAGCTTTATTCCCCATCTGGCAAGAGTTTGTCATAATACTGTTTCTTAACAGTAATCTTATCAATGAGCTCTTATTTTCTGGAAGTTTTGCTGCTAATAGACTTTGAGTAGTGTAATGAGTTTTTTTTTTTAAAAAACTCTGTTTTTATAACTTTCTTTACATCTTTTTTTATTTCCTGGTTCCTTTTACCTTGGATGTTTTTGAGACGGAGTCTCTCTCTCGTCACCCAGGCTGGAGTGTGGTGGCTCACTGCAACCTCTGCCTCCTGGGTTCAAGTGATTCTCCTGCCTCAGCCTCCCAAGTAGCTGAGATTATAGGTGCCTGGCACCACGCCTGGCTAATTTTTGTATTTTTAGTAGAGAGAGGGTTTTACCATGTTGGCCAGTCAGGTCTTGAACTCCTGGCCTCAGGTGATCCACATGCCTTGGCCTCTCAAAGTGCTGGGATTACAGATGTCAACCACCGCACCTGGCGAGATTTTTAAAGAGCTGATTTTGATAATATATAACAGTATATAGTGTTAGATCACATTTTAATGTTCTGAGTACCTCAGCTTCTGTTTGTTCTTAGATGACGATTAGTGCTAATGAAAATCATTTTTTATTTTTAAAGACTCAGTTTCTGATTCAGGAGTGTGCGTTGCTGATTACAAAGCCAAATTTTATCTCGACGCTGTCCTATGCCATTGATAATCCATTGCACTATCAGAAGGTTGGTATTACTATTATCTTTACCAAGAGTGTGATCTCTTCTTAGGCTTTCTAAAAAGGCCCTAAGCCTTGATCTCATAATGTGATGTCTTAATATAAAAATTTCAGGTTGTTATTTTGGGGTGTCTTTTGTAGTTTGTAACAAAATCAAGGCAGTTCATTTAATAGTAAATAGAATCTTACTAAAACCAGATCATGTGAACGCTTAAGTTTGTCATTTCACAGTTTTAGGACATAGTGTAATGTTTCTAGCAACACTACAGAATTAAGCAACTCCTATGTAGTGCCATCCTTGGGCAAACAGGTTGTTAAAAACTTCTTGAAAAAGCAAGTTCTTATTTTAAACTAAAATTTGGTTTGTTTCAGAGTTTAAAGCCTGCTCCCCACTTATTTGCCCAGCTGAGTAAAGTGCTCAAGTTAAGCAAAGTACAAGAGGTGAGTGATTTATGAAAAGAGATGTAGACAAAATTAGAATTAAAAACAGCCATTTGACTCTTTGGTTAATCTAACCCTTCTTGTTTCAGGTAATTTTTGGCCTTGCCCTGTTGAATTCTTCCAGCTCAGATCTTAGAGGTTTCGGTGAGTTACTTTTCCAAAAATATCACAAAGTGAGACTTTAAAATACATGGGTTTTTAATCATGAGGCTCTGTGATTTAGACTTAGAGAATAAGATAATCTGAAATTAATTTCTCTTTATCTGTGGTGAAAAACATGTAATATAAATGTTACCCTCATAACCATTTTAAGTGTACAGTTCCATAGTGATGATTGTATTCAGGTTGTGTAACATCTCTCTAGAACTTTATCTTGCCAAACAGAACTATGCCCATCAACAACTGTTTTCCCCTCCCCACAGCCAGTCCCTGGCCATTGGTTTCTTTATACCTGTCAGCTAGAGAAAGCATTAAGATGGGTGAACTGGTGAATGAGAAGGGTGATTATCTGCATTTTGATGGTATGTGACTTTTTAACCCATTGTGGTGCAAAAATAACTTGTGGTTTTTGGTTTACCTGACTTCTAGCTGCCCAGTTTATCAAACAGAAGCTTCCAGATCTTCTGCGTTCTTACATTGACGCAGACGTCAGTGGAAATCAAGAAGGTGGCTTCCAAGATATAGCAATAGAGGTCCTACACCTCCTCCTCTCCCATCTCCTCTTTGGGCAGAAGGGAGCCTTTGGAGTTGGACAAGAACAGATAGACGCTTTTCTTAAGACGCTGCGCAGAGGTAAGGTAGTCTTTGTAGCCTGCGGTGGATGGTTTTCTTGGATGACCACAGACACATCACAAAAGCATTTTTTTCCCCTCCCCTCCCCTCCCCTTCCCTCTGCCTCTTTCTCTTTTTAAAAAAGAGACAACATCAGCTGGGCACAGTGGCTCAGGCCAATAATCCCAGCCCTTTGGGAAGATCAGGCGAGCATGACACCATACATAGCCTTACATGCTGTTTTTAGCTTAAAAATCGGTCACTTTTGATGTGCTCACTTCACCTCCTTGGATATTGGCATCGTAAAGTTAAGATAAATCCTAGTTACTTTGTTGCCTCTGAGCTTTCATGTTTGAGAAAGATAAGAATTCTTTTTAAAACAAATCTGATAGTGGATTAACATTCATTCTCATGGTTATTTTTATTTACTTCCTAATGTTTATATAGTTTAATTTTAATGTACATTAACATTCTCACTAATGGGAAACTTTCCACTTGCCAGTGAAATAAATAGACTGATATTCTAATTGTTTGTTTTTGATGCTTTCTTTGTATGGGAAGTGATAGCCCTATTGTGCAAATTTAAAGTAATATTTAGGACATGAATTGGTCAGTAGATGGAATCCCAATGTCAAATGTTAAAGGTATACTGATGAGCATTTTTTGTGATATAAAAGTATTCAAGTTTTGGAATTGATGTTAAAGTCATAACTTGGTCTAGTAGGCTGGAAAAAATGAAATAAGCTTGGCTTTGAATATGAACTTGTGAGAGAATTGGGTTTGAGGGGATTTTGGATAGAGCAAAAGAGGATTGTTTGTTTTTAATTAGTATAGCAGTTGTAACCTTTTTCCTCCCTCAGATTTTCCCCAAGAACGCTGTCCCGTGGTGCTCGCACCACTTTTATACCCTGAAAAACGGGACATTCTAATGGACAGGATCCTGCCTGATTCCGGAGGGGTAGCTAAAACCATGATGGAGAGCTCGTTGGCTGATTTCATGCAAGAAGTAGGCTATGGCTTTTGTGCAAGGTTGGTAGTAAAATGTGTTAAGCTTCTGATTATTCTTGTGCCAAACATGATGTAATTCTTTAAAAAAAGTCTCTAAAATTCCTTAAAGTTAATCATCTTTTCCTCTCAAGAGGCATGCTTCTAAATTTTAATCTTCCACGAACTAGTGTGTGTGACAGCTGTAAACATCCTGGGTGTTAAATGTTTATCTCCTTCCCCTCACCAGTTTCTCAAAATTAGGAGCCAGAGGTTTCTAGGCTAGTTGCCATGATAGGCATATTTTGGCTTTTGGAAGGAAGAGAGAGCACTGAAGCAAGTTAGTGTTCATGGAACTTATATCGCTTTACACTTAATGTGACTAATTTTCTCCTCTCTGACCCCCACCTCTCTAATTTCTTCATTCTGCCTTCATCTGTGGCTTCCTTCCTTTTCTGCCTCTTGCGTATTTTTCTCACTTGCTTAGGGCACCAAAGGATATTGTTTCACACTGTTAGTAGCACTTAAGACTGTGATATACTGGATTATTAATATTTTTCTAAAAGCAAATTATTAAGGGCATTAATGTGCTTTGCTTTGACTTAAAAATCCTTATGTTTTAAAAACTCTCAGACAAACCACATTCTCACTTAGGTTTGAAATAGTGCATTTGTGAGTGTTGTACTTGTGCCTGGCATATAACTTTTGTTAATCACATAGTGAAAAGTTAGGATGCAGGCTGGGCACGGTGGCTTATACCTGTAATCCCAGCACTTTGGGAGGCCGAGGTGGGCGGATCACCTGATGTCAGGAGTTCAAGACCAGCCTGACCAACATGGCGAAGACCCCATCTATACTAAAAATACAAAAATTAGCTGGGCGTGGTGGCACACGCCTGTAATCCTAGCTACTCAGGAGGCTGAGGCAGGAGAATCGCTTGAACCAAGGAGGTGGAGATTGCAGTGAGCCAAGATCGTGCCACTGCACTCCAGCCTGGGCAGCAGAGCGAGAGTTCATCTCAACAACAACAACAAGTTAGGATGGATTTTCAAGGCTTTGTCCATATCAGAATAATAAAACTCTCTTTGGATGTTAAAATCTTAAAGAAGATTGAAGATAATTTTGTTATTGTGAAAGAGAGCATTACTCATGAGTCTTATTTTCTTCCACTGATTTTTTTTTTTTTTTTTGAGACGGAGTCTTGCTCTGTTACCCGGGCTGGAGTGCAGTGGCACAATCTTAGCTCACTGCAACCTCCACCTCCCAGGTTCAAGTAGTTTTCCTGCCTCAGCCTCCCGAGCAGCTGGGACTACAGGTGAGCGCCACCATGCCTAGATAATTTTTTGTATTTTTAGTAGAGATGGGGTTTCACTGTGTTAGCCAGGATGGTCTTGATCTCCTGACCTCGTGATCCACCCGCCTCAGCCTTCCAAAGTGCTGGGATTACAGGCGTGAGCCACCACACCCGGCTCTTAACACTGATTTTTAAAAATTGTTTGCCTTTTGAAAAAATTTTCAGGCTGGGCATTGTGGCTGACGCCTGTAATCCCAGCATTTTGGGAGGCCGAGACAGGTGGCTCTCTTGAGGCCAGGAGTTTCAGATCAGCCTGGCCAATGTGGTGAAACCCCGTGTCCACTAAAAATAACAAAAATTAGCCAGGCGTGGTGGTGCATGCTTGTAATCCCAGCTATTTGGGAGGCTGAGGCAGGAAGATGATTTGAACCTGCGAAGTGGAGGTTGCAGTGAGCCAAGATCGTGCCATTGTACTCCAGTACTCTTGTACTCCACAAGAAGTGGAGCCCAAGCGGAAATGCTTGCTCACCTCCTGCTGTGTGGATGGTTTCTAACAGTCTACAGACAGATAACAGTCCATGGCCGGGGGTTCGGGAGCCCACTGCATTATATCATTCTTAGGCCTTTGCATCCTCATAGCTTATCTCCCATCTAACAAGTGAGAGCATACTATATTTGGTTTTCCATTCCTGAGTTACTTAGAATAAGGACTTTTGCCATTTTCTTACTGAAGTAGATGGTTTTTACATTCCTAGCTGTATAAATGTAACAAGAAATAACACTTACTGCTCTGCCTGTTTTATTTAGTAAAACTAAGGATTTCAAAGAAGGTTCATTTAATGCCAGAATTTCTCAATCTTGGTGTTGAGGCTGGTAGCATTTTTCTGAAGTTACATTTCTGTTTCAGTGTTGAAGAATGTCGCAATATAATTGTGCAGTTTGGTGTTCGGGAGGTCACAGCTGCCCAGGTTGCAAGGGTTTTGGGAATGATGGCTCGAACTCATTCAGGATTAACAGATGGCATTCCATTACAGGTGTGTTGAATTCAGCTATTTTACCAAGTGAGTTAATGTCCTGTCCTCTTTATTTTTTTTTATTGAATTACAGTATGATTGATTGTTCTATCGACCAGAAGTGAACACATGGAGTAGTTGGGTTTGTTTAATTCAAGTTTTACTTCTACAGAGTATTTCTGCTCCGGGCAGTGGGATCTGGAGTGATGGGAAAGATAAAAGTGATGGAGCACAGGCACACACGTGGAATGTAGAAGTCTTGATTGATGTTCTTAAAGAACTGGTGAGTATATGTGATGATGGTTTTTGATTTGTGGTATTTGGATGATATAGTCCAAAGAAAGCAAATTTTTAAGAATTTTCCACCTTCGTTAACTCAAAAAGTAATAAAGTATCCAAGTTAATTGTGTACCAGAGGCAGTACATAATCAAATTTAAATTTTTTCATTAGGGTTGTTACCTTGTAATTTGGGGTGCTACTGCTAAGTTACTCTTGTTTATGGTGGATAAGAACAATGAAAATCATATTTATCTTGCCACTTCTACTTCAGTTTAAACTGAATAAAAAATAAAGTACCTCTACTAAAATATTGAAGGGCTTAAATAAGACATAAAGGAATTGAACTCTATTTATTTTTCCTTTTGCTGTGTTGCCCATATTGGACTTTTAACTCCTGGGCTCTAGTTAATGATCCTCCCACCTTTGGGAGCAAAGCGTTGGGATTATAAGCATGAGTCATTGTACCTGGCCTAGAATGGAACTTTTGTTTTTGTTTTTGTTTTTTTTAGATGGAGTCTCACTCTGTTGGCCAGGCTGAAGTGCAGTGGCACGATCATGGCTCACTGCACTCTCTGCCTCCTGGGTTCAAGCAGTTCTCCTGCCTCAGCCTCCCAAGTAGCTGGGTCTACAGGCATGTGCCACCATGCCTGGCTAATTTTTTTTTTTTTTTGTATTTTTAGTAGAGACAGGGTTTCATCATGTTGGCCAGGCTGGTCTCAAACTCCTGACCTCAGGGAATCCGCCCTCCTTCCAAAGTGCTGTGATTACAGGCGTAAGCCACTGCGCCTGGCCCTAGAATTGAACTTTTAGATATTAAAAGGTAGTGTGATAAGCCAGGTGTGGTGGCTCACTCCTGTAATCCCAGCACTTTGGGAGGCCGAGGCAGTGGGTCACATGAGGCCAGGAGTTTGATACCATCCTGGCTAGCGTGGCAAAAACCTGTCTCTACTAAAATTTTAAAAAATTACCTGGGCATGTTGGTGTACGTCTGTAATCCCAGCTACTTGGGAGGCTGAGGCACGAGAATCTCTTGAACCCAAGAGGCAGACGTTGAAGTGAGCCGAGAGATCATGCCACTGCGCTCCAGCCTGAGCGACAGAGTGAGACTGTGTCTTAAAAAAAAAAAAGGAAAAAAAAAGAATGGGTTTCTTAAAATTCACATTAAAAATTTTGTAAGTAGAACATCTAAATTGAATTTCAGATTTAATTTGGCCTTTTGGATAATGTATCAAAATATACACACATTCATTACATTTTAAACTACTTTGGTCTTTTTTAGAATCCGAGTTTGAATTTCAAGGAAGTAACTTATGAACTGGACCATCCTGGATTTCAAATTCGTGACAGTAAAGGACTTCATAATGTGGTTTATGGCATTCAGAGGGGTTTGGGTATGGAAGTGTTCCCAGTAGACCTCATATATAGACCTTGGAAACATGCTGAAGGCCAGGTGAGTGAGTGGTATTTAGTTATAGATGGGGGAATAAAACATGACTTATTCTTTATGTAGTGCCATGTAACCATTGATTGAAATATTCTTGTAAAGTAGAATTTGTTATACATAGCACAGGAAAGCAAGGACTCTCCATAAGTATTGAAGGAATATTATCATAGTTTTAGTACTAGTCAGACTCCTTTAAGGTCTTACTGTCAAGGTGTTTTCCCAATAGTTTAATGATGTTCACATTTCCAAGGCAACGTTAAGTTTCCTTAATTGGCTCAGAAATGTCTTTTAACAGTTGTTATGATTGATAATCCAGACAGGGTTTCATTATGCACCTTTCATGTGTCTGAATTATGTGTGGTTTTCAAAGGGCAAATGATTAAGATTTTAAACGGGAAATTGCCATGCTAATAACCTTAAGATTGACAATAGCCTAATGAAAACATTTCAGATTTTTATGGCATTCACAATCATTTATGGTGGTAAGCATTTTCTTTCATTGCAGCTCTCCTTCATTCAACATTCCCTTATAAATCCAGAGATCTTCTGTTTTGCTGACTATCCCTGTCATACTGTTGCCACTGATATTCTGAAAGCACCACCAGAGGATGACAATCGAGAAATTGCCACATGGTAAACACTTTGATTCATCTTTCATTTAAAAGATTACTTCTTCTTTTGTGAAATATAAAGTTAATACTAAGCCAAGTACATAGTTAACAGGTTTAAATGAAGCAGTAGTTTTAGTGACCCTGCTTAAGTATTTATAGAGGGGGTTGGTAGATAAATTCTTTTTCAGTCTCTATCGTTAGTTATATCTTGTAAGGTCTGTCCTTAGGTGTTCTTTTAAAAGCATCAAATCTGAAAGTATCAAATGTTGGAAAGAGATTTGTACTTCCCCCTTTTCTCCCTTAGTATTGAGATTTCTCCTCTGTAGAGCTTATACCTTTTTTTTTTTTTTTTTGATTTGTAAGTTGCTCAAGGTGGCCAACCTGTCAAATCTAATAGTTTTCTTTTCTTTTCTTATTTATATTTTTGGGATGGAGTCTCACTCTGTTGCCCAGGCTGGAGTGCAGTGGCACAATCTCAGCTCACTGCAACGTCTGCCCCCCCGGTTTAAGTGATTCTCCTGCCTCAGCCTCCCGAGTAGCTAGGATTACAGGTGCTCACCATTGCCCTGGGCTAAGTTTTGTATTTTTAGTAGAGACGGGGTTTTACCATGTTGGCCAGGCTGGTCTTAAACTCCTGACCTCAAGTGATCCATTCGCCTTGGTCTCTCAAAGTGCTGGGATTGCAGGCGTGAGCTACTGCACCTGGCCAAATCTAATACTTTTCAGCTAAAGTATCTAGTTTCTCTGAGTTCCATTTTCAAATTTTCGAGGTAGAGTCTTAGTCCGGCCCAGTGTCTATATCAGGTTTCTCTTGGAGCTCTGTCCCGTCATTCCTCTCTGTGAATGTGTGAAGAAAGAATGGTAACAA
This sequence comes from Symphalangus syndactylus, assembly GCF_028878055.3. Lineage (NCBI taxonomy): Eukaryota > Metazoa > Chordata > Mammalia > Primates > Hylobatidae > Symphalangus > Symphalangus syndactylus. Next base: position 35,211,416 of record NC_072433.2, read on the forward strand.
GTACTTTCATTATTTTTGAAGTACACAGAGCTACAGAGAGAGAGCGTGGCTTGAATTGTTCCCCAAAGGGATCTAGTTCATAATGTATCTTCAATTTTTTTCTATCTATAGCCTCCCAGAACACGTTTGTGTTATTGATCAAATAATTATCTTTACTTTTTTTGGTGGTGGTGTGTCCTTTTCTTAGGTGGTAGCCAACATTAGATTTGTAAGCTTGCTTGTTTTTTTCCTTATGAGTCTGATGTATATAGTAGTATTTCTTCTTCATTTTATTTGAACAGATAAAGAAGGGCTCTTTCCATTTTTATGAAGCTTAAATACCATTATCACATTAACAAATAACAGTTCCTTAATATAGCTAGTTATTTACATTTAAGTTCCCCAGTTGGCTCAAAAATGTCTTTTAAAAATTTCTATGATTGAGAATTCCAGACACAGTCCATAGTTTCTTTTATTCTGTAAATCTGTCTTCGCTCTCTCTTTTAAATTTATTTTTTGCCATTGATTTGATAGAGAAATACAGCATTTGTTCTCTAGTCTACCCCATGTTATTTTCTTACCTGTTTTCTCATGGTGTTTACTTCATTCTGTATCCCTATGTTTTTCGTGGGCTGAGGATAGAGTTAGATCTTCAGGCTCAGTTGAAGCCAACCAGATTCAACCTCTTGGGGCAAAAATAATTCTTAAGAGAGTGCTGTGGACTTCAAACTTCTAATATTAAAACATGACACCAACTTGGTTTTGTGCTTACAAGCTGGTATCACTTATTTTGAAAATTAATCTGTATACTTGGATTTTCATCGATAAAGCATGTTTCTCCTTTTCTTGTTAGGAAGAGCTTGGATTTGATTGAATCTCTGCTGAGGCTTGCAGAGGTTGGGCAGTATGAGCAAGTCAAACAGCTCTTCAGCTTCCCTATCAAACACTGTCCAGACATGCTGGTATTGGCCTTACTACAAATTAACACCTCTTGGCATACCTTGCGCCATGAACTTATCTCCACTCTGATGCCAATTTTCCTTGGAAACCATCCTAACTCAGCAATTATTTTGCACTATGCATGGCATGGGCAGGTAAGATGTGACCGTGTGCTTACCATTTTTTCATCTGAATAATTGACCTTCTTTGGAGTGTTAAGGAAGCTCAACCAGAGAAATTTTTTTTTACATCTCTGAATTACTATGACTTTAGAAGTCATACTGTCATAAAACTTGTTTTATCTTTTAGAATCCTGTGAGCAATAAAATACAAGATCCCAAAAGCAAGGAGGCAAAATAATATTTAATAATTTTATTTTCTTTCCTTCTTTTTTTTTTTTTTTGAGATGGTGTCTTGCTCTGTCGCCCAGGCTGGAGTGCAGTGGTGCAGTCTGTCTCACTGCAACCTCCATCTCCTGGGTTCAAGTGATTCTCCTGCCTCAGGCGTGCATCACCATGCCCGGCTAATTTTTGTATTTTTAGTAGAAGTGGGATTTCACCATGTTGGCCAGGATAGTCTCAAACTCCTGACCTCAAATGATCCACCTACCTCGGCCTCCCAAAGTTTTGGGATTACAGGTGTGAGCCACCACACCCGGCCAATATTTAATAATTTCAATATTAAGAAAGGTCTGTATTGCTAGGGCATCACTTTCCTTTTTATATGAAGGGGCTTAAACATCTATCATGGAGGCAGAAGGTACTGATACCATATTTTCACAGGAAATGAGAGATCACAGATCAATTTAATTAGCACTCTTTTCTAATTTATCTAAATCCAACATTTACATTTTATTTCAGTTTGTGCTGAAATGCCTTTCAAGCCCCTGTGCTTTTTACCTCTTATTTTTTAGAATGTATTTGGCAAGTAAGTATTCTTTTGTCCACTGATTTTTTTTCCTTCCCCTACTTTTTTTTTTGAGAGAGGATCTTGCCCTGTCACCTAGGGTGGAGTGCAGTGGTGCAAACATGTCTCACTGCAGCCTTAACCTCCCAGGCTCAGTCACTCATTCTGCCTCAGCCATCCTAAGTAGATGGGACCACAGGCACATGCCACCATACCCAGTTAATTTTTTGAATTTTTGTAGAGACAGAGTCTTGCCCTGTTTCCCAAGCTAATATCCTACCTTATATGATACATGCAGGAAAAAAAATTTCTTCCCCTTTACCCCGAGTGCCCCTTTTAGCTACTTTTTATCCTTTACCCATTCTTGAAGTAATTTATATTATATACAAGTGCTTTTTACAAATTAGTGAAATAAGGTTCTTTATTATAAGTGAAAAATGTTAGGCTTAGTTCTAGGTCATTCAGTTAGTTTCTCCTCCTTTCCTAGAGACTCAATTAACATTGTAGACTTAACAGTTTATAAAATGCATGATAAACATTTAACCAAGCATTTGCAGTCCAGATGGTCTTCATTCCTTTCTCACCATAGCTGTGAGGTAGAAAGGGCTGGTAAACGAGCTGCATCTCCTCTCTTGTGATTGAATACTTGTTCTAGCAGACCATCTGCCACTCTAGGACAATTAATTGGGATATTACTTGGATGTAGCAATAGTAATGGTCTTGCTGTTGCTTCTATGATAAATACTCACTGAGTTCCAGATATTTGCATCATTCATGGTTGTTTCTGAAAACCAGGCTACCTGTCAGTAAAAAAAAGAAATGGAATAAAAAAAATGAAAGATTCTTGTTTGTGGAAATAAGATTTAGAATGTGTGTACAGGCGCCACTCCCAGAAGTAGTGATACATCCAACACTATACTGTGCAACATGAGAAATAGTTACCTTAAATTGTTTTGTTTTTATTTATATGCCAGTAATTTGCATTTAAAGTAATTATATAAACTTGATGTAACGTCATGTTCACATAATCTAGTTCACATTTAGCTTCTGAAAATGATAGGCAGACTTAAAATAGGACAAATAAGTTTGTTGAATGACTATATGACCCAAGTTTAGGAACAGGCTTTATTTGGAATATGTGGAGGTAACTTGGCTTTCCCATAAAGAATGTCATGGTAATTGCATAGTTTGAGGCCTGAACTTAATGTCAGCACAGGTATACCTGATTTTTATACAAGTTCTAGTAAAATTAACTGGGCATTTGTAATAATATCTATCACAGTGTTTAGCAGTATTGCTATTTAATCTTTCTTCCCCTTTTTAGGGACAGTCTCCCTCAATTCGCCAGCTTATCATGCATGCAATGGCAGAATGGTACATGAGAGGGGAGCAGTATGATCAGGCCAAATTGTCTCGAATACTTGATGTGGCCCAGGACTTGAAGGTGAGTTCAGAGGGACAGACTGACACCAGTTTATTTACTAATGAGAAAAAAAGGCCGGGCGCGGTGGCTCACGCCTGTAATCCCAGCACATTGGGAGGCTGAGGCGGGCGGATCCACAAGGTCTCGAGACCAGCCTGACCAAAACATGGTGAAACACCATCTCTACTAAAAATAGAAAAATTAGCCGGACACGGTGGTGTGTGCCTGTAATCCCAGCTACTCGGGAGGCTGAGGCAGGAGAATCGCTTGAACCTGGGAGGCAGAGGTTGTGGTGAGCCAAGATTGCGCCACTGCACTCCAGCCGGGGCAACAGAGCAAGACTCCATCTCAAAAAGAAAAAAAGCAAATGCTTATGTAACAAAGATGCTCTAGGAATAATTCACAAGTGACTAGCTCCTGGAATGAGATGAGATTTAGAGGTTTCTTGAAAAGGATAGGAAGGAGAGTGGCTTTAGGTATATAAAAGTGTTTTTATTTTTGATTGGTCTTCCATATATTGTAAAGCTGTTTTATAGTAAAAAGTTAGCTTTTCTCATAAGTTATGTTAGATACAGTTTTTGGGGAAACTAGGCATGTTTCTTCCCTTAAGCAGCTCTGTGAGAATCAACAGGATCTTTTGACGAATTACTCTATATCTTTTTTTTTTTTTTTTGGAGACGGAATCTTACTCTGTTGCCCAGGCTGGAGTGTAGTGGCGCCTCTTGGCTCACTGCAATCTCTGCCTCCTGGGTTCAAGTGATTCTCCTGCCTCAGCCTCCCAAGTAGCTGGGACTACAGGCGCCTGCCACTGTACCTGGCTAATTTTTTTATTTTTAGTAGAGACAGGATTTCACCATGTTGGCCAGGCTGGTCTTGAACCTCTGACCTTAGGTGATCCACCCACCTTGGCCTCCCAAAGTGCTGGGATTACAGTCGTGAGCCACCACGTACAGCCTAGACTCTATAGTATTAATCACTAGGTGCATTAATGTACTGGTGATGCAGTTGTGCTTAAGCCTGTGTTTAGATTTTGAAAAATGGGTAGGGATAATTATTCGTGCTTTGAGTCTTGTTCTGCTCTAGGTTTAGTTATTTTAAAAAGCACGGTAAAGTTTGTTTTGAAGGTAGTGTCATGTATTCACCTTTAAAATGTGATCATTATTTTAGAAAATAATGACTAATGTTACCCCTGAATTGTGCTAAGCTGTTTAAATTGTGACCAAGGAAGTATTAGCAGTGTGTTTTATTTGAACTTGTTTGTGGAAAGCGAGAAACAGAATGTGGGACAGAGATAGTTACTTAATTGCTCCACTTGCATTATCTAATATGCTTTGTCCTTTAGGCCTTGTCAATGCTGCTAAATGGTACTCCATTTGCCTTTGTTATTGACCTTGCTGCACTTGCTTCACGTCGTGAATACCTCAAACTTGATAAATGGCTCACAGATAAAATTCGAGAGCATGGGGTAAGCAGGATTTGTTTACTTATTTTTGCTCTTAAATTTTGGTGGCTGAAATGGCTAAAGTATAACTTTTAAAATTTGTGCAGCAGTAATAAACTAAAGAAAAATTTAAAAGAAACAACTTTTTAAAAAGGCAATGAAGATGTTATTTATTTTAGATTTTAGTTACAGTGCTTAGTAGTTACCTTTAATCCAAAAACATTTAAGATCAATTTTTAAATACACTGAGAGACTTTTCTGTTCTTCAGGAGCCTTTTATCCAGGCGTGTATGACTTTTTTAAAGAGACGGTGTCCTTCTATTTTGGGTGGACTTGCCCCAGAAAAAGACCAGCCCAAAAGTGCTCAACTTCCTCCAGAAACTTTGGCAACAATGTTGGCCTGTCTGCAAGCTTGTGCAGGGTAAGAAGTACATACATGAATATGACTCTTTTTGAATTGGATTATACGAATAATTGTAGATTTGCGGAAGAAGAGATTCAGTGAAAGTGACAGCAGTTTAAAATGGTCCAATGGTTTTTAAGTCCAAAGTCCTATACTATTTATGATACATACTAGCTCCATTTGAGTTAAGGTTTTGTATCTGGTGTGAGATAGAGGTCCAAATTCGTCTTTGCATGTGAATATCCAGTTGTTCCAGCAGCATTTGTTGAGACCACTACTTTGCCTTTTCAATTATCTCAAAAAAAAGCAATTACCTGTAGTGCATGGGTTAGTTTGTGGTCTCTCTAAGTGGCAAGGTCTTGCTGTCGACTAGGCTGGAGTACAGTGGTGCAATCATAGCTCACTGCAACCTCAAACTCCTGTATTAAGTTATCCTCCCACCTCAACCTCCCAAGTACCTGGGACCGCAGGCATGTGCCACCCACTCTCAGCTGGTTAAATTTTCTTCTTCTTCTTCTTTTTTTTTTTTTTTTTGTAGAGATGAGGTCTCAGTATCTTGCCCGAGCTGATCTCAAACTCCTGGGCTCAAGTGATCCTCCTGCCTCAGCCTCCCAAAGTGCTGGGATTACAGGTGTGAGTCACCACACCCGGGCTATTATTGGTTTCTTAATTCTGTTGATCTGTGTCTCTTAGGCCAGTTCCACAGTCTTGATCACAATAGGTTTTCAGTAAGTTTTGAAATTGGGGATTATGAATTTCCCAGCTTTGTTCTTTTTTAAAATTGTTGGCAGCTCTTCTGGGTTCCTTGAATTTTCCTAAAAAGTTTAAGATCAGCTAGTCAAGGCTGGGTGCGGCGGCTCATGCCTGTAATCCCAGCACTTTGGGAGGCCGAGGCAGGCGAATCATGAGGTCAGGAGATCAACACCATCCTGACTAACACGGTGAAACCCCGTCTCTACTAAAAATACAAAAAAATTAGCCAGGCCTGGTGGCGGGCGCCTGTAGTCCCAGCTACTCAGGAGGCTGAGGCAGGAGAATAGCGTGAGTCCAGGAGGCAGAGCTTGTAGTGAGCCGAGATCTCACTACTGCACTCCAGCCTGGGCAACAGAGCGAGACTCCATCTCAAAAAAAAAGATCAGCTAGTCAATTTTTGTAAAAAAAAATTGCAAAACAGCCTACTGGGAATGTTGAGAGGATTATATTGAATTTTTAGCTCATTTGGGGGAGTACTGCCATCTTAATAATGTTGTCTTTTTAATCCATGAATCTGGGATGTTTTTCTACTTATTTAGGTCTTTAATTTTTTTCTTTTTCTTTTTCGCTTTCTTTTTTTTTTTGAGTTGGAATTTCACTCTTGTCGCCCAGGCTGGAGCGCATTGGCGTGATCTCGGCTCACTGCAACCTCTGCCTCCCGGGTTCAAGTGATTCTTCTGCCTCAGCCTGCTGAGTAGCTCGGATTACAAGTGTGCACCACCACGCCCCACTAATTTTTGTATTTTTAGTTGAGATGGGGTTTTGCCATGTTGGCCAGGCTGGTCTCAAACTCCTGACCTCAGGTGATCTGCCGCCTCAGCCTCCCAAAGTGCTGGGATTACATGTGTGAGCCACCATGCCCAGCATCTTTAATTTTTTTTCAATGATATTTTTTCATTATCAGTGTACATCTTGCACTGATTTTGTTAAATTTATTAAGTATTTTATTTATTTAACTTAATTTTTTTTTTTTTTTTTTGAGACAGAGTCTTGCTCTATTGCCCAGGCTGGAGTGCAGTGGTACGATCTTGGCTCACTACAACCTCTGCCTCAGAGGCTGAAGTGATTCTCCTGCCTCAGCCTCCCAAGTAGCTTGGACTATAGAGACATGCCACCGCTCCCAACTAATTTTTGTATGTTTAGTAGAGGTGGAGTTTCACCATGTTGGGCAGGCTGGTCTTGAACTCCTGACCTCAAGTGATCTGCCCGCCTTGGCCTCCCAAAGTGCTGGGATTACAGGCATGAGCCAGCACGCCTGGCGTTAACTTTATTTTTGTGTGTGTGTATGTCACCCAGGCTGGAGTACAGTGGCATGATCATGGCTCACTGCAGCCTCCACCTCCCCCCTCAAACTCTGGAGTAGCTGGCATTACAGGTATGCACCACCATGCCCAGCTAATTTTTTAGTTTTTGTAGAGACAGGATTTCACTGTATTGCCCAGGCTAGTGTTGAACTCCTGGGCTCAAGACATCCTACCACTTTGGCCTCCAAAAGTGCTGCGACTGATTACAGGCTTGAGCTACTGCACCTGGCCTATCTTTGTAGATCTATCTGTTACTGAAAGTGGAGTATAGAAGTATTCAATTTTTTCTTTTTTTGAGATGGAGTTTTGCTCTTGTTGCCCAGGCTAGAGTGCAATGGCATGATCTCGGCTCACTGCAACCTCCACCTCCTGGGTTCAAGCGATTCTCCTGCCTCAGCCTCCCAAGTAGCTGGGATTACAGGCATGCGCCACCATGCCCAGCTAATTTTGTGTATTTAGTAGAGAAGGGGTTTTTCCATGTTGGTCAGGCAGGTCTCGAACTCCTGACCTCAGGTGATCTGCTCGCCTTGGTGTCCCAAAGTGCTGAGATTACAGGTGTGAGCCACCATGCCCAGCTCAATTTTTGTTATTTTTAATTTTTTATTTTTTTGAGACAGAGTCTGCCTCTGTCCCCCGGGCTGGAGGGCAGTGGTATGATCTTGGTTCACAGCAACCTCCGCCTCCTAGGTTTAAGCGATTCTTGTGCCTCAGCCCCCTGAGTAGCTGGGATTACAGGTGCTCACCACCACACCCAGATTATTTTTAAATTTTTAGTAGAGGTGGGATTTCACCATGTTGGCCTGGCTGGTCTCAAACTCCTGACCTCAAGTGATCTACTCGCCTTAGCCTCCTAAAGTGGTGGGATTACAGGCGTGAGCCACTGTGCCTGGCCTCCTATTATTTTTTTAACTGTCTTTTTCTCTCTTCAGTTTTGTCAGTTTTTCCTTCATGTGTTTGGGGCTTTGTTTTTAAGTACATATGTTTTTATAATTATTACATACTTCTTTATTTTATTACTGTTTTTGAGATGGAGTCTTGTGTCTCGCTGTGTCACCCAGGCTGGAGTGTGGTGGCACTGTCTTGTCTCACTGCAACTTCCTCCTCCCACGTTTCGTTGAATCTCCTGCCTCAGCCTCTGGAGTAGCTGGGACTACAGGCGTGCGCCACCATTTCCAGCTAATTTTTTTTGTACTTATAGTACAGATGGGGTTTCACCATGTTTCCCAGGCTGGCCTTGAACTCCTGACCTCAGGTGATCTACCCACCTTGTCCTCCCAAAGTGCTGGGATTACAGTCATGAGCCACCGTGCCTGGCCTTAATGGTTACATATTTCTGATGGATTGACCCTTATTGTAAAATGTCTTTGTCTCTATTAACAGTTTTTTTCTTAAACGTTTGTTTTGTTTGATACTAGTATAACCATTATAGTTCTCTTATGGTGGTTTGCTTGGTGTATCTTTGTTGTTGTTGTTTTTTTTTTTTTCTCAAGCTGTATGTGTCTTAATTTGAAGTAGGTCTCTTTTAGAGAAGGTATGGTTGGAGTGTGTTTGTGAATTTGTGTTTGTGTTTACTACATTCTGCCTATCTTGCATTTAATGTATTTATTGATAATATAGGGCTCTTTTGCTGTTAATCTTTCTATCTCTTTTCACTTTTGTTCCTCTGTTCTTCCATTACTGTCTGTCTTCCTGTTGAATAGATAATTTGTAGTGTACCATCTTAACTCCTGTGTTTCTTTGACTTTATTTTTTGTTTTGTTTCTTAGTGGTTGCCTTGGGTATTAAAACTAACATTTTAATTTATTCCAATCTTTTAGTTTCGGTAGGATCCAAAAATTTCGTTTAGTATGGCTTTGTCCCCTTCCCCTTGATTTTTGCCATTATTGTCATGCAAATTATACCTTTTTACATGATGTGATTACCAAAAGGTTTATAATTCTTGCTTCATGCAGTTATTTTTTTGAGACAGGGTTTCATTCTGTTGCCCATGCAGGACACGATCACAGCTCAGTGCAGCCTCAACCCTCCAGACTCAAAGCAATCCTCCCAGGTAGCTGGGACCACAAACATGTGCCACCACACCTGATACATTTTTTTATTTTTTGTAAAGTTGAGGTCTCAGTATGTTGCCCAGTCTGGTCTCGAACCTCTGGGCTCAAACTGATCTCCCGTTATAGCTTCCCAAAGTGTTGGGATTACAGAAATGAGCCACTGCACCCAGCCCAGTTGTTCTTTAATTAGGAGATTTATACTGTCCTTCGTATTTACCTGTGTATCTTTGCCAGTAGTTTTTCATATGGATTCAGGTCAGTGTTCAGTGTCTTTTCATTTCAGCCAGGATTCTTGAATTTTTCTTGTTTCAGCAGGACTGCTAGCAATGAATTACCTCTTTTTGTTATCTAGGGAATATCCTAATTCCTCCTGTATCTTTGGGGATAGCTTTGCCAGATGAAGGATTCCTGGTTGGCATTCCTTTTCTTTGAACATTTTGAATATGCTCCCCCACTGCTTTCTGTCCTCCATGGTTTCTGATGAGACATCAGCTGTTAATTTATTGAGTATTGTATGTGATGAGTTGCTTCTATCTTGCTGCTGGTAAGATACTCTCCTTGTCTTTTTTCTTTCATCAGCTTGCTTATGTTGTTCTAGGTATGAATCTCTTTGAGTTTATTCTACTTAGAATTTATTGAATTTCTTGGATGTCTAGATTAATGTTTTTAATAAAATTTATGGGGTTTTCAGTCATTATTTCTACAAATCTTTCCGTACCTTTTTCTTCTCTCCTTGTACTCCCATTATGTTTGTGGTGGCACGCTCAGTAGTGCTCCACATGTCCTTGAGTTCTCAGCCCTTCCCCTCCCCCCCCCCTTTTTTTTTTTTCATTTTCTCAGGCTGGATAATTTTAATCTGTCTTCAAATGAACTCTTGTCTGCTTGAATGTGTGGTGGGACACATGGTTAGTGAAACTTTATTACAGTTACTGTACTTTTGTACTTCTTCTGTTTGGTACATTATAGAGTGTAGTGTCTGACGGGAAAAAACGAATTTCTGGTTTTTTTTTTTTTTTTTTGCTAATTTCTATGGACATGCTTTTTGAGATAGTATTCCTATGCTTTCCTTCAGTTCTTTTGATATATTTTCCTTTAAATGTGTTCTGTAGTGGCTGGTGTCATGGCTTCAGCCTGTAATCCTAGCAGCACTTTGGGAGGCCAAGATGGGTGGATCACTTGAGATCAGGAGTTTGAGACCAGCCTGGCCAACATGGCAAAACTCCGTATCCACTAAAAATGCGAAAATTAGCCAGGCATAGTGACGGGCGACTAATAGTCCCAGCTACTTGGGAGGCTGAGGCAGGAGAATTGCTTGAACCCAGGAGATGGAGGGGGCAATGAGCAAGTTTGTGCCACTGCACTCCAACCTGGGCAACAGAGTAAGACTCTGTCTCAAAAAGAAAAGAAAAGAAAAGAAATGTGTTCTCTGAACCTATTTAAACTAACTGATTTGAATTCCTTGTCTAGTAAGTCCAACAGCTGTGCTTCCTCAAGGATCATTTCTGATAGCTTTCCATCCCTTTGCATGGGGCACCCTTTTGTTTTTTTACAAGTCTTGTAATTTTTTTGTTGAAAACAGACAACTTTAAAAAAATGGCATTTCCTGAAATCGGATCTTCCTTCTTCAGCAGAGCGCATTGTTCGTTATTGCCCTTTTTTTGTTTAGTGACTTTCCTGAACTAATTCTGTTCTTTATAATAGTTGGCTACTGAAGTTCCTGCTTGGTTAGCCTTGTTGTCAGCTAAGATTGACAGAGATTTTCTTAAACCTAATCTTGGGAATCAATTTAGCACTAAGCCAGGCAATTCACAGCCACCTTAGTCTTTACTTCCAAAGTTGTTTTTTTTTTCTCTCTCTTTTTTTTTTTTTTCTTTTTTTTTTTTCATTGAGACGGACTCTCGCTCTGTTGCCCAGGATGGAGTGCAGTGGCACGATCTTGGCTCACTACAACCTCCGCCTCCCGGGTTCAAGTGATTCTCCTGCCTCAGCTGAGTAGCTGGGATTACAGGAGCACGCCACCATACCTGGCTAATTTTTGTGTTTTTAGTAGAGACGGGGTTTCACCATGTTGGCCAGGATGGTCTCGATCTCTTGACCTTGTGACCCGCCTGCCTTGGCCTCCCAAAGTGCTGGGATTACAGGTTTCAGCCACCGCACCCGGCCCAAAGTTTTTCTTTACAGATTTTTTTTTTTTCGAGACGGAGTTTCGCTCTTGTTGCCCAGCCTGGAGTGCAGTGGCGCAATCTCGGCTCACTGCAGCCTCTGCCTCCTGGGTTCAAGTGATTCTTCTGCCTCAGCCTTCCGAGTAGCTAGGATTACAGGCATGCCCCATTACGCCCAGCTAGTCTTGTTTTTTTTTTAGTAGAGACAGGGTTTCTCATGTTGGGCAGGCTGGTCTCGAACTCCCGACCTCAGGTGATTTGCCCGCCTCCCAAAGTACTGAGATTACAGGCGTGAGCCACCGTGCCTGGTCGTCTTTACAGATTTTTGGTTAGCCTGTAGTTTGCTCCAGCTGTAATAATCTTCCACCTTAGATAGGCAGTAAGTTTAAAACAATTACTTTCAAATGTTTTTTGCAAACACCTCATGCAGAAAAGGTTTTTGTTTGGGTCAGTTTTCAGGTCAAATAAATCCAACCTTGTCATTGTGTTCTCACACAGACTCCCTATATAGATGAAATAATGACAAGTCACTGAGAAGGAGGCTTTGAAAATGTTTTAACTCTGTTTTGACTCACCTCTCAGGCTTCTGGTTTTCATTGTGATTGAGGGCTGTCAGCTTCTAAGCTCGCTGTGGAGCTGGAGATGGGAATAATAGGGCAAATTAATATGCTAGAAAGCTTGATAGTCTCTTGAATAAAAATGTCCCACTTGTTATAAGCCTTTGGTTAACTTCCAAAGTTCTGAAAAAGTTGATTCAGACACTTTTCTAGTTGCTTTTATGAAGGAGAGGAAGTCAGCCCATACCCTGTCGTTTTGCTTTATGAGAATGTATTTTTTTTTTTGAGACGATGTCTTGCTTCAAATTACCTGGGATTACAGGCACATGCCACCATGCATGTCTATTTTTAAAATTTTTTTATTTTTAATTTTTTGTGGAAATGGGGCTTCATCATGTTGCCCAGGATGGTCTCAAACTCCTGAACTGAGGCACTCCTCCTGCCTTGGCTTCCCAAAGTGCTGGGATTACAGGTATGAGCCACCGCACCCGGCCAGCATTATTTCTTTTTGTTGTTGTTTGAATAGTCTCGCTCTATTACCCAGACTAGAGTGTAGTGATGTGATCATGGCTCACTCGTGGGCTCAAGCAATCCTCTCTGCATCCTAAAGCGCTGGGGTTATAGGCATAAGCCACCTATGCTCAGCCTTTTTTTTCTTTCTTCTTTTCCCATGAGGTCTTACTGTGTTGTTGTACAGCCTGAAGTACAGTGCGTGTTCACAGGCACAATCATAGCTCAATGCAACCTTGAACTCCTGGCTTAGTCTTCCTGCCTGAGCCTTGTGAGTAGGTGGTCCTATAGACGCATGCCACCATGCTTGGCCTGATGGTCTTTTTGGCTGTCATAATTAGAGAGAAACGTGCCTCTAATACCTAGTAGTGTAGAAACCAATGATACTAGGCTGGGCGCGGTGGCTCACAGCTGTAATCCCAGCACTTTGGGAGGCCGAGGGTGGGTCACGTGAGGTTGGGAGCTCAAGACCAGCCTGATGAACGTGGAGAAACCCCATCTGTACTAAAAATACAAAAATTAGCCGGGCGTGGTGGCACATGCCTGTAATCCCAGCTACTCGGGAGGCTGAGGCAGGAGAATCGCTTGAACCTGGGAGGCAGAGGTTGGGGTGAGCCAAGATCTTGCCATTGCACTCCTGCCTGGTCAACAAGAGTGAAACTCCATCTCAAAAATAAAAAAAAGAAACCAATGATACTGGCTAAACATTCCGCAGTGCACAAGACTGCCTTGTACAACAAATAGTTATCCATTCCAAAGCACTCTGCTCTATAAGCTGTAAATGTTCTACAGTTTCAAGTTCTAAAGTGTAGCCTTTTACATTTATACATTTTAATCCATCTGCAGTGGAATATTCTGGAAAGTTAATTGCCTGTTAAAATTGCACAAAATGTTTTTATTGTAAGAAGGCAGTTTACCTAACTTCTGGGTTTCAATTAATTTCTTTAGTTGATCTATTAGCAGCACATGTTGAAAAATTTAATAAGATAATGTATCCAAAGTATTTTGAGTCCATACTGATGATGATAAATGCCAGAGAAGGAAAGTTATTTCAACTAATAAATATAGAAGAATTATGATGGAGTTGTAATCTTTAATGTGTGTTAATAGTAATGGATATATGTTTGAAGAGCAGGATAATTATGTAGTTTGAAAATCTCTCTCCACAAATTACAAAGGGGGAAAACAACTTCAGTGGAGAAACCTGTCAGATACCATGTTAGTCTGTTGATCAAAGTGATCAACATCTGAAACCTACATCATGTGTTTCATAAAATGCACTGAGAAGAATACAAGGTAATTTATGCTGTAAGATTATAATACCTAATTTGAATTTAGAATATCAGACAAACTCAAATCAAGGGACATTCTACAAAACAACTGACTTGTACTGTTTTCCTTTTTTTTGAGGCAGGGTCTTGCTCTCTTGCCCAGGCTGGAATGCAGTGGTGCGAACTCGGCTCACTGCAACCCCTGCTTCCTGGGTTCGAGAAATTCCCTCAGCCTCCTGGGTAGCTGGGACTACAGGCGCACACCACCACACCTGGCTAATTTTTTGTATTTTTGGTAGAGGTGGGGTTTTGCCATATTGGCCAGGCTGCTCTTGAACTCCTGACCTCAAGTGATCTGCCCACCTCTGCCTCCCAAAGTGCTGGGATGACAGGTATGAGCCATTGCACTTGGCCCTGACTTGTACTTAAAAGAATAAAGTCAAGAAGAACACGTAAAGGCTAAGAAAATCTTTCAGATGAAATGACCTGAAGAGAGGTGACAACATAATGCAATGGGAAAAATAGCTTTGAAGAGCATTGTGGGAATAGTTGGTATAATGCGAACATGGCCTATTTATTTTATCATTGTTAAGCTTCTGATGTTTGATTTTACGTGGCTATGTAGGAAAATGTTTTTGTTCATAGAAAATACATAGTGAAGGCTGAGCATGGTGGCTCACACTTGTAACTCCAGCACTTTAGGAGGCTGGGGTGGGCAAATTGCTTGAGCTTAGGAGTTTGAGACCAGCCTGGGCAACATCACGAAATCCCGTCTTTGAAAAAAACATTTAAAAATTGGCTGGGTATGGTCTGTATGCGTGGAGTCCCAGCAACCGGGGAGGCTGAGGTTGGAGGATCATCTGAACTCAGGAGGCAGAGGCAGAGGCAGAGCCATAATTGCACCACCATATTCCTGCCTGGGCGACAGTGAGACCCTGTCTCAAAAAAAAGAAGAAAACATGTAGTGAAGCATTTAGGGATAAATTCATGGTATATCCAAACCAATGCTGCAGGGCAAAAAGTATAGAAATAATGGTTAGGTTAATAGGGCAAATGTATACCATTGGCGTGAGAAGCATTTGTGGGAGTTAATTGTAATATTCTTGTCACTTCTTTTATTTGCTTTTTATTTATTTATTTTTTTGAGACTGAGTTTTTCTCTTGTTACCCAGGCTGGGGTGCAATGGCACGATCTTGGCTCACTGCAACATCTGCCTCCCAGGTTCAAGCGATTCTCCTGCCTCAGCCTCCCGAGTAGTTGGGATTACAGGTGCGCGCCACCACGCCCAGCTAATTAATTTTTTGCATTTTTAGTAGAGATGGGGTTTCATCATGTTGGCCAGGCTGGTCTTGAACTCCTGACCACAGGTGATCCTCCACACCCGGCCAATTCTTGCCACTTCTAAGTTTGAAACTGTGTCAGAAATAAGAATTTATCCCTAAATAGTAAAGTTGAATATTTTAATTTACCATATTTTATTCTAAAGTGCCCATTTTATTTTTCTTCCTACTTTAACATTTCTGAAATGATGTGTCTCATTGGTGATGTGTCTTATATTACAATTGGTGGAATTACTTTTTGTTTTTGCATAGGACATAAAATATTAGTGTGGCTTACACAGTTGAAGGCATTTTGGATTCAATGCAGTATAATATAATTACCATCTACTGCTTGGTACCCTGTTTTTCTAACCCATGGCACTGGTCTTTTTGGAACAGTTTCTTTTTAATTTAGTGGTTTGTTTGTTTGCTTTTATTTTTGTGATTGGTAAAATATAGGTGTGGTTTTAAAGTCAAAACTCTAAAGCAAGATACATTTGGAGAAATCTTCTTTGAACTCTTGATACGTCTACCTTGTTCTCCTTTTCTCTTGTAGTTAGCCACTGTTATTCATATTTTTGGGTTATCTTATATTAAAAACAAATACATACTTATTCATATATTTATCCTTATCCTTCACTTTAGAAGAGATAATATGCAACTCGCTTCTTGATCTTATATCCTAGAGTTCACGCCATACAGTTAGAGAGCTTCCTTATTTCTTTTACTTGCTGCATAGTACTCCATTGAACGACTATTATGTACTGTAGTCAACCAGTCTTCTACTGGTGGAAATTTGCATTATTTTCGCTCTTTGTATCACATATAGTGTTGCAGTGAGCAGTGTTTTGCATCCATCATTTTTACCAATGTATAATTGGACTACTAGAAGTGGATGTGTCAGGATAATAGGTAAATTCATGTGCGATTGTGTTAGGTATTGCAAAATTTTCCTCCATAGGGATTTTTCTGTTTTGTAAAACCAGCAGTGTTATTGCATCTATTTCCCCACAGCCTTGCTAATATAGTATGTGCCCGTTGTTATGGTGAGATATGGGACAACATGGAGATACGGTATCTCTATGAAGTTCTAATTGTTGTGGAGTATTTGGAATGCAGATACATTTGTAAATGAAGTTTCAGAGGACCTCTTGTTTCCTTAAATTTGAAATACCTTTAATTATTTTGAGCATTTTTGTGGAAACTAATGTTCTACTTGTTTCTAAAGTAAATAAGTAGACCAATACCTTTAGGAGTATAAGGCTCCCTTTTCTTTTTTGTGGTCTGCATCGTGTAACAATAGGAATGCGTTTCTGAGATATGTGTCATTAGGCAATTTTGTCTTTGTGTGAGCATTATAGAATATACTGTAACAAACCTAGATGGTGTAATGTACTGTATACAGTTTGCCTATGTGGTATGGCCTATTCTTCCTAAGCTACTAACCTATACAGTGATGTTACTATACTGAATATACTGAAGGCAATTGTAACGCAATGGTATTTATATATTTAAACAGAAAAGTTACAGTAAAATACGATATTATAATATGTGGGACAACCATTGTTTATGTGGTCCCATATACCATTTTGTTGACTGAAATGTCATTATATGGTATGGAACTGTATTTTTCTTCCTGGCTTCAGTGGCCATAAACCAAATCATTTATTTCATTTGTTTTCTATGTTCAGACTATTGTTATTTTGCTATTGGCACAAGTAAAAATTTTCATAGATTTTTCTCTATTGATTTAATGTAATATAGGCTTATTCGGTACTGTTAGCACCCTAGTCTTATTTTTTTTTCCCCCAAATGTGAAACAACTTTCTTTTCTGAGTGATCACTTTTACTTCTTAATGCCAGTAGTAACATTCTGAATTTAAGTGGGAAGATTTAAGACCAAGTTCATGTACAGCACTACTGCTTTTTTTTGTTGTTTAAGACAGAGTCTCGCACTGTCACCCAGGCTGGAGTGCAGTGGCGCGATCTCAGGTCATTGCAACCTCTGCCTCCCGGGTTCAAGCGATTCTCCTGCCTCAGCCTCCCGAGTAGCTGGGATTACAGGCACCCGCCAACACACCCAGCTAGTTTTTTGTATTTTTAGTGAGACGGGATTTCACTGTGTTGGCCAGGTTGGTCTCAAACTCCTGACCTTGTGATCCACTCGCCTCTGTCTCCCTAAGTGCTGGGATTACAGGTGTGAGCCACCGTGCCTGGCTCCCCCACCTTTTTAAAAAAAAAAAAAAATAAATTTTTTTTAGAGACAGGGTCTTGTTCTTTCTCTAAGACTGGAGTGCACTGATGTGATCATAGCTCACTACAGCCTTGAAATCCTGGGCTCAAGCACTCCTCCCGCCTCAGCCTCCCAAGTAGTTAGGACTACAGGCATGTGCCACCACACCTGGCTAAATTTTAAAATTTTTTGTAGAGATGAAGTCTTGCTGTGTTCACAGGCTGGTCTCGAAACTCCTTCCTCAAGCGATCCTCCCACCACTGCCTCCCTCCCAAAGTGCTGGGATTACAGGTGTAAGCCACTTCCACCTCCCAGCTACCATGTAGAGCCTCTTTTTTTTTTTTTTGATACGGAGTCTCACATTCTGTTGCCCAGGCTGGAGTACAGTAGTGCAATCTCAGCTCCCAGGTTCAAGTAATTCTCCTGCCTCAGTCTCCTGAGTAGCTGGGATTAGAGGTGCCCGCCACATGCCCAGCTAATTTTTGTATTTTTAGTAGAGATGGGGTTTCACCATGTTGGCCAGGCTGGTCTTGAGCTTCTGACCTCAGCTTCTGACCTGAGCTTCTGACTTCAGGTGATCTGCCTGCCTCAGCCTCCCAAAGTGCTAGGATTATAGGTGTGAGCCACCGCACCCGGCCCAAGTAGAGCTTCTGAATACAAAGGACCCCATAGTTGTATGAGGCAATACAGATTGAGTATCCCTTCTTTGAAATGCTTGGGGTCAGAAATATTTTGGGTTTTGGTTTAAAAATTTTTTTTTTTAAACCATTTGCATTATACTTACTTGCTTAATATACACCTCAAATTCCAAAATCCAAACTCCAAAATGCTACAATGAGCATTTCCTTTAAACATTGGCATTCAAAAAGTTTTAGATTTTGTAGCGTTTGGGATTCAGATTTTCAGATTTGGGATTCTCAACCTGTAATAGCAACCTAAGATAGGAAAATTGGTTTAATTAATTGTCAAGTAAACATTTACCCTACTTGACATTTGTTTTAGAGGTCAGTCACTGCTTCTTGTGCTTGTTAAAGGTAATTACTATGCATGGTGTTTTTGTCTATAAGTACATGTATTATCTTAGACTGTGATATACTAGTATAAAAATTGCATGCCTGTTTGCTTTGATATGTCTGGGTTTGGGCATAATTTTTGACAAAGTGGTTGAAGCTGTGGAATGTTTCTTGGAGAATTTTAAAATATTTTGGTTGTACTGTATACTAGTTCGTTTCAGAGGTGCAAATTAGTTTCAAGAGAAAGCCAGTACTCAGAAAATTCTAGTGATGAGTGACAGATGCAGAGGGATGGGATGTGGCAGAAATTTAGCTACATGTTCCAGCAAGTTTTCTTTCCCCTTTCCGTTTACTTCTCATCTCTTACCCAAGCTGAAGTGCTGTGGTGCGATTATAGTTCATTGCAGCCTCGAACTACTGGGCTCTATCAATCCTCCCACCTCAGCCTCCCAAGTAGCTAGGATTACAGGCACATGCCATGACAGCCAGCTAACTTTTTTTCCTTTTTTTTTTTTTTTTGGGAGACGGAGTCTTACTCTGTCACCCAGACTGAAGTGCAGTGGCATGATCTTGGCTCACTGCAACCTCTGCCTCCCAGGTTCAGGTGATTCTCCTGCCTCAGCCTCCCGAGTAGCTGGGACTACAGGCATGCGCCACCATGCCTGGTTAATTTTTGTGTTTTTAGTAGAGATGGGGTTTCACCATGTTAGCCAGGCTGGTCTCAAACTCCTGACCTCAGGCAATCCACCCGCCTTGGCCTCCCAAAGTGCTGGGATTACAGGCATGAGCCACTACGCCCAGCCTCGACTTTTTAATACTTATTTAATATTTGTAGACATGGGGTCTTGCTATCTTGCCCAGGTTGGCCTCAAACTCCTGGCTCAAGCAATCCTTCTGCCTCAGCCTTTCAAAGCAATGAGACTACAGGTATGAGCCACCGTGCCCAGCCTCAACAAAGTTTCTTTATTAGAAAATCGGATTTGGTGCTCGGGAGGCTGAGGCAGAAGAATCGCTTGAACCAGGGGGGCAGAGGTTGCAGTGAACTGATACCGTGCCACTGCACTCCAGTCTGGGTGACAGAGTAAGACTCCATCTTTTAAAAAAAAAAAAAAAAAAAAATCAGATTGATTGGTTTACTTACATGTGGCTAGGGAATAGGAACTGATATTTTTTACCTTTTCCCCTGTATTTTAGGAGTGTTTCTCAGGAGCTATCGGAAACTATCCTCACCATGGTAGCCAATTGCAGTAATGTTATGAATAAGGCCAGACAACCACCACCTGGAGTTATGCCAAAAGGACGTCCTCCTAGTGCTAGCAGCTTAGATGCCATTTCTCCTGTTCAGGTGAACAAGTGCTACATTTGATACATCTTCATTTGCCATAGATTTGGAATAGAATAAGCTTCTATGTCATTAATAAATTGTCTGAATTTATTACATTTTAGATAACTGCATGTCTAGCATCCACTTATTTTAAAGGAGATATGTAAATAGGCTTCGTAGTTAAGAATAGATTTTATCATAAAATAGAACGTGACTCTAAGAGGAAATATACAGACTATTTAGGTAAATGAAGAGGGTTTCTTTTTAAAATATGAATTACATAGACTCTTGAGACATAAGCACTGCCTTTGAACCTGATGTGTCTTGTTTGTAGCTTCACGGGCCAAGCAACAGTGCTAGAGCATAACGACTTGTTATAACTGGGGCTCTTCAGCTCTCAACTGAACTGCTCTTTTAAAAACAAGGTACATTTAAGTTACTCCCTGACATCAACCACCCCCTTCTCTCTGGGAGCAACATATTGCGCTTCTATTTTCAGATGCATTGAATGGCAGATTGGGTTTTAAGGAAGAAAGAGGCTAAAAGTTAGTGATTCAGTGGCTACTTCCCTATAAAAGGCATTTGCTTGTCATTTTCTATAGCCATGAAGGTATGAAGTAGTGCCACAAACTTAAGCCTGGAAGTGCGGTTATTAGATATTTTAAAAATACATATTTTGGTGAATAGGATACCTTGTTTTTGTTTTCAAAATTGGAGCTGATCTTCCCCCACCTCAAAAATCCTCAAATTTTGACTAAATTTATTTTGACTGGGAGATTCGTTTCTAATTTCTAATACTTTTATTTATGTTGAAACTTACTTAAATTTAGCTTGAGATTGTTTTAAAGTGGCTTATTGGAATTTGTGAGGATTTATTAATATAATAACTGTCCCATGTCACTACTAAATGTTTAGGGCAGTTCATCTTAAGTGTTGTTCATTAGATTTTGTAGCCCTTTTTATGGCTCTGTTATAGGTTGAGCATCCTTAATCTGTAAATCCAAAATGCTCCAAAATCAAACTTTTGGAGTACTGACATGACACGCCACAAGTAGAAAATTCCATACCTGATCTGATGTTACGTGTTGAGTCAAAACATAGTCATAATTTTGTTTCATGCACAAAATTCTTAAAAGAAATTGTATAAAATTATGTTCTGGTTATGTGTATATAGGTATATGTGAAACAAGTGAATTTCATGTTTTGACATGGGTCCCATCCCCATGATGGGATTGTTATGATATCTGGTTATGTAGAGACAAATATTCCAAAATCCAAAATTGAAAACTTTTCTGGTCCCAAGTATTTTCAATAAGGGATACTCAACCTGTACTTTGTCAAAGGCAGACTCTTTAAACCTATTCCATATGTGACACAGTAAGAAAAGTGACTGACACGCTTGACTTGATAACTGGGATTTAAGTATCATCGTGATTGAGTGGGTGTAATAGTTTGCTTTTTAAGAGTATGAAGAGCTGTTGTTAAAGATTGCTTTACATGTGTCTGCCTTTCCTCAAAGTATGTTTAATACATTTTTATAATGTTTTTCTTTAGATTGACCCTCTTGCTGGAATGACATCTCTTAGTATAGGTGGTTCAGCTGCCCCTCACACCCAGAGTATGCAGGGTTTTCCTCCAAATTTGGGTTCTGCATTCAGTACCCCTCAGTCACCAGCAAAAGCATTTCCACCCCTTTCAACCCCCAATCAGACCACTGCATTCAGTGGTATTGGAGGACTTTCATCACAGCTTCCAGGTAAGGGGGAGGCAAATGAGAGCATGGATTATACATAAGTTTGCCTTAGTTATGCCTTAGTGTTTGGTAAGGGGTTTGGAGTCACTGTGATAAGGAAAGCTGCTTAAATGAAATTGTGAAAGCTGCTTCAGTATCCAAAGTTGGGAAAGAATAACAGATTATATTCAATTCAGTCTAATTGGAGGAAAGAATTAGGATATTTGTAGTTGTAAAGTTAGTTGAATTATTTAGTAAGGATTTTTTATTAACATGATAGTATAAGTGGTAACATGTATGTTCATCACATTCTAAAGGGCTTAGATCAAGAACTCATAGCTTTATGAATTCAGGTTGGTATAATAAAGGTAGAAACTTGTACATATCAGGTTCAGGCATATGTTCTGCCTGCCTTATTGCATTTCACCAACCTTGAAAATGATAGGACATCCCAAAAACATTTTAAGGTTTTTATTTTTTGTTGTTTTTGTTTTTTTGGGTAGCGGGGGACGGGGTTTCGCTCTTGTTGCCCAGGCTGGAGTGCAGTGGTGCGATCTTGGCTCACTGCAACCTCCACCTCCCAGGTTCAAGTGATTCTCCTGCCTCAGCCTCCCGAGTAGCTGGGATTACAGGCGCCCGCCACCATGCCTTGCTAATTTTTTGTATTTTTAGCAGAGACAGGGTTTCACCATGTTGGCCAGGCTGGTCTCGAATTCCTGACCTCAGGTGATCCACCCACCTTGGCCCCCCAAAGTGCTGGGATTACAGGCATGAGCCACCACGCCTGGCCACATTTTCAGTTTTTTTTCCCAGATATTGTGGCATGTAACTTTACATTGAAATAAAAGCTATATTTTTTTGTTGTTGTTGTGGTTGTTTGTACCTACATCTTCTTAGCCCCTTGTACCTTTCATGTTGACACTGTAAGTCTGGGCACTAAAACCTAAGGACTTCCATGTTGTCATTGACTCTAATCTAGTTAGCGTTGCTACTCTATGCTTCTAGCTTTGATGATTAATTCATTTATATAAACGTTACTGAACTTACTAAGGCCTTCCTAGCAAAGCTCTAATTATTGTAAGATTCCATTTGTCAGAGTTGAGAGGAATAAAGAAGTTTTGAGACTCATGGTAACTTTAGAAGATAGTATCATGAAATTATCTGATTTGAATCATTGAGAAAAGCCAGCCAACTCCTTATTTTAACTACCTTGGGTATAGGAGTATGTGCTTTGAGAATGTGTACATTAATTTTTTGCACATTATCAAGAATATAAATAATTCCAGATGCTAAAGAAATTTAGGGATTATCCGTTACTGCCTAGTTTATAGGCTCTGTAAAATTGAATAGATAAGGGAATTAACAAAGACTCTGACTTTTAAAATAAGAGTTACTATGACTTTATTTTAGATGTCAGTCTTATTAATATATCTGAGATGTGAATAAAATCAAGAATATGAATAATGATAGGATTTGTGGCTGCCTTCGTTCTCTCTAGTAGGTGGTCTTGGCACAGGCAGCCTGACTGGTATAGGAACTGGTGCTCTTGGACTCCCTGCAGTGAATAACGACCCTTTTGTACAGAGGAAACTGGGCACCTCTGGACTGAATCAGCCTACATTCCAGCAGAGTAAGATGAAACCTTGTAAGTGGTAGTGTTGTCTGTGGTTGTGAAGTGTGACTGATAAAAATGTTTAGTTGTATGTCTCATTTGTGTTAGTAGGGCCATGTGTTGATGTGCCTCCTAGACCAATGGGAATAAATTCACAAATTTGAATTATTAAAATAAAAGAGGTATCACTCCTTCCCAGAACAAAGTCATGGTTAATAAGAGGCTGCATCCTGAGGATGTTTATCCAAAAAGTAAGAAGTAGGTATGATAAAGAGAAATTAATATGTGGTAGATATATGAATGTAACTCTTGTATTTAACCTAAACATGTGTTGAGTTTTTTTTAAAGCAAGTCAGGAGTGACAAGGACAATTTCAGATTTCTGTTTCCAATTTTTGTTTCACCTCCTTAGTAATTTTTTATGCTAACTAAACTCATAGAAGTCATCTTTATAAATCCATAGGTATAATTGACTGAAGTCCTTGTCATTGGGACTGCATAGTCATGACACGAGGTTGAAAGTATTCCAGCTGACTTGATAACATTAGTGTGAAAGGCTTGTCTGAATGTTATGTTTTGTAGCATGCTTTGTGTTTACATCAGTCTTTCATGCACATGCATGATAATTCTTATATGTTAAATGTGATTTTTATTATGAAGTGTTAAAGATTTGTTAACCTAATGAGGTTGTATTAAGGGTAAGTGCGTTATGAGTTTGAACCAAGTTAACTTTTGTGTTAATAAGTCCTGATGAAGATAATACTAACGTAGAATTATGGAAGGCACTTTGTTAAGGATCTTTTATGTCTACCCTAGCACACATTAATACTGAAACTTGACTGCTTAATACCTTTTCTGGTTTTTTTATATTTCCCTTAAAGTTAGAGCTATAATAGTCTCTGGCTGGCTGTGTTTTATGGGGAAGTGGAGGAAGGGCTTAAATGCCCACTGATTCCTTTTTTGTTTCCAACAGCGGACTTGTCTCAGGTGTGGCCAGAGGCAAACCAGCACTTTAGTAAAGAGATAGATGATGAAGCAAACAGCTATTTCCAGCGAATATATAATCATCCACCACATCCAACCATGTCTGTTGATGAGGTGAGTGTCTAGGATGATCTAATTGTTTATTGTTTAGGCCAGTCTTAAATAAATGTCCTTTTCAGTGTTTTTAGAAATGCAGCTCAAAGTGCTCTGATATAGCGGTTTGTGTTTTGAAACCTTAATATTTGTCTCAAGCTCTTTTGGTAAATGGTCTACTTAATAGTCTTTTGTCAAGCATATTTGAGAAAGGCTCTTAGTAATTGTTTCCTTTATGTGTGTGTTGTTTTTGCCTTGCTTTTCCAGGTATTAGAAATGCTGCAGAGATTTAAAGACTCTACTATAAAGAGGGAACGAGAAGTATTTAACTGTATGCTAAGGAACTTGTTTGAAGAATATCGTTTTTTTCCCCAGTATCCTGATAAAGAGTTACATATAACAGCCTGCCTGTTTGGTGGTATAATTGAGAAAGGACTGGTCACTTACATGGCACTAGGTCTGGCTCTACGATATGTTCTTGAAGCCTTACGCAAGCCTTTTGGATCCAAAATGTATTATTTCGGGATTGCTGCACTAGATAGATTTAAAAACAGGTAAGTGGATAGGTTTCCTATGAAGGATCTCTTCCCTGACCCCGCACACAGGGTCTTAACTCTCACCCAGGCTGGAGTGCAGTGGCGAGATCTCGGCTCACTGCAGCCTTGACCTCGCAGGCTCAAGTGATTATCCCACTTCAGCCTCCTGAGTAGCTGGGACCACAGGTGCATACCACCATTCCCAGCCTTTTGTAATTTTTGTACAGACAGCGTTTCGCCACGTTACTCATTCTGGTCTCAAACTCCCGCCTCGGCCTCTGAAAGTGCTGGGATTATAGATGTGAGCCACTGTGCCTGGCCTGAAGCTTTTTTTTTTTTCTTTGAGATGGAGTCTTGCTCTGTCCCCCAGGCTGGAGTGCAGTGGCGCAATCTGGGTCCACTGCAGCTTCCACCTCCTGAGTTCAAGCGATTCTCCTGCCTCAGCCTCCTGAGTAGCTGGGATTACAGACGCGTGCCACTGCACCCAGCTAATTTTTGTATTTTTAGTAGAGACAGGGTTCTACCATGTTGGCCAGGCTGGTCTTGAACTCCTGACCTCGGGTGATCCACCCGCCTCGGCCTCCCAGAGTGCCGGGATTATAGGTGTGAGCCACTAGGCCCAGCCAAAGCTTCTCTTTTTTAATATAAGTGGTAGGAAAACTAAAATGAGAACAGAGGTTTTTTGGTTGGTTATTTATGAGGTATACTTCATACAGTAGAAGTCTTCCCTTTTAGGTGTATAGTTCTTTGAATTTTGACAAATTTATACAGTTGTGTAACTACCACCACAATCAAGATACAGAATATTTTGGAACTCCTGGCCTCAAGTGATCTTCCTGCCTCCCAAAGTGATGGGATTATAGGCATAAACTACCATGCCTGGCTGATGCAGAATATTTTCATTATCTCCCAAGAGGTTTCCTTGTTTCCCTTTGTAGTTAGTCCCCTTCCCTGACTCCCAATCTCTGATAATCTGTAAAGTGTTTCTAGAATGCCGTTTACACGGAGTCATACAAATATGTAGCTTTTTGAGACTTATGTTACTACATGTTTCAGTAGTTTTTTTTTTAATAGCTGTGTAGTATTCTACTATATGAGTTGACTACAAATTATTTTTCCATTCGTATGTTGGTGAAAATTTGAATTGTTTCCAGATAAGTGGCTCATTTTAATCTATTTTTAAGTAAAATATAGCCTTTAAAAATCAAAGGTAGTGCATTTTCTGATGTAAATCCAGTGAAAAGCATAAGTATTTTCTCCTTCTATTTTTGTTTTCTTCCCTTTGACATTTTCTTCAAATAAGTTATTCATAGGTAAGATGGGGAAAATGACATAGATTAGCATTTGGACAAAAACATTTTGTTAGTGCTGCTTCTGTTCTGACATGAAATGATGGTAGAATGATTTTGTTGGCAGATTGAAGGACTATCCCCAGTATTGTCAGCATTTGGCTTCTATCAGTCACTTTATGCAATTTCCACATCATTTACAGGAGGTAAGTTCCCTCTGTCCCTAAAACCCAAATAGCTATGTAGTATTTGGAGGGTTTAATATTTTGGCTTTTTTTTGTAGACTTGATAGTAATGGCATTAAGATTTCTTAATAATTGGCATGATATAGGTATACATATCTTTTGTTGAGGTTGCTCATTTTTGTGGCCTTACAAGAGAACATGAAAAAATAATCATTCTTGGATTATCGTTTCTAAGTAGCAGGCTTACTTCAAAAACTTTTTACTCATTCTTTTAACCTGATAATGCAATTGAAGAATAAACAGTTTTGCTAAGAGAATCTTTATCTTAGATAAAGTACAGACACCCTGCCTGATGCTAAAAGGGAATTGGAGTGGGAATCTTGTGTTTAAAAATCTGAAATTTTTGAGTTAATATGAGCCAAAACTGTTACACATGACTTAGATCATGTTTATTAAAAATACAGGCTTCTTACCACCTCCTTAGATTCCTTTGAGGTGTGGTTTTTGGTTTTTTTTTTTTTTGGGAGATGGAATCTTGCTCTGTTGCTCAGGCTAGAGTGAGGCAATCTTGGCTCACTGCAACATCTTCCTCCCGGGTTCAAGCGATTCTCCCACCTCAGCTTCCTGAGTAGCTGCGATTACAGGCACCTGCCATCATGCCTGGCTAATTTTTGTATTTTTGTAGAGACGAGGTTTCAACATGTTGGCCAGGCTGGTCTTGAACTCCTGACCTCAGGCGATCCACCCACTTCTGCCCTGCAAAGTGCTGGGATTACAGGTGTGAGCCACTGTGCCTGCCTGAGATGCTTATTTAAAAGGAGTCAGTCCCTGGGAAAATATACCTAGGGAATATACATTTTAAAAACCATTTTGTATGATTGTTGTTATTACTGAAATTTGAGAAGCATTGTTTCAGTGACTGATTTGAGGTTAATTGGTAAGCATTATCTATACCTTTGTCTTGGTTTTGGTCAACATCAGTTTATACAGAACAGGAAAGTTGGTTAATTGACTTTATTTTTAACATGCAGTAGGCAGCTTTATAAGAAATCTTATTTTAAGGAATCAGGAAGATCAGAATTTGAACCTACTTGATATTCTGTATTTTAATTTAGTTCAGTGCTCTCTACCTCATCCTTCTAGGTTTATTAGGAGGGCAGGGTTATTGTAATGACTTAATCTCTGGGAATGTGGAGTATATTCATTCAGGTGAATGGATTGAGACAAATTAAGAGACAGGAATATGGAGCTTGAAAGACTTGGAGAAAGAGTGAGATGGCAGGGGAGTGATCACTCAAAACTAGTCCCTAGCACCCACTGTAGCAAGATAGCGAGAGAGAGAGAGATCATCACTTTCTGTACTTTATCAGCATAAAGGGCTATACTTTCTTCTGAGACTCTCTTTCCTACTTTAGAAATATCCCTCTAAAAATAAAGCTGTTGTATACCTAATTGGTAGGTTTAGTTCTGCTAGGTAAGGACTGTTGAAATAGCTTCAGGATCCTTATCTCATCACTCTAAATTGTGTGGGGATGGGCTATGTAAAATGAGTTTTTTTTTGTAATAACAGCTTTATTGAGATAATAACTCATACTACCATGGTTTTTGTTTTGTTTTTTAAGGCCTTTGGTTTCTCATTGCTGCCTAATTAGAAAAGAGATGAGTTTATTGTATGAATTATTAAGACTTTTAAAGTTTGCATTTTTTAAGGAGTTTAAAGGCATTTATATGCAGATATCTGGGGCTGCTACTTTAGAAGTTGTTTTGCCGTAGTTTTCTGATAAATACTAAGATTTTATCGCTGAAGGAGTTCATGGAATCTACTTATGTATTAGTGCCAGGGTGTGGGGCAAAGAGTATGGGAGCTAGATGAACCAAAAGAGCACTCAGACATGTTTTTTACCCTCTCAGAAAAGAGGGACATATAATCCAGACTTAGCAATTAAGGTTAACTCTTTTTCCTCTCCCTATCCTTTTAGTATATTGAGTATGGACAGCAGTCTAGAGATCCTCCTGTGAAAATGCAAGGCTCTATCACAACCCCTGGAAGTATTGCACTGGCTCAGGCCCAGGCTCAGGCCCAGGTTCCAGCAAAAGCTCCTCTTGCCGGTCAAGTTAGCACTATGGTAACCACCTCAACAACCACCACTGTTGCTAAAACGGTTACAGTCACCAGGCCAACTGGAGTCAGCTTTAAGAAAGATGTGCCAGTAAGCAGATCTATCTTTTTTCTCTTCCAGGATTTATGATTATATTGTAATATATCAGTGGTGAACATGTATTAGAATTTTATCATAACACATGCCTACTAAAAAAGATATAAAAGACCAACATTTCTTCCTTTGTATCTCCCATCCTTATATTTCCCAGAGGCAAACATATTAATAGTTCACTATTCTTGCCCACATTTCTAATACACAATCATACCATGTGTATTTTTTAACACTAAATCTGTATACATTATTGGATTTTTTTCAGGGAAGCATTTCAACTTATTTGCCTTATGTACTTTATTTTTTTTTTAGCCTTCTATTAATACTACAAATATAGATACGTTGCTTGTGGCCACAGATCAAACTGAGAGAATTGTGGAACCCCCAGAAAATATCCAGGAGAAAATTGCTTTTATTTTCAATAATCTCTCACAGTCAAATATGACACAAAAGGTGAGCATGCTGTCATAGTTTATAAATGCCTTCTTTTTTCCTTAATGGATTAAAGGATATATAGTTGACCCTTTTACATACTCACTTTAAAGGTAGAGGTAATAAACTCAAAGGGAATATGTATATTTAACTAGTGGTTTTGGTAGACATTAAATAGTACCGGTTTTTAAGGTTTTGTTTTGCAGCGAGTTATAGGCTTTTTGAAATAAGCTTAATGGTCTCATGGTGATAGAAAGTTTCATTTGTGCTAGTCATTAGTCATAACTCATTTTCTCCCAGAGACTATTCAGAGTACTTATTACAACCTAATAACTGAGGCAGACTTTGTGAAAAGCATAAAGAAAGCATAAAGAATGAATGCTACTGGCCCCTCAGATTACGTGGTAAGACAGTATAATTGACCCTTGAGCAACATGGGGGTTAGAGTTGCCAATCCTGTATGTAGCCAAATCCTGTTATAACTTTTTACTTCCCCAGAACTTAACTATTAACAGCCTACTGTTTTTGTCTGCCATGCAGAAGCCTTACTGTGATAAAACAAATAGTTGATTAACACCTATCTTATATGCATATAATACTGTATTCTTAGAATAAAATAAACTAGGAAAACTATGAAGGAAAATTATAAGGAAATTTACTATCTGGTAAGTGGAAATGGATCATCATACAGGTCTTTATATTTAATAGGCTGAGGAGGAGAAGAGGAGGTCTTGGTGTCTCCAAGGTAGTGAGGTATTAATAGAAGAAAATCTACATTTAATTTTACTCTGTGTAGTTCAAATCCTTGTTCAAGGGTCAACTGTACTTGGAAACGCCAGAGTTAGCTAAGGATTCCAGTAGATGGAAATTTAGGAAAACATAGTTCTGGAATTTTCTCCATTCTTGGTTACACTGTAGGTCTGTTAATGGCAGCTTGTAGATTAGTAATTTATGTGGAGTTGGGGGACTACATGTTTTATAATTTTAAAGCTGCAAATAACCATAGATGTTTCAGTCCCAATCACTTATGGGTTGGGTTGAGTTGTCATTGACTATGGAATTGAACATACTTTTCTTCATAGCATCTATCTGGTGTGAAGGAAAGTCATTCTTTAGCATCTAGTTAGTTTTGCAAGGAGCCGTGTGCTGTATAGTATAGAAACCAGATGTTATTTTATCATAGTGTAATTCTGTGCTTCCCATGTCATATTGACCGGCTAGGTTGAAGAGCTAAAGGAAACGGTCAAAGAAGAATTTATGCCTTGGGTTTCACAGTATCTGGTTATGAAGAGAGTCAGTATTGAGCCAAACTTTCATAGCCTGTATTCAAACTTTCTTGATACGCTGAAGAATCCTGAATTTAACAAGATGGTTCTGAATGAGACCTACAGAAACATTAAAGTAAGAGTTGGTTCTTATATTTTCTTTAATTATTGCTTTGAATTTGGAAGTATTTGATTATATAGGTAGGATTTTTGCTATTTTTCCATATATATTGTCAATATTAGGTACCTCTGGAAATTGCTGTAGATTTTGTTTCTTATATGGAACTAAATTTTATGCAGAACTTAAATTTATAGGCATACCCTGTGCCTTTTCTTTGAAAGTAACCACTATTATGAATTGTTTTTGTCATGCCATGCATGATTTTAGAACTTTACCATTGTTATACATAAACAGCATAGTATTGGTTAGCATATTCTGTATGGTGTCACCCTCTGTACATCCTTTTCATTTTTTTTTCACTTGCTTTTTTTTCTCCCCTGGATATTATTCATGATAATGATAATGCTCTTTGCTGCAGCCCCCCCCCGCCCTTTTTTTTTTATTTTTTTGAGACGTGGTCTCACTCTGTTGCCTAGGCTGGAGTGCAGTGGTGTGATCTCGGCCCACTGCAGCCTCCACCTCCCAGGTTCAAGCAGTTCTCTTACTTCAGCCTCCCTAGTAGCTGGGATTATAGGTGTACCGCCATGCCCAGCTAATTTTTGTATTTTTAGTAGAGATGGGGTTTCATCATATTGGCCAGGCTGGTCCCGAACTCCTGACCGCAGGTGATCCACCCTCCTCGGCCTCCCAAAGTTCTGGGATTACAGGCATGAGCCACTGTGCCCAGCCAGTCCTCTTTTTAAAAAACAGAAAAATATAGTCGTGTAGAAAACCATTGTATGGGTTTGTATTGCTGCTGGGCATTTGTGTTGTTAATCACTTAAACTATTATAAACAATACTGTCCTGAATGTTTTCATTTGTATCTTGTGGTATTCAAGTGCCAGACATCTTTAGACTCTAAATCTGTTTGTGGAATAGCTGTTGTCTAGGAGTCTGTGCAGTTTAAGGTCAAATTCTACTGAGCTGAGGCTTATTCAACAAAATTCAAGTATTTTAATTTCTAAACCATCATTTATTTCTTAGGAGGAAAAACTTCTAGAACCAGCATACAGCTGTGGTCATTCTTTGCTCAATAACTTGGGTCGTTGGCTTAGGAACCAGCACTATATTTAAACCTGTGGATGGGAATATTCCCCATTCTTGGTTACGCTGTAGTGCAAAAGAATTCCTGGCTCTCTGTTGCACAGCTGACTTGTGCCATTCTGCTGTTGCTGTATAGAGTTAAGGAACATGGCTCTATTTCGTTTTTATTATCTGATAGCAAGGGTGGTTGGGATACATAAAAGTTTCCACATACTCCGTAGCAAAGTTTCAAGACCTTGTTTTTTAAACAGAAGTTTAAATATAGCCCTAAATCAAGAGGTACCACAGAGTAGATGGGTGTATACATGTGTGCATACCTGCAGCCAAAACACTCTCCTATGTTAGTTCTGTCCCCCTTAGAAAAACAGTAACTAGAGAATCAATTAAATGGTTTGGGTTTTTTAGAAATTTGAAAAGAAGTATATAAACATTATTATACTGTATCTCAGAAAGTTATCTTAGTTGGCTGCAGAGATTTGTTAATGACCTGGATATACTGAAGATTGCAATAGGAGGCTAATTTGATTATATTACTTTGTATGCTTGCTGCCTTTAAGGACTTAAGCATGGCTGTCATCCTCATTTAAATTAATTTAGCACTTCAAAACAGCTTTGTAGTTAGGTCTCTGCTTTAAACCTAGCTAAGGTTTTCAGAGTTGAAAATACTTTTCTAGGGGAGGATAGCTGGCACATAACTTTGTGTTCTTTTTGAATTTTGTACAATGTGTTTGTACCTATTTTGAAAAAGTGTAAAGACTTCTTAAAGGTAAAAATAGCACTGTTGAATCATGAACACAGCAAAATGATACTGATAATGATAAACAGAGTAATTCTACTTTGGGGCCTGTTCTTAGAAATGATGACTTGTCTTTGGGATAGGATAATGGAATTCTCAAATACTTAGTTGAGTTTTCTTTCATAAGCTCATTCTCATATCTTTCTTAATCTTACACTATTTCAGGTGCTCCTGACCTCTGATAAAGCTGCGGCCAATTTCTCAGATCGTTCTTTGCTGAAGAACTTGGGACATTGGCTAGGAATGATCACATTAGCTAAAAACAAACCCATCTTACACACTGTGAGTTTCACCTAATTGTGTACAAATTGAGAATCTTCAGCACATTATGATTACAAGTATTGGCTGTTTGGAGCTATTTAATGATTATTGGGGTTTTGTAAGATTTTGGCCCACGTTTTGAGTTGTTAACCCCTTATTGTAAGGCAAGGACTAGACATGTTGATTCCTGTTTTGGGGATAAGCTTGGCAAAATACTTTTCTTCGGTTATGTTATACCATTTTGGGGGGTATATTCCCAGCTTTTGAAAGTATTTTTCTTATTCTAGGACTTGGATGTGAAATCATTGCTGCTAGAGGCTTACGTTAAAGGACAACAAGAATTGCTCTATGTAGTGCCGTTTGTTGCCAAAGTCTTAGAATCTAGCATTCGTAGTGTGGTGAGTAGATTTTAATATTTTATTTATAGCTAATTTCTAAACATTGTTTTGTTTTAGCATGAGGTCAAGAAATTATATTCTTAGTTCCTGTGAGGTAAAGCTAGTTAAGTCTGTTTTCCTCTATGGCACTTGGATTTCCAATTTGAGAGGCTGGGTGAAATAGGAAAGATTGTAATGGTTGGCTTTGGTTTTTGGTTTTTTGTTTTGTTTTGTTTTTGAAATATGATAAAGGTGAGAAGGCTAGTGGTTTTGTTATGGCTACACAGGTATAAGTGTTTAACTATGTTTAACTATTTTTGGTTATTTTTTAATCCTTGTTTTTTGTTGTTTATTTATTTGACTCCCCTCACTCTCTTATGTTGTATTGAATTGTTTTAAATAATCCAAATTAAAGGGCACCTTTTGGGCCAGCTTAACATAATAGCTTTTCTTTAGGTTTTTAGGCCACCAAACCCTTGGACAATGGCAATTATGAATGTATTAGCTGAGCTACATCAGGAGCATGACTTAAAGGTAATTTACTGCTTCTTGTCCTCTGGAACATTCTTTGCCTTCACATTATTAAAACTTACAGTGAAGGCAGGGTATTTTGGGGAAGTACTATAATAACTGAAAGTAGAGTATATTATGAATAAAACTAAAGTTTTCTTTTAAAAATTCTAATCCAACTCTGGAACTGTGCAGTTAAACTTGAAGTTTGAAATTGAGGTTCTCTGCAAGAACCTTGCATTAGACATCAATGAGCTAAAACCTGGAAACCTCCTAAAGGATAAAGATCGCCTGAAGAATTTAGATGAGCAACTCTCTGCTCCAAAGAAAGATGTCAAGCAGCCAGAAGAACTCCCTCCCATCACAACCACAAGTAAGTGTGCTAATTAGTCAAAGAAGGCTTCTGTTAGCCAGGATATTATCTTAAATGGTACATGTCCACGTATATAGCAAACTATAATTTCCCACATAATGTAGTGGTGAAACTTTGTATACGTTTTGGTGAGCCTTCTAATTAATCCCCAGATAAACCTAGGAACAGGCTAGGTTGAAAACATACATCTGTAATATAGACTAAGTTTGTAGGACTTGGACCTGACAATGTGGCATAGCTGCTCAGTTGATTTCTGTGCTGTAGGGCACTGCCACTGACATAGTTTAACATACTTCGTGTATATCTCTGTTATAATAACAGAATTTCCCTTTCAGGGTGGGAAAAATAGGACCTGCTATATCCTTCCTTCCTCTCCCAATTTAATTAGTTTAATTAGATAATGACCACTTAATAATATTAAGCTAATTTTATAATAAAGTCAACAAATGTACTTTTTAAATCTTTTTATTACTTGACATTTAGCAACTTCTACCACACCAGCTACCAACACCACTTGTACAGCCACGGTTCCACCACAGCCACAGTACAGCTACCATGACATCAATGTCTATTCCCTTGCGGGCTTGGCACCACACATTACTCTAAATCCAACAGTAAGTAAACACTGCTCCATGTTCCCAGCTTCTAGTTTGTGATAAGGTAAACTTTGTTTGGTCACCTTTTCTTCATCTCTTTGCCCTTCCCTCTGGATTCCTAGGTTGTAGAGTTTGTCAGAGAGGATGGAGATCTAGAACTCCTGTGTAGTTCAGTTGGGATTTTTCTTCTTCCCTTAAGAAATAGAGCGACTAGATGTTAGTTATATTGGTTCCTCATATCCAAACCCATGATACTAAAATTTAGCTGGCAATAAAATCACAATCTCCAGGAATTCCTTACACAGAGTAAAAGATGCTTAATGTATACCATAGCTTTGTATTTTCTTTATCTTGTCACTTTAGCCTTTTGCAGTAAGCCATTTCTTCCAGCCGAAGGCTGGAAATGAGCTGATTGTGCGTGTGTATACAGTTTCTAGGCTAAGATCTTGAAGTACTACGACTTAGCACTTTGAGTTATGTTGTTGTGGCCTGGTTCCAGAAGGAGGTCTGATATAATATGGTCATGTAAGATGACCTCTGATCAATCCTTTTTCCTTTACTTAGTATTTGCTTTGTACATTCAAGGGGACATTTTATTGTTATCTTTAGTCTTTTATTCTACTTAACAGAATATATAATACAGAATCAGGTGAGTGGAGTTTTCATTGTCCTTACTTTTTAGAAACTGAAAATGTTCACAAATACAGGAGTAACATTAATACATTGAACTTTTTATTAAAAGGAATTGAAAGGGTATCAGAGAAATCATTTTATCTTTGTCCCCCCCATCCCCACTTCTATAGACATGGTACTTAGTTTTAGAGGGGCGGAGTGAGAGGCAGTGGGACACCTAGATCCAGAAATTGTGATTCATCTTTAGAATACTCACAGTGTTCTGAACACTATTATATGCTAGTTTAATTTTTTTTTTTTTAATTCAACAAGTTAAAGGGACCAAGTAAGTTTTGGGGCATAATTTACACCTGCAATAAAAGATTAGAAACAGCCTTTCAAGTGAAGCCAAACACTTCAGTGGGCACTGTAAAATGCTCACTATTCTGATGAATTAATTTTAATATTAATAGTTTTTGTAAGAAGTCTTTTTTCTATAAACTTGATTCTTTTTACATTTTCCCAAGCTAGTGGAGAAGTTGCTTTCTTTTAAGAGCACTTGAGCCACAAATTTTAAATAAGCCAGCAGTGTGTCTTTAAGTAGTTAATGCATATTATAACTAACAGCTTGTCCAGTAAACTTGGATTTTAAAAAAAGACATCTATTATTGTGTATCACAGGGTATACTGAATACTTTTCCCTGTATGGAGCCCAGTTTCTGTTACCTGAATTTTCCATTGGTTAACTTTAAGTAGAAACTGGTAGTTTTTGGTTAATCTTGATTTACAAAATCATGAATGTGATTGCCAGTAGGAATTAGATTGTCTTATTTAAACAAGGTGTTGACTTTGTCCTCCCCAACCCCCCAGATTCCCTTGTTTCAGGCCCATCCACAGTTGAAGCAGTGTGTGCGTCAGGCAATTGAACGGGCTGTCCAGGAGCTGGTCCATCCTGTGGTGGATCGATCAATTAAGATTGCCATGACTACTTGTGAGCAAATAGTCAGGAAGGATTTTGCCCTGGATTCGGAGGAATCTCGAATGCGAATAGCAGCTCATCACATGATGCGTAACTTGACAGCTGGAATGGCTATGATTACATGCAGGGAACCTTTGCTCATGAGCATATCTACCAACCTAAAAAACAGTTTTGCCTCAGCCCTTCGTGTAAGTTGGCTATTTCCTTGGTATAGGTACAAAACGTATTACTGCTTGTCTGTAATAATTTTTTTCTTTGCCTATATACGGCACTGGGCATTACCACTTCTTAATAATCACCATATTTTTTGATGTCTTCCATCATTTTAGATTGTAATTCTGTGAGGCAAAGCATCATGTCTGTTTTTTTTTTTTTTTTTTTTTTTTTTGCTGTTATATCCTCAACACAATGTTTGACAGATAGTAGATACCCAAATATTTGTTGGTTTAAATAAATTAAGATTTAAAAAGGAAATGTGATATCTAACAATCTCATTTCTGTTAACCAGGAAGGATGAAAGCTGTTTGAGAAGGCTGATACAAAATGACTTAAAGTGATGTTGCATGTGCACACACTTTTCAAATAATGCACTTACTAGTTTTGAGTCTCAGATATCATGGTTAATAATTCAGGTATCATGATTAATAACTTGTTTACTGCTTTAATGATTTTTTTTGGTTGTTTTTTTGCCTTTTTTTTTAAATGTTTGTTTCATGAGACAGGGTCTCACTCTGTAGCTTAGGCTAGAGTGCAGTGGTGCAGTCTTGGCTCACTGCATCCTCTGCCTCTGAGGTTCAACTGATTCTCATGCTTCAGCCTCCCAAGTAGCTGGGATTACAGGCATGTGCTACCACGCCCCACTAATTTATGTATTTTTTTAGTAGAGAATTGGCTTCACCATGTTGGCTAGGCTGGTCTCGAACTCCTGGCCTCAAGTGATCTACCTGCCTCGGCCTCCCAAAGTGCTAGGATTACAGGTGTGAGCCACCACGTCTGGCCTGCTTTACTGATTTTAAGGCATGTTCACAATAAACTGATAAGGTGTCTAGGATATTTTTGTCTTACAAGTGAGGAAGCTGTTAAAGACTGTTTCAAGATCACAGCTTACTCATAAGTAGAGTCAGAACTTAAAATGCATTTGCCAAATGCACTGCATTTTCTACTATCCTGTCTGTCCACATCAACTTTCAAGTCTTTTTCCTTCTATTCCCCCCCACCGCCCCCCCCCCCCCACCTCCATTAATAGACTGCTTCCCCACAACAAAGGGAAATGATGGATCAGGCAGCTGCTCAATTAGCTCAGGACAATTGTGAGTTGGCTTGCTGTTTTATTCAGAAGACTGCAGTAGAAAAAGCAGGCCCTGAGATGGACAAGAGATTAGCAACTGTAAGTGTTTAGAATTTGCCTTTTAAGATTTTCTTTTTTAATTTAGGGAAGTGCCTTATAACAAGAACCTCAGTGACTTTTTTTGTTTGCAGGAATTTGAGCTGAGAAAACATGCTAGGCAAGAAGGACGCAGATACTGTGATCCTGTTGTTTTAACATATCAAGCCGAACGGATGCCAGAGCAAATCAGGCTGAAAGTGAGAATTGGGGCTCTGTCTCTCAAGTCCTGTCTTTGTTTTATTTTTAATGTTGTTGTTGATTGAACTCCTTACTGGAATTAGGACAGCAGGGTTAAATGTTGTTTATGAGAAAACATCTTAACTTGATAGCATTTCACTTAATGGCTGCCTGTGGAGCAGGTATGGAAATAGCTCTAAATTCCCTTGCTCCTCCAAAGTTGTTGAAGTGTTACTACTCTAAAGAGTTCATGTGCCTGCTAGTTTTCATGTTTCCCAACTTGGGCTTCTCACATTAATGGTTGCTTATGGTTCCCAATGAGACAGTGAGAAATCTGATAATATTTACCAGCTTCAAGGGAGAATTGCACTGGCATCGTCCCATGTGAGGCATTTTCCAAGAGAAACTCTCAGTTAATTTATAAATGAGGTGACTCTTAGCAGGATTCAGGGAAATAAGAAGCCCTCTTCTGAACTGCATTTGTGTGTGCATGCGTGCTTAATCATGCTGTTATATGTTGTAATGACTCTTGTGTCCCTGAGCTTACCCACCTGCAGACTTTCCACATTCAAAACAGTTTATTTTGATGATTGAGTGAATTCTGTCAAAATAGGTTTTCTTCTTTCAAGGTTGGTGGTGTGGACCCAAAGCAGTTGGCTGTTTACGAAGAGTTTGCACGCAATGTTCCTGGCTTCTTGCCTACAAATGACTTAAGTCAGCCCACAGGATTTTTAGCCCAGCCCATGAAGGTAAATGTGTTTTAGATTAAATTGAGTGTTTGCCAATTAATTTAAATGTTTTTGACATTGAATATATGTTTTTGACTTGCTTCCTGGGAGAATAATTTACAGGGAGAAAAACACCTATAGTTTTTGAGTTGTAGGTATTCTTTGTGTCAATTAAGTATGACATACAGGGGATTAAAGAAAAATTGACGTGGCTGTGGGTGATTTAACTTTAATGTTCAGCCTAATTGGAATTTGCATGGTAACATAACTTCTGGTTTTTTATTTTTATTTTTAAATTTTATTATTTATTTTTTTGAGACAGGGTCTTTCTCTGTCACCCAGGCTGGAGTGCAATGGCACGATCTCAGCTCATTGCAACCTCCACCTCCCAGGCTCAAGCAATCCTCCCACCTCAGCCTCCTGAGGAGCTAGGACTACAGGCCTGTGCCACCATGCTCAGCTGATTTTTGTATTTTTTATAAAGATGGGGTTTTGCCATGTTGCCCAGACTAGACTCAAACTCCTGACCTCAAGTGATCGCCTACCTTGGCCTCCCAAAGTGCTGGGATTACAGGCCTGAGCCATTGTGCCCAGCCTTCCCATTTTTTAAATAAAAGAATTTTCTAAAATTTTCAAAGGTGTTTACAGAAAACTTGGAAATATAGGGAAAAACATTTTCCCCCAAACCAGTTGATAGTAAGTTGCTGACCTGATACCCCCATCACTCCTGAATCCTTTGGTTTGTATTTCTTAAAAAACCTTTTTCCTGTGTGACCATGGTACAACCATTAAGGTCAGAAATGAATACTAATACCTTACTCCATCTAATTCATAGACCTCATTCAGGTTTCACCAAGTATCCCAATATAGTAAAAGAACTGTTTTAGAATCACACATTTCTTCAGTTGTCATATTTTTAAAGTCTCCCTCAGTTCTAGCTGGTGTAGGTAACTCAGTTTTTCCTCATCTTTCATGACCATAACACTTCTGAAGATCATAGGCTGTTCTCTAAATGGCTTGATTTGTTTGTCCAGTGTATTCTCATGACTAGATTCAGGTAATGTGTTTTTAAAAATAGGAATAGCTCAGAAGTAATGCTGTATTCTTATTCTATCCTATCAGGCTTTGACAGTTGGACTGAATACTATATTTTTCATGGTTTGAAACACTTACTTTCTTAGGATATAGAGGGCTTAGTAGATGGTACAAGTGGTGCTGCCCTCAGTCTGTCCCATTGTTACTAATGCTCTCTTCTATCACTTGATTATGCTGCTGTCTGCCAGGTTTTCCTCTCTCAAATGAAACACCTCTTCCCTTATGCCTGCCTTGTACTGCGCCACTTGATGGTATTAATTCTGAATAGCTCAGGAACAAGGAAGAGGCCTTCCATGTTTGAATGTAAAAATAAGAAAAAGGGAGTAAACATACTAATAGACCTCTATTTGATACATGTGTCAATAAGAAACCTTAACATTCTTTTGTCTCTTGTTGGTTGTTTCCTTCTCTAAAACAGCAAGCTTGGGCAACAGATGATGTAGCTCAGATTTATGATAAGTGTATTACAGAACTGGAGCAGCATCTACATGCCATCCCACCAACGTTGGCCATGAACCCTCAAGCTCAGGCTCTTCGAAGTCTCTTGGAGGTTGTAGTTTTATCTCGAAACTCTCGGGATGCCATAGCTGCTCTTGGATTGCTCCAAAAGGTTGGTTCTTAAGCTATTACTTTTAGAAAATGCTAGGTGTGTAAACATTTATTGACATGCACCACCATCTACATATTTATGCAGTTACGCTTAAGATTTCATAATATAAATCAAGTACCCTGTCAGGCTTGAGTGCAGTGATGTGATCATGGGCTCAAGTGAGCCTCCCACATCACCCTCTCAAGTAGCTGGGATTACAGGTGTGCACTGCCAAGCCAAGCTAATTTTTAATTTTTTTGTAGAGACAGGTCTTGCTTTGTTGCCCAGGTTGTTCTCAATCTCCTGGGCTCAAGTGGCCCTCCCTCCTGAGCCTCCCAAAGCGTTGGGATTATAGGACATGAGCCACTGAGCCCAGCTGCCCTTTAGATTTTGAGGGACAAGTTGATCCAATAATTTGGATCCGGGTAGGTAGGGAGCCCTGGGTTTTAACTATAGCAGAGTCGTTTATGACGATGAAGAGCACAGAATGAACTTAAATCAGATAGAATTTAGAGTGTATGTGATAGGCAACTGAAAGGGATGTTTGGAGAGTGGAAAGGACAGGGAGGCTTTGGAAGGTATTTGGTACTTGGCATTGAGATTTGGTTTCTGGCTGTGATAGTTGGGCCAAGCACTGTATTTTTCATGGTTTTGAACACTTTCTTTCTCCCATAGGCTGTAGAGGGCTTACTAGATGCCACAAGTGGTGCTGATGCTGACCTTCTGCTGCGCTACAGGGAATGCCACCTCTTGGTCCTAAAAGCTCTGCAGGATGGCCGGGCATATGGGTCTCCATGGTGCAACAAACAGATCACAAGGTCAGTAGCCATCTTCGAAAAGTAGTGAGTATTGGACTGCGACTGCCTTTTGACATAGATAGTACTGTTTATGTCCAGGGGTTTCCCTTTTTTCTAGTAGGTAGGTCGGACACTTGGACTTCCTACTTCTGAGGAGTGAGAATTGTTAAGTAGTTGTTTTCCATCTGGTCTCTACCTTCTCCCCATGTTGGATATAGAAAACCAGTACCTTGTTTTGGGGAATATATTGTAGGTCATTGTTTTAAAAGGTTTCAGTGATTTCTCAGAAGTGGTATTCATGTATAAATATTTTAATGTCTTAAATGGAATCCTCTGTATCCTAGGATTTGAAAGGAGAGCCTGGGCTATCTGTTCTATTTCATTACTGGCTGTTTTTAAATTTGGACACTGATTTGCAGTTGAATCTCAAGGCATTCTTAATTTGGAGCAAATTTCCATTGAGTAAAATGGGCACTTTATACAGTATGGTTAAGCCTATATGAGTAAAGATATTCAACCTTTTCTAGGTGCCTAATTGAATGTCGGGATGAATATAAATATAATGTGGAGGCTGTGGAGCTGCTAATTCGCAATCATTTGGTTAATATGCAGCAGTATGATCTTCACCTAGCGCAGGTATGGAAGGAATTTACTTGCATGGACAAAAGGACTCAGGGAAGTATGTTTGCTCTTAAGTGTTTTCCCTCTTACATTGTGTTTTCTGTGTTGCCAGTCAATGGAGAATGGCTTAAACTACATGGCTGTGGCATTTGCTATGCAGTTGGTAAAAATCCTGCTGGTGGATGAAAGGAGTGTTGCTCATGTTACTGAGGCAGATCTGTTCCACACCATTGAAACCCTCATGAGGATTAATGCTCATTCCAGAGGCAATGCTCCAGAAGGGTGAGGATGAAATGCTTTGAGATCCCTGTGCATTTAGTAGTCTCCTAATATCTTTAGGAATGAATATGCAGACTTACTAACATTACTTGTTATAACTGCTTTACCAGCCACATATGGATGGGTAGCTTTGGTAAGAGCTAATATTGTCACTTGAATTATGAAAGCTTAATTGACTGCCAAGTCTTCTTGGCACAGAGCAGTACATACGGTACCAGACTTAGTGTCAGAGTCCTGTGTTTAAGCCCTGGTCATGCCACTTAAAAGCTTTCTGATTTTAGGCAAATTGACTTACCCTCCTTAAACCTATTCTTTATAGAAAATGGAAATAATTTCTCAAAGAACTATTGGAAATCAAGAGAAGTACCGTAAAGAAACCATGGTACATAGTAGGCAAGCAGTGAATATTTGTTGACTCTGAACATCAGCTTCATTTAAATGAACACGTTTTTTGGGCAAGGAGTAGCTTAACTGAGGGCAGTTGTTTGCATGTTGTGTGCTCATGAGCAAGCGGATAAGAGACTAAGTATAGTTTTGTTTCAGTGTGGAAGTGGTAAAGCGAAGTGGTAAACCACTCTTGTGGTTGCTGTTAAATAAGTAAACCATACATCCATATGTCTGTAAAATCACAACTACGAGGAGACTGATTTTCACCCTGAATTTATTGTACTAGATTGCCCCAGCTGATGGAAGTAGTGCGATCCAACTATGAAGCAATGATTGATCGTGCTCATGGAGGCCCAAACTTTATGATGCATTCTGGGATCTCTCAAGCCTCAGAGTATGATGACCCTCCAGGCCTGAGGGAGAAGGCAGAGTATCTTCTGAGGGAATGGGTGAATCTCTACCATTCAGCAGCAGCTGGCCGTGACAGTACCAAAGCTTTCTCTGCGTTTGTTGGACAGGTAGAGCTTTTGGAAAGAAAGGTGCTTTTTATTCAACATAAGTAGGGTGTGATGCCTCCAGTAGTAAAGCTCAGTATTATGTACATGTGGTCAGACAGTTACCTCCATACTCATGCAAATCCAAACTGTCATCATTATATGGTTAAATTACAGCCTGTTTTCTCATGGTTGATCACTAAGCAATAAAGGCAACATTCCCTCCCACTGTTGGTTCTCTATATTCCATTTCAGTTGTCACAGCTACAAACTGCAATGGGTCAGATAATGAATAATGAAACTACCAAATGTATTTTTACTAGCACTGATGGGACCGTGGACTAATAAATATGTAAAATTCTCACAGTAGCCCACATTAAAAAAAAATGACAAAAATGCTTATTTAAATGGTAGAGTGTTTTATTGTATTTTCTAATTTAAATATCTACCTAAACATAGTGACATGTTCCTTTGGAAAATACTTTCCAGTATTTTCATTAGATTTGATGCAAGTTGGACTTTGACTTAAAAGTGTTAGGAACAAAGCTCCTAACTGAAAATCAAGTTTGGCAGGAATGTTTGTGAATAGGATGAACAGGAAAAATGTGGGAACCAAGCCATAGTACCATTTAGCATTCTGTTTTTGATTATCACTGGTTGCTTTCGGCGACTGTGAGGGAATCAGACACAATAAGTCCATGTGTCCTAATTATAATATAACTTGGCAAGAGTGGTACTTTTCCTGAATTGACCTTGGAATTTCCTTTATTAGAACTGTTGTAATTTTTTTTCAGGGTGAGTTGTCTGCTTACTTCTGTAGATTGACCATTATATTTCTTCAAACTGAACCCAAAACTTTTAGGTATATTGCTAAAGAAAGATTACAGCCGGGCGCGGTGGCTCACGCCTGTAATCCCAGCACTTTGGGAGGCCGAGGCGGGCGGATCACGAGGTCAGGAGATCGAGACCATCCTGGCTAACATGGTGAAACCCCGTCTCCACTAAAAAATACAAAAAATTAGCCGGGCGAGGTGGCGGTCGCCTGTAGTCCCAGCTACGCGGGAGGCTGAGGCAGGAGAATGGCGTGAACCCCGGGGGGCGGAGCCTGCGGTGAGCCGAGATCGCGCCACTGCACTCCAGCCTGGGTGAAAGAGCGAGACTCCGTCTCACAAAAAAAAAAAAAAAAAAAAGGAAAAAAAAAAAAAAAAAGAAAGATTACAAATTAGGTCTCTTTCTTCAAATTAATGACAATTGAATGTGGAAGAGCTGACTTCAATTCTAGAAGTTATTTGAAATTAGGTTTACTTTTCGGCCAGGCACTGTGGCTCACGTCTGTAATCCCAGCATTTTGGGAGGCCGAGGCAGGCGGATCACGAGGTCTGGAGATGGAGACCATCCTGGCTAACACAGTGAAACCCTGTCTCTATTAAAAATACAAAGAAATTAGCCGGGTATGGTGGCGGGTGCCTGTAGTCCCGGCTACTCGGGAGGCTGAGGCAGGAGAATGGCGTGAACCCGGGAGGTGGAGCTTACAGTGAGCCGAGATGGCGCCACTGCACTCCAGCCTGGGCAACAGAGCGAGACTCCGTCTCCAAAAAAAAAAGAAAAAAGAAATTAGGTTTGCTTTTCAAAATGAATGTTACTCAGTAAATCATACTGAGTATATTTCTCCCCTAAAAGAACCCAGGGAATTACAAAGCATACCCTACCGAAAAGCCATTACTGCATGTTAATAGTCTGATTTATAATTTGAATGGAAGAAATTGGAATCCATTGGTCTTTCTGATCATTGCTGTTTCATGGGTATGGATGTGGCACCTGTCTCAGCCCTTCCTGCTGGCTTATTTGCTCTCATTTCATCTTTCTCTTGAAAAAGATAGTGTATTATACTTTTCTGTGCTGTTTTGTATCCTTTTAAAAATTCTTTCCTTCTTGTGCTCCTCCTTGACCATAGTACTCTGTCCTAATATTCCTCACTCTCTGTTAGTTTTACAGATACCAGTGTAGACAAAAAGTCCCTTTG
The DNA here is from genome assembly GCF_028878055.3 of Symphalangus syndactylus. Taxonomy (NCBI): domain Eukaryota; kingdom Metazoa; phylum Chordata; class Mammalia; order Primates; family Hylobatidae; genus Symphalangus; species Symphalangus syndactylus. Next base: position 35,255,632 of record NC_072433.2, read on the forward strand.
CCATGCTGGCATTCTGTCCCAGCAGGGTACAGTATTATCGTAGTCTAACCAATTCAGTTGTCTTTACTGCTTATCAGGGACAGTTAAGTTGTTTCAAAAATTTCAAGATAACCTTGAAGTTTTTTTTTCTGAACTTGGTTTCTTTGTTTAGTAAGTAGTGACCTGTTCTTCCTCTGTAGCCTTAATGCGTATTTCACTGTTGTCTTTTTTTGTTTGTTTATTTTAAAAGGTTGAGGGGAACTAGCCAAATAACATTCCCACTGCTTCACTTCTAGTTCATATGTCATATAGTTTCTAATTTTTCCTTTCTTTTAAATAAACTTGTGTTTCCCACATTATTTTAACTTAACATAACATTTTATTACATTAAAATACCTAGATCCGATTTGTATTTCCATTTGGTACTTACCTATTTTACAAATTATTGATTTTTCTGGGAGTAGCTTGTTGGAGTTTTAAAATCTTTGTTATTGGCTAATTCAGTTTGAGGAAATTATCTTTAGATCCTTCAGAAGTACCTTAAATTCTGTGAGAAAGTAAAATATATGCAATTTAGTCTTCTCCTTCGAGTCCACAATGTCTTAGCATGACTTATAGTTACTAACAGTTTGTTTTATTTGCATGGTTAATTTTCCACATTATTTGGTGGGGACCTACTGTTCAAAATTGCCATGATAATCTGTCAGTTTCCATCTTCCTTGTTCTACATTAAACTTAAAACTGGAGGAATTCTGTCATGGCACCTTAATGGGAAAATAATTCTGATAATACATTTATTACAATGTAAGAATTAGAAATATGACAGTAGGAACAAATGAGAATATCTCTTAAGCCTGAAAATTAAAGGTATATGAAGTTTATTTGTGTGTTATCTCATTTGTCTTTATTTTTTGTTCCCGTGGTAGATGCACCAGCAAGGAATACTGAAGACCGATGATCTCATAACAAGGTTCTTTCGTCTGTGTACTGAAATGTGTGTTGAAATCAGTTACCGTGCACAGGCAGAGCAGCAGCACAATCCTGCTGCTAATCCCACCATGATCCGAGCCAAGTGCTATCACAACCTGGATGCCTTTGTTCGACTCATTGCACTGCTCGTGAAACACTCAGGGGAGGCCACCAACACTGTCACAAAGATTAATCTGCTGAACAAGGTCTGAAATCCTTTGTTGCCTTAGTCTTGGTCTACATCAGTGGGGTGTTTTATTTATTTATTTATTTATTTATTTATTTATTTATTTATTTATTTTTATATTGTTTATTTTGAGAGAGTCTCACTCTGCCACCCAGGCTGGAGTGTCTCCGAAGTAGCTGGGAATACAGGCATGAGCCACGATGCCTGAAGCTTTTCTGTTTTTAGTAGAGTCTTACCATGTTGCCCAAGCTGGTCTCAAACTTCTGGCCTCGAGTGATCCACCTGCCTTGGCTTCCCATAGTGCTGGGATTACAGGCATGAACCACCATGCCCGGCCTCATCAGTGGTTTCTTTGAGACAGAGACTCGCTCTGTCACCCAGGCTGGAGTGCAGTGGTGCAATCTCGTCTCACTGCAAACTCCGCCTCCTAGGTTCACACCATTCTACCTCAGCCTCGTGAGTAGCTGGGACTACAGGCACTCGCTACCATGCCTGGCTAATTTTTTTTGTATTTTTTGTTTTATGTTGTTTTGAGACGGAGTCTCACTCTGTCACCCAGGCTGGAGTACAGTGGCAGGACCTCGGCTCACTGCAAGCTCTGCCTCCCGGATTCACGCCATTCTCCTGCCTCAGCCTCCCGAGTAGCTGGGACTACAGGCACCCACCACTGTGCCTGGCTAATTTTTTGTATTTTTAGTAGAGACAGGGTTTCACCGTGTTAGCCAGGATGGTCTCGATCTCCCGACCTCATGATCCGCCCGCCTCAGCCTCCCAAAGTGCTGGGATTATAGGCGTGAGCCACCGAGCCCGGTCACATCAGTGGTTCTTAACCCTATTGGGTCCCTCAAGTGACCCGCCTGCCTCGACTTCCGAAAGTGCTGGGATTACAGGCATGAGCCATCATGCCTGGCCACATAAGTGGTTCTTAACCCTATTGAGGCCAACCGTTCCCCGAAACATTTTGTTAATGCCTCTTTTCTGTCCTGAAATTAAATTTGTAAATAATATGTAAACATACCCGCTCAGTCTTAGAATATAGTGCCTTAACCGAAATACAAAAAAGAGACCATAATGTATTTCAGTATGTTAATGCTTGGTAGTATGAATTTGCCCCATACACAGAATCCCTGTGAGTGGGTGGCTAGAAGTGCCCCCTGCTGATAGATTGGCAATTCAAGTACATGAGTGATATTAGTCATTGGCTTGATTTACACAGTGGAGTTCCTAGAAATTTGAATGTTAAAACAGTGCAAAAATATGTGTAAAAATGGACTTTGATTTTGGATTTGGGAAATTAGAGATGTGTTCTTCAAGCCCCTCACTGTTCAGTGGGCAAGTCAAGTGGAATGGGATCTCTGCAGCCTAACAGCTTTCCTGGCCCCTGCCTACTAAATGCCAAGACAGGCGTAAGTCATTCCCACATGTCAGCTTCATGTCAGACCAGACAAATTAGATTGTTCTATTGTGTTAACATGGTGAAATGTGAGGGGTTTTGCTGATTTCTAGAGCTGAAGAAAAACCATTGGGCATTTGTGGAGAATATTCAGGTGTGGTCCAAGGATGTTGAAATTCAAAGAAACACAAAACACTAAAGGCGGAGTCAGACCAATTTATGGCCCTATCGGCTGCCAGCATGTAATTTTGTATTCAAATTGTATATATGCTTTCCTTTAATGTTGGGTTTAAGAATGCAAAGTTTAAAAAGCATGACATCAAAGTGGTGAGTGGATTATCTGAATGATTTACAAGCTCTGATTTGTGTTTTATGTAGGTCCTTGGTATAGTAGTGGGAGTTCTCCTTCAGGATCATGATGTTCGTCAGAGTGAATTTCAGCAGCTTCCCTACCATCGAATTTTTATCATGCTTCTCTTGGAACTCAATGCACCTGAACATGTGTTGGAAACCATTAATTTCCAGACACTTACAGCTTTCTGGTGAGTATTGTGTTTGTGATTTTGTGTCAAGGTTTGCTGGATTAATGTAGTAAAATTTTGGGAGTAGAACTCTTGAGCATTTTGAGCCTACATTCATGTGCTGTTCACTGTATTTAAGTTGGACTGTGCTTCTGACTGAGGTTTTTCTTCTTTCAGCAATACATTCCACATCTTGAGGCCTACCAAAGCTCCTGGCTTTGTATATGCCTGGCTTGAACTGATTTCCCATCGGATATTTATTGCAAGAATGCTGGCACATACGCCACAGCAGAAGGTGTGGCTGCAGTTTATCTCCTGTAGATGAAGACTATAACTACCTGGGCTTATTTATTAGCATTGCCTATATATTTCTGTTAGTCATTTAGTAGTAATTGTACTTCTTCCAAACTTAGTTGGGAATGCTATTTAGTGTTCACTCAAGTCAAGTGCTTGACTGCCTCTGCCTGAAAGCCATTCCTCAGTGATTAGGTGTTGCTGCTTCAACTCAGTTGTGGGCCACCTGTGTCAGTCTCTCAAGTTTTTTTTATTGTTTTTTCCTTTCTTTTAAAATGTTTTGCTTCTTTATACATAGGAATGATTTATTTTACATATTTGTCAGTTAAGGGTTTTTTTGGGGGGTAAGGGTGTTGTTTTTAAAGCTGAAATCTATGTGTGCCCTCAAACATCTGAATAAATCTCTGGGTAACAGGGCTCTGGAGCTTGTTGGTTTTACAGACTCACTTTAAATGCTGAAGGCTCTCAAACTAAGGTTGAGGACTACTGGGCTATGTTATTTTGAAGGATTATGATCAAGTTCTATTTAAGAGTTCTTTATCTAATTGGTAATACAACACAGTTAACATGATAAGTTTTTTTCCTCCCATCTTGGAATTAAATTGGCAAATGAGTACTGCAGAAAGTACCATTCTTTGGCCCCTCAGATCAGAAGAAATGTGACTGCTATGTAATGGAGTGAACTTGACAAAGAAGGTGAAATAGCTCTTAAATGAAGTTTTGTTTGGCGGAGAAGGGCATTCTAGGAGGAAGGAACACAACATATTAAATACAATTATCCAAGAATTGATTGAACATAATTGGTATAGTTGGGGGAGGGTGAGCAGGCTGATATTGGCTGAAAGTAGAGAATTCATGCCATGGACTCAACAAGGTTATTTGCGAAGAGTTGAGGAGTTGGAAGAGAGAAAGGAAATGGCTGAGACTTAATAAGGAATTAAGAAAACACATTTCTAGTTGTAAGTTTCTGCAGTTGAGTGTTTTGTGTTCTATCAGAAGTTTACTCCTCTCCCTTTTTAAATTTTGCTACAGGTACACAGGGACCATTATGTCTTGAAATCTCTGGAGCCAGTTTTTTTTCAAATATTATTTCCCACTATCTCCATAATAACTTGATCCTTTTTAATCTTTTTAATGCCAATCTTTTTTCTTTTTTTTGAGACGGAGTTTTGCTCTTGTCCAGGCTGGAGTGCAGTGCTGCGACCTCGGCTCACTGCAACCCCTGCCTCCCGGGTTGAAGCAATTCTCGGGCCTCAGCCTCTGGAGTAGCTGGGATTACAGGCGCCCACCACCTCGCCTGGCTAATTTTTTTGTATTTTTAGTTGAGACAGGATTTCAACATGTTGGCCAGGCTGGTCTTGAACTCCTGACTTGAAGTGATCCACCGGCCTTGGCCTCCCAGAGTGCTGGGATTACAGTTGTCAACCACTGTGCCTGGCCTTTAATGCCAGTCTTTAGTAGAGGTACTTAACATTAGTATTCTCTACTTATATTAGCATGAAGAAGATAAGTCAGTGTAGCTGCTTAGGCGACTTGTAGTGGCTGAAAAACAGCTGAGTATAATTATGACTCATGTACATTTCTTTCTTTCAGGGGTGGCCTATGTATGCACAGCTACTGATTGATTTATTCAAATATTTAGCGCCTTTCCTTAGAAATGTGGAACTCACCAAACCTATGCAAATCCTCTACAAGGTAATTAACTTGGACTTATTATAAATTAAAATAACTGAGATCTTAAGAAAATACACTTTAGGAATCTGAGGCCTTTTTTTGTTAAGCCTTTGAGGCATGACATACATTCAGAAAAGTGTAAAAAATCAAGTGTACTTGCATAACCAGCACCCAAATTGTACAGTGTTTGTGTATGTTCAGCTGTAGAAGATACTACAGTTTTACAAAGCGTTTGTACCAGTTTACACTTTTAAACAGCACAGAGGAGTTACTGGTTTTCCCACATCTTCATCTTGCCATACCTGGTATTATCTGTTTTTCATTTTAGCCATTTTGGCAGTTGTACTGTGAGATCTCATTGTGGATTTAATTTTGTTGGTGATTTATCTTTTTTTTTTTTTTTTTTTTTTGAGACAGTGTCTCACTCTGAAAGCCAGGCTGTAGTGCAGTGGCGTGCTCAGCTTACTGCAACCTCTGCCTCCCAGGTTCAAGTGATTCTTGTGCCTCAGTCTCCCTAGTAGCAGAGACTACAGGCATGTGCCACCACGCCTGGCTAATTTTTTGTATTTTTAGTAGACATGGGGGATCTCATCACATTGGCTACGCTCGTCTCAAACTCCTGACCTTAAGTGATCAGTCCGCCTCAGCCTCCTGAAGTGCTGGGATTACAGGCGTGAGCCACTGCACCCAGCCTTCTTGATGATTTCTTAATGAGGTTTTCATGTGTAGATCAGCCATGGATATCACATTTTTGTGATGCTCCTCTTCCAGTCTTTTGGCTGTTGTTTGTATTTTTATTTATTAAATAATTCTTTATATGTTTTAAATACAAGCCCTTTGTTACTATATATTCAAACATCTCCCACTCTCACAGCTTGCCCTTTTACTCCCTTAAAGGAAGGGGGAGGTGTCTTTTGAGGATCAGAAGCTTTAAGATTTATTGTAGTCAAAATTGCAGATTTTTAAACTTTTATTAAAAGTTGCTTTTTGTGACTTGTGTAGGAAATCTTTGCATGTCTCAATGTGCTAAGGTGTTCTATTTTCCACCTATCTGAATTGTCAGATTTATGAGCATAAAATCGTTTAATGTTCTGAAACTATTTTTTATGACTGTAGGATCTGTAATGTCATTCCTGACATTAATAATTTTTGTTTTCTCTGTCAGCCTTGGTTAGGGTTTATCAATTTATTTTTTCTAATAACTAACTTGGGCCTTGATTTTCTCCCTTTTCAGTACTTTAAAAAATTTATTATATGCTTTTACTCTACTTTCTTTGGTTTTCATTAGTTCTTTTTTTTTTTTAGCTTCTGGAGATAGATGCTTACATCATTGTATCTTTATTTTTTGTCCAGTCTCCTCTTCTAGCATATTCATTTCAGCCTGTAAACTCTTGATGCCTAGTTTTTCATGATACCTAAATGGAAATATTTGATAAATCATCTGTGATAATGTTAATTAAAGCCTAAAACTTTTTAAGAAATGTTACTAAAGTATACTTTATTATTTTGGGGGGGTGGGGGGCTTAAGTTATAATAGGAAAACGTTACTGCATTTTCCTTAGTGTGGAAATATTTTTCTTGTTTTTTAAAAATAGGGCACTTTAAGAGTGCTGCTGGTTCTTTTGCATGATTTCCCAGAGTTCCTTTGTGATTACCATTATGGGTTCTGTGATGTGATCCCACCTAATTGTATCCAGTTAAGAAATTTGATCTTGAGTGCCTTTCCAAGAAACATGAGGCTCCCCGACCCATTCACTCCTAATCTAAAGGTAAGGTTCCAACTAGTTAAAGGAAAACTTATGTCTTAATATTTCAGTCCTTTCTCTGATAAGTAGACTGTTCAACACTTCCCTACCCAACATAACATGCACACTGTTAGTTAAGGGTACTCTTTAAAGGAAATAATAATGTTATTAAGCCTGATATAGGATATGATATTGTTGCTATTGCTGTTGCTGGTGAATATTGGTTCACAGCATTTTTCTAGTTGCTAGTTTTCTTATTAATTTTGATATTAAATTTAGCTCTATTTACAGAACCACAGCTTAGGTGTTGGGGCAATCATTTGCTGGGTGTGCCCCATCATGGCAAAGAACTGCAGAACAAACAGACCTTTGTAATCTTTTTCTTTTTTTGAGGCAGAGTCTTACTCTGTGACCCAGGCTGGAGTGCAGTGGTGCAGTCTCGGCTTACTGCAACCTCCCCTTCGCTGGTTCAAGCTATTATCCCGCCCCAGTCTCCCAAGTAGCTGGGATTACAGGCACGTTCCACCACGCCTGGCTAACTTTTTGTATGTGTTTAGTAGAGATGGGGTTTCGCCATGTTGGCCAGGTTGGTTTTGAGCTCCTCACCTCAAGTAATCTTCCTGCCTCAGCCTCCCAAAGTGCTGGGATTACAGGTGTGAGCCACCGCGCCCTGCCATAGTCTCCGTATTTCACAGTTTTGTGTGTCTGTGCGCTTGTGCAGTTGTTCCTTGGTCCCTTGCTATTCTTGGAGGATTGGTTCTAGGACCCACTGGGACACTGAATTTTAAATATGCTTAAGTCCTGTATGTAAAGTGACATATAACCTTTGCATATCCCCTTAAATGACATCTGTATTGCTTATGATACCTAATGTAGTGTAATGCTATTATGGAAATAACTATTTTAAACTATACTAATAACTTTAAAATTTGTGTTTTTTATTGTTGTATTATTATTATTAATTTGTATTTATTTATTTATTTATTTTTGAGACGGAGTCTCACTCTGTCACCCAGGCTGGAGTGCAGTGGTGCAATCTCGGCTCACTGCAACTTCTGCCTCCTGGGGTCCAGTGATTCTCCTGCCTCACCTCCGAAGTAGCTGGTACTACAGGTGCCCACCACCATGCCCGGCTAATTTTTTTTTGTATTTTTACAAAAAACGAGTTTTTCTTTGTTTTTACAAAAAACGGGGTTTCACTAGTTGGCCAGGCTGGTCTCAAACTCCTCACCTCACGATCTGCCTGCCTTGGCCTCCCAAAGTGCTGGGATTACAGGCCTGAGCCACTGCACCCGGCCTTTATTGTGGTTTTATTTTTTATTGACCCCATCATCTACCTATACCTTCACCCCCCATCTTTTCGATTTGAGGTTAATTAGATATGGAACCTAAGGGTATGGAGAACCCACTGTATTTTTTTAAGTTGTTGGAATAAAGGAGAGAGAGGACCACTTAAAATCTCACCACCCTGACATGGCTACTATAGTTTAAGAGATGGGGGTCTTATTGTGTTGCCCAGGCTGAAGGGCAGTGACTATTCACAGGTGTGAACATAGTGCACTTCAGCCTCAGGCTCCTGTGCTCAAGCCGTCCTCCTGCCTTAGCCTCCAGAGTAGCTGCGACTAGAGGTGCACACCACTAGAAGTGCCCAGCTATAGTTTAAATGTAGTCTCTACTCTTTCTGACACATGCATTTTTTATTTTTTATTTTTTTATTTTTTATTTTTTGAGACGGAGTTTCGTTCTTGTTGCCCAGTCTGGAGTGCAATGGCGCGATCTCTGGCTCACTGCAACCTCCGCCTCCTGGGTTCAAGCGATTCTCCTGCCTCAGCCTCCTGAGCAGCTGGGATTACAGGTACCACACCCAGCTAATTTTGTATTTTTAGTAGAGATGGGGTTTCTCCATGTTGGTCAGAGTGGTCTTGAACTCCCAACCTCAGGTGATCCGCCTGCCTCGGCCTCCCAAAGTGCTGGGTTTACAGGTGTGAGCCATTGCGCCCGGCTTCATTTTTTTTTTTTTTTTTTTTTTTTTTTTTTTTTTTTTTTTTTAAAGGAGTAAGTGTGATGTCTGGTCTTGCTGGGGCTTCTTTTCAAAGACTCTTGGTGAGTGAGGAATCTTATTCCGGATTATTATTTTGAAATCCAAGTCCAGGAAAAATCAGTTAGTTGTGCAAATTAGACCTTTGCCCAAAAGGTGTCTTGCCTCTGGGAAGGAAATACATTACAGAGTGAGAAATTTTTATCATTTTTTACCAAGATTCATCTAAAGAAAGAAAGACTGATTAAAATAATAAAATGTGGCAGCTGTGCTCTTCAAGGCATTTATAGTGTATATAGTTTTAGAAAAACAGTCCCAGTACTTTTTAGCATAGATGTAATTTACTAATAAAAATGACTGTGCTTGTGATTCTTGATTTTATCTGTGGCAGGTGGACATGTTGAGTGAAATTAACATTGCTCCCCGGATTCTCACCAATTTCACTGGAGTAATGCCACCTCAGTTCAAAAAGGATTTGGATTCCTATCTTAAAACTCGATCACCAGTCACTTTTCTGTCTGATCTGCGCAGCAACCTACAGGTTAATTGGTTTGGCTTAAAACTCAGCTATGTCTTCCATATAAAGCACTTTCTATGTATGGTCCTGTGTGTGGTCCATTTGGGAGTTAGTCTTTTATTGTCATTTCCATCAATTGGGTGAGGTTGATTAACTGGATTTATGTATTTTACTAGTTCATTTCATTAGTGATATTTTGCTACAGCTTTGGACAAGACGGCCCTATAAGAGTAGACCACAGACAGTCATTAGCTGTTGGTACTCCTAGGATTTTTCTAAATACCTGGATGCTGATTTACATTTCTCTATAGGATATTTTGGAAAGTTATATATTTACAATCTGTATATGCCATGCAACTACAACTTTCTCTCCAAATCTTTAATTGGCACGGTGCATATTTTGATTTTATAAACTTTACTTTAGAGCTGTGCCTTGAGCTTTGGCTTCCTGAGGGAAATCACATTTCTCTTATTGATACAACCACCTTTGGAGCATCTGTGTATTTGGTAAATAACCTCACGAATTCAAGCAAGTGAATCACAATAAATGTTTGGCCTTTCCATGAAGGTGTAAGAAGGGTTTAGAAATACTGGTGCTAGAATTGGTCCTCTGCAGGAGTAAGCATAAGGAGTTCTGTTTTGCTCATTTTAAGGTATCCAATGAACCTGGGAATCGCTACAACCTCCAGCTCATCAATGCACTGGTGCTCTATGTCGGGACTCAGGCCATTGCGCACATCCACAACAAGGGCAGCACACCTTCAATGAGCACCATCACTCACTCAGCACACATGGATATCTTCCAGAATTTGGCTGTGGACTTGGACACTGAGGGTGAGTGAAGCCTGCCAGTTTTCAGAGTAGCGTTCTCTGTGCTTTTTGCTACAATCTGATCACAAAAATAAAAATGCTTCAAGCCACAATAGTGAAGGAATGTTCTGTCAGTATATTTATTCACAGGTCTAGCCGATTATTTTATCTTTAATTGGACATTATCTGCTCAGTGCAGAAAATCCAAAAAAGCATAAAGGAAAGAATTACCCAGAATCGTGCAGTATCAGTTTTGGTGTATGTGACTGAAGTTTTTTAGTGTGAAAATAAACTTAAAGTCCCTTTAAACATAGCCTCGTTACATTGTTTTGTTAGGCTGCCTTATATAAGCATTTTTATTGGTGCCTGTTTGGCAGGCATCTTGTTAAATGTTCGTGTATAAAGATTAATGAATAGGACTCTACTGTTCTGCAGAAAGCTCACAGTATAACTCCTGTTGCAGGCTGCAGCTTTTCTGCTTGAGCTACATTTCTTTTGGTCCTCTATATTTATCTTATATAATAGAGACCCCAGTTAGGTGCTAACTAGTTGTATAGTCCTGTCCAGTTTTGCATACATATATTTTAGGGGGACACTACTCTTTAACTTGGCTATTGATTCTCGAGAGATGAATTAATGTTGCATATATGCTGCATGCCTATATGTGGGATGGATTTAAGACAGCTTAAATTCAAGATATCACAAAATTGAATACCATCACGTCCAAGAGCTCGGCAATAAAAGGACGGCAGCCTTTAGAGAAACGTGTCACTGTGTCAGACTCACAAACACGAGTAATGTCAAGCAGAGGCAAACAACCAAACCCAATTAAGATAATACTTACTCCAATGTAGTTTAGACTAATCAAAATGTGGGCTGGGTACTCTTAGGGTGTCAAGACCTTTTTAGGAGGGCTGTGAGGTCAAAACCTTTTTTTTTTTGCGATAGAGTCTTGCTCTCTCACCCAGGCTGGAAGGCAGTGGCGCAATATCGGCTCACCATAACTTCTGCCTCAAGGGTTCAAGCGATTCTCCCGCCTCAGCCTCCCGAGGAGCTGGGATTACAGGCACACGCCACCATGCCCAGCTAAATTTTTTGTATTTTTAGTAGAGACGGGGTTTCACCATGTTGGCTACGCTAGTCTTGAACCCCTGACCTCAAGTGATCCACTTGCCTCAGCCTCCCAAAGTGCTGGGATTACAGGCGTGAGCCACCATGCCTGGCCCAAAACTGTTTTCATCATAAGACATTTACATTTTTGGGTCTATTCTGTCATGAGTGTACAGTTGAATTTCTCAGAGGTTACATGAAATATACTGTAACAAGTTGAACACAGAAGCAGAATGAGAATCCAGCTGTCTTTCATTAAGCAAGACTTAAGAGATCTGCAAAATGTAGAAAGACTTAGTGATGAGTGTCACCAGAAAATAGTTCATGTTTCTTATATTAGCATATAGTGGGTCTGTTTTTAAAAATGAATAAATATTTTTAAAATCTAATTTCTAATGTGGAAAATACTGAAATAAAACCCACAGAAATGAGAACTCTTTGGGGTCCTGAGAACCACTGCTTTAAACTAGAGATTAATTTGAAAGCCTCTGTCAGAAACCCAAACCCTAGCCAGTTAGAACTGTCTTCCCATGTTGGCCTTTCAGACTAAGTCCTAAGTCAAGGTTTCTTAATTTCTAGGTCGCTATCTCTTTTTGAATGCAATTGCAAATCAGCTCCGGTACCCAAATAGCCACACTCACTACTTCAGTTGCACCATGCTGTACCTTTTTGCAGAGGCCAATACGGAAGCCATCCAAGAACAGATCACAAGGTAAGAGAGCAGCTTATTTTATTTTATTTTATTTTATTTTTGAGACGGAGTCTCGCTCTGTCGCCCAGGCTGGAGTGCAGTGGTGTGATCTTGGCTCACTGCAAGCTCCACCTCCTGGGTTCCCGCCATTCTCCTGCCTCAGCCTCCCGAGTAGCTGGGACTACAGGCACCCGCCACCACGCCTAGCTAATTTTTTTGTATTTTTTTAGTAGAGATGGGGTTTCACCGTGTTAGCCAGGATAGTCTCGATCTCCTGACCTCGTGATCCACCCGCCTCGGCCTCCCAAAGGGCTGGGATTACAGGCGTGAGCCACTGCGCCCAGCCGAGAACAGCTTATTTTTTAAATGCTTCAAAAGGGTCTCGTTCCTTTCATCTTTTTTTTTTCCTTTTCTCTGTGCTTTCAGTGTTCAGTGCAAATCCGTTTGGTTGGTTTTGTTTTTTTTTTGAGACGGGAGTGTTGCTCTGTCACTCAGTCTGGAGTACAGTGGCGCCATCTTGGCTCACTGCAACCTCCGCCTCCCAGGTTCAAGCAATTCTCGTGCCTTAGCCTCTCAAGTAGCTGGGATTACAGGTGCCTGCCACCACGCCCAGCTAATTTTTGTATTTTAGTAGAGATGGGGTTTCACCATGTTGGCCAGGCTGGTCTTGAACTCCTGACCTCAAGTGATCCACCCACCTCAGCCTCCCAAAGTGCTGGAATTACAGGTGTGAGCCACCGCACCCGGCCTTCAGTGAAAATCTTTTACATGTCCAATAATGTGTTAAATGTGGGATACAATTGTGAGCAAAATGGATGGTTCCTGCCCTCTTAATACTCATTCTGATGGACATGTATCACAAGTAGGGAATTATAAATCGCAATCATGGCTTAAATGAAAAGTAGTTCACTACAAGGCACATTTTGATTAAAGGTCAGGAGTTTCTCTGAGGTGGTGGTGATAACTGGTCCTAAATCATGCAGGCCTATGAAGACTATGTTAAGGAACTTGGACTTTTCCTCATTACCTCTGGGTTGAAAGCAGTAGCAATAACAGGATCATACTTGCATTTTCCTAACAATAGTTAGGAATCTGTTGCCAGACTGCCTAGACTACATGTAGCATTAGAGAGATTGTGATATACACACTTCAAAAATTGGGCCAGACTCTTATAACTTGCTCATTTGCCTAATAGTACCTATGGTGCTAAATATGGTATTCCTTTGATTTGTGTACTAAAATTAATCTTATTGGATGCTTAGATGATGATGTTCCATTTTGTTTATATAAAGCTGCAGTAAGTCTCCTTGGACTTGTAATCTTTGTTATGTTTCATGTACAGTTGGTATGTGAAAGGATATAAAGTTAAGGCAATACGCAATACTTACTGGCATTCAGAAAAATTTTTACCCAGTTTACATGTGAACTAGCAATGTTAGCTTTTTTTTTTTTTTTTTTTTTTTTTGGAGATAGAGTCTCACTTTGCTGCCCAGGCTGGAGTGCAGTGGCTCAATGTCGGCTCACTACAACCTCTGCCTCCTGGGTTCAAGCAATTCTCTGCCCCAGCCTCCCGAGTAGCTGGGATTACAGGCACCCGCCACCACGTCCGGCTAATTTTTTGTATTTTTAGTAGAGACGGGGTTTCACCATCTTGGCCAGGCTGGTCTTGAACTCCTGACCTCGTGATCCACCCGTCTTGGCCTCCCAGAATGCTGGGATTACAGGCGTGAGCCACCGTGCCCAGCCTGCAGTGTTAGAATTCTTAATTCTTATTTTCCATTTCCTTACTTTTCATTGAGAGTGAGCTTGCTTATTTATCTGTTTGAGACAGGGTCTCACTGTTGCCCAGGCTGGAGTGCAGTGGCATGATCTCGGCTCACCGCAACCTCCACCTACCGGGTTCAAACGATTCTCCTGCCTCAGTGTCCAACTGCTGGGATTACAGGCATGTGGCCGTGTCTAATTTTTATATTTGTAGCAGAGACAGGGTTTCACCATGTTGGCCAGGCTGGTCTCGAACTCCTGACCTCAGGTGATCCACCTGCCTCGGCCTCCCAAAGTGCTGGATTACAGGCATGAGCCACTGTGCCCAGCCTGGGAGCTCATTCTGGAAATTACTACTTTCTGTACTAACTTTGTGTGCCATGTACTCTCTGGGCTTTATGTGACTTCCTCTTCCCCATCACCCCTTATCCTGAACAGCTGTGAGGTAGATACCATTATCTGCACTTTACATTAATACTTAGTCTTCTAGGGCTAAGAGCAGGGTTCAAACCCAGGTATTCCAACCCGTGCTGTTTGGAGTATATTAATCCACCTGTCTTTATTAAAGGTGAAAACTTTTGCATGTGGTTCAATAATCAGGGAGAAGTTAAAAAAAAGGTAATGGAAGAATAATCATGAATTTGTATGCTTCTCTGCATTAACTAGCTCTTTCTCCCTTTTTCCAGAGTTCTCTTGGAACGGTTGATTGTAAATAGGCCACATCCTTGGGGTCTTCTTATTACCTTCATTGAGCTGATTAAAAACCCAGCATTTAAGTTCTGGAACCATGAATTTGTACACTGTGCCCCAGAAATCGAAAAGTGAGTTCAAAGTAATTTTTAATTGTCGAGGAATGAGACTGGAGACTGAAAACCGTTTGTCTCTATGTTGGGTCAGCTGAATGAGATGCAAGGTATTGTTAGGCCTCCTCTTTAATCACAGATTTGTAACTGTCTTCATCCTTCAGGTTATTCCAGTCGGTCGCACAGTGCTGCATGGGACAGAAGCAGGCCCAGCAAGTAATGGAAGGGACAGGTGCCAGTTAGACGAAACTGCATCTCTGTTGTACGTGTGTCAGTCTAGAGGTCTCACTGCACCGAGTTCATAAACTGACTGAAGAATCCTTTCAGCTCTTCCTGACTTTCCCAGCCCTTTGGTTTGCGGGTATCTGCCCCAACTACTGTTGGGATCAGCCTCCTGTCTTATGTGGGCACGTTCCAAAGTTTAAATGCATTTTTTTGACTCTTGGCCAAAATTTAGAAGATGCTGTGAATATCATTTTGAACTTATGTAAATACATGAAAGAGAAAACCTTTGTCTGGAACTTCTTGGCTTTGTGCAAGCTGTGTCCAAGGCAAGTACATAAACTGGTACCTTGTAATAAAGAGGCAGCTGATGCCATGCACTTGTCTGAGGGCATAGCTCCATGTCTTCTGACATTCCTGGTGTCCCAAAGAATGGCAAAAAGCCAGTTTGAATATTGTGTAACTTATTTTTTTAATGTGGACAGGGGACCTTGAAAATCACTGTTATTAAAAATGTGGATGTGCTAGAATTGGATATGCCCAGGAACATGGGAAGGGCTCACTATTGGAATCCCATGAGTTTCTGTTTTGTCTCTACCCAAACGTATTCCAAAGCTGACTGCATTTGCACCATCTTATTTCTTTTGGGGATTATACACCTCAGCCGCGTGAGATGGGGGTCAGCTCTTTATATAAAGGGAAACCAGACCAGGCCTAAAGCCCACCTCCTACCCTCACCCCCACAATCCTCTCCTGAAACTTAAAAACAGTGGGAATATAGGAAAGGGAACTAAATCTCATTAATTGTTCTCCCCCAATTGTTCTCCCCCATTACCCCACTGAATGGCCATACAGGTCAAGCTGAATAATGACAAAAAGTTGAAAGGACCAATACAGCCCCTTTTATAAGGATTTTGAATGTTTTGCAAATGTATTGGTCCCTGTGTTGTATTTTGTAGCCTTTTCCCGGGCTTCAGCTCCTACTTCTTGTATGTGTATGCATACTGTAGCTAACCATTAAAGTCATGACACACACGAGTCCACTGTGCCTTTCTCAGTAGCAGCAGCCAGTGCTGGTGGTGAGGAGGAAAAGTGGACAATCTGGCCTTGCAGACCTTGGGGCCATGGGGAACCACCAACCTCTTGCTGAATGATAGGTCATTCCCACTACTAAAGCTGGCATGTTTAAGGAAATTGTATTTTTCTTCCTATTTCAACACTGGAAAATTGCTGGAGCAGGTTTATCTGGTTAAGCTGAGTTTTAAATGCCCAGTTTTAATATCCTTTACCCCCAGGTTTTTTGTTTTTTTTTTTAAAAGAAAATGAGTAGATAACTATTTTAAAACTTAACCCATTTAAAATTTGCCTTACCTATCATGACTGTCAAGTTTTACGGCCAATGTTTTATGGCCAGAGAGCACAAAACAGTTCAAAATTAAATAACTGAAGTCCTCCTTGAGTGATGTCTTAGGGTTTATTCCCTGAGGGGTGGTTTGTGCCATCTAGATTGAACTTCGGGTAACTGATCGAGTGCCAGTTAGACAGCTTATTAAATCCAGTCTTTTAAATAAAGGGTAAGTGACTTCCTGAAACTAGACTTGGATTTAAACCAGGGTCTACCTCCGAAGTCTGTTATTAAATGGTGAAACACAACAAGACCTATTACTACCATATTTCCACTGGCTTTGGTTAAAACTGGGAACAAAATAGCTGTAACATGCTTTAAGTAACAATTAGCAGTGATTCCCAAGTCTGCTGTTCTCAATCCTAAAACACATCACCCTTACCTCAGTTAATCCTAGCACACCACCTTTGCTACTTTTCCTCTTGGTGTTTAATAAGAAAAAGATGCCCAATTTTCCTCTTTTTCAAACATCAATGAGTATTAGCTTAAAATAAAGTTCTTACTGCTGTTCCTTCAGGGAACAGGGAAACTGCTAACTTGTCAGTTCCAACAACTGATGTAAGATCATCTTCTGACCATAGCGAACCTGTAAGGCTTGCTGTTCCCTCCAGCTGAGTTTGGCATAGACTTCCTTATTACTGAGTAAACCTTGGTCAGTTTTTAAGTCTGTGGCATAGGTCTGCAAAGTCAGTAGAACACTGCTTCGAAGCAGCTGTCTCCACGATGGTTTGAGCTTGGGAATATCTGTGATCATCAGGCTGCCCTCTTCCCTTTTATCATCTCCCCCTCCATCCTGGTCTTTAAGCTCTCTGAACTCCTCAGCAGGCATGCACAGTACCTAGAAGCAACCACAGAGCTCTTTAATTAGGATATACTACTTTTGTACTTCTGAAATGATTCAGGAGACTAAACCTATCTTAGCATTTATTAAAAATCCCACATTTCCTCTCTCATCTTCTAGCTATTTTGCTTTAAATATTTAGATTATCAGCATTAAGTGGCCATTTTCAGCCCTTTACCTTTAGTGTGGTGGTCAGCTCCTCTTCAGTCAGCACCTCCTCCCTCCCTATCACAAAGGCTCCCTCTTCCCCTACCATCTCCAGTTTGCATAGGAAATCCCAGCGCTCATACACTAGGAGCCTTTCAGCTTCAGTTTTTGTTCCTGTAGATGAAATAGCAATGTGAAAGTCTCAGTACACCCAAGGGTTCATTTCTTTAGTCTACCACCCAGTCTACAAAGTCAACTGCTATTTAGCAAAGCTGTTTAACCTGAGGCGTGGGTACAGACACACCATCAGTGTCAAATTATTGAGTTAATGATACACTCACCCTGTAATGCTGCCTCACGAACTGTCACCATCTGAATGTCAGCTGTGTCATCTGTGTTGTCAGGATATGGTTCAACAAAACCGTACATATGAATCAGTTGCCAGTTAGCCATTTGCCCATAAGTGTTGAAAATCTCATGGCCTTTAGGAATGGGCTGAGTGGCTACCATCCGAAGACAATTCTGAGGTGAAAGGGAGAAGCTGGGGCCATGCCTTTCACGGGCCAGCCCCATGAAGATTATTTCCACTTAAGAAGAGCCTTCAGCAGGTGTAGTTCAGCCATGGGACTGATGCTGTTAACTACCAAAGTTCTACCTTTAGTTCCTGTTAGACCCTAAACTGTGAAACAAAAAAGGGTTAGGCTAACTTTAAAAGGCCAGCTTCATGTTTTAACTGGGTGGATTTCTGCACAGTCCTCTTCAGCACTTAAAAAGTTGCTAGCTTTAAAAATGAAATTTTTGGCCGGGCGTGGTGGTTCACACCTGTAATCCCAGCACTTTGGGAGGCCAAAGTGGGTGGATCACCTGAGATCAGGAGTTCAAGACCAGCCTGGCCAACATGGCAAAACCCCGTCCCTACTAAAAAATACAAAAATTACCCGGGCATGGTGGCAGGGGCATGTAATTCCAGCTACTCGGGAGGCTGAGGCAGGGAGAATTGCTTGAACCCAGGAGGCGGAAGTTGCAGTGAACCGAGATCAGGCCACTGCACTCCAGCCTGGGCGACACAGCGAGACGACTCCTCGGGGGGTGGGCGGGGGGAATGAAACTTTCACAGATCAAAGTGGGACAGGAAAATGGAGGCAAGGATTAAGAAATAACCATACTTACTAATTTCTGATCCTATAAATGTGTCATCTTTTCAGGCTACTTTCTATATAGAACAGAGCTGGTATAAACACAGCTTTATACCAGTTCTAGGATCGTCTTAGACCTCTGGCCTGTGAATGTCCTCATCCCTCCAAAACACGGAGGCTATCACTGTTCCAGGCTGCTATCCGCAGAGCCACACACAGTCTGGGCTCACTGATGTGATCAGCCAGAAGGGAATGAAGCATGGCTATGCAGACCACCCAAACTCTAGCACTAAATAAATGATGGTAGAATAGTTTATCAGAGGATTAACCACAACTTACTTTGAGGACTTTAAAATGTTTCGCATTCAAACAATTCTACAGTAACTAAAAGGACATACAGGAAGAGCTGATTTCACTTACTCATTTTGTAGCACTAGTAAGAGAATGGAGCCTAAGACACAATGGCTTGAATTATGCTCAATCAGTGCACCAATAAGAACTCCACTCACCGCAGAGTATTCTAGATTGGCATTGTGATTGGCTAAGTGGTTCAGTATGTCTGCAGCAGGCACCATCACGGGGGAGTTGGGCTCCTTTTCATCCTCTTCTTCCTCCAGTGGTTCCTGAAAGCTGCCATTGACAGAACCTGGCTAAGGCCCTGTCTTGGGTGAGGGACTGGGGATGGATTTCACTGTTTTTCCCCTTTTGTCCCTCTATAGAGTTCTAAAGAAAAGGGTTCCGTCCTCAGAGGCCCCACCCACTGACCTGTAGGCCATCACAAGGGCCACAAGCTGGTGGTAGAGTTCTAGGGAGCGAACCCTGAGGCTGAAGAGATCGGGGTGGGCTTCCATGAAGGGCAGCACGATGGACTGGTACTCGCTGCAGATGTTGGCCAAATCCTTCTCCACGGCCTCGGGTACGCCTGTGCCCTGCAGCAGGCACCGGCGCTCCTCCTCTGGCCTGCAGGGACACCCACAGCCAGGTTCCCTTCATTCCTTCACACACTTTACTGGGTAGGACTGGTGCAGGGGCGGGAGGCGGGGAAACTTCTTGCAGCAGGCTACGGTGCAGGCGCTCCCCAACCCCTCCCAAGGCTCTCACCAGAACATCGGGTGCTCCAAGCGGCCCAGCTCGGGCCAGAGCGCAAAGTAGGGCCTCCAGCGTGAGGCCGGGGCCTGCAGCTCGTGGAGCAGCGCCAGCAGCAGTGGCACCCAGCCCGACTGGCTCTGCAGCGCGCCTCGCTCTGAGGGAGACACAGGTGTGAGCGCTCCGGCGCGGCCTCGCGGGCCCGCCCCGCCCCGCCCCAGCGCCCTAGCCCGCCGCCCGTGCCTACCACGCTCCAGCAGGCCGCCGATGGAGCAGGTGTGCTGCGACAGGAGCGCGGCCCGCGGCACCACTAACAGCAGTTCTCCGGCCTGTACGCTCTCCCGGGCCACCATGCCGTAGCCAGCCACCGTGCCCTGCCGGCTGACCGCCACCTGAGCAGGAGGAGGGCTGGTCAGGGTAGCCCGCGCCCCGCCGCGGGTCCTCCGCCCGCCGGCTCGCTCGCTCGCTCACCTTGGGACTCAACTCCAGCCCCACCCGCCGGCACCAGCTCAGGAAGCCGGCCACAGGATCCGGGTCGCCGCCGTCCACGGGCCCCGCCACCTGAGATAAGTGCGCGCAGTGACCAGGCCGGGTCGCCAGAGAACCCGGTGGGAACTGCGAGACCGCGGCGCGCGCGCAGAACGGGCTTTGGGTGGAGGAGGGGACGAGCGGGGAGGGGCACGGGACCCGCGAGAGGGAGCGGAGGGGGCGCAGGCGGACGGTCCTGCGGGCGGAGGAGGGGTGAGACGCGCAGGAGAAGGCTGGACCCCGCGCCCGCCACTCACCCGTGGGCGCTTCGCCTGGGTCGCCATGGTCTAAGAGCGCTCTTCCCCGCGGGCAGGCGCGCCGCGCGGTCACTTCCGGCGTCTCTGGCCCCGCCCCGGCGCCGGAACCACGTGGTGCCTGTTTTGGCGTCCACCCTGCAGAGTGGCCGGGGTTACCGCGGGCTGTAATAGTTCCTCCTGAAAACATCTTGAGTCCAGGATCTCCAATTGCACTCACGCAGTCTGAGTGCAGAAGGAGAGTCCCGTGCCGCTTGGCGCCTGGTTCTGAGCCAGGTACAACCCTGGCCTTTGGTCTGTCCCCGAGGGCTGAGGCTTCTTGCGGTCTGGGTGCAAGAACAAAATACGGTTTCTGGATCGGAAGCCGAGGGTCTGGCGGCCGGCCGGTGGTGAGTGAGCGACGCAACTGGGCGGCGAGCGACCTCCTGATCTCGACCCCTTGTTACCGATGGCCATGGAACCGTTTTACTGGTGGTATTCGTTCAGAGCAGTTTTCGAGTGTGTTTCGGAGTGGCGTGGCCTAGAGGGCTCCTGGATCTAGAATAGATCCTCTCTGCCCTTATTTGCCAGTACATCCTCGTTTTTAATCTACTGCATCGCACGTGGTGGGTTTTATTAGCTGGCATAGTAGGGACTCAATATCTACCTATTGGGTAAAAAATACATGACTAAAACAAATGGTGGTTAAACCTGGGGAAGTAGCATGCTGTTAAATTTAAGAAAATGAGGCTGTGAATACGGAGGTTACAGGAATGGGTTTTGAAGCCAAGCAACGCCGGAGCTCAACACTCAGTTTGTTTTTTTTTCCTTTTTTTGGCGCGTGGGGGAGACGGAGTCTCGCTCTGTCGCCCAGGCTGGAGTGCAGTGGTGCGATCTCGGCTCACTGCAACCTTCACCTCCCGGGTTCAAGCAATTCCCCTGCCTCAGCCTCCCAGGTAGCTGGGACTACAGGCGTACGCTGCCACGCCCGGCTAATTTTTTGTATTTATTTTTAGTAGAGTCGGGGTTTCACCGCGTTGCCCAGGCTGGTCTTGCACTCCTGAGCTCAGGCAATCCGCCCGCCTCGGCCTCCCAAAGTGCTAGGATTACAAGCGTGAGCCACCGCGCCCGGCCTGGTCTGTTCTTCAGGCAAATCCTTTTTCCTGAGCCTTAGTCTCCTCACCTGCGAAACTAAGATGATACCTGCCCTGTAGAATTAATGTAAGGATTGGTATGTTGACTAAAGAAAAAATATTAAGCTTTTAAATAATTAAAATTAGTTTAATTTAGAAGCCTTATTGAAGACTATAGACTGAGGCCTGTAGCCCAGAAGTAATCTTGTGAGGCTGCTCTAACACGGTATTTTAGTTTAGGTTATACATAGGTGAAGATTTAGTATGTGTAAAATCATATCAAAGTTTAGGGATAAGTATATCTGGTTATAGACTGCAGAAGTATAATCATTAACCCTGTCAGACATGATCATATGTTTAGGAGAAGGCAAAGAGTAGGTCATTTATCTTTGAAGGAATGTAGTGACTCAGGCAAGAGATTTGGAGGGCAGGGGTGTTTTGTCTTCAAGGCATTTTTTTCTGGAGAGCTGTATTTTGTTTTTTTTAGTTTTATTTTGAGACAGAGTCTTGCTCTGTCACCCAGGCTGGAGTGCAGTGGCACGATCTCCACTCACTACCACCTCCACCTCCCGGGTTCAAGCGATTCTCCTGCTTCAGCCTCCCGAGTAGCTGGTATTACAGGCACGTGCCACCACGCTCAGCTAATTTTTATATTTTTAGTAGAGATGGGGTTTCACCATGTTGCCCAGGCTGGTCTCGAACTGCTGGCCTCAAGTGATCTGCCCGCCTCAGCCTCCCAAAGTGCTGAGATTACAGGCTTGAGCCACCGTGCCTGGCTGAGAAGAGCTGTATTTTGTCACAGAGTCAGGAGAGAAATGAGCACATAAGGCTTTTAATGTTTGTCACATTCTCCTCTCACTGGTAAAATAATGTGATGTGTACTGGAAATAGAAAGATGGGTGGAGACCATACTCTCCTAGCACCCTCAACCCAAAACCCAAGCAGCACCAGCAGCCCCTGCCCAAACATTCTGTCTCTCCAAAAGCCTCCCACGATGGGCATGGCATCACCACACTGGAATTCTTCTTAGGTTCTTTATTAGTTTTTCAGCACAGTTAACTCTATGTTGACTAGAGTTTTGTTTTACATTTTGTCATCTCATGACAGCAGCCACCAGAATACACAAAATTAGGCTCTTTACTTTGTGCGGAGAAGAAAATAATAAACATTAGAAGTTCACCTTGACCAAAGAGACAACCTCCGGAGGAACACCACACATGGGAGGACCCGATGTACACACACACACACACACACACACACACACACACATATATAATGTATAGATATTTATAGATATATCTGGAAACACAGCAAAAAACAAAATTCCAAGATTTGCAATGCTATCTACAGTAAGAGGGATGAATTCTACCAGCTTTCAAACAGTCACATTCACTATTCAGAAGAAGCACATCAGAGGGTAGAACTGGGCAGAAACTAACACGCCACCAGGCTAGTCATGGCTTAAGATTATAGAAGGGGGGTGATGTGTGTAGAGGAAATATGCATATAGGTGTCCTCTCAGCCTTAGAACACCCGCCACAACCCTTCCCCCCTCCACAGCCCTTCATGTTTTCATTGCTCTCTCCCCTCTGTTTTGGGGCTTGTGACCATTGATTTAGGGTCCGAGACAAATGGCTCTGGTTTCTGGGCCGCAAGATGCTATGGGGTAAGTGAGTGGATGGAAAGCATACAACGCAGTCCTGGGCTTCAGGGGACAGCAGGAGGCTGGGGTGTAGGGGAAGCCTTTCTCCTCTACCTGACCCTTGTTCATGTCCAGAACCTTCAGCCTCCAGTAAGCCCCAGCCCAGGTGGCTATGGGGTGTGGGACTGTGGAAGCCTCACTGCCTTGGGCCAGTTGACTAAATAAACTCTCTCTTCCTTAGTGATGCTTCCGCGACACACTGGCACAGCCTGGCTAGAGCTCTGCCTGAAACACCACACTGCTACTGATGGCGTTGCCCTCTGGGGAACCTGGGGGCAAAAAAGGGGTCTCCAGGAACTCAGCTACCCCTGCCTCTGGCCACTTGCGGGTTCCCAAAGGCAGTCACCACGAAGTTCTCGGGGGCACACACACCACACATGGGCTCTCTCCTCCTTCTCCCTCACCCCCAGTCAGGTCACTGTGGGGACAGAGGACCAGGCAACTTCTGCCTCGGGGGAGGCCTTGGCTCAGAAATGGGACAGGGCCAGGAGGTGGCAGAGTGTGGGCTGGAAGGGACAGTCTGTGGGGTTCCTGCCCTCACGGTTCTCCATGTTCTGTCTTGGGCAGAGAAACCCCTTGACGCCCCTGCCTGCCTGGCCCTACAGCACCAGCTGGGCCCAGAGAGCACCAGGAAAGTGGCTGCCTGGTCCGAGCGCCCCCTTGTGGCTGTTGTCTAGATGATTGTCACATGTGCTATGAGACAGAAACAGGTGTGCTTGGTGGAAGGTGGGGGAAGGGGTCTTCCAGGGCTCCCACGCCAGTGCCTGAGCTGGCCCTGCACCCCTGTGGGCCCAGCACCCACCCTCTCGAAGCCTCTCTCATTTCCAAACATGCCTGCCCAAGGGCTCACCCAGGAATAGCCTGGATCCTTAGTGAATCTCCCTCCCTATGGCCCTGCCCTCCTGTGCCTGGGCTGCAGGGAGTGGGATGAGAGGGGTCAAGTCGGCCAAGTTACCATGGAGAGTGAGATGGGATGAGGAGGAGTGAGCCCCTCAAAACACCTGGAGACTGTTCTGCTGTAGCATCTAAGATCCCCTCATTTTTTTCAAACAGAACCCCATTTCCTCCCCTTTGCCCTCACAAAAATAAACTAAAGGGAACATGAGCCGGCGCAAGGATGGCGGTGGGGCCTCAACGTGGGCGTCGTCAGTGGGATCGAGGGCTTCAACAGGACACCTCCATGGTGTGGTTGACCTGGCCCAGCCCCTCGCTGCTCTCCGAGTGGGTGCAGGCCTGTGGGCGGCTGCCATCCACCGAGCTGGCACTGGTGAGGGACGCAGTGCGGGAGCGCGCCAGGCGGGTCATGCTGGCCGAGGGCACTGTGGACAGAGACAGGATGGGCCTGAGGACTGGCGGGCAGGGCCAGGCGCCTCTGGTGGGAAAAGTAGGCTGCAAGCAAAGCGGCTAGCGAACCGTTCCTCGAAGGCACAAAGGGCTCCTCCTGAGCCAGGAGGCTGGCGACAGCTGTCGGGCCGGGGGCATGCAGGGCCGGTAACAGTGAGTGGGCCTAGGGGACTGCGGCCAGCAGGGCCCTCTCAGCAGCTGACCAGGCAGCCCTGAGCTGGTGCAGGGAGGTGCTGGGTTTCCAGCTGTGCCTCCCTCAAGAGGATGCCGGTGGAGAAGTAGGACTGCTTCTGTAAAGGAGGACACGGAGCGGTGGTCGCATACTGCCCTCAATTCAGACTGTGCCCTAATTCAGAGTTTCACAAGCAAGACTTGGGGGCAGCAAACTCTACCCTCCTGAACACTCCTGGCCACCTCTGTGGCTCAGGCAGGGCCAGGCCTGGGCTCTACCTCTAAGGAGGGTCTGTTTCCTATCCCCAGAGCTCTGGAAGCCACGCAGCTCATGACAACCTAGAAGCAAGACTGCTCTGCAACCCAGCCAACCTAGAGGCCAGGTCTGCAGAAAAGCAAGAATCTGTGGGGTTTCTGAGTTGAACAGGACACAAGGAGGTTCCAAACCACAGCAAGATGCGGCCTGGCTGCAGCACTGCGCAGAGGAAGGAGCGGGGGAGGAGGAGGCTGGGCGTCCATGCATCAGGGGAAGGGCTGTGGGGCTACCTGCTCCTCCACTCAGCCTTCGGTCCTTCAAGTACGCAACTAAGAGAGAAGACAGAGCCGGAGAGGGGGCGGGGGTGGGGGAGACACAACACAGTGAAGAGCATGGTCCGCCGAGGCAAGGGCATTGAGATGAGCCAGAGAGATGGGACAAAGGACAGGCACAGAGAGGCTGGGGGCAGGGCCAGAGGCTCTGGAAGCCCACTCCTTCCTGCCCACCCAGCAGTGGCCCCCAGAAGGATCTCTGGCCCAAGGAAGCCCTGACAGGTGGGGTGCTTATCCCCTCACCATTCTGCTGGCCCTCAGTCTCCTGCATACAGAATGGGGGAGGCCTGCCCCCTCTGTGCCCCTCCCAGCTTGGGGCTGCCTGGTGGAGTTTCTCCCTAGGACCCTGAGAACGCTTCTCAGCGCCTGACAACGTTCTTCCGTTCACCTCGCAAATGCTTGCTGTGCCCTGATCCCAGACTCTGTGCTCCTGCGGAGCCTCCCTGTGGGCACCAGGGCTCTGCCCTGCTCCAGAGAGCATTCTATTCCTGGGTGTCCTCCCCAGCCTTCCAACAGGCAGCCCTCCTGTTTGCCCTGGAGATACCAGCTCCAGAGGCTGAAGTCTGGAGGGGAACAAAAAAAAAAAACTGAGAAGAGGAAGTTTGCCTCCTGGCAGTGGGGAGCTGGAGGAACAGGTATGTCTTGGAGGGAAGGGGGAAGTCAAGGAGACACACAAGGGGTGTGGTGTGTGTGTGTGTCTGTGTGTGTGTACCTGGTTCCACCCCAGACCCAGATTTTCAGATCTGCCAACCCAGGTTCAGCTGCTTTCAGCTCTCTGAATGCCAGGCGGCCCCAATTGCCTTCCCTGGCCCCAGACTCCAAGGCCACTCTTATGATGCCCCTGGGTGCAGCCACGAGTTGTTTCAAAAGGCCTTCTCAGGTACCGTAGGCCCAGCTCTGACCCCAAGCCCTGGGGCGGGTGAGGGGAGTGTGCCTTACCCCCAGACAGGCTTCCCTGGCAGGACGCGGCCCCTGGCCCTGGACCCCCAGCACAGAGGGAAGAGTCCCTTCCCCCAGTAGGCCCAGCACTGCCATCAGAACAGTGCGCCAAGTCCTCCCTAAGGGCAAAGGGGAGCTGGGCACAGCCTGGGATGCCCAACTTGCAACTCAGGTGGCATCTATGGGGCCCAGCATCCGGGGCCCACAAAACTCCTATGCTTATGGGCTCCCCAGTACCACCCGACACCAGGTGCCAGCCCTGCAAACAGGACCCCCCCCCACCCCAGCACTGCCTGCCCACCAGTCTCTAGGTGGTGTGGGGTAGGGTGGAAATGTACTCACTGTAGCCCATGCCTTGCAGGAAGTATTTGAAGGCTTCGGTCAGCTTCCCTGGCTGCAGAGGGCAGGACAAGCACATGCTTTCATTGGCTGCCTAGGATTAGCAGGGAGGGTAGAGGCTTCCCCCTCCCCATAGATGTAAGGGCAGGAGGGCCAAAAGTCTCACCTGTGTGACCTGGGGCAGCCCTCCAGAGTCTGCCATCTGCAAGGGAGAGTGGGGTGATCTGAGCAGGGCCCTCACTCCAGGACAAGCTCCCACCTGGCTAAGACCCCAGGAAAACCCCTCCCTGAGGTTGGGCCCATGCTAGGGAAGCTGGCCCAGGGCTGGGGAAGAAAGCCTCACCTTCAGGAAGGTCGTGGTGATCGGGTCCAGTTTGGAGTTGCACTCCACCTGGGGACAAGGAGCCAGCTTCAGCAACAGCCGCTGCCCTTTCCCACCCCCATTGCTAAGGCAGGTGCGATGCCCCAAGCTCGGGGAGGAGAGGGGGTGCAGGGAGGCAGAGGGAGGCCTAGCACCTGTGATGGGCTGCTCTTCCCAGGCTTTCTTCTCCTAGGGCTCCCCCACGTTCTTGGAGACCAGTTTAACAGCCCCACTAAAGGGCCTGGGACCCTTGGAGCCCACTCACAACTGCTAGGAGTGGGAGTCAGGCAAGGGCTGGGCTGCCGTGGTGGGACTGGCCTGGGAAAGCCCCGGTGCCCTCGGCAGTGAGGTGAGGGGTGCCAGGGTCTGAGAGAGACTGGGTGGAGGGGGCTGGCACAGCCCACCACGCCACTCTTCCAGGACCTCCCGATGGGCATGGGAAAGCCTGGTATTTTCAGGGTGCATGGGGCTGCTCTGGGCACTTCTGGACCCTGCAGCTTCCCAGCAGCTCTGTGCTGATGGGGCATCCCAGCCCCAGGCCACCTGCTCCCAGAGTTCCAGCAGGAGAGGTGACACATGGCCCCCAAACATAACAGCTGCAGGTGACTGGGAAAGGGAGACTGTGCTGCTGTATGTGTTAATGATTTATAATGACTTGATCACATTTTAGAAAAAGGATCGTAGGCCCTGGGCCTGAGGTGGGTAGGGACCAAGTTGGGGCTGTGCTGCTGGGGAGGGAAGAGGGGACCTTCTGATGGCCCAGCCCTGGCCCCAGCTCTCCCCACTTCCAGGCCTCCCCGGCCAGAAGGATGGGGGCTATGCCAGATGTGAGGCTTGGCAAGACTGTGGGAAAGTGGACAAGAAGCCCACCGTCCACTGCTGGCCCTGGAGGCTCCCCTGGGCTGGATCAAGAATTGCCCCGGCTGGGCAGGGGCCAGTGAGCCCCTCACCCCTACCTCCCACCCCCAGTGAGCCCACAGCCCCTCACTCACCACCCCGTCCTCAGCGGGTGCATTATCCCCAACCACCAGCATCACGGGGCAGCTGCAGATACAGAGGAAAAGGGCTGTCTGGCTGGGTCATGGGGGCAAAGGCCGGGGCAGGCCAGAGGGCCAGGGGCCACTCACCGGAGCGTCTTGGCATTGGGCACCGTTCCAGGCCGGTTAATGTCCAGGTCTCTGCGGCTGTGGGGCAGAGGCAGAGGTGGGCACCCCAGGACAGGATGAGGGGCATCCCAAGCCCAACACTGCCAACTGGTAAAGCAGGGAGGCGTGGACCTACTCTGCATAAATGAACTGGAGGCTCCCTATGCACGGCTTTTTGGACTCCCTAGCACATACCAGGTGGGCTCTCAGATTTTGCTGTCTATCCCCCTCAGAGCCATGCGCACTGCCACCTGTGCTGTGGGAGTTTCTGCTACTGGCCTGTCTCCTGGACCATATGGGATGGCAGGCCCTGGGTCTGTCTATTCTCTATTGTTTTCCTAGCACCATGGACACAGCAGGTGCTTAATATTTGCAGCAGAATGAGGAGGGCAGGTGAGTGAGGGGGCCTGGCCACCTTCCTGCAGGGCAGGGCAGCCCCTAAAGGGGGCTCCAAGGAGCATAGCTTGCAAACCACAGGCTCATCTGACCTCTTCCTCATTTTGCAGATGTCAACATCAAGGCTGGGTTACTGGAGTCAGGGATGTCACTAACACCCCCAACACTCCCACGCAGGAAGCCCCCACGGGAGGAGGAAAAGTGGAAGAGCCCAAGGCCCGGAGTCTGAAACCCTGTTCCCCTCTGCCCCTCACAAGATGTGACCTTGTGCAGGAAATGACCTCCTTTGAGGCCCAATATCGTGCCCATCTACAAACCAGGGCAAGGGTGTTGCCTGCCTGCCTCCCTCGGGGCAGTGTGCAAGGGACCCCACTGGGGTGTGCTGGGTCCCAGGGCTGCTGATCCCACCCGCACCTGTTGTACATGTTCCAGAAGAGCTGCAGGTTGGCCTGGTTCACCACATTCCCAATCTGCTGCCGGTAGCTCTGCACCAACTCTGTGTTGTTCACCAGCTCCTCCTAGGCCCACGGGGATGGATGGGGGTGTTCAGAGGGGCAGACAGAAGGACGCAGGCTTAGAGGGGGCCGGCAGATGTCACTGCCAGAGTGGCCCTTGTCCCACTCAGCAGGCAGGGGAGACGGTGTGGGCAGGTAGGAGGTGGGGCCTTGGGAGGGGATGTCTGTCTTTCAGATGCCTCAGCATCTAGAGTGAGCCAGGTCAGATGCCAAATACACCCGTCTGCCTCCTACCGAGCCAGCCGGGAGAGGCAAATCCCAGATCGCCCCAGATCTGCAGAACTCCCTGCCCCCTTACCTGGCTGAAGAGGTGGGAGAGCACCGTGTCGGGTAAAGTGCTAGTTAGGCCGGAGAGCTGCAGGGAGCAGGGCGCCAGCGTGAGTGCCGCCCCTCACCCCACCCTAGGTACACCCACCCCACCTCTGGTCACCACACACACCTTGGTGGCAGCCCAGTCTATCCAGCCTTTGCCATTGGGGTCAATGTTCACCAGCACCAGCCCCTCCACCAGGTCGGGGAAGATGAGCTGCAGTAAGAGGGGAAACAGGGCTGGGCGGGGCCAGGATGGGTGCAGACGGCAGAAACGCTCTGTAAAGTCTTCAAGGTGCTGCTGATGAGCCACCCGGCTACAGCCGGGTCCGTGCATGCACACCCATGTCCAGATGCCCCTGCCTGTCCTCCTCTCACCCAACCCTTCACAGTTCTTGGATTTATTTAGAATCTCTATCATTGTTTCCACCCCTTCATACACACACACACACACACACCACACACACATGCTCTTTCAACAGAATCAGCTCTTAATATATTTTTGAAGATGGGGCTATTGTAAAATTGAGAAACATCTTAAAATCTTAAGCATGTTGTTTTTTTGCTTTTATAGAAAATGAAGCCCTGGCCAGGCGCCGTGGCTCACGCCTGTAATCCCAGCACTTTGGGAGGCCAAGGCGGGCCGATCACCTGAGGTCAGGCATACAAGACCAGCCTAGCCAACATGGTGAAACCCTGTCTCTACTAAAAAGCAATAGTTTAAGCAAGTTATAGTCTGTAGTCTCAAGAAAACTATATGGAGAAAGGAACCTCTTTTTTAAAAAAGTTAATTTCCCTGGAGGAAAAAAGAGGTTTTCTACATAAAGAGGAGGTGGGAGGAGGAGAAGCAAGAGCAGGGACAGTTCCTCAAGGCTGAAGGGTTCCCCCCAGTCCCCACCACTGGGAGATCCCTGGTTTGCCTTGGTGTTTGGGGTAATGGGGGCATGGGGAGACTCACTGCAAACTTGGCCAGCACATAGGCTCCGGCGCCCACTCCGATGCCAATCACATACTTGAACCTGGTGCAGAGCAGGCTGGTCACTCTAGGGCTAGGGGTGCCATTTCCCATACATGTCATCCAGAGCAGGCCCTGCCCACAGCCTGAAGCCCTCAGCTAGAGCCAGGTGGCTCTGCAGTTGGGGTAGGCACCCCTAGGCCCTAGCACAGGGGCAGGGGCTGTGTGGGGACTCACCCGAAATGCTGCACCACGCTGGGGAGCATGGCAGCCAGCTGCTCCATGGAGGGGAACTGGTACCTGCAGGCAGAGCAGGAGGTCAGGGCCCAGGTATGGCCTGGGGTGCCGAGCTGGAGACAGGCGGAGGGGGCTCGGGGTACCTACCCCTGAGGAAACTGCGACGCCCCCACCTGTTGTCCAGGGGCATCCACGTGACACACCACAAAGTGCTTGGTGATCTCCTGCATGTCCTCGAAGTTGAAGAAGGTGTTGAAGCATAGTTTGTCTGCAAAGACACACCTCCACTATGGCTGAGCAGAAGGGCCGGGGGACTGGAAGGAAGGCCAGGCCCCCAGAGGGCAAGTAAGGCAGAAGTGTCAGCCTCAGGTCCATTGGGGAAATGGAGGCCCGGAGGGTGAACACAACAGAGCTAAGTGTGAGTGGGGTTGACAGGGCCCTGTGGGGAGGGTGGGGGGCCTCACTGCTCTGGCTGATTGGAGGCAGAGGAGGGCTGACTGAGGCTGGGCTGGGCTGCACTTACGGTTGAGGCCCACATCATGGTAGGTGAGGATGGCTGGGCGGTTCCCCTTGGGGGAGCCCCGGATCACTACGTGCAGAAGGCCGTAGGGTGTCTCGATGTCATGTTCCTGAAGGGGAGAGACCGTGCTGGACACTCTGGGCAGCCTCTGCTCTTGGCTCCTCTGGGGAATGAGGTGACGCAGCCTGGTGCCTGTTAGGCCTGTGGTAGAGCCCCTGCTTGGGGCATCCTGTTCTCATCGCCCCAAGAAGCCCCAGAGAGGACTGAATGGATGGAACACCCCTTCTCAGGGCTGTTCAGTACAGAGACAACGTGAACTGATCTGCATGGGGAAGGTCTGGTCCTCTCTGCAAACCAGCCAGCGGTTTGTGCTGCCACTGTCCTCGGCCCTTGAGGGTCAAGGGAGGCTGTTTTTCTCCATCTTGCAGCAGCCCCTCCTGGACAGCTCTGCCTCCCCAGCCCAAGTCCCTCTCACACTCAGAACTCTCAGGCACTTCCTGCTGCTGCAGGGGAACTGCCTCAGTGGTCCTGCCTGGAATCCTCAGAAAACACCCCGTGCCAGCCAAGCCTAGCCCCGACCCCCGCACTGCCCCTGGCTCCCACTCTAAGGCTCTTGTGCATGTGGTTCTTTCCACCTTGAACGCCCTTCTGTGTGAGCCCAGCATCCCCAAGGGCTCCCTTCAGGCAGGCCCGGGTCAGACCCCCATCCCCATCCCCTCTAGAGGCCTTCTGCAGAGCCTGCTCTGGGTTCCTGTTGAGTTCACACCTTTGGTTTTGCTGCTCAAGGTCATTACTTCCTCAGGAAGACCTGGTTCTACCCCTTACTTGTGACTCTGAGCATGTCACGTTACTTCCCTGCTGTGCCTCAGCCTCTCCATCCAAAACCACCTCACAGGGACTTTGCGAGAACTAGACAAGCCAATGTTTGTGGAGCATTTAGCACTTGGAGAAAGCCCCGGAAAGGGGGCTATTATGCTAGGGCATCCCTGAGCCTTGGGGGAATGCCCTCCTCGCTGGTCCCTTTGCAAACTGGGTATTCTTAGCCACTCGGATGGGCAAACTTCAAGAGGGGCCGTCTGAGCTGAATAAACCGATCCTCTGCATCATCGTGAGCCCTGGGAACCACGTGAGTGGCCCAGTGAATTGGAGGTAGGGCTGGGGTCAAGGACATGCAAGAAACATCAAGTGACTGAGCACCTACTGTGTGCCAGGCTTCCTGCATGTTACCCAAGAGACAGGAACCCTAGTCCCTGTTTTGCAGGTGAGGACACTTTGGTTTAGAAAGAACCTGAGTTGCTGCCTTCAAATGGGAAAGGAGATTTAGACAGCAGAAGACAGCTGCTCAGGGGCCAGCATTAGTGGGTCTGGTCTCAGAGGACCACTGTCCAGGCCTGTGTTTCCAGCGTGGAGTGACAAGCTGGCACCAACCTGGTGGCCAAAGGCTCTACCCTGGAGAACACTGTTTGACTTGCAGGCCCTGTTTATTTCCCTGTTGTCCTCCAGGAGGGCCCAGGTAATGAGCCTTAGGGTGAGCCATGCAGCTGATTGCACCACCTAGGGGATGAGGAGGCCACACCAGGGCTGAGAGGGGACAGACCACACAGCCCCTCCCATCCCAGGCCTATCCTTTCTTGGGGCCCATCAAATCCAGGAACGCTTCCCAGTCACTGACCACTGACCCACATATTTCTCATTTACTTCCCACATAGACCCAAGCCATAGAGGAGGAAATTGAGGCTGGGAAAGGGGAATGACTTGCCCAAGGTCAATCCCAGAGTAGGGAGGGCGGGCCCTGCCAGGTGCCAGTCTCGGGCCAGGGCGGTACACTGAAGGCTGCGTGTTCACAGATCAGCTTCCACCTGAGGGAGCTCCTGACCAGGCAGCCCCTTCACAGCCACATGTGAGTTCTCTCAGCTCTGGAGGGTGGGGCTGCAAAAGAGCTGCAATGCGCCTCCTGCTACATAAAGGACAGTTATCCTCCTGGGGTCAGACGTCAAGAACCCAGGGCGGTATCTTCCAAACCCAGACCCGCAGCGTGCAGGTCAGCGTGAGGGGTGTGAGGGGTGTCTGCTCTCTGCTGCTGAGCAGGCCCCGACTGTCTTCTCCCAGCCCTGGTGTGGCCGCCTTTGTCCCCATACCCCTGAGGTGACGTGATCAGGCTCTACTAGGGCTCGTCTCCCAGGATGGGAAGGGCTGGGCCTGGGCCTGGGCGTCACCTGGCTACCTGTCCTACGAAGCCCAGTGACCTTCGCTGAACCCTGCTGCCAACCTCCCTAACGCCTTCTCTGACCCTCTGCGGAGAGCTCAGGACTCAGTTCAGCCTGATCGAAGCCAAACATCCCCGGCCCTTGGAGTGCTGCGCAAGGGCAGCCACACAAGGGCCACAGCGCGGTGCACTCTGAGGCCCCCAACCCTCAGGGCCGAGCACTCCCATTGGCTCTGGGTGACGTCAGAGCCGGCCCCGCCTCCAGGTGGGCGCAGGCGGGAAGCACTGCGGCAGCAGGGGAGGGGGCTGTGGCGGCTCCTCTCGGTCGGTCCGTCTCCCCTCGCCTGTGACCTTGAGCACTGCGGGGGGCGGGGGGGAGTGCTTTGAGCCGGGCTTTGCGCCGGTGTGGGAGTTGGTGGTGGTGGTGCTGCGGTTCGGCCTGTCAGCTGCATTAATTCAGGGGACAGGGTCTGCATGGGCGGGCAGGTGCTGACGTCGTCGCCTCCGTGCGTGCAGGGTGACCTATGGTCTGCGGAACCGGCAGGGAAGGCGTGTGGGACCCGGGGGTGGGGGTGAGTCTGCCCCTGCCTCTCCCTCCTGAGGAAGAATGGGGCCAGGGTACCTGATGCCCCGGCGAGAGGAGGTGCCCTGGGCTCCACCTGGGGTCCCCTAGCCCTGCCAGCTTCACGGCTCCAGCGTTGCCTTCCCCCACCTACAAAATAAGGCAGGCAGGCAACCCCTCCTCGTTCCTCCCCAGCAGGGACCCCTGCCTGAAGGCTGTCATTCCTGTGTGGCCTAGACCTCCTCGCCTCTGCCCGGCTGGCGCAGCAGAGCCCTGGGAACTGTGAGGCAGCTCCTAAGGAAGAGGCTGCCGGTCCTTCCCATCAAACTGGCGCAGCCATCCAAACAAGCTAGACGGCCGCCCACTGGGACGGCAGCCCCTGCACGCACAGACCCCGCACGCACACTGGGCACAGTCTCCGGGGCTCACCAAGGACACCCCCGTCCCCTGGCCTGATGGCTCCAGGCACCACCAAGGCAGACACCATCCAAGAGCACATCAGAGGGACGTGCAGGCACTGGCGCCCGGGTCCACACGAACAATGCAGCCAAGTCAGACAGTGCCTTCCACGTTCCATTTCCTGCAGATATGTCACCCACCCCCTAACCACACGCTCCCCCCAGCCTCTGCTATGGGCTCTGACTAGCAGCTGCCCCCAGCCACTCCTGCAAACAGGATCACCAGTGAGCCTGGAGCCCTCTGGCCGTGTCTCAGTGAGCCCAGGGTGAGGCTACTGAAGGCAGGGCTGCCACCAGATGTGGGCTGAGGGGGGCACTTCCTCCCTGCGGTGGGTCATAAGGATGCACCATCCTCCCGGCCCACCTCGCTGCCCGCAGCGCCCTCACTCACCCCATCCCAGCACTCCGGCATCTTGCCGAGGGAGGGAACCCGCCTCTACCAGGAAGGACAAACAAAGGCCTGAGTCACTCGGGTCCAGAGGGCGGGGGCAGCTCGAGTGGGAGATGATCGGCTCTGTGATGGGGCACAGTTCCTGGGCCATTTATACAGGGATCCTGGCCCAGCCTAGCTTGCCCCTCCTCCCCGCAGGGTTTCTGAGCAGCCACTCGTCTACCCGGAGGCCCGGCTCCCAGATTGGCTGCTGGGAGACAAGCCTGGCTCCAATTGGCTTCTGAAGTCCTCCTTGCCCCAGCCCTGTCACTGCTCCTCCCACCCCAGCCACACATCATCCTTGATGGTCCCCATCTCCTGCATCCGCCCCCAGCACACAGGCACACGCCAACAGCTGCAGCTCACACGGGATCCTCCGAATACGAGAGCCGAGACCACACGTACAGACTCACCCATGTCAGGTACACACAGGGTCGTCACGGATATGCACAGCTCACTAATGCAGGGCAGGGCAGGGTGCATGGGCACTGCCCAGACAGCTAGAGCCCTTGACCCACACCTTGGGGATTATGGAGGGCCTGAGAGGGCCCCAAGCCCAGCATCTTGGGGACCAGACCCCCACATCCAGCCTCCCCATCAGGAATGTTCCATCGCTTAACTTTGAGGAGGCCTGGGGAGCTGCTGCTTTCTGGGGCAACTTGGGTTATCACCCTGCTTCAAGGGGCTGCTCCTTCTCCACCCACCAGGGATGAAAATCCCACCTTGCCCACACAGATGCAGGGGGCTTCCCCACATGGTGAAAGTGGAGTTTGGAGGCCAGGGGTATGGTCAGGCGCCCACCAGCTCTGCCCTCCCCACCCTCACCCTGCTGCCAGGGGCTCCAGGCCACCAGGGAGAGGAAGCGGGGCTAGGAGGCAGCTTGCTGACATTGACATGCCCACCTCCTGTAGACCCACCCGGCCCTCGTTCCCAGAGGCAACCAGTTTGGGGCTTGGCTCTCGGGTCTCTGGGGAGCAGAACACTAGGTCCATTTCAGGCTCCATACCCTGTTCTCCTGGGCAAGGATCTGGGTGGCGAGCTCGCCCGAGGCCTGCAGGTGGAGTGAGCAGAGGAGAAGAAAGGCCAAGAAGTGCACGAGAGGAGAGGAAATAGGCCAGAGAGGGAAGCAGAGGAGGGGGCCCAAGGCTGGGAGAGCAGGAGCCACAGAGAGAAGGGGGCTGCTGCGTGCCTGTGCTCCCAAATATAATCCATGAGGATTATATGTATTATCGTTGCAACTGCCTGTGCAGTAGGCACTGCTGTTTCTCCCATTTATATATGGAGGCTCAGAGAGTTTGACTGACTTGCCCAAGGTCACACAGCGAAGAAGTGGCAGAGCTATGAGTGGCATCAGGGTTTGGCTGGCAAGACCTGACCCTGCCTTGTCTGGCCACGATAACTGCACAACCGCCAGAAAAGGGGCCAACAGTTTGGAGAGGCACACAGACTGCCCCATTTCTCTCCTGCCAGGGCCTGGGCAGGGGTGGGGTGAGGGCACAGAGCCTGAGATAGCCCTAGTGTCCTGCTCCCGAGATACCCGAGAGCCAAGCCCCAAACTGGTTGCCTCCAGGGACAAGGGCCGGGTGGGTCTACAGGAGGTGGGCATGTCAACGTCAGTAGCTGCCTCCTATCCGGCTTCCTCTCCCTGTCTTGCTGAAGAAAGGACACACCACTCACCCCAGCCTGTGCTGATGGCCCTGCATGCTGACCGGCTGCCCTTGGAGAAAGTGGTCATCTCCTCATCTCTGGGTACCTGCTGACCTGGTTGACACCTGCTAAGTACACTATTGCTGGCCATGTCCTCTGCCTGGGGGCACCTACTCCATCTCTCACCTCTCACTCTGGAGGCCTAGGGAAGACTGGCAGGCCTTGTGCTCCCCAGGGCAGCAGGAAGTAGAATGGAGAGTCCCCCTGGCCCGTCACCTCCTGGCCATGCTCCCCATTCCTGCAGCCACTGTGGCACAGGAAGAGGCTTGGAAAACTGAGGCACAGCCCTGCCCTCTGCTCTGCCCACAAAGCCCTCCCATGTCCCCCAAGGTCCCACCCAATCCTATGCCCACTCCAACCTCTGACCCCTGAGTGGCCTCTCCCCACCTTTGGACCCAGGTGACAAGCTGACCTGTGACACTGCCCACTCCAAGCCACAGCCTCCATGACTGCTCAGCTCACTGTCTGCAAACCCACAGACCTGGGTTTACAAGTCCTTCCTGGCCCCCTACCAGCCAGGTGACTTTGGGCAAAATTTTTTTTTTAACCTCTCTGTGTCTCAGGCTTCTAATTGTAAAGCAGGTACTGTGTGCCTTTCTCACCAAGCTGCTGTGCGAATCAGAAAAAACTGCACAAATCACTCTAGATCTGACCCCACCCCTGCCCAGGCCCTGGCAGGGGAGAAATGAGGCAGTCTGTGTGCCTCTCCAAATTGTTGGCCCTTTTTCTGGCGGTTGTGCAGTTATAGTGGCCAGACAAGGCAGGCTCAGGTCTTGTCAGCCAAACCCTGGTGCCACTCATAGCTCTGCCACTTCTTTGCTGTGTGACCTTGGGGAAGTCAGTCAACCTCTCTGAGCCTCCGTATGTAAATGGGAGAAACAGCAGTGCCTACTGCACAGGCAGTTGCAAGGATAATACATATAATCCTCATGGACCTATGAGAAGGGATGAGGAAACAGAGATGGAGAGGTTAGGTAATTCCTCACTTGGCTAGTAAGCAGCAGCAGCTACTAGTACCCCAGCACTCTGGGTGGGCCTGAGGTCTCAGAATGAAAAGTGGCAAACACTATGTTCAAATGTCCTCCATGTGCCAGGCTTTCTTCGAATACTTTACCCATTATCTCTCTTTATCCCTCTTTTTTTTATCTGCTTCTTTTTTTGGAGACATGGTCTTGCTCTGTTGCCCAGGCTGGAGTGCAATGGTGCAATCTCTGCTCACTGCAACCTCCGCCTCCCGGGTTCAAGCCATTCTCCTGCCTCAGCCTCCCAAGTAGCTGGGACTACAAGCGCCTGCCACCACGCCTGGCTAATTATTGTATTTTTAGTAGAGACAGGGTTTCACCATATTGGCAAGGCTGGCCTCAAACTCCTGACCTCAAGTGATCCACCTGCCTCAACCTTCCAAAGTACTGAGATTACAGGTATGAGTCACCGCGCCCAGCCTTTATCCTCTTTTTGGAAAATATTTTTTAAGTATGGAAGGCTTCATGAATATGTGGGTCATTCTTGTACAGGGGTCACGCTCATCTTCTCTGTATCATTCCAATTTTGGTATATGTGCTGCTGGGGCAAGCACTCATTTTCTTTCTTAATACCCTCTTTACAAATGAGGCAAATAAGGCACAGGGGGGTTTGGTAACCTGCCTAACGTCACACAGCTAGTGGGCACAGAGCCAGGAACCACACCCAGGCAGTTTGGTGCTAACTCCACACTCTGGTGGCCACTTGTCACCATCAGCCGAGTGTCCATATGAGGGGCCTGTGGGCACCATCGCCTTAGAAACACTCGGGAAGTCCGTGCTGCCTGTCTCCGTGAAAATGCGGTAGACAAGTGGAGTGACTTGGGCTGGAGGTCACATGCTTGGAAGTGGTGGGGCCAGAACCTAGGTCTGTCTAGCTCATGGTAGTCCCTCTGCTACACTACCTCCCCCACTGGCTGCCCCCACGGAGGCAGGAGACAGTGACAACGCCTGCCATGGTGAGCAGGAGATAAAATCCCTGCCATGCCTTGGCCCAGATAATAACCATCCATTCTTGTGGCTGCTTTTCTAAAACAAAAAACGAAAAAAACGCTGCCTCCATGTGGTGTGACAGGAGCGGATAGGAAGGTGCCTTTTAATGCAACCTGCCTTTTACCAAGCAGAGGATCCTGAGAACAGGGGTCCCACACACACTGGGCCCCGCAACTCCGGGGCTGCAGCTCAGAGGGCTCGGTGGGCAGAGGCAGCTTCGCAGCAGCAGTTGGGCACCCAGAGGTGTGGCAGGGTCTCCTCCACGACTCCAGGATTCCCCTCTGCCTGTCCCCCACACCGTGGGCCTGTGTGCTGGGACTGGCATCAGCACTGTTGGCGTCGGCCTCCCACACTGTGGGACCAGTGTGTGGAGGCACCGGCTGGCTGCTCTGGGATTTTACTTGGCCAATCCCTTCCTCCAGGGCCCATTTGCCTGCATAGCTCATCCTCATTTGCAGCATGGAGGACAAAGAAAATCCCCTGGTGAGCCTGCCCTAATCTCCGGCTGTCCCTTCCCACCAGCCTGGGCCGGCTCCCAACCACTTCCCTCCCATCCCACCTCCTGGGCTCCCAGTCACTCCCCACTGCCGGAACCCTAGCCTCTCCTCCCGGCTCCAGAGCCCTTTGTGCTTGGAGATGGCATTCCCGGGGGATCTGAGCACATGTACATTGGCTGCCCTGAAGTCTCCCCTCTCGTCCTTGAAGTGGCGCGTGACCAAGGGACCAGCACACAGGCCCAGATTCTCACACTGATCCTCGCGTTGCTCCCACTGGGGGAGGAGCCAATGGGCAGCCCCACCTCCATGTCACCTCT
This sequence comes from Symphalangus syndactylus, assembly GCF_028878055.3. Taxonomy (NCBI): domain Eukaryota; kingdom Metazoa; phylum Chordata; class Mammalia; order Primates; family Hylobatidae; genus Symphalangus; species Symphalangus syndactylus. The sequence continues at coordinate 35,294,568 of NC_072433.2, forward strand.
GCATCCAGACCACTTGGCTGGTGCTGTCACGGGGCTTGGAGGCTGACCCAAAACCAGGTCAGGCCCAGGCAAGGACAGAGACTTGGGGGCTGGTTCCACCTTACCAGGAGGAAGGGTCTGAATTGGTTCAGCCCATCAGGATGGCCAGTGGGGCCCCAGAACCCAGCAGGGCTATTGGTTCAGCATGTTGGGGTGGCCAGTGGGGCCCCGGAACCCAGCAGGGTTCCCTTGTGTCTGCTGTCAGGCATTTTCCCAGACCCGGAAATCAATGGTCACTGCGGGACTCAGAGGGGAGAAATGACTGGCCGAGTGAGCAACATCATCACCCGGAGGAATAAAAACAAAGGGCGCTTTCAGTTTTCACGGAGAACCTGGCATCAACTAAGGAGGACAGGGTTGTCCTGGCAACAGCTGTCATGGAAACAGGAGCTATTTTAGAGTCAACCTGCCTTTCATTGGCGGAAAATGCTGATTCAGATGACAACATCCCTCACTCTCTTTTCCATCCTCACTCCCCCTAGAGACCCCGTCTCTTCCCTGCTGCTCACAGAAGCAGGGCCAGTTCATCTTCCACCCAGCATCTCTCTGTTAGGCAGGGGGCAGGCAGGGCCGCTATAAGCTCTGGGGGTGGTCCTGGCAACTGCTACAGGCTAGGGGCACACAGAAGGGCTATGACCCTCCTCTGGGACCTGGCGAGGTGGGGGGAGGGGCTGCCAGCTGTCAGTCCCACATCTTGGGGGTCTGAGCCTTAACCTACCTTCCAGTCTGTGTCTGCAGCCAAGAGGAAGGCATCGGAGCTCTCCTAGGGGAAGGCAAACAGAGGGGGTGGCAAGTTAGGCCCTGGCTGGTCTGGGGAGCCCATGGGGCCTTAGCAGACTCAATTTCTGTCCCCCCGTCTGTCTTTTCTCTTTTCTTTTCTTTCTTTTTTTTTTTTTTTTAAGAGACAGGGTCTCACTCTATCACCCAGGCTGGAGTGCAGTGGTGCAATCACAGCTCACTGTATCCTCCAGCTCCTGGGTTCAAATGATCCTCCTGTCTTGGCCTCCTAAAGCTCTGGGATTACAGGCATGAAACACCGCACCCAGCCCACCAGTCTGTCTCAATGTTAAAAAAAGTGACCAAGGGCTCACCGAAGTGCCAGGCATTGGCTACCAAGTACTTGGTGGAGGAGCCTGTGAGTGTCCTCATTAAGGAGGTGTGGATTCCATCTTACAGGCCACGAGGGTGAGGCTCAGAGAGGCTGAGTCACAGGGCTAGAAAGTGCTGGAATCTCCTGCTGCAAATCCTTGCTGTTGGTCACTTTTCCCTTCTGCTCCCATAGATGTTTTTCATGGTCTGACCATCAGGGCACAAGGGTGGAAGAAAGGGAGGGAAGGGGAGAGGTGGGCGTGACTAACATGCCCACTTGTAGGGATGGGGAAGCTGAGGCCCATGCAGTGAGGAGGAAAGAGGGGCCTTTTGCAATCCACACAAAGGTACAGTGGCAGCTGCTCCCACCTCTCCAGACCTGGTCGCTTTGTGCCTCAGATCACTGGAGCTTACTTCACAGTGAACCGTTTGAGTCTGGCTAGTGCCTGTTCTGCCCACCGGACCGCGGGCGCCACGAGGGCGGGACCATGTCTGGCTGTGCTCTCAGTATGAAGCTGGCACGGAAGGGGCTCCCCAGACACAAACAGATCTGGATGAACAATCAGGCTTCACCAATGAGGGGAGAGAGGCTCAAAATGCACCCACAGGTTACGAGGCTGCACAGATGGCCGGGGAGGAGCGGGGGCTAGAACCCCATGTCTGAGTTGCCAGGCTCTCCCTGAGGCCGAGGGGCCCACAGACACTCTGCGGGGGCCTGGCTCTGGCTGTGCGACTCACCCACTCTGGGTCCCCGTCTCCCAGTCTGTACGACAAGGCAGCTGGCCAGCTCAGACTCGGGCCACTTTCGGGCCTGGCGAGGGAAACTAATCAGGGACCAGCACACGTCCAGGTAAAGGAGAACTCACAGGTCCTGCCTTGCCTTCCCCTGCGTCTGCCTAGAAACCTCTCTGCCCCGCTCTGCAAGGCTGTGAACTCCTGGGCAGGTCACTCAGCCTCCGAGCCTCAGTGTTGTGAGGATTAGAGGAGAAGCTCAGTGTTGCCCATCGTTCTGCCCTTTGTATCCCAGCACTGGACTGTGCCTGCTACAGATCCTCCTAAGGAATAAATACATGGATTGGCCAGGCACAGTGGCTCATGCCTGTAATCCCAGCACTTTGGGAAGCTGAGGTGGGCAGATCACCTGAGGCCAGGAGTTCAAGACCAGTCTGGCCAACATGTCAAAACTGCGTCTCTACTAAAAATACAAAAATTAGCTGGGTGTGGTGGCATGTGCCTGTAATCCCAGCTGCTCAGGAGGCTGAGGCAGGAGAATCACTTGAACCTGGGAGGCAGAGGTTACAGTGAGTCGAGACTGTACTACTGCACTTCAGCTTGGGTGATAGAGTGAGACTCTGTCTCAAAAACAAACAAACAGAAAAAAACCACGGATGACTGAGACAGTCACATGAGAAATAGGGTGCCACAGGAGGATGAGGGAAGCAGTCAGCTAGGAAAGTACAAGGAGGAAAATGACCCCAAATCACAGGAGTGGGAGGGAAAAGAATGAAAGCAGTATTTCCGTCATTTTTCCCACAATAAGGAAGAGTTCAGCCACCTGCATTCCAGCAGGCCAGATGGTAGAGAAAAATCAAAGGGCACTGGGGGTTCCCATGCCCAAAGGGGAAAGCCAGGCTTTGGGCTGCCTGCGACTGTCATATAGAGAATGGCCGCACCCACTCAGGCTTCTTCTGCAGATTCGTTCCAGGCCTGTGGGGGCTCTGCAGGGAGGAGGGGAGGAGATGAGGGAAGAGATGGGGCTGGAGGGGGAGGACAAGGGCCCGGGGCTGATAATGAATCTCTCACTCAAAGACCTTGCACAAGGGGGCTGAGGAGAAGGAAGGGGAGGTGACTCAGGACCTTAAGAGGGCAATTATCTCAGAGGACAGAGGAGACAGTTTTGTTACAAGCAAAAGCTAACAAAAAGGAAGGCCGGGCATAGTCACTCACACCTGTAATTCCAGCACTTTGGAAGGCTGAGGCAGGAGGATCACTTGAGCCCAGGAGGTCCAGGCTGCAGTGAGCTAAGATTGTGGCACTACACTCAGACTGGGTGACAGGGCGAGACTCTGTCTGTCTGTCCATCCTCTCTCTCTGTCACACACACACACACAAACACACGGTGGAGCAGATAATGGCAGGGTGTGCTGTATGCTCTCTGGGTCTGGGGGCCCCAGGAGATGAAGGGTGTGGGAGGGGAAGGACTCAAAAGGCAAGAAAATGCAGGAAGAACAGAAGCCCATGCAGAGGCCCTGAAGTCCCATGGGAACAGGGTGAGCACAAGGAGGAGAACAGGTGGCAGCGCGGGCCCAGCTGAAGGAGGCAGAGGAGTGGTGTGTGGGAGGCAGGATGGGGACACAGGTGCAGAGGGACCCACAGACAAGCCAAGCACTGGAGTCTCCAAAGGCAAAAGCCAGGCTCCAGCGGTGGGCGGGCAGGCTGTGAGTAAATGTGTGGAAATCCTCACTTCCCACTGGACTGAAAGAATTTGCACCTGGCAAACTGCAGAACATTTAAAAAGTGAACAGACTGCCAGGTGAAGTGGCTCACGATTGTAATCCCAGCCACTTGGGAGGCTGAGGTGGGATAAATGCCTGAGGCCAGGAGTTTGAGACCAGCCTGGGCAACATAGCAAGCACTTTGTAGAAACCATGTTTCTACAAAATAGAAAAATGAGCCAGGCATGGTGGTGCATGCCTGTAGTGCCAGCTACTCAGGAGGCTGAAGTAGGAGGATCGCTTGAGCCCTCTCTAGCCTCCTTGAAGAAGGAGGAGGCTGTTATGGTCACACCCCTGTACTCAAGCCTGGGTGCCAGAGCCAGACTTATCTCTAAACAAAAAATAAATAAAAAGTGAAAAGGATGGAGCCGGGCACAGTGGATCACGCCTGTAATCCCAGCACTTTGGGAGGCTGAGGCGAGTGAATCACCTGAGGTCGGGAGTTTGAGGCCAGCCTGACCAACATGGAGAAACTCCATCTCTACTAAAAATACAAAATTAGCCAGGTGTGGTGGCACATGCCTGTAATCCCAGCTACTTGGGAGGCTGAGGCAGGAGAATCACTTGAATCCAGGAGGTGGAGGTTGCGGTGAGCCAAGATCACGCCATTGCACTCCAGCCTGGGCAACAAAAGCAAAACTCTGTCTCAAAAAAATAAAATTAAAGAAAAGTTAAAAGGATGGATGTTTTCAGCACTGCAGCTGGAAAAGGAGAATCTGTCTGTGAGAGCCATAGCCTGAGAGAGCCAGACTAGCTCTTAAAGGCAGAGAGAGGGGGTAGGACTGCATGGGCTGTGTCGGGTGTGGGGTGAGGCTTTATTTATTTTTTTATTTTTTTGAAACAGAGTCTCACTCTGTCTCCCAGGCTGGAGTGCACTGGCAAGATCTGGGCTCACTGCAACCTCCGCCTCCCAGGTTGAAGCGATTCTCCTGCCTCAGCCTCCCGAGTAGCTAGGATTATAGGAGCTCACCACCACATCTGGCTAATTTTGTATTTTTAGTAGAGACAGGGTTTCACCATGTTGGTCAGGCTGGTCTCCAACTCCTGACCTCCAGTGATCCACCCGCCTCAGCCTCCCAAAGTGCTGGGATTATAGGTGTGAGCCACCATGCCCGGCCAGCTTTTTGTTTTGTTTTTGAGACAGAGCCTCGCTCTGTCGCCCAGGCTGGAGTGTAGTGGTGTAATCTCGGCTCACTGCAACCTCTACCTCCCAGGTTCAAGTGATTCTCCTGCCTCAGCCTCCGAATAGCTGGGATTACAGGTGTGTGCCACCAGGTCCAGCTAATTTTTGTAATTTTAGTAGAGATGGGGTTTCGCCATGTTGGCCAGGCTGGTCTTGAACTCTGGATCTCAGGTGACCCGCCCACCTTGGGCTCCCAAAGTGCTGGGATTACAGGCGTGAGCCAACATGCCTGGCAGGAATGGGGCTTTTGAGGTGCCTTTGGAAAAAGCAGATGTGCCCAGGCCCACAGCATGGGGCCTGTGCTGACTCATGAAAGAGAGAAGAAGCCTCCACAGGATCTGAAAAGGAGACTCTCATGCAGAGGTGAGGATGTTATAGTGGCGAACTCTGGTCCTGGTGATGGGTAGATAGAGACACCACCTGCAGTAGGGCCAGGATGCCCAGAGGCCATGAGCAGGCAGGAGTGTGCCCAGTGAGTCAGGGAGGGAGGGGCGGTGAGGGCTGGGCCAGGCTAGACAGAGAAGGGTTCCCAGCTGAGGTGGGCAGTGGAAGAGACAGGCATGGAAGTTACCAGGCCAAGATGCCCTCCGCTCTCCCCATTGTACTGAGGGGACCTGCTGGGCCACAGAGGCACACCCCATACCAGCAGGCAGCATTTCTGTGTGGCTGTCCCGCAACCCACACACTTCAGCACTTGCGATGGGATGCAGGGGTCCCCGAGGGCCACCATCTGCCCTATCAAAACCTCACAGGAGAACTCTGCTTTCATGCCTCAAAAGACAGGCTGGTAGGCAGGCACAGAGGCTCAGGCCTGTAATCCCAGCACTTAGGAAGGCTGAGGTGGGAGGATCACTGACCAGGATCACTTATCAAGACCAGTCTGGGCAACAGAGCAAGACTGATCTCTACAAAATGGAAAAATTAGCCAGTTGTGGTGGCACATGCCTAAGATCCTCACTACTCGGGAGGCTGAGGCAGGAGGATCACTTGAGCCCAGGAAGTTGAGGCTGCAGTAGGCTGTGATGGCACTACTGCACTCCAGCCTGGGTGACAGAGTGAGACCCTGTTTCAGAAGAAAAGAAAAAAAAAGAAAGAAGGAAAAGACAGAAAGAAAGACACAGGCAGGAGTGGGGAGTAGGGAGGGACTTTTTAGAAAGTTCTGAAAAACTTCTTCCTTCTGAGCTGTATCACCATCTGTGGCTTCCACCCAGCCCATGTTTTTACTGAGAGCTGTGTGTGCTGTGTGAGGCACCGGGGAGACCTGGAGGTGCAAAACAGAACAGATCTCTGTCCTGGGAACCTGTGGGGCGGGGCAGACACCAACCAGGCTAAGTGACATGGCCAGGGCCAGAGCGTGTTGGGGTTTCAATATTAGACCCAGGGGTTAGAGAGGGACTCTCTGAGGAGGGAGCATTTGAGCAGAGGCCTGAATAAAACAAGGAGTGGAGCTAGCCCCACAAATTTCTGGGCTAGTGTATCCCAAGCAGATACACTAGGAATATGACGGGCATGTTCAAGGAGGCTAGAGAAGTAAGCTGGGAACAGGCTTGGGAGACAGGTTGGGGAGCTGGTGCAGATTGCATCCTGGGTCCCATGTCTGACTGAGATGGCTCGTTAAGCTGAGAAGTGACATGGCTTATTTTTAATTTATTTATGTTTTGAGACAGAGTCTTGCTCTGTTGCCCAGGCTGGAGTGCAGCGGTGCAGTCTTGGGGTTGAACCTCCCGGGTTCAAGCGATTCTGCCTCCTGAGTAGCTGGGATTACAGGCGCCCACCACCACGCCTGGCTAATTTTTGCATTTTTAGTAGAGACAGGGTTTCACTATGTTGACCAGGCTGGTCTCGAACTCCTGACCTCAGGTGATCTCCCCACCTCAGCCTCCCAAAGTGCTGGGATTATAGTGATTATGGTGAGCCAACATGCCCAACTCATGGCTTATTTTAAAAGGGTACAGAGCAAAGGCAGAAGCAAAAAGACCAGCAAGGAGGCTCTGCAAGCATCCTGGGGCAACAGCTGATGGAGGCTTAGACCAGGGAGCAAGTAAACTTAGAATAAAGGGCTTGAAAAATGTACAGTCACCGGCCCACCCCGACAGCTGCCCTCAGATAAGCCAGGTCTTATCAGTTAACTCAAGGTTCTGTCTGGAAGATAACATTATACTCTTCTTGGGGGCAGGACTGCAACCTCATGTGGTTGGATCCCTGGATCCCTGGCTGGCTGCACAGTTCCAATCCTGGCTGCTCAGTAGCTCCTGGGCTCCCCTCCTTGTGATGGGTGGCTGGGGAGGGAGGGCAGGGCAGAGGACAGCACCCTGAAGATTTGAGGGACTGGGCTCCTGGCCTCCCCATCTGTAAAAGGAAGGGGTCAGGGCAGCGTAACTTGCAGGGACCCCAGCCCTGATGCCTCAGAATCCAACAAGCAGGGAACCCACACTTTTTGCAAAGTGGTTTGTGTCACAGTCACCAGTATGACAGCACTGGGAGGGAGGGAAAGGGAAGGTGGACAGGGTGTTGTCACAACAAAAAAGGGTGGCATGAAAGTCACTCTGGCCTCTAATGCTTTGTCCCCTGACGGAGGGGTCTTTGGGACAAAATCATAACCTGTGATGCCTGTGTCCCACTGTCCCGGGTGGCACTGTTGGTTAGACCTGCCCAGGTGCCGCAGAAGCTTGGGAGGCAGATAAGAAAAAGAGCGCACAGACGGGGGAGCAGCGTGCCCTGCTGAAGCCAGCACTTGGGGCTCCTGGGCCATCCAGAAACGGGTTGATACGGCCTCAATCCCCACTAGCAGTGTGATCTTGGCCAACTGGATTCACCTCTCTGTGCCTCGGTTTTCTCGTTATTAAAGCGGAGATAACTCTCCTGTAGCGCCTTTAGCCTCAAAGACGGCTGAAGCCACCGTGAGGCTGGCTGGGTCTGGGTGGCACTCAGGCCTCCCGGAACTCCCCCCACAGGCAGGGACAGGGCTTCTCGGGGTGGCTGGCCCTGGGGAGGGTCGGCTGCAGGGAAGGCGCGCGGTCTCCCTCTTGGCCACGAGGTGGCGCGCTCGGCCCTAAGACCTCAAAGGCGCGACTCCAACTCACCAGCTCGGTGGCGTCCTGGCCCCGGAGCAGCGGCTTCTCCTCAGGGAATCGCAGCTCCTGCAGCCCGGCCATGGTCACGTCGTGGAGCAGGAGGCCTAGGGAGGGAGGGCGAGGTTGAGGACTGCTGCGGCGGGGACGCCCAGGCGGAGGACAGTGCAAGCCAGGGCTGGGGCGGGAGCGCGGAGACCAGATGCACTGTCCCCCTGGCCCCCAAGCGCAGCCCACTCAGGCACTCAGGGCCTCCAGGCCTCCGTCTGCAAGACCCGCCTGTCTGGCTTGGGGGGATACCATTATAGTATTTGTTTTTTCGCTTTTTTTTTTTACACGGAGTCTCGCTGTCACCCAGGCTGGAGTGCAGTGGCGCAATCTTGGCTCACTGCAACCTTCGCCTCCTGGGTTCAAGCGATTCTCCTTCCTCAGCCTCCCAAGTAGCTGGGATTACAGGTGCGCACCACCACCTTACTAATTTTTGTGTTTTTTAGTAGACAGGGGGTTTCACCATGTTGGTCAGCCTGGTCTCGAACTCCTGACCCCAAGTGGTCCACCCGTCTTGGTCTCCCAAAGTGTTGAGATTTCAGGTGTGAGTCACCACACCCAGCCTATTATTTGCTCTTAAAAATTAAAACGTTTCCAAATAAAAGAGAAAAGCAACGTCATGATTCCTAAAACAATTACAAGCAAAATTCTGCCTTTATTGAGAAGCAGAAGGGCACGTGCAGGGAGGCCAAACACAGGGTCAGATGCAGACAGAAGTCCCCTGCCGAGGGCCTCTGGTGTCTGAAGGGGACAGTGGGGTTCTGAAGGATAGAGAGACTGGAGAGGAACAGAGCTGAGAGCTCCCCAGAGGGCTCCCAGGACAAGCCTGTGTGAAGATGGGCCAGGGGAGGGTGGGAGTAGAGGCCCTGGTGGTGTGGCAGGCCGAGTGATGTTGAAAGAGGGGGTGGAGGTCTCAGTTCAGGCCACCAACAGGGAGGGGTGATAGACAGGGGCTGCTCAGCTGCCAGAGGGTGGGCCCGGGGCCCTAACTGCTGGGAAACCCCAGGGGTTTCTGAACCTCAGAGGAAGAATGGGTCATACGTGCAGGCGTGTGTGTGTGTGTGTGTGTGTGTGTGTGTGTGTGTGTATAGGAGCCAGTGGTGGGGGAAGGAAGACAGAGGGTCCCAGGACCCCACAATTCCTCTAGGAACAGCACCACCATCCCTCAATTTCAGGATGGCAGAGGTCAGAATGCACCAAGAGAAAAACTAGCCAAGGACATAATCTAGAAATTCATAAAAGCATTTAAATTGGCCAGTACATACATGGAAAAATATTCAAGCTCACCAGAAGTCAAAGAAATTTAAATTAAGATACTTTTTTTTTTTTTGGCCAGGCACAGTGGCTCATGCCTATAATCCCAGCATTTTGGGAGGCTGAGGCTGGAGGAGTGCATGAGCCCAGAGGTTCAGGACCAACCTGGACAACATAGCAAGACCCCATCTCTACGAAAAAAATAAAGTAGCTGGGTGTGGTGGTGAGAGCCTGTGGTCCCAGCTACTCAGGAGGCTGAGGTGGGAGGATCACTTGAGACCAGGAGTTTAAGGCTACAGGGAGCTATGATTGTACCACTGCACTCCAGCCTGACAGAGCAAGACCCTGTCTTGAATGAATGAATGAATGAATGAACGAATGGATAGCTCTTTCTTTTTTTGCCAATGGCATTGGCAAAGTTTACACCGCTAGCAAAGGTGCACTGAAACAGGCACCTTCTTATATGGCTTGTGAGTATATAAATGGATATATCTTTCTGGAGGGCAGTTTTACAAATGAATTAAAACTATTTAAAAGGTTCATACTCTCAGACGAAGCAATCCTCTCCCGTGGAGAAATTGCCTAAGGAAACCAGAGATGGCAACAAATAATTTATCTATAAGAATTCTTACCACAGTACCATTTATAATACAGAAAAAAACTGGAAAAAATGTCCATCAATAGGGTACAAGATAAACTGTGTGTCAATAATAAAAGATTATTTAATATAATGGGAAAATTCCTGTTACAATAAATAGAAAAGCAGGCCTGGGTCCCTGCGCACGTGCCATGCTGGAGTCCCGGCTCCCAGTGGTTTCCGAGGAAACCAGCTAACACAATGCAGATGGGCTGTATTTTTAGAAAGGCATCCTTGAGGCTCTCCCGCTCCCATTTCCATCCTTTCTGATGTGTGCACACTCACCCATCCATCCAGGCTGTGGGGGCTGGGAGAGCCAAAAGAAGGGTCCCCTCCTTGGAAAACTCTTATGCATCAGGACATTTTAGCCACCTGGCTTCCTGAACATCCATCTCAATTAAACCCCTTAGTAGCCCTGGGGTGTCCCTGTGGCCCCCCTCCCCCAGCCTGTTATGAAACCACCCTGGACACCATCCTCCCCAAGGACCATGCTATTAAAAGGGCTGAGAGTGGGCAGTGCAGGGACAGATGGCCTGTGATGGAGGTGGTGGCGGGGAAGGGGGCAGAGAGAGACCTCATCATCCAGAGAACTGGGAATGTCTCAGCCCATGAAAAACAGACAGTCCAGGGCTTGGCTGGAGTTGTGGGGCTCCAGGACAAAGAGGCCAGAGCAGACATTTCCACAGCAGGGTGGCAGAGAAGTTTCTTCTAAAGAAAGTTATGGGCCGGGCGTGGTGGCTCATGCCTGTAATCCCAGCACTTTGGGAGGCTGAGGCGGGCGGATCACGAGGTCAGGAGATCGAGACCATCCTGGCTAACATGGTGAAACCCCCGTCTCTACTAAAAATAGAAAAAAATTAGCCGGGCGTGGTGGTGGGCGCCTGTAGTCCCAGCTACTCGGGAGGCTGAGGCAGGAGAATGGCGTGAACCCAGAAGGCGGAGCTTGCAGTGAGCCGAGATCACGCCACTGCACTCCAGCCTGGCGACAAAGTGAGACTCTGTCAAAAAAAAAAAAAAAAAAAAAAAAAAAGAAAAAAAAAGTTATGACTTTTTTAAGAAACTATGTGATAAGTTATAAGAAAATGAGAGTCCTACTAATGAAGCCTGGCTAAGGTCTCCACAGAGTTAAGCAGCACAGAGGTGGGCGGACGCCAGGGTCTATGACATGGCCAGCAATGGCTCTTTCCACTCCGTCACGCTTTTCCCCTTCTTGATCTTATTCCCTAAAGGGACAGGAGCCACCCTGCCCAGCTCCCGGTGCAAAGACAAGAGCTCTCCCAGGAGATGTGTGTGCAGGGACCTGGGCCCGCGCAGACAGAAGCTGTAAACACCAAATGGGCCTGGATAAATCCCAATGCTTCTACTTCTCAGGGGTAAGGCCTGGAGCCACTGAAACCAGGCCAGCATTTCTCCTCTATCATTCAATGGCTTGTTTATTTTGAGCAAATCACTCAAAGCCTCACTTATTTGCAATATGAGAGCATGTTGCCCACCTCAGAGAAGTCTGAGGTACAATAGAAACAATAAATATATAAATTTTTTTTTTAGACGGATTCTTACTCTGTCGCCCAGGCTGGAGTGCAGTGGCGTGATCTCAGCTCACCGCAGCCTCTGCCTCCTGGGTTCAAGTGATTCTCCTGCTTCATCCTCCCAAGTAGTTGGGATTACAGACACCTACCACCACGCCTGGCTAATTTTTTTGTACTTTTAGTAGAAATGAGGTTTTACCATGTTGGCCAGGTTGGTCTTGAACTCTTGACCTCAGGTGATCCACCTGCCTCAGCCTCCCAAAGTGTAAAAATGACCTTTTTTGTTTGTTCAGAGACAGGGTCTTGGTCAAAACAAACCCTGGCTCTGCTCTAAGCAAACTCCAGGCTGGAGTGCAGTGGCACAATCATGGCTCATAGCAGCCTCGAACTCCTGGGCTCAAGTATCCTCCCATCTCAGCCTCCCAAGTAGCTGGGACCACAGGTGTGTGCCACCAGAGCCCCACTATTTTTTTTCCCATTTTTTTGTAGAGATGGGGTCTCACTATGTTGGCCAGGCTGGTCTCAAACTCCTGGGCTCAAGCAATCCTCCTAACTCAGCCTCCCAAAGCACTGGGATTACTGGCGTGAGCCACCATGCCCAGCCTAAAATGCCTTTTAAATGAAAGATTTTTATACATATCTGAATGGAACAAAAATCACATAGGTGATCAGGGTGTTCCTTGCCTTTCTCTGCCGATTTAAGATAACTTGGAGTTTTGTTTTTTGCTTTTTTCCTCTTGTTTCTGTTAGAGGACAGATTCATAGCTGCACGCAGAGGGGCTAAGCTGATGTATATAGGGGAGGGATGGTACAGGGGATGAGGGAGAGGAAACAGCCCCTTGGTTGGGGGACAGAGACATGTAAGAGACCCCTCAAGGGCAAGAGAGCGCCGGGGAGTGTGGAGATGGGCTCCTGCGCTGTGTTAGTGGGGTGGATTCTTCCTTAAGAGGAATTGCATTTCAGTTTAATTACTTCTGGTTGCTGATTTGTGTTTTTTCTCCTTTTCTCCTTCTCCTTTTTTTTTTTTTTTTTTTTTTTTAAAGGCAAACAGGAGCACTCGGCTCCCACCATGTAGCTGGCAGGCCCCTCCTGCTATGCTTCTGTAACTGTGATTCCATGCTGAGACCCCAGCCAGCTGAACCCTCTGATTTATTAGGGTTAAAAATAGAAGCAATGACTGTGGTCATTCCTGAAACTATCCCATAAATGCTTAAATTGATCAGCAGTAGTTATACATCCTACAGAAAAAAAGCAATTGCTGAATCAGGAGAACAAGTTCAGCAGTGGTAGGAGATGGTGGGGGTGTTTGAAAATACACTGGGGGGCTGGGCGCAGTGGCTCACACCTGTAATCCCAGCACTTTGGGAGGCCAAGGCAGGTGAATCACTTGAAGCCAGGAGTTCGAGACCAGCCTGGCCAACATGGCAAAACCCTGTCTCTACTAAAAATTCAAAAATTAGCTGGGCTCACGTGATGGCGAGTGCCTGTAATCCAACTACTTGGGAGGCTGAAGCAGGAGAATTACTTGAGCCCGGGAGGTGGAGGTTGCAGTGAGCTGCACTCCACTGGGTGACATAGCAAGACTGTCAAAATAAAGAAAGAGAGAAAGAAAGAGAGAGAGAGAGAGAAAGAGGGAAGGAAGGAAGGAAGGAAGGAAGGAAGGAAAGAAAGAAAAAGAAGAGAAGAAGAGAAAAAAATGAAAATACGTTGGCGAATTTGGGTGGTCTCAGTGACGGGATCCTACATTCAGTGCCCAAGGACCACGGGTGAGAAGGGTCATGTAATGTGGGGACAGTGCTACACATGAAGGATCACTCCCCACTCCACCCCCCATAGCTGCATAGTGAGAAACGCTAGAACTGAAAGAGAAGAGAGCAAGACATAAATGGAGTGAAGTTAGAGGGCTCAGGAGAAGCCAGACAGAGGAAACGGACCTGTGGGACAGGAAGAGACCAAACAAGAAAAGAGGTAGAACTGTGGAATGGCTGGTGTTTCTTCAACCACAGGGGTGAAGGGGACCCACAGGTCAGGGTCAAGGTCCGGTCCACGCTGCCTTGAGTATGCCACACCACACTCCTGAGTTATAAGGTCCCATTATTATGGGACACATATTATTTGCCACAGGCAAACGAAATGAGCCATACCCAGGCCTGGCCAGCTCCACCCTGGGGGAGGGGTCCGTACCATGGAAAAGGAATGATGTGGCCGAGTGGGAGCATGTGACTCATTTCCAGGCCTGTGCACCCAGGCGCCGTGGGCCTGGTGTATCCCTACTGCTTGGATCAGAGTTGGTGCTCAGTGATACACGGGCCACCACCCTACCCGACGCTACACCAGTGCCTGGTTGGAAAAGAAGCCCCAGAAATCTGGGACCCCGGAAATTGAGGAATCACCTTCCAACTGCACTATATAGGGAGTCTGGAACTGTCCAGGGAGCCAGACCCTCTTATTAATCTCCCTGTCCTTATCTTGATCTCCTAGGCCTGGGACAGCACTGAGGGTGGGGCAGGGATGGGGGCTCAATCTTCCCTCAGGATTCCCAGTTCACAGATGAGAAGTAAGAGGCACAGGAAGGAGCGACTGACTAGTGCAAGTCCTCCTGTGGCCAACCCAAGAGGGACACCCAGAGTACATGCTCCCACCCGCCTACATGCATTCCGCCTCCCTGGCTGGGTGGCAGGACGGGAGGATGCAGGGGACATTACTTTCTCCAGTCCAGGCTCCATTTCCCTCTCTAGGTATGGCTCCTCGATTTATGCCAAACTTGAACTTGACCAGTTCTGCTTTTTCCTTGGCTTGAGCCTATGAATCCCTATGCCCCCACCAACCACACCACCACCCTGCATGCGCGCGCGCACACCCCCAGCACATTCCCACTGTCTTAGGCAGCCATATTTGGATTCTGGCACTCCTGGCTTAAGACCCAGGCTGACTCAGTAGGCGCGTCCTCCCCATGGGAAGCACATGCCTTTCTTCATGCTGTTCCCTCTGCCTGGAGTGTCTTTCCCCATCATATCCCTACAATGGGAGCAATATGAAAAACAATCCTTAATATTAATGAACGCTATGTTCCAGGCATTTTACATGTATAAGCTCATTTAGTCCTCCTATCTCCTCATGGAGATAGGTACTATTATTGTCCTCATTTTGTAGCTGAGGAAGTGAGGTATACAGAGGTGACATAACCAGCCCAAGGTATTACGACTGGTAAGTGATGGAACCTGGATTTGAACCCATGATGTCCGGGTCTGGAGCTCATATGCTCATATGTGGACTCTATCATCTTTTTTTTTTTTTAAGACAGAGTCTCACTCTGCTGCCCAGGCTGGAATGCAGTGGCACGATCTCGGCTCATTGCAACCTCTGCCTTCTGAGTTCAAGTAATTCTCGTGCCTCAGCCTCCCAGCATAGCTGGGATTACAGACTTTTGCCACCACGCCCAGCTAATTTTTGTACTTTTAGTAGTGATGGGGTTTCGCCATGTTGGCCAGGCTGGGACTCTGTCATCTTGCTAACCCACTCATGCATGGATGAGTGGTTTAATCTCCCTACTGTCATCTCCCAGAGGACAGCGACCTGATCTTGTTCATTTGTCCAACCCCATCAGAGTCCAAACACACAAAGGCTTAATAACTGGTAAAATGGATGGAGGACAGGCCAGAAATCTCCATGGCTGACCTGCCCACAGAAGCCATAGGAAAGCACAGGATAAACATTTCTGTTGCTCAAATGCCACAGTTCCAATGTCAGTTATAGGCATAAAGCAGTATTCAAATGCACACCACCAAGGTGGTGAGGCCACTCTGGTACAAGGCTGTTTGACGGGGCTGGCTGTCAAGAGGCTTCCAGGGCAGTGAGTTTGGCCACAAAACTTGGAAGGGGCAGGGCTGGGTGCGGTGGCTCACACCTGTAATCCCAGCACTTTGGGAGGCCAAGGCACGCAGATCACTTGAGGTCAGGAGTTCGAGACCAGCCTGGCCAACATGGTGAAACCCCGTTTCTACTAAAAATTCAAAAATTAGCCGGGCGTGGTGGCAGGCACCTGTAATCCCAGCTACTTGGAAGGCTGAGGCAGGAGAATCGCTTGAACCTGGGAGGCGGAGGTTGCAGTGAGCCGAGATCGTGCCACTGTACTCCAACCTGGGTGACAAGGCTGGAGTACAAAGCAAGACTCCGTCTCAAAAACAAACAAACAAACAAAAACTTGGAGGGACAGATGCAGCCTCAGCACATTCCCCACCTCCTGCAGGTTGGTCTGGGCTCTCTCCTTCCTCTCAAATCCTACCTGTGTCTGCAGTCTCCCCACGGGGTTTGCCAAAATCCCCTAAAGGGGATAGACTTAGTAGCACTCCCATTCTAGGGCTAATAAGGAGAAAGAAAATACTATGCACTCAATGGAAAAGTGGCCTAAGGTCTGGGATAGGAATTCAGAGAAGAAACGACATGGGAGGGAGGTAGCGTGGCCGAGTGGTCTAAGGCGCTGGATTTAGGCTCCAGTCATTTCGATGGCGTGGGTTCGAATCCCACCGCTGCCACAGCCCAGAGGGTCTCACTTTGTGGGGGGTGGGGGGAGGGGGGAGGGGGGAGGGGGGAGGGGGGAGGGACAGCATTAGGAGATACACCTAATGCTAAATGACGAGTTAATGGGTGCAGGAAATCAACATGGCACATGGATACATATGTAACAAACCTGCACATTGTGCACATGTACCCTAAAACCCTAAAGTATAAAAAAAAAAAAAAAAAAAGAAACGACATGGGAAAAGCATGTGCCCTGCCTCACTGGCCGTCAGAGAAATGCACGTGAAACAATGAGCAACATGACCTGCTCAGACCATTGCTTCTCAGACACTCCTAGGGGACAAGGACTACATCTGTTTTGTTCGCTCGGATGTTCCCTGTGTCTATGACACTGCTGGGCACAGGGCAGACACTCAACATTTCTGTTCAGTGATGTAAGTAAATGAACGAATGAATCATTCTTCATACAGACCACAAGTTACTAAAAGATTGATAATATGAAAGGTTGGTGAGGTTCTGGGAAAATGGGCACACACTCATGCTGCTGCTGGATGGCAGTGGGTTCAACTTTATTTGGAGAACAACTTGGTAGCCTCTTAAATGCAAATATCTGTCAGTTCTGCAATTCTGTGTCTAGGTATTTATCCTAAAGAAAAACACCCGTCTGTGCACTAAGAGGCAGTACACAAGGGTGCTCACTGCACAGCCGAGTGGAGGAGTACAATCTGAAAACCACCTCAGTGAGCACCAGGAGGATGGTGAAATAAATTATGGAACATCTACACCCTGGAATACCATGCAGCCATTAAATAAACAAGGCAGCTCCACTCAAACAGAGCAGGAAAGCATTCTAAAATATGCAATTAAGAAAAAAAGGCATGTCACCAAATAATGTGTAAAAATAATTCAATTTATGGCCGGGCACAGTGGCTTACACCTGTAATCCCAGCACTTTGGGAGGCCGAGGCAGGAGAGTTGCTTGAACCTGGGAGGCGAAGGTTGCAGTGAGCTGAGATCGTGCCATTGCACTCCAGCCTGGGCAACACAGCGAGATTCTGTCTCAAAATAATAATAATAATCTCATTTATGTAAATATTATATGCATTGAACAGGTACATATATTGGCAACTTCCAAAAAAAAAATCCTCAAATGATTCAGGGTAAACTGTAACAATGCTTCTCCCTGAGGAAGGATATGGGTTTAGAAGGGTATAACAGGGAGATTCTTTTTTAATCCTATACACCAGATTTTATCAAATCTAAGATGTCACTGATTACAAGTGACACTAATTTTTATGTATCAATAAGAAAAAAACCACTGCCAGTTAAATTAAGACATAATACTTTCCTCCCTTTTAACTTATTTTGAAAAAAATTTAGGCTTACAAAAAAATTACAAAAAAAAAAAACAAAAAACACAACAAAAAAAGCACAGAAACACAGAAATTTCCCACATACCCTTCACTCAGCTCCCCCCAATGTTATCGTGCTACAGAACCATAATACAATTAGAGAAACCAGGAAATTAAACACTGATACACACTGTTAAGTAATATACAGAATGTACATATATTTTACCAGCTTTCCCAATAATGCCTTTTTTGGGTCTAGGACCCAACCCAGGATGCCACATCGTATTTAGTTGGTATGTCCTCCTTGGCCTCCTCCAAATGGGACAGTTTATCAGCCCATCTTTTATAACCTTGACACTTTTTTTTTTTAGATGGAGTCTCGTACTGTCGCCCAGGCTGGAGTACAATGGCGCGATCTCGGCTCACTGCAACCTCCGCCTCCAATGTTCAAGTGATTCTCCTGCCTCAGCCTCCCGAGTAGCTGGGATTACAGGTGCCCGCCACCACGCCTGGCTAATTTTTGAATTTTTAGTAGAAACAGGGTTTCACCATGTTGGCCAGGCTGGTCTCAAACTCCTGACCTCGTGATCTATCCACCTTGGCCTCTCAAAGTGCTGGGATTACAGGCGTGAGCCACTGCACCCAGCCGACCTTGACACTTTTGAAGAGTACTGGCCAGTTAGTCAGTAGAATGTCCTCGCTTTGGGTTTGTCTGTTGTTTTCTCATGATTAGACTGAGGTTATACATTTTTGGCAAGAATACGACAGAATGAGGTGCCCTTCTCAGTCTGTATCAGCAGGCACATGATGTCAATCTGCCTTATTACAGAGGACGTTAACCTTGATCCCTTGATAAGGGGCTCTCTGCCAGGTTTCTCCACTGAAATGTTACTATTTTTCCCTTTGTAAGCAGTGTGGGAAGATACTTTGACACTACATAAACATCCTATGTCTCATCATACTTCCCCACCCCCTCCACCCCCCTTACCCCTGCTAATTTTAACAACTATTGATTCTTGCCTACAGCAACTATTACTTTGGTGGTTGCCTAATGATAATTTTCTTTTTTTTTTCCTGCTGAGGAAAAGGAAGAAGATAATTTTCTATTTCCATAATCCCTTCTACACTTACTGGAATTATCCTGTAAGAAAGAGTTGTCCTTTCTCCTCCTTTATTCAATTACTTATTTATATCAATATGTACTCATGGATACTTATTTTACCCTGTGGGTTAAAAGCCATTGCTATCATTATTTGTTTCATTGTTCAAACTGGGCCAGGCTTAGGCATTGAGAGTTCCCTTAAGGTGGCTCTTGTGTGCTTTCAACATGTACCAATTATTTTTTGAGTTTCAAATATTCTAGTCTCATTACATGTTCTAAACTCATTTTGTACTTTCTCTGCCTCAACCATGAAATCAACCATTTCTCCAAGGAGCCCTAGTTCCCCTTATCGGAGAATGATGTTTAGAAACCAAGATCTGGACACCAGGTGTGCTCACTGCTACTGGGGTGTCATTGGTCTAGGCCCTCTTAGCAGGCAGAGCTATGAAATGTATGCAAGATACTAACACACACACAATTTACTTCTAAATCTCCTCTCTCTCTCTCTCTCTCTCTCTCTCTCTATATATATATATATATATATGGAATCTGGAATTTATACTGATACCTTTAACTCTAATTCAACACCACAGAGTGCATTCTAGCTTCCCCCCTTTGATCGCAACTGGTTTTCTCCAGTGGTGAGAAACCTGGCTCTCATCCATAATATTTTTGCTTATTTGTTCATTCCTGGGATACATACAAAGTAGTGTCAGAACTGCTACCCCTATGATGAGTTCCTGTCATTCAGGGGTTTTTTGTACTTACTGAAAGAACTCTTTTAGAATATATTAGATCCAGATTTTAAAAAAGCATCTATCACTCTTGTAAATTTTTAAAAAGGAAAATATAATTGAAATAAATTGTTTAAGGTATTCCTTTTCACATTTCGAGTCCAATGTCTCTTAATCTCTCTATCTTGGAGTTTTTGATGCTGTGCTATTCCACACAGCCTGGGCTTCTCCAGCATCAAGGATGCTCTACTACTGTCTCGGGATTTCCTTCTGAGCTGCTGACATCCACTTGCAAATTCTGATGTTCATGTGATGGCAGTAACAGCATGATGCCCCCCTTACCAACAGAGACTGTATGAGGCATCCCAATCTTAGAGATGTTTAAGTATGATGAAAAAGGTGCATCTTAGAAAGGACATAACATAGCTGTTTCATAAAGTAAGAAGGTGATGTACAGCACCAACGTGTAAACTGTTTCTCTACACAACATGGCTCCAGGTGTTAAGCACAGACATTACAATAGACACAACAGGCCTCTAATTTTAAGACCAAGGGCAAGGCCAGATGGAATTAGAATTCCAATAACACATTCCATTTGGGCAGCTTCTATAAGGAACCAGTGAAAGAGTCCTACTGCAGCAGAGACTGCTAATTGTCCCCCCATATCTGTTCTCCCCTTCTTCCTTAATAATAATCCCCATATTTTAGATGAGTAGGTGGACGATGGGAATAAAGTTTATGATGACATGATGTTCTGCCAGTGAGAGGTAAATGGAAGCATGTAACTTTCAGGCAGTGTTCTTAAAAAGGGAGACACGGCTGGGTGCGGTGGCTCACGCCTGTAATCCCAGCACTTTGGGAGGCTGAGGCAGGTGGATCACTTGAGGTCAGGAGTTCAAGACCAGCCTGGCCAACATGGCGAAACCCTGTCTCTGTTAAAAATACAAAACTTAGCCAGGCGTGGTGGCCAGCACCTGTAACCCCAGCTATTCAGGAGGCTGAGGCAGGAGAATCACTTGATCGGGAGGCAGAAGTTGCAGTGTGCCAAGATTGTGCCACTGTACTCCAGCCTGGACAACACAGTGAGACACTGCCTAAAAAAAAAAGGGGAGACATGCCATTCTTTGACTCTTCCTCCTGCCTCCTGGCTGGAATACAGATGTGATGGCAGGAGCTTGAACAGCCATTTAAGGCTCAAAGGCAGGATTCTAAAGGTGGCAAAATAGTGATATAGAATAAAGAGTCAAGGTAACTGAGAATCATGAAGCCATGATTTGGGAATCCTCTATTTTGAGATCCTGGTTATGAGAGAGAAAAAAACACTTTTATCTTGCTTATTATTACCATGGGTTTTCTGTTACACACAGTTGAAGCTAATCTGAACTTGGGATATTTTTCTTGGAGACCCACCCTATCGTGCTAAAGGAAGTCAAGGAAAAAGGAAAGGGTGGGGCTTTCCCAGAGAAAAACAGGGAAATGATAGAGCGAACCTGCAACTTCCTCTCTCCAGCAGGCAGCATAATCCATGATGCCATTCTCTCCCGGCAGTTTAAACCAGCGAGCCAGCCCCTGCTAACCCACACCTCACAAGCTCATAATAATTGTATTGACATGGATAAACATGACCTACATTAAAAGGTTAAAAGCAATTGGCACTTTTTGTCACAAATTCTCACATTTCTTTGACACGAGTGCCTCACTCAATTCAGCTGTGTTATCTTTGCCTAAGCTGGCAAATTTCCCAGATACACATATCCTGGATCTTTGTGCAAGATTCAAACAGTTAAACTGAGGCAATGAAACTTCTCTGGCAC
Source organism: Symphalangus syndactylus (assembly GCF_028878055.3). Lineage (NCBI taxonomy): Eukaryota > Metazoa > Chordata > Mammalia > Primates > Hylobatidae > Symphalangus > Symphalangus syndactylus. The sequence goes on from NC_072433.2 coordinate 35,315,436, forward strand.
AGGAGTCTGCAATACAGTCTCCATCCAGTAAAGACAGAGCCCGAGGGGCATCTTTCTTACTGGGCATTTTTGTCACAGAAAGCCCCGTACTTCTCTGAAATGCCTTATTTATTAGCATTTGAGGAATGACATTCATCTGGCAGAGAGGGACTCTGTTCCAAGCAACTCCCAGAGCTTTCCTGCCTCAAATGCAATGTCTGCAGAAGGGGCTACCTGCATTGGTCCCCACCTGACCCCAAGGTCCTTCCTCCTAACAGCACCCGGGTTTCCTTTTGGGAAAACTCCCTTCCCCATTCTCAGTACATGTGGTTTGGGCCCGAATGTCCGTACCCCAGGACTGGCCCAGGCCTAAGTCATTTATTCATTCACCAGATACTGATTTGGCACCTACTGTGTTCTAGGACTGGAGATAAAATGCTGACCATTACAGACAAACATATCTACCTTTGGGAGCTCTCTGGGTGCTGGGGGGGAGGCTAAAAATCAACAAACCTAAGTAAATTCACAGTGTGTCAGACGACCTAAGCAATGCAGGAAGCAGCTTCACAGGAGGGGAGAGAGAGGGATGTGAAACAGGGTGGTAAGAGTGAGAAGCCACCTGCTGAGAAGGGGATGCGAGCAAGACTTGAAGGAGATCCAGGAGCAAGCCTTGGGATGTCCCGGAAGGGCACTCAGGGCAGGGGGAACAGCAAGCGCAAAGGCCAGGAGGCAGGTGCCTGCATGTTTGAGCAAATGAAAGGAAGCCGGTCAGGCAAGCAAATGAAAGGAAGCTGGCTCACGCCTGTAATCCCAGCACTTTGGGAGGCTGAGGCAGGCACATGGCTTGAGGCCAGGAGTTTGAGACCAGCCTGGCCAACATGGTGAAGCCCCGTCTCTACTAAAAATACAAAAGTTAGCCAGGTGTGTGGCGTGTGGTGCACACCTGTAATCCCAGCTACTTGGGAGGCTGAGGCAGGAGAATCACTTGAACCTGGGAGGCAGAGGTTGCAGTGAGCTGACATTGCACCACTGGACTCCAGCCTGGGTAATAGAGAGAGACTCTCTCTCAAAAAAAAAAAAAAAGGAAAGAAAAGAAAAGTAAAAAGCCAGGGTGGCTGAGGCAGAGTGAGCTAGGAGGGGAGGAGATGAGGACAGGGTGCTAAGCGTTGGGGTGCTGGTCCCATTCAGCCCTGAAGGTTATTAGGGAAACTGGCTTTTACTGAGTATAAACATGCACTGGAGGGTTTTGAGCGGGGGGCTGATGTGATACAATTTTCATCATGAAGGATCCCTCCTCTGCAATGTGCAGAATAGACCTGGGGGTTAGGGTGGAAATGGGGAGACCAGTTATTGAGGTGCTGCTGGCTTGCCACACAGCGGTAGTGCAGGAGGTGGCCGAAGTCCTCAGCTTCTGGGTATGTTCTGAAGGTAAAGCTAGGGGGACTCGCGGATCCATCAGACATGGGCAGGGTAGGAAGAGAGAAGTTAGGGTGACTTCGCGGAGCCATGGAGGGATAGGGCTATCATTTATGATTTAGGGAAGAAGAGGTTTGGGGGAAAGATGAGGGGTGTGGTTTTAGACCTGAGCCAGGTGGAGCTCCCCATGGGCAGGTGGATGTAAGAGTTTGTGTTTCAGGTTGGCCCGGTGGCTCAGGCCTGTAATCCCAGCACTTTGGGAGGCCAAGGTGGGAGGATTACTTGAGCCCAGGAGTTCAAGACCAGCCTGGGCAACACAGTGAGACCCTGTCTCCACAAAAATTTAAAAGTCAGCTGGGTGTGGTGATGTATGCCTGCGGTCTCAGCTACTTAGGCGTGGGGGCTGAGGTGTGAGAATCGCTTGAGCCCAGGAGGTCGAGGCTGCAGTGAGCTGTGATCAGGCAACTGTACTCCAGCCTGGGTAACAAAGTAAGACCCTGTCTTTCTAATGAAAGAAATGAAGGGAAGAGAAAGGGAGGAAGGAGCAGGAGGAACGGAGGGGAGGGGAGGGGAGGGAAGGATAATACATAATACAGTTTTTAGAAAACAATTTGTACTTCAGAACCTTGGGAGGAGTCACTTCAAAGATATCACCATAGACTAGATGAGGTCACCTAGGGAGTGAATGAGGACAGGGAAGAAGATGTCCTAGCACTGAGCCCCAGAAGAAGACAATGAGGAGAAAGCAGCAAAACCAATGAGAAGCCACTGAAGTAGGAGACGGTGGGGTTGGGTGGCCTGGAAACCAAGTGGACCGAGCCCTGGGCCCGGTCTCGAAGGCCTTTACTGGAATCCTTGGAGAGGGGAAGCTCTTCCCCAGCAATGGGGTTTTCAAGAGGATGGTCTGTGAGCCAGCAACCACACTGCCCTTGCGAGGAAGGGCCTGACTTAGAGCTCAACCAATCCAGAGAACCAAACTAATAGGAATGAGGGAGAGAGAGACACAGCCCGATGGCCCCGTGTCCACTGTGCTAGCCGGGGACACTCCATCTTCCTCTTTTTGTATCAGTCTAGGTTCGGTTTCTGTCACTTGTGCCCAAGAGACCTAACGTAACTTCTAAGTTATTCTCTCCTGCGTGGTCCCGGGGGGCCGGGTGAAGCCAGCGTCCCGCCTCTCCCTTTGGCAATCACACACAGGCAGCCGGGCCCCAGTACAGGGTCAGAGGGCCCTACGTGCTTGACGGCAGGCCTTTCCCACCACACTCGAATTGCAACACCATGATCCACTCCAGGGTAATTAAGCCTTTCCCAACCCAGGCACTTTCAGAGATGGACCCTAAGCTGTGATGGGGAAAAGCACCCCCAGGCCATCCTGGTCATGCTCCTGGGTGCTCACCTTGGGTTGTGGGTTGCAGGGGATCTGTGGGTCATCCCTGACAACTGCTCCTCTGCTCCGTCCGCGTGGGCCAAGCACAGAGTGAATACTCTGCAGCTGGTAAGGGCTTTGGGAGCAGCAGGCTGAGCGCATTTCCTTTATGGATGAGGCAAAGGCTGGTGCGAGAGCTCTTCCAAAAACTTGAAGGGGAGCCCGCTGGCTTCCCTCTCCCTATCCCAGAGCCCAGGCCCTAACAGCACATTTATCCTCCAGAACACCAAGTTGCCAATATTGTTAAAAGCCATTTCTGGCACCCCTAGAGCTGTCAGGAAACAATTTGGGGTGCACAGAGTATGATCCTAGGGACTGCAAACCCTGGATTTGGTTATGGGACTCTTCCACTCCCTGCTCTCTCTGACACACACACACACACACACACACACACACACACACACACTCACACACACTCACACACTCTGGGAAGAAGACATCCCAGAAATATTCTCTCTGTCCCCTCCAAAGAGGCTGGGGTCCCACCTTCCCCATCTCACTGCCTAGGATGGGACCTATCAGCAGGCACACAGCACCTGCCCGACCACCCCCGCCAACAGGTGAACTGAAGCAGCATCTAGGTCCCCAGGGGTATTTGTTATGGGGCTTAAGACACCTGATCACTGGCTGTCAGATACATTCCACCTGTGGTTTGCAAGCTAAAGCACTGAGGATTAAGAGGCGGGGAGGGGGTGGTGTATGATGAGAGCTTTCCTGGCTCTGTGAGGAGACCAGGTTTACACTAGGCTGGGTGGAAGTGCTCATCCCACTTAGGTCTGTGTGATGCTCTTCAGTTTACATAACAGTGTCATGGTGTTCTCCCAGCTGATCCGCGACTACCCTGGGGGCAAAGCCAGGCTCAGGTCAAGGTCACACAGCCAGAGCGATCAGAATGAGGCTTGCAGACTCCAACCCACGGTGCTGTTCTCAGTGCAGGCCGAGGCATGAGTCTGATCTGCACACACCCCTACTGGTTTCCTGTGGCTGCTATAATAAATCACCACAAAATTGGTGGCTTAAAGCAGCACACATTCACACCGAGATCATGCCACGCTGCCCTCCAGCCTGGACAACAGAGTAAGATGCTGTCTCCAGAAAAAAAAAAAAAAAAAAAAAAAAGCAACACACATTCATTCTCTTATAGTTCCGGAGGTCAGAAGTCCAAAATTAATTTCTCTGGGCTGAAATTAACATGTTGGTAAGCTGTCTCCCTCCGTGGGTTCTGGGGAAAATCTGTTCCCCTGCCTTTTCCAGCTTCCAGAGCTGCATTCCTTGGCTGGTAGCCCCTTCCTCCACCTTCCAAGTCCAACAGCAGAGCTTCTTGCTGAAGCAATCATATCGCCTGTTCTTCTGTTTTTGAATATCCCCTGCTTCCCTTTTTTTTTTTTTTTGAGATGGTGTCTTGCTCTGTTGCTCAGGCTGGAGTGCAGTGGCACCATTTTGGCTCATTGCAATCTCTGCCTCCCAGGTTCAAGCGATCCTCCTGCCTCAGCCCCCTTAGTAGCTGGGATTACAGGCACACACCACTATGCCTGGCTAATTTTTGTATTTTTAGCAGAGATGGGGTTTTGCCATGTTGGCCAGGCCAGTCTTGAACTCCTGACCTCAGGTGATCCACCTGCCTCAGCCTCCCAAAGTGCTGGGATTACAGGTGTGAGCCACCGCACCCAGCCCTGCTTCCCTCTTATAAAGACACATGTGGTTGCACTTACAGCCCACCTGGATAATTCTGGAAAACAGCTCCAACTCAAGATCCTCAATCATGACTGCAAAATCTCTTTTGCCACATCAGGTAACATTTACACGTTCTAGCGATTAGGATATCTTTGGGGGCTATTATTCAGCCCAACACACCCTCCTTCCAAGGTTCCCATGGCTCCACCTTTGCCTCTATTTTTCACTTTGCTGGTTTCTCCTCCTTAGACTTTAAGGAAAGCCAACTTCACATTCACCTTGAACCACTCCTCCTCCTGACCTTTTCCTCTCTGTCCACTGGACTCCAGCTCATCTTCAGAATTCCCACAGGATTGGTTTTTGTCAGCATCTAGTGCTTTGCATTAATTTTTAGTTTTTTTTAAAAAATTAGCCTTCAGAGGAGAATTTTTTCTTTTTTAAAAACAGGATTTGAATTTCTTGTAACACACATTCACTGAGAAAAATGAGAAAAACAGAAGACCAAAAAGAAGAAAGTAAAAACCACATGCAATGCTGTTAATAGAAGAAGCCACTGTTAATGTGTTGTGTATACCCTTTTATTCATTTTCCAGTGCTCATCTAGACACTGAAAGAGAATGTTTCTAATGCAAACCAACAAAAAATATGTTTTGAAACATCTGTTGGACTCTGGAGTCAAGACATTCTGGTTTAAATTCCAGCCAGCCACTCACCATCTGTGTGCTCTTTGGTAAGTTACTGAACCTATCTGTGCCTCAGTTTACCTATTTGTAAAAAAGAAGAAATGATAGCACATACCTCCTAGGGCTGTTATGATGATGAGTTAACATATAGCATGTGGTTAAGACTGTGCCTGGCACACAGCAAATGCCATATACGTGTGAGCTGTCATCACCATTAGTATTACACTATTTAAGGGGACATCTGTTCAGTTGGATAAATAACCTTTGGCAGTATAATTTGTAGCTACCTGGGGTTCTCTGGTATGAATGCACTGCTGCTCTACTGTTAGGCATTTAGGTTGTTTCCAGTTTTTTTTTTGTTTGTTTGTTTTGCTTTTTTGCTTCTATAAACAATGAAGGGATAACTATCCTTGAACAAACACCTTTGCACACATCTTTATTTGTTCCTAAAAATTCAACTGCTGAGTCAGAGATCACACATATTTTTAAGCTGTTGATACATCATTGCCAACTTGCCCTTTATAATCCTCTACCCAGTGGAACAGCATGCCCCTCTCCCCACACCTGCCCTTCCTGGGCATACCCAATGACCCTCACGTCTCCCCTCTCCTCCAAGGGACCATGCTTCCTTACTAAACCATGTATGTGCCCCCACATCAACATCACAGCACCCCAGTGAAGCAGAGAAGCAGAAGAACTGGAAATGAGGATTCAGGGTCCTGCTTTCAGCCTCCCAGGGCAAACCTATGCCTCAGTTTCCCCCATATGTAAAATGTGGGTCAACACATCTGCCAACAAACACTAAAATCATCTATAAAATTGACTGCGGCTAGATATTCCATGTATTCAAATGAAACCAAAATTCTAAACAACTGGTAAAACTTTTGTTTCTTAATCACACATCAAGTATATTTTTAAAAATTTCCAAGATCCACTACTGAGGCTCCCCAGGGACCATTTCAGAGCCCAAATCTGCCATTTTAGAGCTCTGACTCTGAACCGTTTTGGAAACATATTGCTCGAGTGCCAATGCGCAGAAACAATTGCCTTCCTACTTGTAAAAAGACCAGTGTCCCACTTTCACATATCACACTAAAAAATAAAAAAATCATCCGGCTACCGAAGGCACCAGGAATCTGCCCTCTGAGAATTGTAATGAGCTCGTGTGCAGGTGTGACGGTGTCCTGGGCTCCCTCACAAGCATCATCTTGGCTCCCCACAATATATATATTTTTGAGACTCGCTCTGTTGCCCAGGCTGGAGGGCAGTGGTGCAATCTCAGCTCACTGCAACCTCCAAATCTCAGGTTCAAGCAATTCTCCTGCCTCAGCCTCCCCAGTAGCTGGGACTACAGGCACACACCACCAAGCCTGGTTCATTTTTATGTTTTTGGTAGACATGGGGTTTCGCCATACCAGGCTGGTCTAGAACTCCTGACCTCGGGTGATCCACCCATCTGGGCCTCCCAAAGTGCTGGGATTACAGGCATGAGACAACTGCTCTGGCCTCACACTGTTAATGAGGGCTATTATTCCCATTTTACTGATAAGACTGAGGCTGAAAGAAGGTAAGAATTTGCCCAGGAGCTGAGAAGCAGAGAGGAGACCCCAAAATTCACATCCTCTGATTCCAAAACCCCTGCCTTCCTTGTCCCTATTGCAGCAAGACCCCACTGAGGGGCCTGGAAATGGCCTCGACAAGCATTCATAATTTATGAAGCCTCCAGAAGGACTCCAACAGCCTCCTCTTCTCTCCAGAACAAAAAGACATGCTGGATTTGGGCATGACAACCCATGGGGTCTCCTTCTAGTCCCATATGTGAGGGGGCACCTGGCCTTCCCCACGATGTCAGAGCTGTGGGTGTCTGGCTGGAAGGGCCCCACCCCCTGAGGCCATGCCTGACTCACAGGAACCTGAGACCTAAGTAGGGTCCCCCAGAGACACATCTCAGAGAGGCCTGGACTGTTGTGAGAACCCAACGAAGGAACTGGAACACCCTGCAGGGAGGGAATCTGGAAACTGGAGCACAGTGGGAGGAGAAGGAGCCCCCAGCACAGTGATGGAGTGCACTGGGGAGGCGGCCTGAGGATGCCAGCTCCACGACTGTCATCTACTGTCCACCTGCCAGAAGCTGCACTCGACGTCTTGCACACGCTCACACCTAATCTCCAAAGACCCCAGCCAGGTAGGCACCACAACGATCCCATTTTACAGATGAGGAAAATGAAGTGTGGAACGGCCATTAGACTGTCCCAAAGCCAGGCAGTTAAAATGCCATGCCATATGGGACAACTCCCGGCTCAGGGCTCGGTTCTGAATCCAGTGCTGCCTCTTTTGAGAAATAGGAAAGTGAGGAAGTCACTGACTTCACTGGCAAGACAGGCAAGATAATAAAATAGGAGAATGTGAAAAGTATACAGAACTAAATGAGTTTTTTTTTTTTTTTTTTGAGACAGAGTCTTGCTCTGTTGTGTAGGCTGGACTGCAGTGGTGCGATCTTGGCTCACTGCAACCTCCCTCTCCCAGGTCCAAGTGATTCTCCTGCCTCAGCCTCCGAAGTAGCTGGGACTACAGGCGTGTGCCACCACACCCAGCTGATTTTGTATTTTTAGTAGAGATGGGGGTTTCACCATGTTGGCCAGGCTGGTCTTGAACTCCTGACCTCGGTGATCTGCCCGCCTTGGCCTCCCAAAGTGCTGGAATTACAGGTGTGAGCCACTGTGCCCAGCCTTCAATATGAGTTTTTAAAATTCAGTAAAACAATTTCCTAAGACTGATGTTGGGGCAGGGAGTTAGAGGCCTCTACAGAATTATTCTAGAGACATAGATGCCAAGCGGGTTGTGTGAGCCTAGCCTCAGTCAGCAACCCTTGAGCACTTGCTGTGTGCCACCACAATAAAGTGGCCACCTCCCAGACTGTGACCTGCTTGTTATCCAATGGGGGAGATGGGTCAAATCTCACAGACGCAGGAGAGGAGGGATAATGGAGGGTGGGGGCAGATCCAAATGCTCTAGGTGCCAACCAGCCAGGACAGGTGGGGCCCAAGAGGTGCCCACCAGGGTCTAAGTCCCAACCACATGTGTCACCTACACTATCTCAGCAAGCCTCACACCATCTCTTAGAGACAGGGGCCAACAGTTCCATCTTTAAGATGAGAGAGCTGAAGTCTGAGAGGTTAAGCAACCTGTCTGAAGTCACACAGCTGGCTACTGATGGGGTTGGAGTTAGAATCCCAATCTGTGAGAAAAGGAAGAGGACAGAGAGGGAAGGCTATGAAGACCACAAAATAGCAACAGAGGGGATGGGTTGTCTCCCAGGGCCAGGTTGCAGGTGCAATGGGAGCCTGTGACTGATGACAGTAACTGAGAGGGGCCTCATCCACCCTGGCCAGGGACTTAGAAAGTCCACCAGAATCTGGTGAACCCATCTGGTGGGGGAAGAGGGGTCCTGACTCATCTATCCAGGAGATGAGGGAACAGTGCATGGGGTCTCCAAAGCCTAGACCCCTGCTTGAGCCCCCCACACATGTCTCCTGTGAGCATTTCTCATCTAGGCCCTTTGGGGGCAGGAAGAGGGGGAGAAGAAAGGAACCAGGAGATCTGTTCACCATGCAGGGATCTAAAAACCCATGGTGGGGGCTGGGCGCGGTGGCTCACGCCTGTAATCCCAGCACTTTAGGAGGCAGCGGCAGGTGGATCACTTGAGGTCAGAAGTTCGAGACCAGCCTGGCCAACATGGTGAAACCATCTCTACTAAGAATACAAAAATTAGCCATGCCTGGTGGCACGTGCCTATAATCCCAGCTACTCGAGAAGCTGAGGCACGAGAATCCCTTGATCCTCGGAGACGGAGGCTGCAGGGAGCCGAGACTGTACCACTGCACTCCAGCCTGGGCGACACAGTGGGACTCCATCTCAAAACAAAACAAACAAACAAAAAACCCATGGAACCATAAGCCTTCCCTCCAGGGGGTTAACAAGTTCAGTGGCCTGCGCGGTTCCCTTCCAAGTTGGGTGAGCTGGGCCTGCCTCAAGTGAGCTCCACAAAGAAAAAGTTAGCAAGGGATTGGAGGGGGTGCCAGCCCCGTGGCTAACTGGGCTCAGCGCTGGAACTTCTGAGCACCCAGCCAGTTTCCAGTGTCCCAGGGACAGCTTCCACCTTTCCTTCTCTACAAGTCTGTCACGAGCTATTGCTGATTTATTTATTTATTTTTTTGTAAAGATGGGGTCTCGCTATGTTACCCAGGCTGGTCTTGAACTCCTGGCCTTAAGCGATCCTCTGGCCTCAGCCTCACAGTGCTGGGATTACAGGCATGAGCCACTGCGCCTGGCCTGCTACTGCCGATTTAATAAAACCTCACCCAACGTACCCCGCCCCCACCTTCTAGCCCCCTCCCCCGCAACACACATGCACATTCCAGGCCATTCAGCCTCCATACCTCTCCCCGATCAAGCCTCTCTCATACCCCAGAGCATGGGCCATTCCCTTGATCCTGAACCCATAATGCCACCTCCTTCTTCATTAACAGAAATTGTTTTTCGAGGTCTTCAAAAGCTGCCCCCGACTCGGATTCCACCCTGTTTCCTGAGTGCACCCACAGATGGCTGCCTCTTCCAGCCTTGTAACACGGATCCGGGGCTCTGCTCCCTCATCGGACATTAAGGTCCTTGAAGGCAGTGATCAGCCCCCTCCCCCAGGTGTCGGAGGACACTTACTGCAATCTGTGCTCATCTGACATACACGTACACGGATGGAGCACCTATAAGTCCCAGGCCTGGAGGAAGCCGGGCTGCTTTCCTTTACTCCTGTCTGGGTCTCTCCACACCCGGGAGAACACAGCAGTCACTCCTCGAATCCTCCCCCGTCCCTGCTCCCTTTCCCACCTCCTCTTCCTGACCGTTCGCTCTTGCTCTCCAGCCACTGCCCCCTGGATGTGAGTTTCCAGCAGGGCAACTGATCACTTCTCCAGAGAGGCCCCAAGGCTGAGGGTGCCCAGTCAGTAGGGTCCAATCTGGCTTCCCACTTCCCAGGCCACTTGGTCTCCACTCCCAGCAAGAAACTTCTCCCCCCGGAGAAAGACGACTCAGATTGTCATGGGGCAGAAATAAGAGGTCCATGGCTCGGGTCCTGCCAGAAGCCCACGGGTCCTTTCTTAGGGGACAAGCGACATTGATTGGAGGGCAGGAGCCCTGAGCTAGCTTTCAGGGTCCTGATTCGCGCTCCGCTGGTCAGAGACCCCATGGGGCCACCCCCTGACCGGTGGTCCCGCAGCCCGGACGCCGGCGCCAGGGACTCGCCACAACCTCAAGTCCTCTCCCGGGGCTGGGCTTCGCACACAAACAGGTAGCACAAAACTAGGAATTAGTTGGGGTCCGCACCCCTTCCTACTCGGACCCGAGCCGCCCCAGTCCCCGGCCGCCGCGCCCGGAGTCTGCTCCAACTCGGAAAGTGGCGGCCGGCTGCGGGGCAGGCGGGCGGTACCTGTGAGCAGCTCCAGCCGGTGTCCCAGCACCTTCATCTCGGCGCCCGGCGCGGCCCGGCTCTGGGTGGCGGCGTCGGGGCAGCGCGCTCGGCCGAGCCGGGGAGAGGAGCGCGGGAGACCCGGAGCGGAGCGGCAGGAGAGCGCCGAGCGAAGCGGGAGGAGCAGCTCACAGCCAGGAGCGCTCTCCCGCCCCCAACGCCGCGCTCCCCCCTCCAAAAAGGTTTAAAAAAATCCACCAATTGCATGGCCGCGCACCCCCAAAAGGCACCCGCCGCCACCTGGTCCGGGTGAACTCCAGGAGGCGGAGGGAGGGCGCGGGGTGGGTGCGGTGACACCGCGGGAGGTGGTCCCCCGTGCCCGCCGCCCGAACAAAGAGACCCCTCCGCCTCCGGGCGTCGCGGTGGGGGGGCGCGGACGGCGGCTGGGGGTCCCCAGTGCGGCCGGAAAGGCAAGGAAGGAGAGCGGGAGCCGCGGGGAGGAGGGGACGCCGCTCCCGCGGAGGCGAAATGTGGCGGGAGCGAGTCGGTGCGGGGCTCGCGGGGCTGGGGTCGTGCGCGGGGCTGGGGTCGTGCGCGGGGCTGGGGTCGTGCGCGGGGCTGGGCTGGGTTGGGCGGGGACGCGCGCAGCAGCCGCGGCGGCGAGAGAAGCTGGCCCTGGGCGCAGGGGCGATTGCGCCGCCGACTCACCGCGGAGATGCGGGCGAGACAGACGCGCAGGCGGAGAGCAGGGCCTCGGCGCCGCCGACGCGCGGGTGCAGGTGCGGGCAGCCGGGAGCCCCTCCGCGTGCCCGCAGCTGCAGGGGCGGAGGCCGGGCTGGGGGCGGTGCGCCGCGGGGGGCGTGCCCGCGTGGGTTTGGCGGGTGTGGGCGCTCGGCCCGCGGGGCGGTGCCGGGTCTGGGGCTGGTCCCGGACGGACCGCGGTCCCTCGCGCGTGGCTTCCGCCTCCTGTGCGGCTGGGACTCCCGGTGGGCAGGCGGGACGGCGAGCGGGGACTGCGACTCGGAGCCTGGGGGACACCCCTGTCGATCCGCGCCCCCGCCCACTACTCACCCGCTCCGCCACGCGGACTGTGCTGGGTGCTCTGCGAGGCCCTGCCCGCCCCTCCAGGCCCTCTGTGGCCGCGCGGCGTCGGGTTCCCGGGGGAGGGGACGGCGCTGCCCTAGTCTTTGTTTAGACTCCCAAGGGGAACCTTAGACCTGCAGAGACATCCCCACCCCACCGCCCCCGCGCCTGCTGCTTCGCGCTACCCGCCGTCGCCGCCTGGGAACCGAGGGAGAAAAGCCCTTAGGGTCGGGAAGAACCAGGGGCTCAGGGGACCTTGGGGCGTCGTCCCCCTCCCCCCGTTTTCGGAGCCCGAGGGTGTCCTTGGGGAACTTGTGCAGGAATGGGGAGGGACATCCCCTAGCAAAGGTGTCCTGGGCCCTCAGGGTCCCACCCTGAAGGTGGGGAGGTCTCTGCTCCCCTCAATTCACCTCCATTATCTGAGCGGGAAAGGGAACATGGGGACCCGTGTCTTCTCGGGCACTCCTCCCTCCTGCCACTCCCCTCACCACCCCTCCTTTGGTCCCAGATGAAGTCCCACTCCAGGGAGTATGGAAATCTGATAGCCTGAAAAATTTTATTTGGACAAGACAGCTCAAGACAGGGCTCCTGGAGAACCGGGTTCTATTCAGGCTCGGCCGGTGACCTTGGGCGGGGCTCTGCTCCTCCCTGGGTTCCAGTCTTTTCCATGCAGGACTGTGTTGGACCAGGTCATCTTGGAGGTCCAGGATGGCGGTGGGGTTGGGGGTGCAGAGGGGCCTGCAGGCTTCCGGGCCCTTCCGCAGACCTCTCTCTGGGTTGGTTTGCGGAGAGGCCCTGGCTTTCCTTTCCCCCAGCTCTGGGGGGCTGTGGCCGTGAATTAACCCATCCACCAGCTGAGGAAGGTGGTAAGATTTTGGTGGCCCCAGATGGGGCATATGTTCCCGCTTGGGTTACAGCTTTGTCCTTGGGTTACCCCTACAGCTTGGGGTGCAGTGTATAAATCACAGGAGGCAGCAATCTGGGTTCCTTGCTTTGCGGAAATCCCTGCCTCTCAGTTTCCTCCTTTGCAAAGGTGTGCAGGGAGGTCGGTGATGACAGAAGTGAACCTCTATTTCTGACACCTCCACCAGGCTTAGCTCTATATATAGCAGCCAGGAGCCAGTCCTTAGGAGCACAGGCTGGTCCTACAGCTTCCTGGCTGTGGAATGTTTGGCAAGCTGCTTACCCTCCCTGAGCCTTCATGTCATACTCTGTGAAATTGGGATGATGCTCACCTCAGAATTCCTGTACAGATTAAATAACAGAATATAAAGAAAATGCTTAATATAGTGCCAGACACATGACTTAAGTTTAAGTGTTCAATAAATGGTCATTATTATTATTCATGATGAAATTGTTATCATCGCATGACAGATTCTTTCAGGCTTACCTGAGTCCTACCCTTTTCAGTCATTTCAGACCTTGTCATTGGACAAAATTAATTGTTGATGTTCTAGTGACATAATTCACAGGGCCTAGGCTGTTCTGCAGGCTGCCTAACAGGAGCTTTGACACTATGACACGCCTGTCTGAGACGTGGTGTCTGCAGTGGCCTTGAACTCATGCAGACTATCCATGTAGTTCAGATAGTTCATGAACTCCTGTGAGCATTCCAGTGAGTCAGGTTGTGGATTTGAAATCCTAAAAGTGGAGACAATAGGGCCGGGCGTGGTGGCTCATGCCTGTAATCCCATCACTTTTGGGGGCCGAGGTGGGCAGATTACCTGAGGTCAGGAGTTCAAGACCAGCCTGGCCAACATGGTGAAACCCCATCTCTACTAAAAATACAAAAATTAGCTGGGCGTGGCGCACATACCTGTAATCCTAGCTACTCAGGAGGCTGAGGCAGGAGAATCACTTGAACCCAGGGGGCGGGGGTTGCAGTGAGCCCTGATCGCACCACTGCACTCCAGCCTGGGTGACAGAGTCTAAAAAATAAGTAAATAAATAAATAAAAGTGGAGACAATAGATGATGAAGAAACGTTAATTGTGAGAGTCCCCAGGGCTATTGCATCAAGCAAAGGTGCTTAGGGAAAAGGCAGGTTGAGGAGGCCCTGACCCTTCTGGAAACATCAGTCATGCCAGACAGAGGAGTCACTGCTGAGTCAGCAGAAGGGTAAGCTCTGGGTCCCCTGTGCTGCTGGGCTCTCTTCATCTTCAGCACCCTGGGGAGGGGGCGTGATGTTTGGGAGCAGGTTGGATTAACAGTGGAAAGCAGAACAGTGCAGAGAGCCAAGCTGTTGCCTGGGACAGGAGGCCTCTAAGAAAGTGTTCCCCCAGCCGTGCTCCTAATTACTTGAAACATGCTTCCTAAGTCACTGCCTTGTAAAATGGGCAGAAGATCACTGGCCTGCACCCAGGTTGGAGATGAGATAACCTTTCTGAAGATCTCAAATGAGCCTTCACTTCTCATCTGTAAACTCGGGCTGATATATCTAGTCAGGGTGTTTAATTGCAAGAAATAGAGACCTACTCTGGCTAATTGAAGCAGAAAACGGCTTTGTTAAAAGGAGGATAGGCTGGGCATGGTGGCTGATGCCTGTAATCCCAACACTTTGGGGAGCCGAGGCGGGCAGATCACTTGAGGTCAGGAGTTCGAGACCAGCCTGGCCAACATAGTGAAACCTCGTCGAAAATACAAAAATTAGCCGGGTGTGGTGGCACACGCCTATAATCCCAGCTGCTTGGGAGGCTGAGGCAGGAGAACTGATTGAACTCAGGAGGCAGAGGTTGCAGTGAGTCGAGATCCTGCCACTGCACTCCAGCCTGGGCAAAAGAGTGAGACTCCATCTCAAAAAAAAAAAAAAAAAGAAAAAAAAAGGAGGGTGGGCATCTCTTGGAATATCAGGTGCCAGGCCTGACACTGCTGTGTTGGCCTGATGTTAAAACCACCGCTGCCATCCGCCGGCTCAGAAGCTGCAGCCAGTATGCCACCCCTGGACGTGGTCACTGGGCACTGCCATCAGGACCTCAGCTGCTGCTTCCCCAGTTCTCATCACAGTGGATTCTGTGTGGTCTTGGCTTCCTCGTGCCACTAGTTTCTAATTAACAACCAAGAACAGAACATGCCCAGGTGCAGTGGCTCACACCTGTAATCCCAGCCCTTTGGGAGGCTGAGGCAGGAAGATTGCTTGAGCCCAGGAGTTCAAGACCATCCTGGGCAACATGGCAAAACCCCGTCTCTACAAAAAACACAAAAAGTAACAAGTCATGGTGATACACGCCTGTAGTCCCAGCTACTCAGGAGGTTGAGGCAGGAGACTCGCATGAACCTGGGAGACGGAGGTTGCAGTGAGATGAGATTGTACCACTGCACTTCAGCCTGGGTGACAGAACGAGACTCTGTCTCAATAAATAAATAAATAAATAAATAAATAAATAAATAAATAAATAGAATGGGATGTCTGATTGGAGGAGCCCAGGTCATATACTTTGGCAAAGCTGTAAGCAAAGCTGGGGAAAGATGTTTTCAGTTTCTCTAGTGGGAGGTGGGCTCTGCCTTATAGAAAGGGTGTGTTAGCTGCTGGGGGCCAAGAGTGACCAGTGACCACTTCAGATAACAATGATCTTGTGAAACTGTTGTGAGATGATGCACATGGACATTTGACTTGGAGCCTGGCATGGAGGGAACACAGGGATCTCAGCGATCCCTTGTCGTTGAGATTCTTACCACACTGTAAATGTAAAGCAGTGGTACTCCTCCATTCTTTAAATTTTTGATTTTTCAGCAGGTGAAAGACAAAAGGACCTTGAAAACAGTATGGCTTGCTGCCCTTCCACAGACAGAGGCAGCTCCAGTCCTGCTGCCAGGAGGACAGGTGACTGGGTTTTTCCATTGTGGTGATGAATTGGGCTGAGTCACCATCCTCTCGTGACCATGACTGGGAGCAAGTAAAAAGAACCAGCTGATGGAGTCAGAGGTGCAGATGATGAACCTGGGGCCATTGAATCTTCTTCCCTTAGCAGGGGTGGGGGAGATAGGAACTGTCTCCCCCTCCCCAGTAACACTCCAAACTTCAGAATCTTGAGCCACACTCAGAGAGAGAAGAGAGGCTCCTTTCTTTCCTTTCATAGTATTGATTGGGTGTCTTTTTGGTGCCGTGGGGTTCAATGGAGAACAGAGCTGATCAGGACATTGACCTTGCTTTTAAGGTTCATGCTGTGATGGAAACCAGCTCAGAGTCCCATAATCTCAGTACCAGGCAGACTCTACTAAGATGAGTAATTGATGTTACCATAGAGTGCATTGGAGGCCTGGGGAACTCAGCAAGGGCTTCCTGGAGGAAGAGGCATCTGAGCCCCCAAGAGGTGGAAGATCAGCAGATGGAGATGGGAGGAGGGCGAAAGGGAGAGAACATCCATCCATCCATCTGTCCATCCATCCATCATTCCATCCATCCATCCATCCATCCATCCATCCATCCATCCATCCTACACTGGATCAGCCAGGCCCTGTGCTGAGCTCAGGGAGACACAGAGCTAAGCACATTGCAGCCCTGCCCCTCAACAGGAGCTCCTGAATTGAGGTGGAGAGGCCTGGGTATGCATGAGCAGATGGTGAGGAAGCTGGAATGAGGAAGCTGGTAGGGAAGAGTGCCCGGCCTCAGCCTGGCTCTGGAATTTCACTAGTTACCAGATTATCTGCTCCCTGCTCCTGGGCCACCGTGGACGACTCACTGGTTTTATTGCAGTACCCTTTCTCCCATGATATGTAAAGGCCCTCCGCCCTGCAGGGCCTGCCCTTTGCTATGCTGGTAACTCTGGACACCCCACTATCTCCTCTGTTCCTGAGGACAGTAGAACCCCCTCCAGTACCATTTGCAAATGTCCCTCCACCTCCCCTGGAAACTTTAGCAGGCTCATGGAAACCCAGTTGGTGCTGAGTCAAGGCAAGAGGTGGAACTGATAATATTTTTTACAAATTATAATAGTTATATATACTTAATGCATAAACCTTACGCAGGGGGAAACTAAAAATCACTAATAATTCCACTGCCTAACAATAGGCAGTGTTAACATTTTGGGGGTATGATCTTCAGTGCTTTATACACACACACACACACACACACACACACACACACACATATATAGTGGCCCTCTGTGTCCGTGGGTTCCACATCTCCGTGGATACAACCAACCACAAATCAAAAATATTAAAAAAAAATAAAATAATATAACTATAAAGTAATGCAAATAAAAAACAATACAGCATAACAACTATTTACACAGCATTTACATTGTATTAGTTTTGTTTTTTTTTTTTTTTTTTTTAGATGGAGTTTTGCTCTTGTTGCCCAGGATGGAGTGCAATGGCACGATCTTGGTTCACTACAACCTCCGCCTCATTTCAAAGCCTGGGGCTTTGTTTTGATCTTGTATTATGGTGTGTGTGTGTGGTTTTATTGTTTGTTTGTTTGTTTTTGAGATGGAGTCTCCCTCTGTTGCCCACGCTGGAGTGCAGTGGCTTGATTTCGGCTCACTACAACCTCCGCCTCCCAGGTTCAAGTGATTCTCCTGCCTCAGCCTCTGGAGTAGCCAGGACTACAGATGTGTACCACCACATCCAGCTAATTTTTGTATTTTTAGTAGATACGCGGTTTCACCATGTTGGCCAGGCTGGTCATGAACTCCTGACCTCAAGCAGTCCACCCACCTCGGCCTCCCAAAGTGTTGGGATTACAGGCGTGAGCCACTGTGCCCAGCCCGATCTTTGTTTTGGTTATGTAAGATGTTATCATTGGGGGAAACTGAGTGAATGATACACTGGACCTGTCTGTACTATTTTTTTTTTGCAATTTCCTGTACATCTACAATCATTTCAAAATAAAACAACAACAACAACAAAAATTGAGGCAGGCCTGGGAATGAACTATTTGACCTCAGTTTCAGAAGCTTCTGTTTTAAACTCTACACTTTGTCACATGGACCAGAGCTAAGGTTTCCTTGTCTCAGTTTCCCCTGAAGGGTGGGACTTGGTCTAGGGAAAAGCACCCCTCGTGGAGAGTGGCGGGTGAGCCTCCAGGCTGTCCTCCATCATAGTGCTCCTGCAGCCCAGGTGTGTGCTTGAGGGGCTGACCTACCCTGCGGGAGGGAAGAACCCGAAGGGGAAAAAGGGGAGGCACGGTTTCCCTTGTGGGCTCCAGGGAGTTTCCAGGACAGATAGGAATCTGGCAGAAAGCAGACGAAAAGATGAGATTTGCTCTTTGGAGCTGGGCAAAGCCTTCTCTTTCCTTAGGAAAAGCCGTATGTCCAGAGAAACCTCTGTCCTGAAGAGCTGGAGAGGGGCCCCCATTTGGCAGGCTCATCCTCCTTGGGTTGTCATTGGCCCAGCCTCATCTTGGGCCTGAGCTAAAGCCACCCACAGAGCTGGGCATGGGCCACTCCCCAGACCTGGGGCAGACTCAGCTCTATGGCTCACCATCCAGGGGCACTCTCCGTTCCCAGGGGCTGCAGTTTCCCCAGTATCCTGAGCACCATGACAACAGGGTTGGGTTGAATCAGAGGTTTCAATCAAGTTTCCAAATAACAGAAACTGGGGAGCCAACTTAGAATGCTGGCTTGAGAGTCCCCAAGATCACCCTCAGTCTTCATGATTTGCTAGGACTCACAGAACTCAGAAAAGCCATTGTATTTGTGTTTATCATTTATTGTGGTGTAAGGATACAGATCAAAATCAGTAAAAAGAAAAGGTACAAAAACAAAGTCCCGGGGATATCAGGTGCATGCTTACAGGTGTCCCTTCCTAGTGGATTCACCTGGGAACACACTAATTCTTCCAGCAACAATGTATGACAACATATGCAAGGTGTTACCAACCAGGGAAGCTCACCCAAGCCTTAGCATCCAGGGTTTTTATTGAATCGATCATGTAAGTATGCATCACCCATGTGACCAACCTTAGCCACCAGTCTCCAGGCCCCCAGAGATCAAACTGATACAGTGGTGTCAGACAGACAAAAACAGGCATTCATCACAAGTTACATTGTTAGCATAAACTCTGGTCAAACTGATACAGTGTGGCACGAGGCCCCAGACATACAAAAACATTGTTATCAAACAATTTGAGCAATACCAGCCTGCTGAGCTAACTCTTTACTGTTCAGATGCTAATCATTTATTTTACCTAATACACACACAAATCATCTGTTATCACCATGATTTCATAAAAGAAAGATTTAATGCCAAGAAGGTAGTTTGGATATTATGACAGTGTGGGTGGAGGTCTGTGCTCTCCAAGAGAAAACAGTTGGCTTGATGTCGCTATGAAAATGAAGGGACCAGAAGCCAAAAGTGTACACCGTGAATCCGACATGGGCTTTTTTCCTTGTTTGTCTGCACAGCTTTGTCTCCAGTCAAGGAAGGGATGAGCTGAGAGGCTCAGCCCTCCCTCCGCTCCTGTGCTGGTTCTGAGTCAGATGTCCCTACTCTTGGGCAGGACCAGGCCCTGCTGGGGATGGGAGGGCACGGTGTGGAACCCTCCTCCCTTAAGCATCTAAGCCTGTTTGTCCTTTCTTTTCTTGGAACTCATTACTGTTACAACTTATTCTGGCAAAGAAGGGAGTCTGTTCTTTTTTAGCAAGTGCCCTGGCCTCTGCCCTGCCCCTTGCCCCAGGCTCTGGTCCCTACTAGGCTGACTCTATGACTCTAGGATAGAACAGCTATTCTTTTTTTTTTCTTTTTCTTCTTTTTGAGACAGGGTCTCATTCCATTGCTCAGGCTGGAGTGCAGTGGTGTGATCATAGCTCATGGTAGCCTCAACCTCCTAGGCTCAATCGATCTTCCCACCTCAGCCTCCTGAGTTGCTGGGACTACAGGTGCATGTCACCACACCTGGCTAGTTTTTGTATTTTTTGTGGAGATAGGGTTTCCCTATGCTGCTCAGGCTGGTCTCAAACTCTTGAACTCAAGCGATTCTCCTGCCTCAGCCTCCCAAAGTGCTGGGATTACAGGCATGAGCCTCTGCGCCTGGCCAGAACAGCTATTCTTCTAAGGTCCCAACCCATCCTGCTTTCCTCACCTATATCCTCCATGCATAGAGCTGAGCATTAAAGGCCTAGGCTGCTGGTCTGTGCAGGCTTCATGGCTTGGAGACAGACAGCCCTGGGTTCCACCATCCACTACCTGGGTGACCTTGAGCAAGTAACCTAACCTTGCAGATCTCTTTGTTTCTCAAGTGTGTCTAATGATAAAGCTTTGCGGAATTAGTGAGTGGGTAACAGCCCAGGGCCTGGTGCCCAGTTTGAATCCATTGATTAGTAGCTGTGAGGACGATGAATCACGTAGTTTCAGGTGCAAAACGTGGGGGCAAAGAGAATCCTTGTGATGAGTGCAGTAGGTGCTGTGACACATCCAGCTGCTTTGGAACTGGGTGCTGAGAAGTCAGGGGGATCCTGGGGCTTCAAGACTTCTGGGGAGGGAGCACAACTCATGCACATGACAAGAAGAGAGCTGGTGGGGCTTTGGGGTCGTGAGGACTGAGGGGCTTGTTCACCGTGGGGTCTTTACATGTGCATTCTGTCCGGAGACCTCTTCCTTCCATTTTCTACACCTCCTCTGGCTAATCCCATTTATCTCTGGAGTGTCCATTTAGACCTCAACTAACCCCTTCATTCCCTGACTCGCCTCCTCTGGGCCCCCTTTGAGCCCCATGCTCAGTTGTAATAATAATCTGCCATTTATTGTGCCAGGGATAACGCAGAGGGCATTACCTACATATGTTATCTCCTTTGACTCACTCAATATTTAGAGAGCTAGCTGTAGCTTTATTTTTCTGATTTTACAGATGAAGAAACAGATACACAAAAGTGAAGCAAGTGGCTCAACCACCCTTCGTCACTCCATACAGTGGTTGTCTTTGTGCAATTTCATCTGTGCCCTGAACGATGAGCTTCCTGAGGGCACGGAAGCTTGATCACTGTTTAGCCCCAGATACTTAGTATGGGCTCAGTAGATGGGAGCCCTCCACCAGTCCTTGCTCAATGAATGAATGAATGAATGAATGAATGAGTAGATGAATGTTTGTAAAGTGGCAATGCAAGCTGGGAATATCATGGACCATGGACAATAAATATTAGTACCTGTGGTGGGCAGAATAACCCCCACCCCCCCAAATGTTAATTCCTGGAAACTATGAATATGTTATGTTACTTGGCAGAGGGAAAGGAAGGTTGCAGATGGAATGAAAGTTGCTAATCAGCTGACTTTAAAATAGGGACATGATCCTGGATTATCTAGGTGGGGCCAAAGTAATCACGGGGGTCGTAAAAGTGGAAGAGGGAGGCAGGAGGGAACAAAATAAATGGCAGTGTGAAAAGGATGTGGCTTGACAATATTGCTGGACTTGAAGATAGAGAAAGGGCCACAAAGCCAAGGAAAGCATGCAGCCTCTAGAAGTTGCAAAAGGGACGGAAGGGGATTTTCCCCTACAGCTGCCAAAAGAAGGGCAGCCCTGCCAACATCTTGATTTCAGCCCAGAGAGACCCATTTCAGACTGAGGACCTCCAGAACTGTAAGTAAATATATTTGTGTTGTTTTAAGCCACAAATGTGATTTTTTTTTTTTGATGGAGTTTTGCTCCGTTGCCCGGCTGGAGTGCAATGGGGCAATCTTGGCTCACTGCAACCTCTGCCTCCTGGGATCAAGCGATTCTCCTGCCTCAGCCTCCCAAGTAGCTGGGATTGCAGGCATGCACCACCATGCCCTGCTAATTTTTTTTTGTATTTAGTAGAGATGGGGTTTCACCATGTTAGTCAGGCTGGTCTCGAACTCCTGACCTCAGGTGATCCACCCGCCTCCATCTCCCAATGTGCTGGGACTACAGGCATGAGCCACCGCACCTGGCCCACAAATGTGATTTTTGACAGCTTCCATTAAAAAAATGAATATAATGCCCTATCCATGATGCCAAGAATCACATCTGACCCTTATTGGTCACTTATCATATAATGGTTGAATTGCACTGGAGTATTGCTATAAGCACCCACTTACTATCAGGAAAGATGCATAACAAAAAAGCGCTTTTAAAAAAATTTGTATATTGAGGTCTAATGGGAGGTCTCAAGGTGGGTCAGAATTTGGTTCTGAGACAGAACCATTGGCTCAGCAGGTTGGGCCGGATGGATCACAGAGAGTGATGCCAGGGGCCTTCTAGGGAAGGGAGTCACAGGCTGGTGAGTGAGCAGTGATGCTGGACAGGTAGATGTCAGCATCCTGGGACCACCTATGGCCTCAGGCCTGGGGTCCCTGCATAATCATTAGGGCCACCATGCATTGAGTCTAGACCCTCTGCCAGACAGGATCCTAAGCCCCCCACAACATCAGCCCAACAGCCCATTCTGTAGGCAACACGATGTTTCCTGCCTGCCAGAGGAAAGAACAGCCAGCCCTCGTGTACTCCTCCACCGTGCCGGACACTGTTCCAAGAGTGGCACATCCTTAGCCCATTCAGTCCTCGTAACAGCCCCATGTGATGGCTCCCATCATTGTCCCCAGTTTACAGATTAGGAAACTGAGGCCTAGAAAGGAAGTCACTTGCCCACTCGCACAGCCAGTAATTGGGTCTGAACAAAGGCACTGTGGGCCCAGGGTCTCTGTTCTTTTTCTTTTTTTGAGGCAGAATCTCCTACTGTCACCCAGGCTGGAGTGCAGTGGTGTAATCATGGTTCATTGCAGCCTCAACCTCCTGGGCTCAAGGGATCCTCCCACCTCAGCCTCCGAGAGTACTGAGATTACAGGCCTGAGCCACCACGCTCAGCTGTGGGTCTCTTAACTACTATGCTTTACTGCCTCTCTAGATGGAATAATAATTATAATTATATATCTGTTAATGTAATAGTATAAACATTTAATAATTATAGTACCAAAATATGCCATTTTAGCACATTGGTTATTTTGAACTGAAGTCAACTGAGAAGAAGCAGATACAAGAAAAACTCTCTGGCCTCCCCCTATTTGCCTACAAGCAGGATATAAATTTGTAAAAGTAGCTCTTCTTCACTCTCTGCCAGGAAGAACAGAAGTTAATCAACATAGATAACTTTGGACCCTTAGCCCAGAGAGGGCACCAGAGGAATCTACAAAACAAGCCTGACTCACCCACCCTATCTTCCTTTAGTTTCTCCATATATTTACCCTCCCACAGCTTGCCTCCCTAGAAGCTCTAAGTCTTTTCACTTTGTCTTGTCACTTCTCTAATAATTTATTGTTCTTTTGTCAAGATGCTGTATAAGCCCAAGTTCTAGCCACTCCTTTCAGTTACTCATCCCTGAGTATTTCCATGTGTATGCATGATGCGCATGTTAATAAACTTCTGCTTGTTTTTTTTCTTGTTAATCTGTCTGTTGTCAGCCTTGTTTACAGGACCCCAGCCAGAAAATCTAGGAGGATGGAAGGGAAAGGAATCTTTTTTTCCTCCCCTACAATACCATCTCCCATTTGGATCAGGCCTTTCTGTTGATGACACATTCTCCTGTTTTCTCTTGTCATCCTCACAGTGGTCAGTTATGTTGATGAGTGCCCTTGGCTCACATTTTGCAAAACGGAGCCCAGAGAGGGATACACCCACCCATCCACCATCTGAGATGAGGGTGGGATTCCTTCTGGGGTCTCCTGCCTCCAAGTCCAGAGTCGCCCACTCCCACCGGCTGCCCCTGTCTTGTCCTGGTGCATTATTTATGGGCCATTACCCACCTCCTGCAGGCGTCCAGATGCTGCCTGCCAGAGCTGTGACCTCAGTGTCCCCTGGAGAAGATCAATGGCAGCCCCCCAACCCCCTGCCAGCCCCACTCTCTGCTCTCCTCTCCAGCTGCTCCCTCTTTGGGTCTCTGCAGGCTCCTGGTGTGTGGCACAGCCTGTCCCCTGTCCCATCCACCAGAACCACCTTGTGAGCAGGTTCCTTTTTGCCAAGCCAGCTGACATATTCAGCAGGCTCCTGACTTGCTGAGCAAAGCAAGGGTAGTGGTGAATTCCAAGCGTGCCATGCCCTCACCCTGACATGTGCAGGGGTGGCATAGAAGGTGTGGATGGTGTGTGCGCATGTGCGTGTATGTGTGTCTTGAGAGGAGGGTATGTGTGTGTGTGTGTGTGTTGTATGTGGGAGGGGGGGTTTAAGCACTCATGGTTGAACCCATTTGCATTGCCTCTTCTGAGTCTCGTAACTGAAAGTGTAACCAGCAAGGGTCAATTTCTTCTTCCCTGTCACCCGGGGGGTGGGAAGAGGTGCTTAGATCTAGAGTTAAGGTTGGGAGCAGGGCCCCTGGGGACCCTGGGATCCCACAGCTTTGGAGCTGTGTGACGTTGAGCAAATTGCTGAATCTCTCTGAACATTATTTTCCTTCTCTTTATGTCATTGAATCATGATGAAGATTAAATGAGAGTGCATAGAACACAGTCAGCACAGAGCCTGAGGGACAGCAAACACTGAAAATGAGCTTTTGACGATGCATGTGTTTGGATCACAAACTCGTGGAAGAAAGAACACTAGGAGGAGAGGAGAAGCCCAGGGTTCCACAGGCAGAATTTGTTGGGCTTTAGGCAGGAGTTGGGTCATCTTCACCTCAGTTTCCATGTCTATAAAATGGGCAATAGCTGAATTGAGCAGTTGCTTAAAACCATGGCTAACATTATGGAATGCTAGAAAATAAAAGTGAAAACCCCAGGTCATCGCCGAAGTTTCCCCTTCTTGAATTGAACTCTTCCCTCCCATTTCCTCAGATTTGAAGGCATTTGACAAGTGTTAGCACATAAAGCCAAAGGACAGGCGTCTTGGTTTCTTCTCCCTACTTTAAAGCCCCTGGTTGAAAGTCTCAGAATCATCTGGAGACCTTGTGACTCACAAAGCCCCTGAGTCCTGACCCTGGGACCCTGGTTGGTTGGGGACGAGGGCACCAAAGCACCTGTATCCTTAATAAGTTTCCCGAGTGATTCCAAAGCAGGTGGCCACTGTGAGAAATTAGAGACCAAGTGCTCTATTGGGGATTGTCCAGATACCCCTGGGAAGAGTCCTAGACTTCCAGAGTCCTGTCTCCAGGCTCCTTCTCCTCCATCCTAAGACCCTGAGAATTAAAGGAACGAGCTTTCACAGACCTCATCATCTCTCTCTTCCTCTTATTGGGCATCGTTGATCTCTGTATTTTGATCAATTTCCAATCACCATAACTCTTCTTGGATCCAGGTCAATTGACGTTGGTTCTGCAGATGCCTCACCCTGGAGGCATAGGTGAGTGAAGCTGGATCTACATCAAAGTCTTCCCCAGACTCGGGAGCACAACTTGAAAAGTCTGCTGTTCAGGTGATGAGACAACTTAGGTAACAGTGTGATCGGTGTCCAGGAAGCCACAAGCCCCAAGTGCCAGCATTTCGTCATTGCATCCTGTGCCTGGTTGGGCTAGTGGGTGCCTGGTAAATAGGAGGCAGAGGAGGAGAATAGTCTTGGAGCAATAGCTAACTGGTTTACCAGGAGCACCCCCCCACCCACACACCGCTGCCTTTTATTTTTTCTTAAGAGATTCTGGAGGCCGGCTTCGTCTGCTTTAAATCTCATTGTGTGATTTCTTTCCTATAGTGAATCAGCGAGAGTCTAAGGTCTCAAGTGATTTCAGTGACCTTCACCACATTCAATGCCCTCTTAATCCAGAATCAACTGTGCCCCTTGTGAACACACACCTGCCCTTCTTCCATCTCATTCTTCATAGGAACAGGCACAATCATCAGCAAGCCTCGAAGGCTCACCATGGACTGCAAATCCATCTGAAAGGTTCTATATAGTTGTCACTACAATCCCATCAAGTAGGAATTTACATTATCCCCATTTTACAGATGAGAAAACCAAGGCTTGAGGAAGTTAAGACTTAACTTGCTGACAGTCTTACAGCTGGTCAGTGGTGGAGCAAAGACTCGAGCCTGGATCTCTAAGCCCATACCTTTAACCACTCTGCCGAAGAGCCTTTTCATATTGGTAGAAATGCCTGGTTTCATAGGATAGCCCCTCACCCAAGCCCTCTTCTGTACACCCCTTCCCCAGGGCCACCTTCTAGCTAGCAGTCCTGCAGCCGTTCCCATTTGCAATGAATGTACTCCATCCCTATTGCCTGGAGTTAATTATTTCAAAAAGACATTTGGAAACTCAGCCCTGCTGAGTCTAATGTGTTCCCTTTTGCTAATTCAATAATCCTGTTTTTCAAATATGAGTGTGTTTTTTAAACTTGTCTTTGGACTGATTACTCAGCAGATATTATCTGATCATTGTTTTCTTCTTTGAACTCATGCTCACACAAGCCCGATGGATTTCAGAGCGGAGACCTGTGATTTATGACTGGGGTGTCTATTCACCAAGGGCAAGGCCTTGGCTCTGTGTATGCTGAGGCTCAGCAATCAGTCAGGACATAAGAGGGCCAGTCTGAAACGGTGAAAAATGTAACCTACCAGATCATGGCAGAAAGAAGCAGCTTGAGCTCCTACTGGTGCATTTGGTTCACCAAATGCTAAGAGTGGTTATATCCAGGTGGTGGATTTTAAGGGAATTTTTAGTTTCTTCTTTATACTTATCTATTTTCCACTGTAGTTTCCAAAGTGTGTATAATTTTAATAATAAAATAAGAATACATGTATTGTGATTAAGGTGGGCGCAATAGCTCATGCCTGTAATCCCAGCACTTTGGGAGGCCAAGGCAGGCAGATCACTTGATGTCACAAGTTTGACACCAGCCTGGCCAAAATGGTGAAACCCCATCTCTACTAAAAATACAAAAAAATTAGCCTGACATTGTGGTGGGCGCCTGTAATTCAAGCTACTCAGGAGGCTGAGGCAGGAGAACCACTTGAACCCGGCAGGCGGAGGTTACAGTGAGCCCAGATCGTGCCACTGCACTTCAACCTGGGTGACAGAGCAAGACTTCATCTCAAAAAACAACAACAACAAAACCACAAAAAACAAACCAACATTTATTGTGATTAAAAATAAAGTTAATTCAATAAGGTAAATATGATCCTTTAGGCAAAGCCTCAGATGAGTCTGGCTTTTATGAACTTGTTAAAGCCATTCCCAGAAGCAGACCCCTCTGAAAATGAGCAGAACTCGATGCAAAAAGAGAAAACAAGACCAAGGCTATTAATTATGTTCACATATTTCTAAAAATAGAATGAAACTTGAGTTTTTAAAATGTAAACTTTATCATTTGTTAAATCTTAGACATCACTTTTGTTTACCCTCGGACATGACTTACATAAATTTGCAAGTGGACTGTAGCGTGGATCTGTTTGTGTGATTTTCATTCAACAAACATGGATTGAGCTTCGCCCTATTCAAGTCAGTATTCTAGGCTTAAAGGATTCGAGAAGGAATGAGGATGGAGCCTCAGGATTGAACACCTCCTAGTCTAGGAGGAGACAGTTATGCAAACAGTTACACAATTTGACAAGTGCTCTAGGAGTGCAATGGGGAAGACCAAAAGAGGCAATCTTTGCTCTGCCTGAAGAAGTCAAGGAAGGCTTCACAGAGGAGGTGACTCGCACTTAGAATAGGAGTTTTCCAGGTAGAGAAGGTGGGGAAGACATTCTGGGCAAAGGGAAGAAGATACGTAAAATTACCTGGGGATGATGGTGATAGGAAAAGCTTGTGTCCATGAAATAGCAAGGTGCTGGTTGTGACTACAATTTAGAGTATACGGCATGCATTTGTAGATGTTGGTTGGATGGTTAGGAGCATTGAATGATGGACTAAGGTTAACTTGAAGATAGGGAACTATTAAAAGGTTTTAAGCAGGGGAATGGCATGATTAGATTTGCCTTCTAGAATGGCTGCTCAATGGATACATCAATGAAGGTCCACCTGGGAGACAGAAATCACATCAGTTATTTGGACAGAGGGAATTTAATGTAAAGAATTATGAACTAGGTCGATCTATCTATCTATCTATCTATCTATCTATCTATCTATCTATCTATCCATCCCCCTATCTATCACATGCCATTCATTAAAGCTCACTATTTTTTCAGTTTTTTCTTTTTTTACTTTTATAAATTTAAGGGTACAATTGCAATTTTGTTACACATATATTTTGTACAGTGGTGACATCTTGGCTTTTAGTGTATTCATCACTCAAATAACGTACCAGTTATTGTACCCATTTTTTTCTTTTAATATGAACTTTACAAATAAATGCAAAAATCTTAAATATACATTTGCTAATTTTTGACAGATGCATACACCTGTGTAACTAAAATTTCTATTGAAATATGAGACATTACCATCACCTGAAAAAGATCCTTCATGCCCATTCACAGGCAATCCCTGCTTTCACGGAGACAACAACCACTATTCTAGTTTTTTCCACCATAAATTAGTTTAGTTGAGGTTTCTCAACCTCAGCACTATTGACATTGTGGCCCAAATAATTGCTGGTTGTTGGGAATTGTCCTGTATGTTATTTAGCCTATCCTAGAACGTCATACAAATGGAATATACTTTTTTGTTTGGCTTTTTTCACTTAATGTAATGTTGATAAGAGTCTTCCATGTTGTTTTGTATATCGCCGCCTGTTCTTTTTTTTTTTTTTTTTTTTTGAGACGGAGTCTCACTCTGTCACCCAGGCTGGAGTGCAGTGGCATGAACTTGGCTCACTGCAAGCTCCGCCTCCCGGGTTCACGCCATTCTCCTGCCTCAGCCTCCCAAGTAGCTGGGACTACAGGCGCCCACCATCACACCTGGCTATTTTTTTTTTTTTTTTGTATTTTTAGTAGAGACGGGGTTTCACCATGTTAGCCAGGATGGTCTCTATCTCCTGACCTCATGATCCGCCCACCTCAGCCTCCCAAAGTGCTGGGATTACAGGCATGAGCCACTGTGCCCGGCCTGGTCCTTTTTTATTGCTGAGTGGTATTCCATTGTATGGCTAGATCACAGTTTGTTTATCCATACTGTTGTTAATGAACACCTGGGCAATTTCCAGTTTTTTGTTATTGTGAATAAAGCTGCTATGAACATTCATGTACAATTTTCTTTGGTGAGCATATGTTTTAATTGTTATTGACTAATTAGCTAAGAGGAATTTCTGGGTCATAAGGTATAATTAGTTTTGTTTTGTTTTGAGACAGGGTCTCGCTCTGTCACCCAGGCTGGGGTGATCCTGGCTCACTGCAGCATCGACCTCCCAGTCTGAAGCAATCCTCCCACCTCAGCCTCTCAAGTAACTGGGACTACAGGTGTGCACCACCACTCCTGGCTAATTTTCATATATTTTTCTAGAGACAGGGTCTCCCTATGTTGCCCAGACTGGTCTCAAATTCCTGGGCTCAAGTAATCCTCCTGCCTCAGCCTCCCAAAGTGTTGGGATTATAAGCATGAGCCACCATGCCCAACCTGTAATTAGTTTTATAAAATACCACCACAACTTTCTCCCAAGTGATTGAACCATTTTCCATTCCCATAAATAAGTTCTGAGATTTCCAGTAGCTCCACCTCCTTGCTAACATTTTGTCTTGCTTTTTGTTTTGAGATGGGGTCTCCCTCTATTGCCCAGGCTGGAGCGCAGTGGCGCAAACTCGGCTCACTGCAACCTCCACCTCCTGGGTTCAAGCGATTCTCCTGCCTTAGCCCCCTGAGTAGCTGGGACTACAGGCATGCGCCACCACACCTGGATAGTTTTTTCATATTTTTAGTAGAGATGGGGTTTCACCATTTTGGCCAGGCTGGTCTCAAACTCCTGACCTCGTGGTCCCCCCGCCTCAGCCTCCCAAAGTGTTGGGATTACAGGCATGAGAAAACGCACCTGGCCTGTCAGTCTTTTTAATTTAGCTTTTCTGGTGAAAGTAACATAGTTTTTTTTATTATGGTTTAAATGTGCCTTTCCCCGATGAGTAATGATGTTGAACTCTTGTTTCTATTTGCCATTCATAGATCTTCTTTTGTGAGGCCTTTGTTCAAATATTTTCCTCATTTTTTACTGGATTGCTTGAGACAGGGTCTCACTCTGTCATCTAGGCTGGAGTGCAGTGGCATGAACTCGGCTCACTGCAGCCTCAGCCTCCTGGGATCAAGCAATTCTCCCACCTCAGCCTCCCAAGTAGCTGGGACTACAGGCACACACCCCCACACCCGGCCAAATTTTGTATTTTTTGGCAGAAACAGGGTTTCACTATGTTGGCCAGGCTGGTCTTGAACTCCTGGGCTCAAGTGATCTGCCTGCCTTGGCCTTCCAAAGTGCTGGAATTACAGGCGTGAGCCACTGTGCTGAATAAAGAGCCTTTAAAGTTTTTAAAGCCTTTTGCATTTTATGATTAATCCTTTGATCCATATATTCCACTTTTTTTTTCTAGACAGAGTCTCTCTCTATTGCTGGAGTGCAATGGCGCAATCATGGCTCAGTGCAACCTCAACCTTCTAAGCTCAAACAATCCTCCCATCTCAGCTTCCTGAGTAGCTGGGACTACAGGTATGTGCCACCATACCAACTAATTTTTTAATTTTTTGTAGAGATATGGTCTCACTATATTGCCCAGGCGGGTCTTAAACTCCTGGTCTCAAATGGTCCTCCCACTTCAGCCTCCCAAAGTGTTGGGATGACAGGTGTGAACCACAGTGCCTGGCCCATATATTCCACTTTCTATGTCCCTCTTGGTTCGAGCCAGATCCAAGAGCACAGGGACTTCTGGGTCAGGCATTTAGGTGGTGTCTTAGCCAATTTTCTGTTGCTATAACTAAATACCACAGACTGAGTAATTTATAAAGAATAGAGGTTTATTTAGCTCATGATTCTGGAGGTTGGGAAATCTAAGGGCGTGACGGCAGCTTCGGGTGAGGGCTTTGGTACTGCATCATAATATGGCAGAAAAGTGAAGGGCAAGAGAGCATGTGTGAAAGAACCTGCAAGAGCTAGCCAGGCTCATTTTACAACAATCCACTCTTGGGAGAATTAACTCACTCCTGCAATAAGGGCATTAATCTATTCATGATTCATGTGGACTCCACCCTCATGACCCAATCCCCTCCTAAAGGCCCCACTTCTTAATATTATTACATTGGCAATTAAGTTTTCAACACATGAACTTTTAGAGGATGCATCCAAACCACAGCAGGAGGCATCCATCCTCCCCCCACCCCTGCTGAGCCTCAGAGCTACACAGGTGGCTGTGTCAGGATGTCCTCATTCTGGAGAGACATGAGCATTCACCTGAGTCATCAAGCTGCAATTATGTGTCCACTCTGAAGGGACAGAGAATTTGTCTGCTCACCATTGACCATCAAACCCCCTCTCTGGCTTCCAGGTCTGGTAAAAAAGTAGCTTTTGTCCTAGTCCTTATTAGACCTTGAGAAAGTCTCAGCCCTTATCTGAGCTGTAAAAGGAGAGATCTTTGACATGAGGCAGCTCAGCCTAGTGATTAATCATGAGGCTGTGGGTTCAGACATCCTGCCTGGTTCAAATCCTGCTCTGTCTCTGCACCCAGTGCAAATTCATCCATCTTTGTGCTTTGGTTTCCCCATCAGCGAAGTGGGATTAACAACAGGGCCAACTTCGGAGATAAGACTCATATAGCTCTGGCTCACAGCACTCAACAGTTTCTAGCTGGTTCTCTTGCCTGCAGCATGTCCTTGAATGAACACAACAGCCCTGGGTGGTCAGAACTATCATTGGCCTCATTGTACAAGTGAGAAAATCCAAGGCTGAGAACATTAGGGACTTATCCAAAGTCCTAAGACTGAAAAGTGGCAAAGCTGGGATTGAACTTCAAAGGTTGCAAAGCTCTTGGGGAAAAGAAATCATTGAAAAAGCTGTGCTGTATTATCCCACACCCTCTCCTCACTCCCTAGAATACCATAGCTAAGAAGAATATTTAAGGTTTAATTTCACAGGCAAAAGAAACAAGCCCAGAATCAGAGTAGCCACTGTCTCCCACCGCAAGATGACGGATGCTCTGGGGATGAGAAGGACCCTGGGGGAGCCAGACAGGCTGGGTGGGGACAAACCAAGGCAGAGGCTGCCAGCTGGTGGCCCCAAGTCTGTTGCAATCCAGGGATGCATTTATTTATTTATATGACTTAAAAAAATTTTTTTTACTATTAATATATTAATCTGCTTTACTCAAAGTTTTTTTTTTAAATAATCGCAAACATTAAAAAATCAAGATTTCTCTCTCTCTCACGTACATCACATGCACGTGCATGCACACAATCTAGATCTCTGGCTTCTCATGAAAGCTCAGATTTGGCAACACTGGGTAGCTACTTGCTGGAGCTGACAGCCGCTGGCTTTATGAGGCATGAACACCTGGGTCCCCACAGTCCCCATCCCTTGCTGTCCTTTATACCTGGCTCACTGATGTCATCCACCTGATCCTGGAAGGCACTGGGTTTCAGACCTCTGACTGTCAGGTTTCAATGCTGCCATTCTCAGCTGGGGGCTTTCTCAGACAGGGTTCTTACCCTGGTGGCCACGGGTAAAAAGTGAGGGAGCCTGTGAATTTGGATGGGTGTACTAATCACATGTTTCTGATGTTTTGACATCTGAGACTTTCCTGGCCCTGGGGAGACTCCCCCTGCAGGGCCAGCCAATTCCTAGTGATAGGAAATGACTCTCCTAACCTCCAGAGCCTGAACACCACAGCCACCTGCTGCATTGGGCTTTTACACACTGGGCCACTCTTCTCCTGCCCTAATCACCTCCAGACAACTAGAGACGGCCCCTATGCCCTAGTACCCCCGAAATTATTCAAACTGGCAAATTCTAAGCCTGTCTCACCCATTCCTTCCTGCAAAAACCACAATAAAGGCCCTGGCCCAGTTTTCCTCCCATTTGCTTTGCTTCCTGACCAACCCCGTGTTGTCCTGTGTGGCGTGGTGTGCCTCTTCCTCTGGGATCTGTGAGTAGCAAGCTATCATTTCAACAGCAGTCAGCTCCTGATCTGTTGGCGTCACCATAGCTAAATGATAATAAAACCTACGTTTAAAGCAATGGACAGAAAAGTGTCCATCTTTCTTTTCACTAACCTCTAACTGCAACTGAGTATTTCCTTCAATTATCACTGTAGCGACAAACCACAGTAGTGTTAACAGTGTCAGCTGTAAGAATTAAAGAAAGAGGAAAGAAACATGAAAGGTAGCTTGGCAGTTAAGACAAGTTTATTTTAGAGAAAACAAACCTGAGAGGGGCGTTTGGTCAAGTTAGTTTAGAGGCACACTTTTTTTACAGACTAAGAGTTTTTAGGATTCAGGGTAGGAGAGTTTATTACAGGCTCGGACTGCTTTTGTGTTTTTTTGTTGTGCTTATTTGGGAGAGAGAGTTGTGTATCTGTTCCCATACGTCTTTCTGCAGCTGCAGGCATACCCCACCCCGCCCCAGTCTGCTTTTAGCTTCCCTATTTTAGTGCACGTGAAGGGAAAGAAATGTACTTATTAAGGCCCACTGTTTTACTGGGGCCCATTGTGTGAGGGTGAAGTTTAGCATTTACCCAAGAGACTTTCCCCCTCCCTCCCTCTGTGCCTCAGTTGTTTTATCTGTGTTTTACTGTTTGGTCTTTCTGGCTGCTTGTAGTTAGAAGGGAAGTGATTTCCTTAAAACGCATAAGGCTAAGAAGGGAGCTGGAGCTTAAAGTGGCGGTGTTTGTCCGAGATGATGGTGCTCCTGCTCTGTCATCAGTGTCTTTGCTCCATTAGAAACCATAAATCAGCCTGGCGCGGTGGATCATGTCTGTAATTCCAGCAATTTGGGAGGCTGAGATGGGAGGATTGCTTGAGCCCAGGAGTTCAAGACCAGCCTGGGAAACATAGGGAGACCCTGTCTTTACAAAAAATAAAAAATTAGTTGGGTGTGGTGGTGCACGCCTATAATGCCAGACACTTAGGGAGGCTGAGGTGGGAGGATCATTTGAGCCCAGGAGGTCAAAGCTGCAGTAAGCCATGATTGTGCCACTGCACTCCAGCCTGAGCGACAGAGCAAGACCCTGTCTCAAAATTAAAATAAATAAATAAATAAATAAATAAATAAATAAATAAATAAATAAAAAATAGGCCGGATATGGTGGCTCATGCTGATAATCCCAGCACTTTGGGAGACCAAGGCAGGCAGATCACCTGAGGTCAGGAGCTCAAGACCAGCTTGGCCAACATGGCCAAACCCCGTCTCTACTAAAAAATACAAAAATTAGCCAGGCATGGTGGTGCGTGCCTGTAATCCCACCTACTTGGGAGGCTGAGACAGGAGGCAGAACCCAGGAGGCAGAAGTTGCAGTGAGCTGAGATCACACCACTGCACTCTAGCCTGGGTAACAGAGCAAGACTCTGTCAAAAAAAAAAAAAAAAGAAAAAAAAGAAAAAGAAAAGAAGAAGAAGAGGAAGAAGAAGAAGAAAGAAGATGTCAGTAGATGTAGAGGAAGACCAGAGATTACAGCCAGGAAGAAGGCAGACACCCTGTCCTCCAAACATATCAAGTTTCCTAGAGGAAATAGGCACAAAATTCATGCATTTGATCATTCATCTATTAAAAAAAAATTGGGCTGGGCACGGTGGCTCATGCCTGTAATCTCAGCACTTTGGGAGGCCAACATGGGCAGATCATTTGAGGTCAGGAGTTCGAGACCATCCTGGTCAACATGGTGAAACCCCGTCACTACTAAAAATACAAAAATTAGCCCTCATGGCGGTGTGGGCCTGTAGTCCTAGCTACTCAGGAGGCTAAGGCAGGAGAATGGCTCAAATCCAGGAGGTGGAGGTTGCAGTGAGCCAAGATTCCACCACTGCACTCTAGCCTAGACAACAGAGCAAGTCTCTCTCTCTCTCTCTCTCTCTCTATATATATATATACCTATATCTGTCTCTCTCTATATATACATATATGTATGTATATATACATATGTATATATACATATATATGCGTGTATATATAGATATATATAGTTAGTGACAGTGAAGTAGCATGGAAACGTGGCAAAAATCTGAATGACAAACTTGGGGTACACTCTGCCAAATGGCATCCCAAGGTCTTGAGAAACTCCTGGCTCATAGCCATCTCTATGCTGCTCCTCTGAGAGGTCTACTCGTTCCTTCGTTTGTTCTTTTGTATGTATGAGAGCACCAGTCTATTGAGCACCTCTGGGTGCCAAGTTCTGTTATTTGACTAAGAACAGATCTAGCTGCTTCCTGCCACTCCCCATCTGGACACGAAATTCCTTCCGTCACTCTGCCAACCTTCTCTTCTTTCTTTGCCCCTATCTTGATCTAAGAATCCCATTCCTGGGTGGGTTTGGTGTGTTAATGCTGGGTAAGTGAGACTGCCTGGACCTATGGCCATACCAGACAGCTGCTGGGGTGGGGGTGGGGGCAATCGAAGATCTCTAACCTCAAAGGTCCCTCAGGGGGTGCATGGGGGCATCTCCCCTTGGGGTTCCCAAGGACCAATCTGCCAGCTTGTGCAGAGTCCTCAAAAAGGAAGGGGAAAAGGTCATGCTCTATCTGGTATCCACAAAGCCACTTAAATGAGCTCTTTTGTCTGCACTGGATAAGCTCCAACAGTAATCACAAATCTGCCCCTTATCAACAAATCCCTCACCTACCACAAGTAACCAAGTGCGACCTAGAGATGCCATTGTCTTTTGTTCACACCCTATTTTTTTTAGAAATCTGTACTTGGTTTGTGTATGAACATGTATTATAACTGTTGTATGTGATAAAAATTTAAACTGGCTTATACAGAAAATAATTTTTTTGTTTTTTTTAAAAAGGTCATTTACAGCCAGACGCGGTGGCTCACGCCTGTAATCCCAGCACTTTGGGAGGCCGAGGGGGTGGATCACGAGGTCAGGAGATCGAGACCATCCTGGCTAACACGGTGAAACCCCATCTCTACTAAAAAAATATAAAAAAAATTAGCCGGGCATGGTGGCGGGTGCCTTTAGTCCCAGCTACTCAGGAGGCTGAGGCAGGAAAATGGTGTGAACCTGGGAGGCAGAGCTTGCAGTGAGCCGAGATTGCTGCCACTGCACTCCAGCCTGGGTGACAGAGTGAGACTCTGTCTCACAAAAAAAAAAAAGGTCATTTACTCAGTGAACTGAGAGGCCTGGGGATGCATGTTTCAGGCACCGCTGACCCAGAGAAGCCTTGGTTTCTCATCTCTGGCTCTTGCTTCTGTTGTGTTCGCTTCAGTTTCAGGCTCCATTTTGTGGCCAGATGGAGACAGGCATTCTAGTTCCTACCTCCTCTCTGGTTTCAGGTCCAGCGAATTTGCTCGTGTCAGGAACGTGACCAGTGTTCTGAATTGGTCACATGCCTGTACCCACCATGTCTGGGAGCGTTGGAGTTATTGATTGGCTTGGGGTGAGAGGCATCACGGGCTCCTCCCCTGGAACTGATCAGCTTCTCTGGGAACATGTGAACCAATGGGATGGATCCCCAGAGGACAACAGGGGTATGGTTTCCAGAGGGGTAGAAAATGGATGTGGGCAGAAATAACATCAGATACTCTTGGCCTCGAGCAGATGCTAAGTGGAGGGGCTGGGCTGCACCTGGGGTTGTGGACCACTAAGCCCCCGTGGTCTGTGGCCTATCTATATCCCAGAGCCCCTGCAGGGCCTGGTAAACAGCAGGCCCTTCATTCATTCATGCCTGCTGCATGAGTTTCCTGTTGCTGTGCTCTGCACACCTGCTTCTTAGGAGACCCTGCTTTTCTAGCTCATCCTTCTGGAGGGTCACCTGTTCCCTGGCCTCTCCCCCACCAGAAATGAGGTCTCATTTCTGTGGGTGAATCTCTCTCTGTCTCCCTTCATCTTTTGCAGCAAACCTCAGTCTGAAGTGAAACATCAGGAAATAATTCAGCCTTTTGTTTCATGGACACATACACAGAGCCTGTAGGTTCTGGACACATTCCTTAGATGAGTGGTAGTGGTGGGCAAGGCCGCAGGCATCTGTGTCATATCTTTGGGGCCTGGAGGCCAAGCAGCAGATTCCATTGGATGCTTCCCCTAGATCAGGGTACATGGGAACAAACCTGGGTTCAAGATCCCCCATCAGCTCAGGGCTGTGCACAGGGAGTCTGGTAACACTTGGCAGATGAGGTGGAGGAACTGGGAGCAGATGGGCCCTGGAGGGTCAGTCACTCCTTGGGGAAGTGCAGACAGGGGTGGTTGCAGCTCCCTGATTGGTGTCTGACCGAACCTAATGATGGACATGAACCAGAGGCTTCAGAAGTGCATGCCATCACTGCTCCTGCAGCTACGCTGCCCTAGCTCAGGCTGCCATAATGAAATACCATAGACTGGGTGGCTTAACCCAAGAAGAATTTCTCACAATTATGGAGGATGGGGTGTCCAAGATCAAGGTGCTGGCAAGGTAGGTTTCATCCTGAAGCCTCTTCTTTTGGCTTACACGTGGCTGCCATCTCGTTGTGTGCTCACATCACCTCTTCTTTTTTTGCTTTTTTATTTTTTTGAGACAGAGTCTCACTCTGTCACCTAGGCTGGAGTGCAATGGCATGGTCACAACTTGCTGCGGCCTTGACCTCCTGAGCTCAAGTGATCCTCCCACCCCAGTTTCCCAAATAGCTGGGACTACAGGTATGCACCACAATGCCCAGCTAATTTTGTAAAAAATTTCTGTAGAGACAAGTTCTCATTATGTTGCCCAGGCTGGTCTTGAACTCCTGGGCACAAGCGATCGTCCTGCCTCAGCCTCCTAAAGTGCTGGGATTACAGGCGTGAGCCACTGCACCTGGCCAACATGACCTCTTCTTTGTGCATGGGAGAGAGTGAGTGTGTGTGTGTGAGTGTGTGTGTGTGTGTTGAGGAGAGAGAGAGAGAGAGAGAGAGTGAGCACGTGCATGCAAGCTCTTTGGTGTCTCTTCTTATAAGGGCACTAATCCCATCATGAGGGCCCCACCCTCATACACTCACCTAGCTATAATCACCTTCCAAAGGCCCCATCTCCAAATCCCATCACACTGGGGGTTAGGGCTTCCGTATAAGAATTTCAGGGGAACATAATCCAGTGCATAGAAGATGCTAAGTCTCTTCTGTCTGTCATTCAGTCTGACCTGCCTGGCACTCTGTGCTGTTTTACAGATGGAGAAGCTAAAGCAAGAAGGGCAGAGTGACTGGCCCAGGTCTCAGAGCCTGGGAGTAGTGGAGGCAGGATTGGAATCCAGGGTCACCTGGCTCCAAAGTGCATTCATTTAATCATTGAGCTCTGCATTTTCCAAGGGCCAGAAATCTGAACAGACAGTGGGCTTCTGAAAGCCAAACGAGGATGCAACAGATTACAGAAAACCACCACTCACAGGACATTACTAATTAGGTCAGCTGATTTGTTTGAGACAGAAAAACACGGGGCAGTTATTTCAAAGAAAAATAAAGCCATGAAGCAAAATGCTTATATGCTCTCCTTTGTTACTGATGGGGCAGGAGGTCCTCCCTTGCTATCATTGCATTTCTGATGCCTCTCACTGGTACAGGACATACTTAGTGCTTGGTCAATATGGAAAAAAGGAGGGATGAATGGAAGAGGGAGGGAATCAGGAGGATCTTGTACCACGTGCTCCTGGGCCAGAGCCAACTTTTCTTTTTTCTGAGATGGAGACTTGCTCTGTTGTCTAGGCTGAAATGGAGTGACATGATCATAGCTCATTGCAGCCTCCAACTCCTGGGAGCAAACTATCCCCCTGCCTCAGTCCCCTGATTAGCTGGGACTACAGGCATGTGCCACCACGCTGGCTAAGTTTTTAATTTTTTGTAGAGGTGAGGTCTCACTATGTTGCTCAGGCTGGTCTGGAACTCCTGGCCTCAAGCAATCCTCCTGCCTCGGCATCCTAAAATGCTGAGATTCCAAGTGTGAGCCATCATGCCTGGACCATAGCCTAATTTTCCTAAACTCTAATTCAGGCTTAAGGTCCAAAGAATTTTGTTTCACACTATTTTTCCTTACTTCCCCCACCCCGCCACGCTCAACTTAGAAAAATTGCAAACACAGAAAACTATAAAAAGCAAAAAACACCCACAGACCATAGCTGTCAAAATCTGTGGTTGTTTTTCCTTCCAGTCTTTTTTTAAATGCCTCAATTCATTATTTTTGTCTATAATTTTAACATAGGTAGACGCATATATGCTCCATGTTTGAAGATACAATTGCTGCCAAGAGCATCTTGCCTTTCGTTAGTACACCTTGCAAACTGCCAAAGGCAGCATTTCATCACCTTCAGAAAACACTTGCTGGACCACTTCTCTGCTGGGGGCAGCAGGGGCAAAGAGCAGAGCCCAGGCCCAGGCTGGGGTGATCAGCTGGAATCCTAGTATGAGAGGGGATCTTGGTGTTCTTTGGGTTCAAATCCTCATTTTACAGGTGAGGACACTGTGGCCTGGAGATTTGAAGAGCCGGGTTCTGGCTGCTCACCAGCCCCCTGGTGGCTCTCCTAGCTGGGTTTTATGTGCACAGTGCTATCTGCCCAGACTTCACTGTTCTCCATTTGCCTCTCTCCACCTACGATCTTCCCTTCAGCTTGCTCCGAACCCTGGATGGCTGACCTGGGGGTGCCCTATGGCCTGGGCTCCCTTACCCTGGTTGGCTTCAGCCAATGGGAACACTGGTGGGAGACTGGAGGGAGAGGAGAGACATAAGGGTCATTCCCCTAATGCTTTTCCTTCCAGGCCTTCGTTCCTCTTCTGAAAGTGTCTTTGCCTGTTGGGTGTGCAATAATCATCATAGACTGAGTGGCTTATACACAACAGAAATGTGTTGCTCACAGTCCTGGAGACTGGGAAGTCCAAGATCAAAGCGCCAGCAGATTCAGTGCCTAGTGAGGGCCTACTTTCTGATTCATGGATGGTGCCTCCTAGCTGTGTCCTATGAACTCCCTTGGGCCTCATTTACAAGGAGCACTAATCCCATTCCTGAGGGCCCCACCCTTACGTCTCACCCCTCAAAGGCCCACTTCCTAGTACCATCACATTGGGGACTAGGTTTTGCTATGATTTGAAAGTGTCCTCTCCAAAATCCAGGGGTTGAAACTCTTTATTTTAGAGACAAGGTCTCAGTCTGTTGCCCAGGCTGGAGTGCAGTGGCATGAACATGGCTCACTATAGCCTCAACCTCCTGGGCTCAAGCAATCCTCCCAACTCAGTCTCTGGAGTAGCCAAGATGACAGGCATGACACCACGCCTAATTTTTTAATTTTTATTTTGCAGAGATGGGGTCTTGCTATGTCACCCAGGCTGGTCTTGAACTTCTGGCCTCAAGCTATCCTCCTGCCTCACCCTCCTCAAGTGTTGGGATTACAGGCCTAAGCCACTGTGTCTGGCCCAAGTGTTGAAACTTAATGGCCATGTGATGGTATTAAGAGATGGGGCCTTTAAGAGGTGATGAGGCAGCAGGGTGTGGTGGCTCATGTCTGTAATCCTAGCACTTCGGGAGGCTGAGGCAGGTGGATCACCTGAGGTCGGGAGTTTGAAACCAGCTTGACCAACACAGAGAAACCCCGTCTCTACTAAAAATACAAAATTAGCAAGGCATGGTGGTGTGTGCCTGTAATCCCAGCTACTCCAGAGGCTAAGGCAGGAGAATCACTTGAACCTGGGAGGCAGAGGTTGCAGTGAGCCGAGATTGCACCATTGCACTCCAGCCTGGGCAACAAGAGTGAAACTCCATCTCAAAATAAATAAATAAAAATAAAAAATAAAAAGAGGTGACAAGGCTATGAGGGCTTCTCCCTCATTAATTAAAAGGCCCTCATAAAAGAGGCTTCATGCAGTGCAGCATTCAGCTGGCTCATGCTTCAACTTTCTGCCATTTGTGGACACAACATTCCTCCCCTCTGGACAACACAGCCCTCACGAGACAATCGAATCCATGGCACCTTGATCTTGAATTTTCTAGTCTCCAGAAATGGAGAAAAGTTTCTATTCTTTATAAATCACTCAGACTCAGGTATTTTGTGATAGCAGCACAAATCCACTAAGACACGTTTCAACATTTGTTATTTATTTTTGAGACAGAGTCTCGCTCTGTCGCCAAGGCTGGAGTGCAGTGGCGTGATCTCAACTCACTGCAACCTCCGCCTCCTGTGTTCAAGTGATTCTCCCGCCTCAGCCTCTCCA
Organism: Symphalangus syndactylus; assembly: GCF_028878055.3. Lineage (NCBI taxonomy): Eukaryota > Metazoa > Chordata > Mammalia > Primates > Hylobatidae > Symphalangus > Symphalangus syndactylus. The sequence continues at coordinate 35,356,223 of NC_072433.2, forward strand.
AGTAGCTGGGATTACAGGCGCCCCTCACCATGCCCAGCTTATTTTTGTATTTTTAGTGGAGACGGGGTTTCATCTTGTTGGCCTGGCCGGTCTCGAACTCCTGACCTCAGGTGATCCACCTGCCTCTGCCTCCCAAAGTGCTGGGATTACAGGTGTGAGCCACCAGGCCCAGCCTAGGTTTCAACATTTTAATTTTGTCAGGGTAGGGGGAACAAACATTCAGCCCATAGCAGAAGGTCTCAGCTCCTATGCAGTGGCTATCTCCTGCAGGCCTTGCTGGATTCTGGCAGTGACTCCTTCTCCTTGCCCTTCCAGAGCTGCGACAGCTAACAGCTTCCTGATGGTACCAGAGCCGGGGCACATCACCATACCTTGAGGGCTTCCTGAACTGTGCCCACACCTCCATATACAGCCTTTCATACAGAAATCCCCTCTAATCACACCTCTGAGTGGGCCACCTCTGGGTGTACCTAATACTCTGTGCTAAGCACCCATCCTAGTGGTTGCCTGTGTTGTTATTTTCTTCGCGGCAGTGATCACTGTTGGAAATGAACTTGTGTGCTTACTTTTTCCGTGCCTGTCTCTCCACTGGCCTGTGTGCTCCATGAGGTCAGGGGCCTTGTCTGTTATGTTCAGTCCTGAATCTCCTGCAACAAACGCTGACCTCATAGGAGGAGCTCAATCCGTAGTAATTGGATGACTGAGCAAATAAATGGCAAAGTCAAAACTTGAACCCGGGTCTTCTGATTCCTAATTCAGTGCTCTTTCACCTTCTTACATTCTAGAAGAAAATGAATAGAAGATTCTAGGGTCTTCTGCCCTATCCTGAAGTTTATATGCTAGTCAATGTAATTATTATACAATAACAAGAATACTGATACGATAACTACCATTTACCAGATGCTTATCTAGTTCCAGGTGCTGAGCGAAGCCCCCTGCCTCTATCACCTCCTAGGGACCCTCATGACCACATGGGAGCAGGGACTGTTGTGATCCTGCTGACAGATGAGAGATGGAGCCTGAGGATGAGAGACTTGTTTGCTCGTTCTGGCCGGGCAGGTTGCAGAGCCAAGGGCATGGAAAGCCACAAGAGGGGAAGGAGCCCCAGGAAGGAGAGCAGGGCCTGGTACACACAATCTGCCTCCCAACTGCCATGCTCTGGGTGAGTGAGCATGAAGGGTCTGCCCTCAGCACAGCAGGGAATCACTGGGATGGAGTAGGGGAGCCCTGTGGGTTGCTGTAGCCCTTTCTTGGCCACCCTCATAAAGTGCCAGGAGTCCAGGCTCTGGATGCCCTTTCTCCCTCCCAAGTTGCGCTGCTTGAGCCCCAGACCCTGGGCATGTCTCCCTAAGAAATGTGTGAATTCCAGTCCACACACCTGCTCTCTTGCCACCACTCTGTGCTGGTCAGGGGATGGGGGCTGGTCAGGGAGAATGGGTGTTGGTCAGGGGGGTGGGTGCTGGTCAAGGGGACAGGTGCTGATAAGGAGGAATGGATGCAGGTCAAGGGGGATAGGTGCTAATCAGGGGGATGGGTGCTGGTCAGGGGAAAGGTGGTGGTCTGGAGGGATGGGTGCTGTTTGGGGGGACAGGTGCTGATCAAGGAATAGGTCCTGGTCCGGAGGGTGGGTGCTAATTGGGGGGAATGGGTGCTGGTCAGGGGGATGGGTCCTGGTCAGGAGGGATGGGTGCTGATCGGGGGTTGGCTGCTGATCAGGTGATGGCTGCTGGCCAGGGGAATGGGTGCTGATTCATGGATGGGTGCTGGAATGGACTGAAAGCAACAGTGAGGGTGAGCTTAATGCCAGCCCCAGTCTTGACTGCCTGGCTCACTTGCCTGAGGTCATGTGACCAATACCATGGAAGACCCAGGACCTGAGCCAGGGCTGATCGTGGAGCCCTGACCTTTAGTCACCCTCACTTCAGAATAGACGGCCTGGGCTTCTGGGCAGCACAATAATTATGGGAACTGCCACTTATTTGTAATCTCACACTGACAGCCTGCTGGGAGGGAACCCACTCAGACTCACCTCCTCCTGGCCATGTGACCCTTGCAGCCTGGGGAGTCCTGGGAGTGGGGGTGTGGGTAGGGGTGGGGGATGAGGGTGTTCTCTGTTCTTAGGCCAAATGGAGAAAGGCAGGAAGCCAGAGCACATTAGGCTGGCTTTCCTTGTGGGCAGTGCCTCTGGCCAGCCCTTGCAGACTCTCCCCGAGGGCATTGTGAATGCCTTTCCTGGGCTGCAGAGACACCAGATGGTCCCCCCACAGCACATTCCAAGAGTGTTGTAGGCACTTATGGCATTGAGAGCTCTGGCCAGTTCAAGACCCTGGAGCATTTGACTCCCAAATTTGAGCTAGATTATTCTGACTCCAGGCCATAAGGCACTAAGGAAGCAGGAAGCAGTGAGGCGTCCAGGTCCGGGTTCTAAATCCTAGCTGTAGAGACAAAAGCAACTCCATCTTGGATGCATCCATGGGTTTGACTTCCAATTAGCTTAGTCCCGTGAATGCCTCCTTGTTTCTACTTTATTTCCTGTCCCTAGTGTAAGAACGTGTCAACCTTGATGCTATCGCCCAAATTGTGGGCTGTGATGCACGCAGCATTCTTGCCTGTTCTGGAGGGCTGCCTGTAATTTTCTTGCTGGGACACACGTACCCTTTCTCTATGGTATACAAGCCTGAGGTCTTGGGAGTAACAGTGGGAGATCTACCTGTATTATGGCCACCCAAGATCACGCTTCTGTGAGTTCCCCCAATAAATCACCCAATACTGACAAACTGGATTTGTCTGCTTCCTTTGTTTCTTGGCTTCTTTGGCATTTGGGGATCACTCTGCGCATATAGCTCTGTGTTAGTTAATACTGAGTGTCAATTTGATTGGATTGAAGAATGCAAAGTATTGATCCTGGGTGTGTCTGTGGGGGTGTTGCCAAAGGAGATTAACATTTGAGTCAGTGGGCTGGGAAAGGCAGACCCACTCTTAATCTGGGTGGGCACAATCTAATCAGCTGCCAGGGAGGCTAGAATATAAAGCAGGCCAAAAAAAAAAAAAAAAAAAAAATGAAAAGACTAGACTGTCCTAGCCTCCCAGCCTACATCTTTCTCTCATGCTGGATGTTCCTGCCCTCAAGTATCAGACTCCAGATTCTTCAGTTTTGGGACTTGGACTGAATCTCCTTGCTCCTCAGCTTGCAGACAGCCTATTGTGGGACCTTGTGATCATGTGAGTTAATTCTTAATAAACATATATATGTTTATACATATATATATATATATCCTATTAGTTCTGTCCCTCTAGAGAAGTCTAATATAGGCTCTTTCACGGAACACCAGCTCTGCACATATTGGCTGTGGCAGATCTTTAGCCAGTCACTTGGCCTGCCTGGCCCTTGATTTTCTCATCTGTAAAATGGAGATAATAATAACACCAATGTCTCCAGGTGGTTGTGAGGATTATATAGGACAATGCAAGTGGGACCCTATGGAGGTTTTGAGACCCATGTGGTCCAGTCTTGGGGCAGAGTCTAAAAGAACAACAGCCCATTGGAATTCCAGTGAGTGCTCATGTCTCCTGAAGAACGTGATGGGGGTCTAAGTACATATGCCCCAGCCACTCTGGCCTCATCGGCATCCTCTGGAACACCATGCAACTCCCATAAGATGCTCATCCTCGTCTACAGAAAATCTCCCCTTCTTCCATGCATGTCTGCTTCACCCCTGCCACCTTGCCAGGCCTCTGCCCTGCAGCCAGGGGCCCAATTCCAGAAGGCAGCACTCACAGCATGTTCAACGGGTGAGTCTGCACAGCAGTCCTGTTGCCATCTGCCATGAGGTGTACTGCCTTTGACCTTGCTTCCTCGGGACAGTTCTTTCCCTTTCTGTCTCTCAGAACTTGTCTGGCAGTGGCAACATGCTTTAGGGAGGGCGTGGAAGCAGACAGTAGGCAATGCCAGAGCCCTCTCTAGCGGGCCCGGGACAGCTGGGAACATTCCCACCTTCATACCTGTGCTTCTGTTACACAGGGGATGCACTCAGCACAGGCGCAAGCTCTCAGGCGGCATTTTTAGAACTGCCTAACGTAAAAGTTCTGCTGCAATTTTCTGTCTAGGCTAAGAGTGGGCTTGAGAAATGCATCCAGTCAAAGATGAAAAAACTTGGAAGGAAGCAGTCTGGGCTGCCTTCCCTGCCCCTGTGGAATGGATTAGCCTGAGTGGCCACAAACAGGACAGGCTGGGTCTTGATGTTTTCCAGGTGACAGATTAGGGTACATCTGCAAACCTTGACTGAACTAAGTCAGAGGAAGGATCAAGACAAGCAGCCCAGTGGCAATGTTTTGAAACCAGAAAGCACCCAGGCAGCAAGGCCCTGGACATGGTGCAGCCTTATTCTCCAAGGCTGACAGCCACAAGCCTGGGAGCTGCCTGCGGGGCCAGTCAGTAAGGGGCACCATGACATATTGGAAATGCCATGAGAAGGAGGCGACCATATGAATTAATCAGAGCTCTTCTCAGAGAAAGCCGTGCGTGGGGTAGGGAGGGGTGCTTTGGTGAGCCTCTTGGAGCGAGGGAGGAAAGAAGGCAAGGATGTGAGTAAGTAGTCATGACAACTGCTTGCTGGACCCTACGGCAAGTGGCTGAAGAACGCCAGGGCTTCTGTTTTGCTGAGTTAGGGGCTCAGGACAGTTGAGGAGAGGCTGGACCTTGTACCAGCCCCTCCTTCTGCAAGCTCTGACTCAGGGACAGCCTCTCCTCTTACATGCACATTAAACATCTGGCCCAGGGACACTAGTTTCAGGGTTGCCTGTCGAGGTACTCTGGAGTATCACCAGGCTCTGGCTAAGATAACCAGTGTCTCTGGGCCTTTGTTACCAGCTTCATTCTGTCTCCTGGTGGAAGGTGCTTGTTATGGGTTGAATTGCATCTTTAAAATATATGTTGAAGTCCTGGTGTGGTGGCTCATGCCTGTAATCCCAGCACTTTGGGAGGCTGAGGTGGGTGGATCGCCTGAGGTCAGGAGTTCGAGACCAACCTGGCCAACATGGTGAAACCCTTTCTCTACTAAAAATACAAAAATTAGGCAGGCACAATGGCGCATGCCTGTAGCCCCAGCTACTCGGGAGGCTGAGGCTGGAGAATCGCTTGAACCCGGGAGGTGGAGGTTGCAGTGAGCTGAGATCACACCACTGCACTCCAGCCTGGGTGACAGAATAAGAATCCATCTCAATAAATAAATAAATAATAAAAAATATATGTTGAAGTCCTCACCCCCATACCAGTAAATGTGACTTTATTTTGAGAATAGGAATTTTGCAGATGTCATCAATTTAAGAAGAGATCATTAGGGTGGGCTGTAATCCAATATGACTGGTATCTATAAAAGGGAAAATTTGGCTACAGAGACAGACATGCACACAACGAAGACAGCAGTGACACACGGCAGAAGACTGCGTGTGACGATGGAGGCAGAGATCAGACTGACGCAGCTACGGCCAAGGAAACCACCAGAAATTAGGAAGAAGCAAGGAAGATTCTCCCCTAGAGCCTTCAGAGGGAGCACGGCCCCGCTGACACCTTGATTTTGGATTTCTAACCCCCAGAACTGTGAGAATAAATCTCTGTTGTTTTAAGCCACCTAGTTTGTGGTGTTTTGTTATGACAGCCACAGGAAAGGAATCCAGTGCTTCTGACACAAGAGTGGAGGAGCTTTGTCCAGAAGCGTTCCTGCCTGGTAACATACCTGCCATTGGCCAGAGTAAAACCTGCGCACAAAGGACTTCATGTCTAAAACACCAAAAGCAATGGCAACAAAAGCCAAAATCGACAAATGGGATCTCATTAAACTAAAGAGCTTCTGCACAGCAAAAGAAACTATCATCAGAGTGAACAGGCAACCTACACAATGGGAGAAAATTTTTGCAACCTACTCATCTGACAAAGGGCTAATATCCAGAATCTACAATGAACTCAAACAAATTTACAAGAAAAAAACAAACAACCCCATCAACAAGTGGGCAGAGGACATGAACAGACACTTCTCAAAAGAAGACATTTATGCAGCCAAAAAACACATGAAGAAATGCTCCTCATCACTGGCCATCAGAGAAATGCAAATCAAAACCACAGTGAGATACCATCTCACACCAGTTAGAATGGCCATCATTAAAAAATCAGGAAACAACAGATGCTGGAGACGATGTGGAGAAATAGGAACACTTTTACACTGTTGGTGGGACTGTAAACGAGTTCAACCATTGTGGAAGTCAGTGTGGCGATTCCTCAGGGATCTAGAACTAGAAATACCATTTGACCCAGCCATCCCATTACTGGGTATATACCCAAAGGACTATAAATCATGCTGCTATAAAGACACATGCACACGTATGTTTATTGTGGCACTATTCACAATAGCAAACAGTTGGAACCAACCCAAATGTCCAACAACAATAGACTGGATTAAGAAAATGTGGCACATATACACCATGGAATACTATGCAGCCATAAAAAATGATGAGTTCGTGTCCTTTGTAGGGACATGGATGAAACTGGAAAACATCATTCTCAGTAAACTATCACAAGGACAAAAAACCAAATACCGCATGTTCTCACTCATAGGTGGGAATTGAACAATGAGAACTCATGGACACAGGAAGGGGAACATCACACTCCGGGGACTGTTGTGGGGTGGGGGGAGGGGGGAGGGACAGCATTAGGAGATACATCTAATGCTAAATGACGAGTTAATGGGTGCAGGAAATCAACATGGCACATGGATACATATGTAACAAACCTGCACATTGTGCACATGTACCCTATAACCCTAAAGTATAATAAAAAAAAAAAAGAAAAAAAAAAACCTGCGCACAAAGCCGGTCCGTGAGGAGGTTCTACAATGCACAGCCTGGTGAATTCTGGAGCCTATGACCCAGCCTTGGTTCCTGTCTGTAAAAGGAGGGGCCGGGATGGAATTAGCCCTCTCCAAATTCTAACTTGTTTCAATTTTGTAAGACCTCCTATTCCTAGTCAGAACATAAAGACCCAAGGGACTGTCAACTGTTGAGAGCTTGCTTACCCTATACTGGACGGGGTCCTAGGGGACTGATGGAGGCGTCTGTCCCATGGGGATGCAGCCTGTGGGCTCCCAGGACACCTCCTCTGCCTGCACTGGAGGAAGCTGGCAGCATCCAAGTGATATTTTGGTGGCTTGGCTGCTCTGGAACAAAGGACAAAATAAAATTCCCAACATTAAACCAGTCCCTGCTGAGCTGGACTGTCCTATGGAGCTTTCCTGTATAAATATCACTTCTGATCAAGGTGCAGTGGCTCACACCTGTAATCCCAGCACTTTGGGAGGCCGAGGCAGGCGGATCGTTTGAGGTCAGGAGTTTGAGACCAGCGTGGACAACATGGTGAAACCCTGTTTCAACAACAACAACAAAACAACAAAAATTAGCTGTGTGTGGTAGTGTGTGCCTATAGTCCCAGCTACTTGAAGGGCTAAGGTGGGAGGATCACTTGAGCCCAGGAGGCCGAAGCTGCAGTGAGCCAAGATCGTGCCACTGCATTCCAGCCTGGGCGACAGACTGAGACCCTGTTTCAAAAAAATAATAAAAAATAAAAAAATAAATATCACTTCTTAGGTGTTAAAATCCCTGAGGTTGAGCCATTTCTGATATGGAGGCTTTTACCCTCTCTATTATTTATGATGTTGTTTCTATTCACTTTCTTTTTCCCTATGAGATTTAAGGTCCAAATCTACCTGCTCTTTCCATTCTCCAAAAACTCATGGAAATGAAACGGCAACAAAGAACTACTCAGTAATTTGACACTGGAGATTCTCATCTCTCCCCATTTTACTTAGACAATGTGAAATTTAGGAGGGATAAAAGTAAAGTCCTGCCCTAATATCAAAAACAAACCAATGGCACGAGAACAGGAAAGCAGAGGCGTGACTGAAGACTGAAGCGCTTAGGTCATTTCTAGCTGAATGAGCACAGCTTAATGTGCGGTTCCCAAGGATGCTGATCAAACCCAGCAGAATGCTTACTATGCATGGGGCAGCAATGGGACAGGCAGGTCATTCTGGGATTGACATTTTGAGAAGGTCATAGAAATATTAGACAGCAGCTGGAGGGCAGTGATCGGGATGGAAATGGTTGTGTGTATGAGTGATGGTGCATGAATTTAGAAAATGAATTTAGTCTTTGAGCCAGTGCTTTGGTCTGAAGCTTTACGTCTCTCCCAGCTCTTGTGACGAATTCGTACCACCAAAGCGATGGTATTAGGAAGTGGGGTGCTTTGGGAGGTGATGAGGCAGAGCCCTCATGAAGGAGGCCACAGAGAGCTAACTAACTGCTTCCACCATGGGAGGACACAGCGAGAAAGTGCCATCTATGAACTAGGAAACAGGCCCTCACCAGACAAGGAATTATTGGCATCTTGATCTTGGACTTCCCAGCCTCCAGAACTGTCAAATATAAATTTCTGCTCTTTATAAGCCACCCAGGGTATGGTGTTTTTTATAGCAGCCCGAACGGACTAAGATGCCAGCGATTTCATTTCTAGGTCTCTGGCTGAGTTTGCATCTTATTGTGGCTATAACAAATCACAATAACGAACTGGGCAGCCTAAGGAACACAAATTCATAACCGCACGGTTCTGGAGGACAGAAGTCCAATGGGTTGGCAAGGCCGCGATCCTGGAGGCTACAGGGAAGATTTCATTTCCTCGCCTTTTCCAGCTTCTAGAGGCCTCCTTTGGCTTGTAGTCCCTTCAACAATGGCGTCACTCTGGCCTCTGCTTCTGTCACTGCATCTCCTTCTTCCCCTCTGCTTCTGCATCACATGGCCTGCTCTGTGACTCTCTTGCCTCTCTCTTACAAGGACCCTTATGATTATAACGGGCTTACCACACAATCCAGGATCACCTCCCCCCACCTACCGCAAGAGCCTTAATTTAATCACTTCTGCAAGTCTCTTGTCATGCAAGGTAACAAATTCACAGGTTCTGAGCATTAGCATGTGGGCATCTTTGGAAGGCCATTATTCTGTCCTCTACACTTGCCTACAGAATACACAAGTGTGCAAGGATGTAGGAACAATGATCTCAAATAATGAAAACACAGAGACAGCCTAACATCTGACAACAAGGTTCTGGTTGGATAATGATGCAGCCATTCTATGGAATATCACACAGCCATAAAAAGATGGAGGTAGGTGACATGGAAGGATGTCCACGATGTATTATTTATTTATTTATTTATTTTGAGACAGGGTCTTACTCTGTTGCCCAGGCTGGAGTGTAGTGGCGCGATCTCGGCTCATTGCAACCTCTCCCTCCTGGGTTCAAGCGATTCTCCCACCTTAGCCTCCCAGGCAGCTGGGATTACAGACTCATGCCACCAAACCCGGCTAATTTTTGTATTTTTTGAAAGAGACGGAGTTTCACCATGTTGGCCAGGCTGATCTCGAACTCCTGACCTCAAGTGATCCACCTGCCTCAGCCTCCCAAAGTGCTGGGATTACAGGCTTGAGCCACTGTGTCCAGCCCATGATGTATTTTTGAATAAGAGATAATTTTCAGAAATTCATAATTTGTTCAAGAAATACTTTCAATGCCTACTATGTGCCAGGAGCTGAGAACACAGCAGTAAGTTAAACAGGAAGAATTCATATTCACTTTCTAAAAACTGTATACAGAAATATGTGTATGCATGGGGGGAAAAAAGTCTTACCTGGAAAGTAAATGGTAAGTTGTTAATAGTGATTCTCAGGAGAGGAAGAGTGGGGCATGGAGATAGTGAGGATTTGCCAGGTTTACTTTGATATTTTCATATGGTTTTATCTTTTCAACAAGCACTTGTTATTTCTGCTAAAAATGAAAATGAACTAAGGTACAGTTATCAAGACAAATTATTATGTGAACTCTAACTTCTTGATGATAAAGCTGTACCAATCTGCAAAAGAGAAAGAAGGAAGGAAAGAAGAAGAGAGGGAAGGAAGGAGAGAGAATGGAAACAAAGAAAAGGGGAAAGGAAAGGAGGAGAAAAAGAACAAGCTGGTAAGTGTTCACTTCGAGAAGGGAAGGCTTGAGGGGCACTTTGCCAAGGCTCTTGTGGTTCAAAGTATCCCTCCCTCCCCTGCAGGAACTGGCAGCTCCTCCAGATATATTTCTTTCTATCCTCTTTGGGCACCTGGGCCTGTGCCTGTGCACAGTAGGTTATCAGTGACATATTGTCGACAAGCGAAGCAACAAATGGAAATGCTGGTAATAGTGGAGAAGCCACTTCATCAAGTTAGGGCGCATCTTTGACCCAAGCCATCAGGCACATTCACCAGCCTCAATTTTTTCTGTCTTTTTTTTTTTTTTTTTTTTTGAGAAAGGGTCTCGTTCTGTTACCCAGGCTGGACAGCAGTGGTGCCATCATAGCTCACTGCAGCCTCATCCTTCCAGGCTCAAGCGATCCTCCCACCTCAGCATCCCTAGTAGCTGGGACCACAATCCCAGCCTTAATACTATACCAAGTCTGGTTCTGTTGCCCAGGCTGGAGTGCAGTGGTATGGTTTGGCTCACTGAAACCTCCAGCTCTCAGATTCAAGCAATTCTCCGTCTCAGCCTCCCAAGTAGCTGAGATTACAGGCACCTGCCACCACACCTGGCTAAATTTTATATTTTTAGTAGAAACGGGGTTTTGCCATGTTAGCCAGACTGGTCTCCAATTCCTGACCTCAAGTGACCCACCCTCCTCAGCCTCCCAAAGTGCTAGAATTACAGGTGTGAGCCACCTTGTCCATCCCTCCCCTCATTTATAACAATTTCAGGTCAAACTCTGGTCCTTCCCAAACCCCTGGAACTTCCTAGTTTCTTCAAGGCACAGATTCTGCTGTTTGGGGAAGTGGGTGGAAATTCTAGCTCACTTATTTCAGCCGCAGTGGTCCCCAAGATGAATCTGTGGTTCGCTGCTTCCTCACCCTGAACTGTAATCTCTGAGCTGGACTTTCTGCCCTCTGCATGTGTCTCCGAGACTGAGGCTTTGTGGTGGAACGTGTGGGGGGAAGAGGAGGGATGAGGCCTTGGGCATGGGGACCCTCTATCCTGGGCACTGTGATCTCAGCCCTACATTCCCCTGATAGACACTGCCTCAGGTTGCACGCGTGGCAGATGGTTTTTCTGAGACCACCCAGTAACAAACAAAACTGGCTGTGTCTTTTCATTTTACTCTTCGTTCTTAGTGTTTTAGGAAAAAAAGTATCTGGACTTGAGAACTATTAGCATGTTTTACTGAGAAAACAAGGAACCTCTGATTTTCTCGGGAAACAATGAGAGTTGTCACTTTTGGTGTTCTTAAGCACAAGTTGGAACAAGGAAAACACAATTTCGATTAGTTCTCATCGTCTCTTTGAATGCCTACTTCACCCTTCCTAGAGCTACAGTGGTATGAAATTAACACTGCTCCCTCCCAGCACTTTGGGAGGCCGAAGCTGGTGGATCATTTGAGGTCAGGAGTTCGAGACCAGCCTGGCCAACATGGCGAAACCCCGCCTTTACCCAAAGTACAAAAATTAGCTGTGTGTAGTGGTGCATGCCTTTAAGTCCCAGCTACTTGGGAGGCTGAGGCAACAGAAATTCTTGAACCTGGAAGTTGGAGGTTACAGTGAGCCGAGATCATGCCAGTGCACTCCAGCCTGGGCAACACAGCAACACTCTGTCTCAAACAAACAAAAAAAACGATTCAACCTGCCAGGTCCTCCATGACATGTCCCCACTCCTTCACTGCTCTATCCTCTTCTCCTCCCATCCTCCCCCCTCAACTCAGGCAAGTTCCTTCCTCAGGACCTTTGCACATGCTATTCCCTCTGCCTGGAACACTCTCCCCTCAGGCATCTGCATGTTTCCCTCCCTCCTGCAAGTCTTTGTGCTCCAATGTCACCTTCTCAGGGAAGCTCCCCTGACCACCCTCTGTAGAACTGCAGCCTCCACCCTGTCTCAGCCCTCCTAAGCCCAGCCCTGCTTTATTTTCCTCCGTAGCACTTGTCACCTCCTAATAGGTCACTTAGTCAGTTTGACTGTCTACTCCCTTTCTAATGGAAACTCCAGGAGGGCAAGGATTTTTGTGCATTTTCTTTACCATTGTTAACCAGTCTTAGAACCATCATCGAATCTGAGTCTTTAGAGAAGAGTTTTGCATCATGTGTCCAAAATCTTATAAACATGGCCAGGCACAGTGGCTCACTGCTATAATCCCAGAACTTTGGGAGGCCGAGGCGGGTGGATCTTCTGAGGTCAGGGGTTTGAGACCAGCCTGGCCAATATGGCAAAACCCCGTTTCTACTAAATACGAAAAAACAACAACAACAACAACAAAAAACAGTGGGGCATGGTGGCGCATGCCTGTAATCCCAGCTACTCAGGAGGCTGAGGCAGGAGAATCACTTGAACCCGGCTGGCAGAGGTTGCAGTGAGCCGAGATTGTGCCATTGCATTCCAGCCTGGGCAACAGAGTGAGACTCTGTCTCAAACAAACAAAAAAAACCAAAAACCAAATCTTATAACCATGCTCATGATTCCACCCAGCTATTCTACATCTAGGAATTTATCCCTTGGAAGTAATCACAGATGTGCACAAAGATATGGTTAGAAATGTCACAAGGGCAAAACACTGGAAATGATGAGAGCTGGCATTTAATTACCACTTACTGTGTATAGACCTTGTTGCAAACATTTTATGTGCATGAACTTATTTAAACTTCACAGCAACCCTAGAACCTGCTGATTAGTGTCGTATTTTACAAGTGAAGGAACAGGCAGAGGGTTTGAAGAGTATGTAGTAAAGCCAGGATTCAAAGTTGTGTGTCTTGTGTCTGAATCAAGAGCCCATACTTTTTTTTTTTGGAGAGAGAGAGTCTTGCTCTGTTGCCCAGGCTGGAGTGCAGGGGCGCAATCCCAGCTCACTGCAACTTCTGCCTCCGAGTTCAAGCAATTTTCCTGCCTCAGCCTCCTAAGTAGCTGGGATTACAGGTGCCTGCCACCATGCCCGGCTAATTTTTGTATTTTTAGTACAGACGAGGTTTCACCATGTTGGCCAGGCTGGTCTCGAACTCCTGGCCTCATGTGATGCACCCACCTCAGCTTTATCAGATTCTCAAAGACCTCCAGGAACCAGGGTTGTAGAATAATTTTCCTACATAAACAAAGTTAGGAATTGTCAATACTGCTTTTAGCATAGTCTTTAAAAAAATTGTTTTTTTACCTTCCTTCCTTCCACATAAGCTTCCCTTTTCTTGTCCCTAAACCATGTTAAGAATCTGGAATGTCACCATAGATGTATCTTTAGGCCAGGTGCAGTGGCTCTTGCCTGTAATCTCGGCTTTTTGGGAGGCTGAGGTGGGAGGATTGCTTGAAGCCAGGAGTTCAAGACCAACCTGGTCAACCTAGTGAGAGCCCATCTTTACAAAACAAAACAAAAATAAAAACAAAATCCAAGAATCTTTAATGACTTGGAAAGAGCTTTGTTATATATAGTTAACTGCAAAAGGCAGCTTACTAAAGAGAGTCTACGTTCTGACCACATTTTCATTAAAAATGTATCTCTACCTATATGCATGGTAAAATGACTCAAATTGACTATGTATGTTAATAACGCCACTTCTAGGTAATGAAATTCTGGGTGTTTTAAAACTTATTTTCTGGTCTTGTTTGTATTCATTACATGTTTACGGGAATCTTACTTTTGTCATTAAACCTACTTTTTGTTTTTAGAAAAAGGCAGACTTTGGGCAGACAATTTGGTAGTCTCTATCAGAATTTTAAGAGATGGGGGTCTTGCTGTGTTGCCCAGACTGGTCTCGAACTCTAGCAGTCCTCCATCTCGGCCTCCCAAAGTGCTGGCATTATAGGCATGAGCCACCACGCCCGGCCCCCTATCAGAATTTTAAATGTACTTACTCTATGCTCCATCAATTCCACCTTTCCAGAAGTCTGTACTACAGAAATCCTTGCACATATGGCTGCATATAAGTCCTGTGACATTCACTGTAACGTTGTGAAAATTTATAAACAGCCCAAATCCTTCAGAGAAGTTGAGTGGTTAAATAGAATACGATATTTCCCTACTCTGAAAACCTCTGTGGTTGTTAAACAAGAATAAGGTAGACAGATCTCTGAGATATTGTTAGGTAAAAAAGGGAGGGCACAGAACAGAATGTATAATAGGATCCAACCTACATAAAGGACTATATGTGAGCATGAAGGCGTTGAAAGGGGCTGGAGGGAAGCCATCTGTTTGTTGATGTTGTTACCTCCCGGAGCTGGGTGTGGGTGTGGGAGGTGATGGTGGAGGGGACTTGATGTTTTGTTCTGCTTACTTGAATCTTTCAGAAGTCTGTACGTGCATGACCATGTATTATATATGTCATCAATTTAACACGGTAAAAATATGAAAGTTTTAAAATAAAAGCCCCTAAACTCTAAAATGTTTTCCCCTTACTGAACTGCTCAAGGACTCCATTTGCAAACTGATAGAAAGTCTTAGGAAACGGCCATGGGTTTTGGTTACTGTCTAGATAGAAACAGGCTCCATCACTGGGCCGGGCACAGTGGCTCACATCTGTAATCTCAACACTTGGGCAGGCCGAGGTAGGAGGATCATTTGAGGCTGGGAGTTTGAGACCAGCCTGGGCAACATAGCAAGACACTGTCTCTATTTAAAAAACAAACAGGCCAGGATTGTGGCTGACACCTGTAATCCCAGCACTTTGGGAGGCCGAGGCAGGCAGATCACTTGAGGTCAGGAGTTTGAGAGCAGCCTGGCCAACATGGTGAAACCCCATCTCTACTAAAAACACAAAAATTAGCCAGGCATGGTGGTGCATGCCTGTAACCCCAGCTACTCAGGGGGCTGAGGCAGGAGACTCGCTTGAACCTGGGAGGCAGAGGTTGCAGTGAGCTGAGATTGCGCCACTGCACTCCAGCCTGGGTGACAAAGAGTCCGTTTCAAAACAACAACAACAAAACTGTAAAAAACAAACAGGCTATGTCTCCAGCAAAGGACAAATGATTATGTAAACAGTGATGCAGCCATAAGGGGCACTTTTTTTTTTTTGAGACAGGGTCTTGCTCTGTTGCCCAGGTTGGAGTGCAGTGGCGCCATCACGGCTCACTGCAGCCTCAACTACCCAGGCTCAAGCAATTCTCCTACCTCAGCCTTTCTGAATAGTTGGGACCACAGGTGCTGCCACCACACCTGGCTAATTTTTAAATTATTTGTAGAGATGTGGTCTCACTATGTTGCCCAGGCTTGCCTCAAACTCCTGGCCTCAAGTGATCCTCCCGCCCCAGCCTCTCAAAGTGCTGGGATTACTGGCATGAGCTGCTGTGCCTGGCCTGGGGCACAATCTCATGTCCTAAGCAAGAACACTAGTTGTGAATATCTTGGAGCGATGTGGAAAGTAAGGGACAAAAGTCAAGTGGGAAATTGTGCAAGTGCCGCTGGGCTTACAGCCAGGCAGGATGACGCGTGCCCCGGATAGAGGTAGGAGGGCTGCAGCGCACAGCCAGGTGGGACTATGGCATCTTAGTCCAAAGCTGTTTCTCCCAGGGCTTTCTCATCCCAGCTCTGAAGCTACAAGCCTGCAAGTCATCTGGAATCCTGTCGTCACCACATCCTCTTGGCTCCCTTCACTTCTTGACATCCCCACAGTTCTCCCTCTGGCCCCAGGCACCTTCATCTCTCACCTCCTTTATCACAGCAGCCTCCCAAGGGGTGTTCTGGTTTCCCAAGGCCATCTGTATTAGTCTGTTCTCACACCGCTATAAGGACATACCTGAGACTAGGTAATTTATAAAGGAAAGTGGTTTAATTGACTCAGTTCAACATGGCTGGGGAGGCCTCAGGAAACTTATGATCATGGCAGAAGGAGAAGCAAACACATCTTCTTCTCATGGCAGCAGGAAAGAGAAGTGCCAAGCAAAAGGGGGAAAGCCCCTTATAAAACTATCAGATCTGTGAGAACTCACTATCACGAGAACAGCACGGGGAAAACCGCCCCCATGATTAAATTACCTCCCACGGGGCCCCTCCCATGACAGGTGGGGATTATGGGAACTACAATTCAAGATGAGACTTGAGTGGAGGCACAGTCAAACCATATCACCATCCTTCTCCATCCTGGAACGCCTACACTGTTCCCTACTTAAAGATTTGACTTCCTGGCTCCCTTGCCTGGATGCTCCAGGCCTCCGTATGTCCGGTGGCTCCACAGACTACCCAGAGGGCCCTTCTTACAGTGCGGCCACCCCTCTTGCCCCAATTATTTACCATCTCAGCCTGCTTGTCTTCTTCATGGTTCTATCCCTGTCTGAAATCCTCATTGTTACTTGTTTATTCCCGATCGCCCCCCACTAGCCAGCATTACTCAAGGGCTTACCACGTGCAGGACACTGCTGTAAGCATTTTACGTAGAACCCAGTTAGTGCGCCTCAAAATCCTTCCAGGTGAGTATAATCATGGTTCCCGCTTTACAGATGAGGAAAGTGGGGCACCGAGCTAAGCACCGTACTCCCACGTCACGTGGCTCCAAAATGGCAAAGCTGGGGTTTGAACTCGGGGGCTCCCAGCCCAGAGCCTGGACCCCTAATTACTAAATGATCCTACCTGAAACTACTGATGCACTAAAAACTGACTTTTTTTGAGATAGCGTCTTGCTCTGTTGCCCAGGCTGGAGTGCAGTGGCGCAATCTTGGCTCACTGCAACCTCCGCCTCCCGGGTTCAAGCCATTCTCGTGCCTCAGCCTCCTGAGTAGTTGGGATTATAGGTGTGAGCCACCATGCCCACCTCATTTTTGTATTTTTAGTAGAGACAGGATTATGCCATGTTCGCCAGGCTGGTCTTGAACTCCTGACCTCAGGTGATCCACCCTCCTCCATCTCCCAAAGGGCTGGGATTATAGGCGTGAGCCGCCACACCTGGCCAAAAAACGGACGTCTTACTTACTTTTTGAAGATTCAAATTGTCTTGAGGAGCAGCCAGTGTCCTGCTCACTCCAGTGCTGGGGAGCAGGACCCCGGGCACCCCCACCCCTACCAAGCTTTTATTGCCTTTAGTGATTTGGGGCATGTGTCTTGACCTGTTTTTCCCTGGACCTAGGATAAACCAGGCTGTTGTTGACAGAGTTCTGGTTTTTGTTGAAGCTCTCAAAATATCGAATCCATAAGCTTGTTTTCCTTGTTTAATTCTCACCAGGGTCTCATGGCATGGAGACCCTCCTGGCTAGCACTGATGGCATTGAAACTGTGGCAGTGCCTCTGGTTGCAAAAAATAGGGGATCGATGCCTATTTGGGTTCTATTTTTATGAAAACCCCATTAGCTTGTTTCTATCGGAGCAATTAAAGTGTCGAGGCCTGATGCTCTGCAGGGGCTGTGGAGGAGGTGCTTTCTTGAGAGCAACTGTTCTCAGGCGGAGAACTTTCTTTTCAAAAGGACCCCTTGGGGGCTGAAGTCTCAGGCTTATTCTCAGCCCCAGGTGAGTTTTCTTAGCGGATAATTTGGTAACATCCTCTGCAGCTGGGCTTGAGTTAATGAGGTTGAAGATCACCTAATTTTCCCCCTTCCTTTTTTTTCTTTGCCTGATTTTGTAACTCACAGTCTAAAGGCTTCTAACCTGCTCCAGCAAATGTTAATTCTGTTCACACCTTGCCAAGTGTGAAACTTCACCCAGCACAGCTGTGCAGATGCATTTCTGTTTCTACCCTGGCACCTTAAAATCAGCTAAACCCACTCGAGCTGGGCCCTGTCCTCATTCCACGCCGGGGTGGGCACAACCTGCCGGCTAGGGTGTGTCCCCACAACACGACTCTGTGCATCTTAACACGGCAGCACACGCTGGAACTTGACAGCTTGCAATTCGGAGGCCATGAATTGAGCGCGTGTTAGGCTTGGTGCTCTGTGCTCTGGAGGACTCAGTAGGTCTGGGGTGGGCGCTGGAATCTGTAGTTCTAGCAAATTCACAGGTGATGCTGATGCAGCTGGCCTGGGGACCACACCTTTGAGAACCACTGTGGTGGGGTTTATTTTTTTTTTTTTTTGAGACGGAGTCTTGGTCTGTCACCCAGGCTGGAGTGCAGTGGCATGATCTGGGCTCACTGCAACCTCAACCTCCCGGGTTTAAGCGAGTCTCCTGCCTCAGCCTCCCGAGTAGCTGGGACTACAGGCCATGCCACCATGCCTGGCTATTTTTTGTATTTTTAGTGGAAACGAGGTCTTGCCATGTTGGCAAGGCTGGTCTCGAACTCCTGACCTCAAGTGATCCATCTTGGCCTCCCAAAGTGCTGGGATTACAAGCATGAGTCACTGCAGCCAGTTCCTGTTATGGACTTTTGCTTAAATGTTACCTTCCCCGGAGGCCCTCTAGTCACACACAGCCTGACTTGGAAGGTGGCCCTGCCAAAGGCTCTCAAGGCAATATGTATGGCCCGTCCTGGGCTCACACTTGTGATGATCTAATAATGTCCTCCCACTCCCTGACCGTCAGCTCTACCCCTATGGCCAGCTCTATCATATTTACCCCTCAAAGGATCTGCTCTCTGCCTCCTCCCCACTCCCTCATCTCCTGTCACTCTCATTCACACCTCTGCCACCCAGGCCTGCTTTGTTCCTTAAAGCAGGCCAACCAAGCCACACAGTTCTCACCTTTTCCTGCCCCAGGACCTCCTCTCACTGCTTGGAATGATGACCTCCTCTGGGTTCTTCACCCAGCCAGCTCTGCATCTTTCCTCAGAGAGCCCCTCTTTGGACTCACTAAAGAAGGTCCCCGAAAGCCGAGCAAAGTGGCTCACACCTGTAATCCCAATGCTTTGGGAGGCTGAGGTGGGATGGTTGCTTGAAGCCAGGAGTTCTAGACCAGCCTGGGCAACATAGTGAGACCCCTGTCTCTATAAAAATTAAGAATAAGAAAAATTAGCCAGATGTGGTGGTGCACACCTGTAGTACTAGCTACTTGGGAGGCTGAGGCATGGAGATCGCTTGAGCCAGGAGTTCAAAGCTACAGGGAGCTAGGGTTGTGCCACTACACTCAAGCCTGAGTGACAGAGCAAGACTCTGTCTTTACACACGCCCTTTAATTCACCTCACAGATCTTATTGCAATCCTGTTTATAGTCCGTCTTGCCCTTTACAGTGTAAACTCCACAGGGCAGTGAGGGATGACCATTCCACTCCCGACTTCAGACCCTCACTGGAGGGGCGAATGAATGAGTGAATGAGTGGGATTAATTGCTGCTGTCAATGAAATTCACAGCAGAAGAAGCCAGAAAACAGCCAAGCCTGCCCTGCAGGGGACTGGTTGAACTGTATAGCCTCTGCTTTCTCGGATTCTCCCTTCCTCTGGACCAACCATGAGCCACCCATCACTTGTTTTGAGCAAGGCAGTTGGGGGTGAGGCAGACAGAAGGAGGCAAGGGAGTTTTTGCAACAGCCAGAGCTGCAGATTAGACACGTAATCAATCCGGAGAGCCACGCGGTGTTCTGCCAACTGAGATACACAGATTAAACAGACCAAGGGCCCCTGAGGCAAAATGCCATGCAAAATAACTTTTCAAAAATAGCAGCTTGCAATCTCGGGAATGAGCACGGGTTGTCAATGACATGAGCAGTCTTTTGAAACAGAAGGAGTCCTGTTTTTACTGCAGATAATGGTGATATGACATAGGCATAGGTTGGGCCAAAATTTTTCCAAAGGAGACACTTAGAAGGGATAGCGAGTCCTATAGAAACGGTGTTGGGAGGACCAGGACTGAAGCGAGAGACGCCTGATAGCGCAGTGAGAAGAGGCTGCCCTGGCCTGCTCTGTTGCTTATTGCACAGTGGAGCAGAGCAGGGAAGAGGCGGATCTCAGGATCAGCCCGACCTGGGTTCCAGCCCTGGGCCCAGCACTGGTTGCTGTGTGACCTTCGGCACACACTTAACCTCACTGAGTCTATTTCTTTCTCTGTAAAATGGGGATAACAATAATTTATCTCTTAGGGTTTTTGTGGAAATTAAATAATACATATAAAATTAGCTGGGCATTGTGGCAGGCACCTGTAATCCCAGCTACTCAGGAGGCTGAGGCAGGAGAATGGCTAGAACCTGGAAGGTGTAAATTGCAGTGAGCTGAGATGGCGCCACTGCACTCCAGCCTGGGTGACAGAGTGAGACTCTGTCTCCAAAAAAAAAAAAAGAACACCTGTAAATCAGTAAAAAGATAAACAATCCAGTAGAACAATGAGCAAAACATGTAAACAGGCATTTCACAAAAGAGGAAGCATAAATGGCCAATGAATATATTTTAAAACCAGGGCCTGTTGTGGGGTGGGGGGAGGGGGGAGGGAAAGCATTAGGAGATACACCTAATGTAAATGATGGGTTAATGGGTGCAGCACACCAACATGGCACATGTATACATATGTAACAAACCTGCACGTTGTGCATATGTACCCTAGAACTTAGAGTATAATAAAAAATAATAAAAATACAAAAAAAATTTAGCCAGGTGTGGTGTTGCACGCCTGTAATCCCAGTAATTCAGGAGGCTGAGGCAGGAGGATCACTTGAGGCAAGGAGTTCAAGAGCAGCCTGGGAAATACAGCAAGATCCTGTCTCTAAATAAGTAAGAGAAGTCAGGTGTGGTGGCATGCACCTATAGTCCCAGCTAGTCGGGGGGCTGAGGCGGGAGGACTGCTTGAGCCTAGGAGTTCAAGGCTGCAATGAGCTATGATCCCACAACTGCACTCCAGCCTGGGTGACACAGGGAGACCTTGTCTCTAAGGAAAAATAAAAAAAGATACTACAAAGAAAATTAAAAGACAAGCTACAGAATGGGAGAATTTTGCAATACAGATAACTGACAAAAGATTAGTATAAAGAACACCTATACCGGCCAGGCGCAGTGGTTCATGCCTGTAACCCCAGCACTTTGGGAGGCCGAGGTGGGTGGATCACCTGAGGTCAGGAGTTTGTGACCAGCCTGGCCAACATGGCGAAACCCCATCTCTACTAAAAATACAAAAATTAGCTGGGCATGGTGGTGTGCACCTGTAATCCCAGCTACTTGGGAGGCTGAGGCAGGAAAATCACTTGAGCCCAGGAGGCAGAGCTTGCAGTGAGCCAAGATCATGCCACTGTACTCCAGTCTGTGCGACAGACTCCGTTTCAAAACAAAACAAAACAAAACAAAACAAAACAAAACAACACCAAAATAATACATTAACTAGATATAAAAACTAAGGAAGTAATAAATATAAAATCCAGGATAGTGATTACTCTGGAGGTAGAGGGTGGCAGAGAAACTATGCAGGAGGCAATGATCATGTTCTCAACTTAAATTAGTGGAAGTTGGTGGGTGTTCGTTGTATGACACCACTTCGTAACATACAGATATGTTACATATATTTTTTGGCATGTATCAAATATAAAATAATAAAAAGTATATATATGTGTGTGTATATATATGTGTGTGTGTATATATGTGTGTGTGTATATATATATATTTTAAGACCTAGTCTCACTCTGTCACCCAGGCTGGAGTGCAATGGTGCAGTCTCTGCTCACTGCAACCTCTGCCAGCCGGATTCAAGCAATTCTCGTGCTTTAGCCTCCCAAGTAGCTGGGACTACAGATGCACCCCACACTCAGCTAATTTTTGTATTTTTAGTAGAGATGGGGTTTCACCATGTTGGCCAGGCTAGTCTCGAACTCCTGACCTCGGGTAATCCATCTGCCTTGGCCTCCCAAAGTGCTGGGATTACAGGCATGAGCCACTGTGCCTGGCCAAAAGGTATACATATTTTTAACAGCCCTGGAATAATTCATCCTTCTGGGCCCCTTTGAGTTTAGGCTATGATTTCTGAGCCGCTGTATAGCAGCTCCCAGTTTAGGGAGATTTGATAACATCTCCACAGCCTCCACCAAGTGGCTACCCTTGTATCAGTTTATTTGATTTTGCAGCAAATGACTGTCAGGGGCTTGAAGATGTAACCTCTTTCCTGTGAGGTTTACTCTGAGACTTGAGTCCCTGAGGGACCTTGCCACATCATGTGGATGACATGAGGAGGTGGGTATGCATGAGCTGTAATTAAGCAAAGCAATAGTTTCATCTCCATTTAACTCAGCTGAACACTTTGTTCCTTCCACAGATACGTATACGATAACCTGTGACACACTGTTCTTCTATTTTTTTTTTTTCTATTTGAAGTGGCAGAAGAACCCTTTAAAATCACAAAGGCTCTTTAATTTTTTTTTTCCATTAGCCAGGCATGGTGGCACATGCCTGTAATCCCAGTGACTCCTGGAGGTTGAGGCAGGAGGATCCTTTGAGGTCAGGAGTTCAAGACCAGCCTGGGTAATATAGCAAGACCCTGTCTCTAAATGAATAAAATAAGCCAGGCGTGGTGGCATGCACCTGTAGTCCCAGCTAGTCGGGAGGTTGAGGTGGGAGGATTGCTCTGTCTATGAAAATTAGAGTCTTTGAAAATGGGGTGAGGTTTTAGCTTTTATTGATTTCTTTTGAAAAAATGCCTTAAACATTGGGGAACTGGATTTTCAATCCTGGCAATACACACACATGATGTGTTATATGGCTTCCCCCTCCCTAAAAATCTTTAAAATGATCTAGGAATTCAGGTGGTAGGATCCTCTGAAATGTTGGTCAAGGTCTGAGCTGGCTCAAAACCTGGGAAAAGATTTCTTGGACTGCTGAACTATTTAAAAAGAAGCATGCCAGCATGGTGGTTCATGCCTGTGGTCCCAGCTACTCAGGAGGCTGAGGCGGGAGAATCGCTTGAACCTGGGAGGCAGAGGTTGCAGTGCACCGAGATGGCGCCACTGCACTCCAGCCTGGCAACAGACCGAGACTTTGTCTCAAAAAAAAAAAAAAAAGTAAATAAATCAAAATAAATAAATAAATAAATAAAAAGAAGCACATTACTTCATGTTTACCTAGCATCTCAGATAAAGAAATCAGAGTGAACGTTCTGCTCCTGAAGCAAAGAGATAGCTGAGTGCCAAGTCCCCTCGGTCCTATTAAGATAAGGCCACTCTCTGGGAACAACCATTGTCATCTCTCTCCTCCACGACTGGCAATGCTGGCTTTTAATACTGGTGTCTGCCTCCAGTCTAACAAGCCTCAAACCGAATCCCAAGCACACTTTCTCCTCTTCTTCTTCTCCTTCCTCTTCTTCTTCTTCTTCTTCTTCTTCTTCTTCTTCTTCTTCTTCTTCTTCTTCTTCTTCTTCTTCTTTCTTCTTCTCTTTCTTCCTTCTTCTTCTTCTTCTTCTTCTTCTTCTTCTTCTTCTTCTTCTTCTTCTTCTTCTTCTTCTTTTCTTCTTTTCTTTTCTTTTTTTTTTTTTTTTTTTTGAGACGAACTCTTCCTCACTCTGTGGCCCAGGCTGGAGTGCAGTGGTGTGATCTCTGTTCACTGCAACCTCTGCCTTTTGGGATCAAACAATTCTCGTGACCCAGACTCCCAAGTAGCTGGAACTACAGGCACACGCCACCACGCCTGGCTAATTTTTGTATTTTTAGTGGACACAGGGTTTCACCATGTTGGCTAGGTTGGTCTCAAACTCCTGACATCAAGTGATCTGCCCACTTCAGCCTCCCAAAGTGCTGGGATTACAGGTGTGAGTCACTGCGCCTGGCTACTTTCCCTTCAATGAATGACACTTTCTTGTATGTACCTCATTTGCTGCACTTGAATCTATACTCCTTAGCTACCTGTTTGCTTTCCTGTGTCCAAAGAAAAGAAAATGCCCTCAAGGAAGAATTTTTGTTCTACAAAAGGAGACATACAAGTCATGTGAGAATCAAACTTTTTTTTTTTAAAACCTGGAAATAAACTTCTCTCTCAAGGGTGATACAGGAGCAGAAAGCGTTGTAAAGGCTTGAAACTCTGGGTTCTTTCTTCTTTTTTTCTTTCTCTCTTCCTTCCTTCCTCCCTTCCTCCCCCTTCCTTCCTTCCTTCCTTTCTTCCTCTCTTCCTTCCTTCCTCCCTTCCTCCCCCTTCCTTCCTTCCTTCCTTCCTTCCTTCCTTCCTTCCTTCCTTCCTTCCTTCCTTTTTCTTCTTTCCCTCCCTCCCCCCTTCCTTCCCTTCTCTCTTTCTTTCTTTCTTTCTTTCTTCTCTCTCTTCCTTCCTTCCTTCTTTTTTTCTTCTTTCCTTTTCTTTCTTTCTCTTTCTCTTTCTTTTCTTTTCTTTTTTTTTTTGAGACAGGGTCTTACTCCCTTCACTCAGGCTGGAGTTCAGTGGCGCTATCACTGCTCACTCTAGCCTCAACTTCCCCGGGCTCAAGCAGTCCTCCCATCTTAGCCTCCTGAGTAGCTGGGACCACAGGCATGAGCCACCACGCTCAGCTAATTTTTTATTTTTTGTAGAGGCGAGGTCTTACCATGTTGGCCAGGCTGGTCTGAAACACCCAGGCTCAAGCTATCCTCCTGCTGCAGCCTCCCAAAGTGCTGGGATTATAGGCAGGAGCCACCTCGCTCGGCCTGATTTTTTCTTTGTCCTGAGCCACAGGTGGGAGATGTTTGCAGGATGAGCTGATTCCATGTGCTCCATTATGAATTCTGAAACACTGGCAGTTCCCAGGAACTATTTTCAGAGCTATGCTGACATTTAATCATGTTGGTGTAGAAAGCCATGCTTGTTTTAAACTCATTTAGACACAGAGAAAATTAGCTAGAGAGTGCCAGAAGAGAAAGGGGAAGAAAATCAAGTTATTGCTATCAAAGAGAAAGAATGCTAAAAGTTCTAAGTAAAATCAGAGGCCTTTTCCTGTCAGTCGCAAGTACTAGGGGAAAAGTAAAAATTTCAATGAAAGGCAAATATTCGACCAGGCACAGTGCCTCACTCCTGTAATCCCAGCATTTTGGGAGGCCGAGGCGGGTGGATCACCTTTAGGTCAGGAGTTCAAGACCAGCCTGGCCAAGATGGCAAAACCCCGTCTCTACTAACAATGTTAAAATTAGCCAGGTGTGGGGGCAGACACCTGTAATCCCAGCTACTAAGGAGTCTGAGGCAGGAGAATCGCTTGAACCCGGGAGGCAGAGGTTGCAGTGAGCTGAGATTGTGCCATTGCACTCCAGCCTAGGCAACAGAGCAAGACTCCATCTCAAAAAAAAAATAAAAATGAAAAATTAAATTAAATTAAATTAAAAAGAAAGAAAAGCAAATATTCTTTTTCTTCTTGATGAGCTTACCAGTAGTTTCATCCTATGCAAGCTCCAGCTGGCCCCAGTGCGCCTGCCTCAATGCAGTGAAACCTTTCCAATAAGCTGAACTACTGAATTAATGTAGCAAAGAGTCTGATGCAGTTTTGCTTTAAAAAGTGATTGCCCTCTAAGTGCGATGTGGGACTTTGGATTGGATTCGGAAACAGGAAAAGGACATTTATGGAAAATCTGCCTAAAGCCCATGGTTTAGTTAAAAGTGTTGTAGCAATGTTAACTTCTTAGTGGTGATAAATGTACCATGATTATGTAAGACGTTAGGGCAAGTTGGGTGAAGGATATATGGGAACTCTCTGTCTTACCTTTATGACTGCTCTATAAATCTAAAATTATTTTTAAAATAAAAAGTTTGGTTGGGTACAGTGGCTCATACCTGTAATTCCAGCACTTTGGGAGGCCAACATGGACGGATCACTTGAGTTCAGGAGTTTGAGACCCACCTGGGCAACATAGCAAGACCCTGTTTCTACAAAAAATAAAAAAAATTAGCTGGTGTGGTGCTGCATGCCTGTAATTCCAGTTACTCCAGAGGCTGAGGTGGGAGAATCGCTTGAGCCTGGGAGTTTGAGGTCAAAGTGAGCTGAGATCGCACCACTGCACTCCAGCCTGGGTGACAGAGCGAGACACTGCCTCGAGAAAAAAAAAAAAGTTTAATGAAATGATGCTTACTTTGTTGATTTGACTTGATCTTGAAAAAGCAGATACAGAAAGGAGACCTCTGTTTGTGGGTGTGTCCTCGTTTGCAGCTTTCCCTAGACCTCAAGGCTGGCAACGGGACAGCGTGGCCCGGGAGGAGAACGCTGCTATGCTAAAGTAAGGTTGCTTGGCAAGCAAGTTGTGTCTGGCTGCACTGTGTCTCCTTTGATTAACTAGGCAGAAAAGCAGAAGCCTAGAAAAACAAAATGAGCTCAAACAAAAGCAGGCTGGGCCTGTCACCTATATTAGTCATTTGCTCTCAGGAAAAGAGTGACTCTACATTTTTCCAGACTTGTACTTGATTCACTGTACATTTTATTTGTTACCATTAAGGATGAGAAATTTTCTCCTCCTCATTCAAAAGGATAATATCAAGAGTTAGCAAAACACACACACACACACACACACACACACACACACACACACACACACACAGATTTAGCAACAGAATTCGAGCTTTCAGATACCTTTCCTTAGGTTTAGAACATTTACTTAATTGTCTTTCAAACAAATGTTTCTATGTGTACTCAATATTAAAAATTCATCGGCCGGGCATGGCGGCTCATGCCTGTAATCCAAGCACTCTGGGACGACAAGGCAGGTGGACTGATTGAGCTCAGGAGTTTGAGACCAGACTGGACAATATATTGAGACCTCGTCTCTACAAAAAATACAAAAATTAGCCAGGCATGGTGGCACATGCCTGTAATCCCAGCTACTTGTGGGGCTGAGGTGGGAGGATTGTTTAAGCCTGGGAGGTCAAGGCTGCAGTGAGCTGTGATTGGGCCACTGCACTCCAGCTTGGGTGGCAAAGTGAGACCTTGTCTCAAAAATGAAATAAAATGACCTAAAAATCTGCCTTCACTAGATAAGGAATGTTGAAATTATATTTCTCAAACTAGTTCTTATAGTTGGCCTGGTGCGGTGGCTCATGCCTGTAATCCCAGCACTTTGGGAGGCCAAGGCGGGTGGATTACGAGGTCAGGAGATCGAGACCATCCTGGCCAATGTGGTGAAACCTCGTCTCTATTAAAAATACAAAAATTAGCTGGACGTGGTGGCACGCACCTGTAATCCCAGCTACTTGGGAGGCTGAGGCAGAAGAACTGCTTGAACCCAGGAGGCAGAGGTTGCAGTGAGCTGAGATCAAACCACTGCACTCCAGCCTTGGTGACAGAGCAAGATTTGTCTAAAAAAAAAAAAAATTCTTACAGTTAAGCATCTACCTTACATTTTATAGATTTTTCTCCTGAACACAAAAATACCTGTTTGAGAAATATATATACGGCCTCTGCAGTTATTTTCTTTTGCCAAGGTCAGTTTAAAACATTACATTTTCACGTAGACACAATTGTTTCAAGCATAAAGATCAAAAGCTCTCTTGGGGCCAGGCGCGGTGGCTCACGCCTGTAATCCCAACACTTTGGGAGGCCGAGGCAAGCGGATCACGAGGTCAGGAGATCGAGACCATCCTGGCTAACACGGTGAAACCCCCGTCTCTACTAAAAATACAAAAAATTAGCTAGGGCGCGGTGGCGGGCGACTGTAGTCCCAGCTACTCGGGAGGCTGAGGCGGGAGAATGGCGTGAACCCGGGAGGGGGAGCTTGCAGTGAGCCGAGATCGCACCACTGCACTCCAGTCTGGGAGACAGAGCGGGACTCTGTCTCAAAAAAAAAAAAAAGCTCTCTTGGAGTTTCCTGAAGGATCGGGGCGGGGGGAGGGACAGAACAGACAGACACAGAGTGGAACTGACTGCTGTTTGAACTTGAGTCACTCAGTGCTTCTGCGTGCCAGTTTCACTAGTTCAGACACAGTATTCCAGAAACCTCGGGTTCAGAGGTGCTGAGAGATTAGTGAGAAGCTCTGTTAAGATGCTCAGAATTCTTAGGGAGAAGGTGGACTTTTTATTTAAAATAAGAAACAAATTATTTCTGCCATGCAAGCAATAAAGAAATTCAACATCAGATTAGCAGGGTAAAGATGACTTTTTTATTTGTTTCTGAGACAGAGTCTTGCTCTGTCACCAAGGCTGGAGTGCAGTGGTGTGATCTCAGCTCACTGCAACCTCTGTCCCCTGGGTTCAAGTGATTCTCCTACCTCAGCCTCTCCAGTAGCTGGGATTACAGGCGCCCACCACCATGCCTGGTTAATTTTTGTGTTTTCAGTAGAGACAGGTTTCACTGTGTTGGCCAGGCTGGTCTCAAACTTCGGACCTCAAGTTATCCACCTGCCTCGACCTCCCAAAGTGCTGGGATTACAGGCATGAGCCACCGCACCCGGCCCAAAGATGAGTTTTGAACAAAGTGTGCTGGGATAACTGGGTAGCCTTTTTCTCTGAGATGGGAGGGTCTTGAGCAGAGATTCAACAAGATTGGACATACTTTTTAACAAGAGCACTCTGGCTGCTATGGTGAGAAGAGTCTGAAGATGGAGTGGAGGGTGAATGCAGGGAGGCAGTTAGGGGGTGACCCCAAAACTCCAGGAAAGAAATGGTAGGGGCCTGGCCCAAGTGACAGCACCACAGGTGATGGGGAGGTGGCCGGATGCTGCAAATGATTTGACGGTAGACCCAAAAGATATGGAGAGTAAGAGGAGGAAGGTCAGGGGGGACATAGCGTTTTTGTTCGGAGCAATAGGGAAGGATGGAGTTGTAAAAAATGGAGATGGGAAACATCAGAGGAGGAGCAGGCCGCGGGGAAGTAGAAACATCAAGCAGGAGATTGGATACAAGTCTGGAGTTGGAGGGAGCGATCTGAGCTGGAGATAGGAATTTGGGAGCCATCAGCGTGGAGATGGAGAGGCATGGACAGCCCAGAGCCACCCAAATCCAGAGGTCACGAACAGCAGGAGGAATCAACAGAAACAGAGCCTTGCCCCACTGCTCCTGGCAGCCCACATTGTCCCTGGGAAAAACCTATATATACTGAGGTCTTCTGTCTATAAGTCCACAGTCATGTGGGAACAGAGTGCTTCAGGGGAAAGGGCACATCTTTACTCCCTGGAGTTTGACAGCAATTTGGTATTTGAGTCCATTTGTTGTTTTTTGAAAAAATAACCTCTTGAAGGGACCAAATCAAAATCTAAATGACTAACTGGAGGGCTGCTGGGGAGAGGGGTAGTCCGACAGGCTTGAAGGCAGATCTATAATTGAAAATGGGTTCAAAAGCTACATGTAATATAATCTGTTCAAAATGTAAAATAGGGGCTAAATTTTGGACATGAATACCTACATATTCCTGACACATGGCCCCTGAGGAATTTCTTTTTTTGGGGAAGTAGGAAAAAAACGGCAGCAGACTTAGAGTTGACTTTAAATATAAAGCTATGTGTGAAAAGAATGATGCCAAAAGTTAAATAATATGCTTTTCTCGCTCTATGAATGGTTTCTGGGGCCCTGGCTATATATAAATGCTGCGGTAGTAATGGAAATCTCATCTTCCTAGGACACAGCACCCTCCTACAGAGAATGTACCTCCTATTTATGTGTACCACACAAGCAAAAGAGCAGCTGCTAAAACGTGGATTTATTTGTGCATTACTGTCAAATATGATCAAAGACACAATTCTGATAGCTTTGATGATTATCTGTAGTACTAGTGAAAGAGCACTTGTACAGAACATACTCATGTATAAAGCCAATCATTTATTTAGCACTAAAATCAAATTATAAAAACATCAATTCCATCTTAAAACAGGCATTTTAAAAGCATTTCTGTGGTTCTAAGTTTGCATCAAGACAGTCTAAGTTTGCATCTGCACAATCTGGATACCCAAATCCCTCTATAATTTCCAAAGACAAAGACAATTTTTGCTAGTTGTGGGGTGTCAGGGGGAAGCAGTGATGCCCTGCAAACAGTCTAATGGGCCCAGGGAACACTGTTTCTTTCTCAACCTGAGGTTGTGTCCTTGATCTCCAGGAAAAGAGATTAGTGCTTGCTTAACCACGTTCCTAGTAAATGGTCAGGGATCTTCTATGCAATAATGTTGCAAAATTTACTAAAGAGGAAAAAAAAGCACAACGGAGGCTTCTTGCCCATTTACACTCACAATGTTAGATTTCGAAAACAGGGCCCTTCGTGGTCAGCAACCAAGTCCTGACTTCCGGATGTAATGCAGGCTGGTTAACACCCCTTAATAACTACTTTGCAATTCCAAATGACTCCCCGACAGCTTTTCTAGACAGAGAGTGGAATAAGTGTGCGGGTGCTCTTAGGCTCTCCGAGGCAAAAACAAGCTCAGTTTAACCATTTCCCTTCCGGGTTGACTGCTGAGTTATGCAGATTCCAGTTCATCAAGCCCTGAGTATAGAGTATGAGGCCAATATCTTTTCTTTAGTAAAAGCCATGCCATTCATCTGCCTTTCCCTTTTCCTCCTTTATCTGGGCGACTGTTTTTGGAAACTGGGGTAACTCCCTGCAGGCAAGCAGCAGGAGATATCTCCAAGTCAGGCCGGCATGGTGGGGTGCTATCCTCTGTACAACCATGAGGAAGATGAGGCAAATAAGATCAAGAGAGCATTTTGTGAACAGGCGATGACCCAGTTTGTACCTATGCTTTGCGGCTAGTGAAACTGTACATCTGAAGCCGTCCAAACTCCCAGACACAAAGAATCCCAGTTGCAACTCTACTGTGATATATTATATGGCAGTGATTCTTATTTAGGAAGGACTTTGATTTCTCCTTGGCCGTGGGTTTTTGGGTTAAAGGGCCTGGGCTGTGGGTCAGCAAGGTGGGATGGTCCTGGAAGACTCACAGAGCCAGGGACACCCACATCCTCCAGCATGTCCAGTTCCCTATAATTCTCTATGGCCACAGGAAATAAGCCGCGAAATGGGACAGGATTCCGGTTCTGTACAAGGTCAACCAGCTCCTATTAAGGACACACGGAGGGATATGTCTACAAGGAGCCATTCTGTGTTCTTCCAGCCTTCAGTCTTCCATATCAGTGAATTTTCTCTTCTTGTAATTCTGAACGAGGTTGGAAGCTGTGATCTGAGAAGCCTGCCCCTTCTCCCAACACTGAAAGTCATTCAATCCTTTCTGCCCTGTTTGAAATAAGCCCCTCTCCATCTCGTCTAGCCTGGCTACCAGGGCTGAAGTGTCTTCGTTGTAAGCGTTCTGTGAGGAGTCCATGATGCGGCGAAAACGTCCAATAAAAGTCTGGAAAACAAGGGAGTAAGAGAAGTCAGTATGACCCCACAAAGTCATATCCATTTTTATCTCAGAACATTTAAATGGCATGAAAAGAAAGAATGATGTGTAGGACTCAGAAGGAGGTCTGAATTCTCTCTAGCACCCAAGTAAGTTATTGCACATTGCCAAGCCTCAATTTCCTCGTCTGTGAAGTGGATTGTTATGAAAATCCAGTAAGTTGTTAAGAAAACCAATAAATACATGTAATGCGCCTAGCAAATGGCTAGCACACAGCAAACTCCTTGAGAAGCATCACCTATTATTGTCATTAGTAGCAAATGCTTCTGTCCCAAGAGGCAGAAATGATGGTTTCTTCTAACAGTAACAGAATAAAAAATAATTATGAAAAATTAAAATAAGGTTATACCATAAAGGTTGGGAAGAGATGTATAACATTGTTTTCTCCTGGAAAAGTAATAACGATATGAGTTATTGTTTATTACACAGCATTACATAGTTTTACCACAACTCTACAATTTTGGCACAATTATCACCTCCATCAATTCCTACAGGTGAATTGATATCTAGAGAGGTCAAGTAGCTTGACCAAGTCATATTGCTAGTTCATGGCAGGGCCAAGCCCTAATCCCAGAACAAAGGAAGGAAACAAATAACCCAGTAACTCTCGTATTTCCAACAGGAACCCTCAGGCCAGGCCTGGGACTGTGTATCTAAGTGCCTGTCACCTGTAATGCACCATCACCCTTTTTTTCTCTTTTTTCTTTTTAATAGAGATGGGATCTCACTATATTGCCCAGGTTGAGTCTTGAACTCCTGGGCTCAGCGATCCTCCCGCCTTGGCCTTCCAAAGTGCTGGGATTACAAGTGTGAGCCACCATCCCTGGCCATCATCACCCTTTTCTCATTTCCTAGAGTTCCTGCTGGCCTCAACTTGTAGCAAGCAAATATGAGGAGTGGCAGACAAGTCATATTAAAAAAAAGTGTGTGTGTGTGTGTGTATAAAACATAATGGGCAGACAGTGTAGGCTGACCTGGAATAATAAGCTAAATTTACAAGTCATACACTGTCCTGGATAAAAGCAGTATCTCTGGCTGGCTCTTGAGACAAGTGCAGCACCACAGGTTTTCACACCCATTACTTGCCTGCAGCAGAGACTGGGAAATGTCTGCATTCTCGGGACTGTCAAAATGCAGGAGTTGGGAGCCAAACCCGTAGAAATGGGGCCCCATTTTGTGGAGGTCCACCACATTGGCATCTGCACTGAACACGGTCCTCCAACCCTCTTGGTAGATCTTGGGGAGTTCCACAGAAAGGATCCGTCGCTTGTTGTCAAAAAGTCCTTTTGCCAGCCACAAGGGTAGTTCAAGCTTGGAACCCTGCAGCATGCACGAATGTAGATTTTAAAAACAGGCAAATAACATAGTAAATGTGTGTGATGAAAAGGAAATACACATCGCCTGCGCAATACTGCCTTTTCTCTTTGGGGGAGTGGCTGTCAAGCACAGAAGACCTGGTCGTGACTTGAAGCCATTAATGAAGTGCGTGGGCTGAAGTTTTACGTGATGATGGAATGGAGAGAGAAAATGGATTTATACAACAAAAACAAGGTGGAGAACAAAAATGTAGGATAAGGGAGAGTTTTCTAATTAACACATATAAAAATTGTCCAATTGTAGACACTTCAGAGCTATAGTAAACATTTCCTTTTTCTTTGAATATTCAATATTTATTCTAAATATCCACTTGCCGAGTGCCTGCTATGTACTAAGCACCCTATTGGATGCTAAGGGTCAGAAAGAAAAATAAGATCAACCTGAGCTTGGGTGGCAGCCCCTTTCCATCCCACTTCACAGCTTCAGAGATGACAGCACACATGTCTCTAGTTTTTAAAGCCTCAATAGAATTAGAAAACAAGATGAGGTGGTCATGACAGACCAGAAATTAAGAGTCATAAATCTCCAAAAAATCAAAGGCAAACAACTGGATTGAATGAAGCAGTAACAGCCGAAACTCTCACAAGGGAGAACTGTTGCAAAAAGATGGGAGCAGCTTTGTGGGTGTGGAAGCAGAGCTTTTGGCAAACTGCACAGGACTAGACAGACCAATATTGAGTTCAAGGCTGCCAACACCACCAGGACATGAGGGCCTAAGATCTGAGAAAGAAGGGACGGAAGTAAGCCCACTATTTGACACCAAATAGCAGAGAAATTAGGCGCCAACTTTAAGATAAATTTAAAAATCAAATGGAAATTCCAGAACTGAAAAATATAATAATTGAACCTAAGAAGTCAATAGATTAAATCAAATTTAATATGTTTACTGGATTGGATTTGGATGAAGAGAGGACTGTGAATGAGAAAAGGTCAATAGAAAATATTCAGACTGAAGTATCTAGAGAAAAAACAGAGAAGAGCCTAAGAGATGTATGAAATAAGGTGTAAAAGAAAGAAAAAGTTCAACATGCATGTAATTTGATGGGGAGGAGGGATAGATTGAGGCAAAATAAATGTCTGAAGAGATAATAGCTATACATTATCCAAAATTTAAAAAAGGTATCAAACCACAGATTCAAGGAACATTATGAATAACAAGTATTAATAGGATAAATACTAATAAAATCACAACTAGGCATTTATTACCTGAATTGCGAGACCAAAGACAGAGAAAATCTTAAACACAGCTGTAGATGGGAGTGAGGAACACACTGCCTTTAAAGAAGGAACATTAAGAGTTAAACCCAACTTTTTGGCCAGGGCCGGTGGCTCACGCCTGTAATCCCAATGAAAGGTGAAGCCGGCTGGGCTTCTGGGTCGGGTAGGGACTTGGAGAACGTTTCTGTCTAGCTAAAGGATTGTAAATGCACCAATCAGCACTCTGTATCTAGCTAAAGGTTTGTAAACACACCAATCAGCACTCTGTAAAAACAGACCAAGCAGCACTCTGTAAAACGGACCAATCAGCACTCTGTAAAATGGACCATCAGCTCTCTGTAAAATGGACCAATCAGCAAGATGTGGGTGGGGCCAAATAAGGGAATAAAGCAGGCCACCGAGCCACCAGCAGCAACCTGCTTGGGTCCCCCTCCACGCTGTGGAAGCTTTGTTCTTTAGCTCTTCACAATAAATCTTGCTGCTGCTCACTCTTTGGGGCCGCACTACCTTCATGAGCTGTAACACTCACTGCAAAGGTCTGCAGCTTCACTCCTGAAGCCAGCGAGACCATGAACCCACCAAAAGGAAGAAACTCCGGACACATCTGAACATCTAAAGGAACAAACTGCAGACACACCACCTTTAAGAATTGTAACACGCACCACAAGGGTCTGCGGCTTCATTGTTGAAGTCAGCGAGACCAGTGAGACCAAGAACCCACCTGAAGGAACCAATTCCAGACACATCAATACTTTGGGAGGCCAAGGCAGGCAAATCACCTGGGCTCAGGGGTTCGAGACGGGCCTGACCAACATGGGGAAACCCGGTTTCTACTAAAAATACAAAAATTAGCCAGGCATAGTGGTGGGCGCCTGTAATCCTAGCTACTCAGGAGCTGAGGCAGGAGACTCGCTTGAACCCAGGAGGCAGAGGTTACAGTGAGCTGAGATCACACCATTGTACCCCAGCCTGGGCGACAGAGCAAGACTCCGTCTCAAAAAAAAAAAAAAAAAGGCCAACTTCTTAACAGAAATTGTGGAAGCCGCAAAACAATGGAAATAGAATTTCTTTTTTAATGTGCTAAAAGAACATAACTGCGAGTGTAAAATCTGATACCCAGTGAAAATATCCTTTAAAAGTAAAAGTGAAATAAAGGCATTTCCATAGAGATAGTATGCAGGAAAGAGTTAACACAGTAGGCCTGAGACTGCTATCTTAGCAAGGCATGCTTGCAAGGTTGGCCCTTGGTTGGCATTTGGGAACTTGGATTTCAGGAGGATTCTCACCCGTCCTAGAACTGATGAGAGTGTGCCTGAACTGTTTGTGAAAACAATGTGATTCATGTTGAACATCTGCTTCCCTCTGGAAGTCTGAATTTTGGTCTGTGCTAGATAGAAAGTGCCACATGAACAGCCTCCAATAAAACCCTGGAGACTGAGTCTTTAACAAGCTTCCCTGGTAGACAGTATTTCAAACATTTTATCAGAATTCAAATTACTGGAGAATTTAAGTGCATCCTGTGTGACTCCACTAGGAGAGGACTCTTGGAAGCTTGTGCTTGGTCTCCTCCAGACTTTACTCCATGCAACCTTTCCCTCTGCTGATTTTGCTTTATATCCCTTTGATGTAATAAATCTTAACCATGAGTGTGACTATACGCTGAGCCCTTTGAGTCCTCTTAGTGAATCATCAAATCTGGATTGGTCTTGGGCATCTGTGACACAGACAGAAACTGAGACTTATCACCAGAAGATTCAGAATAAGGGAATTCTGAAGACAGAATGCAAACGATTCCAGAAAGAACTATGGAAATGCAAGAAGGAAAAACGAGTCATGAAAATAATATATAAGTGGGTATATAATAATAATGTTTTACAGGGGTTTTCAATGAGTCAAACTAGAATACATCACAGTAACACAAGAGAAAAAATGGGTTTAAGTGTTCTAAGATTCTAGTCATTTCTGTGAAGTGGTGAAAGTAGTAACTTATATAACATTCTTTTTAGTCAGAAATGATTGTGTAATATATTTAAGGTAGCCACTAAAATAACAGAAGAATATATAACTAAACTAATAAAAAGGTAAATGAATAATAAAATAAATTTGATTAATGCAAAACAAGTCAAGAAAGGATAGAAAAAGAAAGCTAAAACAGATGGGACATAAGAAAACAGTAAGAAGGTAAAAACAAACACAAATATGTTAATAATTAAATGTAAATGGATTAAATATAACAATTAAAAATCAGCACACTGAACACAAAAAAAACCCCAACTATATGCTGCATAAAAGAGACATACCTTAAATATGAAGACACACAAAAATTAAAAATAGGATAAAAAAAGTCATGTAAACACGAACCAAAAGACAGAAGCATTATTAGAGATAAAGAGAGACGTGGCAATAATAAAAGGGTCATTATATCTACCAGAAAATTATTAATATTTGTCTAAATTAACAGAAGTAAAAGGATAAATAGACTAATCCATAATCATAATGAAAGACTTTAACATTTTTTTAATCAATTTTTTTTTTTTCAGAGAGGGGGTCTTGTTCTGTCACCTAGGCTGGAGTGCAGTGGTCTTCTAGGCTCAAGTAATCCTCTTGCCTCAGTCTCCTGAGTAGGTGGAATATAGGCATGTGCCACCACACTCAGCTAATTTTTCAATTTTTCCTAGAGACAGGGTCTTGCTATGTTGCTTAGGCTGATCTCAAACTCCCGGCCTCAAGTGATCCTCTCACCTCCACCTCCTGAAGTGCTAGGGTTACAGGCAGGAGCCACCATGCCTGGTCCACATGTTTTTCAGGATAAAAAAAAAAGTAGAAAAAAAAAATCGCAAGGATAGAGAATATCTCAACAAAACAATTAACAAATGAGCTAATTTACACATACAGATTATTTATTGCACACTATGACTTCCCATAGACATCTTTTCAAGTCCACCCAGAATGGTTAAATTGGTCTTATGCTTTGCCATAGAGCAAGTCTCAGCAACTTTCAAGACTGAAATCATGCAGACTATGTTTTCTGGCCATGGTGGAATTAAGCTAGAAATAAAAAATGGTAAATGACCAAATCTCAAAATGTTTGAAATTAAGCACTAGTCTTCTAAATACCTACAGCTCAAAAAAGAAATCACAATAAAAATTAAACAGTATTTTAAAATTTTTATTTATTTTTTGAGACAATATCTTGCTCTGTCACCTAGGCTGGAGTGCAGTGGTGTGATCACGGCTCACTGCAGTACTGACGCTCCAAGGCTGAAGTGATCCTCTTGCCTCAGCCTCCTGAGTAGCTGCGACCACAGGTGTGTGCTACCATGCTTGGCTTTTTAAAAAAATTTTTTGTAGAGATGAGGACTCACTATGTTGCCCAGGCTGGTCTCGAACTCCTGGGCTCAAGTGATCCTCCTGTCTCCACCTCCCAGTGTTGGGTCTACAGGTGTGAGCCACCATACCTGGCCTAAAAAGTATTTTTAGTTCATTGATAATGAAAATATAACACATCAAAACTTATGAAATGCAATTAAAGTTGTACTTAAAAGAAATGAATAGCTATGAATGTATAAAAGAAGATTGAAAAATTAATGACCTAGGTTTCCATCTCAAAATGTGTGTCTGTGTGTGTGTGTGGTGGGGGAATTAAGCCCAAATAAAGTAGAAGGAAAGAACTAATTAAGAAATTAATGACTTAAAAAACAAAGGTACAAAAGAGAAAACTAACAGAGTCCTAAGTTAGTTCTTTTAAAAGAATAAAAAAATTGATAGACTCCTGGCAAGGGTAATCAAGAAAGGGAGAACACAATTTATTGATATTAAAAATAAAAATAAGGATACCACTGTAATCCTACTGACATTAAAAAGATAGTAAAGGAAATTCTGAACATCGTACTGATACCATTGAAAATTTAGACAAAAAAAAAAAAATACAAAAATTAGCTGGGCATGGTGGCATGTGCCTGCAATCCCAGCCACATAGGTGGCTGAGGTGGGAGGATCACTGGAGCCTGGGAGGTGAAGGCTGCAGTGAGCCATATCACACCACTGCACTCCAGCCTGGGCAACAGAGCAAGACCCTGTCTCAAAAAAAAAAAAAAAAATAGATAAAATGGTCAAAGTTTTAGTTAAAAACCAAATATACCGAAACTAACACAAGAAGAAATCAAGCCCTGAATAATCCTATAAATGAAATTAAATGTCATACAAACCTTCCTACACAAATCTCCCATGCAGAAGGATTCTAAAGATTTAATGTAGACACTCTGCACTCAAAGAAGTGGAACGTGACTCCCTACTCCTTCAGTGTGACAGTGATAATGACTTCCATCCAAAGAGTACAGTACGAAAAGGTGGAGAAACCTAATGAACATTACCTCTGCCAAGGTTCAAATGAACAGTAAAAAGTCCTGTTGATAGTAGGCACCCTTAATATGTGAAGAAAGTGGCACTTTACCTCTGTGGTCTTCCTCCCTAAAGCTGATAACCAAGTCTAATGCTGAGAAAAAAAGAATAAAAAACAAAAACAAAGAAGGCTGAGCGAGGTGGCTCACGCCTGTAATCCCAGCACTTTGGGAGGCTGAGGTGGGTGGATCACTTGAAGTCAGGAGTTCCAGACCAGCCTGGCCAACCAACGAGGTGAAACCTCGTCTCTACTAAAAATACAAAAATTAGCTGGGTATGGTGGTGGGTGCCTGTAATCTCAGCTACTTGGAAGGCTGAGGCAGGAGAATCGCTTGAACCCAGGAGGTGGAGGAGGCTGCAGTGAGCTGAGATTATGCCACTGCACTCTGGCCTGGATGACAGGGCAACTCCGTGTCAAAAAAACAAAAAAAACTAAAACCAAAAACAAAACTACCCCCAAACCAAAGATTTCCAATTGAGGAACATTTTACAAAACACCTGACAACCACTCCACAAAACCATCGAGGTCATTAGAACAAGGAGGCCTGATTAAGTGTCACAACCAAGAGAAGGCTAAGGAAACACGTCTACTAAATGCAATATGGTATCCTAGGTGGAATCCTGGAATAGAAAAAGGACATTAACTAAAAACTAAGGAAATATGAATTAAGTATGGGCAGCATAGCGCCATGTTTACCAGTGTGTATGGGAACGAAATCCTCATCTGCTAGGATGAAAATCAACAGATAATGTCTATATTAAAAAAAAACAACCCAACAAGGTAAGTTTAAGAATATTATTTAGAAATATGAAGATGAATCTTGAAGACACCACTAAAAAAGGTACATGAGCCCTGTGGACCTGGAGGGGGAAGTGGGAAAAGGAAGGCAGGGCCTGCTATTTTTTCTTATAAATCTTTTGGTACTACTTGACTTTTTTTTTTGAGATGGCGTCTCGCTCCGCCGCCAGGCTGGAGTGCAGTGGCACAGTCTCGGCTCACTGCAACCTCTGCCTCCTGGGTTCAAGAAATTCTCCTGCCTCAGCCTCCGGAGCAGCTGAGATTACAGGCGCCTGCCACCACACCCAGCTTTCTAGTAGAGATGGGGTTTCACCGTGTTAGCCAGGATGGTCTGGATCTCTTGACCTCGTGATCTGCCCGCCTCAGCCTCCTAAAGTGCTGGGATTACAGGCGTGAGCCACCGCACCCGGCCTATTTGACTTTTAAAACGCTGGTTATGTATTACTTTGATAAAAATTAACTTGAAACAGACAAAACAAAAAACATCGTTCTAAACAAAACTTAGGTGAAACAGGATATCCAAATTAATCATTACAAGCCATGTTCCTGGGACAATTTTATATTTGAAGCCATACGGCCTTGGGTTCCGAATCGCAGCTCACCACTAACTGAAGCCCTGGCCAAGTGACCCAACCTTTCTGGTTGTTGAAGGATTAAAGGGAAAAGCTTACTCCCCACACCGGACCATGCTGGCACTAAGTAAGCCCTCAGTAGGGCTTACTGATCCTGTCATCATTATGCAGGAATGAATTTGGCAACCTGGGGTTCCTACTTATCATATGCTCTTACAGAACCCAAAGCTGTTTTAATGCAAACATGATCAGAACTCTAATTTTTAAGTATTCAGCTGGAGCCAATCTTTAAGCATTCAACACACGTTGCAGGGGGTAGGGGGAAGACATTAACTAATTTGGACAGTCTCAAAAAAGAAATCAATGTTGGAGGCTGCCTGGCGACCTAGGATAAATGTAGTTTCACCACAGATGGCGAGCAAGTCTGGAGACCACCCCGAGCGCGAGGGGACCCCCGCGGAGTTTCCAAGAAGTCTTTAGCGCCTTCGGCCCTGGCTCCTCTAAAACTACAAATCCCAAAGGGCAGCGCGCCCCGACGCGGCGTCCCAGGGCCGCGGGGCCCGCCGGGAGCTGCAGTCTTTCCAGGCGGGACCCCGCACCCAAAGGCTCACCTGTGGGACCGCGTTGTCTGTCTCGGCGCCTGCGCTCCGCTCCAGGAAGAAAGCGCCAAGGCGAGGCATGGCGGTCTCCGTGCGCACCGGCAGCTTCTCGTGGGACATCAGGATGTCGTCCAGAGAAAGAAAGTTCTCCTCAGGCCCCAGCGCACCCGACTCCACTCGGAAATAAGCCTCCGACATGGCGGCCACTTGAGCTTCTCCGCTTCCACTCGCGTGATTCGGAAGAGCCTCAGGGAGTTACGGGTGTACAAGACGGGAAGGCGGAGACTGAGCAGGATGGTTGGGGTCAGGAAAGTGGATTGAAACTTGTTTCCCGCGCCCGGTGACGCATCAGACAGGAGCAGTCGATTCGGGCGGTACCGCCCAGGCAGAAGCAATCGATCAAGTCTGCAGATTTCGGGCAGCTGGACACGGCTGGGGAGCGGTAGGTGGGGGTGCCGGAAGTTCTCTTCCCTCCGCTTGTTGCACAGTGTAGGAACGTTACGAAGAAGCTGGAACGCTCGTTGAAGCTCCTGGACCCATTTGTACTGGACTGTGTTCATGTGATCCTTAAATATTTATATGAAATTAAAAACACTTCGCAACACTTTAGGGGTTTAAAATAAAGGCATCTTGTGCCCTTCACTCCAGGCCTAAGTCCAACCCTTTCCTACAGTTTTTTTTTTTCACTATGCAACTCCGTTAATTTTGGTATTTGAAAGAAATGTTAAACAAACAAAAACTTTCAGCACTATCCCCAGCGAGTTATTATGGTCTAGATGATGAACTAGCGTGTTGTATTTTGTTAGTATTTTGGTGGGTGTTGGACGGGGTGGGTAGAGGGGTGGAGCACTAGACTGCACATGGCTTGCGAAGGTTGTGAGTATACTTCAGGGTGTCCTAGCTCATCATCAACTGACAATCTCCTTTTGTGGCTCTGAATTTAAATCCTTAAAAATGGAAATCCAATTGGTCCACTTTATCGATTGGTCCAGGCAGGCCACAATGGTCATAGGTCGCCAGCCGCCCTATAGATGGGGGTACCTGTGTTGGGTGCGATCACTATCCAGTGACCAGGGGAAGGACCATGGTCGCATAGTACCAGGTTTAGTGGCTCTCCTCAGCCAGGGCTATGGGTGGCGGCAGATTGTTGAGAGATGCACTACAGAACTTACTTCGTCTAGAGTATTTCTGGGGCTACTGGAGCCGGGAGTAAAGGGTGTGTGGGAAGGGAGGTGTGTATTAACCATGGATTTAAGTTTCTGTTTTCTGTATTTTATGATGCTTTGACATCTTGGGGCCTTGGGGACCTGGGGAGGAATTGCCCCTCCAGAGTTAGCTAATTCCTAGAGATAGCAAACAACTTGCTTGTGAACACCACTTTCATATACAAACCAACCAACCCAAGCCTATATCCCCACACCATCTTTATCCATCTCACACACCAATATTTTCCCTGCCCCAAGTCACAGTAATAAATCACCCCATGGCCAAGTACCAGACAACTAAAATTCACCCCTATATCCCAGAACTTGCCAACATTATTCAAACTATTCAATCCTAAGCTTGCTCAGACTTCCCTTCCCTGCCTCACCCATTCCTTCCCTGCCTCGCCCATTCCTTCCCTGCCTCGCCCATTCCTTCCCACGGCAATAAAGGCTCTGGGCTTTCTCCTCGCTCCCTCTACCTCCTCATTGACCCTAATA
This sequence comes from Symphalangus syndactylus, assembly GCF_028878055.3. Lineage (NCBI taxonomy): Eukaryota > Metazoa > Chordata > Mammalia > Primates > Hylobatidae > Symphalangus > Symphalangus syndactylus. The sequence continues at coordinate 35,398,051 of NC_072433.2, forward strand.
CTTTCTCGTGTGGCCGTAGGCACAGCCCCTTCTCTTGAGAACTATAATAAAACTTTCAAAGGCACTGGCCACTAATTCATTGATTATCATCACCCAGTCACCTTTATAAATGAAATTCTGAGGATAATGAAAACAAGGTGCAGTGGCGTGGAAAGGCATGGCAAACTGTGTAAAGTCTTGGTACCATTCTAAGGAGTTAGGCCATTCCATAGAAAATGGGAGGAAAATGTAAGGTTTGGGGGCAAATAATAACATAAATCTGAGCTTCAGGAAGAGAATTCCAGCAGTAGATAAAGAAGAGAGAGATTAGATGCTTGGAAGCTGTTCAGTGGGCAGTATTTGGCAACCAATTCAATATAGGAAGTGAAGTATAGAGAGTAGTCAAAAGATTCAAATTTTGAACATGGCTGAACAGGTGGATGGACATGTCATGAATAGATACACAGAACACAGGAATAGGAACAGTTGGAGGGAAGGGATGAGTTCAGTTTGGGACACATGGTGTCCAGGAGCTACTAGACAGGAAGGTCTGCAGCCCAGTGGAGAAAGCAGCCTAGAAGCTTTAGAGAGGAGGCATACTGAGAGGCAGTTATATGAAGGTTTTTTCCTTTTTCATATTTTAAATGTTCAGTTTGTGATACAGTCCAATGTAAAAATAAACACAATCTGCAGTGATAATTTAGAATTTCTCTGATGACATGGATATATGGTACTGGATGTAGTCTGAGATAGAAATATAATTTGGCTAATTGAAGGCAATGTTATTTACTGCCAAGGAGAGTAAGCTATTTTTTATGCTGATATAATTAAGATAGATGCATACTGATTTATTGATGCCAAAGAAAGGCATTATTTTTGTACACAGACCAGAATACTGGCTCCAAACTCAAATACCACTATTATTTTAATAATAAAGTAACAGGCCAATGTTTAACATAAAATCAGATTGCCTTGTTTGTCTTATTTAATGTCTTGGCTCATCATGAAACTATCATTGTGTATATATTGTTACTCTATTTAAACTGTCCTCTTCTTGAACTAATAAACAAGTGAATAAATCAGAAAAAAGTTTAAATTAGCGAATGTTTGAGTTTATGATGCTGAACTGCATCAATTCACTTAACAAAAGTGGCATGTGGTTTTCAAGCATAGATATGTGTTAATAGCTTAAATCCTAAGAGCCAGGAGTATTTCTGTTCTCTGAGAAAGCTGTGTTCCTTGGCACCCAGCCAACCAATCAATATACCAGTATTATGATGAACAGAATTGCATTATACTGATAATATTCAGAGTATATTTGGTATATTTACAATATACAAAATTTAGTATTCTGAAAAGTGTCTGCTGGATCCTTCAAAACAGAGTATTTTTTTCATTGTAATCCTTTCAAGATTTCAGAATCATAGAACTGCAGTGTTTTAGAACTTAGAACAAGTGTTTTGGTGAACAGGGCAGGGGCTTCTTTAGCTTTTATGACTTGCCCTCAAAAGTCATAGCCTCCAAAGAACACACAGGCTTTAGATGAGCAAAACCTCAAGCAGCTTTACATCTGTTCTTTTGAATACCAGTGCTTTCTAAATTTCTTTCATTGAGTGGGGAGGTTGTGGTGCAAGTGACAGAAATGCAAATCTGGGAGTGGGGACAAAAAGAAGAAATATGAAAAACTGAACACATGGTTCATTTAAAGAAAAAGAAAGAAAAAAGAAATGTATTGGGCGCCATCCTTCCAGTTGCCCACTCAGGCCAAAGTTTGGGGGTTTTCCTTGATCTGCTTCCCTAACCCTTACACTTTGTAATGGCCCATCAGCTAAATGGCCCATCAGCAAATGTTGACTTAACATTCATATTTCTAGAATCTGACCATTTCTCATCATTCTGGTTTAAGCCACCATCATCTCTTGCGTGGATTTTTGCATTAGCTCTCTAGTCTCCTCGCTTCTGCCCATGACCTCCCTATTGTTCCTTAAGCACCCCAGACACACTTGGTCCTCAGTGCTTTGCATTGTCTGTTCCACTACCTGAATTGTGTTTCTCTTGGATTTCCACATGGCTTGTCCCTTTCAGGTCTTTACTTAAAAGTCACTGTCTCGATGAGGTCTTCCCTGGCCACCCTATCTAAAATTTTAACTATTTAACAACAATTTTAACAACTCACATACTTGATATCCCCTGCTATGGTTTGACTGTATCCCCCAAAATTCATGCGTTGGAAACTTAATCCCCAATACAACAATGTTGGGATGTGAGTCCTAATGGGAGGTGTTTAGATCATGAGGGCTCTACCCTCAAGAATGGATTAATGCCATTTTAAAAAGGGATTGGGGGAGTGGGTTCTCTCTCTACACATGCCATGTGAGGACACAGAATTTGTCTCCCTATTGGCCCTTCTGATTTCCACCATGTGAGGACAGCAAGAAGGCCCTCATCAGACGCTGGTGCCTTGATCTTGGACTTCCCAGCCTCCAGAATTATAAGAGAATAAATTTCTGTTCTTTAGAAATTACCCAGTCTCAGCGATTCTGTTACAGCAGCACAGAATGGACTAAGACACCCCCTTTTCCCTTCAGCACTGATCAGTCTCTAACTATATATTTTACTTATCTTGTTTATTTTACTTTATTATTTTTCTTTTGAGAAGGAGTTTCGCTCTTGTTGCCCAGGCTGGAGTGCAATGGCACAATCTCTGCTCACTGCTACCTCCACCTCCCGGGTTCAAGTGATTCTCCTGCCTCAGCCTCCCGAGTAGCTGGGATTACAGGCATCAGCCACCATGCCCCGCTAACTTTTGTATTTTTAGTAGAGACGGTGTTTCACCATGTTGGCCAGGCTGGTCTCGAACTCCTGACCTCAAGTGATCTGCCCGCCTCGGCCTCCCAAGGTGCAGCATTACAGGCATGAGCCACCTTGCCCGGCCTTTTATCTTGTTTATTGTCTGTCATCCCTACTAGAATATTAGCTCCATGAGGGTGGGGATATTTTTAGTCTCTTTTTCACTGCTATATCCCCACTGCCTAGTATGTATTAGGTACTTTGTAAATATTTATGGAGTGATCTAGTGTCTCTTTATTTAGAGCAGTGATATTAAATTTCCTTTAAAACATTAAGTAAAAGTTTTAAGTAAATAATAGTACAGATGATATGTAAATACTATAGTGGTTACAAAATGTAGCAGTAAAACACTGAAAATACTAAGTTAAAGTGGTTAAAAAATAATTTGCCAGGCACGGTGGCTCACGCCTGTAATTCCAGCACTTTGGGAGGCTGAGGCAGGTGGATCACAAGGTCAGGAGTTCAAGATCAGCCTGGCCAGCCTGGTGAAACCCCATCTCTACTAAAAATAAAAAAAAATTAGCCAAGCATGGTGGTGCACACCTGTAGTCCCAGCTACTTGGGAGGCTGAGGCAGGAGAATTGCTTGAACCTGGCAAGCAGAGGTTGCAGTGAGCTGAGGTCACATCACTGCACTCCAGCCTGGGCCACAGAGGGAGACTCTGTCACAAAAAATAGTTTGCCAAGGTACATGTTAGTCACAATATAATTCTGTAGATCCATGAGCTTAAGTCATTAATATCATGATGAAAGTTCATTGATTGGGCTCCAGTAATGTAGATTTTGTTGAGTTTTGGTAGAACTGTACTGAATTTTACCTTTATATCAACTATAAAAAAGGAATGCTTAAGCAAATAAAATTTTAAATGGCTTAGTTCCCTACCTATGAAGCATTTCCAGCAGCCGTTTCTACTCAATTGCTGTGTTACTTCAGGAAGCCAACAGGCCTGAGTAGGGCCCAATTTTTACCACTTTAATTGGCTTTGTAACCTTGGGTGAGTTACCTCTCAGAAGCTTCTGTATCTGTAAAATGGAGATAATGATAGTAGCTTACAGAGTTGTGGTGTGGGTGGGACAAATAAGCTAATACACGGTTGGCCCTTGAACAATGAGAAGGTCAGGGCACTGACCCCTACACAGTCAAAAATCTACATATAACATTTTAAATTAAAAAAATATTTTAAAAATTTTTATAGAGGTGGGATCTTGCTATGTTGCCCAGGCTGGTCTCAAATGCCTGGCCTCAAGCAGTCCTCCTACCTCAGCCTCCCAAAGTGCTGGGATTATAGGTGTGAGCCACTGCACCTGGCTTACATATAACTTTTGACTTCCCAAAAACTTAGCTACTACTAGCTTGCTGTTGACCAGAAGCCTTATTGATAACAGTTGATTAACAGATATTTTGCAGTTCTATGTATTATATACAGAAGCCTTATTGAACAGTTGATTAACAGATATTTTTGCATGTTATATGTATTATATACTGTATTCTTACAATAAAGTAAGCCAAATAAAAGAAAATGTTAAGAAAACCATGAGGAAGAGAAAATACATTTACTATTCATTGAGTGGAAGTGAGTCATGATAAAGGCCTTCATCCTTGTTGTCTTCATGTTGTGTAGACTGAGAAAGAGGAGGAAGGGGAAAGATTGGTCTTGCTATCTCAGGGGTAGTCAAGGTGGAAGAAGTGGAGGACCTGCAAGGGGAGGCAGGAGAGTCAGACGAACATGGTATAATTTTTTTTTTTTGAGATGGAGTCTCGCTCTGTTGCCCAGGCTGGAGTGCAGTGGCATGATCTTGGCTCACTGCAAGCTCTGCCTCCCGGGTTCACGCCATTCTCCTGCCTCAGCCTCCCGAGTAGCTGGCACTACAGGCGCCCGCCACCACGCCCAGCTAATTTTTTGTATTTTTAGTAGAGATGGGGTTTCACCATGATCTCAATCTCCTGACCTCATGATCCGCCACCTCGGCCTCCCAAAGTGCTAGGATTACAGGCGTGAGCCACCGCATCCGGCCTAACCTTTGTATTTTTAGTAGAGATGGGGTTTCACCATGTTGGTAAGGCTGGTCTCAAACTCCTGACCTCGTGATCCGCCTGCCTTGGCCTTCCAAAGTGCTGGGATTACAGGCGTGAGCCATCGTGCCCGGCCCATGGTATAACTTTTATTGAAAAAAGCTTCACGTATAAGTAGGAACTCATGCAGTTCAAATCAACCAGTGTTATTCAAGGGTCAACTGTATACAAAGCACTGAGCTCAGGGCCCAGCCCACAATAAGAGCTCAATAAATGTCCTTCGTATCATCATTATTCATATGTTTGTTTAGTGCTGCATCCTCAGCACCTCAGAGAATACCTGGCACGTAGCAAGCACTCAATGAACATTTGTTAAATAGCTGTCATTATTGATGATCATCCTTGGTCTAGGCTTGGCTACTTCTTGTCTCCCCTTCAGTTCCAGTTACCAAATATACTTGAAGGTGATAAAGTATTGTTCTCCAACTTTTTCCTGCAAAAAATTAGGTAGAATTTATCTCCTGTGAGATCAAATTATTACAGTTTTTTGTATTTTGAAATTACAGTACCATGTTCAAAATCTTACTATGTAAGATTAATAGATCTAAATCATTGGAGTTCATTTTTACATAATTTAAATGTTCTTTTAGTTGAGCTATTTCTTGAGCACTGCTCCAAAACGCCTTCCATGAGATCAAAATAAATTGATGGGCATGATGCGACCTTGTGTGTGGGTAGCACCAATTTTAGATTCTTCCCACAGTCTTCAGCAGCACTAACAGGAATTGTTAACCCATCTTATATATTGAGAGATATTGTATGTGTGTGTATGTGCGTGTGTGTGTGTGTGTCCCTCTTAACTTGCAAAGAAGTAGCGATTGCATCATTATAAGAGAGGTACCTGTTAATTCAACTTCATCAGGCAGGGCTGGTTTCTCTGAGGCCTCTCTCCTTGCATGCAGATGGCTGTCGTCTCGCTGTGTGCTCACATGGCTGTTGCTCTGTGTGCATGCATCCTTGGAGTCTTTCTCTTCTTCTAAAACACTAGTCATATTGGATTGGAGCTCCACCCTTATGATCCCATTTAACCTTAATTACCATTTTAAAGGACTCTGTCTCCAAATTTAGTCACATCAGTGGTTAGGGCTTCAAACTGTAAGTGTTGAGGGGACACAAACCACAGTCCATAACAATGTGGTCTCTATCTTCATGTTCTGAAACTTTTTTAAAGTTTATTTTTGAATTTTTAATGGGCAAATAATAATGATATACATACATACATACATACATATATATATATACATATACATATATATGTATGGTGCAATGTGATGACTTGATACATGTGATATTTCTTCATCATTGCCCTGAGACATAGTTTTTCAAGAGCAAAGGTTGGCTAGAGACGTCTGACTGAACACAAGCACACACACTACCTCCCTACTTCCTGCCTCAAATCTCCTTACACAATACATTCTGTCTCTCAGTGGGCATTTGATATGTATATATGAAACCCACAAAAACAGGAACACAATCAACAGGGCCACAGAAGACCAGAAGGATACAGGAATTCCTGCAGGATAGAAAGCAGACGGATCCGATTGACAGCAAACCTGGGGCAAAGACAAACACAGCTTAACCAAAGTAGGCAAATGACTACCAAGGAAGTGAGAGCAGTTTAGGGATATTCCCAGCTTAGTCAGCAGATACCTGGAGCAGGAGCAGGTGCTGGCACAAGAGATGGAAGAGCTGTATTCACAAGAGCCGGATCAGGACTTGCTTCCACAGTACAAACTAAAATGGGAAGGATAACACGATGATTAGCACGGCCCCTGTACTAGAATGACATGAATTTGTGAGGCATTTTGCATTTTTCGTAGTACCACCCCACAAATCCCATGCAAATCACAAAGATCACAAAGGTGAAAATGTACATTTTTACAGTGGAGAGATCTGGGGTCACCACTCTATGCAAACGATGAAACCTAACCTGTTAATAACAGGACGACCTGACATGATGTACCTATAGATATCACGCAGTGTGTATACTGAATCACCTATGAAGTATTTGTGCCTAAATATTTAACCTGAATCCAATTAAGCATCAAAACCTAATTTTACATGGAATATGAAGGTAAGGGAGGGGGATCTGAGAAGAAGTTCAATATCACCAAGAGGAAACAAGCAGACAAAGTCAGAATGTAGAGTATTTTACAAGGGCAATGCTAGTAAAATATTATCTCAGGGAATCCATAACTGTAAGACCCTTGTTAATGACCTCAGAAAGATTTAGGATGGTGCTTTGCACTCTCTTAGTTACACAAAGAGCTAAGAATCTAAAGGGCATGCCTCCTAGCACCTCTCAGCTAGACAGCAATACTTCGAGGACTCCTGAGGGTGTAGTTGTACAGCAGCTTCACAGGGAGCCCAAGAAGGGCAGATCTCAAAGAGCCCGGTCTGATGTCACAATGGGATAAGACTTTGGTGGAGTCTTGGAAAGGGGTGCACGTTTTGCATGTGACAGAAAGGCAAATTATCTGTGGCCAGAGGGCAGACCATGGCAGTTTTAAAAACAGGCCGGATATGATGGCTCATGCCTAAGAATCCTAGCACTTTGTGAGGCAGAGGTGGGAGGATCGCTTGAGCCCTGGAGTTCGAGACCAGCCTGGGCAACATGGTGAGATCCTGCCTCTACAAAAAATCCAAAAATTAGCCAGGCATGGTGGTGTGTGTGCCTGTAGTCCCAGCTACTTGGGAGGCTGAGGTGGGAGGATCTCCTGACCCCAGAAGTTTGAGGCTGCAGTGAGCTGTGATTGTGCCACTGTGTTCCAGCCTGGGTGACAGAAAAACAACAACAAAAAACCCAAAAATCAAAAACATAGCTGCAAATTCTCCGAATCTGGGTGGGCTTTGTCACAGAGCATAATGGGAGCGACAACAGAGCCTGATGGAAGTGACACTGTGTGACTCCTGATGCTGGGTCATAAAAGGTAATGCAGCTCCTGTCTTCTTCCCCAAAACACTCGTCCTCAGAGCCAAGAGTCAGGATGTAAGGAAACTGACCACTCTGAGGCCATGCTAGCCAGGGAGGCTACATGGACATGCTCTGGTGGGCAGTCCCAGCTGATCACAGCCTTCCTGCCATCCCAACCAAGGTCTCAGACATCAGTGTGCAGACGCCATCTTGGAGCCTCCAGATCAGTCCATATGACAAGTGGATACCACCAAGTGACCCTGTCAATATCATGTGAAAAAGAAGAATTGCTTGACTGGGCTCTGCCTGAATTCAGGATCGACAAAATTGTAAAATATAATCGTTTTAGGCCAATAAGGTTTTGGAGTGTTTTTTTTCTTAAATCTTTATATAGACTTCTAGAACAGAATTTGGCTCCCTAAAAAGTCAATGTCATGGGTGGGGGATGGGGAAAATGGCGAGGGGGATGTCTGTTTAAAGTGCTATAACAATCAAATGCAAGGATTTGGCTTTGATTGGCTACTGGTTCAAAAAAGTAGATTACAGGTACTTTGGGGAAAACTGAGGAGACTTGCACACAGACCATTACATAGTATTTTTAGGAAATTACTGTGAATTATGTATTAGCCTGTTTTTGCACTGCTATAAATAACTTCCCTGAGACTGGATAATTTATAAAGGAAAGAGGTTTAATTGACTCACAGTTCTGCATGGCTGGGGAGGCCTCAGGAAACTTATACAATCATGACAGAGGGAGAAGCAGTCACCTTCTTCACAAGGCAGCAGGAGGGAGAAGAGAGAAGGAAAAAACTGTCACTTTTCACACTATCAGATCTTGTGAGAACTCACTCACTATCTTGAGAGCAGCATGGGGAAAAACTGCCCCCATGATCTAATCACCTCCGTTCCTTGACACATGGGGATTACAATTCAAGATGAGATTTGGGTGGGGACATAGAGCCAAACCATATCAATTGTGTTAGATATGATCATGGTTTTAGGGTCATGTAGAAAAATGTCTATTTGTAGGAGATACTGGTGTATAGGTCAAGTATCATTATGATTGCAACTTACTTTACAATGGATTAGCAAAACAATTACACACACACGCACATACATGAAGCAAATACAGCAAAAAGCTAACAACTGTTTGAATCTAGGTACTAAGTATACACATGTTCATTATGCCAGCCTTTCAACTTTTCTGTGGGTGAAGATTTTCATAATAAAAAGCTGAGAAAAAAAGATCAGAGAAAATTAACTCATAAAAATGTTTCCAACTTCAGTAGTCATGAAGACAATGTAAATTGAGACCCAAATTCAATACCACCCACCAGAATGGCTAAAATGAAAAGGACAGAAAAGCGTTGGCAAGGCTGTGAATCAAGTGGAACCTCCTCACAGAAGTGTAAAATGGTCCAACCACTGTGGAAAACTGTTGGCTGTGGCTACTAAAGCCAACATATGTAAACATATTGCATCATTATTATAGAGGTACTTGTTCATCCAAGTTTTGTTTTTCTGTGTTTTCAATCCCACAGAATTACCCTTTCCTACCATTCCTATATTTTCAGATTTGTCTGATAACTTGGTAAGTAATTTATTCGCTGGTCTGATAGCGGGTTTCTCTCAGTCTAAATGAATGGGGTGGTGAACAGATTCATTAGTTTGAGGAGAAAATGGGGGAAACAGCTTTTATTTACTCATCAAGATGTTTAGGTGCCTATTAGATGCATTGGGGCTGCAAACCTGTACAGAAAGATGAGTATGATGTGTTCTGGACTGTTAGGGAGGTCAGTCAGAACCCAGGGGAGAAAATGGTAACATGAGGTGATAAAAGCAACAATAGGCGGGTGTAGTGGCTCATGCCTGTAATCCCAGAACTTTGGGAGGCTGAGGCAGAAGGATCACTTGAGCCCAGGAGTTTGGGACCAACCTGGGCAACATAGCAAGATCCCATCTATAAAAATAATTTTTTAAAAAATTATCTGAGTGTGGTAATGCATGCCTGTAGTAGCAGCTGCTCAGGAGGTTGAGGTGGGAGGACTACTTGAACCCAGGAGGTTGAGGCTGCAATGAGCTGTGAACTTGCCACACCACTCCACTTCAGCTGGGGCAACAGAGCAAGACTTAAAAAAAAAGCAATGATAGAGCCATGTCCAAAATGTATGGAGCTTCAGAAGGCATGGTGAATTCTCAACTGCATATAAGAGGCTTTTATAATGTTTTAGAGGAAGGGTCATCAGAATAGGGCCTTAGAGTATGAGTAGGACTTTCCAGGCCCAAGGATCAACATCAAGCAAAGATGTGGGATTGTGCAAGTTCAGGACAAATCATCTCTCCTTTCAAACCAGCCCCTGTTTTTGCTTTGCATTTCCTGGTTAATGGCTCCACCATCTACCCAATGACCTGTGTCTTATGAGACTGATATGCTGCCTACTGTGCTAAAGCAGCAACTAACCTGTATCTTTATATGGCAAGTAACATAAAAATCCAATTTGAACTGGCTTAAAGAATAAGGGAGTTTCTAGGCTTTATAAAAGGAGAGTCAAGGACTTCCTGGTTGGTTGATCCAATAGCCCAAGGATACCACTGGGGATCTATCCTTGCTTTGGTCTGCTTAAGGTCAGCTCCAGTCTATGGCTCTTGGGTCACAAGATGGTTGCCAATTAAGTCAGGTCTATCCACCTCCCTGTTCTTGTCAAGTGGGAAAGGGCACTTCAGTCCCAGTATTCCAATCAAGAGTTCTGGCATTCACTGATTGGCAGATTTAGATCACATTGTCACTCCTGAACCAAAAACTACAGTGACAGCCATGGAATGTGCTAATTAGTGTAAGTCAGTCCAGGCCCACCTCTAAAGCTAAGGCAGAGTCCAGTTTCTCCAAAGCACATGGGCTGTACAACAAGAGAGGTTGGGAGATTGTGTTGAGTGACAATCTGGAAGCTCTTAGGAAGAAGGAAGCTAGGTGGAAAACAAATAAATGTTCATTGCAGTTACTACCTGCAATGAACAAATAAATGTTCATTTCAATTACTAGCTGCAATTCAGGAGCCTGGGAAGAATTTGGTATTTCTTACTCTCTTACCTCCCCACATCCAACCAGTCAACAAATTCTGCTGATTCTACCTTCTTGTTATTATATTATCTGCCCAACTGTCTTTGTTCAAGCCGTCATCATTTCTCACCCATATGCTTAAAATGCCTCCTAATTGGTGTCCCTGCCTCTACTGTCTCCTCGTTCCAGAGTTCCTTTGGACAACTCTGATAGTGATCTTCCTAGTCCCAAGTTCTGATCCTGTTACTCCCCTGCTTATGACCCAAATGGCTTCCCACTAGTTGCAGAATAAATCCTGAATTCCTGGCTAAGTCACTTCCTGGGGGTCACGTCTTTCATGTTATGTGTATTAGTCTGCTAGAGTCATAACAACGTATCACAGACTGAGTGGCTTAATAACAGAAATTAGTTTTCTCACAGTTCTGGAGGCTGGAAGTCCAATATCAAGGTGTCCACAGGGTTTGTTTCTGGTGAGTCCTCTCACCTTGGCTTGCAGATGGCCACCTTCTCGCTCTGTCCTCACATAGCCTTTCCTCTGTGCATGCTCATCCATGGAGTCTCTTTCTCTTCTTTTAAGACACCAGTCATGTTGGATTAGGGCTCCACCCTTATGATGTCATTTACCCTTAATTACCTTTTTAAGGATGCTATCTCCAAATATAGTCATTGGGAATTAGGGCTTCAAACTATGAATTTAGGGAGAGCATAATACAATCCATAACAACCTGGTTTCTATCTTCATCCTCTGATATTTATTTATTTATTTATTTTTATTTTTATTTTTTGAGACGGAGTCTCGCTGTCGCCCAGGCTGGAGTGCAGTGGCGCAATCTCGGCTCACTGCAAGCTCCGCCTCCCGGGTTCACACCATTCTTCTGCCTCAGCCTCTCTGAGTAGCTGGGACTACAGGCGCCCGCCACCACGCCTGGCTAATTTTTTTTGTATTTTTAGTAGAGACGGGGTTTTACCGTGGTCTCGATCTCCTGACCTCGTGATCCACCCGCCTCAGCCTCCCAAAGTGCTGGGATTACAAGCGTGAGCCACCACGCCCAGCCATGATATTTATTTTTTATTTAATTTAAATTAAAATTTTTTTTTTGAGATGGAGTCTCACTCCATCACCAAGGCTGGAGTGCAGTGGTGCAATCTCTGCTCACTGCAACTTCCAGCTCCCAGGTTCAAGCGATTCTCCTGCCTCAGCCTCCCAAGTAGCTGAGACTACAGGTGCATGTCACCATGCCCAGCTAATTTTTTTTTGTATTTTTAGTAGAGACAGGGTTTCACCATGTTGGCTGGGCTGGTCTTGAACTCCTGACCTCAAATGATCCGCCCGCTTCGGCCTCCCAAAGTGCTGGGATTACAGGCATGAGCCACCATACCTGGCCCTTTTAAAAATTTTTAATTGACAAATAATAATGGTATATATTTATGGGATACAATGTAATGATTTGATACATGTGACACTTCCGCGTTTCTGCCCTGGGATATAGTTTCTCAAAAGCAAAGGTTGGCCAGAGATGTCTGACTGAACACAAGCACATACACTACCTCCCTACTTCCTGCCTCAAATCTCCTTACACAACACATTCTGTCTCTCTGTGAGTATTTCCTATGTATATGTGAAACCCACAAAAACAGATGAACAAAATAAAGAGGGCCACCAGAAGACCAGAAGGATACAGGAATTTCTGGAGGATAAAGAGCAGGTGAGATCTGATCGACAGCAAATCTGGAGCAAAGATGAACACGGCTTAAGCAAAGGTAGGCAAAATGACCACTAAGGAAGTGAGAGCAGTGCAGGGATATTTTAAGCCTAAGTCAGTAGACATCTGGAGCAGGAGCAGGTGCTGGCACAAGAGATAGAAGAGCTGTATTTGAAGCTGTCCTCACAGGGTTAACAAGAGTTCTGGACAGAAATATAGTTATAATTAAGCATTAGTCAGGCTGCAATTTGACTCACTTCCTTGTAGCCAAAATTCACGTAGCACTAGATATTGACCATCTGTATCCCCATTGCTTCTATAGATGAAGTTTCTGATGTTAGAATCATAAGGGTTTTATTTAAGAATGGCTTAAACAGATCCTTAATTCTAGTGGAGTAGCTGATGCCAGCCAGTTCAAAGATTCCACAGAGGAACCAAATCAATGTACAGATACAGTTTCTTTATCTCCCTGCCCCATGACGTCACCCTGGACTCGCTGACCAATCAACCATGTCCACACTTGGCCCATTCCAAAACCCTTAACATCCCTAGCCCCAGACTCCTTAGGGAGACAGATTTGGGATTTTCTCCTGTCTTATTATTTGGTGGCCCTATGATTAAACCTCTTTCTCTGCTGCAACCCGATGTCTTAGCATATTGACTTGCCATGTGCCTGAGGCAAAGAACCGATTACAGTTACAAATTCATGAGAGCCAGGGCAGGACATGCTTCCATAGTACAGACTAAAATTGGAAGGATGCCAAGATGATTAGCATGGTTTCTGCACAAGGATGACATGAATTTTTGAAGCATTTCATATTTTTCCTGGTATTACCCCACAAATTCCATGAAAATCACAAGGAAGAAAGCGTACATTTTTACAATGGAGAGGCCTGGGGGTCACCACCATATGCAAGTGATGGACTGTAACATATTAATAGTAGGACAACCTGACGTGATATACCTATAGATATCACGCAGTATAATGTATTCAAAATCACCTATGAAGTATTCTTGCCAAAATATTCAACCTTAATCAAATCAAGTCTCTAGACCCAATTTTGTAGGAAATATGGAGGTAAGGGAAGGGGATTTGAAAAAAGTTAAATGACTCCAAGAGGAAAGAAGCAGACAAAATCAGAATGGGGAACATTCTACAAGAGTAATACTAAGAAAATAGTCTCAGGAAATCCAGTGCGTAACCGTAAGACCCTTGTTAATGGCCTCAGAAAGACTTAAAATGTTGCTTTTTGTGTGTCCTCTTAGTTATATCCAAAATTCCTGAAGAATCCAAAGGGCATGCCTCTTAGCCCATGTCAGCTAGACAATAATACTTCTAAGACTTCTACAGCAGCCTCACGGGGAGCCCACGATAAAGAAAGGCGGTTCTCAAACAGTCTGAGCCTGGTGTCCTAATGGAATGAGAGTCTGGAGGAATCTTGGAAAAAGGTGTGTGTTTTGCATGTGAGAAAAAGGCAAATTATTTGTGACTGAAGAACAGATCATTGCAGCTTTAAAAACGTAGCTGCAAATGCTTTGCATCTGAGTGGGCTTTGTGACTGCTTCAAACAGCAGAGCCTGATGGAAGTGACGCTGTGTGACTCCTGATACTGGGTCATAAAAGGTAGCGTGGCTCCTGTTCTGGTCTCCAAAACACTCATCCTCAGAGCCAGGAGACATGATGTAAGGAAACTGACCATTCTGAGGCCATGCTAGCCAGACAGGCTACATGGACATGCTCTGGTGGACAGTCCCAGCTGATCACAGCCTTCCTGCCCTCCCAACCAAGGTCTTGGACATGAGTGTGCAGAAGTCATCTTGGAGCCTCCAGACCAGTCCATATGACAAGTGGATACCACCAAGTGACCCTGTCAGTGTCATGTGAAAAAGAAGAATCACTTGACTGGGCCCTGCCTGATTATGATTGACAAAATTATAAAATATAATAAAATAATTGTTTTAAGCCACTAAGGTTTTGGGGTTTTAAAAAATTTTATATAGATAACTGGAACAGAATTTGGCTCTCCAAAAAATCAATGTCGTGGTTGGGAGGTGGGGAAAATGAGGGATCTGTTTAAAGTGCTATAACAATCAAATGCAAGGATTTGGCCTTGATTAGCTTCTGGTTCAAAAAAGTAGATTACGGGTACTTTGGAGACAACTGGGGAGACTTGCACACAGACTGTTACATAGTATTTTTAGGAAGTTATTGTTAATTGTGTTATATATGATCATGGTTTTATGGTTATGTAGAAAAATATCTATTTCTAGGAGATACTGGTGTAATTATGAGTCAAGTGTAATTATGATTGCAATTTCCTTTACAATGGATCAGCAAAACAATTATATATATGTATGTATATATATCTATATACACGCACACACACACACACACAAGAAGCAAATATAGCAAAAGGCTAACAATTGTTTAAATCTAGGTACTAAGTATATGCATTTTCATTATGCCAGCCTTTCAACTTTTCTGTTTTAAGATTTTCATAATAAAAAGCTGAGAAAAAAAGAGCACAGAAAATTTAACTCATAAAAATGCCTCCAACTTCATTAGTCATGAAGAAAATTTAAATTAAAACCCAAATGCAATACCACCCACAAGAATGGCTAAAATGAAAAGGACAGAAAAGCGTTGGCAAGGCTGTGAATCAAGTGGAACCTCCTCACAGAAGTGTAAAATGGTCCAATCACTGTAGAAAACTGTTGGCCCTATCTTCTAAAGCCAACATGTAGCTACCCTATGACCCAACAACTCCCGTTCCAAAAGAAGTCCATACATATGTTCATCAAAATATATGAGTAAGTACTACTAACAATAGCCTCAAGCTGAAAACTACCCAAATGTACATCAACAGGAAAAGGAATAGATAAATGTTTGTTCATAAAATGGAATGCTATACATCAACAAGCATGAAGAAACCACAACCACACAGAACAAGGTGGATTAATCTCACAAATGTGCTACATGAAAGAAGTCAGATATGAAACGGTGTGATTCCATTGATAATATTTTAATAGAGATAATATTTTAATCAAATAATATTTAATAAATCTACAGTAATAGATGTTAAGGCAATGATTACCCTTGGAGGTGCAGTGACTGGAAGGGGATGCAAGGCCCCTAGTTGTTCTGTTTCTTGATCTTGGTGCTGGTTATAAGGATGTGTTAACTTTGAACAACTTTCCAGTATATGCTGCATTTTAATACAAAGTTAAGAAAAATAAAAGAAAAAGATCTTCTCCCACATATGCTGACTCAGAAGCTGTCCTTACCTTCCCCACCCCCACCACCAGGATAAAGCCTTGAGTAGTGCTCTCTGAAATGGGACTTCTGAAACTGGCACCAAAGACGGAGGGAGGTATTTCAGGTAAGTTACAATGACCCTGAGAGCTCTTCTTACTCAGAAGGCAAACATATTATCCTTTCCTACTTTAGTAGTCTGTCATTAGGAGACCCAATATTTACTTTTGAACTACAAAATAGATAAATGATAGATGGACTGATATAGACAGATATTCAATTACAACTTCCAATTATAACTATTAATAGATACCTAAGAATTATCAACAGTTTGGGAAACACAACACACACACAAAAGCATCAAACTCAACAAATAGAAAAATGAGTATCCAAAAAACAGAATTCATAAAGCAATCAAAAGACTTTAAAATAATTATAATTAATATTATCAGAGAGAAGAAACCGCTAATAAATAAACCACTCTGTTTTTGGAAAATAAAAATATTAAAAATATTATCACCACCATAAAATAAACCCTCCACAATTTAATAGGTAGGGTACATAGCAGAATAGACTCAGCTGAAAATGAGCTAAAAGATCAAGTTGAGAGATTTTCCAACCTCCTGAATAGCTGGCATTACAAATGTGTATCACCATGTCTGGCTAATTTTTGTATTTTTGGTAGAGACGGGTTTTCATCATGTTGGCCAGGTTGGTCTTGAACTCCTGGCCTCAAGTGATCTGCCTGGCTTTGCCTTCCAAAGTGCTGGGATTACAGGCATGAGCCACCGCACCTGGCCATTCCCCCTAAGTCTTGATGAAATCTTTTGAGACTGGGGACCGTGTCTTTTTTCATCTTCGATTCTCCAGTTTGTGGCAGGGTGCTTAGCCCATAGTAGTTACTCGATAGGTGTTGAATGAGTCATCTAGAGCAGTCAAATTCAGAGATAGAATGTGTAATGATGGTGGCTAGGGGATGGGAGGTGGAGGGAAGAATGGGGAATTATTTTTTAAGGAGTACAGAGTTTCAGCTTGGGAAGATTAAAAAGTCCTGGAGATGGATGTTCGTGATAGTTGTACAACAATGTGAATGTACTTAATGCCACTGAACTCTACTCTTAAAATGGTTAAAATGGTAAATTTTATGTTATGCATCTTTTTTACCACCATTACATTTTTTTAAAATGTTGAATAAATGATGGCGTGACAGGCAGAATAATAGTTCTCCCCAAAGATGTCCAAGTCATAGTTCCTGGAACCTGGGGATCTATTATGTTACCCATCAAAGGATAATTAAGGTTACAGATGGAATTAAAGTTGCTAATCAGTTGAGTTTGAGATGAAGAGATTATGCCGGGTCATTTGTGTCAGCCCAATGGACTCACATTGATTCTTCTAAGTGAAAGAGGGAGGCAAGAGCAGAAGTCAGGGGTTTGGAGATGCAACATTGCTGGCTTTGAAGATAGAGGAAGGGCCATGACCCAAGGAATGTAGGTGGCCTTTAGAAGGTGGAAACAGCAATGAAATGGATTATCCAGAATAACGCAGCTCTGCTGACACTGTGATTTTAGCCCAGTGACACCCATCTCAGACTTTTGTCCCCTAGAACTGTAAGATAATAAATTTATATAGTTGCAAACCCCTAAGTGTGTGATAATTTGTTATTGCAATAATAGCAAATGAACACAAATGGCAATGACATGATTAGAAAAAGTTTTTATGTGTAAGAACATTCAGTTTTTATTATTATGAACTACTTCAGGCACACCAAAAAGGCATATTTATCTGAATGCCTATATATCCAGGTCTGCACAACACACGAAGAGTAAGCAACTAAAATGCAAACCTGACTATTTTCTCCTTAAAACCATCAATGGTCCCTGCAGCCTGCAGGAGAGAGCCTAAATCTTTGCTTCTAACTGGGCTCCTGCCTGCAGCTTTGGCCTAATCCTCTGCCTGCCCCTCTGGAAATGCTGAATTTCTGGCATTCTCACTCAAGTTCATTCATGCAGTTCCCTCTGCCTGGAGTGCCTTCACTCCTCAACTCAGATATTCTCTCCTCCTCAAAGCATTCTCTAACCTCCAGCTTCAACTAAATTCCTCTTCTCTCTATACTGTAGATACAGCATCTGCTCTAGATAGTTATCCTAGTACTTACTGCAATACAATGAAGTTATTTCAACTCTGTTGCTACACTGCAAGCTCCTTGAAGACAGGAGCAGTACTAGCATTTGGGGACTGTTTGCTAAAATGTCTCAACTGAAGCATCCCCTAGATACTTAAAAAAAATGTGAAATGAAGCAACATGTTTGACCATGAAGGAAATCATTCCTTAGTCTGATTTGGATAACTGTCTGTGGCCCAAATTTGGAATTGGATGTTCCTAGGTCCATTCATTTGGCTCCTATGTATATCCAGGGATCTCCTAGGCTGGTGAGAGATCATCAGACTCTGCTAGGAGGCAACCTCTAGTGCCCTAATAGAGAAGGGTGAAGCCGGGAATGGTGGCTCACACCTGTAATCCAAGCACTTTGGGAGGCCGAGTTGGGTGGGTTACTTGAGGTCAGGAGGTCGAGTCCAGCCTAGCCAACATGTCGAAACCTCATCTCTACTAAAAATACCAAAATTAGCCAGGCATGGGGGCGCATGTTGCCCCATGGGTTCTAGGTCTGGATACTACATGACTCATTTCATAGCAGCAAGAATTTCCGCATATACCACTGGGACTTGTGCAGGTATTGTTGAACATTTAAAACAAGTAATTTTTTTTGCAAGTTATTCACTCGTAACAAAGGTCCATCTTCCCAAGCCAACTTTCTTCCATTTTCAGCACAACAATGAGGCAAGTCAGAGCCCCAAGCGCAGACTCGAATAAACAGTAAAACAGGACAAATACACACACTCATTCTGCCGTTTCTTAGGAAAAATAAAGAGGCAACCCAGGATGTACTCTTTGGTACAAATTTTCAGCAGAGAAGTTAGAAAGGTTTAGTGAATCCTGCTATTTCTCTCCTAACCTTAAGGAACATAATTAATATGTTTTCATTTCCAATGACTCTATTGTGTGTGTAGCAACTGGAACTGCCCCTGCTGTGTATTTGATTCCACCGACGATGGGGTGGGTTGGATTTTAAATGATGTGTGAGCACTTCTGTTCTTTCTGTGCTCTGGTTTATGTGTTATTCATGACTCGCATTACAGACATGGCTGATACACAGATGTAAATGTTGTTAAGTCTTTTGTATTTTAGAGGCTTGTGAAAGGCTTCTTTGTTTTCAAATAATTCTCTTCACCACCAAAAATAACCAGTAATACATGACAATGTCTTGGGAATTTTTTCACTGTATTTTCTGATGAAGAGGTTTCCCCCTCTACTGCTATCTTTTCATCAAAATAAAAATGTAGAATGAAAAAAAAAAGAAACATGAAATGAGTCCAATTTTGTTTTAAAAACACAGCCTGAAGAATTTGGTTGAATAAAAAATAGTAATATTATCTAACTTTGATACATAAAAAGATAATATAGTACTTTTCTATTTTTACAAAGCCACTTTTTAGTTCTATAAATTTGGTTTCATTTTAAGCAAAGTTTAAACTTATCTCAAAATTTAGCAACTATAAGCAGAATATATTCTTTTTTCACCTTTCAGGCTAGCAATGATATTTAAAGTTTGAGAAGACAATATATTGGATAGGATTATAAATTGAGTCAAACTCTTTGGATGGCAATTCAGCACTGTCAAAATGTTAAGTGAATATACTCTTTGATGCAACAATTCTATTTCTAGAATTTTTTTCTGTAACACCCTGCACATGTGTGAAAAGATATGTATAAGGATATTCATTGAAGCATTGTTCCTAATAGCAAAAGATTGAAATCAACTAAAGGCCTATCAGTAGGACACTAGCAAAATAAATTTTGGTGATTTTACTATGGAACACTACAAAGTCATTAAAAACATAAGGTTGATCTAAGTTGCTGATCTGATATGATCCCCAAGTAATATATTAAGTGAGAAAAACCACTGTGATAAGTAAGAAAAAGAAATATAAAGCATACAGTTTGAGAAGAAATAAAACTGTTCCTATTTGTAGAAGAAATAGTGACAACATCAAATGCTGGTGAGGATGCAAAGAAACTGGATTGCTGATGGGAACATAAAATGGTATAATCACTCTGGAAAACAGATTGGTAATCTCTTATAAAATTAAATATGCAATTACCATATGACCTAGAAATTGTACTCTTGGGCATTAATCCCAGAGAAATGAGAACTTATGTTCATGCAAAAACTTGTATATGAATGCTCCTGGAAACTTTATTCATAATAATCCAAATCTGGAAACAACCTAGATGTCCTTCAACAGGATGATGTCTAAACAAACTGTAGTACATTCATATCATGGAATACTATTCAGCAATAAAAAGGAATAAGCTATTGCATGACTAATAGTTGTGCATTTATTATGCAACAACTTGGATGAATCTCCAGGAAATTGTGTTGGGAGAAAAAAAAGCCAATACCAAAAGATAATACACTGCATATTTTAATTTATATAACATTTCTGAAAAGACAAAATTTCGGAAATGAAGAATAGATTGGTGATTTCCAGGGGGTTCAGGATGGGGGAAGGGACAGGGAAAAGCTGGGTATGGTTATAAAAGGGAAACATGAGAGATCCCTATTGGGATGGAACTGTTCTGAACTTTGACTGTGGTGGTGGATCCCAAACCTACACGTGTGATAAAATTGTATAAAGATAAGTACATATATAAAGGAGTACCAGTAAAAGTGGGGAAATCTGAATAAGGTCAATGGATTATATCAATGTCAATATCCTGGTTGTGATATTGTACAACAGTTTTGCAAGATGTTACCATTGGGGGAAACTGGATAAAGAGTACCCAAGTCTCCCTATATTACAGTGAGTCCCTGAGTTACAATGGTTTGATACTATTTTTCCAACTTTACCATACTGTGAGCGTGATACCTATTTAGTAGAAACCCTACTTCAAATTTTGAATCTTGATCCTTTCTCAGGCTAGTGATATGCAGTATGATACTCTCTTTTGATGCTGGGCAAGGGGGAGTGAGCCACAGCTCCCAGTCAGCTGTGCCACCATAAGGGTAACCAACTAATATTCTACAGGGTCTTGTCTTGCCAGATGATTTTGCCCAAATGTAGGCTAATGTAACTGCTCTAAGCATGTTTAAGGTAGGCTAGGCTAAGCCATAATGTTTACTAGGTTAGGTGTATTAAATGCATTTCTGACTTATTATATTTTCAACTTATGATGGGTCTACTGCAATGTAACCCCGTCATAAGTCTAGCAGTGTCTGTATTTCTTTTTCTTTTTTTTTTTTTTTTTTTTGAGATGGAGTCTCGTGCTGTCGCCCAGGCTGGAGTGCAGTGGCACAATCTCAGCTCACTGCAAGCTCCGCTTCCCAGGTTCACGCCATTCTCCTGCTTCAGCCTCCCAAGTAGCTGGGACTACAGGCACCCACCGCCATGCCTGGCTAATTTTTTGTATTTTTAGTAAAGATGGGGTTTCACCGTGTTATCCAGGAAGGTCTTGATCTCCTGACCTCATGATCCGCCTGCCTCGGCCTCCCAAAGTGCTGGGATTACAGGCGTGAGCCACCGCACCCGGCCAAGTGTCTGTATTTCTTATATTTGCAATATGAACCAACAAATAACTTTAAAAGTTTAATTAAAAAAATCAAGGTACAGAACAATGTGTGTAGCATACTACCACTTCTGTAGAAACGGGGGCTATATATTTATTACTGTGCTTGTATTAGCATAGAATATTTCTAGAAATCTATTAATAAAAATGGTAACAGTGGTTTCCTCTAGGAAGGAGAACTAAGACCTGAGGGTAAAGGAAGGAGGGAGACTTACTTTCCACTGTATATTATTTTTGCATGGTTTAACATCTAAAATCTGTGCCTGTATTGTTTTTACATTTAAAACTCAAAGAAACTGTAAGGCAAATGTGAAATTTAAATTTTTTTTGTAGTGAATGCAAAGATGAGAGCTTACAAATCATCAGTTTATGTACCACAATGATCCTATGCCCCTTTCAGTGGGGAACATCAGGGTTTTTACTGGTGGGAGAGGGAACAGAACTCAGGCTAGTGCCAGCAATATGCACCCACCTCAGAAGGCCACCTGAATCTCCTGATTAATAAGTTTAGGGTGGGAAGGGGTGTCACTGTACCCCATGAGGTGACAAAGCACGGCTCCCCAACATTCTGCTGCTGGATGTATAGATGGCTCTGTGACTGCACTATAAATCACCATAATTGAGTGCCAGGGGAGCGTTTATCTTCTGAAATATCATTACACATTATTTAAATTTTTAAATTATTAATTTCTGAAATATCATTACACATAATTTAAATTTTTAAATCATTAATCAGTACCAGCCATGTAGGTGTTCTTATGCATTAACGTGTTGAGCTGGAGGGTGTGCTGTAGGTAAAGCAGACTCACGCTTCAGCAGGAATCAGGATTGCCCCCTGACAATTCTGATCCCTTAAAGTGAAGCTACTTATAGTGTCTGATCCTAAGAAACAGGCCCAGTTGCCTGTTTACTTTATTTATGACCATCAATATCACATCACTATCACTGAGTTCTTTCAATTTCCTTACAGCTTATCCTGTTCACCTAATATTTGTTGGTGAAAACTCTTTTTAGGAGATAAAGGTTTTTATTTAATGAAAATAAAAAAATTAACTAGAGAGTCCATAAAAATACACTTTAAAAAATCCTGCATCCCACACTATCTCCATAAACACAAGACAATATAATGCAGTTAAATTTAAAATGTGAGATCTAAAGTACAGAAAGTATGGTTTGATTCCATGCTAAACAGATTAAGCATGTATTTTAGAAAAAAGACACTTTTTCCCTCCACCCATCTCCAGTGCCATGAAAGATCTAAAATATTTCAGACCTGAAAGATGCTCAAATCTGTCAGCACTAGCAGTTGGGAAAGCAATGCAAATAGAACATTACACCTCCCCAAAACCTACTGTTCTCATTCTTACCACACAACAAACCTCGTTACAGACCATGAAAAACAGACGCCTTGTCAATTGTACTGATGCTAATACAAAAAAAAAAAATGTGTTTAATGCCAGAAACTGAGCATTCTGTTTTCTTGTAAGCAATGCAGTGTGAAAAAAATATATAGAAAAGTGGTACATTTGGCAGCTAGCGCATTTAAGAAATAGTGCACAAAAAACAGGAGGACTGGGCACGGTGGCTCATGCCTATAATCCCAGCACTTTGCGAGGGGAAGACGGGTGAATAACTTGAGCCCAGGAATTCGAGACCAGCCTGGGCAACATGGTGAAACCCCATCTCTATTTAAAAAAAAAATTAGCTGGGTGTGTGGCACACACCTGTAGTACAAAGAACTGGGGAGGCTAAGATGGAAGGATTGCTTGAGCCTGGGAAGTTGAGGCTGCAGTGAGCTGTGATCACACCACTGCACTCCAGCCTCGGTGACAGAGCGAGACCTTGTCTCAAAAAAACAAAAAAACCAAAAAACAGGAGGGAAGAAACAGATCTATGATTTACTGAAAAATGGATGATTTTTATAAGGTCTCTTGTGAATGGAAAACCCTCTCAGTTTTGTAGGAGTTAGATCATTGATGCACTTTGGTATGTAAGAATAAGGCCAGGCTTAGGCAAAATCAAATCCTGTGGACTGTGAGGATGTGTGTGTGTGAGAGGGTATTATGTTCACTGTCCCATTTGGATAATGAATTCTGTCACTGAGAATTGGCTGCTCCATTAAGGATCTCTGATAACTGCCTCTCTTTAGCCTACTTAGTTCTCAGAGGTTGTGTGGGAAGAGTCACCTTTCCTGGGACACTGAAATCATGCCCTGTGCAGGTGGAGTTTCCCTGGTGATGATGCCCTTGGCTGCCTGTGCTGGTGTCCTGTTTTGGGGATGCTAGCTGGGTCTATGTCTGGGATGATCCCAGTTTGCCCAGGACTGAGAAGTTTCTTGGGACGCAAGACTTTTAGTATTAAAATTGGGCCAGTCTCACCCACAACAGCCTAAAAGACAGAACTAACTCAAGAGTCCATTGATGAATAAATGAGCAAACGAAATGTGGAATATCATTCAGCTTGCAAAAGGAAAGAAATTCTGACCCATGCTACAACATAGAGGAAGCCCGAGGACATTATGCTACATGAAATAAGCCAGGCACAAAAGGACAAATGCTATATGATTCCACCTATAGGAGGTACTTAGAGTAGTCAGATTCATAAAGACAGAGAGGAGATGGTTGCCAGGGGCTGGGGAGAGGGGAAATGGGGAATTAGTGTATAATGTGTGCAGGTTTAGTTTGGAAAGATGAAAAGTTCTAGAGATTAATGGTGGTGATGTTTGCACAATGACACCACAGACTAGCATGCTTGAAAGCCATTAGAATGGTAAATGTTATGACATATACATTTCACTACTATTAAAAATTTAAACCTAGTCCCAGGCAAACTGGGACAGTTGGCCACTCATGTCTTACACCTGCCTGCCTTTTCTCCTCCATCCCTCCAACAGATAGATATAACTCGGGACGCTGCTTACTCAGTGTGGTCTCATCCGTGGCAGATTTCATGGTCTCAGCTCCTGTTATACGAAAGGACAGGTTCTGAAGCATGGGATTCCACTTTCCCTCTAGCCCTGGATACAGCTGATTGGATGGGCAAACCCCTGTTCCAAGCAGAGCACAACTCATGGGTTTCACTTGAAAGGATGAACTGAACCAATCAGAGTCCTCCCTTGAATACTGGTTGACACAAAGTACAGTTGCAGCTGGCATGGACACTGGAGTGGAGAAACAGAAACAGGCTAGTGTGGTGGCTCACACCTGTAATCCCAGCACTTTGGGAGGCCGAAGGGGGCAGATCATCTGAGGCCAGGAGTTTTAGACCAGCCTGGCCAACATGGCAAAACCCTGTCTCTACTAAAAATGCAAAAATTAGCCAGGCGTGGTGGTGGGTGCCTGTAATCCAGCTACTTAGGAGGCTGAGGCAGGAGAATCACTTGAGCCCAGGAGGAAGAGGTTGCAGTGAGCTGAGATTGCAGGACTGCACTCCAGCCTGGGTGACAGGGTGAGACCCCATCTCCAAAAAAAAAGATACAGTGGCTCAGGAAATATCCCTGTCATATGTTTAGCAAAGCATAGAAAAGACTCTGGTGGTAACACGTAGTGTATATGTACGTGTAGATATAGAATATATATATATATATGCATCTATAAAATAACAATACTATTTGAAGCTTTGCTATATGATTTTTTTTCCCCAACAGAAGATCCATATACCTTGTTACCACTCTGCCTATCTCATTTTCTGTCAGTTTTCACCCATATCCTCTCCTCTCCAAGCTCAGCCACAGTTATTATTGCCTTTAGCCCTTTGTGCCTAGGGTTCCCTTCCTAGCAGGGTCTCCCTGTTGGCCCCAGTGAATTGAATTTCATCTCATGCTCACTGAGCCTCTACTAGATGTCATATACTGTGCCAAGCGCTGCATATGCATGACCTCATTTTCACCTGCATAACAACTCTCTGTGGTGGGTACTGTTATTTTCCTCATTTTACAAATTAGGAATTTACCTGCTACGATTTGAAAGTGTCCTACAAAGTTCATGTCTTGGAAGCTTAATCCTCAATGCAACAGTGTTAAGAGGTAGAAACTTTAAGAAGAGATTAGGTCATGAAGGCTTTGCCCTCATCTATGGATTAACCCAGGAGTGTGGGTTTGTTATAAAAGCAAGTTCAGTCCTCTTCCTCTGTGCCTGGGTGCTCTTTTGCCCTTCCACTTTCTGCCACAGGATGACACAGCAAGAAGGCCCTCACCGGATACCAGCATCTTGATCTTGGACTTCCCAGCCTCCAGAACTGTGAGAAAATAAATTTCTGTTCTTTATAAATTACCCAGTCTGTGGTTACTCTGTTACAGCAGCACAAAATAGACTAAGATATTACCCAAGATCTCACAGCTCATAAGTGGTTGACCCTGAATTCAAAACACAAGTCTCTTGAAGTTCATTACTTGTGCTCTTCATCACTACATCACACTGGCATCTGCTTAGAAGAATTAATCACTTGAACCAGTAAAAAAAGTTCTATGGAATTAAATTAATACATTTTTCTTACAGAGGCTGTGATATGAAGAAAGATATGCTGTAAGTTTTCTGTATCTACTGACTGGATTTATAATCTCAAGGCATTTTGTAATCAAATACAAGTTCCCAAAATTTCCACAAAGAGAAATGTAACTTATATAGTTCTGAGCTGTTCTGCCAGCCATATACCACAATGCAATCTTTCTAATCACTGTGTGAAAATGCTTAAGCACTGCTTAGTAATATATTGTACCACATGGCTTTGTGTCAGCATTTCTGAGTCATGGCTGCATACCTATAACAGTCAAGTGACATATGCTCTAATGGGGTCTGACTCACTTAAATAAATCCATTAACTTGACAAGTTTGATTTTATAAAGCTGAAGAGGACTCTCTGAGCTCTGGGTTTTTTTCATCTCTATATAAAACTATGGTATGAGTTAAAAAATATCCCTATGATGCTGTGTGGCCTTAACCGTTGCTTAACTCCTCTCCTTTTTCATCTTGAATTAAATTTCTCAAACATGTAGTGTGCCCTTGCTGTGTCCACCTCTTGCTCCACACTCACTTCTCCATCCCCTGAGCCTGTACTCTGGCTTCTGCTCCCTCCCTGTCACTGAACTTACCCATGACCTCCTACACCCTTTTCAGATATTACTTGACTTGGTTTCTCTGCAGAATTTGATGCTATTTGGCTCTCTATTCTTCCTGATATTTTGTCTCCTCTTGCATTCCACTATGGCATTCGACCTTGGTACTTCTCTTACCTTTTGCTAGTTTTTGGTCTCTTGCTGGTCACATTGTTTCTCCTCTTTTGATGAGGATATAGTATCCTTACTCCCCTTTCTCTTTCTAGTCTACACACATCCCTAGATGATCTCATCAGCTGTCATGGCTTCCAATATGATCTACGTGGTGGCGACTCCCAGGTTGATGCCTCCTGAATTCACACCAACCTTCCAGTCACCCCTATATGGATGGCCAGGGCCACTTAAACTCTACCAAGTCCCAGAAGTGAATTTATTACCTTATTTATTCTTGTGTCCATGAATGGTGCCATCTCCCTATTACCCACAATAAAACCTAAAAGTCCCTTTAGATGTTTTCTACTTTGTCCTTCACATCCAACCAGTCACCATGTCTTGTTGCTTTTAATTCCTAAACATCTGGGGACTCCATAATCTCCTTTCTGAGTATTGACCATGTTTCACCTGAAATATTGAGCTATCTCCATAAAGAGTCTCTTAATTGAACTCACCATCTGTCTCATTTCCATGAACCTATCCTCCACCCTTCTGCCTTGGGGATCTTTCTAATGTAACCTGAATAAATCTTAGGGTGCCCAATGCCCATCTGAGCTTGATGTGGCATTCAAAGAACTATGCCCCAATAACCAAAGGTAATTTAAAATACTTTCAATTTTCACTTATATATCTGGAAAAACATCAAAAGAGGTCCTATTCTTAGTCCTAGACACTGCCTCCCTAAATCCTTTTTCCCAGTTATGCATTAATTTAAAGAACAAGGTAAATTTATATACACTGGCCTGAAAAGCTAAAGTGATTGGTATACTCTTAAGTAAAAAACACAAGTTGGCCGGGCATGGTGGCTCATGCCTGTAATCCCAGCACTTTGGGAGGCTGAGGTGGGTGGATCACAAGGTCAGGAGTTTGAGACCAGCCTGGCCAATATGGTGAAACCCCATCTCTACTAAAAATACAAAAAAACTAGCCAGCTGTGGTGGTGTGCACCTATAGTCCCAGCTATTCAGGAGGCTGAGGCAGGAGAATTGCTTGAACCCAGGTGGCAGAGGTTGCAGTGAGCTGAGATTGCACCACTGCACTCCAGCACGGGCAATAGAGGGAGACGTCATCTCAAACAAAACAAAACAAAACAAAACAAAAAACCAACAACAACAACACAAGTTGAAGACAAAGATGTATATCAAAATTCCATTTTTGTTTTCCAAAAAGTGCATGTGGGCTGAGCATGGTGGCTCATGCCTGTAATCCCAGCACTTTGGGAGGCTGAGGCAGGCAGATCACTTGAGGTCAGGAGTTGCAAGACCAGCCTGACCAATATGGTGAAACTCTGTCTCTACCAAAAACATCAAAATTAGCCAGGTGTGGTGGTGTGCGCCTGTATACCAGCTACTCGGGAGGCTGAGGCAGAAGAATCGCTTGAACCTGGGAGGCGGAGTTGCAGTGAGCCAAGATTGTGCCACTGCACTCCAGCCTGGGGAACACAAGAACACTCCGTCTCAAGAAAAAAAAAAAAAAGTGTATGTGGAATCCACCCCACCTGCTCACCACTGGGTGCCTGTGCACATTGTCCATTGGATGCCACCAGTGCCCCTGTGCATCACTGGGGAGACCTAAAGACAGCATGCCCCTCCTGCCACCAGCACCCATGCAGGGATTGACCCCTGCCACCTGCCACCGCTGATGTGCAGCATCCAGGGTCCTGAGGAGAAGCCCACTCCACCTGTTGCTGCTGGTACTAGTGTGCATTGTCTGAGGCCTGGGGATAGATCTGCTCCACTCACCACTACTGGCATATGCACACACCATCAGGGGACCTGAAGACAGGTATGTTCCACCTGCCACTGGCATCCACACATGTTGTCTGGGAGCTTGTGCATCGACCCACCCTGCCCACTCCACTGGTATCTGTGCATGCCATGTAGGGGCCTGAGGACAGGCCCACCCTTAGCCACCACCACAACAACTGGCACCTGAGAACTGGCCTGCTGGCTGTTTCTATTCCCAGCAAAGCCTCACCACAGCCTCTATTAACAACCATGGTCTAAGCCACTGAAGAACTCACAGATACCACTGATGCTGACTGTAGTTTACAAAATCACATGGCAACTATACCACTGTGTCCACCCAGAATCACAGCCAAAGCACTCTACCCAACCAACACTATAGTTAAATCTATAGGAAAAAGTCTTCCTATGACAGCCAATTCATAAAATTGGATTACACCAGATGCATAGACATCAACATAAGGACATAAGAAACATGAAAAGGCAAGAAAACATGACCACTGCAAAGGAAAGCAATAACTCTCCAGTAGTGGATCCCTCAAAAAAGGAAGTTTATGAAGTACCTGAAAAAGAATTCAAGATAATGATATTAAAGAAACTCAGTGAGATATGAGAGAACATAGATAAACAACGCAAAGAAATCAGAAAACCAATTTATGATCTGAATTAGAAATTCAAGAAAGAGATAGATGTAATTAAAAAAAGAGACAACAGAAATGCTGGGCTGACGAATTTATTGGATAATATAAAAAATACAATTGAAAAACTTCAACAATAGACAAGATCAAACATAAGAATTTCTGATTTCAAAGACAGGCCTTTTGAAATAACCCAACCAGACAAAAAGAACTAAATAAACAAGATAGAATAAAAAACAACGAAAAAAGCCTACGTGATATATGGCACACCATAATGTGACCAAATATTTAATTTTTAGGAATTCCACAAGAAGAAAAGATAGGCAAAGTCATAGAAAGCCTATTTAACTAAATACAAGCTGAAAACTTCCCAAGTCTTGCAAGACAGATAGACATCTAGATATAGGAAGCTTGAAGATCACCAAATAGATTCAACCCAAAAAGGGTTTCTCCAAGACATATTATTGTCAAACTGTCAAAAGTCAAAGACAAAACGAGATTTCAAAAAACAGCAATATAAAAGCATCACATCACATATAAAGGAAATTCCTATCACACTAACAGTTGATTTCTCAGCAGAAACCTTACAGGCCAGGAGAGACTGGGATGATATATTCAAAGTGCTAAGAGAGGCAGAGATGGAGCAAGACGGTGAAACAGAAGGCTCCACTGATTGTCTTTCCTGCAAGGACATCAATTTAACAACTACCTATATACAAGAAACAAAAAAAAACCTTCATAAGAACCAAAATCAGATGAGTGCTCATAGTACTTGATTTTAACTTTGTATCACTGAACAGGGCGCTGAAGAGGTAGAAAAAAACAGTCTTAAATCTCTGACACCACCTCTCCTTAACCCCTGGTAGTAGCAGCGATGTGGCGTGGTCAGTGTTACTATGTGCTGGGGGAGGGACAGCACAGCAATTGTAAGGCACTAAACTCAGTGCTGTCCTGTTATGGCAGAAAGGAAAGCCAGACCAAACTCAGCTGATGCCCACCCAGGGAGGGAGCATTTAAGCCAGCCGTAGCCAGAAGGGAATAGCTGAACCCAGTGGTCAGAACTTGAGTTCCTACAAACTTCACCACTGTGGGCTAAAGTACTCAAGAGCTCTAAATAAAGTTGAAAGGCAGTCTAGGCCACAAGAACTGCAACTTTTAGGTGAGTCCTAGTGCTAAACTTGGCCCACAGCCAGTAGATTGGGTGCAGGAGGGGGGCACATAACCTATTGACACACCAGCTGGGGCGGCTAAGGGGGTGCTGGCACCACCTTTCCCCTAGCCCCAGGCTACACAGCTCTCCAAAAGAGATCCTCCCTTCCGCCTGAGGAGAGGAGAGGGAAGAGCGGGGGCGGATTTTGTCTTGCATCTATCTTGGATACCAGCTCAGCCATGAGAGGATAGGGCACCAGAGTTGTGAGGCCCCAATTCCAGGGCCTAGCTTCCAGATGATATTTCTAGATATACCCAGGGCCAAAAGGGAACCCACTGTCTTGAAGGGAAGGACCCAGTCCTGGCAGCATTCATCACCTGCTAACTGAAGAGCCCTTGGGCCTTGAGTAACCACCGTGATACCCACATACTATGTCAAGGGCCTTGGGTAAGACTTTGAGACTTGCTGGCTTCAAGTGAGACTCAGCACATTCTCATGGTGGCTATGGGGCAATACTTCTGCTTGAGAAAAGCAGAGGAAAAAGTAAAGGGGACTTTGTCTTGCACTTTAGGTACCAGCTCAGCCACAGTGGGGTGGAGCACTAAGCAGGTTCTTGGAGTCCCTGATTCCAGGACTTGGCTCTTGGATGACATTTCTGGACCTTTACTGGGCCAGAGAGAAGCCCACTGCCCTGAAGGGTGAGTCCCAGCCCAGGCAGCATTCACCGCAAGCTGACTGAAGAGTGCTTGGGCCTTAAGGGAACATCAGCGGTAGTCTGGCAGTACTCCCCCATGGGCCTGTAGTAGTTGTGGCCATGGGATGAGGCTTCTCTGCTTTTGGAAAGGGTAGGGAAGAGTGGGAAGGACGATGTCTTGTAGTTTGAGTGCCAGCTCAGCTGCAGTGCAGTAGAACACCAGGTAGACTTCTAAGGTTTTTGACTCTAGTCCCTGGTTCCTGGACAGCACCTCTCGATCCACCTGGAGCCTGGGGGAACTCATTGCCCTGAAGGGAGGATCATAGGACTGGCTTTGCCACCTGCTGATTTGAGAGCCCCAGAGCCTTGAGCGAACATAAACAGTAGCCAGGGAGTATTTCTTGGGCAAGACCCAGTGCTATGCTGGCTTTAGGGCTGACCCAGCACAGTCACAGTGATGTTGATCATGGAGGTGCTTGTGTCACTCCACCTCCAGCTCCAGGTGGCTAAGAAGAGAGAGAGAGTGACTCTGTTTGGGAGAAAGTAAGGGAAGAGAATAAGAATCTCTGTTTGGTAATCCAGAGAATTCTCCTAGATCTTGTCCAAGACTATCAAGGCAGTACCTCTACAAATCTGCAAGAACCACAGTGTTACCGGGCTTTGGGTGCCCCCTAAAGCAGATCCAGCTTAGATCACAACATCCAAGTCCTTTTGAACATATGGAAAGCACTATCAAGAAGGATGGGTATGAACAAGCTTAAACTCTGAAGACTATAATAAATACCTAACTCTTCAATGCTCAGACACAGACACATATCTACAACTATCAAGATGATCCAGGAAAACATGACCTCACCAAATGAACTACATAAGCCACCAGAGACCAATTCTGGAGAAAGAGAGAAATGTGACCTTTCCAACAGAGAAATGAAAATAGCTATTTTGAGGAAACTCAACGAAATTAAAGATAACACAGAGAAGAAACTCAGAATTCTATCAGATAAATTTACCAAAGAGATTGAAATAATTAAAAAGAATTAAGCAGAAATTATTGAGCTGAACAATGCAACTGGCATACTGAAGAATTCATCAGACTCTTTCAATAGCAGAATTGACCAAGCAGAAGGGAGAATTATTGAGCTTGAAGATAGGTTATTTGAAAATACAGTCAGAGGAGACAAAGAAAAAAGAATAAAAAACAGTGAAGCACACCTACAGAATCTAGAATATAGCCTCAAAAGGGTAAATCTAAGAGTGATTGGCCTTAAAAAGGAGGTTGAGAATGAGATGGCATAGAAAGTTTATTAAAAGGAATAATAACAGAGAACTTCCCAAACCTACATAAAGCTATCAAAGTGCTAAAAGAAAACAACAACACATCTGTCAACCAAGATTACTGTGGCAAGCAAGGCTGTTTTTCCCAGCTAAGCAAACGTTGAGGGAATTTATTATCACTAGACCAGTCCTACAAGAAATGTTTAAGGGAGTCCTACATCTGGAAGTGAAGGACAATATCTACCACCATAAAAACACATGAACATGTAAAACTCACAGGTAGAGCAGATATACAAATGAGAAAGAGGAAAGAGTCAAATGTTACCACTACAGAAAATTACAAAATAACAATGATAAACAATAACAGAGGAAGAAAGAAACAAAGGATATACAAAACAACCAGAAAACAATTAACAAAATGATAGGCATAAGTTCTCATCTATCAGTAATAACCTTGAATATAAATGGGTTAAATACCCCACTTAAAAGATATAGACTGCTGAATGGATTAAAAAAAAGAATACGTAAGTCTATGCTGCTTACAAGAAACTCACTTCGCCCATATAGACACATATAGATTGAAAGTGACTTCACCCATATAGACACATATAGACTGAAAGTGAAATGATGGAAAAAGATGTTCCTCAAAGACAGAAACCAAAAGCAAGTAAGAGTATCTATACTTACCTCAGATAAAAGAGACTTTAAGTCAATAACTGCAAAAAGAGCCAAACCAATTAGACAGGAGAAAGAAATAAAGGGCATCCAAATTGGTAAAGAGGAAGTTAAACTGTCACTGTTCACTGATAAAATGATCATATACCTAGAAAATCCTAAAGGCTCATCCAAAAAGCTTCTAGATCTGATAAATGAATTCAGTAAAGTTTCAGGGTAGAAAATCAATATACACAAATCAGTAGCACTGGTATCCACCAACAATGACCAAGCTGAGAATCAAATCAAGAACTCAACCCCTTTTACAATAGCTGCAAAAAATTAAAATACTTAGGAATATAACTAACCAAGGGGGTGAAAAATCTATACAAGGAAAACAATAAAACACTGCTGAAAGAAATCATAAACAACACAAACAAATGGAAACACATCCCATGCTTATGGATGAGTAGAATCAATATTGTGAAAATGACCCTACTGCCAAAAGCAATCTACAAATTCAATGCAATTCCCATCAAAATACCATCATCATTCTTTACAGAACTAGAAAAAAAAAATCCTAAAATTCATATGGAACCAAAAAAGAGCCTGCATAGATAAAGCAAGACTAAGCAAAAAGAACAAATCTGGAGGCATCACATTACCCAGCTTCAAACTATACTACAAGGCTATAGTCACCAAAACAGCACGTATAAAAATAGGCATGTAGACCAATGGAATATAATAGAGAACCCAGAAATAAAGCCAAATACTTACAGCCAACTGATCTTTGACAAAGCAAACAAAAACATAAAGTGGGGAAAGGACACCCTATTCAACAAATGGTGCTGGGCTAATTGGCAAGCCACATGTAGAAGAATGAAGCTGAATCCTCATCTCTTACCTCATACAAAAATCCACTCAAGATGGATCAAAGACTTAAATCTTAGACCTGAAATCATAAAAATTCTAGAAGATAACATTGGAGAAATTCTTCTAGACATTGGCTTAGGCAAAGAGTTCATGACCAAGAAACGAAAAGCAAATGCAACAAAACAAAGATAAATAGATGGAACCTAATTAAACTAAAAAGCTCCTGCACAGCAAAAGAAATAATCAGCAGAATAAACAGACAACTTACAGAGTGGGAGAAAATATCCACAAACTATGCATCCAACCATATCCAGAAAATAGCCACAAAAGGGCAAATCAAGATCCTGGATATTGTCCAGGATCTACAAGGAACTCAAACAAATCAGCAAGAAAAGAACAAATAATCCCATCAAAAAGTGAGCAAAGGACATGAATAGACAATTCTCAAAAGAAGATATACAAATGGACAACAAACATATAAAAAAATACTCAACATCACTAATTATCAGTGAAATGCAAATCAAAACCACAATGAGATACCACCTGACTCCTGCAAGAATGGCCATAATTAAAATATACATAAAAAATAGATGTTTGTGGATGTGGTGAAAAGGGAACACTTTTACACTGCTGGTAGAAATGTAAACTAGTACAACCACTATGGAAAGCAGTATGGAGATTCTTTGAAGAACTAAAAGTAGAACTATCATTTGATCCAGCAGTCCCACTACCAGGTATCTACCGAGAGGAAAATAAGTCATTTTATGAAAAAGACACTTGCACACACATGTTTATGGTGGCACAATTGCAAAAATATGGAACCAGCCTAAATGCCCATCAACCAACAAGTGGATAAAGAAAATGTGGTTTATATATACCATGGAATACTACTCAGTCATAAAAAGGAACAATTAGTGGGAGCTAAGCTATGAGGATGCAAAGGCCTAAGAATGATATAATGGACTTTGGGGACCCAGGGGGGAGAGTGGGAGGAGGGTGAGAGATAAAAGACTACATATTGGGTACAGTGTACACTGCTCAGGTGATGGGCGCAACAAAATCTCAGAAATCACTGCTGAAGAACTTTTTCATGTAACCAAACACCACCTGTTCCGCCAAAAACGATTCAAATTTAAAAAATAAAATTTAAAAATTAAAAAAACTGTAAAAAGAGACAAAGAACATTATTATATAATGACAAAGAGATCAATTTAACAAGAGGATACAACAATTCTAAATATATATGCACCTAACCCTGGAGCAGCCAGACATATAAAGCAAATGTTATTCGATCTAAAGGGAGAGAGAAGCCGGGCACGGTGGCTCTCACCTGTGATCCCAGCACTTTGGGAGGCTGAGGTGAGGTGGGCGAATCACTTGAGGAGGCTGAGAAGTTCGAGACCAGCCTGGCCTACTTGGTGAAACCCCATCTCTACTAAAAAATAAACTAAATAAAATGAAATAAAATAAAATAAAGGGAGAGATAGACTCTAATACAATAGTAGCTGGGAACCTCAACCCCACTCTAGTGTTGGACATATCATCTAGAAAAAAAATCAACAAAGAAATATTGTGTTTATTGTTTTGTTTTGTTTTTCTGAGATGGAATCTTGCTCTGTCGCCCAGGCTGGAGTACAGTGGCATGATCTTGGCTCACTGCAACCTCCGCCTCCAGGGTTCAAGTGATTTCTGGCTAATTTTTGTATTTTTTAGTAGAGATGGGGTTTCACCACGTTGGCCAGGCTGGTTTCGAACTCCTGACCTCAAGTGACCCACCCGCCTCAGCTTCCCAAAGTGCTGGGATTACAGGTGTGAGCCACAGCGCCTGGCCTCAACAAACTTTTAAAAATAAAAATCTTGTCATGTATCTACTCAGACCACACTTGGAATAAAACTAGAAATCAATACCAAGAGGAACTCTGGAAACTGCACAAATACATGGAAATTAAACAACATGCTCCTGAATGACCACTGGGTCAATGAAGAAATTAAGAAGAAAAAAATTGAAATAAATGAAAATGGAAACACAACATACCTATGGGATACAGAAAAACAGTGCTAAGAGGGAAGTTTATAGTAATAAATGCCTACATCAACAAAAGTAGAAATATTTCAAATAAGCAATCTAAGGATGCACCTCAAGGAAGTGGAAAAACAAAAACAAACCAAATCCAAAATTAGAAGAAGGAAAGAAATAATGAAGAACAGAGCAGAACTAAACAATATGAAGACAATATCAGGCAATACAATATCAAGCAATACAATCAACCAATGAAATGTAAAGCTGGTTTTTTGAAAGGATAAACAAAATGGATAAACTGCTAGCTACACTAACTAAGAAAAATAAGAGAGAAGACCCAAAGAAACAAAATCAGGAATGAAAAAGGAGACATTGCAACAGATTACCACAGAAATAAGAAAGATCATTAGAGACTATTATGAACAACTATGTGCTAACAAATTGGAAAAGCAAATTGTTTTGGGAGGAAGTGGATAAATTCCTGGACACATACAACTTACCAAGATTGAATAAGGAAGAAGTAGAAAACCTGAACAGACCAATAATGAGAAATGAGATCGAATCAATAATGAAAAGTCTCCTAAACAAAGCAAAGCACAGGACAAGATTGCTGAATACTACCAAACTTATAGAGAACTAATACTAATACTTTTCAAACAATTTTTAAAAATTGAATGGGAGGAAATTATTCTTGACTCATTCTATGAGGCCAGCATTACCCTGATACCAAAACCAGATAGGGACACAACAAAATAAGAAAACTACAAGCCACTATCTCTGATGAATATAGATACAAAAATCCTCAACAAAATACTAGCAAACTGAGTCCAACAGCACATCAAAAAGATAGTATAGTGATCAAGTCATATTTATTCCAGGGATGCAAGAATGGTTTAACATGTGCCAATCAATAAATATGATATATCATGTCAACAGAACGAAGGACAAAAACCATATGATCATCTCACTAGATGCAGAGAACACATTTGATAAAATTCAACATCCCCTCATGATGAAAACTCTTAACAAATTAGGCATAAAAGAAACATACTTCAACATAATAAAGGCCACATATGATAAACCTGTACCTAACATCCTACTGAAAGGAGAAAAGCTGACAGCCTTTCTCTATGACCTGGAACAAGACAAGGATGCCCAGTTCCACCATATTATTCAACATGGCACTGGAAGTCCTTGCCAGAGCAATCAGGCAAGAGAAAGGAATGAAGTGCATCCATTTGGAAAAAAGGAAGTCAAAATGTCCTTCTTTGCAGAAAGTACTCTTATATATAG
This sequence comes from Symphalangus syndactylus, assembly GCF_028878055.3. Taxonomy (NCBI): domain Eukaryota; kingdom Metazoa; phylum Chordata; class Mammalia; order Primates; family Hylobatidae; genus Symphalangus; species Symphalangus syndactylus. The sequence continues at coordinate 35,435,178 of NC_072433.2, forward strand.
AAAAACCCATCAAAAAACTCAGAATTGATAAACAAATTTAGTAAAGTTGCAGGATACAAAATCAACTTATAACAATCAGTAGCATTTCTGGCTGGGCATGGTGGCTCACACCTGTAATCCCAGCACTTTGGGAGGCCAAGGCGGGTGGGTCACCTGAGGTCAGGAGTTCAAGACCAGCCTGGCCAACATGATGAAACTCTGTCTCTACAAAAATACAAAAATTAGCCAGGCATGATGGTGGGTGCCTATAATCCCAGCTACTCAGGAGGCTGAGGCAGAAGAATTGCTTGAACCTAGGAGGTGGAGGTTGCAGTGAGCCAAGATTGTGCCATTGCACTCCAGACTGGGCAATAGAGTGAGATTCCGTCTCAAAAAAAAAAAATCAGCAGCATTTCTAAACACCAATAATGAACTAGCTGAAAAAGAAATTGAGAAGCAATCCCCCATCTACAATAGCTACAAAAAAGTAAATAAAATACCTAGGAATAAATTTAACCAAGGAGGTGAAAGACCCCTACAATGACAACTACAAAACACTGATGAAAGAAATTGAAGAGAACACAAACAAATGGAAAGACATCATGTGCCCATGAATAAGAAGAATTTATATTATTAAAATAACTATACTACACAAAGCAATCTATAGATTCAATGCAATCCCTATAAAATACCAATAACATTCTTCACAGATATAGAAAGAAAATTGGAAATTTTTCTGGAACCACAAAAGAACTTGACCTTGAATATTCAAAGCAATCCTGAGTAAAAAGAACGAAGCTGGAGGCATCACACTACCTGACTTCAAAATATAGCACAAAGCTATAGTAAACAAAACAGCCTAATATCGGAATAAAAGCAGACACATACACCAAAGGAACAGAATAGAATACCCAGAAATAAACCCACCTATTTACAGACAACTGATTTTCAACAAAGGTGTCAAGAACATACACTGGGGAAAGCACAATCTCTTTAATAAATGGGAAATGCTGGGAAAACTGATATGATATCTATATGCACAAGAATGAAACTAGATCCCTGTCTCTCACTAGATATAAAAATCAACTAAGAAGGGATTAAAAACTTAAACATAAGACTCAAAACTATAAAACTACAAGAAGAAAACATAGAGAAAATGCGTTAGAACATTGGTCTAGAGCCTAGACAAAGGTTTCGTGGCAAAGACTTCAAAAGCACAGGCAACAAAACCAAAAATAGACAAATAGGACTATATTAAACTAAAAAGCTTCTGCACAGCAAAGAAAACAATCAACAGAGTGAAGAGACAACCTGTAGAATGGGAGAAAATGTTTGCAAAATATTCATCCAACAAGGAACTAATATCCAGAATATAGAAGGAACTCAAACAATCAACAACAAAAACAAAAACAAAACAAAATAATCCCATTAAAAATTGGACAAAGACATTTCGAATAGACATTTCTCAAAAGAAGACATATGAATGGCCAACATATCTATGCAAAAATGCTCAACATCACTAATAATCAGAGAAATGCAAATCAAAACCACAATGAGATAACAGCTCACCCCAGTTAGAATGGCTATTATCAAGAAGATGAAAAATAGCAAATGCTGGTGAGAATGCAGAGAAAAGGGAACTCTTATACACTGTTCGTAGGAATGTAAATTGTACAGCCATTACAGAAGACACTATGAAAACTTCTTAAGAAACAAAAAATTGAACTACCACAAAATCCAGCAATCCCACTACTGGGCATTTACCCAAAGGAAAGGAAATCAGTATATCAAAGGGATACCTGCACCCTCATGTTTATTGCAGCACTATTCACAATAGCCAAGAAATGGAATCAACCTTAGAGTTCATCAGTGGATGAATGGATAGACAAAATGTGATACACACAGGCACACAGACACACACAGACACACACACACACACACACACACTGGAATACTGTTCAGCCATTTACAGCAGCATGGATGAAACTGGAGGTTGTTACGCTAAGTGAAATAAGCCAGGCACAGAAAGACAGATATTGCATGTTCTCACTCATGTGTGGGTGCTAAAAAAGTTCATCTCATGGAGGTAGAGAGTAGAATGATGGTTATTGTTGAAGGAAGTCAGGGACCCCAAACGGAGGGACTGGCTGAAGCCATGGCAGAAGAACATAAATTGTGAAGATTTCGTGAACATTTATTAGTTCCCCAAATTAATACTTTTATAATTTCTTATGCCTGTCTTTACTGCAATCTCTGAACATAAACTGTGAAGATTTCATGGACATTTATCACTTCCCTAATCAATACTCTTGTCATTTCCTATGCCTGTCTTTACTTTAATCTCTTAATCCCATCATTGTCATAAGCTGAGGATGTATGTCGCCTCAGGACCCTGTGATGATTGCGCTAACTGCACAAATTGTTTAAACAATATGAAATCTGGGCACCTTGAGAAAAGAACAGGATAACAGCGGTGTTCAGGGAACAAGGGATTTAACCATTAGGTCTGGCTGCCTGAGAGCCGCACGGAACAGAGCCATATTTCTCTTCTTTCAAAAGCAAATAGGAGAAATATCACTGAATTCTTTTCCTCAGCAAGGAACAGCCCTGAGAAAGAGAATGAGTTCCTAGAGGGTAGGTCTCTGAAATGGCCACTCTGGGAATGTCTGTCTTTTACGGTTGCAGATAGGGCATGAAATAAGCCCTGGTCTCCGGTAGCACTCCCAGGCCTATTAGGACAAGGAAATTCATAATCCTAGCTACTCAGAAGGCTAAGACAGGAGAATTGCTTGAACATGGGGGCAGAGTTTGCGGTGAACTGAGACCGTGCCACTGTATTCCAGCCTGGACAACAGGTGCGAAACTGCATCTCAAAAATAAATAAAATAAAATAAAATAAAACAAAATAAAATAAAATAAAAAAGATAAGAGGAAACACATGCTGAATGCCTACTGTACAGGTGGGCATTGAGCTAGGTCAAGATGGTACCTGTCACAATCTTGGTGTTCCTCTCCTCGAAAACAGCTCTGCCCTAGTCCTGTGCAGAAGGATCAGTCACTTTCCACACCATGAAACTCCACTCCTGGACCACTGATGCCCCAACCAGGTAGGAGAGCCGATTCCAGATCACCCCACCCCTGGAGGATCAGCAGGCTGTGAAAGACCCCACTGAAAATGTTCCACCCAATCAGGGTTGATGGTGATTAGCCAGGCATATCAGATTCTCTGCAGAGAATTTTAACTCAAAAATACAAGGGGAGACAGGGTTAGTGGCAAAAGCAGAAGCCAGAAAGATGCATGGCAGGAGCCCATCAGGCACAGATTGCCATGAATAAACAGAAGCAATGAGGTAGAGAAAGGTGCAGAGTGGAGAAGGAGGTTGTATGGGAAAGGGGTGGGTACTGACCCAAACAAGGGCAGGGGGAGGGAAGAGGGAGGCTAAATATTCTGCTCTCAGAGCCGGGCTGCACTCTTACTACTACATGGGTCTCCATTAGGCCCAGCTATGGCCGTTTCTGTGCAGTCTGGTAGGCAGACCTGGCTGGGTGTATCTGATCTTTCTGCTGCAGATGCCTTCACGATAAACCCCTAATAAATCACCTGATAAGCCTTCATGATAAGCTTCATAAGGCTTCATGATAAGCCTTTATGTTAAGCTTCATAAGGCTTCATGATAAGCCTTCACATTAAACCCCAATAAATCGTCTTCGGTCCTCCAAAGCCTGCCTAATACAGGGGCTCTACTTTGCCAACTGGGTTAAAATTTTCTCAGGCACTTGGAGGTACCCAGGAGTGAAATGGCCTGCAAGATGGTGGAGCTGGGCTGTGAACTGTTTCCAAAACTTGTGGTGGTGTGGTTCTGTTCATGGTATCCTAATGTCTAATGCCTTAATTGACAAGGCAATAAATAAAGCTAACTGAGTCAACCACAGCCTCTTCCCAAGTTATGCAATGCAGGCTCTTATTCAATACAGTCTTAGTTTTTATAAATCATGTTTCCCTTTGCAGAAGACTGCAACTCTTCGGTAATCTTTAGGATGGTACCAGATGGTATCCCAACCCCTGTGTGTATGTAGCCAGCTCAGTTCAACTTGGTGTCAGTGATATAGGAGGCAAGGAGGACAGAAAACAACTAGATTATGTTTATGGTGGTTGGTATTGTATGATTAAGTCATTGTTTTGTCTGCCCTGAACCTCATTCTCCCTCCTCTTTCTTGAAAATTAATGGTTTATTTATAATTGATGCATAATTGTATATATTTATGGGGTATCATTTGATGTTTCTGTGCATGTATACATTTGCACAATGATCAAATCAGGCTAATTGCCATATCCATCACTTTCAACATTTATCATTTCTTTGCGATGACAACATTCAAAATATTATCTTTTAGCTATCTTGAAATATACACTACATTGTTTTTTGCTGTAGTCATCATACTGTGTAATAGAACACCAGAACTTATTCTTCCTGTCTAACTGTAATTTTGTACCCATTGACCAACCTCTTCTGGTACCCCTCCTTCTCTCTACTCTCTCCAGCCTCTGGCAAGCACTATTCTACTCTCTACTTCTATTAAATCAACTATTTAAGATTCCACATATGAGTGAGATCATGCAGTGTCTGTCTTTTTGTGCCTGGCTTATTTCAGTTAACATAATGTCCTCCAGGTTAATTTATATTGCTGCAAATGACAGGATTTCCTTCTGTTTTGTGGCTGAACAGTATTCCATTGTGTATATCTAGCACATTTATTTTATCCATTCATCTCTTGATATACACCCAGGTCGATTCCATATCATGGTCATTGTGAATATTTCTGCAATAAACATGGGGGTGCAGATGTCTCTTCATTGCACTGATTTCCTTTCCTTTGGATAAATTCCCAATAACGGGATTGCTGGATCATATGGTAGTTCTATTTTTAATTTTTTGAGGAACTTCCATACTTTTTTCCATAACGGCCATCCTAATCTACATTCCAACCAACAGTGTATAAGCATTCCCTTTTCTCTGCATCCTCGCCAGCATTTGCTATTTTTTGCCTTTTTTATAACAGCCATTTAACTGGGATGAAGTGATATTTCATCATGGTTTTGATTTGCACTTCTCTGATGATTAGGGATGTTGAGCATTTTTTCATATACCTGTTGGCCATTTATATGTCTTCTTTGGAGAAATCTCTATTCAGGTCTTTTGTCCATTTTAAAAATCACATTATTTGGGGATTTTTGCTTTGAGTTCGTTATATATTCTGGATATGAACCCCTTGTCAGATGTATAGTTTGCAAGTACTTTCTCCCAATCTGTAGGTTGTCTCTTCATTTTATGGTTTTCTTTGCTGTGCAGAAGCTTTTTAGTTTGAGGTAATCTCATTCGTCTGTTTTTGGTGCCTGTGCTTTTGAGGTTTTATTTTTAAAAAAAGCCTCGCCCAGTTCAATATCATGAAGAAGTTCTTCTAGTAGTTTCTTCTAGTAGTTCCTGGTCTTACATTTAACACTCTAGTCCATTTAGAACTGATTTTTGCATGAAACATGCTTCTCTGTCCACACCAGCAATGTGGTTTGAATGGGAGCTGGCAATTGCAGACTCCAGACTCCTGGCTAGAGTTAAATTGGATCGGGAATGGGTATCTGCTCTTTATTCTCTCCTACGTCCTGGGAAAATAATGATAGCCCCATCCTATTCACCTTTCATTAGTCCAGGCATGGACCAGTCGAAGGCCAGGACAATCAGAGCACTTCTCTGGGTTTGTCAACTTGGAGCTAACGAGGATGTTCAAACATGTGGAGAATGTTCACTCCCTCCACTCCCTTTACTCCACTCCTTCCACCAAAAAAAAAAAAAAAAAAAAAAGTGGAAAAATCAATTTGTAACATAAAATTAATACCTTAATCCTTTCAGATGTATAATTCAGTAGTGCTAAGTTCTGATTGTTTCACGTTGCTGTATAAACAATCTCCAGAACTCTTTTCAGCTTGCAAAATGGAAACTCTGTACCCATTAAACATCTTCCCATTTCCCCTTCCCCTCAGTCCCTAGTAACCACCATTCTACTTTTTGTCTCTATGAATTTGACTATTCTATGTACCTCATATGAGTGCAATCATACAAAATCCATAGTTTTGTAGTTCTCATTTACACTAAAAGAATGATTTTAAGAAAAGAAACTCTACTGAACTGAAATTGCTTACAGTTTATAAGTTATCTGAATATATTATAGTCTGATTATTTAACTGCTGTAGGATGATCAGTCCTATTTTACTTTTTGGAATTTCCCAAATGAGTCATGGTAGACAGCCTCTTCATTAATCTTCATAATGACTGTACCAGATGGTATCCTGAGTCCTGTGTGGATGTAACCAGCTCAGTTTCAACTTGATTACAGTTCTGCTTCAGTGGCTGAATCTGTACACTAGCTGTCCTTCAGTGAGGACAATTTGCCCCCAGGGGACACCTGGTAATATTTGGAGACATTTTTGGCCATCATAACTGGGGGACGGTGCTGCTGAACATCCTGCTGTACACTCAGCTGTCCTCTTCAGCAAGGAATTACCCAGCGAAAACATCCACAGTGTCACAGTTAAGAAATCCTGATCTACACAGTAGTGATGTTTCTCTGCTTCACACTGACCACGATTTTCCAATCAAGGAATCATAGGGAACATAATGGAACTGAAAAGCATCTGCTTGTCCCGAAAAGAGACCTAGGGAGGTTCTAACTGCTTCAGTCTACAACCAACAAAAAGATTTCTGAACGGTCCTTTTCCCTGTTTAGTGATTCCAAGACTTCACCTTAGGTGAAAGTTTTATAACCTTTTCATACATCTTACTTTAAATTTGTGGCATTTTGTGATAGAAATCACAAATTGTACCAGTATTCTGGTTTTTTTGGAGAGAACTTTTTGGTTAGAATTCCTTCTTTTAGTTATTATGCAAGATTCAAACTCTCCCCTCTCAAGCTGTCTGGAAGATGAATATAGTCCACAAATGTATTTCTTTGCAGCAAATATCTCCATATTAGTACCAGCATGTAGCAATTAATCCAAAATATATAGTGCCCAGATAATTCTCTCTACTTGGTAGCCAACGTCTTGCAATAGAAATCTTCAAAATTCCAAGTACTAGTATTTCCCTGATTTCCCAGAAGAGGAAGTGAAACTAGGCATGTTAGATGTTATTTAACAGTCTAATTTAGAAGTAATCAAGAGAAGTCCCGGAATCTAATAAGCTAGTTAGCAACTAAATGAATCCCTGAGTTTAAATTAGATACCTAGTGATGTAGTTAACTTCTCTCTATTGTTAAACAAAAATCCTGGGAGGCCACTGTTTTTATTTTTTATTTTTATTTATTTGTTTATTTTTATTATTATACTTTAAGTTTTGGGGTACATGTGCACAACGTGCAGGTTTGTTACATATGTGTCCATGTGCCATGTTGGTGTGCTGCACCCATTGACTCGTCATTTAGCATTAGGTATAAGCTCCTACACTATGATCCCAACAGACCAGACCAAACCAAAATGGAATCACTTATGCTAAATGCCAATAATTAAACTGAAACATTAAGGAAGCAGGGAGATTCCAAACAGACCAGTTTCTCCTGAAAACATGGGATTCCAGTCTATCTGAGTTAGCACAGTAAGAAGGTTTCCTCTGCTTCAACCCTTCCAAAAAAGTAACCGGAAGTGACCTGATGTTAACCAATCAGTCCTTTTTTTTTTTTTCTTGAGACAGGGTCTCCTTCTGTCACCAGGGCTGAAATGCAATGGTGTGATCACGGTTCACTCCACCTCCCAGGCTCAAGTGATCCTCCCACCTCAGCCTTCTGAGTAGCTGGGACCACAGGCAGGTGCCATCACACCCAGCTAATTTTTAAATTTTTCGTTAGAGACAGAGTCTCCTTATGTTGCCCAGGCTGGTTTTGAACTCCTGGGCTCCAGCCATTCTCCCACCTTGTTCTCCCAAAGTGCTTGGATTACAGCATGAACTACCATGCCCAGCCTCAGAGTGTTTTTATGATGTTTTGTTTCCTCGGTCTCCCTGTGACTCAGGGCAAGTACGGCTACCCCCTCTTAGGAGAGGACACTAAAGGCCTGAGTGTCCTGTCTGAGGTCCTCAGTCACTCCAGGACAGAGGCCCAAACGGAAGCCAGATCTTGGGCTGTTGAAGTTGCCCTTTGTTCATCCTGAGGGCACGACTGCTGTGTTTACAGATTATCACATAGGAATTTTTAAAAAGTATAATTGGCTAAGTTTCTTCTTCAGATGCGTAAAAGAATCTGCCACCCAGGTGCCTGAAGGTATGGCACCTGGGCAACTAAAGGGCTATGGGTAATCAATTTATTCCCAGAGTTAGGGTTGGAAAAGCTCAAAGAGTATGATGAAAATGTAAGTAGTGTGTGGCTAGACTTCTAGACTGTCTGTGAAATCAGCAAAATCTCAGAAAAGTATAGAAAACACAAAAGACTTTAAAGAGGTGCATCCTCTCTGCCCTTGGTTTTCATCTGAGCTGTCATTCAACGGCAGCCCTCTGTAGAGAAACAACCCTGGACTCAGTAAGCAACAAGGTTTAGGGAAGCACACAGCTCCTGAATGATCAACCTGGCGGTCTCTTGCCTTGTATTCTTTTAGGAGTTAAAAATCTTTCTGAAAGGTGCTTGGTGAATTGTGCCTTTGTGATTTGTTTGGTGGTGCTCTGAAAATTCCTTGTCTCCGTTCCTAATTTTAGAGCCGGCAGCTGTCACTGCTTTGTTCTAACAAGTCAGTAATTTTCCATTCCCGTTGCTTCCTTGGATTTCCTTTCTATATCTAATCACTCACTCTGCAGGGGCTTCTAACTTGGTCTTCTCACTTAAAAATTTTTATTATTAGTTAATTTTTAAATTTATAATTGGACCTTGTCATTTTTGTTTTTACCCCAAAGAAGGATGTGCAGGATGTGCATGTCACATATTCTGTCATTTGGTGTTTTGTTATTTCTGTAAGTTAGTAATTACTTTTATTTTATTTTTGTATTTTTAGTAGAGACAGGGTTGATGTGGATCGTGGGAGCATGGTGGTTCATTATACTACTCTGTCTACCTTTGGGTATGCTGGAAGTTTTCCATTATAAAAAGCTTTGAAGATTTTTACATCAAGATTATTTCTAATAATCTTCCTTTAATTAAGATAAATTCATTGTACAAATATTGCCATCTATAGGTGGAAAATATATTTGTTTTGATTTGGATAGGCTGCAACATCAAAAAAAGGAAAAAAATTATTGTAATCTTGATCTCTAACCTGACTCTGAAATATTATTAATGTTACTACTCTTTTCTCAAAACTCACCATTAATATGAATCGCTAGGTATAACGCCCATAAATTTCTTTATAATCTCTGTTCTATATATCAGTAAAATTCATGTTTGAAAAAGGTCAAATTACATTTTAGTGTAAAGGCTCACGACTTTTTAAAAAATGACTTGTGATTTTTGAAGGTTTGAAAACTCCAAATCAGAATATAATTTAAAAATGTAGTTTTGACCCTTTACATATTTTTGATGACTTGAGAATGTATCTGTATTTTAAGTCTCATATTTGTGTGAACTTGACATTTTCACACAGGTCCACAGAACAGAAAGTTGCTGCTTTCGAATTTGGGGAAAATATAAGAGAAACTTCTTTAAATCATATGCAGTAGACAAAGATACCTTATGAATACCAGAAACAAGTGACAAAAATAAATACCCTAGGGGTTAAGCAGAATGTTCTGGATATCGAACTTGAAGCTTATGAGCATTCTTTGTTTGTTTTTTTTGTTTTTTTTTTAGATGGAGTCTCACTCTGTCACCCAGGCTGGAGTGCAGTGGCGTGATCTCGGCTCACTGCAACCTCCACCTCCCGGTTCATGGGATTCTCGTGCCTCAGTCTCCTAAGTAGCTGGGACTACAGGTGCACGCCACCACACCCGGCTAATTTTTGTATTTGGAGTAGAGATGGGGTTTCACCACGTTGGCCAGGCTGGTATTGAAATCCTGACCTCAAGTGATCCACCCACCTCGGCCTCCCAAAGTGCTGGGATTACCCGGCCTAAAGCATGTGATCATTCTGATACCAAGATAAGCACAGAGTTGCCATCAGAGCATATTTCAGGCCTCCCTTCCTGTCCTGTGGTTACAGTTGCATGTTCACTCAATCCTCCATTGTATTTTGAAGAATAAATTGTACTCTACATAGTTGTTGTGCCTTTCAGATACAATTTATAATACAGTTAGGCCTATTAAAATTCCAAGAGTAACAACCTTTTCCAAGATGACCTTGCCCAACATTTTTTTGTTATTAATTGTGTCTGTAGGACCACATCTGCCCGCTTCTGCTCTGACGAGGTATTCTGAGAAGGACAGAGTTGCACTCAGTAACGAAAACATGTTACACGGATCCTGTAAGCCAAATTTGTTGACCAGGAGAGTTGGGACACATACTTTCACGTTTTCTGGAACAACTTGTACTTTCTGGAAAAACCTATATTACTGGCTGGCCCAGGCTCTCTTATTAGAATTTCTAATATTTTAGGGTGACAGCTCATTTTAAGGGGCCGCATCACACTGTCAGACTGTCAGGGTCTTCTTGGATGTGACATCAACAGCACAGGCAACAAAGAAGAAACAGGTAAATTGGGCTAAAACAAAAATTTAAAACTTTTGTGCATCAAAGGATGCTATCAACAGAGTGAAAAAGGAAATTAATGAAATGGGAGAAAATGTCTGCAAATCATATATCTTAAAAGACACTAATATCCAGAACATTTTTTAAAAACCACTATAACTCAACAACAAAAAAACCAAGTAACCAGATTTAAAAATGGACAAAGGACTTGAATCAATATTTCTCTAAGGAAGACATAGACACATACCCACTTAGCACATGAAAAGATGCTTGGTGTCATTAACCATTAGTGGAATGCAAATCAAAACCACAATGAGATACCATCTCACACCCATTAGGAGGTCTATTATAGAAAGAAAAGAAAACAGACAAACAAGCAAAAACCCAACACAGAATATAAGTGTTGATGAGGATGTGGAGAAATTGGAAGCCTTGTGGGCTGCTGGTGGGAGTGTGAAATGATGCAGCTGTTATGGAAAACAAGATGGCGGTTCCTCAAAAAATTAAACATAGATTTACCATATGACCCAGCAATTCCACTTCCAGGTATATACCCAAAAGAGCTGAAACAGATTGGGACTGGAACAGATATTTGTAAACCAATGTTCACAGCTGTAGTAATCACAAATAGCGGAAAGGTAGAAGCGACCCTAGTTGAATGAATGGATAAACCGCATGTGGTTTATAAGCACAATGGAACATTATTCAGCCTTAAAATAGAAGGAAATTCCGACACATACTACATCGTGGATAAACCTTCAGGATGTTATGCTAAGTGAAATAAGCCAATCACAAAAAGGCAAATAGTGTATGATTCCACTAATATAAGGTACCTAGAGTAGTCAAATTCACAGAGACAAAAAGTAGGATGGTGGCTGCCAGGGGGGCTGGGGAGAGGGGGAATGAGGAGTTGGTGTTTAATAAATGCAGAATTTCAGTTTTGCAAGATTAAAAAGTTCTGGAGATGGATGGTGGTGATGACTGCACAATTCTGTGAATGTACTTAATGCTACTGAACTATACACTTAAGATGGTTAAAATGGTAAATTTCATGTCATGTAAATTTTAAAACTAAAAATAAAATAAAATGTAAAATAACCTTGAATAAAATTTGCAAATAAAAAAAACTGGTTGTTGAAACAGGACTGATTTTTGAGAGAGACAAGTTCTAAAATAAATGTTACTTAATTTATTTTAGAAGTTAATACTTATCATGTTAATTCTTATCAATTTTGAGATAATGCTTTTTAACAGCATCCTCAGAATTTCTCTATGTGCCTAGCAGTGTACCAGGTACTGCTGTGGATGGAGTAGGTACATGAAAGATTAGCTTAGCCTTCCAGGAGAGACAATCTTGGTGGGAAAATAAGATGTATATAAAAAAAGTGAGTAACCAGAAAAGACTGCATGACACTAAGCTTCATATGAGTGTGAGAGATAATAAGTTTAAGAAAGAAGAGAAGGCTGGGGCCAATGGCTTACGCCTATAATCCCAGCACTTTGGGAGGCCGAGGCAGGCAGATCACTTGAGGCCAGGAGTTCCAGACCAGCCTGGCCATCATGGCGAAACCCTGTCTCTACTAAAAACACAAAAATTAGCCAGGTGTGAGGGTGGGTGCCTGTAATCCCATCTACTCTGGAGGTTGAGGCATGAGAATCGCTTCAACTCGGGAGGTGGAGGTTGCAGTGAGCTGAGATCACAACACTGCACTCCAGTCTGGGCGTCAGAGTGAGACTGTCTCAAAAAAAAAAAAAGAAAGAAAAGAAAGAAAAAGGCCGGGCGCAGTGGCTCACGCCTGTAATCCCAGCACTTTGGGAGGCAGAGGCAGGCGGATCACGAGGTCAGGAGATCGAGACCATCCTGGCTAACACAGTGAAACCCCTTCTCTACTAAAAATACAAAAAATTAGCCGGGCGTGGTGGCGGGCGCCTGTAGTCCCAGCTACTCGGGAGGCTGAGGCAGGAGAATGGCGTGAACCCGGGAGGCGGAGCTTGCAGTGAGCCGAGATTGCGCCACTGCACTCCAGCCTGGGTGACAGAGCGAGACTCCATCTCAAAAAAAAAAAAAAAAAGAAAAGAAAGAAAAAGAAAAAAATTTCCACGGGGATGGGGGGGGGCGGGAATGAAGGGGGGGTGCTGTCTAGAGGTGAAAAGGACCTAAAATTGAGAAGTATGACAAATCTTGCCATTGCTGTGAATTTATATAATGTAGTGCAGAAAGTAACAAATACCATAAGAAAGCCAAGAAGTAATAAAGACAGCTAAACACTGGCACCTGAGTGGCCACGCAAATCAATGGGACAGACTAGAGGGCTCACAAAAACCCAAAAGATGATTTGTTTTTTGATAACATGGCGTTTCAAATCAGTAGGGAAAAGGTAGATTATTTAATAAGTGGGTTGGGAAGTTTTTATGTTGAATTCCAATGTACTCTTCACACCCAAATATGTTCCAAACGGAGCAAAAATTTCAATACTGTAAAACCATTAAAAGTACTTGAAAAAATGTTAGAAAAAAAGAGTGTTTTTAAAATCTTGAAGTCAGGAATATTTTTCCAAGCTAGATTGAAAATCAAGGAGCCTTAAAGAAAAAGACTGATAAATTTTACTATATAAAGGTTAAAACACATGCACAAGAAAAACTTATATCACAGATTTATGGTATAAACTATATATTTATATATATATTTAGAGACAGGGTCTCACTCTCATCCAGGCTGGTGGTCATACTCACTGCAGTGAGTTTGAGCTCATTGCAGCCTCAAACCGCTGGGCTCAAGCAATCCTCCCACCCCAGCCTCCTGAGTATCTTTGACTACAGGTGCATGCTAATGCACTCGGCTAATTTTTAAAAATTTTTCATTTTTATTTTAGAGACAGGGTCTCAAACTCCTGAGATTACAGGGATGAGCCCCTTTACTTGGCCTTAATTAAACATTTTTTTTTAGGCTGGGCACAGTGGCTCACGCCTGTAATCCCGGCACTTTGGGGGGCCAGGGTGGGCAGATTGCCTGAGTCCAGAAGTTTGAGAATAGCTTGGGCAACATGGCAAAACCCCATCTCTATGAAAAATTAGAAAAGTTAGCTGGGTATGGTGGTGCAAGCCTGTAGCCCCAGCTATTCAGGAGGCTGAGGTGGGAGGATCGCTTGAGTCCAGGAGGTGGAAGTTGCAGTGATCCATGATTGCACCACTGCACCCCAGCCTGGGTGATAGAGTGAGACCCTGTCTCAAAAATTAAATAAATAAATAAAAATTTTTAATGGCATGATCTATTTTAAAGAGTTTATTTAATACACAACCGGTTCCTGTTGATTAATAAGTTCAACAAATCAGTAGAAAAATGGACAAAGTGCAAGAATAAGCAGCCCCAGAAAAAGAAGCAAAAATGGCTTATGATGTCTGACTGAAAAAAAAAAAAGGCTTATAAACTCTTACTGAAAGAAAAAAATAGCATTAATTTTTTTACGTATCAGAATGGCAAAGATAGAGATGTCAATGATACATGCGTGAGGGGGACAGACACTCATATATTGACTGAAGAAACCAGTGGATTTGGGCTCTGGGCTGGGAAAGGTAGTTTTAATACAATTTTTTTGTTTTTGTTTTTGAGACGAAGTCTGTCTCTGTTGCCCAGGCTGGAGTGCAGTGGCGCAATCTCGGCTCACCGCAAGCTCCGCTTCCCGGGTTCACGCCATTCTCCTGCCTCAGCCTCATGAGTAGCTGGGACTACAGGTGCCCGCCACCACGCCTGGCTAATTTTTTGTATTTTTAGTAGAGATGGGGTTTCACCATGTTAGCCAGAATGGTCTCGATCTCCTGACCTCGTGATCCACCTGCCTTGGCCTTCCAAAGTGCTGGGATTACAGGCGTGACCCGCCGCACCCAGCCTTTAATACCATTTTTAATATGAGAGAGAGAAAGAAAGATTTTGAATGAGAGAAGTTCCAGCGCCGTGTGGAAGGAAGACAGTCACCTTACTTGGGTTAATCGAGGGAGATCTTGTAGGGATGTCGCGGGGGAAACATTTAACTGGGCCTGGAAAAATGGGGAGGTTTTGAGAAGAAGAGAGGAAGCGCCTTCTGAGTTTGAAACAATGTCTAATTTAAATTCTACATTTTCTTTTTCTTTCATTCTTTTTTTTTTTTTTTTTTTTGTCTGAGACAGAGTCTTGCTCTGTCACCCACGGTGGAGTGCAGTGGTACGATCTTGGCTTACTGCAACCTCTATCCCCCAGGTTCAAGTGATTCTCCTGCCTCAACCTCTCAAGTAGCTGAGATGACAGGCACATGCCACCACACTCAGATAATTTTTGTATTTTTAGTAGAGACAAGGTTTCACCATGTTGGCCAGGCCAGTCTTGAACTCCTGACCTCAGGTGATCCGCCTGCCTTGGCCTCCTAAAGTGCTGGGATTACAGACGTGAGCCACTGTGCCCAGCCTAAATTCTACATTTTCAAAAACTGAATCAAGCTGGGAGGTTGAAAAGCTCTTTTATTAAACAGAGGAGGGCCATGAAAACAATAGAATATTCTAAAATCTCAACATTCTTTTGGCTTTCAGATCACAGGAACTAAGTTCTGTGAGCAGCCAAAAAAAGAACTCTCTGGGGACTTGGTCATAAGAAGTTCCAAGGCAATTTCCGATGTGCATGGTCCCTCCAGTCTTGATCCCTTGGGATGCAATGGGAAAAACTCCTAACTAAATACCAGATCAGCTGCCTCTAGCCACAGCTGTGCTACCAAAGGTGGCGCAGGCGACTCACCAACCCCTACTTCTGCAAACTGAGGGAACTGGACCATCCGAGCTCTGTCCTTTCCAGGACCAAAATTATCCATTGTGGCCTTGACCACCTGCTGTCAGGGCTAGAGCAGAAACAGTGACTGTGGTTTTCCCGGCAGCAACAATATGGAGCGCAATCCAGGTTTGAGGAAAGGGAAGGAAAGGAGAGAAGGAGCCCTCTGCAGGCTATTATTCTTTTTTATTTTTTGAGACAGAGTCCCCAGGCTGGAGTGCAGTGGTGCAATCTCTGCTCACTGCAACCTCCGCCTCCCAGGTTCAAGCGATTCTTGTGCCTCAGCCTCCCAAGTATCTGGGATTACAGGTGTATGCCACCAGGCCTAGCTAATTTTTGTATTTTTAGTGGAGAGGGGGTTTCGCCATGTTGGCCAGGCTGGTCTCGAACTCTTGACCTCAAGTGATCCTCCCACTTCGGCCTCCCAAAGTGCTAGGATTACAGGCATGAGACACCGGGCCCAGCCCACAGACTATTATTCTTTCTTTTTTTTCTTTTTCTTTTTCTTTTTTTTTTTTTTTGAGATGGAGTTTCACTCTTGTGGCCCTGGCTGGAGTGCAATGGGACGATCTTGGCTCACTGCAACGTCCGCCGCCTCCCGGGTTCAAGCGATTCTCCTGACTCAGTCTCCCAAGTAGCTGGGATTACAGGCACCTGCCACCACATCTGGCTAAGGTTTTTTTTTTTTTTTTTTTTTGTATTTTTAGTAGAGACAGGATTTCATCATGTTGGCCAGGCTGGTCTCAAACTCCTGACCTCAGGTGATATGCCCACCTCGGCCTCCCAAAGTGCTGGGATTACAGACATGAGCCACCGCGCCAGCCTGCAGAATATTATTCTAAGTGAAGTAACTCAGGAATGGAAAACTAAATATCATATGTTCTCTTTCATAAGTGGGAGCTAAGCTATGAGGATGCAAAGGTATAAGAATGATACAATGGACTTTGGGGACTCTGGGTAGTGGGAGAAGGGTGGGAAGGAGGTGAGGGATAAAAGACTACAAATTAGGTTCAGTGTTTACTGCTCGGGTGGTGGGTGTGCCAAAATCTCACAAATCACTACTAAAGAACTTATTCATGTAACCAAATACCACCTGTTCCCCAAAAACATATGAAAATAATTTTTTTCTTTCCACAGTGGGGAGCAACCCCACCCTGCTCGTTAGGGAAGGACAGAATTCTCCCCCGGGAGAAAAGTCTGTATGAGACAAGCAGATGCCCATTGTCTGTTCACATGGAAATCCTTCTCCATCCAGGCATTTCCTCTGGCTCAAAACTGTTCTGGAACTTCGTGGACATTGTGCAATCACATTGCCAGGTGTGCTCCTGAAAACTCATCTGTGCTATAAGTAGTCAGGCCTATTTTCATCTTCCCAAACAAAAGAGTTTAGGGTGGTGTGTCGGTCATCTTTCAAAAATAGTTGTGGGCTGGGCACCGTGGCTCATGCCTATAATCCCAGCACTTTGGGAGGCCGAGGTGGGAGGATTGCTTGAGCCCAGGAGTTTGAGATCCCACCTCTACAAAAAATAAAAATAAAAGTAGCCGGGTGTGGTGGCACACACCTGTAGTCCTCACTCCTTGGGAGGCTGAGGTGGGAGGACTGCTCGAGGTAGAAGTTCAAGGCTGCAGTGAGCCAAGATTGCACCGCTGCACTCCAGCCCAGGCAACAAAGCAAGACACTGTCTCTTAAAAAATTATTAAATAATTATGATTACAGTTTTCCGCTCTGAAGCTTGGATTTCTTGAACTTCCATTTAGAATTCAAGCTTACCAACACAAATTTTTGAGAACATCTTCAAATGGATTAACAAGGCTTAAACGCCATCTATGTCAAGAGTTTTATCTTTGTCAACTTGATTTATTTTTCGAGTCAGGAGACTTGGAGTTTAAATTCCAGCTGCCTCTCTGTGCCACCTGACACCTCTGGGCCTCTGTAACATAGCAGTTTTAGAGGGTTGGTTGGTTTACTTTTTTTTTTTTTTGAGACTGGGTCTCACTCTGTCTCCCAGGCTGGAGTGCAATAGCATAATCTTGGCTCACTGCAACCTCCGCCTCCCGGGTTCAAGTGATTCTCCTGCCTCAGTCTCTCAAGTAACTAGGACTACAGGTATGCACCACCACGCCTGGCTAATTTTTTTTTTTTTTTTTAGTAGAAACAGGGTACCATGTTGGCCAGGCTGGTCTAGAGCTCCTTGCCTCAGGTGATCCACCTGCCTTGGCCTCCCAAAGTGCTAGGATTACAGGTGTGAGCCACTGCACCCGGCCTGGTTGGTTTGCTTTTAAAGCAACAGAGACTTTCCACTGCATGAAATCTTACCTTTGAGCTCCAAGACAAAACCGGTGCTAAGGCTGGAAAGGGCCTTGTTTAGTCTCCTGGGTTCACTCAGGTCTGTAAGAGGCTGCAAGGGAAGCCAGAGAGTGGCTAGAAGCCCAGGTTTCAGAGATGAGGAAATAACGCTCCAAACACGGTCACCCAGAGAGGGTGGCACCTCCTGCACGGCCCATCGGCTGCGACAGTTCATTTCACAGAAAGGATGAGTTTGCCACTTTGCCTCATTGGAAATGCGTCCGATGAAAAAGCCACCTGATATTAATGAAGAAAAGGCACCGAAACAAAACAGCTAACATGTTAATTAAAGTTTTAACATTTGCAACAAGTTGACAAAAACAAGCAGTTTTTTTCTTTCTTTCTTTTCTACAGCAGTTACTCCTACAAACAGTGATCAGAAACCAGGGAAAGCGCTTTGGCTTTTGAGCACGTTTCTCTTGCTGTTTGCAAATAGTTTCTCCGCCAAGGAATCGTCAGCATAGAAACCTTTCACCTTAATTTTCTTGAGTGCCACGTTCAGGCGGCTTGAGGAAGCGTCAATATAGAATGTGGCGAGCAAGATCGCCCCCTGCCTGCAGAAATGATCATCGCACGGAAGCACCAGTGTGGCATTTGGTTGACGTGGCTGCTTGGGGGAGGACGGAAATATTTAACTTTTCTTGGGCAATGCATGGGTGACAACGTTTATGTGGTCACCACAGGAAACTAATGAGAGCTTCACATTCACCCAGTTGAGAAAAAAAATGTTCCATGTCTGCTGCAACTGTCCTGGAATTCTCTATACCTCTGGAGTGAGGTGTGTTGTTCAATGAATGATACTTTAAATAATAATATTTTTATTATAATAAAATTTAAAATATTAAATTAAATATCAATGTTTAATAAGATAAATATTCTATCATATTATTACAAATAATATTTTAAATAATATATAAAACGTTTTAAATAATATATTTTTAAGCTTATCATCTTGTGAAATAGAAGCTCTAAAAAGACATTTTATTGGAGATCGAGAGCATCCTGGCTAACACGGTGAAACCCCGTCTCTACTAAAAATACAAAAAAATTAGCCCGGCGTGGTGGTGGGCGTCTGTAGTCCCAGCTACTTGGGAGACTGAAGTAGGAGAATGGCGTGAACCTGGGAGAAGGAGCTTGCGGTGAGCCAAGATAGCACCACTGCACTCCAGCCTGGGCAACAGAGTAAGACTCCGTCTCAGAAAAAAAAAAAAAAAAAAAGACATTTTATTGATTTATGGTTTATTAAATTCTTTTTTTTTTTTTTTTGCGAGATGGAGGGTCACTCTGTCACCCAGGCTGCAGTGCAGTGGTGCAATGTCGGCTCACTGCAACCTCCCCTCCCGGATTCAGGCGATTCGCTGACTTAGCCTCCTGAGTAGCTGGGACTACAGGCGCACGCCACCACGCCAGGCTAATTTTCGTATTTTTAGTACAGATGGAGTTTCGCCATGTTGGCAAGGCTGGTCTCCAACTCCTGACCTCAAGTGATCTGCCTGCCTCCGCCTCCCAGAGTGCTGGGATTACAGGCGTGAGCCAACGCACCTGGTCTACGGCTTAATCAATTTTAAAGAGCAATCCAACACATAACTTCTTTTACAAAACATGTTGCTTTGAGGGCCACTGGAGTAGTTAGCCCCCTCATATGGGAATAAGATGTCGACAGAGGCCAGTTTTTACCCAGCACTGCTTCTACCCAGGGCCAGACTAGGTGTTGTGAACACAAGTATGTTCACTGCGTCCCTCACCTCGGAGACTGCCAACCTAGTAGTTAGCTTACAGCATGTTCTTTCTATTTTTAAAACATTCTCAGTGACTATCTCTTACATCCTTACCATTCTGAGCGATTGCAGCATTTATGCAGATAGGTAGGTCATTATTTTCCAAGAGATGTTTTTTCTTTTTCTTTTGTTTTTGTTTTTGAGACAGGGTCTTGTTCTGTTGCCCAAGCTGGAGTGCAGTGGTGCTATCTCAGTTCACTGCAACCGCCGCCTCCCAGGTTCAAGCGATTCTCTGACTTAGCATCCCAAGTAGCTGGGACTTCAGGTGCGCACCACCATGCTGGGCTAATTTTCGTATTTTTAGTAGAGATGGGGTCTTGCCATGTTGGCCAGGCTGGTCTCAAACACCTAACCTCAAGTGATCTGCCTGCCTCAGCTTCCCAAAGGCCAACAGATGTTTTTTCAAGATATTCGTAATTGAGAACGCACACTTTGAAGTCAGACATATCTGGATTTGCATCCCAGCTCCCCTGCTTACCAGCTGTGTGGCCTTGGGCACGTCATTTAACCTCTCTAGGCCTCAGCTGCCTCATCTTTAACATTCTACCCACATGGTTGTTGTGAGAATTAAATGGGTGAATATGTGTTAACACATTCAGTTCCAAGTTTGGCCCATAGGAGAAATAAATATTGGTATAAGTATTTCAATATTTAGATTAAGTGTATTTTTTTTTTTTTTTTTTTTTTTTTTGAGACATGGTCTTGCTCTGTGATCCAGGCTGGAGTGCAGTGGTGCAGTCTCAGCTCACTGCAGCCTCGAACTCCTGGACTCAAGTGATCTTCCCACCCCAGTCTCCTGAGTAACTGGGACCACAGGCACACACCATCACGCCTGGCCTTTCTTTCTTTCTTTTTTTTTTTTTTTAAGATGGAGTCTCTGTCACCCAGGCTGGAGTGCAGTGGCGCGATCTTAGTGCACCGCAACCTTTGGCTCACTGCAACCTCTGCCTCCCAGGTTCAAGTGATTCTCCTGCCTCGACCTCCCGAGTAGTTGGGACTACAGGCATGCACCATCGCACCTGGCTAATTTTTTGTATTTTTAGTGGAAATGGGGTTTCACTATGTTGGCCAGGCTGGTCTCGAACTCCTGGCCTCAAGTGATCTGTCTGCCTCAGCCTCCAAAGTGCTGGGATTACAGGCGTGAGCCACCATGCCTGGCCTACGCCTGGCTATTTTAAAAATTTCTTTTGTAGAGATGGGGTTCTCACTATTTTGCCCAGGCTGGTCTTGAACTCCTGAGCTCATGTGATCCTTCTGCCTTGGCCTCCCAAAGTGCTGGGACTGCAGACATGAGCCACCATGCCTGCCCGGATTAAATATATTAAACTGGCTTTGTTCCCTGACTTGTAGAATGGGACTTGGTTGTCACAAGAGTATTTCCAGAAGTTTTGCCTTTTATTGTGCAAGCTTTTTATAGCCACTTTGACCTTTCCTACTCAGGCAAACAAGTCTGCTTCGTCCCGGTTTTCTAGTTCTCAAGTAAGGGAAGTGGCTACCTCACTCCTGGAGAGGTCACACCAGGTAAGTTTGTACATTCGTAGAGGCCCCTTGATGTCCTTGAATTTGACACTGGTGCCAGAGTCTATACCATTTTGGTTTATCTAAATAACCAGTGCTCTGTGGGCTCTAATTTTTCTGAGGCTGAGAAGGGCTATTTGAAAATTGTTGGCATAGTTCTGTTTCTGGAGGTTAAGGGATCACTTTTTTTTTTTTTTTTTTTTTTTTTTTTTGGTGAGATGGAGTCTTTTCTGTGTCACCCAGGCTGGAGTGCAGCGGCATGATCTCGGCTCACTGCAACCTCCGCCTCCCAGGTTCAAGCAATTCTCCTTCCTCGGCCTCCTGGGTGGCATGTGCCATAACGCCTGGCTAATTTTTGTATTTTTAGTAGAGACAGGGTTTTGTCATGTTGGCCAGGCTGGTCTCAAACTCCTGACCTCAGTGATCTGCCCACCTTGGCCTCCCAAAGTGTTGGGGTTACAGGCGTGAGCCACCATGCCCAGCCAAGGGATCACTTTCGAAGCAGCTTCTTTTGCTTGGGGAAAATCTACAGGATAGGCCCGTTAGTCACACAAATATAAAAGGTTCTTGGTGACAACTGTGTGGTGGCTCATAACCAGAATACCAATACTTTAGACCAAGATATCCTGTTGAGCCACAAGAATGGTGGAGGCATCTTTAGCCCGACTGTGTCCTTACAGGGTTAGAGGGCGCTGGGCCTTAAAGATCCATTCAGGCTGCCCTGTCTCTAAACAGGGTGATTTGTCCTTGGGGGATTTGGGTGTCCAAGTCTGGCCCACAGATCAGGAGCAGAGGCTGACCCAAGCAGGAAGAATGGGGGAGTGGAACCAGGCAGGGGGTCCAGGGGCCCTGAGCTGGGAGTGAGGGACCTCTCTCTGGAGGGAAAGGGGGCTATTCTTGGCCTTCACAAAGGGGACATTGACCAAGGCACTCCTATGGCTGATAGGCTGACCTGTCAATCAGGGAAGAGAGAGATTCAAGGAGAGAGAGACCTCTGAGTCCACTAAATCAGACTCTCCAGAGCCATGACCTGGAACCTAATTTCTCAAACCAGAGCCACAGGGTGGGGACATTGCTTGGACTGAGTGCTTCACAGCCTTGGCTGCATTTTAGAATCATTAGGGGAGGTTTAAAAAACACAGATGCAGCCAGGTGCCGTGGTTCACACCTGTAATCCCAGCACTTTGGGAGGCCGAGGCAGGCAGATCACTTGAGGTCAGGAGTTCTAGACCAGTCTGCACAACATGGCGAGATACCTGTCTCTACAAAAACTACAAAAATTAGCCGGGCATGGTGGTGTGTGCCTGCAGCCTCAGCTACTCAGGAGGCTAAGGCAGGAGAATCGCTGGCACCAGGGAGGTGGAGGTTGCAATGAGTAGAGATCGCACCACTGCACTCCAGCCTGGGTAACAGAGCGAGACTCTGTCTCAAAAAACAAACAAATAAAACCAAGAAAACTACAGATGCCCAGTATATACCTCAAATGATAATGGAAAACAGATACCAAACAAACATGTGTACACTCGCGTTCATAGTAGCACTACTCACAATAGCCACAAAAGGCGGAAATAACCCCAATGTCTATCAACGAATGAATGAATAAAAAATTGTGGTGCACCCAATACTATTCAGCCGTAAAAAGGAACGAAGGCTGACTCATGCCGCAACATGGTGGAACCGTGGAGCATTAAGCCAAGGGAAAGAAGTGATGGAAAAGGTCAGTTTGTGTGATTCCTTTTCTATGAAATATCCAGAATAGTTAAATCCATAAAGAGAGGACCGGGAGCGGTGGCTCACGCCTGTAATCCTAGCACTTTGGGAGGCCAAGGTGGGTGCATCATGAGGTCAGGAGATCAAGACCATCCTGGCTAACATGGTGAAACCCCATCTCTACTAAAAATACAAAAAATTAGCCAGGCATGGTGTTGGATGCCTGTAGTCCCAGATACTCCGAAGCCTGAGGCAGGAGAATGGCGTGAACCCAGGAGGCGGAGCCTGCAGTGAGCCGAGATTGTGCCACTGCACTCCAGCCTGGGAGACAGAGCGAGACTCTGTCTCAAAAATAAATAAATAAATAAATTAAATAAATCCATAACGAGAGAAAACAGATTTGTGGTCACCAGGGATTGGGGGAAGGAGGAATGGGCAGTGGCTGTTTAATGGGTACACAGGGTCTTATTTTGGGCGTGATAAAAATGTTCTGAAAGCAAGTAGAGGGGGTGGTTGGACGACAATGTGAATGTGCTAAATGCCACTGCATTGTTCACTTTAAAATGGTTAATTTTATGCTATGTGAATTTCACTTCAATTTTAAAATTTTATGCTATGTGAATTTCACTTCAATTTTAAAAAATCATGATATTTTAAAAGCATATGAATGCCCAAGCCCCACTGTAGCCCCATGAAACCTGAGTCTCTGGGGATGGAGCTAGACACGAAGGAATCTCCCAGGTGCAGCCAGGCTGAGAGCCGCACTCACAGGGGATTTGTTGCAGATGGGCTCACACCTGCTCCTTTTTCAGGTCTTATTCAGGTGTCCTCTCTCTAGAAAGTTGTTTTCAAGGGAGCCCCCTGCTCCACCGCCTCCCCACTCAGTGGGGTGACACACCCCTTCCCCCCACACTTCATCACACCCAGAACAGGCTTCTTCCTGAGCACCCTGAACTCAATTGCCACCATCTGTTACCCCTCACCCTCATCCCTGATCACAAGCTTTCTTAGGGCAGGTACCATCCTTCCTTCTATTTCAGTTTCTCCATGACTTGGCACAGAGGGGAGCCTATGAAATGTTGCGTGAATGACTGACTGAGTGAAGGAATAAATAACAGTGATAAATGACTTTGCGAGTGAATTGGTGAATGAATAAGTGAATGAATGAATGAGTGATTGAATGGAAGCGAGGTTCACAAGTCCCTTGTAGCATTTCTTTCATCCATGTAGCTTGCCCAGAGCTTTCAAAACAACTTCTGAAAGGTTCTTTTGGGAGCAGGACTTTGATTTCTCTTACATGTTTATTTCTGCAAAATTGAGTAGTTTTACCGCTGGCAGATGGAAGTGTTCCCAATTTCTTTTCTTTCTTTCTTTTTTTTTTTTTTGAAATGGAGTTTCACTCTTGTTGCCCAGGCTGGAGTTCAATGGCACGATCTCAGCTCACCACAACCTCCATGTCCCAGGTTCAAGCGATTCTCCTGCCTCAGCCTCCCGAGTAGCTGGGATTACAGGCATGTGCCACGACACCCGGCTAATTTTGTATTTTTAGTAGAGATGGGGTTTCTCCATGTTGGTCAGGCTGGTCTTGAACTCCCGACCTCAGGTGATCTGCCTGCCTCAGCCTCCCAAAGTGCTGGGATTACAGGCATGAGCCACCGCCTCTGGCCAGGTGTTCCCAATTTCTTAATTGTCAAGCATCTCTTGCCATGACATCCAGCCTCTGCACACCGGACTCACCTGGGGGGCTTTAAAGCCATACTGATGCCTGGGTCTCACACCCAATGTCTGAGTCAATTGGTCTGGGGTAGTCAGAATGGCAATTATTAAAAAGTCAAGAAACAACAGATGCTGGCAAAGCTGCAGAGAAATAGGAACGCTTTTACACTGTTGGTGGGAATGTAAATTAATTCAACCACTGTGGACGGCAGTGTGGCTATTCCTCAAGGATCTAGAACCAGAAACATTTGACCCAGCAATCCCATTACTGAGTATATACCCAAAGGAATATAAATCATTATATTATAAAGATACATGCACATGTATGTTTATTGCAGCCCTATTCACAATAGCAAAGACTTGGAACCAACCCAAATGCCCATCAATGATAGACTGGATAAAGAAAATGTGGTACATATACACCATGGAATACTATGTAGCCATAAAAAGCAATGAGATCATGTTCTTTGCAGGGACATAGATAAAGCTGGAAGCCATCATCCTCAGCAAACTAACACAGGAACAGAAAACCAAACACCTCTATGTTCTCACTCATAAGTGGGAGATGAACAATGAAAATACATGGACACAGGGAGGGGAACAACACACACTGGGGCCTGTCGATGGGGCAGGGGGAGGGAGAGCATCAGGACTAATAGCTAATGCATGCTGGACTTTATACCTACATAATGGGCTGATAGGTGCAGCAAACCACCGTGGCACATGTTTACGTATGTAGCAAACCTGCATGTTCTGCACATGTATCCCGGAACCTAAAATAAAATAAAATTTTTTAAAAAAAATTGATCTTGGGTGTGACCAGGGCATGGAAGATTCTAAAAGCCCTTAGATGATTCTAATGTGCCTCCAAGATCACAAACCACTGCATTAATGCTTGGTTGCAGTTTTCTTAAACAGTTTTTTTAAAAAAATAGAGACTGGGTCTTGCTGTGTCACTCAGGCTAGAGTGCAGTGGCACAATCATGTTCACTGCAGCCTTGATCTCTTGGGCTCAAGCAATCCTCCCACCTCAGCCTCCAGAGTAGCTGAGACTACAGGTGTGTGCCACTACGCCTGGCTACTTTTATTTTTAAAGTTGCAAGCCATTCAGAAGCTGACTCTAATGTTCCCTTATGTGGAAACAGAAGGATATTCAGCACAACCATGGTAGATGCTTGATTTTGCTCTAGAATTCGATGCCATTTCTTTGAGTCTTTTATATTTGGGACCTGAAAGCTGGTAGCTTGTTGGGATTATAGGCACGAGTCACACAGCCTGACCCCACTTGCTCTTGCACAATAGTTTAAGGCTGCCAAAGCGAGAAATTTTTAGGAGCTTGATAAAGCTGGAGGCTTATCTTTCTTTCCTAGTCTGTAAATAAACAGAGCAAGGTGAAGCTAGCATCATAATGTGACATGCCAAGCTTTTTTTTTTTTTTTGAGATGGAGTCTCGCTCTGTCGCCCAGGCTGGAGCGCATTGGCGCAATCTTGGCTCACTGCAAGCTCCGCCTCCCGGGTTCACGCCATTCTCCTGCCTCAGCCTCTCCGAGTAGCTGGGACTACAGGCGCCCGCCACCACGCCCGGCTAATTTTTTGTATTTTTAGTAGAGACGGGGTTTCACCGTGGTCTCGATCTCCTGACCTGGTGATCCGCCCGCCTCGGCCTCCCAAAGTGCTAGGATTACAAGCGTAAGCCACCGCGCCCGGCCCATACCAAGCTTTTCATAGTCACTTAAATAACAATCTATTAAAATTTTATATTTATAGCTAAAACATCTTTTTTAGCTCCATGCGTTTGATTTGTTAAAATTATTATACCTTGCTTTTTTTTTTTTTTTTTTTTTTTGAGACGGAGTCTCTGGCTCTGTCGCCCAGGCTGGAGTGCAGTGGCGCAATCTCGGCTCACTGCAAGCTCCGCCTCCCGGGTTCACGCCATTCTCCTGCCTCAGCCTCTCCGAGTAGCTGGGACTACAGGCGCCCACCACCACGCCCGGCTAATTTTTTGTATTTTTAGTAGAGACGGGGTTTCACCGTGGTCTCGATCTCCTGACCTCGTGATCCGCCCGCCTCGGCCTCCCAAAGTGCTGGGATTACAAGCGTGAGCCACCACGCCCGGCCTATACCTTGCTTTTAAAGAAACAAAATGCCTATCCTCCATGTTTTGGTTAAATAAGCTTAAATAGTTGTTGTTATGGGTGATATTTTGTTGGCAATGTTTGTCGTTTCTCTTAGTAGAATGTGATGAAAAGTAATCCATTTCAATATTCATGACTAATTCTTAAATTAGATATGGTTCTGTCTAATGACTTCACAAATACTAGCTTTCCTTAGTTTGGATTTTAAAAATTATTATGGTAAAAAAACACATTACATAAAATCGACCATAATATAAAATCGACCACTTTATTATAGATTTTTTTGTTTATTAAAAAAATTCTTTTTTGAGACAGAGTCTCACTCAGCCTGGAGTGCAGTGGAGCGGTCTCGGTTCACTGCAGCTTCAACCTCCTGGACTCAAGCAATCCTCTCACCTCAGCCTCCCAAGTAGCTGGGACCACCATGCCTGGCTATTTATTTATTTATTTATTTATTTATTTATTTATATTTTTTGTAGAGACAGGGTTTCACCATGTTGCCCAGACTGGTTAACCATTTTAAAGTGTATGACTTAGACATGTTAAATACATTCTAAATGTTTTGCAACCATCACCACTATCTAGCTCAGAACTTTTTCATCATTCCTGTACCCCATTAAGCAGTCATTCTCCATTCTCTCTCCACAGGATTCCATTTATATAAAATTTCCAGAATAGGCAAATCCACAGATGCAGAAAGCAGATTAGTGGTTGCCGGCGGGGTAGGGATGGGGAGAAATGGGGAGAAATAGGGAATGGCTGTTAATGGGGATGGGATCTTATCTTTTCTTTTCTTTTTTTCTTTCTTTTTTGAGACAGAGTCTCGTGCTGTCACCCAGGCTAGAGTGCAGTGGCGCCATCTCGGCTGACTGCAACCTCCACCTCCTGGGCTCAAGCAATCCTCCCACCTCAGCCTCCCAAGTAGCCAGGACTACAGGTGTGCATCAGCATGTCCAGCTAATTTTTGTATTTTTTAGTAGAGACGGGATTTCATCATATCGGCCAGGCTGGTCTCAAACTCCTTGCCTCCGGTGATCCTCCCATTTCAGCCTCCCAAAGTGCTGGGATTAAAGGCATGCACCACCACCTGGCCAAGGGATGGAGTTTTTTCAGTGATAATAAAAATGTTCTGGCCAGGCACGGTGGCTCACGCCTGTAATCCCAGCACTTTGGGAAGCCGAGGTGGGAGGATCACCTGAGGTCAGGAGTTCGAGACCAGCCTGACCAATATCGAGAAACCCTGTCTCTACCAAAAATACAAAATTAGCCAGGCATGGTGGTGCATGCCTGTAATCCCAGCTACTTGGGAGGCTGAGGCAGGAGAATCACTTGAACCCGGGAGGTGGAGGTTGTGGTGGGCTGAGATCGCGCCACTGCACTCCAGCCCGAGCAACAAGAGTGAAACTCCATCTCAAAAAAATAAAAATAAAAATAAAACAAAAATGTTCTATAACTGGTTGTAGTGATGGATGCACCAACCTGTGAATATGGTAAAAAAAAAACACTCATTTTTGCACCTTAAGGGGTAAATTGTATGGTGGGATGTGAATTATATCTCAGTATATCTGCTTTTTAACAAAACCAACAAAACACCTTATGTCTAACTTGTTGAGCTCCAAATAAGCCTTGGAGTTGTCATATTTATTGTTTTGCTAAAGTGTTTGACTCTGGGGAGTTTAACAAAATGGGTACCTCACCTCAGGCAGCTCTCGAAGGGAAAACAAAGTTCCTCATCTCTACTTCTTGGGCAGACTTAATTGACTGCTATATTTTATTTTTCTTACTCCCAGAGTAGAAAAGAGTAGGCATTTTCCTCTGAGTATAGCTCTAGTGTTATCCATGAGTTTTTATATGGAATGTTTTTATTAGCATTATTTCCCAAATACCTTATAAATGTATTTTTGTTCTAGAGTAGTTCGATAGAAAGGCTTGACATTCTCAAATGTCTTTCTGCATCTACTTTTTATTTTATTTCGTTTGTTGCCAACTACAAAAGACATCCAATGCATCTACTTTTAACTTATTTCTTGCGTTCTTGCATTATGATCAGGAATATGACTGTACAATTTCCAATTTATTATATACAATGGGCTTTCCTTTTTATTTTATCTCATTGTGTCAAGAACACTTAATATGAGAGCTACCCTCTTAATAGATTTTAAAGTGTACAATACAATACTGTTATTTATAGCTACATTGTTATAGAGCAGATCTCTAGAACTTTTTCCTCTTGAATAACTGAAATTTTATATCCACTGACTAGCAACTCCCCATTCCCTCCTCCCTCCAGCCTCTGGCAACCACATTTTATTCTTTCTTTCTGTGAGTTTGACATCATATAAGTAGAATCATGTATTTGTCCTTCTGTGATTCGCTTATTTCTCTTGGCATCCTGTTCTCCAGGTTCATCCATGTTGTCACATGACAGGATTTCTTTATTTTAAAGGCAGAATAATATTCCATTGTGTGTCTTATTTATTTAGAGACAGGATCTTGCTCTGTCACCCAGGCTGGAGTGCAGTGGCATGATCTTGGCACACTGCAACCTCTGCCTCCCAGGCTCAGGTGATCCTCCTGCCTCAGCCTCCCAAGTAGCTGGGACTACAGGTGCTCACCACCACACCTGGCTAACTTTTTGTATTTTTAGTAGAGACGGGGTTTCACCACGTTGGCCAGGCTGGTCTTGAACTCCTGGCCTCGAGTGATCCGCCCGACTCGGCCTCCCAAAGTGCTGGGATTACAGGCGTGAACCACCACTCTGGCCTCCATTGTATGTATATACCACATTTGTTTACCCATTCATCAGTGGACACCGTTATACCTTTTTCCATTTAATTGAAAAGAAGTCTACTCTTTTCAAAGGATACAGTCCAGAACATTTAGTCATTATATTCTCCTCCTCTGTAATATCCTTACTTTCTTTTCTCTATTTAGTCCAACAAAGACTGAAACAAGTGGGTGAAAGTCTACCACCACTGTTGTATTTTTATTAATTTGTCTTAGTTATTCCCTCCAATTTTACATATGGAACAGGATGCTAAAATGGGACTCTCGTTTTGGCTTCAGCTGAGACTCCGAAGTGGAGTGAGATCAGTGCAACAGATGCCAAGAACTCTACCTCCTAAATTGGGGAGCTAGATTGACTATGCAGGACATGCTGACGGGCTGTAAAAATGACTAATCCCAAAATGCGGAGTAAATGAGATAAAGCACAAGGATAATTTATAGGAGGTATATATGGTAAAATTTTCTGCCATTGTTAAAAGCTGTACTTTTGAAGAATAATGATATGGAAAAAAGATCGTAACATACTATCAATGGGAAAAAAGCACAGGACACAAAACTATATGCTTAATCCTAATTGTTTGAAATACACGTACAGAAAAAAGACAGGAAACAAATAACCTAATTGGGACTTCAGGTACTTTTTCTTTTCTTCTTGACATTTGTCTGAATTTTAGAAATTTTCTACAATAAATATGTGTTGGTTTCTTTTAAAAAAAATTTTTTTTTTTTTTTGAGATGGAGTCTCACTCTGTCACCCAGGCCGGAGTGCAGTGGTGTGATCTCAGCTCACTGCAACATCCGCATCCGGGTTCAAGTGATTCTCCTGCCTCAGCCTCCCAAGTAGCTTCTGTTGCTTGTTTTCCCAGTAAATGGCCAGAATATTCCAAAAGGATGCGTCAAGTTTGCCTACTTTGTTCTCGTATATTTATTTGCAGCTGATGCTGGGACCAATGCAGTAGTTGTAGCTTTATGTTTAATTACAGCTGAGAAATTCAGTTGCCATAGATACGGAGGGCTAGGATGATGTTACTGTTGCCATTTGCCTCACGAGCTGGTTAAAATTGACCTTTAAAAATCTAAGCTTAACTATCTTTACTGCCAAAGTAGGTCCCCTGGGGCTGTACCTTATGAAGTCATATTTTGACAATTATTTCCTTCTTTTCTTATCATTAAACCTTATTTTCTGGATCTGCCATGAAATGCATACGGGGCCTCTATAAATTGCACATTTTCCAAATTCACACAAGATCGAAAACTATTTGCATCCTGCTTTTTCCCTGGAGAAGACAGAGCTGAAGGAGTTCCCAGGAAGACTTACTGGCTTATTTCCAATGGGCTCATCTGTCAGGGCAAAAAAGTTGGGGTAGGAGGTTGGGGGTGGAGTGAAGATTTTGATGATCCTAGGTGGCCCCCATTTCTTCCTCAACACAGCACTATCTTGTTATATACATGCTCTGGAAAATAGGTTCTATAAAGAAGTTTGCTGTGGTTTGAAACATTAAGCATTCTCAGAAGTCAGGCGATGCACCAGCCGTGCTCCCACACTGCATGCCTGTGTGCACAGCTGCAGAGCCCCTGACTCCACCAGTAGCTTCTGCTGGTCCACAGCAGTTGAATGCACGTCTTCATTCATTCATTCTTTGAACAAATGTCCTAGAAACTGAGGCTATAGCAATGAACAAGAGAGACAAGGACACTAGCTTTATAGATCTACTTTGAATGGCGGAGGCTGAACTAATACTCTCAGAAGCAACTCTACAATCCCCCTGGTAGGTGCTATGAGGGAAGAACACAGGGTGCCATAAGAACCTCTTTCTTTCTTTCTTTCTTTTCTCTTTCTTTCTTCTTTCTTTCGTCCTTCCTTCCTTCCTTCCTTCCTGTCGCTCTCTCTTTCTTTCTTTTTATTTGAGATGGACTCTTGCTCTGTCACCCAGGCTGGAGTGCAGTGGTGCAATCTTGGCTCACTGCAACCTCTGCCTCCCAGGTTCAAGCAATTCTCCTGCCTCAGCCTTCCAAGTAACTGGGATTACAGGCACCTGCCATCATGCCTGGTTAATTTTTGTATTTTTAGTAAAGATGGGGTTTCACCATGTTAGCCATGCTAGTCGTGAATTCCTGACCTCAGGTAATCTGCCCAACTGAGCCTCCCAAGGTGCTGGGATTATAGGTTTGAGCCACCGCACCTGGCCAAGAACTTATTTCTGATCTATGGCATGGGTTATGGGTTTTAGGCGGCCTCTCCCAGGAAGTGACATTTCAATTAAGACCTGAACGATGGCACTCCAGATTTTCTGTATAGGAGATGATTCAGGACAGTATTCAGAGTAGATGAAAGGAGTTGAAGCTGTATGTCTTTGAGAAAACAACAATTACTGTCAGGAAAGGAAGGTGATGGATAAGGCCCTTTCAGACACACCTTTATCGCAGCAATACAGGGCATGACAAGTAAGGTACTCAAAGAGCGAGTGCAAATGTAATGAGGTCAGTCTCCTAGTGGGACATTTGGATAAAAGATCTAAACACAAATTATCATCACTGTAAACCAGTGATTCTTCTTGGTCTCAGGAACCCTTTACTCTATACAAATTATTGAGAACTCCAAAGAGCTTTTATTTATACAGATTATATCTACCAAAAATAAAATACCTATTAGAAATTAAAACTGAGGCCAGGTGTGGAGGCTCACAACTGTAGTCCCAACACGTTGGGAGGAGGAGGCGTAGGCAGGAGGATTGCTTGAGCCCAGTGGTGGAGGCTGCAATGACCTCTGATTGTACCACTGTGCTGGAGCTTGGTGGGGACAGTGAAACCCTATGTCTTAAAAAAAATAAAAAAAAAAAGGCTGGGCACAGTGGCTCATACTTGTAATCCCAGACAGATCACTGGAGTTCGAGGCTAGACTGGGCAACATAGTGAGACCCTGTCTCTCCAAAATATACAAAAAAAAAAAAAAAAAAAAAAGCTGAGTGTGGAGTAGTGGAGCTGTAGCCCCAGTTACTTGGGAAGCTGAGGTGAAAAGATGGCTTGAGCCCGGGAGGCGGAGCCTGCTGTGAGCCACTGCACTCCAGCCTGGGCTACAGCACAAGACTATCTCAAGGAAAAAATAAACTAAGAAAGTTTAAAAACCACTATTTATTAATTCTTCTAAAAATAATTAACCAACTACATATTAACACAACATATTATTTTGTGGAAAATATATTTTCCACAAAATATATTTTGGGCAAATAAATTTTTGGTAAAGTGTAGCATTCTTTTACATTTTTATCAATATTCTAAATATCTGGCTTAATAGAAGACAACTGAATTCTTATATCGGCCTCTACATTTAACCTCTTGTAATATGTTATTATTTAGTTGAAGTATATTGTTATGGTCTGAATTATGTCCCCACTACCTCAGAATGTGACTGTATTTGGACATTGGGTCTTTACAGGTATAATTAAGTTGAAAATGAAAATATTAGGGTGGACCCTAATCCACTATGACTGGTGTCCTTATGAGAGGAGGCTGTTTGGACCCCGGCACAGAGCGAAGACCACATAGAGACACCAGAAGCGTGCAGACATCAGAAGCCAACGAGGGAGGTCTCAGGAGAAACCAGCCCTTGGGATACCCCGATCTTGGACTTTCAGCCTCTAGAATTGTGAGAAAATAAATTTCTGTTCTTTAAGCTACCCGGTCTGTGGTACTTTGTTAGGGCAGCCCTATCAGGCTGATGTATATATGAAGAAAGTTTGGCCTCATACAGATAGGTGTAGTTGGAAAAGTTCAGATATTTTAATGGCCTTTTTAGATCATTGTAGATAGCCTTAAGTATAGCTAAACTTTTTTTTTTTTTTTTTTTTTTGAGACGTAGTCTTGCTCTATCTCCCAGGCTGGAGTGCAGCGGAGCGATCTCAGCTCACCGCAACCTATGCCTCCCAGGTTCAACCAATTCTCCTGCCTCAGCCTCCTGAGTAGCTGGGATTACAGATGCATACCACCATGACCGGCTAATTTTTGTATTTTTAGCAGAGGCGGGGTTTCACCATGTTGGCCAGGCTGGTCTTGAACTCCTGACCTCAGGTGATCTGCCCCATCTCAGCCTCCCAAAGTGCTGGGATTATAGGTATGAGCCACCGTGCCCTGCCCGACCATACTGAAACTTGACAATTGATGCTTTATCTTATAGGTTAGCTGCATGTGGACTCTGAAGCCACATCAATGACTTTTTCATATTCTCTTATATTAAAATCCATTATTTTGCTTTGCTTTCTTTTTTTGTCTTTTGAGACAGAGTCTTGCTGTGTTGCCCAGGCTGGAGTGCAGTAGCACAATCTCAGCTCACTGCAACCTCTGCCTCCTGGGCTCAAGCTACTCTCCTGCCTCAGCCTCCTATGTAGCTGGGATTACAGGCCTGCACCACCATGCCTGGCTAATTTTTGTATTTTTAGTAGAGATGGGATTTTGCCATGTTGGCCAGGTTAGTCTCGAACTCCTGGCCTCAGGTTATCCACCCGCCTCTACCTCCCAACATGCTGGGATTGCAGGCGTGAGCCGCTGCACCCAGCCTGCACTTGCTCTTTCGAAGGATCTTTACTCATGCATGGTTTCGTCACATTGTGTTTTGGTCATTTGGGAAATAACAGTTCATGGAGTGATGCAGATTTTCCAAATGTTATACAAAATTTAAAACTCATGTTTGGTAATGTCACCACCAATCTCATCAGAAAAGAATGTAAAGTATTGGAAAGTGCCCGTGCTTACAGTGGCGGATACAAGTTTCCCAAATGCTAATTTTCATTTGAAAGCTTAACTTTTATCATTGCCAACAAATATTTCAGTTGTTCTCCTTGAAGTGACGGCTCATTCCTTTTATTTTCAAGAAAATGTTGACCAAATACCCAAGTCTGAGTAACCATGGTTTGTCTGTCAGTCATTCTTTTAAGTAAAAATGAAGTTCCATCACCAAGGGGGCTGGGAGGCTGGCAGCTCAGGCACAGACTATGCTGCCTGGAGGTAACTTTGTCCTCCGGTTTGCAGAAGGGCTTCCCGTTTCATCACACAGAATATTAAAAAATCGTGTACTCCAAAGTCAAGATGTCATAGAATTAATAATCTTAATGGTTTCATCACAGACATTTTTAAGTGGAACTGGCTTTTCCTCTCTCCATGAGGTGTACTCTGGTGAAAAAACAGGCCAACTTCAGCTTTGGATTCCTGGACTGTCTGTTTTACTTTCAAAATAGACCTTGAATCTGACCACTTCTCACTAAAACCCACTTTTACCACCCAGCTTGAGCCTCCACCATCTCCTCGGATTGCTGCAGAAGCTTTCAGACTGAAGTCCCCACTCCACCACTGTAGCCCATTCCAAGCTATTCTCCACCCAGCAACCTCCTCCCCTGAACACCCTCTCCAAAACAGCACACACACACCATCCCTAGTCTGGCTTTATTTTTCTTCCCAGCACTTTAGAAGGTGAGCTCCCTCAGGAAAGACTTTGTTTGGTGCATCTGTCTAGAGCCATGTCTGGCCCCCTAGTAGTTGCTCAATAAACATTGGGTGAATGAAAAAGAGAATGCCCAAGAGTGCCAGTTCCCAGTGACACCTCCCCTAACTCAATATGAAAAAGACTCCCCTCCTCTTGCTTTTCCTCTCTCCCTCCATCCTTGTGCTTTTGGGCCAGGTCTGGTGCTTGACCTTGGGAATATAAAGGCAAATAAAACACACAGCCCCTCCGTTCAGGAACCTCCTGTTCCAGTGCAGAGGATAGAACCAATTGTATCCACTGAACCACAAGCTATTCTGATGGGATTCAGTGGATAAAAACCCAGGACTTGGGGTGGCAGAGACCTGGCTTCAAAACCTGGGTCTTAATCTTTCTGAGCCTCAGTTTCCTCATCTGTAAAATGGCAATAATTGTTCATTGTGAAAATTAAATAATAATATAATTAGATGTTTTGCATATTGATTATTAGTGGTAGCTGTTTTTAAGTGGTGAAGATGGAATTTATGTCTTGAGGACTAGATTTTTTTTTTTTTTTGAGACAGGGTCTCGCTCTGTCACCCAGGCTGAAGTGCAGTGGTGCGATGTCAGCTCACTGCAACCTCCGCCTCCCGGGCTCAAGTGGTTTTCACGCCTCAGCCTCCTGAGTAGCTGGGACTTCAGACGTGCGCCACAATGTCCGGCTAATTTTTGTATTTTCAGTAGAGACAGGGTTCCACCATGTTGGCCAGGCTAGTCTCAAAATCCTGACCTCAAGTGATCTGCCTGCTTTGGCCTCCCAAAGTACTGGCATTACAAGCGTGAGCCACCGGGCCTGACTGAGGACTAGATTTTTTAAAAACACACCCAGAGAATTCACCAGAGAGGTGGGTACAGGTGTGGAGACAGGGTAGGAGAGCTTCCGGGAGCAAGGCACATGGGCCCATGTCTGGGGTCTTGCTGACATGGTGGAATGCAGTGTGGTGAGTGGCTGAGGTCTGGAGGGACTGGGATGGTGCTAGATGGGTTGGCAGGAGCTGGTGAGCAGGCCTAGGGGGCTTCTTGCCAGCAGGCACAGAGGGGAGACCTAGGCAAAGCTGCCTGGAGCCAGATGTCTGGCAGCAAGGTGGAGGGTGGATTGGAGGAGGCAGGGAGACCAGTGAGGGGCAGGACCTACAGGATGCCATGAGGGTCAGGACAGGGGCGGGGTGGCAGACAAGGAGGCTGGGGAAGAAAACTGCACTGGGAAGAAACTCAAGCAGGGTGCTGAGAACCGGGACACTCTTCCTGTCTTTCCCCCATCTCTTGCAACTGTCAGTTGAGGTACACAGGGGTAAGCTCCAAGCCCCCCAGTGGATGCCTGAAACCATGAATAGTACCAAACTCCATATAGACGATTTTTTTTTTTCTCTCTCTCTCTCTATATATATAGCTTTGGTAAAGTTAAATTTATAAATTAGACACAGTAAGAGATTAACAACAATAATAAAATAGAACAATTATCTGGGCACAGTAGCTCACGCCTGTAATCCCAGCACTTTGGGAAGCCACCGCGGGTGGATCACTTGAGGTCAGGAGTTCGAGACCAGCCTGGCCAACATGGTGAAACCCCATGTCTACTAAAAATACAAAAATTAACCAGGCATGTGGCGCATGCCTGTAATCCCAGCTACTCAGGAGGCTGAGGCAGGAGAATTGCTTGAACCCGGGAGGTGAAGGTTGCAGTGAGCTGAGATTGCGCCACTGCACTCCAGCCTGGGTGACAGAGTGAGATTCTGTCTTAGAAAAATAAATAAATAAAATAGAGAAATTATAACAATATACTGTAATAAAAGTTACGTGAATGTAGACTGTCTCTCTGTCAAAATATCTTATTGTCCTGGACTCACCCTTTTTCTTATGATGAAGAAGGGGTGGAGCAGGGTGGTGCGAGATTTCGTTACTACTCAGAAGGATGCACCATTTCAAACTTACAAATTGTTAATTTCTGGAATTTTTCACTTAATAGTTTTGGACCATTGTTGACTGTGGGTAACTGAAACTATGGACAAGTTGCGGTGCGGGGTGGCTACTGTATTTGTTGCCTGGAATTTCCTGTCCCTCCTGTCTATCTCAGTAAGACGATACGGGTAATCCAGGATGTCTATTTCTGCAATGAGGCAGAATATTTTAACAGCCAGTCTGACAGATGGGTCCCCGGTCTCTTAACGTTGCTTTATTTTACAGCGAGGGACACATGGAGCCCTTCGTTATTTAGTTAGTTTAGACTCATCACACTTGGTTCTAAAAAAAGACCTCCTTCTAACTTTTATTCAATAAGTGCTTATTGGCTGATAAATGTTAAAGATATCATATATTGTTTGAAACACAATAATCTTTGTTACTAATTATTTAGTAACAAATTATTTATAATACAATGTTCTTAAAATTAACTGTGCTCCTCTGAGCTCCACGGAAAGGCCAGAAGCACTACAGCCTGCCTTCCGCAAATGTTCCTTGTTGTATAAAAGTAACACATGCCTAGGAAAGAAAGCACAAAATTAAATGGAGTCAAAAGTAAAAGATCTCTATCTCCTCCCCACCATCCCTGCATTCTTAACCCACCCCTCAGAGGGGAGGCTGTAGCTTGACAGACATTTTCTATGTATATCTTTTTATAATGTAGTTTTTAAAAGACCAGAAATGAGCTCACACTCTATTTCCTGTTTTGTAGCTTGCTTTTCTCTTCAACAATAGATCGCCTTTTGGAGGTCCAGGCATTGAATTGCACCCCATTCTATGTTTTGGCAGAAGAGTCCTCTCTATGCGGAGTTTTTTCTTACAGGGAAGGGTGGCCTTGAGCCCAGCCGTCGTTAGTAGAAAAAGCAGACTTCAAAGACACCAACTTAATTTGCAAGGGGATCCTTGGAAAAATGGCAGTTTTTGTCCTTTGTAGTGCATCAGCCTGTGGCTGGATATGTGCCTGGAACTCACGGGAACTCCAAGTGTCCCCAGGCAGCAAGGGGGTCCCAGGAAGAACTGGGCAATGGCCAGCCCCAGAGAGCAGAAATGGGGTTTGTGGCTAGATCAGATTCCTACTGTAGGGGATCCTCAGAGCCCAAATAGAACACATTTAGACACATTTTCCATTTCCTCCAGGGCTTTCACCATTGACATTGGGAAATAGAATGGCAAGTTGATTTATGTCAAGGAAAAGTTCCTCCCAGGAAAACTCGTTGTAGCATTCACACAGCAGGCTCTAGCAAAGATGTTTCTTTGGTGTTAATAGGTTAGCTTGTGGAACACAAAGAAAATCCTTGTTGACAAAAAGAGTCAAAGTCTGTAGAATATTTGATGAGATTCATTCTGAGCCAAATATGAGTGATCCTGAGAACATGTGTCCAAGGTGGTCAGGCTTGGTTTTATACATTTTAGCGAGATATAAGACATCAATTAATACACATAAGATGTATATTGGCTTGGTCCAGAAAGGCAGGACAACTAGGGGTTTCCAGGTCATAGGTGGATTCAAAGATTTTCAAATTGGCAATCAGTCGAAAGACTTACTATCTAGGACCAGGCACAGTGGCTCACGCCTGTAGTCCCGGCATTTTGGGAGGCTGAGGTGGGTGGACCACTTGAGGCCAGGAGTTCAAGGTAAACCTGGCCAAACACGGTGAAATCCCACCTCTACTGAAACTACAAAAATTAGCTGGGCATGGTGGCACATGGCTGTAATCCCAGCTACTCAGGAGGCTGAGGCAGGGGAATCGTTTGAATCCAGGAGGCAGAGGTTGCAGTGAGCTGAGCTACCACTGCACTCCAGCCTGGGTGACAGAGTGAGACTAAGTCTAAAAAAAAAAAAAAAAATTACTATCTACAGACCTGGAATCAATAGAAAGGAATGTAGGAATGTCTGGGTTATAGTAAGGGATTGTAGAGATCAAGGTTTTATAATGTCATGCAGATAAAGCCTCCAGGGAGTAGGCTTCGTAGAGAATAGATTGTGTTTCTTATCAGACTTAAAGAGTCTGTTCTGTCAGTCTTAAGGTCTGTGTTGATATTAATGCTAGTCAGCTGGGCCTGAATTCCAGCAGGGAGGAGGGTATAATGAAGCCTGTCGGCCTGTCTGACCCCCGCTTCCCATCATGACCTAAGCTAGTTTTTCAGATTAACTTTGGAATGTCCTTAGCTGAAAGGAGGGGTCCATTCAGATGGTTGGTGGGGCTTAGAATTTTATTTTTGGTTTACATTCTCCCCCTTCTGGCCAAAATTTGCCAGAGGCAACATCAATGGTCACCAAACTTTTATTCTGTCCCACAGTGTACCCGGGGTGACATGGCTGCCTGCCCCAGGTCCATCTTGTCCCTTGGTGGGATCCCTATGGCCAAGGGACTTCAAGTCAAAAGACTTAACAGCCAGTTTAAATGTTCTAGGCCAGACGAGAATGGACATGGACTGGCATTCATTAACCCTCACATTTTTTTTTTTTTTTTTTTTTTGAGATGGAGTCTCGCTCTGTCACCCAAGCTGGAGTGCAGTGGCACGATCTCGGCTCACTGCAAGCTCCGCCCCCCAGGTTCACGCCATTCTCCTGCCTCAGCCTCCCGAGTAGCTGGGACTACAGGTGCCCACCACCACACCTGGCTAATTTTTTGTGTTTTTAGTAGAGATGGGGTTTCACCTTGTTAGCCTGGATGGTCTGGATCTCCTGACCTCATGATCCGCCTGCCTCGGCCTCCCAAAGTGCTGGGATTATAGGCGTGAGCCACCACGCCCGGCCAACCCTCACATTTTTTAAAGCCAACAAACAGAATGCCAAAGGCAGGGTTATAAAATTCACTTATCTTTAACTTCTATGCATTGAGCTACTGTAATCTTGGTTTTAGTTAAACAATTAGCTATACAAAACATAAGCATTGTTAAAATCTTTTAAGCTGGCCGGGCACGGTGGCTCACGCCTGTAATCCCAGCACTTCTGGAGGCTGAGGTGGGTGGATCACAAGGTCAGGAGATTGAGACCATCATGGCTAACACGGTGAAACCCCGTCTCTACTAAAAATACAAAAAATTAGCCAGGCATGGTGGCGGGCACCTGTAGTCCCAGCTAACTGGGGAGGCTGAGACAGAAGAATGGCATGAACCAGGGAGGCGGAGCTTGCAGTGAGCCGAGACCGTTACCAGTGCACTCCAGTCTGGGTGACAGAGTAAGACTCCGTCTCATAAAAAAAAATAAAAACCAAAAACCTTCTAAGCTGAGGCATTTAGAGACTTTTGTTGTGCTGCAATGCTTTTTTGTGATCTTTTAGTAATTTGTCCTAAGGTGGCTGATGTAAAAAATTTTTTAAATATATATACATCTATCTGCATAAACTCATAACTGGGTGTATTATATATACTCAGGAGGTGTTGTCATAAGGTATCTTTATGTCCTTTTAGTAATAATTTTCTTTTAATTCTATAGGAAGCAGGAAATTGTTTATGGTTGGGATGAATGAAAAGGTGCCATGAATCCAGTAACCCAGGAGGCAGAATCCCTTATTTTACCTGCTGTTTAGGCATCTGTGTACCCATCCTTGATTTGGAGGGTCTGGACTAACTCTGTCCCTCAAAACCAGCCCTCACAATCTCATGATTTTGGAGGACCAGGCATTGAATTGGACCCCATTCCCTGTTTTGGTGGAACACCTCTTCCACGATAGTCCCTGGGACTAGAGGTGGGGTGCTGGTAGAGTTTTAGCAGTAGGGCATTTACAGTAAGAAACAAATGGGCCCCAGGGGGATTCCAAATAAGGGAGATTCGCAGACTTTGTCCAATCATCTCTGGTCTTCAGAATCCCATGATTCTGGTTTTCTGGGAAGAAGTACAACTATGAGAGATAAATAACTAATAATTTGACAATCAAAAGAGAATCCGTGTGTCAGATCAGAAAAAAAGGAACCTATTTCATTAGGGTGCCAACTAAAAACATTTAGAAAATGATATCCTGATACTCTCTAGAGGATTACTGTAGCAAAGAAATAATTCATGACTCAATCTTCACTCAAAAGCAAATGTCAGGGCTGGAATCTAGTATCAGGTGTTATAATTTTTCTTTGAAACAATTTATCTTTCTCTAGCCCTCCTTTTCTACTGAAGAGAAACTATGGTAAGACCAATTTGTGTGCAAAATAAGTTTTAGGCTTATTATACTTGGCCTGATTATTTACATAAAATGCGGCAATGACTGATTGGCCATATAGGCTCTTTTAAGGTTGGCTTTGCTGGAACTTTAACTAAAAATATGTTATTCTATGAAAAGCGTTGGTAGAATAACCAATGTCTCCAATTGTTTTGTTTTAAAAGAAAAAAGACTTACTAAACTTATGCAAATAAAGATATTGATATAAAATCAGAATACTCATGAACAGTTTGTAAATTTTGGAGAACTCAGGTAGAGAGAAAGGTAAATTTGCTCACAAAAATATTCTTTACCCAATTGCTCTAAACTATAAATAACTCAAAAGAAAAAGATTTCCTTGACTCGTCTTTAACTAGAGCAGCAGGCTTCCAAACAAGATGTTGTTTGTTCACCTTGGAACTGCCATTCACAAGTCAAGCAGCTCTTGTCAGATGAGAGCTGTTTATCAGGCACTGTAAAATCTACCAGCTGCTTACATGGTTAGATCAGTCCTAGGGGAAGAAAAGGCTCCCTGCTCATGAATACCTCCACTTTGCATCCCCAGGTAGCAAGATCCTATATAAACCGTTTTTTATCATGGAACTATTTTGGGCACCATTATTTTCATTAGCATACAGGAAGTTTTGGTTAACATCCCATAGCAAGGCAGTAAATGTCCCTCAAGTGGAAATTCTCTACTCCAGAGTCTCAGTAGTTGTCATTGGGAGGTGCTCACAGCTTTTGCCATAAGCCCCAATGAACACTCCACAAAGAGCTACCAGTGGAGGATTTGTCCCAACCAATACTCCAGCTTTTACCCAATATTCTGTGGGCTCAGGCAATCTTACTAGTTCCCATTTAGCACATCCAATGAACATTTCTCAAAGGGCAGTGATATGGTTTGGCTGTGTCCCCGCCCAAATCTCATCTTGAATTGTAGCCCCCATAATTCCCACATGTCGTGGGAGGGACATCATGGGAGGTAATTGAATCACAGGGGTGGGTTTTTCCCGTGCTGTTCTCCTGACAGTGAATAAGTCTCATGAGATCTGATGGTTTTATAAAGTGGAGTTCCCCTGCACACACTCTCTTTGCCTGCTGCCATGTAAGACATGACTTTGCTCCTCCTTCACCTTCCATCATGATTGTGAGGCCTCCTGAGCCATGTGGAACTGTGAGTCCATTAAACCTCTTTCCTTTATAAATTACCCAGTCTTGGGTATGTCTTTATTAGTAGTGTGAGAACAGACTAATACACGTAGATTTACACGCCTTCAGTTTTATAGTACTAGGTAGGAGAAACATCCCGCAGTCAGATAGATACCCATTTTCATAAGACATTTAGGTAAGGGAGTTGCAACTATAAAGCCTGTGTAAACATCTCAAATTTCATAATCCTATAAATCTTTACATTCTTATGTTCTGGTACCAGGGACTTCTCTTCTCCACCCTCAAACTATTTTACCTTTTGTGGTGAAAAAGGACTTGGGTTCCCAGCAGGGAGTTGAGCCAAGGGACTCAGACTCTTTTGTCAATTTTTTATCTTAATTTGTGTCAGTATTGCTCCAGGCAATGTCAGCTTTCTCATTATAACCTTTGCTTTTTGATTTTTCTCAAATCTCCCCAATCTGGGGCACATGCAGAAAACTATTGTGGGGCCCTTGAATGTTGGTGTCACAGGCGTTTGAACCAGAGCTACTCCATCTTTAATAGGGGCTGGGTAAAATTAGGCTGAGACCTGATGGGCTGCATTCTTAGGAGATTAAGGCATTCTTAGTCACAGGATGAGATAGGAGGTCAGCACAAGATATAGGTCATAAAAACCCTGCTGATAAAACAGGTTGCAGTAAAAAAGCCGGCTAAAACCCACCAAAATGAAGATGGTGACGAGAGTGACCTGTGATCATCCTCACTGCTACACTCCCACCAGCGCCATGACAGTTTACAGATGCCATGGCAACATCAGGAAGTTACCCTATGTGGTCTAAAAAGGGGAAGCATGAATAATCCACCCCTTGTATAGCATATCATCAAGAAATAACCATAAAAATGGGCAACCAACAGCCCTCAGGTCTGTTCTGTCTATGGCATAGCCATTCTTTATTCCTTTACTTTCTTAATAAACTTGCTTTCACTTTACACTATGGACTCACCTCGAATTCTTTCTTGCATGGGATCCAAGAACCCCCTCTTGGGGTCTGGATCCGGACCCCTTTCCAGTCACATTGGGAGACCAGCAGTGGCTCCCTTTGGTCCACCCAAGCTTTGGTAAGTGTTGTAAAGAACTTTGTTTTAACCTCCATCAATTTTCATTTTATTTATTTCATTTCTTAATGGCCATCTAAAGATTTCCACCCTTCTGGAACTAGTCTTTTGAGTCTCTTTTGCCTTTCCCATTTTTTTTTTTGTTAATTAATGTTTTATTAGCATCTAAAAGACCCATGAGGGACAGCAAATTTGGTAAGGCTTCTCAATCAGTTGTTTGATTGTGCAGGAGTAATGTCACCTGGGGTTCCCATGTAGAAGGGGCCCCCTAACCACAGCATTTACCATGACCTGGGAAAGGCATATTCACTGGGAGAATATCCTGATCACCATAAAGCCAGGCCCACATGGTTTGCATATGAAGCATACCAGCTGCTTCATCTGGGGTGCTCCACTTGGCATTTTATAGGGAGAGTTAGGAAGTCCACTTCTCAGGGTAAACAGACCTTACAGTGGCATTTATCCAGTCTACTAGGCTGGTCGTTCTCTCAGGAATAACCTCCTATGTGTCTGAATCACATATACTCATCAGAGATTGTTCAATAGTGAGCTGTGGGTCCTGCATCAACCTAAACATGCTCTTTCATTCTGTAGCATTTGAAATTATAGATATGGTCCTTAAAGTGTTATTTTTATAACCCATTACAGTAAAGGTTTCTCAGGAAACTGATGATACCAATCTACAAAGTGGAACAATTATTTTATATTATACCCTCCGATTTTTAATAGTTACTTGGTTTTGCCCTTCCCCCACACTATCATCTTGGTATAATAACTACAGGTCTCAGAGGTAACTTTTGTTGCCCTGGCTTAATCTTAACTTTTGTGGGTAGCTACAAGGCTAGTGGCCCGACCTGAGAGAGACCCATATCTGAGCTTGGTCCAGCCTTAAGGCCCAATTTGGCACTCTTTGACTTTCATTTTGGCTATTACAGATAACAATAACCAGCTGAATATTTTGTTTTTTCCTTATTAGTCTGCATTTCCTTATGCATCCAGTGAACTAACTTCCTGGGAGTAGGAGTATGATCCATCTCTAAATTCCACAGTAAACTGAATGCAGCCCAGCTGCAGCCCCTAAAGATGGGTTGACCACATGGCCACCCAAGAGTCAAAGCTTTCTCATATCTCACCTTTAAAAATTTCTCTTTATTCATTTAGTTTTATGTAGCTAATTTTCCCTTTACTTAAATAGATAGCCTCTAAACTAAAAAAAAAAATTACATTTTAACAAAAACCACATCCTGTGTTTTTATAAACTTCACCCAAAACACATTTTATTTTTTAACTCTTAGTAACCCAAATTCCCAATGAGAAAAAAAGAGGATTACTTAATTTAACATAACATGACTTTAAGATTTTAAACTACTGAAGAAAATGTTTGAGATTATATTTACCAAATTAATCTTACCAAATATTACTAAAGTCTTGTGAACTAAAAGGCATCTGAGCTAGCCGTTATTAGTCTGATAAACACTTATTTTAAGCCAACTGATTAGAGCTCTTTTTATAGT
The DNA here is from genome assembly GCF_028878055.3 of Symphalangus syndactylus. NCBI lineage: Eukaryota > Metazoa > Chordata > Mammalia > Primates > Hylobatidae > Symphalangus > Symphalangus syndactylus. The sequence goes on from NC_072433.2 coordinate 35,479,980, forward strand.
TTGGTAGTGAAATACTACTTCCACATGACACATATAAGCATATAGACAGAGCAGACATACAAAGGCAGATCCCATAAGATTTTTCATTTGCCTCTTTCCAAAAATTATCTCCCTTACATTAGACTATTTAAAAAAAATTACAGGAGCCAACAAAATTTGAAAGAGAGAGTCCCCATCCCAGGCCTTCCCAAAAGGGAGAAAGAGCTGAGGCGGTGGAGTATGGCAGAAGTTGAACTTGTGAGATAACAGTCTGAAGAATTGTTACAAAGAAACGGATTATGGAATTTAAAAATTTAAAACTTCTTGCATTAAGAATAAGTCAATATTTTAAATAAAATCTTATTCTAACCAATCTTTTAGTTTTGTATTGGCGTATTTTTGATATCAAAGTCCAATTTCTAGAAAGACTGTTATATTTCCCTTTTTTTAATTTTAATTTTAATTTTTGAGATGGAGTCTCGCTCTGTCACCCAGGCTGGAGTGAAGTGGCATGATCTCGGCTCACTGCAACCTCTGCCTCCAGGTACAAGTGATTCTCCTGCTTCAGCCTCCCAAGTAGCTGGGATTACAGGTGACGATGCCCTTTATTTCTTTAAAGGAGATATTTATTTCTTTATTTCTCTCCACTTTAAATCAGTAAAGTGGAAGTCAAACTGTCACTGTTTGCTGATGATATGATTATATACCTAGAAAACCCTAAAGACTCATCTAAAAAGCTCCTAGAACTCATAAATGAATTCAGTAAAGTTTCAGGATACAAAATTAACGTACACAAATTAGTAGCACTGCTATACACCAACAATGACCAAGCCGAGAATCAAATTAAGAACTCAACCCCTTTTACAATAGCTATAATAGCTACAAAAAACTAAAATACTTAGGAATATACCTAAACAAGGAGGCAAAAGACCTCTACAAGGAAAACTACAAAACACTGCTGAAAGAAATCATAGATGACATAAACAAATGGAAACATATCCAATACTCATGGATGGGTAGAATCAATACTGTGAAAATGACCAAACTGCCAAAAGCAATCTACAAATTCAATGCAATGCCCATGAGAATGCCACCATCATTTTTCACAGAACAGAAAAAAAAATCCTAAAACTCATATGGAACCAAAAAAGAGCCCACATAGCCAAAGCAAGACTAAGCAAAAAGAACAAACCTGGAGGCATCACATTACCCAGCTTCAAACTATACTATCAGGCTATAGTCACCAAAACAGCATGGTACTGGTATAAAAATAGGCACACAGACCAATGGAACAGAATAAAGAACTCAGAAACAAAGCCAAATACTTAAAGCCAACTGATCTTCAACAAAGCAAATGAAAACATAAAGTGGAGAAAGGACATCCTGTTCAACAAATGGTGCTGGGATAATTGGCAAGCCACATGTAGAAGAATGAAATGGCATCCTCATCTTTCACCTTATACAAAAGTCAACTCAATATGGATCAAAGACTTAAATATAAGACCTGAAACCATAAAAATCCTAGAAGATAACATCAGAAAAACCCTTTTAGCATTGTGTTAGGCAAAGACTTCTTGATCAAGAACCCAAAGCAAATGCAACAAAAACAAAGTTAAATAGATGGGACTTAATTAAACTAAAAAGCTTCTGCACAGCAAAATAATAATAATGATAATAATAATAATCAGCAGCGTAAACAGACAACCCACAGAGTGAGAGAAAATCTTTGCAAGCTATGCATCTGACAAAGGACTAATATCCAGAATCTACAAGGAACTCAAACAAATCATCAAGAAAAAACCAAACAATCCCATCAAAAAGTAGACTAAGAACATGAACAGACAATTCTCAAAAGAAGATATACAAACGACCAACAAACATATGAAAAAATGCTCAACATCACTAATTATCAGGGAAATGCAAATCAAAACCCACAATGCAATACCAGCTTACTCCTGCAAGAATGGCAGTAATAAAAAAATAAAAAATTAATAGATGTTGGTGCGAATGTGGTAAAACGGGAACACTTTTACACTGTTGGTTGGAATGTAAACTTTCCACTATGGAAAGCAGAGTGAAGATTCCTTTTTTTTTTTTTTTTTTTTTGAGACGGAGTCTCGCTCTTTCACCCAGGCTGGAGTGCAGTGGCACGATCTCGGCTCACTGCAGGCTCCGCCCCCCGGGGTTCCGCCATTCTCCTGCCTCAGCCTCCCGCGTAGCTGGGACTACAGGCGCCTGCCACCTCGCCCGGCTAATTTTTTGTATTTTTAGTAGAGACGGGGTTTCACCGTGTTAGCCAGGATGGTCTCGATCTCCTGACCTCCTGATCCGCCCGCCTTGGCCTCCCAAAGTGCTGGGATTACAGGCATGAGCCACCGCGCCCGGCCGAAGATTCCTTAAAGAACTAAAAGTACATCTACCATTTGATCCAGCAATGCCACTACTGAGTATCTCCCCAGAGGAAAAGAAGTCATTATACAAAAAAAGATACTTGCATATGCATGTTTATAGCAGCACAATTTACAATTGCAAAAATATGGAACCAACCCAAAGTGGATAAAAAAAAAGTTATATCTATCTATCTATATATAGATATAGATAATATATAAAATGTTATATATGTACATATATATGTGTACATATATATGTGTGTGTGTGTGTATATATATATATATATATATATATATATATATGAGTGGATAAAAAGGAAAGAAATAATGAGCATTCACAGCAACCTGGATGGAATTGGAGACCATTATTCTAAGTGAAGTAACTCAGGAATGGAAAACCAAACATCGTATGTTCTCACTTATAACTGGGAGCTGATCTATGTGGATGCAAAGGCATAAGAATGATACAGTGGACTTTGGGGACTCAGGGAAAAGGGGCAGTGAGGGATAAAAGACTACACATTGGGTACAGTGCCTACTGTACCAAAATCTCAGAAATCACCACTAAAGAACATATCCATGTTTGAAAAAAAGAAAGAAAATGAATTTTCTTCTTTCTTAAGGCTGGATAGCATTCTATTGTATGTATATGTACTATGGGTTTTTTTAGTCCATTCATCCATTGATGAACACTTAGGTTGCTTTCATATCTTGGCTATTGTGAATAATGCTGCAATGAACACAGGAGTGCAGATATCTCATTGATACAGTGATTTCATTTGTATACACACCCAGAAGTGGGATTGCTGGATCATAGGGTAGTTCTATTTTTAATATTTTGAGGAACTTCCATATTTCTTCCCATAATGGGTTTTATATTCCCACCAATAGTGCACAAGGTTTCCTTTTTTTCCACATCCTTGTCAACACTTGTTAGTTTTTATCTTTTTGTTAATAACAGGTGTGAGGTGATTTATAGTTTTGATTTGCATTTCTCTGATGATTAGTGATGTTGAACATTTTTTCCATATACCTGTGGGCCATCTGTGTGTCTTCTTTTGAGAAATGTCTATTTCAGGTTCTTTGTCAATTTTTTAATTGGGTGATTTATTTTCTTGTTATTGAGTTGTTTGAGTTTCTTATGTATTTTGGATATTAACCTCTTATCAGAATGTATGGTTTGAAAATATTTTTTTTCCGTTCCATAGTTGTCTCTTTACTCTGTTGGTTTTTTATCTTATTTTATTTTTATTTTTATTTTTTGAGATGGAGTCTTCGCTCTTGTTGCTCAGACTGGAGTGCAATGGCGCGATCTCGGCTCACCGCAACCTCCGCCTCCCAGGTTCAAGCTATTCTCCTGCCTCAGCCTCCCAAGTAGCTGGGATTACAGGCATGTGCCACCACTCCCGGCTAATTTTGTATTTTTAGTAGAGACAGGGTTTCTCCATGTTGGTCAGGCTGGTCTTGAACTCCCAACCTTAGGTGATCCGCCCACCTCGGCCTCCCAAAGTGCTGGATTACAGGTGTGAGCCACCGTGCCCGGCCCTGTTTTGTTTTCTTTCTTGTGAAAAACAAACAAACAAATAAACAAAAACGCTTTTTAGTTTGATGCAATCTCATTTGTCTATTTTGGCTTTTGTTGCCTGTGTTTTCAAATCAAATCCAAAAAATCATCACCCAGGCCAATGTCAAGAAGTTTTTCCTTTATGTTTTTGTCTAATAGTTTTATAGTTTCAGGTCTTAAGTTTAAGTCTCTAATCCATTTTGAATTTATTTTTATGTGGTATGAGATAATAGACTAATTTTATTCTTCTACATGTGGACATCCAATTTTCCCAAGACTATTTATTGAAAAGACTATTCTTTTCCTATTGCATGTTCTTGCCACCTTTGTTGAAGATAAATTGACCATAAATGTATAAATTTATTCCTGGGTGCTCTATTCTGTTCTATTGGTCTATATGTCTATTTTATTGTACCATACATATATTTGGAAGTCAGATAGTGTGATGTCTCCAGCTTTGTTCTTTTTGTTTAAGATTGCTTTGGCTATTCAGGGTCTTTTGTGGTTCCATACCAATTTTAGGATTTTTTTTTCCATTTCTATGAAAAATGTCACTGGAGCTCTCTCCTGATGCCATGTAAGACATGCCTTGCTTCCCCTTGGCCCTCCACCATGATTGTAAGTTTCCTGAGGCATACCTAGCCATGCAGAACTGTGAGTCAATTAAACCTCTTTTGTTTATAAATTAAAAAAAAAGAAAAGAAAAATGTCATTGGAATTTTGATGGGGATTGCATTTGATCTATAGATTGCATGGAACTTTCAACAATATTAATTCTTTCAATCCATGAATATGGGGTATCTTTCCATTTATTTGTGTCTTCTTCATTTTTTTCAGCAATATTTTGTAGTTTTTAGTGTACAAATCATTCACCTCCTTGGTTAAATTTATTCCTAAGTATTTTTATGCTATTATACATGGGATTGTTTTCTTGATTTATTTCTTAGTTTACTGTTAGTGGACAGAAATGCTACTGGTTTTTGTATGTTGATTTTGTATCCTGCCACTCTACTGAATTTGTTTATTAGTCCTAACAGGTTTTTTTTTTCTCCTTTCCTGAGGCTCAAACCTAACTTTTTTTGGTAGAATCTTTGGGGTTTTCTATATATATAAAGTCATGTTATCTGCCAACAGAGACAACTTGACTTCTTTCTTTCTGATCTGGATGCTTTTTATTTCTTTTTCTTGCCTAGTTGTTCTGGCTAGGACCTCCAGTACTATTAATATATTTAATTGAAACGGTAAAAGCGGGCATTCTTGTCTTGTTCCTGATCCTAGAGGAAAAGCTTTCAGCTTTCCACTGTTGAGTATGATATTAGTTGTGGGCTTGATAATAATATTATCTCATAATATGACTTTTATTATATTGAGTTATATTCCTTCTATACTTAATTTGTTGTGAGCTTTTTTAATCATGAAAGGGTGTTGAATTTTATTAAATGCTTTTCTTCATGTATTGAGATAATAACAATTTCTATGCTTCATTCTGTTAATGTGGTATATCAGATTTATAGACTTGTGGTTAATGAACCATGCTTGCATTCCAGAGGTAAATCCTACTAGATGATGGTGAATGAAAGAAACCTGTGCTGTTCTCCTTGGAGAAGAAGAGGAACATGATTGGGGAAGGGCCAACAAGGGGCTTCATATATACTCCGTGGTGATGTTCCAACATAATTCATAAACTGGGTTGCAGGTACCTCAGAATGTTGTTGCTTTTGTGTTTATGCTGTTATTGATATATATTAAATGTATTCTTTTGTATATACAAAATGTTCCACAATGTGTTTTTATAAAAACTCTATGAACATTAACCATGATGAAACACAAGTCTACTCTAAGAAATATTTGTTTTCCAATGACTGCTGCTGTTTTTATTGTTGAAAAGACCTTACTGGCAGTAGTCATTGATCAGACTTGGAATTAAAATGCTTAGGCATGAAAGATACTCCAAGCACAAGACCTGTGGATCAGTAAGGGTTTCTTTGGTCAGAAGCAACAGAAACTGTCTCTGACTAGCATGAGGAAAAGAAATGTGCTGGTGGGATTTGAGATAGAACATAGAAGCTCCAACTCTCAGGGAGGACAGGACAGGGAAGAGCTCCTGATGTGGCAGCAGAGCCAACAGAACCTGCTGTTGGCCTGGCGTGGCAGCTCCAGCTGTTACACTCTTTCTGTCCCCTGGCTCAAGACTCAAATTCCAGAGATGAGGGAATCTGGCAGGGCTGGTTGCAGGTTTACCCTGGGCCTGTGGGACTATCAGGTCTGAATGGCATTATAGCTCCAACTCACAAAAATGATGGGAAGGTTAAAAGAGGTACAGTGAAGTGTAAAAACAGTGATGAAAAACAGAAGTGTAAATACCGTAACTCAGAGAAAGAGTGGCTGAGACTCTAATGTGAATCACTTTCACTGGGACATATGAATCTGAGAGTAGGATGAGTTCAAGCAAGCAGCCAAAATCTTGAGTGAAGAAAGCCAAACAATAGAAACCAAAAATCCAAAAGTACAAACAGGAAGCACGATGACTACCTGGAAATTATGTTTTGCTCGACTGAGCATCCGTTAGTCCAGCTTTGAGTGTGTACTATGTTGTGAGGCTCAGCCCCTTCAGCTTTGAGCATCACTGCAGACTAGGTGATCTGAGACAACCTCTCACTGCAAAACAGTGCAGAGGACACACTCTTTGAGTTATCCTTGCTCCCACTAACTTTAGGAGAAGATTCCAAGAAAAATGAGCTGCTTACCTCTGGGAGAGGAGGGATTGCCTTAGGGGTAGCAGCACAGCTGTTAAAACACTTTACCAGCGGAGAGGGTAAGAAGCCAAGCCACGCCACAGTCCCTGGTTAGTGGCGCTCTCTGGTGACCAGTAGAGGCAGAAGCAACTTCTGTCTGGAAGAAAATGTATCCGAGTCAAAGCCCTAGATTAGGAACAAAAAATGAATTCACAATTATTAGGAAGGCACACAGGAAATGCAAGCCACATTGTGTGACAGTAGATGAAACTAAAAACATTTGGAATCCCCCTCTCCCCCAAATGGCAGATCTTGGAACTGTCGAATACCAAATATAGAGCAGATATATATGAAATGGTTGCAGAAATAATGGATGGAATGACACAGATGAGTTCCTGACAAGATGCAACCAGAAACAAACAGGGAGACTTAAAAACATGTCTTCTAGAAATAAAAAAAAATTGAATGTTGAATTTTTAAAAACCTCCAGAGGATGGTTGAACAGAAAATTAGACAAAGATGAAGAGAGAATTAATAAACTGGAAGATATGTCTACAGTAATCACCCAAAATGCAACACAAAGTGATAAAAAATTAAAATATGAAGGCTTTGATGAGATATATGAAGGACAGAATGAGAAAGTCTGACATATATCTATTTGAAATCCCAAAAGTAAAGAATAGAGAGCCTGAAGAAGAGGCAATATCTGCAAAGATAATGGCTGAGATTGTTTCAGAACTTATGAAAAAATATAAATACACAAAGCTAGGAAGCATAATATATCCTAAAATAATAAATTCAAAGTAAATTAATGCTTAAAGTATCATAGTAAAACCATAGTACACCCAAAATGAAAGAAGTTCTTAACAGGGGCCAGAGGAAAAGGACAGAGCACCTATAATGGAAAAACAATTGGATTTCAGGGAGACCTTAAACAATGGTACTCAGAAGACAGAGAAAAAGCACCTCCAGAGAACCAAGTGAAAATAACTCTTAACCTAGAGTTGTATACCCACAAAACTATTTTTTCAGAAAGGGATACAAAAAATACATTTTTATGTTAGGAAAAACAAAAACATTTGTCATCAAGAAGCTTGTACTAAAGAAATTTCTAAAGACTATTCATGGAAGAGATATTCAAATCTAAATAATTATTACCTGAATAAAATGATAAAGTATAATGTATGGAACTAAAATATGGAATGAGAGCATGAGCAGAAGTTTAAAGTATTTTAAGCTTGTAGTATTATCATGAAAGAGTTAAGATAGTAATTAATGTTAGAGGTGATTAAGTTAAATGTGCATTTTGAATGTTCATTGCAGCACTATTCACAATAGCAAAGACATGAAATCAACCTAAATGCCCACCAATGATAGATTGGATTTTAAAAATGTGGTACATATATACCATGGAATATACACAACTGAATACCATGCAACCATAAAAAAGAATGATACCATGTCTTTTGCAGAAACAAACATGGATGGAGCTGGAGGCCATTATCCTTAGCAAACCAATGCAGGAACAGAAAACCAAATACCGCATGTTCTCACTTATAAGTGGGAGCTAAATGGTGAGAATACATGGACACCAAGAGGGGGGCAACAGACACGGGGGCCTTCTTGAGGGTGAGAGGTGGGAGGAGGGAGAGGAGCAGAAAAAATAAATCAATAATCCCAATAAACATAAGAGGAGTATGCATATCAATTAAAAAGACAGAGGCCCGGCACGGTGGCTCACGCCTATAATCCCAGCACTGTGGGAGCCTGAGGCAGGTGGATCACTTGAGCTCAAGAGTTCAAGACCAGCCTGGGCAACATGGCAAAACCCTGTCTCTACAAAAAAAAAAAATTATCCAGGAGGATCACTTGAGCCCAGGAGGTTGAGGTTGCAGTGAGCCGAGATCGCATCATTGTACTCCATTTTATAAAACTGCTGTGACCAGAGGCTTTCAGGAACCTACTCTTGTTATTTCCCCAAGGAAGAAAAGTTCAGTACTCATTAATTCAGTGTTTGTCAGGACTGTATAAAACATAGCTACAGCGAATAATGAGAATCAACCGTAGTTCAATTTACCAAGAATAGTTGACAATTCTAAACTTGTGTATCTGGGCAAAAATAGCTTCAAAACACATAAAGCAAAAATTGCTATAACCATAGAGAGAAATGGGCAAATACACTAGTATAATAGGAGGCACCTTTCTGAATGATTGATAGGTCAAGTAGACAAAAAATCAGGAATAATTCAGAAAATTTGAATAGCACAGTCAACAAGTTTGAGGATAATTGACAGATATAGACAGTACATTTTCCTCAAGCAAACATGGTACAGGTACAACAATTCTTATCACATATTAGGCCACAAAGCACATCTCAGAGATTTTGAAGATTTGTATTACACAGATCACATTCTCCAACCAACTGGGTTAGAAGTCTGTATCAAAAAGGTAAATAAAACTAGTCATATGTTTGGGAAATTTAAGAACACATTTGTAAGTAGCTCAAGAGTCAAACAATAATCACAATGGAAATGTAAAAATAGAACTGAATGATAAGGAAATCACAAGGTATCAAAAGTTAAGAGCTACAGAGAAATGGTACTTAGGGGAAATACAATGCCTTAAAGACTTATATTAGAAAGGAGGGCTAAAGTTAACACACTAAATGCCAGCTAAAAATTTTAGGAAAATAGGCCGGGCGTGGTGACTCATGCCTATAATCCCAGCACTTTGGGAGGTCGAGGTGGGTGGATCACGAGGTCAAGAGTTCGAGACCAGTCTGATCAACATGGTGAAACCCTGTCTCTACTAAAAATACAAAAATTAGCCAGGAGGCTGAGGCAGGAGAATTGCTTGAATCTGGGAGGTGGAGGTTGCAGTGAGCCGAGATCACGCCACTGCACTCCCACCTGGGCAACAGAGCGACACTCTGTCTAAAAAAAAAAAAAAGTAGGAAAATAACACAACCTCAAAGAAGGTAGAAGAAAACAGACAATAAAAGATAAGGGCAGAAAATAATAAACTAGAAAACTAAGTACAAAGAGAAGTTCAACAAAGAAATGTATACTTTGATATGTGCTGGAGTCACATTGGAGACTTGTGACAAATGATGCTGGCATAACTAAGTATCCACACCACGCACAGAAAATGAATCCATACAGGTTGAGGACTTACATGTGAAAAACAAGACTTCAAGGTTTGAGAAGAAGATAGAGTAGAATAGATCTCTGATGCTGAGCTACGGAAGAATTTCTTAAACAAGACACAAAGAGTCCTAACTGAATAAGATGAATACATGTGAGTTCACGAAAATTAAGACTTCTGGTCCTAAGTGGAGACGGGGTTTCACGGTGTTAGCCAGGATGGTCTCAATCTCCTGACCTCGTGATCCGCCCGTCTCGGCCTTCCAAAGTGCTGGGATTACAGGCGAGAGCCACCGCGCCTGGCCGGATACAGGTATTCAGCAAAGAACAACGGAATGAGAAACACATTCTGGGCCACCATGTTCTCACCTGGAAAGCCCAGGAAATGCCTTTGTCCTGCCAGGGTGACTGCGAATTGTGAGAGAGGAAACGTATGGTAATGAAAGCTCTTTGAGGGCTGGGTGCAGTGGCTCATATCTATATAATTACTAAAGCTTTGGGAGGTTTAGGTGGGAGGATCACTTGAGCCCAAGAGTTCAAGACCAGCGTGGGCAACACAGTGAGACCCCATCTCTTCAAAAAAAAAATATGAAAAATTAGCCAGACCTGGTGGCACAGGCCTGTAGTTCCAGCTACTTGGGAGGCAGAGGCTGGAGGATCACTTGAGCCCAGGAGTTTGAGGCTGCAGTGAGCTATGATTGCACCACTGCACTCTAGCCTGGACAACAGAGCAAGATACTGTCTCTAAAAACAGTAAAAATTAAAAATTTAAAATACAGCTCTTTGAGACCTGTGATGTGGTACAAATTGAAGAATCAACTCCCACTTCTCCCACTGCCAAAAATTTTCTGCTCTTGTAGCAGAAGCCAATGCCCCTGCCCCCCTGCCCAGGGTTAAAGGTGAGGGAGGGTGGTGAAGCCGGCAGGGCATCAGGGGAACCATGGGGGAAGGAGGTAGTGGCTTCCTTTGGACTTAGGCCTCACTTTATTATTATTATTTTGAGACAGGCTCTCACTCTGTCGCCCAGGCTGTAGTGCAGTGGTGCGATCTCAGCTCACTGCAACCTCCACCTCAGCTTCCCGAGTACCTGGGACTATAGGCGTGTGCCACCATGCCTGGCTACATTTTTGTATTTTTGACAAAAGACAGGGTCTCACCATGTTACCCAGGCTGGCCTCAAACTCCTGAGTTCCAGCAATTTGCCTGCCTCGGCTTCACAAAGTGCTGGGATTATAGGCGTGAGCCACCGTGCCCAGCCAGGCTCCACTTTCTCACCAGCCTTCCTGCCTTCCATCAGCCATTCATCTACCCATCCAGTAAGGATCTTCTGAGCGTCTGCACCAGAGGCCTGCGCGCCCACCCTCCCTCTGTGGCTCCGTGGAATTAACATCTTACCTCAACCTTCTCGACACTTCTCGAGTCCTGGCATTTGGGCTGAAACCAAAGCTGCTCCCAGTGGCTGGAGTGGCAGATCCCATCTGGGCCTCTGGTTTGGCAGAGCCGTTTGGTAGCTTAGATTGGACCCGGAAACTGAGAGGCTAAAGAAAACTGGGCTAAGTCTGAAAGAAACCACCCTGTGAGTGTAAGATGCTGATGGGGACTGGAAATTCCAACCCCCCCCAAGTTGTGGGCTTCCTCAGTCCAGTCTGACAACCATGCGTGGACACGGGGCGGGCGCTGAGTGGGGTAGACAGACCGTGGCCATGACCAGAGAGGACTTTGTAATCCAGCAAAAAGCTTGCCTTCTCAGACTAGGAGAGAGCCTGGCTTCCAGAAGAGCCCTGCCAAGGCTAAGCAACAAGGAGGCCTTTCATCCTAGCTCCTCCTAAGTCCCCATGTCCAGACAGTTGCTTGGTGGTGCCATGGTAACCATGATGCCACAATGGAACATTCTTCCTAAGGCAGTAGAAGAAATCCTTCTGTTGAACTCTACTGTGTCAGGCCAGCCTGAGTTCATTTCTCCTTGAGCAGGAACAGTTCATGGACGAACTCTGAGGACCATTCCGAGGACAAGAGGCATCCAGTGTCATGAGTGGAACATGGTGACTTAGAACTGTGCACATGGGTTCCTTGGGCTTCTGTGCATTGCTTGACAGCTGTGTGACCTTGGACTGGCTACTCGATGTCTCTGAGTATCAGTTTCTGAATCTGTAAAATGGCGATAACTAGAGTGTCTACTTCCTACCGCGGTTGTGCAAATGAGCTAAGCTAAATGCTGGGGCTGTTCCTATGTAAAGATACAGGCTGTTGGGTGGGCATGGTGGCTCACGCCGGTAATCCCAGCACTTTGGGAGACTGAGGGGAGTGGATGACCTGAGGTCAGGAGTTCGAGACCAGCCTGGCCAACATGGCGAAACCCCATCTGTACTAAAAATACAAAAATTAGCTGGGCATGGTGGCGCACATCTGTAGTCCCAGCTACTCAGGAAGCTGAGGCAGGAGAATCGCTTGAACCTGGGAGGCAGAGGTTGCAGTGAGCCAAGCTCGTGCCACTGCACTCCAGCCTGCCAATAGAGCGAGATTCAGTCTCAAATAAAATAAAATAAAATAAAAAACAAACAAAAAAAACCAGGCTGTTAACAGTTAACAGAAGCCCTAGCATTCTTTCAGCCAGCAGAGTTTAGAAGGGTAAAATCACAGCAGAGGCATTAATCCCAGGGTAAGCTTCCACTAAAACTCTACATTTCTTTCAGCAGCATTTTATGGCTACAGAGTTAAGGCAAGGGTTGAATTCCACGAGTCAAAAAGCAGCCCTTTTCAGAGACCCAACTCTCTGGGGTGCCCAGGGGCTTGGGCTGGATTGAGAAGAAAACTGACAAGAGGAAGCTGCCTTCTCTTCTTGGGCCATCTCACAAACCACAGTGCGGGCCAACTGGTCCTGCCTCTTTACTACACAGAACCAAGCACTAGGGATGTGACAGGTCAGTGCCCTACATCTTGGAACCTTTGTTGGTAGAAAGAGGGGGAGCCTCCGATGTTTGGGAGGGAACATGTGTGTTTGGGAAGAGGATGGAAAAAAGAGGCTTAGAAAACCCCGCATGTGTTTGGGAAGAGGATGGAGTCATTGGGTTTTGTTTCCCCAGCTGCCCATGGTGTCCGCGGCGGGTCTCTCTGGGGATGGCAAGATGCGAGGGGTGCTCCTGGTGCTGCTCGGCCTTCTCTACTCTTCCACCAGTGAGTGTGCTGCTTTCCTCCCTCTGACTTTAGCTGCACATGTGGCACATAAGGGGATCATCCAGGAAAATGAAGTGGTCCTTAACGTCCAAGGAAGGGCTCAGGGAAGATGACTCACGGCACTTTGCACTGGGCGGCCTGCATTGGTGGCAGGAACCAGGCAAAGAAGTGAATTATGGGATGTGGATGGAGGAAACTAAAGTCAGGGCCAATCCTTAGGGTGGGAGTGTGGTTAGGAAAATAAGGCCCTCTGGGTGCAGGGGTGAGCAAGATGCCTGCCTCTCCACTCCCAGCCCCTGCCCTGTCCTTCCTGGAGAATACTGCTCTTTTGCAAACCACAACCCTCAACTGCAGGGCTGGTCCTGGGAGCAGCGGGGGCTTCTACTGCTGCAGGTGTCTTGGAGGCTGCCACAGCCTCAGATGGCAGAAGTGGCAGCTGCAGTCCCCTCCTCCCTTGACCACTAGGCTGCCCAGGACTAAGAATTCCAGCCTACAGAGGGCAGGTGGAGAGGAGACAGCTAGCTAAAGCAGGCTCTGTCCCACCTTGCTGCCATCCCAGCCGGCCCTGCCCTGCCTTCCTGGGGTTAGATGGGAGACATGAGAAAGTCCACACACACTGTCACACACACACACGTGCACACACACACTCTCAAACACACACATGCACATACACACACGCACATGCACACACACATGCACACACATGCACACACACATGCACACACACATGCACACACACATACATGCACACACGCACACACTCACACACATGCACACATGCACACACACTCATACACACATGCACACATATAGAGGGGAGTCCTCCAGCTCCCTCAGTCTCCTGCAGCTCTCTGTCTTCTTGCAGCCCCAAGAAGACCAGGGGATACCCAGAAAACACAGAAAGGTCCTCTCCTTCCTTAAAAAGCCACAGCTAAGGGGCCAAGACAAGCATTTCATCTCTGGGTCAGATTTCCTCATTACATCTTGGCTTTCCAAGGGTTTTGTAAGGTCAAATAAACTAGCCAACTAGAGCTTTGAAAAAGCAAAAGTCATCACACACTCACAAGCTCTTGTGGGGTTAGGGAAGGTTGGCAAATGCCTTGCACTGTAGATTGCCAATGTCCCAAAAAGAAATCAGACCAAAGATAAGGAATCTTGTCTCTAGTGGTTCTGATGCACTTAGTGACCTTCCAGACATCATCTTGCTAAAATCAGCCTGTCATTGTTCCAGCAAAGTCACCAAGTGTCAATTAATGGAGATGTCTGGTCATATCATGCTCCATCATGGAGAGGTCCTCTGTGCTCCTTTAATGATAATTCTGTATGTTACAATCAGTTCTTAGGGTCATGGTTTGGAAACTGTTTTTGGTGCTCATATGCAAGGTTGCCCCCAGGGGGAAGCCCTCCGAGACTTTATGTCCTGGGCAGAATTCATGCCCCCTCCTCTTATACTTTGGGCACACTCCCTGTGTCACATATCCCTCTGTATGGCCATCACTCTTCAGCATGTCACTCTGATGGGCTCCTGAAATCCATCCTTGGAATCCCAGGCCCTACCTCAGCACCTGCCAGGGCTGAGTGTGGTTGGATGCATGGCTGAAAAAGGAGTCACTGGTCAGGCGTGGTGGCTCACGCCTGTAATCCCAGCAATTTGGGAGGCTGAGGCAGGCAGATCACTTGAGGTGAGGAGTTCAAGACCAGCCTGGCCAACATGGCAAAACCTCATCTCTGCTAAAAATAGAAAAATTAGCTGGGCATTGTGCTGTGCATCTATAATCCCAGCTACTCGGGAGGCTGAGGCAGGGGAGTCGCTTGAACCTGGAAGGCAGAGGTTGCAGTGAGCCGAGATTGCACCATTGCACTCCAGTCAGGCGACAGTGAGACTCCATCTTAAAAAAATATAAAAATAAAAAAAGGAATACACGAGGTCACACATACTACTAGCCATCACGGTGATGACATCCTGTGGCCTCTGGAAAATTCTACTGTACATTAATGAAGAGAGCAAAAATGCAAATAATGTCTTCACATTCTTATGAAAATAGTTTTAAAGCTGGGCACGGTGGCTCATGCCTGTAATCCCAATACTTTGGGAGGCTGAGGAGGGAGGATCTCTTGAGCTAGGGGGCTCTAGATCAGCCTGGGAACATGGCAAGACCTCATCTCTACTAAAAATAAAAGAATTTAGCCGGGGGTGGTGGCAGGCGCCTGTAGTCACAACTACAGAGGCTGAGGCAGGAGAATTGCTTGAACCCGGGAGGCTGAGGCCACAGGGAGCTATGATCCCACCACTGCACTCTAGCCTGGGCGACACAGTGAGATCCTGTCTCAAAAAAGAAAAAAAAAAAAGAAAAGAAAATGAAAATAGCTTTAACCTTGCAGATCTCAAAAGTGTGCTGAGGACTCCCAGGGGTCCCAGACCAGGCTTTGAGAACTGCTGATGAACACGAAAGATGGCAGACACTGCCAATGTGTACCGTTATGTGTTCAATAGATGAGAGTTTTTATTTGTAGTCTAACATAATTTTGGGATTCAAAAATGCCACTGAGCATCTTTTAGGGTGAAGAAGACACACTAGGCAAAAGAAAGAAAAGGGGTTGCAGATAGCGTTAGTGATGATCGAGACAGACAAGCCCGCAGGAGAGAGGGTCCCGAGGTCTCCTTGCCCCGGCAGTGAGGCCCCGCACCTGCTCCGCAGGTTGTGGTGTCCAGAAAGCTTCCGTTTTCTACGGTCCTGACCCCAAGGAGGACTTGGTCAGCAGCATGGAGTTCCCGTGGGTGGTGTCGCTGCAGGACTCCCAGTACACACACCTGGCTTTCGGCTGCATCCTCAGCGAGTTCTGGGTCCTCAGCATCGCATCCGCCATTCAGAACAGGCCAGTGCCCCTGCCTTTGGGGCCCGCAGCATCGCCGGGGGTGAGGGTGGGGGCGGCCCTGTTTCCTGCTCAGCCTGGGGAGGCCCTGAAAGGTGCATTCTGGGGGACAGGGCTTTTTACCAGCTCAGCGCTTGCTCTGTTGTGAGCCCTAAAATCACCAGTTGCCAAGGCTGATCTCTGCTGTGAGGAATGCAGGCCTTGCAACAGAATAATGAAATGATGAGTCCTCCATTCAATGCAGGTGGGATATTCATTCTGATTTTACTGCCATCACAGAGGCACTGGATCCTAACACTAGGGTCCCTACCACTTATCCTGTTTAGCCAGTCAGTAGGAGCCCTTACCTTAAAACACTTGGGCCTTACAAACATTACTGCTACAAATACATGTACACAGAGAAAAGCCTCGAAAAAAATACAGAAGCGCTTTTAAGAGTGCTTATCTCTGAATGCTCAGAACGCACGATTTCTACTTTCTTCTTTTAGCTTCTCTGTATTCTGCAAATTCTGTAGTACAAATATGCATTCTTTTAAACCAGGGAAAATCATAAATATTATTAAAAGAATAATGTTTTTGGTAACTATTTCTCACTCTTTGACCCAGTGACTTCATTTTTGGGAATCAACATTAAGGAAATAATTTCAACCACTGGAAAATTTGTATGTACAAAGTTGTTCCTAGGATGGTTAATTACACACAAAACACTGAAAAGAAACCTAATGTCCCACTATCGTGATGAAATTGTAATTTTTCATATATACACATGCTATACATATATATTATACATAATATATAGTGTATACTATACATGTAAGTATATACTATACTCTATTATATGTAATATACATGCATATTGTAATATATGTATATATGTATATGGAATATCTATGCATACAGTATTATATGTAACATATAGTATATAATCTATAGTTACATATATACACACACAGAGTATTGGGCGAGAGAGTATAATGACTATAATTGGCTAAATAAATTATAATATAAATCCTTGATGGAATATTATGCAGCTGGTGAATAGTTTAACATAGGATTTGTATTTTTAATTAAAAATACATGTGCAGCCGGGTGCAGTGGCTCACACCTGTAATCCCAGCATTTTGGGAGGCTGAGATGGGCGGATCACTTGAGGTCAGGAGTTTCAGACCAGCCTGATCAACATGGCAAAAACCTGTCTCTACTAAAAATACAAAAATTACCCGGGCATAATGGCATACACCTGTAATCGCAGCTAATTGGAAGGCCGAGACAGGAGAATCACTTGAACCTGGGAGGTGGAGGTTGCAGTGAGCTGAGATTGTGCCACTGCACTCCAGCTTGGGTGACAGAGCGAGATTCCATGTCAAAAAAAAAAGTATGTAGTAAAATGTTCACGAGAAACCAAAGGATGTACAGTGAAAAGCAGTTCCTTCCCTCCCCCGCCCCGCAGTCACTAGTTTTTCTCCCTTGAGCCACATTCTGTCACCAATTTCTTGCCTATTCCTTCTTAAATACTCAAATCACTCATAGATATCTATATACCTATAGGTCTGGCTATATTGATTCTTATATCTATTGACAGAGAATTTTCTTTCCCCTTGTATTAGTCTACTTAGGCTGCCATAACAAATATCACAGACTGGGTGGCTTAAACAACAGAAATTTATTTCTCACAGTTTTGGAGGCTGGAAGTCTGAGATCCAGGTGTCAGTAGATTTGGTTTCTCCTGAGGCCTCTCTCCTTGGCTTGCAGATGGCCACCTTCTCGCTGTGTCCTCACATGGCCTTCGCTCTGTGCCCGTGCACTCTTGGTGTCTCTTTCTCTTCTTATAGGGACACCAGTCCTCTTAGATTACAGCCCCAGCCTTATACCTCATGTAATCTTAATTATCTCCTTAAAGGCCCTATCTCCAAATATATGGTCAAATTGGGGGTTAGGACTTCAACCTACAAATTTTCAAGAGAATGCAATTAAGTTCATAACACACTCCCGACACACCCACAATGCAACTGGTAGCACATCATACACATTAATTCACTCACAGCCTTTTTTCACTTTATCATAAATTTTGGAGACCTTTTCTTATTGGTACATAAAGGGCTAATGCATTCTTTTTTCAGCTGCACAATAGCCTGTTATGGAAGTACCATAACTACAGTCTTCTGTTAATGGAAATTTAGGCTGTTTCCAATCTTTTACTACTGCCAAAAATGCTGCAACAGACATACTTGTACACGCATTATTTCACACACATGCAAGCGTACCATAGTGTAGACATCCCAGGGGTAGAAAGACTGGGCTAAAAAAGACATGCATTTAAAATCCTGAGAGCTACTGCCAACTAGCCCTCCATGGAAGTTCTGTGTTCTATGTAGTGTTTTCATTATGACTATTTTCTATCTGGTCCATTCTTTTGGTTTTGATTTTCTCTTTGACTCAAGGGTTTTATTAAAGTCAGAGCTTTATTTTTTTAATTTTATATAATTTAATTTTTTTGAGACAATCTTGCTCTGTTGCCCAGGCTGTAGTATAGCAGTGCGATCTCAGCTCACTGCAATCTCCGTCTCCTGGATTCAAGCAATCCTCTTGCCTCAGCCTCCCGAGTAGCTGGACTACAGGCGCATGCCACCATGCACAGCTAATTTTTGTATTTTTAGTAGAGATGAGGTTTTGCCATGATGGCCAGGCTGGTCTTGAACTCCTGGTCTCAGGTGATCCACCCACCTTTGCATCCCAAAGTGCTGGGATTATAGATGTGAGCCATCATGCGTGGCCAAGACAGAGTTTTAAAATGTTCAGGTGCTAGGGTTTTTTGTTTTGTTTTCTAACATTATTGAATTATACCACGTGGTAATCTATTTAGGATTTGTTGAGGTTGTCCTGTCTGTCTACTATGGGTGGTCTATGTGAATATTTTCACAGGTAAATTAAAAAGTTCATTCTCCATGCTTGGTGTATAATTCAATATATAAAATTGGGCAAGGAAGTCTACTTGATCTTTCCTAGACTGTCAGAGGTGAATTAAAATCGCCTACCAGCCAGGTGCAATAACTCACACCTGCAATGCCAGTACTTTGGTTAGACAATACAGCCAAACTTAATTAAGATGACCTCATCTTTGTTAGTCTGGATGTCCAAGGATTCCTTCTTTGTCACTCAAGTCCAGCAACTTTACTAGTTGTGCTGGATTTCCCCCACCTGCCCCTTCAGATCCACTCTACTCTTCTACCCTGCCAGGCCCCAGGAGGCTCACCTGTATGGGTTATACCAGTGGTCTTTCTTGCCTTCTGGATTCCAATTGGTTTTGGCCAACATGCATAAAAGAGGCAAGAGATCAGAGGGAGTGGGGAAAGTGAAGTCAGTGTCCTTATTCCTCTGAGGGCTACTGCATATTGGCTGCTGGTTGGCTGCTTTTACCAGCTAAGTGATCCACTCTACACAGCTCTGTGTGATCACATCCTCCCCTCACCTAGAGCCCAGAGACGGTGTCAGCACAGCGATGTTACCTCAGCAGGAGCTGCCTATAGCATGCAGTGCCCAGCGCTGTCCTTGTGGTTTCCCTGCATCCTGCCAAGACCTTTGTAAAGAGTCCCTTTATTAAACTCACCCCAATTTATCTTATTTGAGTAGAACATTTATTTCCTGTTGGGACCTGACCAGAACTATGTCTCAGTGTTAACTACTCCAAACTACAGAGATAGTGGACACTCAACACTACTGGAGATAGGTTAGCTGTCTCCAAACTATAGATTCAAGTCTTAGTTCTGAAAAGTTTTCTTAAATTATATATTGAAATATTTTTCCTGTTTCATCATTTTGGTTACTTTCTTTGTGGCCAGCTGGTTCTCCTGTGACTGCCTTATCTTTCATTTTCCTCTCAAGCCTTTAAAAATCTTTGTTAATTTTCATTTCATTTTGGTCACATTTCTCAATGCCCCTAATTGTGTTTTCTGTGGGCCCTATTCTCCTTCATGCTGCTTTTGATTTGGCCTTCATTTGGTGATGGTCTTGTTTTTTTTCTTTTTGCTTCTTTGCTGAGAACATGCTCAACAAGCTTTTTCTGAGCTCTGTGGCAGTCAGTGTCATCTATAACTCTTGCACTCCTGCCATCCTTCCTTTCATCAGCCCTTCCTTTGACTCTGAGATCTGGATTCTTTAGCATCTCTTGGTTTTATGGTGTTTGTATTTGTTCCTCTTTCTCTTAGTTTCTTGGGTGATTCCCAAGAGGAGAAAGGGAAAACACTCAACTCAATTCTATTGTTATTAGAACTTCAATTTCTCCAAAATGTATTTACAGAATATATAATAAGGAAAGATGCCTGCTTTAAAATGTAAATACTAAAAGCAGGAGTCAAGATGACATCTCTGGTAGAACTGCAATTACTACTTTTGCAAACTACAATATGTAAAAAAAAAAAAAAACTATTCATAGAAAAAACGTTAATCAGCAATAACATGTTAACAGATTTTCTTTAGTGGTGGGGCAAATGGTGTTAGGATTAAAGAATCTCCAGGATTCTGCAGGCTCACAAAAGAGGGCACAAGCCTAGGGGTTTATAAAAGATTTCCTAGAAACTTGAGTCCAAAGGGGTGAGGAAGAATTAACACAGGGAATATGAGCTGGATGAGTGTTCCAGGCTGAAAAAACTTAAATGGGAAAACAGGGAAGCGTGAAGCTTCCTTGCTGTCTTGGCTTCTCAAGATTCCCTTGCTCTCTCTCCAGGAAGGACATT
This sequence comes from Symphalangus syndactylus, assembly GCF_028878055.3. Lineage (NCBI taxonomy): Eukaryota > Metazoa > Chordata > Mammalia > Primates > Hylobatidae > Symphalangus > Symphalangus syndactylus. The sequence goes on from NC_072433.2 coordinate 35,500,572, forward strand.
GTCGTTATAGTGGGTATAAGTAACATGGATCCCAGCAAGATTGCTCACACAGAGTATCCAGTCGATACCATCATCATCCATGAGGACTTTGATAACAACTCCATGAGCAACAACATAGCCCTCCTGAAGACAGACACAGCGATGCATTTTGGCAACCTGGTCCAGTCCATCTGCTTCCTCGGCAGAATGCTGCGTACACCACCAGTCTTGCAGAACTGCTGGGTGTCAGGATGGAATCCCACATCTGCAGTTAAGGCATTCCTCCTCCCAGAGGAGGCTGCATGTGTGCTGGCAGTGGGGGTGACCTGGATAATCCAATCTAGGGCCTATCTTAATTTAATAATGGAGCTTGCTTGAGGTTCTAGAGTTTGGCTGAAACCCTTACCTAATCAGTCAAGACTCCCAGGGCTTTCTCTTTCTGTGGCCACACTTTTTTTTTTTTTTTTTTTTTTTTGAGACAGAGTCTTTTTCATGCAGTGGTGCCATCACTGGCTCATGCCAGGCAGATGTCACCATGCCTGGTTAATTGTTTTAAATTTGTTTTTTGTAGAAATGGGGTCTTGCTATGTCGCCCAGGCTGGTATCGAACTCCTGGGCTCAAGCAAGCCTCCCACCTCGGCCTTCCAAAGTGTTGGGATTACAGGCGCGAGCCACTGTGCCCATCTGGTGGCCATTCTTACATCACATTGGTCCTTTACCTTCTAGCCCTACACCAAAACTGGAAGTACACAGGCAGTGGGCACCCTGGAATGAGTACAAGGGTACAGAGAGGTGAGGGGATGTTAGTCCCCGAACTAGGGCTGATTGTCCTCCTGTCTAAGCCATCCTTGTTTTCTTTCATTTTGGGGAAAGAAAGAAACAAGGAAATGGATACTCTCTAGAAGAGGGGGAAGGGTGTTCTCTGCCTGTTTGCACATTCAAGTTCAAAGTGGAGGTAGTTTTCAGTAAAAACTCGGTCACAGGTTCTTATTTCTATGAAAAAAAGGGATTTATAAGAACATTTCTGGCAGGGCACAGCAGCTCATGCCTGTAATCCCAGCACTTAGGGAAGCCAAGGCAGGTGGATCACTTGAGGTCAGGAGTTCGAGACCAGCCTGGCCAACATGGTGAAACTCCATCTCTATTAAAAATACCAAAATTAGCTGGGCGTTGTGGTGCAGGCCTATAATCGCAGCTACTCCGGAAGCTGAGGCAGGAGAATTGCTTGAACCTGAAAGGCAGAAGTTGCAGTGAGCCAAGATCACACAACTGTACTCCAGCCTGAGTGACAGAACAAGACTCCAACTCAAAAAAAAAAATTCTCACTCTCGTTTGGCTATATGAGTGGGAGTTGTGTTGACATAGGGGACTGCCTTCTCGTTAATAATCCCTGGGCTCTCTGTTGCATGGTCCAGACAGGAAATCACATGACGATGAGTATCCTGAGGAAAATCTTCGTGAAAGATCTTGACATGTGTCCCCTACACAAACTCCAGAAGACAGAATGTGGCAGCCACACGAAAGAGGAAACCAAGACTGCCTGCTTGGTAAGAACATCATGGAGTAGAAGCTAAGTGTTGAGAGTAAGCCTTGGTCACATCCAGGGGAGCCTCAGGACTCCCCCTCCCTAGATGGAGAGCTCTGTGAGGGTAGGGACTAGGACTTGAGATGAGTGGCTGTCTCTGGAGTGAATAGCACTTGGCAGACAGTATGCGCTCAATAAAAATCTGCTGAATGAACTAACCAGTCACAATTTTCAGTGTAACACTATGAAGCTTGTTTAAGCCACAGGTGCTTTTTAACTAGTTAAAAATTTGAAAGTCTGAGTCCAAACCACACAGGCTGATATGCTTTGAGCAGGTCTACAGTGTGGGGCTGCTGTATTCAGCTCCTAGGCAACCTAGACTCCCCTCTGATGCTATCAGTTATTGGGTTTTTCTTCTCTGAGAAGCCCTGCCCTCCACCCAGATGAGGGCTGTACGGATGTGGCTGTCCTACTGCCTCAAAAAAAATGTGTAGAAGTCACACACACCTGGTTCAGGCCCCTTCATATCCAAATCTGGAGAAAGTGTGGCTTACTAGGGTCACACAGTCAATAAAAGTTACAGCAAAGACAAGGACCTAGGTCTACCAGATACCCAGATAGCGTTTATCTCCTCTACTCTAGAATTGCTTTTCTAACAGGCTTATCACACACTCTCCTCTAAATAGCCTTCAGGACACCTGATGGGGAATTTTTTTTTCCCCATAGGATCCAGAAAGGCAGGATTTTTAGAGCAAGGGGAAAAAATACATATATACAGATAATTTTTTTAAAGATCATTTTATTGCAAAACACAAAGGACTGCCTCTCATTAAGAAATATGTTTGCCCTTCCAAAGTTGGTGTAACATCTATTGAGTGCCTACTTTGTACTGGGTCCTCTGCCAGGTGGGGGATCTTAACAATTTCTTAAATTAGATAATGTGTTAAAATACACTGAAGATATAGCTTTTTAACAAAATTCTGCCCTCAACCATTCCATCAAACAAGCATCATACTTCCTCAGATCTAAGATGCTGCCAATTATAGAATGCACCATCATTTTTTGTAATCCCAAGAAAGAAAAAAATGCTGCCCGTTAAACTCTGACATCAACTGATTAAAAGACACACCCTAACTTCAAAGATGTTGATTTCTAACTGTATCTTAGACTCAATGGAATATTCTAAGGTATTTCTACTCTAAGTGACCATCTCTTAAAATCTAACTGCAAAGTTCAGGTTGGTTTTTAACTGTGACTCACCTCTAACCAGGCCTTCATTTTTGAACAGAATTATGCTTGCACACCATTTAATGGTGACCTGTCCCCGTAGAATCCTCTGTCTTGGAAATATGTTCTCATGTCCAGAGGTCTTCAAAGCCACAATTCCCACATGTAGAGTCAACCACCACGTTCAGAATCTGCCTATGGGTTTCCCCGAAACCCAACAAAAGCAGAATCACTCTGCACTCACCCATCCTACCTTTATTCTACCACTGTTAGGGCTTTTGCTGAATGTCAAGGGAAAAGATCACACAATGAAAGACCCCACTCTGGGCTGTGGCCACTCCCTTGGGAGATGAGGTAGGGTAGCTCCAGAGGGGCACCTGGAGCTGTTCGCCTCTGCCTCTTGTGCTTCAGAAGTTGCAGCCCCTACAGGATTATGGGGAAGAGAAAAAGCGTATATGCTGTGCCCAGGTGGGTGGAACAGTGACCTGCAAAACCACGCGATAGCTGAGGACATCTACCAATCACTCATCCAATCATTTGTCCTAAATCACATTCTTTTTCTTGCTCTGGCTATACCACTACAGTTAAGACAAACTGCAAATGGGACTGATGAAAGGGGGAACCACGTCATTCTTGGCCAGGGAACCCCCATGACCTAGGCAGACATAGTGAGGTACACACAAGGGCCTGTTCACCAGTCAATTGAAAAGTCAAGAGTGCCACACTAAAGCACCCCCTTACATCCAAGGAGAGGCACAGAATGAAGTCCTCAAGGCCTTCCTCACATGTCTGGCCTTGGCCTGCTGAGAGATCACCAGGGAATCATGGCAGCTTTGCAGCACGGCCTCCCCGCTGCCCTGCCCGCGGAGTTGCTCCCTTCTTTTCCCACTGGTCTTCATGTCTGTTCTGGTGTGGCTTCCTTGGAAAAGAGGAGCTTTATTGAAAGAGAATACCCCACTGGGCATGGTGGCTCATGCCTAATCCCAGCACTTTGAGAGGCCGAGGCGGGCAGATCACTTGAAGTTAGAAGATTAAGACCAGCCTGGCCAACATCGCGAAACCCCATCTCTACTAAAAATACAGAAATTAGGCTGGGTGCAGTGGCTCACGCCTGTAATCCCAACACTTTGGGAGGCCGAGGCAGGTGGATCATGAGGTCAGGAGTTCAAGACCAGCCTGGCCAATATGGTGAAACCCCATCTCTACTAAAAATAAAAATTAGCCAGGTGTGGTGGTGGGCGCCTATAATCCCAGCTACTGGGAAGGCTGAGGTAGGAGAATTGCTTGAACCCAGGAGGAGGAGGTTGCAGTGAGCCGAGATCATGCCACTGCAGTCCAGCATGGGGGACAGGGCAAGACTCCATCTCAAAAAAAAAATTAGCTGGGCATGGTGGCACATAGCTGTAGTCCCAGCTACTCGAGAGGCTGAGGTGGGAGAATTGCTTGAATCCCGGAGGTGGAGGTTGCAGTGAGCCAAGATTGCACTACTGCACTCCAGCCTTGGGGACAGAGAAAGAAAGAAAGAGAGAAAAAGAGAAAGAAAGAAAGAGAGAGAGAGAGAAACACCCAAGACAGACCACACACCCAGGCCTCGGATGGTAAGGGGCTGATGCAGTGGCTCTTCTGCCTTTCTGCTGCTCGTGGTTGAGTCTGTTCAGATTGTTTCCTGTTGTTAATTGCAGCCCCATTCCATGTCTCAGTCCAAACCGCAAGAGCAACATGTCATTGCCCAGGACTTCCAGCCAGGCAGGCCACACAGGTCAGAAGTGGCTGGCTAGCCTGGGGATGACCACCCCCTTCTCGGACCAAGATGGGCCATGGGAGGGGCAGGAATTCCTTTGAAAGGAGACCTAGGGGTGTGGGGTCTGGGCAGGTAAGGTAAATGTTACCTAGTAGTTGCCTTGTTGCTTTTCCCATTTTCCCCAACTTTTCAGAAAAATGATGGCCTTTATAGAGACATCAAGATGATGGTAGCTAATATTCTATTGAGTGTTTGCTGTGTGCCAGGCACTATGCTGTGCTCAGCACGTGTTACAGGCATTAACTGTGTTCCCACCTTGGCTCAGAGAGGATTTGGTCACTTGCCAGGGTCCCATATCTAGCTAACGATGCCAAGCTTCTACTCCCTCACTTTAAGTTAGGTAAAGTGTATGTGGCAGAATTCCCAAGTCCCAGAGGACTGCTCCACTGGGAGTAGAGAAGACCAACAGCATGGCCAGCCAGGCTGGTGAGCAGCTGCCAGGTGGCAGGAAGTGGCTTAAACTAAGAGTCGAAGCAAGGCAGAGAGGAGAAGGGAAAATGTGAGCATTTCAGGACAAAACAGAAACAAACACCAACATTTCGGGAATGAGAAGCCAGAAAAGAGGGAAGGTTTGGTCCAAGGACTGGAAAGGGGCAAGAAAATGAAATATGAACCAGGAAGCTATAGGCAATCAGCAGAAGTCCACAGCTAATTTGCATAATAAAGGAAAAGTCATCTTGTTGGAATTTGTGGTGGTGGCTGCCTTGATTTGAAATCATATCCTATAATTTGCCCCATTTCCAGTGAGAACCAGCATAAAACATTTCTAGAACAAACAGTATATTGCACAAGGATAGATTTACAACAAAAACTAGTTTTTCTAAGACCTGAAGCCTTCTGTCTTTTGTCACAGGGGGACCCAGGAAGCCCAATGATGTGCCAGCTACAGCAGCTCGATCTGTGGGTTCTGAGAGGAGTCCTGAACTTCGGTGGTGAGACGTGCCCTGGCCTGTTTCTGTACACCAAGGTGGAAGACTACAGTAAATGGATCACATCCAAGGCTGAGATGGCCGGCCCTCCCCTGTCCTCACTCCACCACTGGGAAAAGTTTATTTCTTTCTCCCACCATGGACCAAATGCCGCCATAACACAGAAGACATATTCTGATTCTGAACTGGGCCATGTTGGATCATACTTGCAGGGACAAAGAAGGACCATCACGCATTCACGACTAGCAAACAGCTCTAGAGATAGTCTAGATGTTAGGGAGAAGGGTGTAAAGGAATCAGGCAGGTCTCCTGAGGCGTCTGTACAACCCTTATACTATGACTATTACGATGGGGAGGTGGGGGAAGGTAGGATTTTTGCAGGTCAGAACAGGTTGCATCAGCTCAAAGAAATCATCTTGGTTTCCTTCGTGCTTGTTTTCTTTTGCAGCAGTATCTAGTCCAGGAGCTACCCCACCAAACTGAAGAGTAAGCTCAGAATGCTGAGTGCCAGGCATTCGCCATGCTGTTTTGGTGTCTGTTTTTTATACTTGCTGCCACGGATAAGCCCACGGCACACACTGGGCTGGCTCTCCCTCCTCTGTCCCTCTCCCAGGTGTGGGAAGGTCACTTTCATTATGCTTGTGAACTAAATGCTGGCTAACAAGTGTCAAACCATTAGAGTGCCCTGTGGTTCTTTCGGTGGTAACAGTTCCAGGGGCCAGGCGGTGAAAACACTCCCCATGGGCAGATGTGGCCCAGGAGATGATGCTCAGCCTGGCTGGGGGGTTGGGAACACCAGGCAGACAGGGAACAGTGAGAGGAGCCTGTGACTAGAAAGGAGCTGATTACTTTAATAGGTCATGTCATGGTCTGTAAGCCGTGGCCTGCCTCTAGCTACTTCCCAGCAAGGTAATCTGCCTGTAACTGCTCATTGGTTATTTTCATTCGATTCCAAGCCTTACGGTAGCCTTTTAAGGACATCTGCAAAAAAAAAAAGAAAAAAAGAAAAAAAATGATAAAGGAGAGGGGGGAGAAGGTCACTTGGGGAAAACTGATTGTGGCTACTCAGAATGCAGCTCTCATCCAGCCCCGTGATGGTGCAGGCAACTCTGTGTGGGGCAGCGTGTCCTCCATGCATGCTGCTGTGCGGGGGCCACCAAGGGGCAGCACCCACCAGAAGATTTTTCTATAGAGCATGTTTCTTCTGTTCAGTAAAGTGAGAAGTTGCATGTTCCTGCCACGATTCTGCTACTTCTCAGCGTCGGATCTGAGGGGCCCAAGTTTGGATCCGAATTTACTCTCTGCTGCAAAATGGCTGCAGGAGAGGCAGGAGAAAGTAACACAGGAAATGGGAGCCAGGGTCTAGATGTGAAAACGCAAGGTCCCAGTTTTCCAAGTGACCTGACTGGCTTTCTAAGCTACTCTGATGATGTCCTGCGTGACCTCAGTTTGCAACCTGGCCACGGCAGCCTAGGTGCTTGTCCTTCTTCTGACACCAGCATATGGTTTCCCATTGCCCATTTATCTCCCGCAGCTCACAGGAGCAAGGGTGCTTCCTGTCACATGGTACCATATTCAAAGTCTGCAGGATTCTTTCAAAAGCAGAAAGACCCATGGCGACTGTGTACATGCATGGAGTGAGGTCCTGAGTGATATTAAAAAATCCATCACTATCTCATTTTTTAAAAAAACTGACTTCTCCATGTATAAAGTAGCAATCACTAAATTACCAGTGCAGAGGGATTCAGAAACTTCTGGAATTCATTAAGACAACAAGCAACTAAAAACACACTATTACTACAAAGTTTCTCCCTGAAAATGGAAAAGACTCTGCCCCTAACAATGCAAAAGGGGGAACTTTAAAAAAAAAAAATCATCCTTCATCTTGGTTTAATAGTTAAAGCAACTGCTGAGGTTTCTCCCAGAAATTACATATCCAAACATCTGTATTCTTAGCCCAAAGAACAAAATCCTAAATGAAAATGTTGAAGACATAAAAGACTGGCCATCTCGGGGCTCCTTGTGGCTCACCTCTGCTATCTCCACTTTCCTTTCCCACATCCTGATGCTCTTCTCCAGGTCCCCATTTAAGATCTTCTCCTGGACGTAAGTCATCACCTGTGGTACCCGGAACTCGGCCAGCTGCTTCCGGAGCCTCTTGTTCACTGCCTCGGCTTTGGCCCGGTCCTGGGTTGGGAAGGACCAGTTATACCCAGGGAACCCCAGCAGCTCTTGCTTTGAGAACTCACTGGCCCTGCCATCTCTCCCCATAGTTCCAACAGAGTTCCAAAAATAATGTTTACATTTTCAAAGAGGTTGGGGAGGGGTGGGAATCACAAGATTCTGATTTTTTTGCAAAACATATTTTAAGCCAGTTCAGAAACACCTAGTGCAGTCTAAATAGTCTTGTTTCTTTCATTCCTTTCCCTTTTCCTTTCCTTTCCTTCCCTCCTTCCTCTTCCTCTCCTTTATTAAGGAATATGTTGTACTTATTTTGACTTCTTAGGGTTTCTGTGTGTGAAAGATTGTGTATTTAAGTATACTTTGATCAGACTCAATTCACTTCCATGTCTTTTAATTATAAGATATATATATAATATAAAATTTATCATTTTAACCATTTTTAACTATACAGTTCTGTGGCATTAAGTACATTCACATTCTTGTGCAACTATCACCACCATCCATCTCCAGAACTCTTTTTGTCTTGTAAAACAGAAATTCTGTACCCATTATACAATCACTCCTCCTTCCCTCCTCTCCCAGCCCCTGGCACCCACCATTCCACTTTCTGTCTCTATGAATTTGACTACTCTGGGTACCTCATATAAGTGGAATCAAACAGTATTTGTCGTTTTGTGACTGGCTTATTTCACTTAGCCTAATGTCCTTAAGTTTCCTACACATGGTAGTATGTGTCAGAATGTCCTTCCTTTCTAAGGTGGAATGATTTTCCGTTGTATGGATATACCACATTTTATTTATTTTGTTTATCCATTCATCCATCAATAGACACTTGGGTTGCTTCCACTTCTTGGCTATTGTGAAGAATGGTGCTGTCAACATCAGTGTACAAAAATCTGTTCAATTCCCTTCTCAATTCTTTTGGGTATATTCCCAGATGCAGAATGGCCAGAACCTATGGTAATTCAATTTTGTGAGTAATCCTTGTCTTTTAAATATTTATTTAAAAAATTATCATACAGTAAAATTAATTAGCCCTTTTAATAGAATGCATTTTTTTTAAATTAACATCAGCCGGGGACAGTGGCTCACGCCTGTAATCCCAGCACTTTGGGAGCATAAGTCGGGAGGATCACTTGAGGTCAGAAGTTTGAGACCAGCCTGGCGAACATTGTGAAACCCCGTCTCTACTAAAAAAATACAAAACTGAGTCAGGCATGGTGGCTTAGGCCTGTAATCCCAGCTTGGGAGGCTGAGGCAGGAGAATCGCTTGAACCCTGGAGGTGGAGGTTGCAGTGAGCCAAGATCACAACGCTGCACTCCAGCCTGAGTGATAGAGCGAAACTCTGTCTCAAAAAAAAATTTTAAAAAAAAATTTAACATTATCCTTTTAACTTTTATTTTACTAATTCTTTTGTTTAGGCAATACATTCAGTTCAAATGGTACACTGTGGCAAGCTCCCATCCCACTCCTGTCACCCCATCAGGTAGGTCTCCTGCCCAGAAGCATACACTGTTTTTAGGTTTTGTGCATCCTTCCAGAAATCTAGGCTTATACAAACATGTTTCTTTTTTTGACCTAAATATTAGCATACTCTATTCACTTTTATTCTTCCAGATGTTTTCACTCAATAAATCTTGAAGATCTTTGTGTATCAGCACATGAAGAATTTACTCATTCTTTTTGACAGCTGCATAATTTTCCACATGGATGTACCATAATTTAACAATTCTCCCACAGTCACTTAACTGTTTAATCTCTTGCTATTACAATAAACAATGCTGCAATTACTAACCATCTGGATATACATTATATTATCATTATGCAAGTGAATCAGTAGGATAAACTGCTAAAAGTGAAATTGCTTGTTCCAGGGCAGTGGTTCTTAACCAGAGGCAATTTTGCCCCCAGGGGACATTTGGCAATGCCTAAAGACATTTTTGTGGGAATTAGAGGGGTGCTGCTGGCATCTAGTAGGTAGAGGCCAGCAATGCTACTGAAAACCCTCAATACACAAGACATCCCCCTACAAGAAAGAATTATCCAGCCCCAAATGTCAGTAATAATGTGTTTAGGGTGCAAAACCCAGCCTTAAGCATATGTGCATGTTAATGTTTGGTAAACAGTGCTAAATTCCCCTTTATAATAATCAAGACAATTACACTTCTGCAGTAATGTCTGAGACTGCCGGTTTTCCCTCATTCTCTCACTACAGTTTTATCGACCCTTTGATCTTTGTCAATCTAAGAGAAGGAAAATAATATCCCATCATAGCTTTCTTTTGTATTCCTTGTATTATGAGTGTGGTAGAATATTTTTCACAATTCAGTTTTTTAGCTTTTCAGTAAACTCTTGAAAACTTTTGTCCATTTTTTCTATTAGTTATTAGTTTTTACTTGTTGATCTGTAGAAGTTATTTATTTGGAGTTATTAGCTCCTTGTGATTTTAGATACAACATTTTTCCAGTTATTTACCTTTTGACTTTGCTTATGATCATTTTTGCTGTGCAAAAAACTTTCATTTTTATATAACTCACTTTATTGATGTCATAGTTTCTAGGGTTTATATTTTGAAAGGCCTCTTCATTCCAAGATTATATTAAAAATTTTCCCAGTATTTATTTTAGGATTTTAATGGTTTTATTACTTACATTTAAATCTCTGATATACCTGAATTAATTTCAGCGTTAAGACACAGTTCCAACTTAATTTTTTCCTTAATGGTTACCCAGTTACCCCAGTTACCCCATATCATTTATTCAATAATCTGGCTGTCCCTTGATTAATGCCATGCCACTTTTATCACAAAGGTATCAATATCAAAGCTTTATCAAATATTTATATACTTACGGGATCTGTATCAGGGCTCATTATAGGACCTTATATTTTTCTTTGACTTTCCAGCCTATTCCTGAGCGTGTTTTAAATACTGTAACTTCATAACATATTTCATTATCTGATAGGGCTAGTCCTCTCATTTACTCATTCAGAATTTGGGGATACTCTTTTTTTACCCCCCAAAGGAATTTTTGAGTCAGTTGATTTAGATCCTTAACAACAAACAAACAAAAAAACCTTCCTTGGTATTTTAACTGGAATATCATATTTCACAGATCAACTTAAAGAGAACTAACATTTTTATTATGTTGAATCTTCCCAGTATGGTATTGTCTTTTAATTCCTTGCTTCACGAAGCACAATCTGTGGCACTAGAAACACTTGGGAGCTGCAGACTCCCAGGCTACCCTAGACCTACCCACTCAGAATCTGCATTTTAACAAGATCCCCAGGTAATTGGTTTGCACCTTCCATTGTTTCAATACACTATAAAACAAACCAATAATTTAATTTTTATTAACTTGTTTTCAGAATGCAATAAAAAATTGTCAAGTGTTCAGTGAATGGCTCCTGTATGTTTAGCCTAAACAAACAACTGTGGAGAGACCCAAAGATGTGGGCAGAACCATCAATGCATACTCCTGTCCAGATGGTGATTTGAGAATACCTAAGATAAATATAATGAAGTAGCAAGAACGAAGGCATTAAAACATAAGTACTACAGCTGTGAGGGACATGCTGAGAAGACCAGAGACTATGATCCCCACCCAGCAACCCACTTGTAGAGCAGCAATGTCACTACGGGAAAAGTTGTCCACTGTCCCACCCCAGTTCCAGGGCAGCAGTGCAGAAGTTTTGCCCAGGGAGACAGGCTGTGTATTTGTCTGTTTTCACACTGCTATAAAGAATTACCCAAGACTGGACAATTTTATTAAGAAAAGAAGATTTGATTGACTCACAGTTCTGCATGGCTAGGGAGGCCTCAGGAAACTTACAATAATGGTGGAAAGTGAAGGAGAAGAAAGGCACATTTTCACAAGGTAGCAGGAGTGAGAGCACATGCAGGGGAAACTGCCACTTTAAAAACCATCAGATCTCGTGAGAACTCCCTCACTATCATGAGAACAGCATTGGGTAAACTGCCCCTATGATCCAATCACCTTCCACCAGGTCCCTCCTTTGACAAATGGGAATTACAATTTGAGATGAGGCTTGTGTGGGGACACAGAGCCAAACAAAATCAGGCTGTAAATCAGAGGGCTCTGGAATGCTGCCCAAGCGGACTCACTATTTGGAACAGAGATGGGGAGCTCATGCCTAAGAACTGTGTGGGAAACAATTTATGAGTTTTTTAAGGTAAGCAATTTAGAGGAGTCTGGTAGTTCTATAATGTTAGTAGCAGCAAGTAAAATAATAAACCAGCTGTATGTTTAACAGAACAGTGAAAGAGACCACTAAGAAGAGCCCTCTGAGAGTTGGAGCAAGCCTCAAAGACTGGCAATACCTTGCCCCTGCAAAGGTCCTGACTTTAATTGGATCAGAATTTAAAACAATTAATGTCTCAGGGTATTGTTGAAAGCAATAGAGCAATTAGTTAACAATTAATGAAGGCTGATGGCCGAGTGTGATGCCAATAGAGTAGACCAGCCATAGGAAGGTGCTCTAGTAGGAAGATGCAGAGTCAAAGAGAACTCAGCAGAAGCAACAATTATCCCTGGTCATCAGGGCAATTGTATCCATGACTAAGGCTGTACCATGTGAGGAGAAACATTAGAGAGTAATAACAGCAGGGGAATAGATCTAGTTTACTGATCTAGTCCAGCCAAGTCACTAAACAGGTAACAAGCAAAAACAATGACAAGCCCAAGAAAGGGATGGGAGGGACCAATATCAAGAATTGCTATATCACCTAAAATATACAGCTTCCAACAAAAATTATGAGATAGGCAAAGAAATAGGAAAGCATGATCCACCCAGGGAAGGCAAAATAAACTGCCTTTGAGGGAGAGCAGATGGTGGACCTAGCAGACAAAGTCTTCAAAGGAGCTATTCAAAGAACCAAAGGAAACCATGTTTAAAGAATTAAAGTAATAATAATAATAATGTCTCATCAAGTAAAGAAAATAAAGGGGTAGAAATTCATTTTTTAAACCGCAGAAAATCCGGAATCTTTTCAATATGATGACTGAAATGAAAAATTCATCACAGTAGACTGACAGCAGATTTAAGCCAGTAGAGTAAAGCATCAGTAAACTTGTAGATTGATAGAGATTATGCAGATTGAGGAGCAGAGAGAAAAAAAAATCAAAGAAAAATTAACAGTCTTAGAGAAATGTGGAACACCACTAAGTGTACCAACATACAGGTAATGGGAGTAACAGAGAGAGAAAAGAAAGAGAAAGGAGTAGAAAAAATTATTCAGATATAATGACTAAAAATTTCACTAATTTGTTGAAAAACAGTAAGCTACACATCCAAAGGGCTCAACAAACTCCAAACAGAAGAAATGTAAATAAATCCACACCCAGACTCATCATCCTCAAAATGTTAAATGGCAAAGCAAAGAGAAAATATTGAAAACATTAAGAGAAAACAATTCATTACATAAAAGGGAAGCCCAACAAGATTAACAGCTGATTTCTCATCAGAAACAATGAAGGCCAGAGGGCAATGGGCTGAAAGAAAAAAAAAAAAACTGTCACTCAAGAATATTATATCCTTGACCAGTCCTGGGTTTTCCTGAGCCAAGATGGCCGAATAGGAACAACTCCGGTCTACAGCTCCCAGCCTGAGCGACACAGAAGATGGGTGATTTCTGCATTTCTGTTTGAGGTACCGGTTTCATCTCACTAGGGAGTGCCAAACAGTGGGTGCAGGATAGTTGGTGAAGCGCACTGTGCGCGAGCCAAAGCAGGGCGAGGCATTGCCCCACTCGGGAAGCGCAAGGGGTCAGGGAGTTCCCTTTCCTAGTCAAAGAAAGGGGTAACAGACGGCACCTGGAAAATCGGGTCAGTCCCACCCTAATACTGCGCTTTTCCAACGGGCCTGGAAAACGGCACACTAGGAGATTGTGTCCCGCACCTGGCTCGGAGGATCCTATGCCCACGGAGTCTCGCTGATTGCTAGCACAGCAGTCTGAGATCAAACTGCAAGGCCACAGCGAGGCTGGGGGAGGGGCGCCCACCAGTGCCCAGGCTTGCTTAGGTAAACAAAGCAGCCAGGAAGCTCCAACTGGGTGGAGCCCACCACAGCTCAAGGAGGCCTGCCTGCCTCTGTAGGCTCCACCTCTGGGGGCAGGGCACAGACAAACAAAAATTCAGCAGGAATCTCTGCAGACTTAAATGTCCCTGTCTGACTGACAGCTTTGAAGAGAGTAGTGGTTCTCCCAGCACGCAGCTGGAGATCTGAGAACGGACAGACTCCCTCCTAAAGTGGGTCCCTCACCCCCGAGCAGCCTAACTGGGAGGCACCCCCCAGTAGGGACAGACTGACACCTCACTCGGCCGGGTACTCCTCTGAGACAAAAGTTCCAGAGGAACTATCAGACAGCTGAATTTGTGGTCTCACGAAAATCCGCTGTTCTGCAGCCACCGCTGCTGACACCCAGCCAAACAGGGTCTGGAGTGGACCTCTAGTAAACTCCAACAGACCTGCAGCTGAGGGTCCTGTCTGGTAGAAGGAAAACTAACAAACAGAAAGGACATCCACACCAAAAACCCATCTGTACATCACCATCATCAAAGACAAAAAGTAGATAAAACCACAAAGATGGGGAAAAAACAGAGCAGAAAAACTGGAAACTCTAAAAAGCAGAGCACCTCTCCTCCTCCAAAGGAACACAGTTCCTCACCAGCAACGGAACAAAGCTGGATGGAGAATGACTTTGACGAGTTGAGAGAAGAAGGCTTCAGATGATCAAACTACTCCAAGCTACGGGAGGAAATTCAAAACAATAGCAAAGAAGTTAAAAACTTTGAAAAAAAATTAGACAAATGGATAACTAGAATAACCAATGGAGAGAAGGGCGTAAAGGAGCTGATGGAGCTGAAAGCCAAGTATCAAGAACTACGCGAAGATTGCAGAAGCCTCGGTAGCAGATGCGATCAACTGGAAGAAAGGGTATCGCTGATGGAAGATGAAATGAATGAAATGAAGAGAGAAGGGAAGTTTAGAGAAAAAAGAATAAAAAGAAATGAACAAAGCCTCCAAGAAATTTGGGACTATGTGAAAAGACCAAACCTACGTCTGATTGGTGTACCTGAAAATGACGGGGAGAATGGAACCAAGTTGGAAAACACTCTGCAGGATATTATCCAAGAGAACTTCCCCAATCTAGCAGGGCAGGCCAACATTCAGATTCAGGAAATACAGAGAACGCCACAAAGATACTCCTCGAGAAGAGCAACTCCAACACACATAATTGTCAGATTCACCAAAGTTGAAATGAAGGAAAAAATGTTAAGGGCAGCCAGAGAGAAAGGTTGGGTTACCCACAAAGGGAAGCCCATCAGACTAACAGCTGATCTCTCGGCAGAAACTCTACAAGCCAGAAGAGAGTGGGGGCCGATATTCAACATTCTTAAAGAAAAGAATTTTCAACCCAGAATTTCATATCCAGCCAAACTAAGCTTCATAAGTGAAGGAGAAATAAAATACTTTACAGACAAGCAAACGCTGAGTGATTTTGTCACCACCAGGCCTGCCCTAAAAGAACTCCTGAAGGAAGCACTAAACATGGAAAGGAACAACCGGTACCAGCCCCTGCAAAAACATGCCAAATTGTAAAGACCATCGAAGCTAGGAAGAAACTGCATCAACTAACGAGCAAAATAACCAACTAACATCATAATGACAGGATCAGATTCACATATAACAATATTAACTTTAAATGTAAATGGGCTAAATGCTCCAATTAAAAGACACAGACTGGCAAACTGGATAAGGAGTCAGGACCCATCAGTGTGCTGTATTCAGGAAACCCATCTCACATGCAGAGACACACACAGACTCAAAATAAAGGGATGGAGGAAGATCTATCAAGCAAATGGAAAACAAAAAAAGGCAGGGGTTGCAATCCTAGTCTCTGATAAAATAGACTTTAAACCAACAAAGATCAAAAGAGACAAAGAAGGCCATTACATAATGGTAAAGGGATCAATTCAACAAGATGAGCTAACTATCCTAAATATATATGCACCCAACACAGGAGCACCCAGATTCATAAAGCAAGTCCTGAGTGACCTACAAAGGGACTTAAACTCCCACACAATAATAATAGGAGATTTTAACACCCCACTGTCAGCATTAGACAGATCAACGAGACAGAAAGTTAACAAGGATATCCAGGAATTGAACTCAGCTCTGCACAAAGTGGACCTAATAGACATCTACAGAATTGTCCACCCCAAATCAACAGAATATACATTTTTTTCAGCACCACACCACACCTATTCCAAAATCGACCACATAGTTGGAAGTAAAGCTCTCCTCAGCAAATGTAAAAGAACAGAAATTATAACAAACTGTCTCTCAGACCACAGTGCAATCAAACTAGAACTCAGAATTAAGAAACTCACTCAAAACCGCTCAACTACATGGAAACTGAACAACCTGCTCCTGAATGACTATTGGGTACATAATGAAATGAAGGCAGAAATAAAGATGTTCTTTGAAACCAATGAGAACAAAGACACAACATACCAGAATCTCTGGGACACATTCAAAGCAGTGTGTAGAGGGAAATTTATAGCACTAAATGCCCACAAGAGAAAGCAGGAAAGATCCAAAACTGACACCCTAACATCACAATTAAAAGAACTAGAAAAGCAAGAGCAAACACATTCAAAAGCTAGCAGAAGGCTAGAAATAACTAAAATCAGAGCAGAACTGAAGGAAATAGAGACACAAGAAACCCTTCAAAAAATTAATGAATCCAGGAGCTGGTTTTTTGAAAAGATCAACAAAATTGATAGACTGCTAGCAAGACTAATAAAGAAGAAAAGAGAGAAGAATCAAATAGATGCAATAAAAAATGAAAAAGGAGATATCACCACTGATCCCACAGAAATACAATCTACCATCAGAGAATACTACAAACACCTCTATGCAAATAAATTAGAAAATCTAGAAGAAATGGATAAATTCCTCGACAAATACACCCTCCCAAGACTAAACCAGGAAGAAGTTGAATCTCTGAATAGACCAATAACAGGTTCTGAAATTGGGGCAATAATCAATAGCTTACCAACCAAAAAGAGTCCAGGACCTGATGGATTCACAGCCGAATTCTACCAGAGGTACAAGGAGGAACTGGTACCATTCCTTCTGAAACTATTCCAATCGATAGAAAAAGAGGGAATCCTCCCTAACACATTTTATGAAGCCAGCATCGTCCTGATACCAAAGCCTGGCAGAGACATAACCAAAAAAGAGAATTTCAGACCAATATCCTTGATGAACATTGATGCAAAAATCCTCAATAAAATACTGGCAAACCGAATCCAGCAGCACATCAAAAAGCTTATACACCATGATCAAGTGGGCTTCATCCCTGGGATGCAAGGCTGGTTCAACATACGCAAATCAATAAATGTAATCCAGCATATAAACAGAACCAAAGACAAAAACCACATGATTATCTCAATAGATGCAGAAAAGGCCTTTGACAAAATACAACAACCTTCATGCTAAAAACTCTCAATAAATTAGGTATTGATGGGATGTATCTCAAAATAATAAGAGCTATCTATGACAAACCCACAGCCAATATCATACTGAATGGGCAAAAACTGGAAGCATTCCCTTTGAAAACTGGCACAAGACAGGGATGCCCTCTCTCACCACTCCTATTCAACATAGTGCTGGAAGTTCTGGCCAGAGCAATCAGGCAGGAGAAGGAAATAAAGGGTATTCAATTAGGAAAAGAGGAAGTCAAATTGTCCCTGTTTGCAGATGACATGATTGTATATCTAGAAAACCCCATCGTCTCAGCCCAAAATCTCCTTAAGCTGATTAGCAACTTCAGCAAAGTCTCAGGATACAAAATCAATGTACAAAAATCACAAGCATTCTTGTACACCAATCACAGACAAACAGAGAGTCAAATCATGAGTGAACTCCCATTCACAATTGCTTCAAAGAGAATAAGATACCTAAGAATCCAACTTACAAGGGATGTGAAGGACCTCTTCAAGGAGAACTACAAACCACTGCTCAATGAAATAAAAGAGGATACAAACAAATGGAAGAACATTCCATGCTCATGGGTTGGAAGAATCAATATCGTGAAAATGGCCATACTGCCCAAGGTAATTTATAGATTCAATGCCATCCCCATCAAGCTACCAATGACTTTCTTCACAGAATTGGAAAAAACTACTTTAAAGTTCATATGGAACCAAAAAAGAGCCCGCATCGCCAAGTCAATCCTAAGCCAAAAGAACAAAGCTGGAGGCATCACGCTACCTGACTTCAAACTATACTACAAGGCTACAGTAACCAAAACAGCATGGTACTGTTACCACAACAGAGACATAGATCAATGGAACAGAACAGAGTACTCAGAAATGATGCCGCATATCTACAACTATCTGATCTTTGACAAACCTGACAAAAACAAGAAATGGGGAAAGGATTCCCTATTTAATAAGTGGTGCTGGGAAACCTGGCTAGCCATATGTAGAAAGCTGAAACTGGATCCCTTCCTTACACCTTATACAAAAATTAATTCAGGATGGATTAAAGACTTAAATATTAGACCCAAAACCATTAAAATCCTACAAGAAAACCTAGGCAATACCATTCAGGACATAGGCATGGGCAAGGACTTCATGTCTAAAACACCAAAGGCAATGGCAACAAAAGCCAAAATTGACAAATGGAATCTAATTAAACTAAAGAGCTTCTGCACAGCAAAAGAAACTACCATCAGAGTGAACAGGCAACCTACAGAATGGGAGAAAATTTTTGCAACCTACTCATCTGACAAAGGGCTAATATCCAGAATCTACAATGAACTCAAACAAATTTACAAGAAAAAAACAAACAACCCCATCAAAAAGTGGGCGAAGGACATGAACAGACACTTCTCAAAAGAAGACATTTATGCAGCCAAAAAACACATGAAAAAATGCTCATCATCACTGGCCATCAGAGAAATGCAAATCAAAACCACAGTGAGATACTATCTCACACCAGTTAGAATGGCCATCATTAAAAAGTCAGGAAACAACAGGTGCTGGAGAGGATGTGGAGAAATAGGAACACTTTTACACTGTTGGTGGGACTGTAAACGAGTTCAACCATTGTGGAAGTCAGTGTGGCGATTCCTCAGGGATCTAGAACTAGAAATACCATTTGACCCAGCCATCCCATTACTGGGTATATACCCAAAGGACTATAAATCATGCTGCTATAAAGACACATGCACATGTACGTTTATTGCAGCACTATTCACAATAGCAAAGACTTGGAACCAACCCAAATGTCCAACAACGATAGACTGGATTAAGAAAATGTGGCACATATACACCATGGAATACTATGCAGCCATAAAAAATGATGAGTTCATATCCTTTGTAGGGACATGGATGAAACTGGAAAACATCATTCTTAGTAAACTATCGGAAGGACAAAAAACCAAACACCGCATGTTCTCACTCATAGGTGGGAACAATGAGAACTCATGGACACAGGAAGGGGAACATCACACTCCGGGGACTGTTGTAGGGTGGGGGGAGGGGGAGGGACAGCATTAGGAGATATACCTAATGCTAAATGACAAGTTAATGGGTGCAGCAAAACAACATGGCACATGGATACATATGTAACAAACCTGCACATTGTGCACATTTACCCTAAAACCTAAAGTATAATAATAAAAAAAAAGAGAAAAAAAAAAACAATATTATATCCTCAAAATGATCTTTCAAAATGAAAGCAAGCAATCAACACACTCAGATCCTGGTTTCCAACGTCATTCTCAAATAAAAGTCACCGAGCCTCCTTGGAGAAATTGTGGATTCTAGGACTGAGGCAGAAAATATCTAAGTTGAGCCTAGAGCATCTTCTGGTGCCAGAAAGGAAGGGCTCAAAAAAAAAAAAAAAAAAAAAAAAGCCATAAAGATGAAGAGAGTCAAAGTCAAAGGGACACCAAATTCAGCTGAAAGAGCTCCCAGTGGTCAACCTGGAACAATTTGAGCAACAAAATAAATAATGTAATACAGTCACATGCCACAGAAAACATTTCAGTCAACAATGAACCACTTATGAAGATGGTCCCATAAGATTATAATGCCATATCTTTACTGTACTTTTTCTATGTTTAGATATGTTTGGATACACAAATACTTAGCATTGTATTATAATTTCCTACAGCATTCAGTACAATAACATGCTTTTGTGTGTAGCCTAGGTGTGTAGTAGGCTACACCATCTAGGTATACCATCATAGAGTACACTCTATAATGTTCACACAGTGATGAAATTGCCTAACAATGCATTTCTCAGAGTGTATCCCCATCATTAAACAATGCATGGCTTATGATATTATAAGCCAACATATAAAACAAATATCTGGCCGGGTGCAGTGGCTCACGCTTGTAATCCCAGCACTTTGGGAGGCTGAGGTGGGTAGATCACAAGGTCAGGAGATCGAGACATCCTGGCTAACACGGTGAAACCCCGTCTCTACTAAAAATACAAAAAAGTTAGCCAGGCGTGGTGGCAGGTGCCTGTAGTCCCAGCTACTCGGAGAGGCTGAGCCAGGAGAACGGTGTGAACCCGGGAGGCGGAGGTTGCAGTGAGCCGAGATCGTGCCACTGCACTCCAGCCTGGGCGACAGAGTGAGACTCTGTCTCAAAAAAAAAAAAAAAAAAAAAAAATCTATGAGTGGGAACTGATATAAATAAATGATGTTAAAAATAAATAAATGGGGGAGAATAGATAAATCTCCTATACAAAAGAATTCCAAATAAATTAAGTGGAGCATAAATCCCCACTCCTTAAGTATGGGCTGTACATAGTGACTTCCTGCCAAAGAGTACAGTATGGAAAGGAGGGAGAGTAACTTCACAGTGAAGAAATCTGTAACATACTATCCATCTAGGTGATCAAGGTTCACATCAATGATGAGTCATGTTGACAGTAGACTCCCTTGATATGATGTGATGTGAATGGTACTTTATGTCTGTGGTCTTCCTCCTCAAAACACATAAACCCCAGTGTAATTATGAGAAAAACATCAAACAAATCCCAGTGGAGGAACATTCTACAAAAACCTGACAAGTACTCCTCAAAACTGTCAAGGTCATCAACATCAAGGAAATTCTGAGAAACTGTCTCAGCCAAGAGGAGCTTAAGGAGACATAGCAGTAAATGTAATATGGGTATCCTGGGTGGGATCCTGAAACAGTTAAAGGATGTCAGGTAAGAACTAAGGAAATGTGACAAAAGCACAGACTTTGGTTAATAATACTGTATCAATACTGGTTCATTAATTGTAATAAACACATTGTACTGATGTAAGAGGTTAAAATAAGGGAAACTGGGTATGAGGTATATGTTGGTTCTCTGTACTATCTTCACAATTTTCCTGGAAATCTAAAATTTCTAAAATAAAAAGTTTATTTTTGAAAAATAAAGGAAAAATAAAGACATTCCCAGATTAACAAAAACCTACAGAAGTTATTGCTGGCAGACCTGCCTTACAAGAAATACTACAGGAAGTTCTTCAAGCTGAAAACAAGTGATACCAGACAGGAATATGAAATCGACATTAAAAAAGTAGTGCAAATGAAATTAACTGTATAATAGGTAATTATAAAAGATAGTATAATTGCATATTTCTTCTCTTAACTGATTTAAAAAGCAAATGTATAAAAATACATATATAATTGTATTTGGGGAACTATAACATATAAACATGGAGTGTACTTGACAGTAACAGCACAAAGGAGGCAGGCTGAAACAAAGCTGTATTTGCATAAGAAACACCAGATAGTAACTCAAATTCACAGAAAGAAATGTAAATAAAAAGGTTAATATGACAAACTGTGAACATATTTCATCTCCTTTCTTCTTTCAGCTTTTGAACTCCTCGCTCACACTATTTAAAAAATTAACTCAAAATCGATTATAAAACCTAAACATGAGAGCTAAAATTATAAAACTCTTAAAAGAAGACAGAGGAGTAAATCTTCATGATATTGGGTAAGGCAATGGTTTCTTATATATGACGCCAAAAGCACAAGCTCAAAAGAAAAAAAATGGATAAATTGGACTTGTATCAAAATTAAAAATGTTTGTGTTGCAGACAAAACTATCAAGAAAGTGAAGAAAATCCACAGAATGGGAGAAAATATTTGTGAATCTTATACAGATGATCCTTGACTTACAATGGGTCAACTTAAGTTTTTTTTTTTTTACTTTAAGATAGTGCAAAAGCAAGACACATTCAGTAGAAACCATACTTCGAGTACCGATATAACCCTTCTGTTTTTCACTTTCAGTACAGTGTTCAATAAATTACATGAGACATTCAACATCCTATTATAAAACAGATTTTGTGTTCGATGATTTTTCCCAGTTGTAGGCTAATTTAGGTGTTCTCAGCATATTTAAGATAGGCTAGGCTAAGCTATAATGTTTAGTAGGTCAGGTATGTTAAATGCATTTTTAACTTATGATATTTTCAACTTACAATGGGTAAGTTAAAAAGATAAATAACCCAATTATCAACTAAGCAAAGGACTTGACTAGACATTTCTCAAAGATAGACAAGTGGCCAATAGGCACATGAAAAGATGCTCCATGTCATTAGGGAAATTCAAATAAAAACCACAACCGGATATCACTTCATACCAAGTAGGATGGCCATTTTTTAAAAAAACTGAGAATAACAAAGATGTACTTTGTTTGTGAATCTTATACAGATGTACTGGAACCCTCTCATACATTGTGGGAATACAAAATGGGGCAGCCACTTTCAAAAACAGATTGGTAGTTTTTCTAGGTGTTAGACATAGAATTACCATGTATAACCCACAATTCCACTTTTAGGTGTGTGTCCAAGAGAAAAGAAAACACGTATCCACAGAAAAACTTGTACCAGAATGTTCATATCAGAATGACTCATGATAATCCCGAAGTGGAAACACAAATGTCCACCAACTGATGAATGGATAAATAAAATGTGGTCTATCCACACAAGGAAATGTTATTCAGCCATAAAAATAAACAAATGATACATGATACAAGCGAACCTTGAAATGTTATTCCAAGTGAAAAAAGCCACTCATAAAAAAACACATATTGTATAATCTCTTTTAAATGAAATGTTCAGAATAGGCAAATCCACAGAGGCAGAAAGTAGATTAGTGGCCACCGAGAGCTGGAGGGTGGGAGTGGAGTGTGGGGAATGGAGAAGGATCTTTTCCCTTCCCTTCCCTTCCCTTCCCTTCCCTTCCCTTCCCTTCCCTTCCCTTCCCTTCCCTTCCCTTCCCTTCCTTTCCCTTTCCCTTTCCCTTTCTTCCTTCCTTCCTTCCTTCCTTCCTTCCTTCCTTCCTTCCTTCCTTCCTTCCTTTCTTTCTTTCTTTCTTTCTCTCTCTTTCTTTCTTCCTTCCTTCCTTCCTTCCTTCCTTCCTTCCTTCCTTCCTTCCTTCCTTCTCTTTCTTTTTTCTTTCTTTTTATAAATAAATGTATTTAAGTAGTTGTTTTGTTTTGTTTTGTTTTGAGACAGAGTCTCCCTCTGTCGCTGAGGCTGGAGTGCAGTGGTGTGATCTTGGCTCACTGCAACCTCCACCTCCTGGGCTCAAGAAATTCTCCTGCAGCTGGGCGCGGTGGCTCACGCCTGTAATCTCAGCATTTTGGGAGGCCGAGGCAGGCGGATCACGAGGTCAGGAGATCGAGACCACAGTGAAACCTCGTCTCTACTAAAAATAAAAAAAATTAGCTGGGCGCAGTGGCGGGCACCTGTAGTCCCAGCTACTTGGGAGGCTGAGGCAGGAGAATGGCGTGAACCCGGGAGGCAGAGCTTGCAGTGAGCCGAGATCGCGCCACTGCACTCCAGCCTGGGTGACAGAGCAAGACTCTGTCTCAAAAAAAAAAAAAAAGAAATTCTCCTGCCTCAGCTTCCCGAGTAGATGGGACTACAGGTGCCCACCACGCCTGGATAATTTTTGTATTTTTAGTAGGGCGGGGTTTCACCATTTTGGCCAGGCTGGTCTTGAACTCCTGACCTCAAATGATCTTTCTGCCTCAGCCTCCCAAAGTGCTAGGATTACAGGGTGAGCCACTGCACCTGTCCTGTGGGGAAGGATTTCTAATGGGTACAGAGTTTTTTTCTGGGGTGATGAAAATGTTCTAAAATTATTGTGCTGATGGTTACACAACTCTGTGAATAAATTATAATCCACTGAACTGTACACTTTAAATGGGTGATTATATGGTATATAAATTAAATCCCAATAAAGCTAGTTTCAAAACGTTAACAAGAAAACTAAAATATACTAAGCAGTGAATGTCAGGCTTTAAAAAAATCAATTTTAAGTTTTACTTGTAATCTATTAACTATCAACACGAGGAAAAAATAAATAAGGACCACAGCAATTCTGCATTTAGAGAGTTCACAGGTTTTTGCTTTGCTACTTGCCACTCTGTACTGATATTGGGGTTTTTTTTCAGAAGGTATTGGTTCTCCATCGAGAAAATGATGTGCATGTTATGACAAAACTTAGATGTGAATAATCCTGTGGCTTTGGGGCTATTGTAGGCAAATTTGGGGCCACACAAGACAATGACACTAATAATCATACAAACAGTTTTAGAGGTTGACAAAGCATCATTATATGTGGTCCTCTCTAGCCACTACAACAAGGGCAGTAGATCTATTTCACAGATGTGGCAACAGTCCTGTCTATTTAAAAGCTTGTTCAAGACCAGAAATTGGCAGCACCAAACCTGATGCCAGGCCTTCTGATCACGAGTCCAGCACTCTTTCTCCTGTGCCCTCTCCAAAAAGTTCTTTTTGCATCACATCCTATGTGCATTTAAGTTAGGGAAATTCAGCTATCAATGCTCAGCAAAGTAATGAGAGAGGTAAATTGTAATTTACACAGGCAAAGAGCTCAGATGACTCCATTCACCTCTTCACACAGTGACCACAGGCCTTGGAGTGAGCCCAGGACAGAGGTCACAGGTCTGCTGTCCTTCAGCTGGTCTCTGCTACAGGCTACTCAGGATGTAAGTGTCCAGCCTGGGTATCAGACGAGATGTCTTATGGTTATGACCTCTCTCTCTCTCTCTTCCTCTCTCTTTCCTCTCTCTCTCTCTCTTCCTCTCTCTCTTTCCTCTCTCTCTCTCTGTCTCTCCTTTACAACAAACATTCTATTTTGGCATATGTACTTTTTTTCTATCAGGTACATTACTACATGCATTAAACATTTTTCCTGGGGTTGTAGACATGAAACATCGAATATTGTACTTTATGGGTCACTTAAGGAATTCCCAAATGTTATTCGGACTCTATGAAATTTTTGTTTTCTGAGCTGACTCTAGAACCCAACCCAGCAGTAAAATGAGACACACCTGGACTGTAGGTCTCCAGGTGCCACTTTGTGCTTTGATGGCCCAGAGCTATTTTGATTTTTATGGTCTAGGCTTTTCTAGATAAACCAGCAAGGTGGCTTAGATCTTGATGGACCTTGACTCAAGCCCTTATAAACACAAGGAGACAAACATCAGAAATACCACATTTTTCCCTCTCCTACCTCCTCTACTTGTAGTGTTTCTTTTTCAATTTTTTCAAGTAGCTCTTTTCTCAGCAAGATCTCCTTGTCCAGATTGATGTATATTTCCATTGCCTTGTGAAGCTTGCTCTGAAATATAACAACACAGCAAGTCTTGAGCTAAGATGACCTCTCAGAACCACAGGAAGGGGAGACAGCTCTTTGTTAACGAACAGAAAAGCAGGACCATCCAGAAAGTCCAAATTGCCTTTCTCACGGTTGCCCAGATTTTCCAAATCCTGATGTCTGAGAACTGGTGGGGGAGGAGAGGACCTTGGAGTCTTGTCTTCAGCTGGAGAGGCAAAGAAGTCAGGCACACAGGGACCTAAATCTTGCCCCACTACTCACTAAGGAGATCTTTGGGGAGGTCCCAGAACCTCTCTAAACTTGGGTCCAGTCACCATGTAGGGTTGTGGAGAGGCTTATAGGAGACAGCCTGGTAGAGTGCTGAGCACAGTGCCTGGCACATGGAGAACATTTGACAAACAGCTGCCAAGACTATCTCATGTGGATGGAGAGTGGGGAATACTCCTCATGAGGTGGGTGCTACTGCTATCTCCATTTATAGGTGAGAGAACTGACCTTTAGGGAGGTAAAACCATTTCCCCAAGGTCACAGAGACCAGGGGGAGCCAGGAATTGAGCCCATGCAGTGAGATTCCATAGCCCACAGGCTCCACCACCATCTCATCGCCTAACGAGGCCGGGCCTGCTAGTTTTAGAGGAGTCCTGCGGGAGCACAGCCTTGCAGATTCCCACTGCATCATCTGCCCTTCACCGGCTCCTACAGGCCCCACCCCTACTTCTTAGATTGGCCCCCTTTTGACCACTCTCTCTCAGTGGGGAAGAGTCAGCCAGAGGAGCTGGGATATGCTTTGCTGGGCAGAGGAGTGGGCCAAGGGAAAGACGCAGTGATTTGGGGAGCTCGCTCAACAAACCCTGAAAACCCACCTACCAGGCGCCAGTCCCTGCACCAAGAACTGGCCAGCAAAGCAAACTAGGCTCTGCCACCAGAAGGCTGGCTCACAGCCCGGGCAGTAGGGGAGAGGCAGTAAAATAATTTCAAGAAGAAATGTAAGACTGCAATTGTGCCAAGCTGTGAGAATGCCAGGACAGAGGTCGGAGAAGGTTTTCCTGAAAAAAAATAAATAAATAAAAAATATACATATATATGCTGGAAAGAGAGCTGAAAGGTTGAGTCAGTATGTCTAGGTGAAGAGGGAAGAGGACATTCCAAGCTAAGGAAAGAACTGAGGAGAGGAGGATAATAGAAGCTGGGAGAGTGGGTAGAGAGCAGCAGGGCCACAGTCAAAGTGAAGGCAGGAGGAGGGGGCAAGGGCATTGCCCCGGAGCGTCAAAACAGAGCAGCCTAGAACCACCTGCCCGGGGGACCTTCTGGCACCCAGGGGCCATTCTCTTCCCCACTCCTATTTTCAGGCCTCACTTCTTTAAGGCTCATTTCCTGTTCCATGTCCTGCATGAAAATTGCTCTGCTAAGGAAAGCAAAAGTGAATGAGACCACGCTGACGGGGTCAGATGTGGGGCCAGGGAGACGCGGCAGGACTTTGCTGTAAATCCAGCAATTCAGGTGAGAGGAAAGAGAGCAGAAGGAAGACAAGCAGTCACCAACTTAGAGTGGCAGGGCAGGAAGGAATGGAGGTACAAAAGCAGCAGCGAGGCCATCACTGGCTCTGCCGGAGCAGGTCTCCACAAAGGCTGATGAGAGCGAAATTGGTGACGCTGAGTCAAAATGTGCGTCCCTTGAGGAGGCACTTCTTTAAAGGACTGCATTCACTTTCTATCGCTACATAACAAATTACCACAGACTTTTGTGGCTTAGAGCCACACCCATTTATTATCTCACAGCTTCCATAGGCCGGAAGTCTGCGCACAGTGTGGCTGGATTCTCCCCCATGGTCACATCTGTCTGAAATCAAGGTGTCCGCCAGGGCTGTGGTTCTTGTCAAGGGCTCAGGGGCCTCTTCCAAGCTCACTTATTGTTGGCAGAAGGCACTTCCTTGGAGCTGTAGGACCAAGGCCCTTGTTTTCTTTTGGGCTGTCAGCAGGAGATCGCTCTCAGCTCCCAGAGGCCCCTCTTGAATCCCTTCCATGTGGCCCCTCTGTCTTCAAGCCCACAATGGAGAAGACCTCCTCCAGCCATTTCTCCTCATGCTTCACATCTATGACCTCCTCTTCCAGAAAAACTCTGTTCTTTCAAAGGACTCATGTCATTAGGTCAGGCCCAAGTGGGTGATCTACCTGTCTTTAATCAACTGTGCCATACAGTAAAACCGAATCATAGAACAGAACAGAACTTAACCGAACCCATCACATTCACAGTTCTGGCCAGAGATTATACAGGGTGTAGGACACCAAGGGCCAGGGAGTCTTGGGGACATCTTAGAATTCTACCTACAAGGCCCCAGATCACTAGTTTACAGGCAGTCTGGAGTGGCTCATCACAGCTGAAGTCACATGCTTACATTTTACCAGACTCCACCAGGCAGGGCTTGAGGGCATAAACTCAGAGAAAAAGCTGCCACCTTGACTCAGGCTCACACATGAAACTCACAGAAGAGAAGAGCCCATCTCTGCCTGGTGCTGTCTAAATGCTGTACCCTGAGCACTCAGCCTGGTGCCTACCCTCGGGGAGGTATTAGTACTTTTGGTATAGAGGAAAATTATTCTGCATGTCTTTAACAAGGTTTCACACTTCGGTGTTTGATATTTATTTCTTTATTTTCATTTTCTGATTGCTGCGAAAATGAATGTTTCATATTTATATCAAAGTGGCCCCTCCTGTCACCCTCCCACCCCTACCAAATACACACCTGTTCTGCAACACCTGTTCATTCAACAATATTGGCTAAGCACCTGCTTTGGCCAGGCACTGTCCTTGATGCTGGGGACACAACACATACTAGACAGAGCACCATCCTGGTGACACAAAACTTGCCTCTAAGAGGTGAATAATCTTGCCCAGATGAAGCACCTCCTGCAGCAGAGCCCCCATTCAAGCACAGGCAACGTCTGACTCCACAACTCAGTTGTTCTGCCTCCATTTCCCCCAGGAATGGCTCTCACTCTGCCCACTATGGCCTGTGCTGCTGATCTTGGATACTGCAAGCAATCTGCACTGTGTGTTTAGACCCATCCTAAAGAGTTCAGGCCCTGCAACCTGGCAGTTTGATTTTAAAAATCAGTAGCTCCATTTCCAAAACCCTTGGCTTTTCCCCCACAAGACCAGGCAGGCCCTGTGCTGCTTAACTGATTCCACAGGATAAGATCGAGGTCCAATGTGATCAAGTACAACCTACTCTCCAGGCAATGAGGGCCTGGGAGTCACAGGAATTGGCTTCCTCTATAAATAACAGTGATCAGATAAACTAAAAACTGATGAGAGAAGCTAAAAGTAGAGGATCTGTTGGATGTTTATGACACATAAATTTCAGAATGCCAGCACGTTGTTTTCTACATACTTTATGCTGGAAAAGGCAGTTGAGTGGGATACACACTGAGTTAGGTGGGAAGCATACTTGACTGGGAGTCCCAGCTCTGTCAGTAAGTTGTTGCTTGAATTTGGCCAATACTCTGCATCTTTTTTTTTTGAGACAGAGTCTTGTTCTGTTGCCCAGGCTGGAGTTCAATGGCATGATCTCAGCTCACTGCAACCTCTGCCCCCAGGGGTTCAAGCAATCCTTATGCCTCAGCCTCCCAAGTAGCTGAGATTACAGGTGTGCACCACCAAGCCCAGATAATTTTTTGCATTTCTAGTAGAGATGGGGTTTTGCCATGTTGGCCAGGCTGGTCTTGAACTCCTGGCCTCAGGAGATGTGCCTGCCTAGGCCTCCCACAGTGCTGGGATTGCAAGTGTGAGCCACTGCGCCCTGTCTACTCTGCATCTTTGACCCTCGGTTTTTTCATTTGTAAAAGGAAAATGTTGAACAAACATAAACCTGGTCTAAAGACATTCATATTCACATTTTTAAACTGTGTGGGCTAAACAAAGCCCACCTGCGAGCTACTTAGCCCACAGCCACCGTTGCCACCTGGGCACTTTGCGTGGGGTCAGCAAAACTTTTCTGTAAAGGACCAGATAGTAAATATTTTAGGTTTTGCAAGCCCAGAAGCAAAATTGTGGGTATTGTGTACTTATATTAACAAGAGAAAAAAATCCTACCAATATTTTATCGATTCAATTCAAAATATAAAAACTGAGTACAATACTGCAGAATATAGGTCTACTAATGAAAGAAATGGAATTTCTGGGGAAGAAACCAATTTTGCTTCACTTGGTTTCAAGTTAGTGTTTTCTATAATCGAATTGGTTATAAAGGTTCTTCTGTAATATCATTCTTAGCTCACAGGGCAGTGGGTGGGGACACACTGGCCTGCAGTTGCTGAATACTGCATTAGATGGTCTCTAGCAGGGTGACCAGATGGCCTAGTCTGCTGGGGCCAGGCCCTTTGTGTGCCTATAGTCTCTGCTTAATTATTAATAGTGCCTCTTTTCCCTCCCAAAAGGGTTGTGTTTGGATGATAAATTATTTAGTAGTTTTCTGATTTATAGTGAAGACTGCTTTCCTTTGCAATGTTTTAAGCAGGAAAGTGCTTATAATGTGCTCAAATTAAACAAGGCTCTAAATGTGGTTAGTTCTCAAAACTTGCCATGCATAAAAATCACTTGGGGAATTAACAACAACAATAAAAAACAAAACAAAATAAATAAGAGGCATGGCCCTCACCTCCTAATTCAATTAGTCAGGGTGGGACTAGGCATCTATCTATCTATCTATCTATCTATCTATCTATCTATCTATCTGCCTATCATCTATCTATATGTTTGTTTGTTTTTTAAAGAAAAACTCTGGTTCTTATGCACAGTCAGGGTCGTGGGAGCATTCAGGGAATTTTAGGACACATGGCTTGACAGCGAGGGGGCACCTAAGCGCTGTGTGAAACTGGAATGCACAAGAGCCTACCTGTGGCTAGAAAGGTGAGTGTGGAAAGCCTTGGGGGAGCCCTAGGCATCAGGGATGGCCTTACTTTGTAGGCACTGAGAACCTGCAGAGTGTTTCCAGATGACAGCTTTAGCTGGGTCAGTTCTTGATTCCTTGCTTCAATTGTCTCGAGAAATTGAGCGTTCTCTATCTTCAAATGCTGAAAATCAACATCATGAAGGGCCTCACCCACCTCTTCCTTCTACAGCTCAGAAAGATGAAAGAAAAGATGATACGTCAGTTGTGATTCTGATTGTATGGCTCACATCTTGCAACTCTTGACAAGACTTTGGAGGTCAGTCATCATTCAGTCATTCAACAAACACATATTGGGCATCTGTTTGGTCCCAGGCGTGGTGTTAGGCACTGGGTATAGAGATTTAAGTAAATACAATGTTCCCTGGCCCCAGGCAGTGCATATGAGGGTTTACCAACAAACCATTGACTCAACAGTGTGGTGCAGTGGGATGTGTTGTTCGGGGGGCATGTGGGGGAGTGGGGGCAGAGGGCACACAGAAGTCCCTAAGCCAGGCCAGGGGAGGAAGAAAGACCGAGTCACACACAGAGGGCATCCCACAGTGGGTGGTGCCTAAACAGGGCCATGAAGGTTGAGTAAGAATCAGGCCATTTAAAAGTTGTTTTTTTTTTTTTTTGTTTTTTTTTTTTTTTTTTTTGAGACGGAGTCTCGCTCTGTCGCCCAGGCTGGAGTGCAGTGGTGCAGTCTCGGCTCACTGCAAGCTCCACCTCCCGGGTTCACGCCATTCTCCTGCCTCAGCCTCCCGAGTAGCTGGGACTACAGGCGCCCGCCACGACGCCCGGCTAATTTTTTGTATTTTTTTTAGTAGAGACGGGGTTTCACCGTGGTCTCGATCTCCTGACCTCGTGATCCGCCCGCCTCGGCCTCCCAAAGTGCTGGGATTACAAGTGTGAGCCACCGCGCCCGGCCTTAAAAGTTGTTTTTAACATGAAAAACCTAGGACAAGCAGCCCACAGATTTCTCCCTCCTTTGATCATCTGATATTTCTGCACTACAGCGCATGAGTGCATAAGGTTCCCTCCCGGACCTGGGCCACCTTACCAGCCCTGCTAGCTCTATGCCATTTTATATCTGTGGTAGACAACAGCCCAACTTGGGAACTGCTGTTCCTCACTCCCACACCTCACTCATGCTGTCTGTCCTATCTCCTGGAATTCATCTTCTTCTCCTTCTCAAAACAACACAACTTCCTTAAGCCCCAATACAACCATTCCTCCAGCTCCAATGCTCCCAACCTGTTTTCCACACAAGAGGGTGATCCCTCTCTCTGCTGAGCCCCTGGAAGCTTTAGCTCTGTGGTCCTTGGTATGTAGCTTCTGTATACACACCTTTTCTCATGACACTGCTGCCCACTAGTCTATGAGCTCGCAAGGGCAGGGCCCATGTCTGTGTTATCTCTGTGTAACAGCAGCATTATGGTTAAAGATCATCCATCTACTCCTCATCTCCAGCTTAAAGCCCCTCTTCAAGATGACCATGCTTGCATGAACCTCCAACTACCAGGAACTGACGATCTGCAGACAGCTCCACTGGGACCACTCACTGCAGAATTTTTTCTTGCACTGAACTCAAATCTCCTTCCCTGACACCTCCATCCACAGCCCCACCTCTGCTCTCCCTTCCTGCTGCAGCCCTGAGCACTTGGAGACAGTGGCTGTGGCCCTCCTGGGCCCTCTCTCCTTGGGCACATCAGTCCCAGGCTCTTGGATATGGTTTCTATTCCTGACATCTGGCTTGCTCTCCGATGTGAACTCTAGTTTACCAATTCTTTCAAGGGTGGGGCTCACCCTGTGACATGACACTCCAGGTAGGGGCCGCTCAGACAGAGTAGAGAAAGGCTACCCCTTCCTTGGTCTGGGCACTGTGTTTCTATGAATGCAGCCTATGCCATAGCATCACCACCACCTGAGCTGACTTTATCAGGTACTCTACGGCTAAGCCATCCTGTACCTGAGCAGATATTTTGGGGGATCAAAAGTGCAGGGTGTTACACTTGTCCTTCGTCACTTCATGCTGTTAAATCTGTCCCAGCTTGCTGAGGTCTTTCTGGATCCCAAGTCACTCAAGCAATAGTCCCCCAACATGTTAATTCTCCTGCCCAGTTTTGTGTCCTTGTCAGTAGCCCTCTTTGATGAGCATGCCACCAGTTCCCAAATTCAAGTTAATAATAAAAATATTGAGCTAGGAAAGGATGGAACCATGTTTGCCTTACTGCCTTTCATCAGGAGCCATTAGGGTCAGCTGGTGGCGATGCTAGACACACCAAAGCACATATAACTGTGCCACCAGGCCGTATTCCCAGAAAGGGCGAACAAGTATGTCTTGAGGGTCTTTTACATTCACGCCAACTCTGTCTACAGAAAACCTCTGATTTGCCTGCACGGTCATCGTATGCATTTCCTATTGCTGCTGTAAAAAATCACCACAAACCTGGTGGCTTTAATGCAAATTTATCCTTACAGTTCTGGAGGTCAGGAGTCTGAAATGGGTTGGGAGGCTCAAATCAGGATCTCAGCAGGGCTGCACTGCTTCCCAAGGATCTAGGGGAGAATCTGTTTCCTTGTCATTTCCAGCTTCTAGAGGTTGTCTGCAGTCCTTGATTTCTGGCCCCTTCTCCCTGTCATGAAAGCTCATCACTCTGATCTCTGCTTCTGTTATCACAGCTTCTCCCACCCTCCTGCTTCCCACTGATAAGGGGGAAGATTATATAGGGCCCACCCAGGTAATTCAAGACCATCTCCCCATCTCAGGATCTCAAACTAATCACATCTGCAAAATCCTTTTTGCCATGTAAGTTAATGTGTTCACAGATTCCAGGGATTAGGATATGGACATTTTGGGGTGGGGATGGGAACCTTATTCAGCCTACCACGGTAACCTTAAAAAGAGAGAGAGAGAAAGGACTACATACCTGCCTCAATTGTAAAAGCATTTTTTTCCTCTGAACTTTGAGAGAAACATTTTTCAAACGTAATTTCTCCTTCATATTATCCTAAAATATAAAGGCATATTTTAAAGCATTTAATCCATTTCTCTCCTTTTTCGCATTGGTTTGAAAAGTGGATGGTTCTGAGGCTGAAAACCAAACCTTGAGCCCTAACATTCTGTCACTTATTTTAGGTCCTTTTACTTCTACTCAAGCTGGGGCTGGTATGACATTTCATGACCAAGAAGCAGAGGACACTGGTTTTGCACCATGCAAATTTTATATTGCTTTCAAATTCAAGATTTGGGTGTATGCTACTGTAGGGGCCTTTCATGACAAAATGATCTTATGATTTTTTGGTCTTGTATTCCCACAGTAGTTTACGTAATTTTTATTACTCTTAACATATTAGGGTTAGTAACCCTACCTTGTCTCCAGAATCTAAAGCTTGACATGTTGTAAAATCTCTGGAAATGAAGGTTACCCCCCAAATTATCCTTTTTTCTCATAACGGCCCAAGGTCCATCTCCTGATAACAAAGGATCTCAAAGGGCTTGAGACTCACCCTGTAATCCCAGCACTTTGGGAGGCCAAGGCAGGTGGACTGCTGGAGCCCAAGAGTTCAAGACCCGCCTGGGCAACACAGTGAGATCTCATCTTTATAACAATTTTTTAAAGGATTTTTTAAAATTTTGAAAAAGATATTTACCTGTCCTACTCCACAGTCACCTCTCTAGACAGGCTGGACCAGACCAGTCTCATACCTTTCTCAAGAAAATATATCAGATCTTGAAACAAATAACAAAACAAAAAACAGAAATCAATCTGAGGTACTGTTAATATACCTCCTGCCTGGCTGGTGTTAGCCTTGATAAACACGCATTTATTTATTTATTTATTTTTTCTGAGATGGAGTCTTGCTCTGTTGCCCAGGCTGGAGTGCAGTGGCATGATCTCGGCTCACCGCAACCTCTGCCTCCCAGGTTCAAGTGATTCTCCTGCCTCAGCCTCCCGAGCAGCTGGGATTACAGGCACAAACACCTCGCCCAGCTAATTTTTGTATTTTTAGTAGAGATGGGGTTTCACCATGTTGGCCAGGCTGGTCCTCCAGCTCAGATGATCCGCCCGCCTCAGCCTCCCAAAGTGCTGGGATTACAGGCGTGAGCCACTGCACCCAGCCATAAACATACATTTTAAAACATGCATATACACATACACTTTCAGGGATGCAAAGAAAATCCGCATATGTGGGCAACATTTATGGTGGACCAAAGGGAGCTAGGCTGCTTCACATGGATGATTTCCATAACATCCCTGTAGGAAAGTTTTTTCCCTTTCTAAGCTCTGTCTGCAAACTCACCCTCCGGCGGTTCATGTCCTCAATGTATTTCATCACTTTCTGAGTGGCCAAAATACTCCCTTTCTTCTTGGATATGGCTTTTAGAATATCTTTTTCAAACTCATGCACTGCTCTCGAAACTTCACTCCATCGAATTTCAGCCTCCTCAATGATGGCCTTGGGGAGTCAGCACAAAGAGAGAAGAATGTTTCCAGCAATCTTCAAGGATGTGTCCTCTAAGAAAACCTAAGTTCCCAGGCCTCTTTGTGTCCCAAAATATTATGTTTCTTCTTAGTCTTAGGAACATATCCTTAAGATACAAACTTGACCATATCAATGTTATTAGTTAAAAGCATTCTTCAAAAAAATAGAATCCATAAAAAGAGAGCAAACAAAAACAGGTGTCAGGTATCTTTTTTTTTTTTTTTGAGACAGAGTCTCGCTCTATTGCCCAGGCTGGAGTGCAGTGACACAATCTCAGCTCACTGCAACCTCTGCCTCCTGGGTTCAAGCAATTCTCCTGCCTCGGCCTCCTGAGTAGCTGGGACTACAGGCACCCACCAACACGCCTGGCTAATTTATGTATTTTTAGTAGAGAAGGGGTTTCACCAAGTTGGCCCAGCTGGTCTTGAACTCCTGACCTCAGGTGATCCGCCCACCTCGGCCTCCCAAAGTGCTGGGACTACAGGCATGAGCCACCGTGCCTGGCCAAGGTATCTATCTAAATATGTATTTCCATATTTGAAATTATTTACCCATTAAAAATATCTGGAAGGATATACATCAAAACATGAACGACAGTTACATCTAGAGAGATGGATTAGTAGGGAAATAAAGAGGCACTCTTATCATATTTCCGTTATTTTTTTAAAAAAAAAAAAGACGTTATATTTCCAAGCCTGAGTATTGGGGGGAAAAATGGAAAAAAAAAATAAAGAAGACATTATAAAGTCAGGTACAGTGCCTGTAGTCCCAGCTGCTCAGGAGGCTGAGGCAAGAGGATTGCTGGAGGCCAGAAATTCGAGGCTGTAGTGTGCTATGATTGCGACCGCGAATAGCCACTGCACTCCAGCCTGAGCAATGCAGCGAGGCCCCATCTCTTAAAAATAAAAAAAAAAGATGTTATAAAATGAATATATGTATTGACATAAAGAGAGGTTAAGTGAAAAATACAGTTTACAAAATAACATGATACTATTTTTTAGAAGAAATTCATATATGCATAGAAAATTATCTAAACTGTAGGAGGTAAATGG
This sequence comes from Symphalangus syndactylus, assembly GCF_028878055.3. NCBI lineage: Eukaryota > Metazoa > Chordata > Mammalia > Primates > Hylobatidae > Symphalangus > Symphalangus syndactylus. Next base: position 35,536,396 of record NC_072433.2, read on the forward strand.
AAAGTCAACAGAAATTACCTCTGAGTAGTAAATTGTGAATGTTTTCAAATGTTCTTTTAGCTTAACTGTATTTTTCAACATTCTACAACATAGATTGCCTAGAAATAAGAACACGCACACACATACATATTACTATAAAAAATAAAATGGAATGGTATCTGTAGCCAGACTGCAAATCATCCTAGTTCAGACTTTTTTTCTGGACACCAAGAAGCAAAAGCATTTTCACTGGCTGGCCTCAGGCTCCAGCCTCTTCCCAGCCCCATCATCTCCACATGGTAGAACATCAATCCACCTGAAACGCTGCTTTCAACATGTTGCTCTCCTACTCAAGTATCCTCAGTGGGGTCCAGCTTTCCAAGACATCAAAGATAAACTGCTTGGCATGGCTGTCAAGAAATCATTGCCTTACTCAACCTGACTTCCTAAAGTAGCCTCTTCTCTAATCACACTGGCCTCCTCAATGTCATGAGCTCACCAAGCTTGTGCCCACCTCCACTGCCTTGCCCATGTCATTCTCCTTACCTGGGGTGCCCTTCTTTCCCTGTGCCTTAAACAGATGCCATCATTCTTCAAGATCATGCCAAGTCCCTTTTAGGCCCTACCTCCTCAACAAATTCTTTTTGACCACTCTAGCCCATACTGATCTCTGATCTCTGCACTTGATGCTTACATTGCACAACCTAGCGGGTCAGGATAATGCTACCACATCCCAAGCTCCTTTAACTTGCTAGAATTCAACAGTGTATGTTTGGAAAGAGAGAGAGGAGGGGTGGGAGAGCAGGATCAGTTGATGTGATACAGACGGTTGCATCGATGGGAGACATGAGCCTACTGACTGGTCCCTCTTGAGACGAGTGTGATTCTGTGAATGCCCACATTTAGAAACAGAAAAATGGAAAACTTTAGAAATAGAACAGAAGTATCTACTTTTCATACAACATGGCTCTCAAATGCAAGCCAATAATGTCATCCTGTGGGCAACCGAATTAACAGTGATGTTTCTTCTCTGGAGGAAACTGACTGTATTGGACTTTCTAAGAGACACTACTATATTGGTGTGTAACAGTGCATGAACCATGGGCACGTGTGCCGTATAGAAATGCTGACCTAGGGGCTGGGCGCGATGGCTCATGCCTGTAATCCCAGCACTTTGGGAGACCGAGGTGGGTGGATCACGAGGTCAGGAGATCGAGACCATCCTGGCTAACATGGTGAAACCCCGTCTCTACTAAAAATACAAAAAAAATTAGCCGGGTGTAGCAGTAGGAGCCTGTAGTCCCAGCTACTCGGGAGGCTGAGGCAGGAGAATGGTGTGAACCTGGGAGGCAGAGCTGGGATCGCACCACTGCACTCCAGCCTGGGCAACTGAGCAAGACTCCGTCTCAAAAAAAAAAAAAAAAAAAAAATGCTGACCTAGGGACTTTTCACTCAATTCACTGACTGTGATGGTTAATATTAGGTGTCAACTTGACTGGATTCAGGGATGCCTAGATGGCTGGTAAAGTATTGTTTCTGGGTGTGTCTATGAGGGTGTTGCCAGAAGAGACTGATATTTGAGTTGGTGGACAGGGAGGGGAAGATCCACCCTCAATGTGGGTGGGCACCATCCAACTGGCTGCCAGAGCAGCTAGAGCAAAGCAGGTGGAAGAAGGTGGACAAGCTTGTGTACTGAGTCTTCTGGCTCTCCCTCTTCTTCCCATGCCCAACAATTGCTTCTGTTCTTCCTGCCCTCGGACATCAGACTCCAGGTTCTTTGCCTTTAGACCCTCGGACTTGTACCAGCGGCTTCCTGGGGGCTCTAGGGCCTTCAGCCATGGACTGAAGGCTGCACCATTGGCTTCCCTGGTTTTGAAGCTTTCAGACTTGGACTGAGCCACTATCGGCTTCTCCCTTTTCCCAGCCTGCAGACAGCCGATCGATTGTGTGGGACTTTGCCTTGTAATCACATGAGCCAGTTCTCCCTAATTAACTCCCTTTCATATATACATGTATGCTCTTGGTTCTGTCCCTCTCAAGAACCTTAATACACTGACTTGAACCTCAAACCCCTTGTATTATTAAGAAATTATTGCAGGCATGGCGCAGTGGCTCATGCCTGTAATCCCAGCACTTTGGGAGGCCGAGGCAGGCGGATCATGAGGTCAGGAGATCAAGACCATCAGCTAATACAGTGAAAACCTCGTCTCTACTAAAAATACAAAAAAATTAGCCAGGTGTGGTGGCGGGCGCCTGTAGTCCCAGCTACTCGGGAGGCTGAGGCACGAGAATGGCATGAACCTGGGAGGCGGAGCTTGCAGTGAGCTGAGATCATGCTACTGCACTCCAGCCCGGGCAACAGAGCGAGACTCCGTCTCAAAAACAAAAAAAAGAAATTACTGTAAAATTTTAAGAGCATTTAGGGTTATCATGGTTATGTCCTCTAAAAGAATTCATATATTAAAGATATATACTGAAATACGTACAGAGATTCACTAGGATTCACTTGCTAGTAACCCAGCCAGATGAAGGGAAAATTGATCAACCAAAAGAGGCCATATGTTGATGATCATTGTACCCAGGTGTTGAATACACAGGGCTTTGTTGTGCTAGCCTCTCTACATTCGTGTATTTTTGAAATTTCTCATTAAAAAAAGTTCAAAAATGTGTTGTCCCCACAAGCAGGTGGTAAGTTCCTTGAAGATAGGCCCTGGATTCGCCTCATCCTACTTGTGTTTCTTCCAAAGCCCCAACAATCACATGAACCCATTCTAGATACCTCTCAATAGGGCAGAGGTGGGGAGCCTGGGCAGGACAGGCTGCGCTGGGAGGAAGGTGTACCTCATGATGCTGCAGGTCGCGTTCCGCATTTGCCCTCATGTGCCATAAGTTATCCTTCATGTCTTCCACCTCCTTTCGTACAAGCTCAAGTTTTTGGTCGGCAGTCAGGCCTACCCCACGGTCCATGCCTGTCCGGGATTTGGATCTATGCCTTCCTCGAAACTGCAATCCAAGAGAAACAAAGCCATTGTCAAAGAGGAATTGGTAATGAACCAGCCCAAGATAGGCATCAGAATGATCCTCTGACCTGCTAGAAGTTCCCCAGAGTGACAGCCAGGGAGAACAAATTCATGGTAAAAGGATGCTGGATATTAGGCCTGAGCTGACATTTATTTCTCAAGTCAACCTAAGCCCCTGCACTAAATACTTCAAAGGCCTATGTTTGACAATGAAGTGAAAATAAATACGGGTAAACGTCTTGAGGGTGGAAAGGCTGTGAACATGCTATAGACTAGCATTCAAGTCAAAGACAGGGGACAGCTCAGAGGTACTTCCTGAGCTGAACACAGGAAAGAAACTGCATCCGTGGGGGACTGTGTTCAGCAAAAGAGACAAACAAACATCTTGGACTTTCTATGCATTTAAGGCAAAGGTCAGAAGTGGGTGGTCCAGGGTACATATGGGTTTGCTTGGCCCTCAAAGGATAAGCCTACACAGATAACCCCTTTGAGACAAGGCCCTGTGCTAGGCCCACTTTCCTCATTTAGGTGGCTGGCTGGGCCTTGTAAACAGTTGAGTCCCTCAACTTAAATGAATTCTTTTTTTTTTTTTTTAAATTTTTTTGAGACAGAGTCTTTCTCTGTTGCCCAGGCTGGAGTGTAGCAGTGTGATCATAGCTCACTGCAGCCTCAAACTCCTGGGCTCAAGCAATCCTCCCACCTCAGCCTCCCAAGTAGCTAAAACTACAGGTGCAGGTCACCACATCTGGCTAATTTAAGAATTTTCTTTTGTAAAGATGGGGTCTTGCAATATTGCCCAGGCAAGTCTCGAACTCCTGGTCTCATGTGATCCTCCCACCTTAGCCTCCCAAAGCACTGGGACAGGCCTGAGCCACTGCACCTAGCCAAAGGGAATTCTTTCAAGTAAACTAAGATATGCTTGGAGAGTCAATCCACTATTAACTGAACCCAATTTCTTTCACAGTCACTTGAAAGAGAAACCCTAGAGGGCAAAGAAAAATCAAAAGTAAAACAGGGAGAAGGTCCCATGGTCAATTGGCTACAGAGGGCGCACCAAAGGCAGATATACAAATACCACTTGCATTTAAGGTGACAAACAATAAAAGAATGATCTAGATCTCCATTGTGTACCTGTGCATAATCTGCTGCTGCTATCTTAATTTCTGATAATCGTGGAGGTCGCTGATCCCTGGGCTCCAGTTTAGCGTAATATTTCTCAAACATCTCAGTCTCAGTTTTGAGAGCAGAGTTTACATAGCTGCAAGACAGGGTACCTGAGTAAGTTCTAGTAATAAGAGTTTAAACCTCAAATAACTAGTGTTTAATAACTAGTGGACCTGCAAGACCCCTTAGCCTCTTGGTGCCTTAGCTTCCTCACCTATAAAATGGGTATAAGAATAGCACTTAACTTTTAGGGTTCCAATAAGGAAGACAAAGCCTCTGGCACAGTGTCAGACACATAGTAAGTGCTATATATTTGATATTTTTATCAATATGTTTAATGAGCCACAAAATTCACAACACTAGTATTACACTGAAAATTCTCATAGGTTTCAAGTATCATTGAACCCATGTGGGAGATTATTTCTGAATTACTATATATTATATATATATATATATTTTATTTGTTTAAGAGACAGGGTCTTACTCTGTTGCACTCACTGTAACCTTGAACTCCTGGGATCAAGCAATCCTCCTGCCTCAGCCTCCCGAGTAGCTAGGACTGCAGGTGCACAACGCCATGCCTGGCTAATTTAAAATTTTTTTTGTAGAGGTGGTATCTTGCTATGTTGTCGAGGCTGGCCATGAACTCCTGGCCTAAAGTGATCCTCCCACCTTGGTTTCCCAAAGTGCTGAAATTACAGGCAATAATAGCCACTGTGCCCAACCTGAATTACTATATTCTTGAAGTCAAATACACCCACAATCTTCAGATGTTTCCTTTGGTTTATGTTTTTCAGTTCTTTTATTTCCAGTACCCAACAGATGAAAAGTATCAACTGGAAGTTTATCATAAACTCTGGAAAACTTTGAACAGAGGAAGAGATAACATACCTAGTTTATCCTGTATATGCCAAGGTTATAACCTTTTTAACTTCTTAACTTCTCATATGTGTGTGTGTGTGTGTGTTACACACACATATGTATGTATATGTATATGTATATGAGAGAGAGAACAACTTTGATGTTTTCATGTGTTATTAATCTATTAGTTTGGTACAAAAGGAATTGCAGTTTTTGCTATTACTTTTACTAATTCCTGTTTGGCTGAATTTTAAGACTAGTGGGGCCAGGTGTGGTGGCTCATGCCTGTAATCCCAGCACTTTCGGAAGCCGAGGCAGGTGGATCACCTGAGGTCAGGTGTTCGAGACCAGCCTGATCAACATTGTGAAACCCCATCCCTACTAAAAGTACAAAAATTAGCTGGGTGTGGTGGCAGGCACCTGTAATCCCAGCTATTCAGGGGTCTGAGGCAAGAGAATCACTTGAACCCGGGAGGCAGAGGTTGCAGTGAGCCGAGATTATGCCATTGTACTTCAGCCTGGGCGACACTTCAGTGAGCGAGATTCCATATCAAAAACAAAACAAAACAAACTAGTGGAAAAGGCTGAATGGAAAACACAATCTATCAAAGTAGCTTGCTTTTTCAGCATATATCATGCTCCAGGTATATGTAGTCTGTGGAGTCACACCTGAGTTTGAATCCCAGCACTACCACTGACTAACTGTGTGAACTTGGGGAAGTGACTTAACCTCTGTGTCTTTGTTTCCTTCCTGCAACTTCCTAGGGTTGCAGTGTCATCACATAAGATCATATATGTAAATGCATGGTACATAGAAACACTAAAAAATGAGAGCTATTAGTAATAATACCTCAGTTCTGACCTAAAGCATTTGTAGATGTATAGAAAGAAGTAACATCTATTCAGCTGCTAGAGCTAGGATATTCTGTGCAAGACCAGTAAGTTGTACAACTAATCTTAACTACATCATGGAATCTTTATATCCAATTTACTTGCTATAGTAGTAGATATAAAGCAGACTGCAAAATAAAATAAAATAAAATAAAATAAAATAAAATAAACGCAGACTATCGGGCCATTCTTTACTGTCCATCTCCATGCTTATATCCAGGTTCAGGCACACATTGCCTCATACTGAAACCATCTCAATAGCTTGCTTTCTATTCTGCTGCCGTGTTAGTTTTATCATAGAATTTTTTTTTTTTTTTTGAGACTTAGTCCCTCTCTGTTGCCCAGGCTGGGGTGCAGTGGCACAATCTCAGCTCACTGCAACCTCCGCCTCCCAAGTTCAAGTGATTCTCCTGCCTCAGCTTCCAGAGTAGATGGGATTACAGGCACGCGCCACCACGCCTGGCTAATTTTTGTATCTTTAGTAGATACGGGGTTTCACCATGTTGGCCAGGCTGGTCTCGAACTCCTGACCTCAAGTGATCCGCCCGCCTCGGCCTCCTAAAGTGCTGAGATTACAGGCGTGAGCCACCGCGCCCAGACTTATCACAGAATCTTAGCATCAGAAAAGGACTTAGAAGTCACCTGGTCCAAATTGCCGCTGTAGAATTGTGGATGGGCTAAGCACACCGTCTGGCACGAGAGAGACTCATCCGGCTGAAACCGTCACTTCCCCAATTACCCTCCGGGCTTCCCACCACCGGCCCCATCCCCTCGCCCCACCACCCCGTTCTAGCTCCACCAACGGCTCGTTGGCTCAGTGGTGGTGGTGTAAAGAGTAAAGTCTCTTTACTCGCAGGAGTAAAGAGGCAAAGTCTCCCCAGTGCTCAGTGAGGGCTTGGATCTTCTCCATGCTGGTCCCCAGGTCCGAGGCCGCCCGGGGAGGAGGGCCCAGGAGGAAGAGGGGCGGCCCCCAGGCGCGGGCCGCGGTACCTGAGCTCCTCCACCAGCCCGCACAGCTGGATAACAGGCAGCTCCAGCTCCGACCCTTCACGGGAGTCGGAGAGGACGCTCTCGGACTCATCATCAGTCATCACTCTGCCGAAGCGTCCCCTGCCAATGCCGTGTGCCCAGGAGCTCCGGGTGCCGGCGGCCACGCGTCACTCCGGCTGCGACGCCGTGGCGCGTTGCCCGGGCGACCGGACGCGAGGAAAGGGGTGGGGATTCCGGTGGCCCCTCCCCGCGCTGCCCCGCCTGTCTCCATGAGGACCCAGACAGGTTGCCGGCTTTGAGCGCACACCTAAGCGCGTTCAGTTTCACTTCTTTAACAGTAACTCTTAAATTGATAGCAATAATAGCAGCCGCTGTTTCTCAGCACTTACTGTGTCCTTGGCAGCGTGTTAAGCATAGTTATGAAAACCTTCGGCACAACCTTGTAATGGTATCTATCAATCTCTCCATTCTCCCAATAAGGAAACTGGGGCCCAGAAAATTAACACGATTTATCATAGTGTCCTTCTTCCCCTGTCCCACTGGAAGGCCCCTGCTCTGTTCACCACCTGCTGCTTCCTGCATGCTAACAGCAGCTCCTCTCAGATATTAACATCCTGCATTTCTGGAAGGAAAGAACGTGGCTGATAAAAATGGGTATACATTCAAGAGACATCCCTAAACAGTTACTGAATATCTACTGTGTCGTCAGTATCCTAGGGGGAATGTCTGGAAAAGACCATTCTGATCCTCAAGGAGCTTCCAATTAAATGAGTGAAACAGCCTCTAAACAAGCTGCTGGAACCTGGGGTGCTGACAGCAACATCATGCGTCACACTGTGCATCGTAGTCATCTCCTTAAATCCTCAAGACAATCTGGTACAATTGGTATTATTGCCGTCATCTTACAGATCAGAAAACCAAGGAATGGAGTAGCTTAGATTCCATTCTACTCAAAAATGGAATCAAGCTCCGGTGGAACCCAAAGTCCGTGCTGTTAACTTCTATGCTGATGTGGGACATGGTAAGGATCAGGGAGGCAACACGGGAGCTCTCTGTCTGCACCCCATTGGGATGAAAGAGGACAGAAGGCAGGACGGGGAGACTTCTCCTAGGGAGGGTGAGCTCTGGATGTGCTTAGAAAGCAAGCTGTGATAAAGTGCTTGGTGTGCGGGTCAGCCCCCTTCCTGCAAGGGACATGCATTAGCATTGACAGGCACTCCCTAGATCTGAGGGAGGGTTTTTGTTTTGCTGCTCAGGGTGCACAAGGTTGGGGCCAGAATAGAATCACTGGAGATGACAGCAGAGAGCTGGAGCCCTACCACCTTCTCTCTGGCGGTAGGCCTCTTTAGGTTCTAGGGACAATGCAGACCACATTTAGCAATACTTAATATGTCCATATACAAGGTGACACAAGTGGATGCTATCCCCAGGTGACATAAATAGATGCCAGCTCCAAGTGAACCCAGAGCAAGAACGGGCTCTGTAGCAAGTTGAGGCTGTGATGCAAACAGCCCTGCCAACTGGGCTGTGTGATACAACAGACTCTATGACATTGAGGGTGTCAGTGGTGAAAAAAGATGCAGCAGGAATCTTAAAGCAAGACCCAGCAAGAGAATCACAACAAAGGACCAGGATTCTGAAACAAGACCATGCAATCCACAGCAGAGAATTACGTGTCTTTTGAGAAACAACTCCTGGCCTGTTACTATACCCTGGTAGAGACAGAACACTGGGGTACCAAGTGACCATGCATCCAGTCCTGCCCTCTACCAGCTGAGTTATTAAGTAGGACAGGCCCAGCCTCAGTCCATTGCAAATGGAAATGGTTAATCCAGGATTGGGCTCCAGCAGGACCAGAGAGCATGAGTAAGCTGCATGAGCAGGTAGCCCAGACCAACATGGCACCCACCACATTTGCACCAGGATCCCTCCTCCAGCTCAAATTTATGACTATATTTGCAGGGGCTTGGGGAGTTCATGACCACCTGGAAGAGAAGGCAAAGGCTTGAGCTCAGTTTACAGATGGGCTGGCTTGGAAGCCAAAAATGGACAGTGGCTGCATTACAACCACTTCACGAAAGGTAGTGAAAGACAGTATAGAGGGAAAGCTTCCCAGCTGGCAGAGTTGTAAGCGGTGGTGCGGCTGGTCATCTATTTTGTGTGGAGAGAGAAATGGCCCCAGGGGACACATCTAATTGGAAACTTTGTTTTTCTTTTTTTTTTTTTTGGAAGGGGGAGTTTATTTTTACTTTTTTGAGACAGGATCACACTCTGCTGCCCAGGCTGGAGTGCAGTGCAGTGGCACAATCACAGATCAATGCAGCCTTGAACTCCTGGGCTCAATCAATCCTCCCACCTCAGCTTCCGGAGTAGCTGGGACTACAGAGGCATGCCACCATGACTGGCTAATTTTTTTTTTCTTTCTCTCTCTGTTTTTTGTTTTGTTTCGTTTTGTTTTTCTGTAGAAATGGGGGTCTCGCTATGTTGCCCATGTTAGTCTGGAACTCTACCCTTCAGCGATCCTCCTGCCTCAGCCTCTCAAAGTGTTGGGATCACAGGCATTAGCCACTGTACCTGGCCTAATTGGCGTCATGGACTCAAAGACTCCTGATCAGGCTGGCTGGAACTTTGTTAGCGCCGTGCTTTGATCTGGGATGCCTCCTCCCTGGCCCTCACTCCGTCCTCTCCCAGATGTCATCACAGTGGGAGGCTGTCCTTGTCTACTCCAGCTTCCTCTCCTTTGTCCATCACAGACGCTTTCCCCAAGAAAGAGATCTCTTCATGTCTAATTTTATCTTGGTTTGGAGGACTCAAACCAACACAAAGAATAAATTTCAATCTTAAAGATATTATTCTAATTTGGTAACATATTACATGTATGAACTAAAATTTGCATTTGCCAACCAAAAGTATTGTTTGGATCACCTTGCTGGTCAAGCTGCTTTACATGTTTTAAAAATTGTGGTTAAAAAATACATAACATGGCCGGGCACAGTGGCTCACACCTCTAAATCCCAGCACTTTGGGAGGCTGAGGCAGGTGAAAAGAAAAAGAAAAAAATAATAACATAAAATTTACCACCTTTTTTTTTTTTTTGGATGGATTCTCACTCTTGTTGCCCAGGCTGGAGGGCAATGGCGTGATCTCCGCTCACTGCAACTTCCACCTCCTGGGTTCAAGCGATTCTCCTGCCCCAGCCTCCCGAGTAGCTGCGATTACAGGCACCTGCCACCATGCCTTAGTAATTTTTTGTATTTTTATTAGAGACGGGGTTTCACCATGTTGGTCAGGCTGGTCTCAACCTCTTGACCTCGTGATCCAGCTGCCTTGGCCTCCCAAAGTGCTGGGATTAGAGGCGTGAGCCACTGCACCCGGCCTGTAAAACTTACCATCTTAACCACTTCTTTTTTTTTTTTGAGATAGAGTCTCGCTCTGTCGCTCCGGCTAGAGTGCAGTGGTGCGATCTCGGCTCACTGCAAGCTCCCCCTTCCGGGTTCACGCCATTCTCCTTCCTCAGCCTCCCGAGTAGCTGGGACTACAGGCATTCGCCACCACGCCCAGCTAATTTTTTGTATTTTTAGTAGAGACAGGGTTTCACCGTGTTAGCCAGGATGGTCCCGATCTCCTGACCTCGTGATCCACCCGCCTCGGCCTCCCAAAGTGCTGGATTTACAGTCGTGATTCACAGCGCCCAGCCCATCTTAACCACTTCTAAGTGTACAATACAGTAGTGTTAAGTATGTTCACAAGGTTGTGCAACCAATCCCCAGAACTTTTTTATCTTGCAAAATGGAAACTCTATATTCATTATAAAACTCTATATTCATTATAAAACTCTATACCTGCTTCCCCCTCCCTCCAGTCCCTGGCAACCACAGTTCTACTTTCTGTCTCTATGAATTTGACTACTCTAGGTACCTTACATTAGCAGGGTCATATACCATCGTCTTTTTGTGACTGGCTTATTTCACTTAGCATGTCTTTAAGGTTCATTTATATGGTAGCATGTGTCAGAATTTCCTTTCTTTCTAAGGCTTAATAATATTCTGTTGTATAGATATACCACATTTTGTTTATCCATTCATCCGTTGATGGACACTTGAATTGCTTCCATCACTGCCTTATTTATTTATTTATTTATTTATTTTGTGAGATGGAGTCTCACACTGTTGCCCAGGCTGGAATACAGTGGTGCCATCTCGGCTCACTGCAACCTCTGCCTCCCGGGTTCACAGGCACATGCCACCACGCTCAGCTAATTTTTGTATTTTTAGTAGAGACGGGGTTTCACCATGTTGGTCAGGCTGATCTCGAACTCCTGTCCTCGTGATCTGCCCTCATTGGCCTACCAAACTGCTGGGATTACAGGCGTGAGCCACCGCACCTGGCCACTGCCTTAGCTTTTAAACACAAATTAAAATTCCAAAAAAGTCACACAGAATAACAAAACTGAAGTAACTCAAGTTCCATTTATTTGTCTTTGCAATCACTGTACTACCATCACTTATTTTGAACCCATTGTTCAAATGCAAGAATATATTATACCACAGGAGCTGGAGATGAGAACTTTACCCAAAACAAGCCCAAACTTTTCCAAAGCTATAGGAACTTAAACACAAAATAAATAAGTGTAACTGAGTCTGTGAGTTTCAGGGGATGATCGTATAGCAAGGAGTTCTCTGAACCGAAATATGCCGATTTGAAGCCAAAATGCGTATCATGAAAGCTCAACATTAACTGTAGCAGTTATTTAGGACTTAGACCCACACATGATTTTTGGCGGGAGGAGAATTTTGTTGCTGTCATTGTTTAGAATTGCCAGCACCTAGTAATAACAGTCTTTAAAACAGCAACTTTTGGTTGATTTTATTATTGTTTTAAAGGTCTTTATGGACAATGCAATTCTAAATTATTTCCTACACCACAGATAGAACCTCCCACTGCCCTGCTCTTGGTACACCATTGAGAAGTGACAATTCCTTTGGCAACAGCTGTCCTAGTATTCTAGACTTTCTCTGTAAGGAAAGGCACAGGAGGGGTTACTACAGGAGGGGTTTCACAAACCAAATGAGGGGTTTCCAGACTGTCACCAGATGAGCTTATTGAGGCTCTGGAGTTTGGGAGCAAGGGGCTGACATCTGCCTCATGCCCCAAGAAGTTTAAAGTAGAGGCTGGAGGGATCTGTACATCTAAGCGGGAGGCAGGGGCAAGGGCTCCCAGGGAGCAGGCTGCTCTGACACCAAGATGGGGCAAGCTAAAGGATTTTCACAGGTCAGATGTCTTCACAGAAAGAGGCTGGAGGCGTATCATAAAATGCAGAAGATCAAGAGGAATCTTAAGAAAAAACACTGTGGCTCATGTCAGGGAATCAGTGGGATTCATCAGTGGGAGAATCATTAGGGAACCCACAGTAGCCCTTGGAGAGTGAGAAGCTTTGGGGCACAAGCTGGTCACAAGAGCATAAGCCCGAAATCATTGCTGTCATGTGAGACCTCCTCTGCCTCTTAACGTCTGCCCTTGTTCTCTCGGGCTCTACCTTGGAAAATCCAGAGGCAACAGAGTGGAGAAGAGGAGGGGAGAAAAGCAAGATGGGAAAAGGAGACTGAGGCTGATCTGACCTGGGTATCTCATCCAGTTACTAATCCTGAAAACCTCCATATCCCAGGGACAGCTCCAGAGACGTGGATCTGAACAAGGAAATAAACAGATCCTGGCTCAATCCTCAATCAGTAGAGTCTGTCACAGCTGAGCAACCTATATTGCTTTAATCGATGTTAAGGAAGAATTGAGTTAATAAGGAAGAGGGATATTTCAAATATTGGCAAACAAAAAAATAATAGTAATAGCAGCCAACATTTGAGTGCTTTGTCCCCTAACCCTGTAAAATAAGTACTATTTAACCAAGTATCCCAGCCTCAAAATGCGTTTTAAAATATTTTTCCTTTCTTGCTTCCAGCCTTGAAACATACTTTGAAACTTGTTTTGCCTTTTCCCACCAGCCACTTCTATGAACAGTACTTGCTTATCTAATTATGTGCTTGCTTAGAAATTCCAGGGATCGATTTTGAAACAAGCCAGGCAGAGAGACCTAGCTGCGGAACCCTCTGATTAGGGGGAGTTAGGAGCAGTTAGCCCACCACTACCGCAGTCAGGATGATGCAAACCGGTCCTCCAGACAGGCGATGACTCAAGATAACAAGACCTCCTGCTGCACCACTCCTGCATGTTTCCCTCACCTTTTTCCTTCTTAAACCCCTTCACTCAGCCCAAAAAGTTAGAATGGTCTTTCAGAGGCATGGGCCTGGCCATTCCCCAACTGCTAGTATTTGAATAAAGTTGCTTTCCTTTCACCACAACTCGCTTCTCGTGTTTTTGGCCTCCAAGCGGCGAGCAGCTGGACTCGGTCAGTTACGCTATTACTCACCTCATTTGTGTAGGTGAGGAAGTGAAAGCCAGAGAGGCGATGTGAATTACTCAGTCAAACAGCAGGTGACATGCAGAGCTGGAGCTGAAAGCTTGTACCTTTAATCATTACTCATTCCTTCCCATCCCAGTCCTTCTATCCATCCAAAGCCATTCCCACTAAGGTATTGGAAGAGTTCATTGAGATTACATTTAACCAGGTACCAGGCATGGAGCAAGCTCTGGGTTATTATTTTCCTAGATTAAAGGCCTGACTATGCAAATGTGCATCTCTAAAATGTAAGAAGCTTAGTACATTTTCCTTTGTACGGCCTTCTCTTGATATTTTCCTTTGTAGTGTCTTTCCTTGATCCTGCTCATCTTCAGAAGTGAGGAGGAGACAGAAAAAATATTTGAAGAAATAATGGCTGAATTTTTCCACATTTGATGAAAATTACAAACCTATAGATCTAAGAAGCTCAACCAACCTCATATAACAATAAACATGAGGAAAATGACACCAAAGAAATCATAACTAAATTGCTTACAACTAGGGATAAACAGAAAACCTTAGAAGCTGCCAGGAAAAAAAAAAAAGACACAGTATATACAAAGAATCAAAGATTAAAATGATAGCAGATTTCTTGTAGGTAACAATTCAAGCCGGTAGAGTTCTGAAAGAAAAAAAAAACACCTGTCAAACTAGAATACTTTACATAGCAAAAATATCTTTTAAAAATAAAGACAAAATAAATATTTTTTTCAGATATTCAAAAGCTTGAAAGAATTTGTTGCCAGAAGAGCTTCACTATACAAGATATGTTAAAGGACGTCCTTTAGGCAGAAAGATGATACCAGATGGAAATCTGGATCAACACAAAGAAATGAAGAGCACTAGAAATGGTAACTAAGTGGATAAGTAAATATATTTGTCTCATTATTTAATTCTCTTTGAAAGATAACTGTTTATATACAAAAATTATGTCTTGTAGAGTTCACAACATTTACATTGTAGCTAAGCACGGTTGCTCATGCCTGTAATCCCAGCACTTTGGGAGGCTGAGGCGGGCAGATCACTTGAGGTCAGGAGTTCGAAACCAGCCTGGCCAACATGGTGAAACCCTGTCTCTACTAAAAATACAAAATTTAGCCAGGTGTGGTGGCGGACATCACTTGAACCTGGGAGGTGGAAGTTGCAGTGAGCCGAGATCACGCCATTGCATTCCAGCCTGGCAACAAGAGCGAAACTCCATCTCAAAAAAATAATAAATAAATAAGCAAATGATTTGAATGGACATTTCTCCAAAAAAGATATACAAGTGATCAATAAGTACATGAAAAGATGCCCAACATCATTAGTCATCATGGAAGCGTAATATATAATAAAACATATAATATATAATTAAGAAGACAGATAAAAACAAGTATCAGTAAGAATGTGGAGAAATTGGAATCCTCATAAACTGCTGGTGGGAATGGAAAATGGCGCAGCTCTTTTGGAAAACAAAGTTTGGTCATTCCTAAAAGGCTAAACATAGAGTTACCATATGATCCACCAATTCTACTCCTAGTATATACTCAAAAGAAATTAAAACACATATCCATGCATGAACTTGTACATAAATGTGCACAGTGGTATTATTTAAACTAACCAAAAAGTGGAAACAACACAAATGTCTATCAACTGATGAGCAGATGAACAAATGTTGTATCTATAAAATGTAATATTATTTGGCAATAAAAAACGAATGAAGTGTGGATACATACAAGGACAAAGCATGAAAACATTACGATAAGTAAAAAGAAAGAAAATCACAAAGGACCACATATTGTATGATTTTATGTATATGAAATGTCAAAAATAAGCAGATACATGGAGACAAGAAATAGATTAGTGGATGTTTATGGCTGGGGTAGGGAAAATGAGGGATAAGTGATGAATAAGGCATGTGGAGTTTCTTCTGGGGTAAGAAAAACGTTCTAAAATTGATTAGGGTGATAGAGGCTCAACTTTTGAATATAGTAACGGTCACTGAATTTACTTTTTAAGTGGGTGAATTGTTAAGTATGTGAATTATATATCAATAAAGCTGTTCTTAAAAAAGAATAAGTAGAAAATATCAAGATGGTAGATTAAAATTCAACCATATCAATAATTACATCAAATGTAATCGGTCTAAACATTCTGATTAAAAGGCAAAGATTATCTGATTGAATAAAAAAGCAAAACCTAAATACATGCTGCCTATAAAAAATACACTTTAAATATAAAGACACAAGTGGGTTAAAAGTAAAAGGGAAAAAGATACAAACACTAGTCAAACAATAATACAAACACTAAAGAAAGGTGAAGTAATTATGTTAATATCAGACATAGTAGATTTCAGAGCAAAGGATATTACCTGTAATAAAGAGGGTCAATTTATAATAATAAAGGGATGAATTCATAAAGACATGATATTTATGCGTCCAATAAGAGAGCTTCAAAATCCATGAAGCAAAAACCAATAGAACTGCAAGAAGAAACAGACAGATGAATTCACAATTAAAGATTTCAAAGATATCAACACCAATCTCTCAAAAATTGATAGGCTAAATGGACATAAAAATAAGTAAGGAAATAGAAGACTTGAGCAGCTTTATTAACTGAAGTGTCCTAAGGGACATTTCTAAAACACTCCACCCAACAAGAGCAGAACTCACATTCTTTCCAAGTGCACACAGAACATTACTAAGAAGACAATATTCCTAAAACAATAAAGTTCAATACATTTAAAAGTATTTGCCATATAAAGTATGTTCTCTGACCACAACAGAATTAAATTAGAAATGAAACAGAAAGACATTTGGAAAAACCTGTAATATTTGGAAACAAGATAACACACTCTTAAATCACAAATAGGTTTAAAAAACAAATCAATAAGGAAATTAGAAAGTACTTTAAATTGAATAAAAATTAAACACCATATATTAAAATCAATAGTATGCATCCAAAGCACTATTTAGACACAAATTAAAAATACTAAAATGCCTGTACTGCAGAGAGAGAGAGAGAGGGAGAGAGAGAGAGAGAGAGGGAGAGAGAGGGAGAGAGAGACCACCTTCATGGATCACAGGGCTAAATATTAAGCTATCAGTTATCCTGTAATTAATCTGTAGAGTCAATGAAACTGTAATTAAAATCCCATCAGACTTTATTTTTGTGAATTGATAAGCTGATTCTAATAGCCACATGGAAATTCAAAGAACAAAGAAAAAACAACTTTAGAAGAAAGAACAAAGGAAGAGGAAGAACAAAGTTGAATGACTTACATTACCTGACTGTAAGACTTGTTATAATGCTACAGTAATTGAGACAGCATGGCATTGGTGACAAATCGACAATGGATCAATGGAATAAAATAGAGTCCAGAAACAAATCCACACATATATATGAGCCATGGAACGCTATACATCATCCAGAAAAAAAGGGGGGGAAAGGAATGAACCATGGACGCAGGCAACAACATGCATAAATCTCAAAATAGTTTGAGTGAAAGAAGCCAAATTTTAGAAACAGTATGTGCTGTATGATTCTATTTGTACAAAATTCTAGAAAGTGTAAACTAATTTACAATGATGAAAAGCAGATTAATGGCTGCTTGGGATATGGAGGGGGCAGGGAAGTGGGAATATGGTGGAGGGGATCACACGGGGTACAAGGAAGCTTTTGGGCGTGATTTCATGGGTGTAAACATACATCAAAACTTATCATCCAGGCGTGGTGACTCACACCTGTAACCCCAGCACTTCGGGAGACCAAGGCAGGCAGATCACGAGGTCAAGAGATCTAGACTATCCTGGCCAACATGGTGAAACCCTGTCTCTACTAAAAATACAAAACTTAGCTAGGTGTGGTGGCGTGCGCCTGTAGTACCAGCTACTTGGGAGGCTAAGGCAGGAGAATCACTTGAACCAGGGAGGCAAAGGTTGCAGTAAGCCAAGATCGTGCCACTGCATTCCAGCCCGGTGACAGAGTGAGACTCCATCTGAAAAAAAAACAAAAAAAACTTTATCAAGTTGTACACTGTACAATATTTATATACTTGCCGTTTGTTTTATTTCAATTACACCTCAATAAAGCTGTAAAGCAAACAAATAAACATGCTGTCTTCTCTACTCCAGCCTTGTCTACATCTAACCACCTACTCAACATCTGCACTTGCAGGTGTAATGGACACGTAAAACTTAACATACCTCCACTAAACTCATGACTTTCCCCCTCCCTCCAAACCCATTCTTCCCCATCTCAGTATCTGACAACTTCATCCTTCCAGGACAACTTCATTACTCCTTCCAACAAACCTGGGAGTAATCCTTGACTAACTCTTAACTCTCCTCTTTCTCTCACCTCCACATCTGATCTGTAAGCAGATCCCACTGGCCCAACCTTCAGAGTAAAGCTAGAACTTGACCTCTTCTCATTACTACAACCACCCTAGTCCAAGCCACCATTATCTTTTGTCTACATTGTTGCAGTTATCTCCTCACTCTGCAGTTTGTTGTGGGTCAATAAAACTGCAAGACGAGGCCGGGCACAATGGCTCATGCCTGTAATCCCAGCACTTTGGGAGGCCGAGGTGGGCAGATCACCTGAGGTCAGGAGTTCGAGACCAGCCTGACCAACATGGTGAAACCCCATCTCTACTAAAAATACAAAAATTAGCCAGGTATGGTGTCGCATTTCTGTAATCCCAGGTACTTGGGAGGCTGAAGCAGGAGAATTGCTTGAACCAGGGAGGCAGAGGTTGCAGTGACCCAAGATCACGCCACTGCACTCCAGCTTGGGCAACAGAGTGAGCCTGTCTCAAAAAAAAAAAAAAAAAAAAGCAAAAAAATAAAACACCTGAAAAAAGAAAAAGAGGAGGGGAAGGGGGAGGAGAGGAAAAGGAGGAGGAAGAAGAGGGGAAGGGAAGGAAGGGAAAGAAGGGAAGAAGGAAGGAAGGAAGGAAGGAAGGAAGGAAGGGAGGGAGGGAGGGAAATGCTGCCAAATCCCAAATTGTCATCCCTTTTTGTTCTCACCTCCACCTCCTGTAGTGCATTCGCCACACAACAGCCAGAGGGATCTTGTTAAACATAAGTTAGATTATGCCTCTTCCTAACAGAGCCTTCCAATGACTTCTCAACTCATTCAGAGTAAAACCCAAAGTGCTTTACTATGGCTGACCTTGTCTATTACCCAGGTATTTCCTCTCTGACCTCGTCTCCTCTCCTACCCCGACTCTTTCACTTAGTCCTTTCTAGCCACACTGGTCTCCTGGCTGTTTCTCAATCGTGACAGGCATCCTCCTGCCTCCCAGCCTTCATCCCGGTAGTTCCTCTGCCTGGACACTCTTCCCCCAGACAAACACATGGCTCATCCCTTCATCTCCTTCAGATTCAATTATGTTCCAAGGAGGTCTCCTCCTCCTTTCTGCCCCCTTCTCTGTCCTGGCAACTTAGCAAGCAAAGTTGTTTGATTTTTAAAGCAAGCACCAAGAATACAAAGTATGTTTCCAGGCATTCTGTTCCTAGCAGAAGAGTTCATACGAATATGGTTATCACCACATCAGCTCTTCGCCTGTGCTGCAGATTTTCCCTTTATCCCTTCAAATCACCACCCCACCCATCCGTGTGCTAGTGATGCTCCCTCCCTCAAACCCCTTCCCCATAATCCTGTCCCTCCCTGCCCTAAGCCCTGGGAGGCTGGTTCCTGTGGACTCCATTTCCCAGGCTCCCTTGCGGCTGACTTCGGGTTGGTTTCAGCCAATAAGAGGCATCCAAGGAGACAGGCGGGCGGGAAGGGAGAGCGCCCTCTGTATTTCTTCTCTGCTTTCCCACCCCAGTTTTGGCGGCGCACAGCCTCTCCTTGATCATACCTCGTGTCTGGCTGACCCTCACGCACAGTGCCAGCCCTGCTGGACGCTGGTTTTATCATCTCTCCCCTTCCCCGTCTCATAGAATTACCTGGAATGCTGCCGGTCCCTGGGTGCCACAACCATCTTCTCAGGTTCCCTTATTCACAGTCCCCTGTGAATGTAAACAGTCCCAACACTAGGGTCTCTTCAGCTGAACTGAGTAGGGTTCTGTTTCCTACAGGACCCCGACTAATAAATACACCCGGACTCCACCTACCTGAGGATTTCACGTCAGCTCCAAAAACGACCTGTTTGCCCACTAGACAGAGGTTCACTGTGCAAATATCCCTCCGAAAGATGACTATTGAATATAAAGTCACTCTAAGCTGTAGGGTATGGGCTTCTTTTCTCGTAGCCAGGCTTTGTAAGGGGAGGTGGGTAGTAACAGGTGTCTCAAAGAAGTGGGAAAGGGGATGCCTTGGAGGTAGGGGAGTCAGGAGCAGATCGTGTTTAAATGGCCCAGAGTTCCAGCCCTGGCTTGGCTACTGGTAATTACTTTGGTAATAACTTAATGTTTTTGTGCCTTAGTGTCCACCTCTGTAAAGTGGGGATGACATTTTAAGCGTTTACCCTATGCATGTTACAAGGATATCATCAGGTTAATATACCATCAAATGGGATAAAGTAAGAAGAGGCAGCAGTTTGGAAAGCATGACACCAAGATGGGCACCCCAGCACCTCCTCCTCTGAGAGGAGCCACTGCCCCAGTTTGGCAGCAGTCTATAGTAGATTACTACCTGAGAAACTGAGTCAGCTTGCAGGCTTTAAATGATAATAATGATAATTTAATTGTCATTGTTATTTCTTAACATATTTATTACCAATTAGGTAATATTATTATTGCTTAATAAAAAACACTTATAACAAGTATTGTTTCAGGTACTATATTTCTCGAGTGCTAGCTGTGTGCCCAACGCTGTGCTAAGCACCTTCTGCACATTATCTCATTTCATCAGCATAATGATTCTGCGAGATACAGGTACCTGCATTAGCCTCGTTTTACTCATACGCAGACTGAGGTTCAGAGAAGTTAAGCAACTTGTCCAAGGTCACGTAGCCATTCGGGATGGGGCCGAAATTCAAATCCAGGCTTATCCCACATTGCTCTGTCTTTTCCACAAATCCGCTCTGTTAGAGCAGGGGTTCTCAGCGAGTTGGCAAGAAAGATTTGGCCCCCTCCCCCCAGGCGACATTTGGCAATGTCTGAGGCATTTTTGTTTGTCCTAACTGAGGGGGTGAGATTGGCATTTCGTGGGTGGAGCCAGAGATGCTGTGTGTATTAGTTTACTAGGGCTGCTGCAACAAATTACCATAAGAACAACAGAAATGCATCATCTCACAGGTCCGGAGGCCAGAAGTCTGGAGGCAAGGTGTCTGCATAGCCACTCTCCCTCTGAAGGCTCTAGGAGGAATCTTTTCTTGCCTCTTCCTAGCTTCTGGTGGCTCCTGGCAACCTTGTCATTCCTTAGATTGTAGCTACATCACTCCAATCTCTGCCTCCATCTTTTCATGGACTTCTTCCCTATGGCTTTGTGTGTCCCCTCGTCTTCTTATAAGAACACCAGTCATAAGATTTATTTTTCTTTAATTGACAAATAATAATTGTACATCATTAGATTTACAGCCAACCCTAAACCCAGAATTCTTTCATCTTGAGATCCTTAGCTAATTACATCTGCTAAGACCCTTGTTCCGGAGTCACAGTTATTATTCATTGAGTGCTAGCTGTATGCTCAACACTGTGCTAAGCACAGTCTACGCATTATCTCATTTCATTAGCCTGAGGATTCTGTGAAATTCAGGTACCTTCATTAATCCCCGTTTTACTCACAGGGAGGCTGAGGTTCCAAGAAATTAAGCAACTTGCTGAAGGTCACGTAGCTATTCCCAGGGTGGGGCTGAAATCAGACAAGATGGGTATGAATTTTGGAAGAAAACTATTCAACCCGCTACACTGCTGAACACCCTTCAATACACAGAACAGCTCCCACAGCAAAGAATTATCTGGCCCCGAATGTCAGTAGTGCTGAGGTTGAGAAACCCTGCTTCAGAGAGGCATTTCTTCTCTGGCAAGCAATGAGAATTGCCTCTGCTTATCTTGACAGCTACAAACAGAAAGGGCTCAGAGTGGGTGAGGCCGCCCTCTCTGAGTGAGTCCAGAGGCCACCCTGTCCTGCCCACTCAGTCCCTCCAACTTTCTGGGCCCATTTCCTCTGATTTAGCCTCCAGTATCTTTATGGGGATGTTGTTCCTGCCTGCATTTTTGCGGTATTTTATGTTTTGAACAATAGGGTCTGATCCATTCTAAGTATTAAGCTTCAACCATAAGTAAGAAGTACCTGGCCTCTTCTTTCCCAAATGGGAAGCTGCTCAAAAATCAGATAAAGGGACCGGGTGCAGTGGCTCATGCCTGTAATTCCAGCACTTTGGGAAGCCAAGGTGGGAGAATCACTTGAGGTCAGAAGTTGGAGACCAGCCTGGGCAACAAAGTGAGACCTTGTCTCTACAAAAAAAAAAAAAAAAATTTTTAATCCACTGGTCATAGTGGCACGCACCTGTAGTCCCAGCTACTTGAGAGACTGAGGCAGGAGGATCACTAGAGCCCAGGAATTTGAAGCTGCAGTGAGCTACGATTATGCTACTGCACTCTAGCCTGGGCAACAGAGCAAGACCGTGTCTCGAAAAACAAACAAAAACAACACAATATCAGATAAAGGAACTCAGGCTCGTGGGCAAGTTGTGAAAATTATCATCTGATGGCTACCAGAGACCCTGTCTCTACCAAAAAAAAAAAAGACTCTTTCAGTCTTCCAACAAATATTTATTGAGCAACTGCTATGTGCTCGGTCCTGGACATGCAGCAGTGAGCAGCAAAGCTGATGGTGTCCCTGCTCACATGGAGCTTCCACTCAGATACAGACCATTACAATTTAGGGTGATAAATGCTATAATGGAAGATGTTCAAGGTATACCAGATTTCAAGGCACCAGGGAAGGTTTCCTGGAGTAAGTAAGGTCTTAGCTGAGATGTGAAGACCGAGTCGAATTCGAATCCAGGTGAGCCAGACTCCACCACAACCTTAGCCCCCAAGCAAAGGCCAAGGGAAGAGTGGCATTTAGAAAGAGAAGAGCTTGTGCAAAGGCCCAGAGAGAAATGAGAGCGCATTTGAAGAATTGAAGGAAAGTCAGTCTGTGCTTCACTATTTTATTTATTTTATTTTATTTTATTTTTGAGACAGTGTCTCACTGTGTTGCCCAGGCTGGAGTGTAGTGGCACAATCATAGCTCACTGTATCCTCGAACTCCTGGGTTCAAGTGATCTGCCCACCTCAGACTCCCAAGTAGCTGAGATTACAGATGCACACCACCATGCCTGGCTAATTTTTGTTTTGTTTTGTTTTGTTTTGTTTTGTAGAGACAGGGTCTTGCTATGTTGCCCAGGCTGATCTCAAAATCCTAGCCTCAGGTGATCCTCCCATCTTGGCCTCCCTAAGTGCTGGGATTACAGGCGTGAGCCACCACGTCCAGCTGATTCACCCTTGAGAAAAAAAAAAAAGCTGAGATGGTGATTACTAATATCCACCTTTTGGTTTTTCTCCCTGTTATCTGGGGGCTCCCTTTGACCTTCCTTTTCAGTGTGAGCTGTTTGGATATTTTCTTTTCTTTTTGAGACAGAGTCTTGCTCTGTTGCTCAGGCTGGAGTGCAGTGGCGCGATCTCGGCTCACTGCAACCTCCACCTCCCAGGTTCAAGCAATTCTGGTGCCTCAGCCTCCCGAGTAGATGGAATTACAGGCATGCACCATCACGCCCAGCTAAATTTTGCATTTTTCGTAGAGATAGTGTTTCACTATATTGGCCAGGCTGGTCTTGAGCTCCTGACCTCAAGTTATCCACCTGCCTTGGCCTCCCAAAGTGCTGGGATTACAGGCATGAGCCATCGAGCCCAGCTGGATGCTTTCTGTTGGTGTTCATGTTGAACTTGGTTCTCTTTTTCCTAAAGTTACAGGGACTCATGTCTACGCCTGACCTAGGCCAGGACAAAGCCTTTGGACCTCATTTAGAGAGGGACATCAGGCATCTTTGGGGTCTAGAAATTACTTAGTCCCAGCGAGGATAAGGCAGAGGCGCAAAGTCCCCAGAAAGCGTGAGAGCTGGGGCCTGTTCACTGACTAGCTCCTATTTTAAAAATCAGAATAAGAGACCAGGAGCCATAGTCATTACCTGTGTCTCCTGTTTCCTCTGGATCTTAGAGGAACAAAGGGATGAGGAGCCTGGCCTGGGGAGTTTGGAGATGACCTGCATTCAAATCTTGCCCCAGCCACTTACTAGTTGTGTGATGTGAAGCAAGTCACCTCACCTCTCCAACCTCATTCATCATAACCATGATGCTGTCCCCTAGGGGTTATGCCTGTGTGTTACAGATGGGTCATTGGACCATTCTCCTAAGGGTTCAGCACAGGGCTTGGCACCCAAAAAGAGCCCAGTCCTTTGGGTTCATTTCTTTCTCATCTCTGAGCCCAGCCTCCTCCTTCATCAGGTTTCCAGGGAGGCTCACTAGAGAAAGCAGGAAGTGGGAAAAGGAAACAGTCCTTCCATTAGGGTATTCATTTTTTATTAAAGAATTACAGGCCGGGCACGGTCGCTCATGCCTGTAATCCCAACACTTGGGGAGGCCGAAGGGGGCAGATCAGTTGAGGTCAGGAGTTCAAGACCAGCCTGGCCAACATGGTAAAACTCTGTCTCTACTAAAAATACAAAAATTAGCTGGGCATGGTGCTACACACCTGTAGTCCAAGCTACTCGGGAGGCTGAGGCAGGAGAATCGCTTCAACCTAGGAGGCAGAGGTTGCAGTGAGCCGAGATCACACCACGGTACTCTAGCCTAGGCAACAGAGTGAGACTCAATCTCAAAAAAAAAAAAAAAAAAAAAAAAAAAAAGAGAAAAAGAAAAAAAGAATTACGTACAAGAAGCTGCATGCAAATTATAAGT
Organism: Symphalangus syndactylus; assembly: GCF_028878055.3. NCBI lineage: Eukaryota > Metazoa > Chordata > Mammalia > Primates > Hylobatidae > Symphalangus > Symphalangus syndactylus. Next base: position 35,560,629 of record NC_072433.2, read on the forward strand.
ACAACTTGACATAATTTCAAAAACTGAGTGCACTGTGTAACCTGCACATGGTTGAAGAAACAACATTGCCAGTGCCTCAGAAGCCCCTCAAATACTCCTTCACTGTCACCACCACCCCCAAGGGTGACCGCTACCCTGACTTCTGAAGCGGACATTAGTGTTGCCTGCCTTTCTATTTATGATACATGGAATCACGCAGTGCATTCTCCTTTGTGACTGGCTTCATTCATTCAGCATCACGTTAATGAGAGTCATCCACTTTGATGAAGGTTAATTATAGATCGTTCATGCTTGTTGCTGTACAGTATTCCATTTTGTTTATCCATCCCACTGTTGATGAGTATCTGGGGAGTTCCCAGTTTGGGGCTATTGCAGTAAGCACTGCTATGATCACTCCAGTGTGTGTGTGTGTATGTCTTTCAGGGAGCACACAGACACATCTCTGCTAGGTATACACTTAGGAGTAGAATTGCTAGGTCATAAAATGTTTCACTTTAGTAGCTACTGCCAAATAGTTGTCCAGGGTGATTATACCAGGCACTCACCTAAAAAAAAAAATCAGTGACATCAGGCACTGTGCCCTCTTTCCCCAACAGTCAATCATTTGTTCAACCCCATTATGGAACTCAAATCTGTGCCAGGCCCAGGCCAGGGTGGGTAATTGGAATGCTCAAGTGGAAAGGCCAGGGGCTGGTGCTGGCCTCATGTGCCCTGAGATCTATTCCTCACCCTTCTCCTCCTCTGTGTCTGTGAGTGTTGTGGTAGTGGGTGGCTGGGTGGGTGGATCAGGGGTCGAGGTTGGTGCTGAGCCCCTCAGGCTGGGTTTCCCAGGCCCCTGGGTCAGCTGGACGGTGCTGTCTAGAGTCCAGCAGGTAGGAGAATGGAAGAAGCTTACAGGCTGTGGCTGCGTCTCTTCCATGGGGTGCAGTAGCGTCACCTGTCTCCTTGTTCCTGCAGCTAGGGGCAGAAGAGTGGGGGAGAGGAAGGCAGCAGTGGCTTCCTACTGTCCTAGCCCCTCCAGCCAGGGGCTGGAGAAGGGGGGAGGGGAAGACAGCCCTGGCTTCCTGCTGTTGTGCCTCTTTGGTTTCCCCACTCTTCCATCACCTGGGTATCCAATTTCCTACAATCACTGCCAGTTTTAGATGCTTTTAGAATAGTTTCTCTCTTTCTGGTTAGACACTCACTGATCCTGGCAGGGACCACCAGGGCCAGTGGGGAGATCTCCAGGCAAAAGGCCAAGTCTCATTCACTAAGACCATTCCACTGGTGGTGGCAGACCCACGGGGATGGCAGAGGGCCTAGATAAGCTCTAGATTGCCTGGGGAGTCACCAAAAGGATGGCTGCCAAATAAGTGCAGTAGCTCCTCTCAGACCAAGGAGCAATGTGGGGAGGCTGCCTTCTGTCCTGCTGGCCAAGGCTGCTCCCTCCAAGGCATCCCTCTGTTTGGTTCTGTGGACCGGAGATCCACGGGCCAGTCCTCAGTGTGAATTGCCTGAGGTGGCTTCCTGGAAAGGCAGTAGCCCCAGGAGTGGAGAACGGCATCTTAGACCTCATGGTATTCCCAGTGCTTTATGCACAGTAGGTAATAATAATAATTCACATGTGAGCATTTACTATATGTAGGCACTGTTCTGAGCACTTAGCATGTCTTAACTTATTAAGCATGTATTGTTGTGATCCCATTTTACAAATCAAAAAACTGGGGCACAGGGACGTAAAGTAACTGGTACCCAGTCAATATTTGTTGATGACAACAGCATCAATAATTAGTGTAGCAGAGTGCTTTAAAACACTGGCTTTGGAATTCCAAGGACAATGGTTCAAATCTGAGTTCTGTCCCTTGCTAGTGTGGAAACTTCTTTAGTTTCCTTCATTCTTGTAAAATAAAAATAATGATGCCCACCTGACCAGGTTCCTGGGAGGATTAAATAACGAATGAGCATCAGTGAAGTAGTGTGTGTGTGTGTGTGTGTGTGTTTGTACATACATGCACACACATAACACAAAATTGTCCTTTACCACATGTACGTTACACTTCAATATTTTTCAGTTGTATACTTATTTGTTTATAATTAGTAATAACCTGAAAACAAGTCATAACCTTCAGCTTTAACAAATTAACAATTAGCTCATTTTATCTGATAAAATAATATACATGATGAATTTGCCTATGATAATCTAGACTTTTGCCTCTAGTCATAAATTGCCCCTTTGGGGATCACATTAATAATCCCAATGTATGAAATATATTTTTAACACTGCATTATTTTTAACTTTTTATGTTGAAATAGTTTCAGGTGCAAAATAGAATAAAGAATTGCCATATGCCCTTTACCCAGATTCTCCAAATTCCCCAAATGTTAACATTTCACTACCTTTGTTTTATCATTTTTCTCTGCTTCTCTCTCTGTTTTTTTCTGAAACATTGAAGAGTAACTTACAAATCTAATGGCTCTTTATTCCTAAATACTTTGGTGTATATTTCCTAGAAATGAGGACATTTTCTTAAAAGATTATAAAAACCCAAGATATTCACATTGTTATAATAGCATTATCTAATGAGATAACTTATTTAAATTTTGTCAGCTGGGCACGGTGGCTCACGCCTGTAATCTCAACACTTTGGGAGGCCAAAGCAGGTGGATCACCTGAGGTCAGGAGTTTGAGACCAGCCTAGCCAACATGGTGAAACCGTCTCTACTAAAAATACAAAAAAAAAAAAAAAAAAACCAGCTGGGTGTGGTGGCACATGCCTGTAATCCCACCTACTCATCTACAGGGGAGGCTGAGGCAGGAGAATCGCTTGCACCTGGGAGGCGGAGGTTGCAGTGAGCTGAGATCGCGCCATTGCATTCCAGCCTGAGCAACAAGAGCACAGAACTCCATCTCAAAAAAAAAAAAAATTGTCAATTGTCCTACTAATATCCTTTAGCGTACAATAAATGAATGGATTTTTCTGTTCCAGGATTTTGTTTCGTGGTCATGTCTTTTTAGCATTCTTTGATCTGGAGCAGTTCATTGGTCTTTGTCTTGTGACCTTGACATTTTTGAAGAGTAAAGGCCAGTTATTTTTGAACAGTGCTTCTCGATTTGGGCTTGTCTGATGCTTCCTCATGATCTGAGTCAGGTTCTGCATTGTGGGCAGGAATACCACCAAAGTGAAGCATCATTCTCAGTGCAGTGCATCAGGAGGCATTTGATATCTATGTGGTGATTTTCACTTTGATCACTTGGCTAGATGGTGCCTGCCAGATTTCTTTACTGTAAAATTACTGTTTTTCCTTTGTAATTTATAAATATCTTGTGGGAAGACACTTTGAATCTATGTAGATATCCTGTTTCTCATCATACTTTCACCTACCTGTTTCAGCATTCATTGATGATGCTTGCCTAAATACACTGTTACTATGACAGCTGTCAAATGATGATTTTTCTAATTCCATCATTCCTTTTATATTTCTTAGTCAGGATTCTACACTTATTTTTATCAGTATCGATAAAAAATTTTATGTTATAAGCTGTAATCTCTTACTACCATTATTCCATTTGATGCTCAAATTGTGCCGAATTGGGCCAATGGGAGCCCCTTCAAGCTGGCTCCTGTGTCCTTTTGACATGTTCCCATCATTTTTTGTGTACTCACTTACTTTTGGCAAGCTAGATGTGCATCTATAGTTCCCTTATCCAAATCTGGAATCAGCCATTTCTCCAAACACTCCTGGTTCCTTTTGGTAGAGAATTTGTACCTCAACTTTTAAAAAAGGAAGAAGCATGAGGAGGAGGAGGAGGAGGAGCAGGAAGAGGAGGAGAAGGAGGAGAAGGAGGAGAAGGAGGGGAGGAGGAATGCCCAAATTAAGAATTATACACATTGCAGTATATTTTAAGTGCTTACATTTTATAAAACCAATGGTTTTTAACCACCCCCCACAAAAAGTGATGCAAGTATAATTGTGTTCCCCAATAAGATAGCTAAAACAAAAGTCTATGTTTGAGGTTCTTCTTGAATGTGGGTTCGAATAATCTCTCTTCCTCCTCATCACACTCCATGATGAGCCTATCCTAGTGATACTCAAATGGGGCGGTATAGGGAATTCTGCAGTGTCACGGTGAACCTCAGGGAGCTCTGCTTGAGTTCTCTGAAGCCTGACTTTGACCTCCAAACCCAGGCCAGCTTTAAAAGGGTATCTGTTTTATATATTGGTATATTGGGATTTTGAATTTTACTTTATTTTATTTATTTTTGAGACAGGGTTTCACTGTGTCACCCCAGCTGGAGTGCAGTGGCAGAATCATAGCTCACTTCAACCTCAGACTCTTGGGCTCAAGCAATTCCTCCACTGCAGCCTCCTGAGTAGCTGGAACTATAGGCACGTGCCACCACTCCCAGCCAATTTTTTAATTTTTATTTTGTAGAGATGAGGTCTTGCTATGTTGCCCAGGCTGGACTCAAGGGAACTTCCTGGCCTCCTGGCCTCAAGGGAACCTCCACCTCAGCCTTTCAGTCACTGGGATTATTGTCATGAGCCACCATGTCTGACCTGGTGTACTGGGATTTCACTTTGTTTTGCTTGGGGAGGTTTGCAGGGAGTGGGGTGGGGAAGGTGGTTAAGAAGGGCCAAGACATCTGATTTCAAATCTTGGCTCTGGCAAGTGACTTAACATCTCTATGGATCAGCCTCCTCATCTGTAAAATGGAGATGTGGTGCCTCCGGAGGATCTTGCAGAGGGTGACATTATTCAATGCAGCCACTGGCATGTAAGAGCTGTAGATATGATGTTGGTGGTTGTCATGACTTCACATAAAGACTGTGGCCTTTGGAGACATCTACCCGTTCTTAGATTCATTGGTTAAAATGATCCCTGAGAACCCCCACTGCCCCCAGGGATTGTTGTTCACAAGTATCTCTCATGGCCCAGACCTGCAAGACCTCCATGCTGACCTGACATTAGTCAAGCACCTGTATGCGTCTGTGCCTCAGGCATCTGTGTCAGTCAGGACAATTTCTGGTGCAAATGACAGAATTCCAACGCCTGTCAAGTTAAACAAAACAAGGATCTATAGGCTCTTCCTCCACCTTCAGGCATGGCTGGATCCAGGGACACTATTAATGATGTCACCAAGTTACCAACTCTCTTCATCTCTTCATCTCTTCTGGACTCAGTTTTCCTCTGTGTTGGCTTCACCTTGAGTTGGCAGCAAGATGTTCGATGGCCACGGGCTCTTATCCCACCAGCTGTGCAACCTCCAAAAGCAGAGAGTGGCTTTTTCCCAGTCTGCAACTGTCTCAGGACTGATGCTTATTGGTCTGCTTGGGTCACGTGCCATCTCTGAACCAATCCCAGGTCATGTGCTGTGCTGGATCACTTCTGTTTGCCTCTCAATAGCCACTCTCCACCTTTTCCACCCTGCTCTGTGCCTTAGGAGGGCGACCCTTAGAGATGACAAAAACAAGCTTCCCTGCCTTCTGGGTTTAGGTTGGGTTCAGCAAATGGGAGGCACAGGAAGGAGACTGGAGGGCAAGAAGAGTAAGGTCAGAGTGTGCATTTTCCAGCTACTTCCCTCCCATGTCTCCATGCGCTGGCTGTGTGTGTCCACTGAAGTTTGCAGCTCCTGCCAAGGTGCTTTCTTCATATGGCACCATTCTTCATGGGTCCGGTAAACCCTCCCTCCTTGCCCCTTCAGATACGGGAGATGATGGCTTCCTACTATTATTGCAAGACCCAAGACAGTGCACCAACTCTTGTTTGTTTCCCTAGATCCTGCCTTCACCTTAGTAAAGAGACCGTTTATAACACTCTCCTCAGTGACAGAGTTGAATGTGCTACCTATGTCCTGCTAATACAAATGCCCAATTCTGGAGCACAGGTGAGGTCTGCCTTAATGGACCACAGAATAAGAGACAGAACAGTGCTACCAGAAAGGGAGCATCAAAGTGCTTTGTAAACCTCCAAGCATCAGACCATGTTGTGGGTCAGTATGGAAAGTCAGAGTCCTTTTTTTTTTTTTTTTTTGAAACAGTCTTACTCTGTCGCCCAGGCTGGAGTGCAGTGGCGTGATCTTGGCTCACTGCAACCTCTGCCTCCTGGGTTCAAGCAATTATCCTGCCTCAGCCTCCCGAGTAGCTAGGACTACAGGCGTGCACCACCACACCCAGCTAATTTCTGTATTTCTTTTTAGTAGATACAGGGTTTTACCATGTTGACCAGGCTGCTCTTGAATTCCTGACCTCATGATCCACCCACCTTGGCCTCCCAAAGTGCTGGGATTACAGGCGTGAGCCAGCAAGTCCAGCTCAGAGTCCCTTTTAATCTTGGTTTCATCCTCCTTCCTCTCTGAGCTTCACCAAATGACGGAACGAGGAAGGGAACTGGGTTTGGAGTCCCCTCTCTCTTCTATCTCCCTCTCTCTCATATTTCCCACTAGCTGTGTGACCTGAGCAAGCTTTTCTGAGCCTCTCTTAAATGAAGAAGCGTGCCTGCATCCCCCATATGGTTGTGAACAGAATGAGATAAAATGATGGCCATGGGGAAGGATGCTGGCATCTAGAGTTCCCTGGTCACTGTGTGTTAAAACCTCAGGATTTTGTGACACTCTCAGGTGTGCTCTTCCTTCTTGTTTGTGATTCCTCTTGTTTCTGTTGTGGCTACGGAAGACTCTAGTCCTCTGCTAGCCACTTTCTGCATGACCTTAGAAAAGACCACCTATACCTCCCATCCACTCCTCGCCGGTATGTTATGAAGATTAAAAGTGATAGCACACTTTCACGGTCTTTCTGTCTCACTCCAACCTGCAGAAAACCAAAAGCTCCTTCAAGGCAGGGATGCCATCTGTTTTGTCCCCTGTATTATGCCCATGCCGAGGAGAGAGCAGCACAGACCAAGTGCCCAATAAGCAGGTGCTGAATGAACCAAGCCAAACAGAAATCAAGAAAGACCTGGTCATTGTTGTTGTTTTACTCCTGGATATTAAAAAGCAAAATGGGCGGGGCACGGTGGCTCAGCCTGTAATCCCAGCACTTTGGGAGGCTGAGGCAGGTGGATCACCAAACCCGTCTCTACTAAAACAAAATTTAGCTGGGCGTGGTGGTGTGCATCTGTAATTCCAGCTACTCGGGAGGCTGAGACAAGAGAATCACTTGAACCTGGGAGGCGGAGGTTGCGGTGACCTGAGATCGCACCATTGCACGCCAGCCTGGGCAACAAGAGCGTAGCTCAGTCTCAAAAAAAAAAAAAAAAAAAAAAAAACCAAAATGTAGAAATGTAAAAACAGGGTTACAAACTGCCCAAATGGCCAGCCTTGCCGTGGATGATAATAATAATATCACCTACACTACAGGCTTGTTTCGAGATTGAAATGAGATCATGTACAGAAGGCACTGGGCACGGTACCACCCTGCAGCCAACGTTGGGTGGATTCACTGGGAAGGAGTGACTTGGAGGACCAGCGCCTGGCTGAGAGGCCAACATGGGCTGAGCATGTCTCTGTCCCTGCCAGTCTGGCACTCGCTGCTGAGTTAATAGTGGATCTCAAGGAGGGAGGCTGTTGTCTTGGAGGAAGTTGTGTCTTTCTGTTTCCCTCAGGAGGGACATTGTGGCTGATAAAAAGGCAAAGAGAGGCTGGGTGCAGTGGCTTACACCTGTAATCCCAGCCCTTTGGGAGGCCAAGGTGGGAGAATCACTTGAGGTCAGGAGTTCGAGACCAGTCTGGCCAACATGGCAAAACCCCATCTCTACTGAAAATACAAAAATTAGCTGGGTGTGGTGGCGCACACCTGTAATTTCAGCTATGCAGGAGGCTGAGGCAGGAGAATCGCTTGAATCCAGGAGGCAGAAGTTGCAGCGAGCGGAGATCACACCACTGCACTCCAGCCTGGGCAACAGAGTGATACTCTGTCTCAAAAAAAAAAAAAAAAAAAAGCAAACAGAGACTGTGGGTTGAGCTGAGAGGACACTAGACTCTGCTACTAATTTGAGCCTCTGATGAATGATCTAATCTGTCTGGGCCTCCGTCTCCTCATCTGGAAAATGGGGATATTTACACCAGTTCCATCTACTTCACAAGTCGTCCTGCAGAGCAAATTTTTAAAATGGCTAGAATTAGGAGCTCCTGGAAAATATAAGGTCCCTAAAGAAGCTCAAGGGATCATTAAAATCTTTCCCTCCCTCCAACCCCCACACACTTAGGCCCTAGGGCCCCCAGATCCCATTTCCAAGACTCTTCCCCCACTCTCCGCCATCCCTTCCTCTCACCCTTTGCTCTAATCAATGAACCTTGCACAACTTCCCCAGGCTGCCTGCAAGAGAACTCTGTGCAAAGGCCTGGATTGAAATGTCCCTGGTTTCTATTGATCTGGAAGGGACTCCTCCTCTAGGATTGCTGAAACAGGGCAACCCGCAGGCGACAGCTCCGCAGGCAGCTCCTGCGAAGGGAGGAGAGGAGCCATCTCCACCCTCCTGGAAAGTGAGTCACCCTGTCAACATGCCCTTCTGACATCACAGCTGGTTCTACCAGATCCCCCTAGAGCTGAGGCCTGCTCTTGCCAAGCCGGCCCTTGCCAACCCTGGCCCTCCTCCCTTCTCTGGAATGAGAAACAGAAGACACAAACAGACCAGGCCAGAACTACCAGGACCCCAGAACTCCATTCTATTCAAAAGTCTTCCCAGTGATCACCTTTGTAAAACAAAAACAATGACTACTGAATAACACAGGGTAAAAAGAGAAAATTTCCCCTCCCTGCCCACCATCCCGGTCCACGCACCCAAAGAAACCATTATTTTTTTTTTTTTTTTTTTTTTTATTATACTTTAGGGTTTTAGGGTACATGTGCACAATGTGCAGGTTTGTTACATATGTATCCATGTGCCATGTTGATTTCCTGCACCCATTAATTCGTCATTTAGCATTAGGTGTATCTCCTAATGCTGTCCCTCCCCCCTCCCCCCACCCCACAACAGTCCCCGGAGCGTGATGTTCCCCTTCCTGTGTCCATGAGTTCTCATTGTTCAATTCCCACCTATGAGTGAGAACATGCGGTGTTTGGTTTTTTGTCCTTGCGATAGTTTACTGAGAATGATGTTTTCCAGTTAAAGAAACCATTATTAATAGCTCAGTGTGGAAACATTCCAGATTTTGTCTAATGCATATTCAATGTTTAAAATTAACATTTAATTTTGCAACTAATACAGAAATCTTTCTTTTTTGAGGAAAAAAAAATGAAGCAGAGCAAAATCTGCTTTGACCTTTACCCACCACCTGAATCCACTCTTGCCACAGCCTGTGGGTTATCTCCACCCTTCTCTATGTGCTTTTATGTGTACATATGTCTATGTCCATGGGAAATAGAAAGCTGTATTTTGTGTACATGTGTTTTATATAAATGCTGACATATATCACACCTATTATTTGCCAGTTCCAATCACACTGAGTCTAAGGATCTCTTCAATGTTGGACATACATAGCTACCTTGTTCTAAACATGTCAATGGTATTCTTTTACATGAATGTATCAACATTTATTTATCCTTTTCTTATTGAGAAATATTTAGGCCGTTTCCAATTTTTCTTACATCTTTCATAAAAATTTTTTTCAACTTTGACCAAATTCCTTCATGTTCATGGTATTAATAAGTCAAATAATACAAGGCTTATAGAAAAAAATCAGTAAGCAACCCCCAATTACATCCACTTCTGAGTCCTGCTCTGGTAAGAAAATGACTTGCCACTTTCAGGCCAGGCACAGTGGCTTAAGCCTGTAATTCCAGCACTTTGAAAGGCCAAGGCAGGCAGATCACCTGAGGCCAGGAGTTCCAGACCAGTCTGGGCAACATGGTGAAACCCCACCTCTACTAAAAATACACACACACAAAAAAATTAGCCAGGCATGGAGGGGTGGGGGCGGGCATCTGTAGTCCCAACTATTCCAGAAGCTGAGGCAGGAGAATCGCTTGAACTCAGAAAGTGGAGGCTGCAGTGAGCCCAGATCATGCCACTGCACTCCAGCCTGGGGGACAGAGCCAGACCCTATCTCAAAAAAAACAAAAAAAAAAAAAAGGAAAAGAAAATGACTTGCCACTTTCAGCTGTTTCTTCTGGTACTTACCTCCATATTTACAAATAAGATGCTAATATATGATTTCTTGATTTCTCAACCTTAGACATGATTGACTGCCTTCCTACTGTGGTGGAAGTGGATTTAATGCTTTACACTCACCACCCCACCAACTTGTCTCCCCTCTCTCAATTATTCCCATATAATAGTTTTCCAGTTAAATCAGTATCCCCTGTTTACATTATTGTAACCATAGAACTACTTTTTCCTGCCAAACAGTGGTTCTCTACTTTAACTGCACATCGAACCACACAGGGAGTTTTAAACAATCTCAGAGCCCAGCCCACACCCTAGATCTAGTCAACCAGGCTGTCTTGGAGTGGGGTCCAGGTATCAGGATGTTTTGACACTCCCAAAGGGATTCCAATGTTCAGCCAAGAGCAAGAACCACTGTTGCTAAGCCACGTATGATTGTTTTCTTTGTTTAATATTTCCTCTGGGAAATATTTTTTTACACCTGCTTAGATTTCTATGTTTCTATCACAAATTCTTTTAAAACTCTCCAACAGAATTGTAAAACCCCTATGGATGCTATTGTCTACACTGTTAAGCACAACATCATTTAGAAATTCCATTTCCCACAAGGATGCTCTGGAGCCATCCTACTCCACTACAGAAAGCTCATTCTGTCTGTGTGGCCCACCCACAACTCTCTCTCTTTCTTCTGTGTTGCTTTCTGTATTTCCAGGGTCTCTTGTCTTTCTCTTTCTTGATACTCTCTTCTTTTTGGTAGAGCAGATCCTCTAGTAGCTTTCTGAGAAAGGGTGCATGGGAGTTTATTTTTTGAGACCTTGTATGTCTGAAAATGTTTTTATGCTACCCTCAAACTTGATGGACTGAGACTTCGGCTTGGAATTCTAGAGTCGAAAATTCTAGAGTTGGAAATTATTTTTGCTAAGAATTTTTGAAACCGTTACATTTGGGCTCCCACTGTGTATTTGGAGAAGTCCAATGCCATTCTCATTCCTGATCTTGTATATAAAGCCTGTATTGTCTTTACAGAAGCTCTTGGGCTGTTTTCTTTAATTTGTGTAGTCTGAAGTTTTGTGATGATGTGACTCTATTTTATTCATTTTTCTGGGCATTTGATAGTTCCTTTCAACCTGAAAGTCATGTTCTTGAAAATTTTTTTTTAGACAGCATCTCACTCTGTCACCCAGGCTGGAGTGCTGTGGCACAATCACAACTCACTGAAACCTCCACCTCCTGGGCTCAGATGATCCTACTATATCAGCCTCCTGAGTAGCTGGGACTACAGATGTGTGCTACCATGCCTGGCTAATTTTTATTATTTTTAGTAAAGATGGGTTTTTGCCATGTTGCCCAGGCTGGTCTTGAACTCCTGGGCTCAAGCCATCTGCTTGTTTTAGCCTTCCAAAGTGCTGGGATTACAGGTGTGAGAAAAAATTTTATGAATTAGTCTTATAACAATTTTCTGTACCCCCTATTTTCTTTTTCTGAAAATTCTATTAGCTGTATCTTGGACCTCTTGGATCTTTTTCTTTTTTATTTTTGTCTCTTTCTATCTCTCTTCTTATCCTACTTTTGAAGGATTTCTTTAACTTTTCCTGCCTCAACCTCCCATGGAATGTTTTATTTCTACTTTCACATTTTTCATTTACAAGAACTCTTTCTTGTCTTCTGATTGCTTCTTGTAGCAGACACTGTTGCTGCCCTATCCACAAATCCTTGGCATTAGCTCCTGCATGATGCCCAAGGCTATTTTCTGTAAATATCTATGACTGTCTGCGCAAGGGATGTTTTCTTCCAAGTAGCATCCTCAGCCTGAGTACAGGACTAGCTGGAACAGTAAGGTCAATTCCCTTAGAAGCAGTTGGTGGATTATTGCCCATTGGGATGCTTCTGCAGCAAGTTCTACACCATTTCTTGGAGTTTCCTAGTAAGATCAAGCTCCAACTGTCCACAACGCTAACTGGCTGGATAGCACACCTTTCATTGGCTTCCCTCACTTTCCTATCTCACTTCCCCAACCCTCATCTTGTATTTTCTGGGAATACCTGCCAAAATTTACTTATACTGGAATCATTGTCTCAGAGTCTGCTGCTGGGGAAACCCAAACCAAGATACCCTGATATGGTTTGGATGTGTGTCCCCACCCAAATCTCATGTAGAATTGTAATCCCCAGTGTTGAAGGTGGGGCCTGGAGGGAAGTGACTGAGGGGCTGATTTCCCCGCTTGGTACTGTATAGTGAGTGAGTTCTCATGAGATCTGGTTGTTTAAAGTGTGTAGCATCTCCCCCATCTCTCCCTTGCTCCTTGCTCTGGCCATGAAATGTGTCTCTGCTTTCCCTTCGCCTACCACCAGGATTGTAATCTTCCCAAGGCCTTCCCAGAAGCAGAAGCCCCTATGCTACCAGTATAACCTGCAGAACTCTGAGCCAGTTAAACCTCTTTTCTTTATAAATTACCCATATCAGGTATTTCTTTACAGCAGTGCAAGAATGGCTGCCCCTCCTTTTTAAAATTAAATCTTATTCTTGTCTTATGGATGCAATAGCTCATTATTTCTGTAAGAATATGAATTATAGTGAGATCTAACTTTTTTTTTTTTTTTTTTTTTGAGACGGAGTCTTGCTCTCTCACCCAGGCTGGAGTGCAGTGGCGCGATCTCAGCTCACTGCAAGCTCCACCTCCCGGGTTCACGCCATTCTCCTGCCTCAGCCTCCCAAGTAGCTGGGACTACAGGTGCCCGCCACCATGCTCGGCTAATTTTTTATATTTTTTAGTAGAGACAGGGTTTCACCATGTTAGCCAGGATGGTCTCGATCTCCTGACCTCGTGATCTGCCCGCCTTGGCCTCCCAAAGTGCTGGGATTACAGGAGATCTAGCTTTTTAAAAAGGCACACACCTGCTTCTATGAGGAGAACTTAGCTTGGCCCATAATATCTAGGCTAATTTTCTGAGTCTTCTCTAGTGATAATTCTCCAGTCTCTTGCTGAGGAAGGATATGTGCCTGGCTGGCAGCATCCTTAGAGCCAAGGAAGGGCTAGGGTTCACACAGACTTTCACATATCATCCTCATTTTTAGTATAGTGTCTCCCCCTCCCTTCTGCCATGTCTAGTGTCTTTTATTTTTTTGAGATGACGTTTCATTCTTGTTGCTCAGGTTGGAGTGCAATAGCACCATCTCGGCTCACTGCGACCTCTACCTCCCAGGTTCAAGTGATTCTCTTGCCTCAGCCTCATAAGTACCTGGGATTACAGGCACCTGCCACCAGGCCTGGCTAATTTTTTGTGTTTTTAGTAGAGATGGGGTTTCACCATGTTGACCAGGCTGGTCTCAAACTCCTGACCTCAAGTGATCCACCTGCCTTGGCTTCCCAAAGTGTTGGGATTACAGGCATGAGCCACTGCACCTGGCCTCTAGTGTCCTTAAGTCTCATTTTTCTGTTGAACAAATTTCTGGCAAGGTCAGGAAGGGGTAGTTGCCCGGCCGCCCCAGATTTGAAAGGGGATCCAAGTGGTTATCCCAGTTATAATTGCTATGCAAAAAATCACCCCTAACTAATTAAAATAAAAACACTGATTTTACTGTCTCTCATACTTTCTGTGGCTGAAGAATTTGGGAAGGGCTCAGCTGGGTGGTTCTAGTTTGGGATCTCTCATGCTGTTGCAGCCAAACAATGATTGAAGCTGGATTAGCATGCAGCTGGCAAAGCATCTATCTCTCTTTCTCTGAAGTCACAGGTCTTCTCCATGTGGTTTCTCCATATGAGCTATTTTAAGCTTCCTCACAGTATGGCAGTGTCAGGGCAGTCAAACTGTTCACATAGAGATTTATAGTTTTAGCATGAGAGTTCCAGCCTTGGAAATTATGCACCACCACTTCCACTGAATTCTATTGTTATAAATGAGTCACTTGAATTGAGCCTGCCTCAACTCAAGGGAAGGGGACCTAGACTACATCTCTCAAGAGGAGGAATATCACAGTCACGCTGTGGAATAGCATGTTGAATGGAAGATATTTGTAGTGGCTATCTCTGGAAAACACAATCTCCACAGTGGTTCTCACATGGGGTTCCTAGTCATACTTCTGTTTTCAAGCCCATTCCACCTCTGTCTTAGTCCATTTTGTATTGCAATAGCAGAATACTATAGACTTGATAATTTATAAAGAAAGTAAATGTATTTGGCTCACAGTTCTGGAGGCTGGGAAGTCCAAGAGCATGGTGCAAACAACTAGTGAGGGCCTTTGGGCGCCATTATCCATGACAGAAGGTGGAAAGGCAAGACGGTATGGGAGCAAGAGGGGGACAAACTGGATTTTACAACAAGCTCACTTTTGAAATAATGAACCCACCCCTGTGACAATAACATTAATCCATTCATAAGAGCAGAGAGTCCTCATAACCTAATCACCTCTGATTAGACCCCATCTCCCAACACTGTTGCAGTGGGGATTAAGTTTCCAATACAAGGTCTTTGGGGGACACATTCAAATCATAACAACCTCCAACACATCATTCTGACTAAATTTCTGGCATTTGGGGTTTTAGTCCATAGATCTTTCTATTTCTTGTGGGGACACCCCTTGTACAGGTGTGCAGGTTGGGCAGCACATGGTGGAACCATATCTTAGGGGTGCCATTCACCTTGTAAACATTTTTGCTTTGTCCACTTATTATGATAATGTTCCAGCAGATAGCAGTAAAGGGTGGGAGGAACAGCACATTATGTCACTTTCCCACTAGGTCGATGTCAGGCATCTAGAGGAAAGGAAGCCACTTCTCCATGCAAAGACTACAGGCTAACAGGTACACTGACTGCTGGTTATTTCCCTCTGCAGGCATTTTCAGCTCTACCAAACTCACCTGCTTTCTACCTTCCAAAAATTTGTTTAAAACTCTCATCTGCGGCCGGGCGCGGTGGCTCACACCTGTAATCCCAGCACTTCAGGAGGCCAAGGTGGGCAGATCACGAGGTCAGGAGATCGAGACCGTCCTGGCTAACACGGTGAAACCCAGTCTCTACTAAAAATACAAAAAATTAGCCGGGCGTGGTGGCCGACGCCTGTAGTCCCAGCTACTCGGGAGGCTGAGGCAGGAGAATGGCGTGAACCCGGGAGGCGGAGCTTGCAGTGAGCCGAGATCGTGCCACTGCACTCCAGCCTGGGTGACAGAGAGAGACTCTGTCTCAAAAAAAAAAAAACAAAAAACAACTCTCATCTGCTATTTTGCTGTCTCTGCTTCATTTTGTTTCTTTTTTGAGTTTATATCTTTTTAGTTCATTGACTCTGATTTTGGTTGGGCTTTGGGAGGGGGCAGACAAAAATGAATGCCTTCAATCTATTAAGTGCCATGTTTTCCATTTTTCCCCCAGTGTAGATTGCTGCAATGATGCTTCCCTACACACGTGAGTATTCATACCCCTTTGTTCAGTTTACTTTTACAAAAATGGATCGTGCTGTACGTATCATTGGACAATTCGCTTTTTTTCACTTAATATATTCTCGACATCTTTCAATGTCAGCATATATAGATTTATCTTATTCTTTATGAAAGCTGCATAATGTTCCAAGGTAGGGACAAAAGTCCTATTCCAGAGGAGAGAAAAAAGAAAAAAGTACCCGTTCATCATTCCTTATCCCCCAGTGGGTGGGGATGACAGCAGGGCAGGCATCTCTGCTGTCAAGGAGCAGGATTTGGTGGGTGGGAATGGGTTGCACATAGTTTTAACCATATCTTTGCCTCTGTATTTACATAATTAGAGACATAGTGTGGACACCTCAGATTCTGATTTTTTCCCTTTGGCTTTTTTCCTATAAACCATGATTTCTCAACTGTGGCACTGTTGACATTTTGGACCAGATAATTCTTTGTTGCAGAAGCTGTCCTGTGCATTACAGGATGTTTAGTACATCATGGCCTCCACCACTAGATACCCACCACTTTCCCATTGGTGACAATAAAAAAAGTCTCCATTCATTGCTTAATGTGCCCCAGGGAAACAAATAACCCCCTGTTGAAAACCACTGCTATAAACTGATCTGAAGACCTCTTAGCAATCTACAACACAGTTAGTAAAAACCCAGTGTTTACTTCTTGTGTTTCTGTCACAACTAGTTATTTATTAATTGGGGAGAACATACTTTCTCAGCACTCTATTCCCCTGTGTGCTCAGATAAGGGGTTCATTTCTCTTAACTTACTCTTGAGTTTTGTTTCCTGTCAAATTTATTTGCTGGCTTTCTTTCAAAGAATGTCAAAAAACTCAAATGTAATACATATTTATTGTGGAAAATTGGAAGATACAGACAAGCTCAGGGAAGAAAACTTTAAAATTTCCTTAAACCCCCTCAAGATAACCACTGATAACATAATTTTGGTCATTATTCTTGTGGTTTTTTTTTTTTGTTTTTTTTTTAAGACAGTTTCACTCTTGTCACCCAGACTGGAGTGCAATGGCACAATCTTGGCTCACTGCAACCTCTGCCTCCCAGGTTCAAGCAATTATCCTGCCTCAGCCTCCCGAGTAGCTAGGATTACAGGTGCCCACCACCACACGCAGCTAATGTTTTGTATTTTTAGTAGAGACAGGGTTTCACCATGTTGGCCAGACTGGTCTTGAACTCCTGACCTCAGGTCGTCTGCCTGCCTCGGCCTCCCAAAGTGCTGAGATTACAGGCACCACTCCCGGCCCCATTATTCTTATTTTTTAAGAGATGGGGTCTTTCCATGTTGCCCAAGCTGAAGGGCAGTGGCTATTCACAAGCACGATCATGGCACACTATAACCTCAAACTCCTGGCCTCAAGCAATCCTCCCACCTCAGCCTCTCAAGTAGCTGGCAGTATAGGCACATGCCACCGCACTTGGCTAGGTGATTATTTTTGTAGCCTTTTAGTTTTTTTCTCTCTCTTCTTCTGTGTAGAATGTAAGCATCCATGTATACACACACACACATTTGTATAAAATTTTAAGGAAAATCCTTCTTCTCCAGGTCCTAACATTGTAATGTCTCCCCCTGCTTTAAGTTCCCAGAGTACTTTGCAATCCCTTCTCATTTGTGCATCCAGGTGTCTCCACCTTATAGCTCAAGTTCTGGTGTCTATGGTGATTAAGGCCATCACTTATTGGTATCTTTTTGTTGAGACATAGTCTCACTCTGTCGTCCAGGCTGGAGTGCAGTGGCGTGATCTCGGCTCACTGTGACCTCCACGTCCCAGGTTCATGTGATTCTCCTGCGTCAGCCTCCCAAGTAGCTGGGATTACAGGCACCCGCCACCATGCCCAGCGAATTTTTGTATTTTTAGTAGAGACGAGGTTTCACCACGTTGGCCAGGCTGGTCTCGAACTCCTGACCTCAAGTGATCCACCTGCCTCGGCCTCCCAAAGTGCTGGGATTAAAGGCATGATTATTGGTATCGTTTTTGAAATACAGCAAATAACTCCTGTTCCCTTTCAAAGTATAACTTTAAGAACATTAAAAATGCAACTGTTATACAAGTGAGCATGCACCCAAGATACATATAACTTGTTAATGGGGGACCCAGCAGGATAGTAAATATTAGTGCAAAAGAGAATTAGAGGGAAAAGGGTTATATAGTCCATCAAGAAAGACATACTAAAATCAGTTTGTTAGGTTAGAGACAAAACTGATTAATAGCCAACAGGGCAAATAGAACAGTAACCTTTGCGGTTCTCTTTTCTGCTAGACAAAAATCATTTGCATCTCTATCAAACAAAATTCTACAAATTAGCACATAACTTTATAGAATCTGGGCCCCAGTCAACAGTAAAGTTGAAGTCAAACAAAGGCACGTCCCTCAGATTATGAAACAATCCAGGAGTGGTCTGTTAAGCAATGCCCAGCGTGCACTGAAGCGACGCACAGTCTTCTTCTTGCCTTATTTGCCACGTTTGGGATCACTTTTCTCAATATCCCCTAGTTCCCCAAGCACATTCTGCACAGTATTTCCCTAAGGGAAAGTGGACAAGATTTCTGTGGTTCCTTGTCATCTCTCATCTTCCTCTCCTCTACCCACACTCTAAGAAGGTGAGACCAGTCCCCAAGGACCTGGGTATTTCCAATTAGTTACTGCACATGGCCTGGCTTCCTTTTCCACATGGCCTGCCTGCCTGCCTGCCTGCTTTCCTTCCTTCCTTCCTTCCTTCCTTCCTTCCTTCCTTCCTTCCTTCCTTCCTTCCTTCATTTTTCTTTCCTTCCTTCCTTCTTTCCTTCTTCCTTCTTTCCTTCTTTCCTTCCCTCCTTTTCATTTCTCTCTCCCTCCCACCTTTCTTTTCCTTCCCTCCTTTCCCTCCCTCCCTCCCTTCCTTCTCTCCTTCCCTCCTTCCCTTCCTCCTTTTTTTTCCTCCCTCGCTCCCTTCCTTCCTATCTTTCTTTTCTCTATTCTTCCCTTTTTTCCTTCCTTCTTTCTTCCCCTCTTCCCTCATTTCCTCCCTCCCTTTCTTCTTTCCTCTCCCTTCCTTTCTTTTCTTCCTCCTTCATTCTTCCCTCCCTCCCCTCACTCCCCTCCCTCTTTTTTTTTTGTTTGTTTGGGTTTTTTTGGTAGACTCTGGCTCTGTCACCCAGGCTGTAGTGCAGTGGCACAATCTCAGCTCACCGCAACCTCTGCCTCCTGGGTTCAAGCAATTCTTATGCCTCAGCCTCCCGAATAGCTGGGATTACAGGTGCATATCCCAACGCCCAGCTGATTTTTGTATGTTTAGTAGAGCTGGGGTTTCACCATGTTGGCCAGGCTGGTCTTGAACTCCTGACCTCAAGTGATCTGCCCGCCTCAGCCGCCAAGCGCTGAGATTACAGATGTGAGCCACCACACTGGCCCCTCCTTCCTCCTTATTCTTTCTTTCTCCTTCCTTCTTCCTTCTCTTCCCCTCTGTCTCCCTCCCTGACTTCCTTTCTTCCTTCTTCCCTTCTTGCTTTCATTTTTATGAATATATAACTTTTATGGAGATATAATTCACATACCAAAGTGTACAATTCAATGGGTTTTTTAAGTATATTCACAGAGTTGCGCAATCAGTTTTTAAACATATTCATCACCGTGAAAAGAAACTCTATACCCAATACAGTCAGTCCCCAGCAACCTATAATCCACATTCTGTCTCTATGGATTTGCCTATTCTGTCCGTTTTGTATAAATGGAACCATGCAACATGTGGGCTTTTTGTATATGGTTTCTTTCACTTAGCACAATATTTTCAAGGTTCATCCATGTCATAGCATGGATCAGTACTTCATTCCTTTTTATTGTCATGTAATAGTCTATAGGATAGATATACCAGGTTTTATGTATCCATTAATTAGTTGATGGGCATATGAGTTGTTTTCACTCTTTGGCTATTTTGAAAAATCCTGCTATAAACATTAATTACAAGTTTTGGAGAGGACTTATGTTTTAATTTCTCTTGAGTATAATATACCTAGGCATGAAGTTTCTGGCTCATGCGGTAACTGTGTTTAATCTTTCTAGGAACTACCAAGCTGTTTTCCAAAGTGGCTGCACCATTTTGCATCCCAACCAGTACTGAATGTATAAGGGTTCTAATTTCTCCACATCTTGTTAACACTTGTTACTATCTATCTCTTTTATTACAGCCATCCTAGTGGGCTAGAAGTGGTATCTCATTGTGGTTTTGTGGCCTTGCTTCCTAAACCAATCTTGCACAGACACCAATTTTGCAGACAATCGGAGGTACCCAGCACCGTGGCATCAGGTTATAAATTTCCATTCATGGATTAAGTCTGATCAATGAGTGAAGACTGCCTTTCTGAGCCATCCCACAGGTGAAGGGTCTCAAAGGGGTACAGCCACGACATCAAGCCCTGCCCACCATGGGGAGAGAATGTAGAATGATGCTCTTTTGGCCACATCAGGATCAAGTTCTTGCAGTAAATAGCAGCAGTAAGTGCTACAGTTTGTAACGTGAGGCAGGAGACAGAGGAATGCAGCCTGGCCCTGGGCTGGGCCCCCTCAAGGAGGTCCCAGATCTCCATATGGTGTCATTTGAGGCCTGCCCAAAACAAAATGACTTCCTTCACCACCCTGCCGTACTGTCAGAGATTCCACCACATTCCCAGAGGTAAGTAAATAAGTTGCCACCTTTTTAAAATGTGAATCCTTCTGGGAGGGGTAAGCATCTTGCAAGAAGTCCATACCTTATTGTGAATTAGCTTATCAGATGCCAACCCACACCCTGCAGGGACAGGACTCAGAGGAAGTGGGAGTTTTGAGTCATTGGGAAGGGTGGGAACAGGATATGAGGGAGCTCTGGTAGAAAAGGGGCAGCACTGCTCAAGAGGTGACATTTCAGGATGCCAAGATGGGGCCAGAATTGGGTCAATGGGGCTCAGGGAAGGTTTTCATCTTCATTCATCAACAGACAGTGGTAATGATTCATTTATTATATGTCACACGTTGTGCTAAGTGCTTTGCATACAATTTTTCTATTTTATTTATTTAACAAACACATAGCACCATGTGCCACCACCTACCTCTCAAACCCCACATGCCACATCTTGTTAGCTTCCCCTAAAATATGATTCCCGAATCTGAGCATTTCTCACCACCTTCCCAACCATCCTCCTCACTTTCCTGGTTTCCTGCAGGTCTCCTGGCTGGTGACTCTGCTTCCACATTTGCAGTTAGAGCAATCCTTTATAAAGCAATATCTATCCTGCAATCAACATGTGCCAATGGCTTCCTATCTTGGTCACTACTGTAGTCCTTACAATAGGGTGCTACTTGAACCATCCCTCTTACCTGGCTGACATTATTTGCCTACTGGCTCAGCCACAGGACACCTGCTCTTCCTCCAACACACCAGCATACTTCTTGCAGGGCCATTGCAATTACTATCGTGTTCTCCCTAGAACATTCTTCCCCCAGAATCTGCCTTGCTGATGCCTTCACTTCTTCAAGTCTCAGCTTAAATGTCACCTTCTCAGAGAGACCTTTCTTAACACTGCCTCCTCCATCTCAAAGAGCCCTGTATTGCCAGCTTGCTCACTGTCAGAAAAGAGGGTTACAAATATAGAAAGGAAGAAAACTAGAATGAGTCCTATGGTGTTAGATTGGAATTGGAGGCATGAAATGTACTTATAGTTTTCAATATACACAAATAAATACAGAAATAAATAGATGTATAAATGTGTGTCTGCGTGTGTATGTTATTGAATGTATACATACATATATTCTCTAGCTCAGCCTGGGAGCAGCACTAGTTCAATAACAATGAGCACACTCATGCCCTGATGTTGGCTTCTAAACACTAGTCTCCACTAAAAGGAATCAGGATCCCTTTGAGCAATGGTTGATTCCAGGGCTAGAACAGGAAAAGCACAAGATGAACCAGGAGCAAATTTTGTGCCAAAAACAAGAAAGCAATCAGAGGATGATAGGACAGGTAAAAGGGATTCAGGAGCCAGTTTGAAGGGGCTCCCACCAGCAAATAGAAATGATTTGAGCATCAAAATAACTCATGATAATAATGGATTATAACTCATTGAATAAAATAGACATCCATGAGTCCATAATAATATAAATAACTGCTGGGCCTGGTGGCTTACTTCTGCAATCCCAGCACTTTGGGAGGACAAGGTGGGTGGATTGCTTGAGCCCAGGAGTTCAAGACCAGCCTGTGCAACATACAAAGACCCCCATAGCTACAAATAATTTTTAAAAATTTAGCCAGGCATAGTGGCAAGCGCCTGTGATTCTAGCTACTTGGGAGGCTGAGATGGGAGGATCACTTGAGCTTGGGAGGTCAAGGCTGCAGTGAGCAGTGATCGTGTCACTGCACTCCAGGCTGGGCAACAGAGCAAGTCTCTGTCTCAAAAAACAAACAAAAGGCTGGGTGCCGTGGCTCACGCCTGTCATCCCACACTTTGGGAGGCCAAGGTGGGCAGATCACGAGGTCAGGAGATTGAGACCATCCTGGCTAACACGGTTAAAACCCGTCTCTACTAAAAAAATACAAAAAAATTAACCAGGCGTGGTGGCAGGCATTTGTAATCCCAGCTACTTGAGAGGGTGAGGCAGGAGAATTGCTTGAACCTGGGAGGCAGAGGTTGCAGTGAGCTAAGATCGCACCACTGCACTCCAGCCTGGGTGACAGTACAAGACTCTGTCTCAAAAAATAAACAAAAAACACATAAAAAGAGTCACTTTACAGTAAAGAAATCTGGCATACACTATCCTGATAATCAACTGATTGAAGTTAATATCTTCAGTAATGGGACCAAGAAGACGGTATGCCACCTGGTAGGATGCAATGACAAGAACACAGCTTTATTTCTGTGATATTTCTGCCAGAGATGCATAATCTGAATCTAATTATGAAGAAACATCAGATAGCCCCATTCAGGAATATGTCACAAAATAACACAAATAATCTTCAAAAAGACACTATAAAATGGTCAAAAATGGAAAGAGATTTTTAAAAATGACCACTAAATGCTGCATGTGGTTACTGAGGGGATCTTTTTGCTCTAAAGCAGTGGTCCCCAACCTTTTTGGCACCAGGGACTGGTTTTATAGAAGACAATTTGGGGGTGGGGGGATGATTTAGGGATGAAACTGTTCCACCTCAGATCATCAGGCATTAGTTAGATTCACTTAAGAAGGCTGGGCGTGGTAACTTATGCCTGTAATCTCAGCACTTTGGGAGGCTGAGGTGGGTGGATCACCTGAGGTCAGGAGTTTGAGACCAGCCTGGCCAACATGGTGAAACCCCGTCTCTACTAATAATACAAAAATTAACTGAGCATGGTGGTGCACACCTGTAATCCCAGCTACTCGGGAGGCTAAGGTAGCAAAATCACTTGAACCTGGGAGGCAGAGGTTGTGGTGAGCTGAGATTGTGCCACTGCACTCCAGCCTGGATGACAGAGCGAGACTCCACCTCAAAAAAAAAAAAAAAAAAATTCCCCTAAGGAGTGTGCAACCTAGATCCCTTGCATGTGCAGATCCCTTGCTAGATCCCTTGCATGTGCAGTTCACACTAGGGTTCAAGTTCCTATGAGAATCTAATGCACCATGATCTGACAGGAGGCAGAACTTAGGTGGTAATGTTTGCTCACCTACCACTCACCTCCTGCTGTGCAGCCTGGTTCTGGACTGATACTGGTCCACAGCCCTGGGGTTAGGGACCCCTCCTCTAAAGGACATTATTTGGGCAAATGACAAAATTAGGATAGACCCTAAGGATTAGACGGTCATAATGTGTAGGTATTGACGGAATGACACAATTCTGCTAATCAGGATAAGCTCCTGCTTCACTGAAAGATGAATCTCTCAATGACACTGGTGTCCAGTGTGGTGGCAACCACTGCCATCTTTTCCTAATTGTCTTTCTCTACTGTCATCTGTGTCTCTTCCACTTTCTCTATGGAGGGACTGATCATACCTTAGGCGTGTAGAGTTTCGATCTTCTTGGGATTTATTGTGTTTTCTGATCATCCATGGGAACTTCTGCTATACTCTGTGCTCTCATGGGCAACAGAGCTGACAAAAGGCCTATCACTAATGTAGCAGGATGAGCCGCGGACAAAATCCCTCAGACACCGGGTTAAAGAAAGTGGCTTTATTCAGCCGGGAGTTTCCTCCCTGGCTTGGGAACAGGCAGGACTAGGATCCAGGGTTTCCATGTCATCCTCTAGTCAAACAGGAAGACTTCTGCAAGCATCCAGAATGGTGTGCTTCCTAAAACAAAAAGTAGAGCTTGCATGTGCAACTTCGTTTAGTTTCATTTAGTTTTTCTTCAGGATAGAGAAGCTAGTGTCTGTCGAGGGATATTAAATGTCACCAAATCCCAGGCTCAGAGTCTTCCAAACAGAAGGCCTAAGGGGAGGAAGAGTAGGGGCTGGAACACAGGAGGAAAAGTCCAAACTCAAGAGGATTCCTCCACATTTTTTTTTTGCCTGCAACAATCAGAGCAGCTAGGCTTTCTGAGGAGCAAATTTTCCTGCTTCGAAATAACAGCAATTGTAATGTGACTAGCACATGTATGGTTTCCACTGGTGACAAAGTCACAGGTACTGCTAATACTGCCATGTTTTGTTTTGTATTGTATTTTTTTTTACTATAGGACAAAGGCTGTGGGAACCCAGACAAGAGTGTAGATGGGAGTGGCCATCTGGAGAGGAAGCCAGCTGCACTTGGTTGGGGCTGGGGAGTGGTGAGGGGGATGTGGGAGCTGTTGGTGATTCTGGGAAATTTGGTTGGGTTAAGAGATACTGTGGGCCGGGAGCAGAGGCTCATGCCTATAATACCAGCACTTTGGGAGGCCAAAGCAGGAGGATCACTTGAGCCCAGGAGTTTGAGACCAGCCCGGGCAACATGGCAAAACTGTCTCTGCATAAATTGGCTGGGCATGATGATGTGCATCTGTAGTCTCAGTTACTTGGGAGGCTGAGGTGGGAGGATCACTTGAGTCTGGGAGATTGAGGCTGCAGTGAGCCATGATCAAGCTACTGCACTCCAGCCTGGGTGACAGAGCAAGATCCTGTCTCATAAAAATAAATAGATAGATAAATGCATAAATAAAATAAAGAGATACTATGGAAGAGCAATTTGGCAGGAAAATGATGAGTGTTTTTGAAGTCTGATGGCTTTGCCAGGGTCTATCGGAGACTGCCACTGCAGCATCAGCCCACTCCCCTTCAAATGCCCACTCCAACCAGACAGAAGTGGGTGTGTCCACCAGGAAAGTACTGTTTGCCCTTCAAAGTAGCCCCTCCACTTTGGTATCTCTTTAAACTCCAGGATTAAGGCTGCATTCACCAGACTTCTTAGTCCTTTTTCCTGTTTAAGATTTAAATCCCTTTGCAATAGCTGTTAGTTAAATTTTAGTCTAAAGAGATTAATTCATCCTTCCCTGAGAATATTAGAAGAGTTTCAGTTCACCGAGCTTCATTTGGGGGGTGGGGGGTGGGCGGGAGTGCTAAAATGTGCCCTTTTCTCCAGCCAGGCAAGACTGAATAAGAGGGGTCCCCCACAGGATCACCAGCAGAAAATTCCCATTCCTCTGGCTCTCTTGCCCAGGACAGGCTCTGGCACATTCCCACCATCCCCCTCAGGGGCATTCTCTGGTTGGAGGACAGAGTGGGTCACACGGTAAGGATGACTAAGACAAAAAAGAATAAGAAAGTGATATTCCTAAGGAATTTATGTGCACATGTATCCAGGGGGGGTGCAGCCAATTTGGCCTTAATGTATATATTTTATTCACCTGTCTGGTGCCTCAAAGAAACCCAAAGGTAAGAGTCCAGCACTCTGTTAAATTAAACTAAATTTGGCCTGCGGACATCTCCGTACTTGAGTCTTTATATAATGAACTGCAACCTACCTTGCAGGTAAACTGACTGAAATCCTAACTTAGGAGTCTACTATTGTAACAAACAGCTGAGTCTCAGCCAATCACAGCAGCCAAGCTTCAGTCAATCACAGGCGCCCCACTGATCAGACCACGTTCAAATAAGGCAAGAGCTGAGCTATAATCAACCAAACTGCCTGTGTACTTCATTTGTTTTCTGTCCGTAAATGTTGCCTGACCACGGTCAGGTCAGAGTTCTCCATACCTATTCTGGTTCTAAGGGCTCCCTGGTTCTAGAATCGTTCTTTCCTCAATTAAACTCTGCTAAATTTAATTTGTCTCAAGTTTTTCTCTTAGCAATTCCCCATAAACTCCTTGGATTACAGAGAGAACTCAAGATCCTACCTCCCTACCCTCTGTCCTTTCCTAGCTGGTGTAAAGCCCCCATTAACCCACAAGTTCTTGAGGGGAGGGTTAGGATGGTCAACAGCCTGAAAACCTTGGTTTGTTTCCCCCAATTGTGAAAGTAAAATCTATGCTTCCAAGACCCCAAAGCATGTAATGCATTTCCTTCCAGTTCTTTTTGTATGCGTTTGTTACATACCTGAAAATTTATCTAAGTGTAGGTATAGGCCGGGCGTGGTGGCTCATGCCTGTAATTCCAGCACTCTGGGAGGCTGAGGCTGGCAGATCACCTGAGGTCAGGAGTTCAAGACCAGCCTGGCCAATGTGGTGAAAACCCCGTCTCTACTAAAAATACAAAAATTAGCCATGCATGGTGGCAGGTTCCTGTAGTCCCAGCTACTTGGGAGGCTGAGGCAGGAGACTCGCTTGAACCCGGGAGGTGGAGGTTGCAGTGAGCCAAGATTGTGCCATTGCACTCCAGCCTGGGCAACAGAATGAGACTCCATCTCAAAAAACAAACAAACAAACAAAACAAACAAACAAACAAAACAAACAAACAAACAAAACAAACAAACAAGCAAAAAAACTATAGGTATGCACTGGTGTCCTGCTTTAAAACAAAGCAAAGCAAAACAGAATAATAGGTTGTATCATCTATTCTTATTGCACAGAAAAAGGCCTGGAAGGATACACACCAAACTGTGGAAATGTGGAAGGCAAAGAAGGACAAGTTTCACTTTTTACCTGACTGACTCTTGAATTTCTTGAAAAATGTTAATATTAAAGAAAAAATTATTCATGGCACTTTTGTTAAAGAGGGTAAGGCAGACTTTATCCAAATGAGGGTCATGGCGACAGGTATAGGGACCACTGCAAGGGATTTTGCAGTGAGTGACAGAGACCGTACTCAACAGCTACTCCAACAAGAACACGTGGGTATTTATAACTAAGGAACAGAGTTGGGGTCAGTGGACAGAAAGTTACTAAGAGGACACATCAGGGACAAGGGGTTTCTGGCTAAATTGACTTGATAGAGTTATTGCTGAAGGCAGGCCAGGGTGATAGGATATCAAAAGTGATCAGATGGCAAAGGTAGTGATTTGTTGCTCAACCGATTAGCAGCATTCTTGCTCAAAGTAGATTCAACAAGGACGAGAGGGAAGTCCAAGATCAAGCTTATTATAAAGGACTCAGGAGCCTGAGTAAAGTTTTCATCAAAGGAGACAGTCTTTGTTACTAACCACTCACTACTGCAGGAGTTTCCCATTGCTTCTGTAGCAAATTGCCACAAACTTAGCGGCTTTAAGCAACACAAATTTATTCTAACCAGGTCTTGTTGGACTACAATCAAAGTGTTGACAGGACTACAGTGCTCCTCTAGGGGAGGATCCGTTTTCTTGCCTTTTTCAGCTTCTAGAGTTGGTCTATGCTTCTTGGCGCCACCCCCCTTCTGTCTTCAAAGCCAGCAACCACATCATTCTGACCATCGCTTCATCAATACATCTGCTTCTCTGACATCCCGCCTCTCTCTTTCACTTTATAGGGACCCTTGTGGGTGTATTAAATCAACCTGGATGCTCTGTGATGATTTTCTATCTCAAAATCCTTAATTTAAGCACATCTGCAAAGTTTCTTTTTCCATGTAAGGTAACATATTTACAGATTCTGGGAAAGAGTAAGTGTATATCTTTTTTTTTTTTTTTTTTTTTTTGAAATGGAGCCTCATTCTGTCGCCCAGGCTGGAGTGCAATGGCACAATCTCGGCTCACTACAACCTCCACCTCCTGGGTTCAAACAATTCTCCTGCCTCAGCTTCCCGAGTAGCTGGGATTACAGGTGCATGCCACCACACTCAGCAAATTTTTGTATTTTTAGTAGAGATGGGGTTTCACTACGTTGTCCAGGCTGGTCTCGAACTCCTGACTTCAATGATCCACCCACCTCAGCATCCCAAAGTGCTGGGATTACAGGCATGAGCCACTGTGCCCGGCTGTAAGTGTGTATCTTTGAGGTGGGGGAAGGACGTCATTCTGCTTACCACAATTACTTGTACAACTTTTTTTTTTGAGACGGAGTTTCGCTCTTGTTGCCCAGGCTGGAGTGCAATGGTGCAATCCCAGCTCACTGCAACCTCCGCCTCCCGGGTTCAAGTGATTCTTCTGCCTCAGCCTCCCAAGTAGCTGGGGCTATAGGCATGCTTCCACCATGCCCAGCTAATTTTTTGTATTTTTAATAGAGATGGGGTTTCACCATGTTGGCCTCAGGTGATCCACCCATCTCGGCCTCCCAAAGTGCTGGGATTACAGGCGTGAACCACCACACCTGGCCACAAATTTTTAACACTTACTTATTTATCTATTTAGTTTTGGAGACAGGAGCTTGCTCTGTGATTCAGGCTGGACTGCAATGGCATGACCATAGCTCATTGCAGCCTCGAACTCCTGGGCTCAAACAATCCACCTGTTTCAGCCTCCTGAGTAGCTAAGACTATAGGCTTGCACCAACATGCCCAGCTAGTTTTTTAAATTTTATTGTAGAGACAGGGTCTCTCAATGTTGCCCAGGCTGGTTTCAAACTCCTGACCTCAAGAGATCCTACGACCTTGGCCTCCCAAAGTGCTGGGATTACAGGCATGAACCACCATACCCAGCTCTCCTATTTAAAAATCTTGTATCATAAAATTTTTCCATTGCTAAAAATTCCTCATAATCACGCTTTTTAGTAACGCCTAATATTTCACTGTGGGAATGTATCACAATTTATTTAGCTGGTCCCCCAGCTTGTGATATTTACATCATTTTACATTTTCATGATTAAAGATAATGATTATCATGCAGAACGTCTGTGAGCCTTTGCAGGACATACTGAATCAGAAAGGGGTTAAGGAAAGTGACTTGGTGGTCAGCAAGATCAGAGTTCAAATCCAGGCTCTGCCTCAGTTGATCATTGTCACTGGAGTCTTGGTTTCCTCCTCTGCACAAAGGGGACCCTTACAAGAGCTCCAACCTCATAGATTTCTAAAAACAGCTATGTTGAGATAAAATTCACATGACATCAATCCACCCATTTAAAGTCTAAATTCAATGGTTTTTAGCCATGTATGGTTTTGGCAGGATTCAATGATGTAGAATCATTATGTGTGTGATGAACACACAAATTGCCATCACGATTAATAATTCTTTGTTCATAATTTTCATTTTTTTTAGGCTAGGTTCTTGAGAAGTATCAATGCAGGATAAAAGCCTATAAACTTCTCAAATGTTTTGAAACTAGGCTTCTGAAGACAGGTGGCCTTCAGTGGGATTTTAAAATGTGCTTTTGTTTTTTGGATTTTTGGTGTTTGGATAGAATCTGGGGGCATTGGAGGTGGTATGAAAGTGTTGGCTTATTTAGTTCAAAATACCCTCTTTCATTCCCTTTTGTTGCACCACTGAATTATACTCACTCTCAAACTGCACACACAAAGTAATGAGGGGAAGTCACTTCTAATTCATGGACCCTCCCTGCCTGGCACCTCCCCCGCAGAGTCACCACCCTATCCCTCTTCATATCCAAGTGAGACTCCTTCAGTGAGGGTTGCATGAGTACCATTTCCAATTGCCCACCTTAACTCAAGCCAAGCCAGTTTTATGGCGGGTGGGCAGAAATGAGAGGCAGGGGTCTCTGCCAATTCCATGGGGTGCCCACCCAACCTCCCAACAAACCACAGAAACATTCCATTTGGCCGTGGGTGGACTGACTGCAGGTTTTAGGGCTGAGTTAGTAGGGGTGTCAGCCAAATCCAGGAGTGTGTTGCACCAGAGTGGTGTGTGGGTGAATCCTCAGGCATACCGCAGGTGTGGGAGCAGGTTACGTGAGATGGGTGTGGGCTACGTGGTGAGGGATGAGAGGAAGGTGCACAGAGGGTGGGTGGGGTCAGAGGTGGGCGAGGGTGGAGGTGAGGAATGAGGCCCCAGCAGAGGTTGGACACAGTAGGTAACCCAGTGGTTTGGAATCATTTTTGGGTCATGGCCTCCTTTAAGAATCTGATATATGCTAAGGAAAGAATGGACGCACACACACGCACATGCACACGCGCACACACAGACACACACACTAACCCACAAATTCTGCATATTGTGTCAGGGGTTCCCAGAACTCGGGAAATTCATCCAAGGACTAGAATTAAGAATCTCTGGTCTGGTCTAGTTCACAGGGACTTGTCAGAAACAAATCCCAAAGCTGCATTAAGAGCTTGAGGATATTTATGTCTTCTAGAGTGAAAGAGATTTAGAAAGGCTTGCAGGTTCAGGAATTAAATTCCAAAGTCCACTTTTTCCATTATTTTTTTTTCTAGTTTTTATTTTGAAAATTTTCAAATTCTACCAAAAAGTTGCAAGCTCATGTACTCTTCAACTACATTCACTATTATCAAAATTTTTCCCCAATTCCTCCCCACTCTATGCATGCTTGTGCTCTCAGAAACCCACATTTTTCTGGAGAACAATTTGAGACTAAGTTGCAAATATTGCTTCTTCATCTCTACACACTTGGCATGTAACTCCTAAAATTAAGGAATTCTCCTGCATAACTAAATACAATGATCATATTCACAAAATTTAACATTGATACAATATAATATTGTGTAATACACATTAACATTGTGTAATATACATCCTATATTCAAATTTCCCCTGCAGTACCTATTAGGTTGGTGCAAAAGTAATTGCGGTTTTCGCCATTACTTTCAATTGAGTTTCAATAACTTTTGCGCCAGCCCAGTATGAGCTGTATTCTTTCTCCTTCCCTCCTTTCCTTTCTACTTTAAAAAAAAAATCCAGACTCTAATTCAGAATCATACACTTCATCTAGTTATGTCTCTCAGTCTTCAGTAATTAAGAACACGAATCCAGGGTTTTGTTTGATTTTGTTTCTCCTAGTGACACTGACATTTTTGAAGAACCCAGGCTAGCTGTTTGGCAGAATGTCGCCCAGCTTGGATTTGTCTGATAGTGTCCTTATTATTAGATTCAGGTTAAATGTTTTGGCAGGAGTACCACATGGGGGAGGTGTCCCTTCTCAGTGCATCACATCAGATGATCAGTTGGTTCCCTACTGATGAGAAGTTTGGACCACGGGTAAGGTGGTGACCTCGTTTCCCCTTGGTAATTCCTAAGTCATCTGTGGGGTAGCACTGTATTCACTGAAGGTCTCTAACTGTGGCAAATGCTGGGAGAGTCAGTGGTGAGCGCCCACACTCTGTCCTTGCTCTTGTGCTGTTTTTACAAGGGAGGGGACAGACAATAAACCAGGAAACAAATAATGACAAGATATGCAGTTTTATGAAGGATGTGGATAGGGTGCTGAGATAGAGAAGTATCAACTCTAGAGAAAGTGATCTTTAAGGTGAGACTTGAGCTGGGGGCATGCCTGTAGTCCCAACTCCTCGGGAGGCTGAGGTGGGAAGATCGTTTGAGTCCAAGAGTTCTGGGCTGTAGTGCACAATGCCAATCAGGTGTCCACACTAAGTTTGGCATCAACTATGATGACCTCCTGGGGCTGGGGGACCACCAGGTTGCCAGGTGGCAAACAGCAGGTCAAAACTCCCGTGCAGATCAATAGTGGGATCATGCCTGTGAATAGCCACCACACTCCAGCCTGGGCAATATAGAGAGACCCTATTTCTAAAAAAATACTACTAATAAAGGAAAAGGTGAAACTTGAATAGGAAAAAGGAACCGCCCTTGGGAAGGTGGGGTGGAGGGGTTGGGGGTGGCTCCTAGTTAAGCTTGGAGGATGAAAGGAACCAAAAGATGGATGCACGGTGGTCTCAGGGAGGGAGGAATGATCAGAGAGAGGCCCTGGGCCTGGGAATAATCATATTGAACACATAGTATCTTAATAGTGAACACCATCCTAAATGTTTCACATGATTTACCTTGTTTAATTCTCCTTGCAGCCCTGTGAAGTGAGTGCTATTACTGGTTTTATGCTGTAGAATCTATGACACAGAGAGGTTGAGTAATTGCCCTAAGGTCACACAGCTTCTAAGTAGCAGTGCTGGATAGATCTGACTCCACAGACTGTGCTCTTAGCTGTGTCAAGGAGGAAGGCCCAGGGTTTCATCCAGAAAACAGAATGTGAAAAGGGATTGGAATGAAAGCAACCTGTATTGGGTGCAGAGGTGCTGTCGATAAAGGATGAGGGATGGGAAAGGAAGACAGAAGAAAGGCCTAGATGATCAAAGAAGAAGGGTGTTCAGGGCTGCAGGCAGCCCTGGAGGCCAGGCCAGCTCAGCTGACCACCTACTCTCGGTACATCCCCAACCCCAGCCTGTCCCTTCAGGTCGGATTTGCAATTCTCCTGCTCTCCCTCCTCCTAAACACAAACAGGAGATTTACAGTCTCAAAGTCTCTCCCCACGAATGACTTATTAATCACAAAGGGAAAAATTGTAACTTTGCAGTGGCACAACCGGGCCAACGCCAGCTTAACCAAGTGACCAAAGTGGATATTCAGGGAAGGCTCTGGAAGGGCATCTGGGGGAAGTGTAGAAAGGTTTTGTGAGGACCACTCTGAATGACGGGGGTAGGAAGCCTTGGGGACTGAGGAGTCTACCCTAACAGGGCAGGGTCCAGAGTGGGAAGGAGGGGTATGTCTCGGGGGAAGGGAGAAGTATTGAGGTGGGGAGGTTCTGAGGTTTGAGTGAGGCCCTGGGGAGGGACTTGACAGTTTGGGTGACAGGAGGGTCAGAATAGGGTCGGTATGGGAGGTGTTGGGTGGGTAAAAGCTGGGTGAGTGCAGGGCTGGGGGTAGGGTCTCCAACGACAGTGAACTCGCGGGACTCGCGGGCGAGGGCTCTAGGGCAACGGCCAGTGGAAAGGGGGCTCCTGTAGCGTGAAGTCAGGCCAGCCCGAGGATGAGGCGATTTGGACAGTCCGACCTGTGGCGGCGGGAGGGCGAGGGTGGCGGAGGGCGCGAGGTAGGCGGCGGGGCGTGCCGAGGCGGGGCCGGGGCGGGGCCGGCACCGCCCGGTGGGTCCCCCCGCGCTCCAGGGGGCGCTGTGAGCCTGGGCGGCCCCAGGCCGGGCGGCGGCCGCTCCCAGTGAGCGCGGCCCCTTTTCCGGGTTTCCTCCTCCTCCTCCTCCTCTCCTCCTTCTTCTCCGCTGCCGCCGCCGCTGCCCCTTTCCCGGCCGGTGGCTGCCGCTGCCGGTGCCGCCACCGCAGCCTCCTGGGGGCCGCGAGCCGAGCGGAGACCGCCGCGGAGCGCGAGCGCCGCCCGCCCCGCCGTCCCGCCGGCCGCTCAAGGGCCGGGCCGGCTCGGCCGGCGCCCCCCGCGCCCCCAGCCCGCCCGCCCCCGCGGGCCCGTCCTGGCGCGGCCGCCCGCCGCCGCGCTCCTCCTCCTTCTCCTCCAGCGCCCGGCGGCCCGCTGCCTCCTCCGCCCGCCGCCCCGCGTCCCCCGCCGCGCCGCCGCCGCCACCCTCTGCGCCCCGCGCCGCCCCCCGGTCCCGCCCGCCATGCCCGGCCCGGCCGCGGGCAGCAGGGCCCGGGTCTACGCCGAGGTGAACAGCCTGAGGAGCCGCGAGTACTGGGACTACGAGGCTCACGTCCCGAGCTGGGGGTAAAGCCGCCGCCGCCCCCCGCCGGGCCCGCTGACCCCTGCCCCCCCCCGCGCCACCCCCTGCGAACCGCATTCGGGCCCGGTGGTGTCTCCCGCCGACCCCTCCGCGGGCCCGCAGGGAGGCAGAAGTCCGGCTCTCGCACATGTCCTCGTCTTCCTCTTCCCTCCTCTTTACCCCCGTTTCGTCCCTTTCTCCCCGCTTTGCGCACCCCTTTCCCCCAATGAATGCTTTTTTACTGGGGGAGAATTGTGGAGTCCAGGGATCGACGCCGGGTGGAAGTGAGGGAGCAGCCCTTCCTCACACTTCTGGGATTCCACTGGGGTGGGAAGTCAATAGCTGTCCTTTGGAGCTATTAAAATTCCCTGCCTTTTAGGTTTTCCGAGATGAGGTGGTGGGAGGAAATTTCTTAAAGACGTCCAGATTTTTAAAACAGGCACTGTCTACCTTCAAGATGTGAAACGGGAAGCAGGTGCTGGGGAGCCGCGGGGCACAGGGCCCTCTAGGCCTTCAGGACGGGTGCTTTGCTCGCCCCTCTGGATTGGCTCAGAGCGTTGCCTTCCTGCCCCATCTTCCCAAGTTAGGAGAGACCAATTAGGTTAGGAGCTCTGCAGAGTGAAGGGAGCCAAGATTACGTCGTGGCTTTCATTTAGGGAATGAGTTGTGACGTGATGTATAGACACTTCCAAGTGTTTGCCTGGTGGAAGCGGCTGAATGACGTGTACAGTGGGCATAGGCTTGGTTAACCCCCAGTCCTGGCATTTATGTGTGTGTCTTCCTTTTACAGTAATCAAGATGATTACCAACTGGTTCGAAAACTTGGTCGGGGAAAATATAGTGAAGTATTTGAGGCCATTAATATCACCAACAATGAGAGAGTGGTTGTAAAAATCCTCAAGGTGAGTGTCCTATGAGTGGTATGTAACATTTTTCTCCCTACAGGGCAAAAGGTTGTAAGCTACCCCAGTCACATTCTATAATGGGCAATGCAAGCTTGAATTGAATTTATTTTATTTGTTTAGAGTCAGAGCCTCTGTCACCCAGGCTGGAGTGCAGATCATAGTTCACTGCAGCCTTCAACTCCTGGGCTCAAGTGATCTATCTCAGCCTCCCAAGTAGCTGGGACTACAGGTGCACGCCCAGCTATTTTTAAAATTTTTTTGTAGAATCAGGGTCTGGTAATGTTGCCCAGGCTGGTCTTAAACTCCTGAGCTCAAGCAGTCCTCCAAAAGGACTCCTTGCAGGCCTCCTAAAGTTGCTGGGGTTAGAGGCATGAGCCACTGTGCCCAGCCCACGCTCAAATTTTATTTATCTGATCCGATGTACCTTCATTACTTTTTCCACCCCATTTTCCTGTGAACTTTCAAGAAAATGTGCAGACATCACAAATCTAAGTTCAAATCTAAGTTCAGTAAAATGTTTGTTCTAAAATGTAAATTCCCTAAAGCAAAAATTCCAAAAGGGCTCCATTTGTTAGAAAATAAATAGATATTCAAAAGACAGAAAAGCCATTCTCAAATTAAGAGCTCCCTTAGCACTGTGTTTGTTACTCTTGGTGCATGCTCTACGTTATTCCAGAAAGAAAGTTGGAAAAAATTGGAGCGACTTCAGAAATGTATTTCAAGCCCAAGTGGAAGGAAATTCCTTAGCGGATAATCACTTGTTTTTTTCCTTTGGCAGTAGTTTCAGGTGGGATGGATATAGTGCACCAGTAGTGCTGAGAAGCCTTGTTGGGAAGCCAGAGAGCCATTGTTGCTTATCAGCTAGTAAAAATGTAGAAGAGTTCATGTATAATTACTAAAGTAATAATTGGAACAAAACTATCTTAATATGTGGTTTAACAATCAGTTTGATAATGATATGCCTTTTGTTATCTCTTTGATGAAGATGATTTTAATGAGCATGAAGGGTCGGCCAAATTTTCCTTCTGTTAACTGCTTAATTGTGTAGCTTTAATAATGTTTCATAGGGTATAGTAAAAAGTAGTTCTTAGAATCTGTGATGGGTCCTCGTTATTGTCGGATCATTTCATGTGGGTACATGTCATTTAGTGAGAGATTGAGAAGACGGAAGAGTGATGTAAGCACTTTGCATACATGTGATTTCCAATGTGGCCCTTTTGCAGAGGTTCTGTGGACTAAGAATGTGGTATTGAAAAGCTGTTTCTGTGTGTTAGGGCAGCTGGTGTAGGTAATCCCTGTTTAATGTGAGGGGTCAGACTTATGCTTTCTGGTAATCATCTTTCAGAAGAAATGATTAACTCCATCACTCAAAACATCCTAGCCTAGTGATGAAGGAGCAGAATTGCAGTAAAGGGAAATAGACAAAGTTATTTGTGTTCTCAGACACACTGGGGATGAGAAGTGAGGAATTGATGTTGAAGATACTGAGTGTGACTCCTCTCTTCCCTAAATATGAATTGCATTTATGAAGTCACAAGGTGGTTTTTTTTTTTTAAGTTACAGGGGAATTACCTTAGAAAGCCATACATTAGCTTTATGTACATAAGCATAAGTTTTTAATAAGCTGCCTCAAATCTAAGAAATAAGCAAAACGTAAATTGAAATTAGGAATATCCATATTCCACTGCTGTGTATTCAGAAGAATGAATTGCTGACTCTAAAGCAATTCCAGAAAAATGTCTGAACTTTTGTGCTATGGCAGCAGTTTTAGAATACGTGTACGATTTTCTGTGGTGCTTTTTTTTTTTAAAGGAACAGCATTCAGGTGTATGTATAAATACCAGCATGTTCATTTAGGAGAGCATCACATTGCTGCTTCACCATCCAAAGAGCTTCATAGGCTCTAGCTTTCCCCCTACTCTAACGATTCTTGGCATATATTAGGAAACCCAGTATGTAAGCTGTGCGGGTTATCTTTACAAATGGGAGACCTAGGCACAAAGAAACTTACCTAATGTCATTATGTTGAATGACCATTAGCCAGAACTCCTGTTTCCTATTTCTTCATATCTCTTACTGTTCATTTTAGCATTGGATTGTAGGATCTGAACGTTGAGCACAGAAACAGGTGCCAGTGTCCTGGAATCAGACTTGGGAGGCCCCTAGTTAATGAAATGTTTCTTGTTTCTTCTTGACGTTGTTTGTTTTCACAGTGCAGCCTAAACCACTAGTGAAAACTAGACTCACTCCTATATGTTTTTTAAAGCCCGGTGGCATTTCTATCCAAATTTTGTTCCTGTCTGAAGGATGGAGTAATATATCACTAATGGCATGATTGTGGTTTTGTTGTTTTGTGAATTAAAAGTATTACTTTTTAAAAAGAACAGGGTCTTTAGCCAAAATTGTGTTTCTTTATTCAAATAAGTTGAAGTTATGACTAATAGCTACTATTGTGGTGCTTGGTCATAGGAAATTAGGTCCTTAACAGAGTACCAGCTGCTCATAACTTGGAAGAATCTAGAACAGCCTTCCTTTTTGTATAAGCCTGCTGTATTTTAGCTGCAGGATTGTATTATGCACATAGTGACCAAGATAGAGGGTGCCTTTCTTGAGGACAAGCGGTCTTACTTTTGTAGTCAGTAACATTTCATATCAATTCTTTCCAATATGTGAGAACAGGTGGATGGTGAGTGACTACAGAGGAATTTTATATCGTTTAATTTGCATTAGTAGATTTCCAGGTATTGATCAAAAACGAGCCACTAAGAAGTTTTAGGAATTTAGAAACTGGTGAGCAAAATTTTACTGTCTATCCGCAAGTGGTATTCTGTGGCTAAAATCTTAAAAGTTTCCAATCAATAGAGAGGTTGTATCTTTTTTTGACAAATTGTTTTGAGGAGAAGAGAGAAAAAGGAGGAGGAAAACGGTAAGGGTTTATATGGCAGGGCAGAAAGCTACATTAGTGCCAAAAGTTTCATCTTTTGATTTTGAAAAATCAATTCTTCATTTCCTTTGTAGTACCTCTTAGAAAAGTGTACACAGAAGTAAAAGTGGCCACCTTTGACAACTTTTAGCATTTTATGAACACTGCCTGTGTGTGTAGATTTCAGTACTTCGTGGGGTCCTTGGGATCTTTCAAATTAAACTGCTATTTCTTGAATAAAAGTTAAGAGCAACACTATTTTTAAAAAAACAGCATTTTGAACCAGTGCTAAAATGACTTGGAAATTCCCATGTAAGGCTTCCTCTTAGAGGTCTTATTTTATAAACAGATTGACTATCCATTTTCCCCCAGATATTAATTATTTAGCTTTAAACAAAGGATGATGGTATTAAAATTTTGCTCTTTAAGCATGTTTAGCATATTTGCAGATATTTTTTAAGTTCTATGTTGTCAGTAGGTAGTGTTAAAAGGATGGGCGTTGGTTATACATCTTCGTTAGTAGCTTCATCGTGAGCTGGTGATCTTTATATCAGAGTGGTGCTTTCCTCTTTATTTCCTCTTTACTTCTCCTGTGGTAGGTTTTTTACCCTCCTAAATTTAGGCATGTGTATGAAGACATCTTCCTGAAACAAAACATTAGTGGTATTTATCTAAGTTTTTGGTACATTCTGTTTTTCACTAATGTCTCATGGTATAAAAGTAGTGAAAACAGTATTACTAAAGTATTGCTAACATTAAAAATAATGTTAAAAATTGTATGTGAACTAGGCCGTTTCCAGCATTGTAGTGGGGAGTCACAGATTAAGAGTGTAGTTAACCTGTGTCAAACAGAATCACAGAGTGCGGGCACTTAGAAACCATTAGAACCCAGGCCCTTTTACAAGTCAACCAAGACCCAGAGAAAGGATGTGTATGCTCAGCGTCATGTAGTCGGGGTGGAAGCACTCAGTGTAGGACCCTGTGTACTTGTCCTGAAGTCTTGGTAGATGTGAGGAGCATAATTAGGACATTAGCTGGATATTTGACTTTGTGATGTACTGATCTATACTGGAAGAATTGAGGAACACTCACCAGGAGTCAAATGAAGTTAATTCGTTTCTAATGATTTTTGGAGTTATTTTTCTCAAAGGAAGTGTTTGACTTTGGTAAGTTGCTAGTTGAAGTGTGGAATCCAAGAGTCCTAGAGGGCTACAGGGACCTAGGCAGGTGTTCTCTGTGATTAGTATCCACAGCAGCATGTTTAATGCTTAAATGAAATGCTACTTTATTCTCTTGAAGCCTCAATAAGTAGTGTTTTTATGCTTTTTTTTTTTTTTAACCCATAAAGTTCCTCCAAGTCTCAGCATGATCACTTGGCAGATTTGGGGATTAATAGTTTAATAGTTTTATCCCTTTAATATATGAGTTTATTTGAGAGCAAACCACGTGTGAAAAGAATATATTGATATAGTGTGCCCATTTTCATGTATAAAGCAGGGCTCCAGATAGTTTCTAGAGTTTAATTTCAGGATCTGCCATCTCATCATCAGGGTGGTGTAGTGTAAGAAGTGCTGTAAATGAGAGGGCAGAAGGCTTGAGTTCCAGAACTAGCTTCTTCATTGATACCCACTTGACTGTTTTCTCATCTATGAAGTAAGCATCCATTTCCTGCTTAAGTCACAGGGTTGTTAGGAAAGTCAGATAAACTATAGAAAGATGGGTAGAGAGATTGATTATCATGTTTTATTAATCTACAAAATGCTTTTCTTTCCTGAGAGAGTATGGCCTAGGAAGTGGTCTGCCTGGTTTCATGTGTTAGTTCCAACTATAGACGCTTTGTGACGTCGAACAGTTACTTAAGTTCTCTGTGCCTTGGTGTCCTTCCTCAAGTAAAACTGTTAACAGTGCTCGTCTAAGACAATTAAATGTGCTTAAAACAGTGCCTGGCCTGAGAGATCAATAAAGTATAGTAGTAATAACAATATTACATTTGGGTCATGCGAATGATTTTAGAGGCAGAACCAATAGTAGAAAGGGTTGTAGTGTTCTGTTAATGAGATTCAAAGGGTCTGCTCTATGCCTTGCCTTTTAAAAAAAAAATTGTGTTAAAATACATGTAACATAGGCTAGGTGCGGTGCCTCATGCCTGTAATCCCAGCACTTCGGTAGGCCGAGGTGGGCGGATCACCTGAGGTCAGGAGTTCGAGACCAGCCTGGCCAACCTGGTGAAATTCCATCTCTACTAAAAATACAAAAAATTAGCTGGGCATGGTGGCGGGTGCCTATAATCCCAGCTACTCAGGAATCTAAGGCAGGAGAATTGCTTGAACCCAGGAGGCAGAGGTTACAGTAAGCTGAGACTGCACCATTGCACTCCAGCGTGGGCAACAAGAGTGAAACTCATCTAAAAAAAAATAACATAAAATTCACCATCTTAACCATTCTTAAGTGTACAGTTCAGTGGGTAATGTTGTGCAACCATCACTACCATCCATCTCCATAACTCTTCATCTTGTAAAATGGAAACTATCCATTAAACAATAACTACCCATTTCTCCCTCCCCCATTTCCTGGCAACAACCATCTTACTGTTTCTGTGAATTTGACTACTCTAGGTACCTCATATAAGTGGAATTGTACAGTATCCTTTTGTGACTGGATTATTTTGCACAGCATAATGTCCTCTAGGTTTATCACTGTTGCATGCGTCAGAATTTCCTTCCATTTTAAGGCTACATAATTTTCCATTGTATGTATATACCACATTTTGTTAGCCATTCATCCATCAGTAGATGGGTTGCTTCCATGTTTTAGCTATTGTGAATAATGCTGCTTTGAATGTGAGTGTACAAATACCTCCTGAAGACCCTGCTTCACTTCCTTTGGGTATAGACCCAGAAGTGGAATTGTTGGATCATAAGGTAATTCTGTGTTTAATGTTTTGAGGAACTTTCCATAGTGGCTATACCATTTTACATTCTGACTGCAGTGTACAAGTGTGGCTGTTTCTCCACATCCTCGCCAACACTTCTTTTCTGGTTTTTTTGATAGCCATCCTGACTTGTGTGAGGTAGTATCTGATTATCATTTTGAATTTATGCCTTGCCTTTTTAAATAATTTTTTAACTCCTGAGAGTAAACAATTACCCTCAAGGAGTAGATAATGTAATTGGGGTGATGAAACTTGAAAGATGAGAGGAAGAGTTTTCTGTGATGAAATAACATTGCTCAGATAATATTTTTATTTAGGTCAAGTGCAGTGGGTTTTAGGGATGCCACCAGGGTAGTGAATTACATGCCATCATCCAGGGTGAAATTTCTTTTTACTCTGTCCTTCTACATTCCTGGCAACCATTGTTCATTGCAGGTGATGATATTAATATCTTGGTGGAGCAGTTGTTAGTTTGGTAGTAGAGTAAAAGTAACCCCAAATTTGAGAGCTAGGAGCTGTAGATATGTTCCTGCCTGTCTTGAATTTGTCAGTTCAGTTGTTGTTTTTTTCACCACTTTGTCTACTAGACTTCGAGTTAAAAAAAAATTTTTTTTTATTGGTTTGAACAATAGCTAAACTGATTGAGTTTGAATCTTTTAAACAGATAGTCTCTGAATTGGAATAAATGAACCCCAGATGGAGACTTTTTCTAGCATGCAGAGTGAAATTGTGAGATCGTTGTGGAAGTATATGTATTTTCTCCATTTTGTGTAACTGGTGGTGAACGGCTACACGCTCTGGACAGGAGAGTCAAGGCATCCTTACTTCTGTAAAACTAGGTTTATTTTCCTTAGGATACCAACAATCCTCCCTCATAAATCCTAACTTTTTATCTCTGATTCACATTAAAAGGATCACTTTCAGCTCCTCAGAGCTCATTGGTTTAGTTTCTCAAGCGTCTCTCCAGTTCAGAGGAATAAACTGAGGCTGAAGGGATCTACCTGTAACTTAGTTTTTGATGGTTTGGAGGGAAGTGTCCTGGACTGTGGGTGTCACCTTCTTTTTTTTATCATTTCTTGGTCTTTTGTCAGCATGTGAGGACTCTAGCTGCGTTTGTGACTTGGGACTCCTTTGTGCCACCTTCAGAGTTGCCTTGCTATTCCCAGTCTCTAGTTTGGGAAGTTTAAGTTAGACACCTGCTGGGCAGCAAAATACGCTTCAGTTGCTGTGCCAGATACCTTTAGATGTGTTGAGAGATAGGTTCATCTTAACTGGGTCGTCCAGGCCTGACCTGTTGCCGAATAACCGGAGAGCAATGCAAGACTTTGCATGAGGCAGTGTCATAAAGGCAACTAATGGGTTGTCCCTGTAAGGAGTTAGGAGTACTGTTAGGATTAGAAGAGGGTTTTTGGTGGATATAGGCCTCTGGCTGTGGGTTTTTTTCTTCTCTTTTACCACTCTTCCAGATCTATATCTGCTTTCCAGTATTGGATGACAAATCTAGAATTTTCTTACATTGAAAGGCATTGACTAAACTGGTAGCATTGGCTGAATTTATAAGATAGCCGGCTTTGGCCAGGCACAGTCGCTCAAGCCTGTAATCCCAGCACTTTGGGAGGCTGAGGCAGGCGGATCACCTGAGGTCAGGACGAGATCACCGTGGCCACCGTGGTGAAACCCCGTCTCTACTAAAAATACAAAAAAATTAGCTGGGCGTCGGGGTGCACACCTGTAGTCCCAGCTACGTGGGAGGCTGAGGCAGGAAAATTGTTTGAACCTGGGAAGCAGAGGTTGCAGTGAGCTGAGATTACGCCACTCTGCTCCAGCCTGGGCCACGGAGTGAGACTCCGTCTCAAAAAAAAAAAAAAAGCCAGTTTTTATTTTTCTTTTAACTTCTTAACATAATTTTGGACTTAAAAAAAGTTGCAGGAATTCCCATATCTGTTTCACCCAGACTCCTCAAATGTTAACATTTGCTTTATCCTTCTCTTTCTCTCTCATATACACACACATATATGTACATACATACACACCTATATAATAACATTTATGTTGTGTATTTCTTCGTGACGTGGCTTGAGAGTAAATCATAGTCATCCCTAAATACTTCGGTGTGCATTTCCTAAAAATAGAGTTTCTTACATAACCCTACAATGCCATGTTAAAAAATTAGAAGGTAACCATTGATGCATTGCTGTTAGCTAACCTACAGCTCTCATTCACATTTGCCAGCTATCCTTATAATGTTCTTTATAGCAAAGGAAAATCCCAGATTACATGATTATATTCAGTTGAAGTCATGTGTTACATTCAGTTGTCACATTTTAAAAGTCTGGAACAGTTGCTCAGTTTGTTTCGTGACATTGACATGTTTGATCTTACAGGCCGGTTATTTTGTAGTGTGTCCTTCCCTGGCTATTTTTTAATCGGATTGTACAGTGCTTTTTTTCCC
This sequence comes from Symphalangus syndactylus, assembly GCF_028878055.3. Taxonomy (NCBI): domain Eukaryota; kingdom Metazoa; phylum Chordata; class Mammalia; order Primates; family Hylobatidae; genus Symphalangus; species Symphalangus syndactylus. Next base: position 35,603,243 of record NC_072433.2, read on the forward strand.
CAAAGTTTTGAGCTCCCTCGTTAATGAAAAAGGGACTAAGGAGTAAGGTTTCTAAGTGGAGTCAGGGAACATGCACAGCAGCCACATCTGCTCTCCTGGGAACCCTGGCACAGTGGGCAGAGAGCGGGTATCATCGTGGCAGCTGGCTCACAAGGACGCAGCGAGAGCCCAGCCTCTCAGTCGAGCCCCCTGTTATAGGTGATGCAAGTGCTCTGTGTTTCATAGTCCTCTCTTTCTCTGTTTTGTTATGTGTTCAAAGCTGTATCTTAGTGACCAACAAAAGATGAAGGTTTCTCTGGCATGTGTGTATGTTAATATTTCCCCCCTCCCCTCCCCTCCCCTTCCTCACCCCACACACAGGCAAAAAAAAAGTCTTGCTTTATTATTTCTTGGCAAATCCGTTGGCCTCTCTTTGCCTCTGCTATTATAACAGTGTCTCAGTGATAAAATACTCTTTTTCCTTAGTTACGTTTCTCCCGTTAGCCACACCTGGGGAACAAAAGCACTGTGGCAGGAGTATAGCATGCAGTTAGACTGCCCAGCTTCCGGCTTTGGTTCCTGCCCCTCTCTGCCATGGGCTCTCTGATCTTGGGCAGATAGCTCAACTCTGCTACATAGGGACTTTGTGAGGATTCACAATGACTTATTAAATAATAAATTACTAAAAATATGAAAATAACACTATCATTTATTAGGTGCTTACTGTGTTCCAGTCACCATTCTCAGTGCCTTATAAAGCATACTTGATTATGATAGGCTTGCTTTTTCAGAACGGTTTCTATTCTTCAAACTCTTTAGCTCATTTAAGATAAGGAGTAATATGTATAATGAGAGTAATTATTTTTAAAGCCTTTAACCTTTACAGCAGACTGAAAAGTTGGATAGAAGTGTTCAGTCACTGTTGTATCAGATTGATTTCTCCTTTCCTGATTCAACATTCCTTTCTTCAGGAATGGGATCTGTTGGAAAACATTAACTGGCTCTGTGCTGATTTCGGATTCTAGATATTAAGGAAATGGGAGTGGTGACAGGAAATGAGAGCCAGCAGCTGGGAAGCAAGTTTGTAACCTGATGTCAGTGAACTGGTCTTTCACTCCTGAAAGACAAAATTACATGTAACTCATTGGAGGAGCAGGTGTCTCACCATTTTGTTTCAGTTTTTCCATTTGTGAGTGCGTGATATACAGCTGTTCAGAGCTATATTTTCCACTTGGCAGTTATCTAGTAAGCACAAGTTTTATTTTTAAAGTGTGATATGGGTATTCAAAATTTTTAAGTGCCCTCAGTGTAACTACTTAAAGATCTTGACACATAAGCTGTATGAGTCTGTAAATTATTTAACTTAATGTTAAAGGTTCTTATGGGCAAGCCCATTCTATTTCAGTTTTTTCTCTTCAAATTTAGGCACACTCTTTAACACAACAGAGTGTACAAGATAGCGTACTATCCATCTGATTGGCTAACATTGTTTTAAATTTTATTTATTAACTTCAAAAGGAGTCTCACTTCTGATTACTCTTGTGTATTTAAGCCAGTGAAGAAAAAGAAGATAAAACGAGAGGTTAAGATTCTGGAGAACCTTCGTGGTGGAACAAATATCATTAAGCTGATTGACACTGTAAAGGACCCCGTGGTAGGTGCCAAATGGTTGGGGGAGTATACTAGTAGACCGGGGTGTGGATATGGGGGCTGTTTAACACACAGAACCTCACGTAATGATACAGTGGGGATGGTGGTGTTTGTCTTAACTACTGACTGGTTTGAAAACCAGAAAAAAATCATGGTGGCCCAGTGATAAAACAGCTACTACCACTGCAATGGAACCTAAAAGTGTACAGAGAAAAATCCCTTTTCTGGGTTTGTACTTCACTATTTTGATTCAGCCCACAAATGTTTGCTGAATGTCTCCTTTAAGCCCCAGCCTCTTTCCAGTTTTTAAAGTTCGTTACTGCCAATTTGTGTTACTCTACCACACTTAAGTAAGCATGACATTTGAAAATCTGGGTTTACACAAGGAAAGAATGAATATCTCCACGTGGACACCTGGCATAAAGGCCTGAGCAGGTCCCAGCTCCACTGACCCTTTGAAGAAGGCTTCTTCTTTCCCTTAAATCAGCATGTGCCATTAGGGCTTACGTCGCATATGTAGATAGACTAAAATATTTTTGTCAATGCTTAGTTTTTAGCCATTTTAAATGTACTGTTTAATTTCGTTTTTTCTCCCTAGGGAGTAACTTAACCTTAGGTGTTTTTGATTAGCTAAGGTTGGAGACACCTCACGTCCCCACTTTTGTATCCCTTCTTGTCCCATTGCTGTTCTCCACCTGCTCTACCTCAGATATTTCCCTGTTCTCCTCCCATGATAGTTTTGTTTATTAAAGGTTTTTGCTTCTGGCTGCTAAAGACATCCTCATAATAATATAGTAGCTAACATGCATTGAGTGCTTACTATGTGCTGGGCACATTCCAAGTGCCCAACTGTGCCATGTCACACAACAGTCTTCACAACAGTCCGTTGAGGTGGGTACCATTTATTGTTTACATTGTACAGATGAGAAAACCATAGTTTGCAGAGGTTAAAAAATTCACTCAAGATTACACAGTATTGTTGAAGCATAAGGAAAGTTTTTCCTTCTGGACCCTGAGAAGACTGAGAAGGGAAGGGATGATTGTATGCCAGATTGTAACTAATTGGCCTTTCAGATATCCTGTCCTTTTAGCACAAATTGATTTTATAATGACTAGTTCTAGACTGCCTCATGTTTGAAAATGGGCTGCATTAGAAATGAGTACCCATTGAAAAAATGAGCACCATGTAAAAATAGGAATTTCAGAATAATTTTTAAAATGTGAGTCAGTATGTGGTATACCAGGAACATCGTTGTTTTGCTTTTTCTTTTTTTAAGTTAGCAGAACTTAGTGATACATCTTATTATTTTTGTAATTTGTTAAAGTATGTGTATGTTTTACATGGTATCTAAGACAAGTAAATTGAAGTTGACAAAAATCAACAGGGACCCCTTGTCTATTAGAAGGTCAGGCTTACTCCACAGCCTGTAGAGAGATGTGGTAATATTGATGAAACCCTTACAGCTTCGGGCTGGTGAAGAATTTTTAATCATGGCTGCTACTGGGGCTGCTGTTTGGACTCTGAGTTGTCCTCACAGAGATCTGCATGCTGCCCTGTGACCTGTTTCCTAGGTAACTTTCACACGGTTCTTGAGCAAAAGATTTCTAGATGATTTTTTTTTCTATAACCGCTTAAGTCCCTACTTTCTCCCAATTTTGAAAGCTTATTACTGCCAGTTAGCGTTATTTTACTTCAGTTAAGGAATCCTGTTATTTGAAAATCTAGATTTACACAAGATAATATTGAACATTTTTGTACTCATTGGATTAAAGATCATAGTGCTTTAAAAATATTTGATTATATATGAGATTTTAGGAACAGATCTGCTTGATAAGATGAGACAGTCTTTAATGGTCTCTAGCCAAGGCAATAATATTGTAGTATAGCTTATTAGTAATATCACGGATGGTTATATTTTCCTTTTGGACCCCCAAAAGACCTATGATACATTCCCACAACCTATGATAATTCTGTCAAGTGCAATTCTGGTTTGCTAAACTAAGATGAAAATGTGTCACTTTTTTTGTATATGGCAGACTGGAACACTGCAGGGTGTAAATCCTCACATAACCTTTGAAGATTGGTTAAGGCCAATTGGTAGGTTATTTGAAGAATACATTCCTCTTAAAACTTTTTATTATGAAAGTTTCGACCATTTTCAAAAGTAAATGAAAAATGTAATGAACCTTCCTTCACACATGACCCACCTTTAGCGGTTAATCGGCTGTGGCCAACCTTGTTTCATCTATACTCCCACCACTTCCCACCTCCCACTATCCCCAGTTATTTTGAAGCAAATTCCAGACATCATAAAATTTCAAGAGAATACTTTTCTTGATAGGCTGTCCCTGATGAGTGAATCCCTATGTTACCTAAGTAGGATTTGGGGATGGGCCATTTTGGCAGAAGCAGATTACATTGATTATTGTTTGGGTACTTAAAAAGCATTAATATTCTCTTTTACAGTCAAAGACACCAGCTTTGGTATTTGAATATATCAATAATACAGATTTTAAGGTGCGTATGCTTTTCTTTCTGGCATGGGGTTAACAGGGTGAGGGGGAGCTGGTGGTAAATACTGTGTACTCCAGAACCCAAGGGGCCAGGGCTGTCATTGGTGAGAGGAGGAAATAACAAATTGGGTTCCTTAAAGCATGAGTGCAGGATGCAGAAAGTGGCTAGGGTTCTTGCATTAGATGAAATTACTCATCACCCTTTGCCTTGCCTACTCCAGGAGTAGCTGCTCGGCTGGGTCTAAGCTAACGCCTCATCTGTAACACTCCTGTTTTAGACAGCATAGCTTTAGTTGTATGTTAACTTTGACTTTTGTACGACATCTTACTTTGCCGAGAGGAAGGGATAGACCGATACAAGGCCCTTGTGAAAAGAAGCAATGCGTTGGATTCAGTGCTGTCAAATAACAAGTGTGTGTTTGTGCATGTGACGTACAAAGAAATGATTCAGAAAAACCAGAGTCAGTGCTTTAGAAGAGCCCTATCGGGTTTTTTACATTTTCTTACAATGTAAATTATTTTAGACATTGAAGTGTTCTTTTAAAATCATGGTTTTAAACTCGTTTTTCACAAATTTTATTGTCGAAACATTAAAACCTCAATATCAAGGTTTTTGGGGTTAGGCGTACTAGACATGGTAGAAAGCTTTTTTTAGCGCATAATTTAAAAACCAATATACAAACAAAATAGTAGTGTTGATTTTCAGGGGCATTTGGAGGACTTGTAGTTGATTGTAACTCTGAATAAGAGACTTGTGATTTTGTTGTGACGGGCTAGAGACAAAACTAAATCAGCAGTTGAAAGATGTTGGTATCAGGACGGATGGTTCTGGGTGAAAGTAAGAGAATCTTATTCTCACACTTTTTTTTTTTTTTTTTTTTTTTTTTTTTTTTTTTTTTTTGAGAGGGAGTTTCGCTCTTGTCACCCAGGCTGGAGTGCAATGGCATGATCTTGGCTCACTGCAACCTCTGTCTCCCAGGTTCAAGTGATTCTCCTGCCTCAGCCTCCTGAGTAGCTGAAATTACAGGCATGCACTACCACCCCCAGCTAATTGTTTTTTTTTTTTTTTTTTTAGTAGAGACGGGGTTTCACCATGTTGGCCAGGCTAGTCTTGAACTCCTGACCTCAGGTGATCCACCCGCCTCGGCCTCCCGAAGGGCTGGGATTATAGGTGTGAGCCACTGTCGCGCCCGGCCTAATTTTTCTTAATCACTCTAAAATGACTAAAACAAGGTTAATTAGTGAAAAGTAGCAAAAGAAGATATTTTGACTTATAAAACAATAAGGAAGTTTTATGTGTAGTATAGCACTTCCCACATGTGACAGATTTTCTTGTTAATGTGACTCCTTACAGGTGAAATTAGCAGTGAACTCTAAAAAACGGGGTGTAAATTTTTTCATTCAGCAGCATAACAGCACTTAGGTGGTAGGGTACTATGCTGGTATGTGTAGCTGATCCTATGAATCACCCAGATTTATCCTGATATATGTGAGTGGGAATTTGTGTGCATGTCTTAGAAAACCAGATAGACTTTAATGAAACCAAATATTTTCCTAATGCAAAACTTGAAAGGCTTATCTGAATGGAACTTCATAGTGTAATTCCCCAAGTTTTAAATGCCTGTGCCTTGTTAATGAGTTTTTACCAATTGTCTAGTAGCTACATGTGCAAAATTTCACCTCAGCATTTTGTGTTTTTGTTGTTGTTGTTGTTGTTGTTTTGAGACGGAGCCTCGCCCTGTCGCCCAGGCTAGAGTGCAGTAGCTCAATCTCGGCTCAGTGCAACCTCTGCTTCCCAGGTTCAATCAATTCTCCTGCCTCAGCCTCCTGAGTAGCTGGGACTGCAGGCATGCGCCACCACACCCGGCTAATTTTTTTTTTTTTTTTTTTTTTTTTTTTGTATTTTTAGTAGAGACAGGGTTTTACCAGTTAGCCAGGGTGGTCTTGATTTCCTTACCTCGTGATCCACCCAACTCGGCCTCCCAAAGTGCTGGGATTACAGGCGTGAGCCACTGCGCGTAGCCCATTTTCTGTTTCTTAAAGTGTCATCTGCTCTGTTGATTTAACAGCTGCTGACGATCAGTTAGTGGGAATTCTGATTTCTTAGATAAATTCTCTCTGGGGTCTTAACCCTCAAAGGGGATGTTTCATACATTCTCTCGTAGCTTTCTTTAAAGGGATTATGGGAAATTAATGTTTTTTTGAAGCTTGCATACCTGAAGTCATTTTTATTTTGTCCTGCCAATTAATTTGCCAGGGTATGGGATTCTAGGTTATAATTCATAATTTCCTTGATTTTGAAGAGATTGTTCCAGTATTACCACTGAAGCCATTCTAGTTTCATCTTATGTGACGATTTTGTTTTTGTTTTTTTCCTCTGGAAGCTTTTAGGATTTTCTCATTTCCAGTCTTCTGAAATTTCACAATGACGTGCCTTCGCATGGGTCCCTTTTATCTTTTGTTCTGCATACTTGCTGGGCTTTTTCCCCTGTGTTTTGGAAAAATATTTTTAATGTTCTTTGATTTTTCTCCCCTTTCTTCTTTGTTCTCACTTTCCAGAACTCATTCAAATGTTAGACTTCACATCTTACAGCTCCATTTTGGTCTCAGAACTTTTTAAAATAGTATCCTGTTCTTTTATGTTTTATGTAATACCTTCTATTTTCTCACTAAGAATATTGTATTTTTTCCCTTCATACTTTTTCTCTATTTTTCTTTGTGTGTGAGTTTTTGTTATTTTGTTATTCAGTCTCTGAAATATCATGGTTTTTGAATGTCTGCTTATTGCTCTAAAGAACCATCAGCCCCTGTCTCAAGGATGCAGGCTTGGCTGCTGGTATTTTAGCCTTAAGTTGAGGAGAACCATGGGGAGTGTTGTGCAGACTTCACCTAATTCTCCAGTTTTCAGTGTGGTATCTTAAACTCATTTCCCGTTTCCAGTGCACTGTGTTTCCTCTCTTAGACCAACATCGGAGGTCCCCTGTCCTGAGCCTTTCTGAGGTTGTTCAGCTGGAAGCTGTTTGCTTCTGGCCCCTCTTTCGCTGTTGGCAGAGACATGTTTTCTAGCTTCACAATGTTGTTTCTCCTAAACTCTTTGTTCTTATGATTTAATCTCCCTGCTCCTTTTACGGTTATTTTAGAGGAGTTTCAGGTAGAGCAGAGGTGTTTCATCTGCCTTGTGTAACTGGAGGTCCCCTTTGAATGTTCAAGCCATGACATTTTAATCAAGAGATCATTAAATATCAGGTGGCAGATGTGTATTTTTGAAGAGCAATTCATGGCAGGAAAATTATATTCTTTTCCAGATGGTATGGCAGGCCACAAATAGAAGATCATTTAGTTCATTGTCATGGTGTCCTTTAGTCTTTTTATTTTGTCCTGTGTCCATCTTATTAGGAGAGTTTGTTTTATCTTTTTAATTTTAGTGTAAAGTATGTTAATAACTGGTTTTAAGGTTATCACCCAGAGAGTGTTTGTCCCTTGTTAATACCAGGGTGAATTAACAGTGATGCAGCCCGCAGCCCATTCTTTTCAGTGTTTTATATTTGTGCAATGGATTATAAGTTTTGATCTATAATTTTATTTTGTCATAGGGTCCTTTAAATTTGCTATCAAGGTTATGCTATATAAGATAGATTGAGTAGCTTTTCCTTTTCCTATTCTCTGAAAGTTTATGTAAGATAGGTATTATATGGGTAGATGTCTTTCAAGGATGGGAGGAAGACTTTGAAATATACTTTCCTTTTTAAAACATAGGTTAAAGTTTATCCAGGTTTTCTGTCTCTTCTTGAGTCTATTTGGATAATATATATTTTATTCACCTTCAATTTGATTGACATAAAGAATTCTGTTAGGACTTAGAAACTATACTGTTGACTGGTCACAAAAAAAACAAAACTCTGGCATATCTGTAGTTATCCTTTCCTTCACATTTTTAAGTAGTATTTGTGCCTTTACTCTTTTTCTTTTTAAATCAGTCTTGCTAGAGATCTCTCATTAGTCCTTTAAAAGAACTAGCTTTTTGTTTTTATTGCTCAGTTATTGTTTTTCTCTTTCTGCTCCTATCTTATTTTTCTTCTTTCTTCCTTCAACTTTGTTGGGCTTTCAGTGGTTTTCTTCTTCATTTCTTGAGTTGAATCAAACTCATTGGATTCTGTTTTTCTGTTTTTTTTTTTTTTTTTTTGAGACAAAGTCTCGCTCTGTTGCCCAGGCTGGAGTGCAGTGGCACAGTCTTGGCTCACTGCACCCTCCACCTCCCGGGTTCAAGTGATTCTCCTGCCTCAGCTTCCTGAGTAGCTGGGATTACAGGTGTGTGCCACCATGCCTGGCTAATTTTTGTATTTTTTGGTACAGATGGGGTTTCACCATGTTGGTCAGGCTGGTCTTGAACTGCTGACCTCATGATCCACCTACCTTGGCCTCCCAAAGTGCTGGGATTACAGGTATGGGCCACCGCGCCTGGCCTTGATTTTGTTTTTCTTGACAATACATGTGCTTAAGTTTGTACAACCCTAAGCATCATTTTACCTGTATCCCATGGTTATGGAACCCACTTCTGGATAGTTTTCAAACTAGAAGTGCAAACTGCAACATGGTGAATTTGCGTTTTTCTCCGAAGACTTTTCACTTGGAAAATTGGAAAGAGTAGCACAATGAGTATATATCCTTCACCTAGATTTACCAGTTGTTTTGCCACGTTTGCAGTTATTTCTCTGTCTGTCCCCTAACCCTCTCTTTTCTTTCTTTTTTTTTTTGAGACAGAGTCTCGATCTCTCACACAGGCTGGAGTGCAGTGACCTGATCTTGGCTCACTGTAACCTCTGCCTCCTGGGTTCAAGCGATTCTCCTGCCTCAGCCTCCTGAGTAGATGGGACTACAGGTGTGCACCACCACACCCAGCTAATTTTTTGTATTTTTAGTAGAGACAGGGTTCCACCATGTTGACCAGGCTGGTCTTGAACCCCTTACCTCAGGTGATCTGCCCACCTTGGCCTCCCAAAGTGATGGGATTACAGGCGTGAGCCACCATGCCCAGCCTCTCCTTTCTGTTTTATCTTTTTGCTGAGTCATTTTAAATTAAGTTTCAGACATCATTATGATACGTCACTTGTAAATATGCTAGCACTGAAACTAGGCTGTTTTCCTGTGCAAACCGCAATACTCTTAGTACACCAAAGAAATTTAATATTTATACAATAATGCCATCTAAGATAAGTTCATACTCAAAAGTTTCTCTATAATCATTGTTTCAGTAATGTTCTTTATAGCTGTGTGTTTGTGAATGTATGGTCCAGGATCCAGTTGAATTTTTTAAAAATTTGATTGCACTGTGTTCAGAGAACATGACCTATATAATGTTAATTATTTGGAATTTGTTGATGGTTGCTTTGTAACTTTAGTACTTGATCATTTTTTATACCAAGTGTGTTAATATAGTTCAGAATTGGCCTACCAATTTTTTTCCTTGTATTTCACTTTATGGTAGAGGTATTGGTTTGGTCAGTTTCTCCTTAAAATCAGCAGTTTTAATGCTTCATATATGCCAAAACTGTAATAAAGATATTTTAGAACAAGACAAAACTTTGAAATGAATGAATGAGAAAAGTCAGTCTCTAAGAGTTGGAATGAATAATTGTAGCAACCTCCCATACTTTAAAGTATCTCAGGTCGGGTGTGGTGGCTCATGCCTCTGTGATCTCAGCACTTTGGGAGGCCGAAGTAGGCAGATCACCTGAGGTCAGGAGTTAGAGACCAGCCTGGCCAACATGACGAAACCCCGTCTCTACTAAAAATACAAAAAAATTAGCCGGGCGTGGTAGTGCACGCCTGTAGTCCCAGCTACTCAGGAGGCGGAGGTAGGAGAATCACTTGAACCCCGGGGGGGTGCGGAGGTTGCAGTGAGCAGAGATCTTGCCATTGCACTCCAGCCTGGGCAACAGAGTGAGATTCCATCTCAATTGAAAGGAAAACAAAGGCGTCTGAAGAGAAGCTAAGGTACTATTTTGAAATACAAAAAAAAAAAGATTTTGATAAGACACCCCAAATGGGCTCCATCCTAAGAAGCTGGTAGAATCATATTGATATTTGGAGAATTTCTAAATCACTCACATAGAGGTAAATCACCACTTAGTAAATAATGTGAGGCCTTGTTAATTCTGTTAGAGGTTGAGTTTACAGACTAAATAGTTTCCTTAATTGGGGAAACAAATTGTACTTTCATATTACATCATGTGTGTTATAGGTCATTAACATTATTTTATCATTTCCTTGTAGGAAAATAAGTGACATTTTCAGGGGATTTGTAATAACTTTGATCTGCTTGATTAAAGATTTATTCTACTTCCTTAAATTTCTAAAAACGTTGACCTAGGTTTTATTCTGGAACTTAGAGGTTACATGTAAATAATTCTTAAACTGGCGACTGCTACAGTAAATCCCTCTTTTGCTTGGACTTTATATATCCCACCACTTTTTCTTCTCTACACATGACAGGGATTTATTTATAGGCATAGACTGAGCTGTGTATATCAGGGAATGTGCACACACTGTGTGGCTTGAGAGTTTGGTGTGTCGGTGATTCCCACATCTGGCAGGTGACCAGAGCTGCCTGGGAAGCTTTCTTATAAAGTGTAAATCTTCCTGACGGTCACGGTTGGGAATGGGGTCTTCGAATCTGTGGCTCATGGTGATGCAGCTGAATCACACTTGGAGTCTGAACGGCTGTGTGTATGCCTACCGTAGCAGTGAGGCCCACCTGTGGCCATGCCTTTGTGGGTGTCTGTGGTTTTACACCATGTAGGCCCTGAGTCTGATGACCAAATTACAATTCCTGCCATTCTCCTCCTCAGACTTTTTGGAGCTAATTAAAAGGCCCAGGAAATTTCCACCTTTTAAGTCATTTATTTTTTGAAAATGTAACCAAAGCTGACTTCCTGCCAGCATTTTGTAGTGAATTGTTTAATAATGTTCTCCCCATAGCTGGCTAAGAAGAAGCGAGGGAAAGTGTGGTTCTTGTGGCGTTTCTCTTTCTAATGTGTCATGGACTCTTGATACTTCTGTTTCTTGGAAGAGTGCTTCTGTTTTGTTCCATTGACTGTGAACTTTGTAAAAACATGTATGCAAGACAGAGCTGCCATACATGGTGTTTGGTGTATGAAGCACTTGCTCTTCTGCTGTGTGAGGACTTCATATGTGGTTGGAGTTCAGTGTAGGAAATGGGTGTGGTACTGAGTGAGTTGTTCAGTGGGCCCTTGGCATACTTGGGTGGTGGGGACAGTTCAGAGATCTTTTATCACCAAATTTGATGACTGTGCCACCAGCCACTGTACCCATTTCTCCCTGTCATGTGTATGCCACGAAGCGCAGGGAATGTTGGCATGAGTCTCTTGGGGTCTGGACAAAGCACATAGCAGAATGAAGAGTCACCCTGAGAACCTGAGGTTACCACCAGTCCCTGTGTGAGGAATGTTAACTCTGGGGATGCTGTTTTCTTAATGGTGTCCTGTGCACATACACGTTGGAGAGTCAGTGGCATGGAGATAGAGGAGGGAGGTATCATTGTCAGCTCTATAGAAAGCAGACAGGTTGGTTTTGGCTTTACAGGCTAAGGTGGAGTGGGGCTAGAGAGGGAAGAGTGGAGGCAGCAAACACGGGCTTGTTTTGTGAGAGTTGGGGACGCCTGGGGGTACAGTGAAGAACAGAGCTACAAAAGTCAGAGGAAGCCAGACTGTGGACCCTGCATCGTCTTGAATTTTAGGCCCAGGCGGTTAAATGTTACAGATGTAGTTTGGTCTCCTCCTACCCAGAGATCCTGAGAAGTGAGGGTGAATGGCAGCCAGTCACTTGGAACTTTGTAATATCTTAGTCCTATACACTAGTGTACAACTGGTGTCTTTTGAATTAAATTGTTAATGGTTTTTGTAGCTAGAAATACTGTGTTAGCAGTCCAGAGACATTTATTTGTATGGCTTATACCATTTATACAGATGCATGGTGTAGGTACCACATGATAAGGAAAGCCTTCTACAGATAAAAGTCCTAATAAGATAGCCCATGTTAGTTTTCTGGAAATAAAATATTCCAGCCCTCTAAGGGTTAGAAAATTAGATCTTTTCTCTTACATAGCGTATTTATTGACTTGAAGTTCAATTTAGCATAGTCTCTGTGAGTGATTTCCTTAACTCACAGAGGAGCTGCTTTGACACCCAAGAGATGGCATCTTAAGCCTCTGTCTTTGCATTCAAGCTGTCAGTGTGCAGCCAAGTCCTGGCTAAGAAGCCTTCTTGCAGCAGAGCTGGGAGAAGAACAAAAAGCTTGGGTGTGTGTTATGTAGCTGAAGCTCTCCTGAGCAGAAGTGGTGGCTTGTTGGTGCTGTTCTGCCTGAATGGGGGTCGGCTGCAGCCAGGGCCAGCCACCCAACCCCACAACACCATGTACTGGCCTGTGCATTTCATTCCCTGCGCTGCCCTGAGGTTGATGAGATCAAATATTTTTCTTAAGCTGGAAGAGGGAATTACTCTTACCTAAAGGGGGAAACTTGAGAAAGCAAAGACCTGGTATTCTTAGAAAATGTTAAATTTGGTTCTCGGCAAATTTGATGTTTTTATTAAATTTTTTTTAACATTATATGTGGATCAAAAATATAAAATGGTAGATAGTGAAAAGTCTCTTTTATTCCCCTGTATTCCAGCTGCCTATTCCTTTACACATCTATACGTGAAACCAGTTTTTATTACTTTCTTCTATATCATTTTTGCAGATACAGAAAACATGGATGTATAGTTTTATTTCCTCCCTATTACACAGACACATTGTATACACTGTTCTGTGTTCCCTGGAGAGATTCCCTACATTGCTTGAGTCTCTCTTCCAATAGAAGAACAAGAGAAGTTTAATAAAGGTGTGTTTCTTAGTTTTATAGAAAGCGTGGCTTGGATGGGAAAACAGATTTACGTGGATTTGATTAGATATCAAAGATAATGAAAGTTCCTGGCAAGGGTTTATGATGCTTTTAATGAAGCTTGTAGCATTAATGTATTCTGACTCTTAGAAATTTTTTAAAAACTCTCATTTGGTCTTTGGATTATCAATAATGAAAACTTCCATTTGCCTATCAGTTTGGCCAGTGATCACTTTTGATACCCCTGTCTTTTTTCACTCCTAAGACATCAGTTGTTGCCTGTGAAATGTACTTTTTTTCCAGCCTGGAATTGGTTTCCGGGGAGCAGAGGGTATAGATTTTTTTTGTAAGCTCTTGCCATCTGCAAATGCCATAGCACCTCCTTTTTCCTTTTTTTTTGGGAACAGCCTGTTTCGCCACTGTTTTACCACAGTAGCCCATGAAGTTCTTCAGAGCTCTGCCATCCACTCAGAACCCACTTCTCTAGAGTATACTGTGGTGTTACAGTGGGGTTAGTTTTCTTGATGTTCAGTAAGAATGTGAAGACAGACAATTTAGACTTCACAGTGGTGTAATTGTGGTTAATAATTGTAATTGGCAAAATCACAGAGCATTAAATAGGAAAGATCTGAGTTGGCTTAAATGTTTTTCTCCCTTGGAATTCCTTCCTTTTTTTTTTTTTCTTCTGATGATTAAAATATAAAACCTTCATCTTTAGTCTTCCCATTTATTTCAGATCAGGTAGTAAAAAAGTCATGGGATTCCTTAGTCACTTAAGTATCAAATAAGCTTAGAGAATGGCCTGCACTGAGGATGACAAGATGCAGTGAGACTAAATTAACTTTCTGTTTTCTGGAATCTGTTTCAGCAACTCTACCAGATCCTGACAGACTTTGATATCCGGTTTTATATGTATGAACTACTTAAAGTAAGTGGTATTCATAAACCGTTAATTTTTTTCAGGCCTGTTAATTAAAAGATAAGTTTTTGAGAGAACAAAGAGAACTCAAGCAGAATGTTTCTTGATGTGCAGAGGATTTAATGAAGTTTTTAAACTTATATTGAGGCCTCCATCAAGGAATCTTCACATAGAAACTTTCCAGTGGAACTGGGAAAAAAGTGGCCAAGTCAAGGGGTACAGGGACATTATACCTTAGAACCTCCCATAGCTCTTGTTGGGCCATATGTTTTCTCTTTGCTGCTTTATTAATACCTACTGTGAATATAACAAATCACCCCAAACTTAATGACTTTTAAAAAATGATTATTGTTTCTTATAATTGAGTTAGCCAGGTGATTCTTTAGGTCTCAGTTGACTTGACTGGGGCAGGATGGTCCAGGATGGCCTCATTCACAATTTAGGACCACAGGTCTCATCCTCCAGCCCGTGAAGTTCATGCTGCTCCCCATGGTGGTCCTCCTGGGGTTCCTAGCGGCAGAGAGAGGGAAACCTCAATGTATAGGCACTTTTCAACCCTCTACCTGTGTCATATTTGCTAATAACCCTATTGGCCAAAGCAAATCACATGGCCAAACCTAGCTTCAAAGGGTGGAAAAACCGACTCCACTCTTGATGGGAAAAGCATTGAAGTCATATTGTAGAGAGATATGCCTACGGGGTGGCAGGCATTTGCAGCCATCTTTCCTTGCCATGTGTTGTCATCCCCTTCTTGCAGGAGTCTTCCTACCCTACCCCTGTAGCCCTGGCTCGTTAATGCAGGGAGAAGTGATGGATAGAATGTCTAAGAGACTTACTAATCCCAAGCACAATGAAATTTGAAGAATTACTGATTGGTGGAGGAATGATCATTTTGTTTGTCTAGATAAACACATAAAGGAATGCTCAGTTTGTAAAATGGAGTACACCCATGGGTCCTAGATTTTTTGTGTCCTGGATCACTAAGAACCTAATGAAAACTATGAACTCCCTCCAAAAATACATATATTAATATGCAGTCTTGTGTAAAGTTTTAGGGTAGTTGTAGATCTTAAGAACAGTTCTATGAAACGAATGTGTTTTTATAAGAATTTGTACGAACCACTTTTTCTTAGAGAAAGCTGAGGTGGTGGATTTAAGGTTCACTCTTAGGACTAATGGGTCTTTCTTTTTGTCAGTAAGATCAGAAAGACGAAAAAGGTCGAGCTTGATTTATCCCACGTTTCTCCATGTCTTCTCCAGACTAAAATTGAAGCATTGGTGTGGATAAAATTTGCAGTGCCATGATCCTGTGAACTGTCAGGCTAGCTGCTTTTCTGGAGGTGCTTCCCGAGTAATCCCATGCACTCTCACCCTATGAGAGCTACAATTCAAATCTCACAGTTGATTATTTTTAAGTAAGATGGTATTGAGATTTTGTGTTATTTAACCAAATAACACAACTAAAGTTGTATAAGCTTGCCTGCCCTTAGGTCCCATAAAGACATCCAACAAATGCAGGTCTTCCCAGGTGGACATGTGGGTGTCACTCAATGTCTGATGTCCTTTCTGCTTTCTGGAGGTAGCAGCTAGGCAGTAAGGGCATATACTTATTTTTGCTAATGAGACGTAGAATCCCAGATGAAACTTGAAAAACGTCTTTCGTGCTTAATGGTCAGAAACTGTGCCAGATTTTAAAACTGAAATAATTCCCCAAAGAATTTCAAAGCATGTCAGTAACTCCATAAGGAGTCCAACTAGGAAACTTGGCAAAAGAATTAATTACCTTGCTGTATTTGTTCAGCCTTTGCTTTCATTGAGTATTTTTCACATGCCAGGTATTGTGGTCTTAATTAGTTTATTCCTTTGGACAAAGTAGGCAATATAGCAGAATCAACACTTGGCAAATTTTCTCTTTGAAAAGAAAAAATAGGAGCGGGGAAGAGTAAATATTTAACTCCTTTGAAAATGTAGAAGCAACTGAGGCTGAGGGCTGCAGTGTGATGACTCAGTGACTTAACCTGATCTCCTGATTCAGATTCAAGGAGGTCTGCCCTCACGACCCCTGGTTTCATAAAGCACTGCCACAAAGGCACTTTGGAATCTTGCTACAGTTATTGTAAAACAGAGGAAAAAAATTGAAGTAGAATGTAAGCTAAGTAAATAAATCTTAAATGTACAGTCTTTTGGATGTTTGTGTATGTGAAACTCTCAACCAGATTTACACAGAACGATGATATCCAGTATAGTTAGTAACCACTGCCCATAGGTAGCTATTTAAATTAAGTAAAATTCAAAATTTAGTTGCTGGCCAGACTCGGTGGCTCATGCCTGTAAATCCCAACGCTTTGGGAGGCCAAGGCAGGTGGATTGCTTGAGCTCAGGAGTTCAAGACCAGCCTGGGCAACATGGCAAAGCCCCGTAGCTACCAAAAAATATATATATATGTGTGTGTGTGTGTATATATATATATATATATATATATATATATATATATATGCATGCATGCGCCAGGTGTAGTGGTGCATGCCTATGGTTCCAGCTACTCAGGAGGTGGAGGTGGGAGGATCCACTTGAGCCTGTAAGGCAGAGGTTGCAGTGAGCTGAGATCATGCCACTGCACTCTAGCCTGGGCGACAGAACAAGGCCCTGTCCCAAAAAATAATAAAATAAAATTTAGTTCCCTAGTCACACTAGGCACATTTCAGGTGCTCGGTGGCCTCATGTGGCTAGTGGCTACCATATCATAGAGTGCAGGAATAGAATATTTCCGTCGTTGCAGAAAGTCCTATTGGACAGGGCTGGTAGAGGATGTTGTGAACATCCTGCAGGGCTCTCTTGTGTTCTTCTGTTCAGTGTCTCATCTGAAGATTTATATCCTTATATGTATCCCCATAGTTTAGTAGTGCCTGTTCTTGATCTTCAAGTAACAAGCATTCTTTCTTTTTTTTGGAGATGGAGTCTTCTGTCACCCAGGCTGGAGTGTGGTGGTGCAATCTTGGCTCACTGCAACCTCTGCCTCCCAGGTTCAAGCAATTCTCCTGCCTCGGCCTCCTGAGTAGTTGGGATTACAGGCATGCACCACCACACCTGGCTAATTTTTGTATTTTTAGTAGAAACGGGGTTTCACCCTGTTGGTCAGGCTGGTCTCAAAACTCCTGACCTCGTGATCTGCCCTCCTTGGCCTCCCAAACTGCTGGGATTACAGGCATGAGCCACCACGCCTGGCCATAACAAGCATTCTATATTGTATACTCTTGGTTCAGGGAAAAGCACAGATCAGGGGAGCTTATTCCTGGAATGCTAATCCTAGGGCTCATTCTCTGCCTTGTGTACTCCTCCAGCATGAAGAAGTCCATTCCAGTGTCCTCGAGAGTCTAGTTTATTGCTTCTCATCCAGGTCAAGCTTGTCCCCCAGGGGACATTCGGCAAAATCTGGAACCATTTTTGGTTGTTAAAACTGGAGCTCTACTGGTAGGTAGAGGACAGGGATTCTACTTGAGGAGTATTTCATTGACCTTGTGTAGGATTCAGGTGCTTGCTAAGATTAGCCAAAGGTCCTGAATTTGAAGTTTATGAAGATAGTTATTATGTTAAGTAAGGGAGATTTAGAAGCAAATTTTTACGTTAAAAAAATGGAGCTTAACAATCTAATAAATGATTGAAAGAGTTGAATCAGCATTTCTCCAAAGAAGATTTAGAATGGCCAATAGACACGTAAAAAGATGTTCCACTTCATCACTCATTATGGAAATAAAAATCAAAACCACATGGAGATACCACTTTACACCCACCAGAAAAGCTATAATCAAAAAGTTGAACAATGACAGGTGTTGATGAGAATGTGGAGAAACTTAAACCCTCAGGTTGCTGGTGGGAGTAAAAGTGATGCAGCCACTTTGGAAGATAATTAGGCAGTTTCTTAAAAGTTTAAACACAAACTTAGCACACAACCCAGCACTTCCACCCCTAGGAATCTACCCAAGGGAAATGAAAGCATGAGTGGAAACAACCCAAATGTCCATCAACTAGTGGTGGAATACTACTCAGCAAGGAAAAACAACTTGGATGAATCTCAGAAACAGTATACTGAGTAAAAGAAGGTAGACAAAGCACTATACATCTATGATTTCATTTTATGAATGTACAGAAAAGGCAAATCTATACCAGCAAATAGCAGGTCAGTGGTTGTGGGCAGGGCACGGAGGGGTTGGGAGAAGTTAGGAGAGAGGACTGACTACAGACAAGCTCAGGAAAACTTTTAGGAGTGATGGAGATGTTCTAAAACTGGATTGTGGTAATGGTTGCACAGCTCTTTAAATTTATGAAAAACCATTATATATGTAAAATCTTATCTGCATATCAATCATCTTATACAAAGCAATTTTTTCCCTTGGAGTAATAATGTAATGATAATTCTTTTTTTTTTTTTTTTTTTTGAGACCCACTTTGTTGCCCAGGCTGAAGTGCAATAGCGCCATCTCAGCTCACTGCAGCCTCCGCCTCTCAGGTTCAAGCAATTCTCGTGCCTTAGCCCCATGAGTAGCTGGGACTAGAGGTGCCCACCACCTCGCCTGGCTAATTTTTTGTATTTTTAGTAGAGATGGAGTTTTGCCGTGTTGGCCAGGCTGGTCTTGAACTCCTGACCTGAGGTGATCTGCCTGCTTCTGAAAGTTCTGGGATTACAGGCATGAGCACCATGCCTGGCCTCGTAATGTTAATTCTTAAAGGCTAGCTGGCTCAGCGATTATATTAAGGAAAATACTAACGCTTGGTCATCTAGAAAACCCACGTGGGACCCTTGTGTACAAAATAAGCCATACTGAAAGATGTATTTGAATGTCATTCTTCATGTCCACATAGATGCTGGTCTGTCCTTTGAACCATTATGAGACGTGACTCCAGTGAGGTTCCAAAGTCTGGTTTATCATCCCACACACACACCACACCCCTCCCCACTGCCCGCCTTTTTTGCCCAGGCTGGAGTGCAGTGGCACCATCTCAGCTCACTGCAGCCTCCATCTCCCAGGTTCAAGCAGTTCTCCTGCCTCAGCCCAGTCGAGTAGCTGGGATTACAGGCGCGCACCACTACGCCTGGCTAACTTTTGTATTTTTAGTATAGTCGCGTTGCCCAGGTTAGTCTTGAACTCCTGACCTCAAGTGATCCACCCGCCTCGGCCTCCCAAAGTGCTGGGATTACAGGCATGAGTCACTGTGCCTGCCTTCATCCCCCCCCCCTTTTTAAAGAAATCTTCCTCATCTGGGCGCAGTGGCTCACACCGTAATCCCAGGACTTTGGGAGGCCGAGGCGGGCGGCTCATGAGGTCAGGAGATCGAAACCATCCTGGCTAACACGGTGAAACCCTGTCTCTACTAAAAATACAAAAAATTAGCCGGGCGTGGTGGCAGGCACTTGTAGTCCCAGCTACTCGGGAGGCTGAGGCAGGAGAATGGCGTGAACCCGGGAAGCGGAGCTTGCAGTGAGCCGAGATTGTGCCACTGCACTCCAGCCTGGGCGACAGAGCGAGACTCCATCTCAGAAAAAAAAAAAAAGAAGAAAGAAATCTTCCTCACAGCCCTTGCCATTCCCTTCATACCCCCTTTGTACCAGCTGTAGTATGCAGAGAGAGCAAGGGGTGCCTTCTGAAGCACGCTTTTTTTCTCCTTCATTACAGCCAGCAAGCTGCCCCTTGGGGGACTGTATTCAAGTCAAGGTGTCACAAACAATAAGACTATGCTTGTGTTGGGGGATGGTAGAGGGGTTGCTTACTATTATCTGTGCTTTCTTACCTAATAGGCTCTGGATTACTGCCACAGCAAGGGAATCATGCACAGGGATGTGAAACCTCACAATGTCATGATAGATCACCAACAGAAAAAGGTACCATTACAGCCAGGCAGCAACAAGCTTGATTAAAAGGCTTAGAGCAGACCAAAAAGCTGTCCAGTGCCATGATGGTTTCTGTAGACCCATGGTGGGTTTTTTGGCAAACTTTTCATTACTGTGATTTCTCTCATCTCCATTGTTGATTTCTACTTTGTATAGCGTAGTACACAAGGAAAGTAGACAGTTTAACTACAGTAACTAACTATAGTCACTTGTTTATTTTGGTCATAGTTTTCTGGAGGGCCTCAGAAAGAAATTACAGCTGGTAGTTTCTGCTTCATTTCTTGATGACCTGCAGACCAATCTGCCTGGCCTTAAAAGAACACTTGGGTCCCTCCTATTTTTGATATCCAACTCTGTTGGCCCTAAGCAGTGAGTAAATGGATCATCTAGTATTAGACGAATAAATCATTAGAGCAGTGCTTCAGTCCTGGAGTGGGATGTGTGTCCCCAGCCCTTTCACTGACGCCTGGAGCTTATAACAAAAAGCTATGAATGATGGGAGAATGTGTTACCAAGTGTAACTGCCTACAGTTTCTGAATGTAGGCAGAAAAAAAGGTTGAGCTCTGTTGATCTAGAGAAGAGAGATGAACCAGGATAATTTAAAATTTTTTCAAAAAGTATTTCAAGTGTTCTGCTCTAAAAATGACCTCTTGCACAATTGCTGAAAATGTAATTTTTAAGCCAGTGCACCTGCTCACATTTTTTGTGTGGCCAAATGATCATTACCTAATGTGATGTGGCCTTGTTCTAAGGCATAGGCATCTAGAAACACTCCTTTCACATGTGTTTTTCTGTCCTATTTGTAGCTGCGACTGATAGATTGGGGTCTGGCAGAATTCTATCATCCTGCTCAGGAGTACAATGTTCGTGTAGCCTCAAGGTACTTCAAGGGACCAGAGCTCCTTGTGGACTATCAGGTAAACTTGTTAGCAGAGCTGCTCTGGGTTATTTATACTTGCTTACGGCTTTTTCTGGTTTGCTGTTTATCTAGTCAGTTTGGATAACACTCAAAACCCAGCCATTATTTCACCCTAAAATGCTGATTTTAGTTTTTTCTCAGCTAGTTTTTTGGGGGGACAGAGAAGTTTTTAAGTCTAGAATATCTGCAAAGGTTAAATGAAGACTAGAAATTCAGATCATTTCTAGGAGCCAGGAAGTTAAAAAAAATTTTTTTAAAATAAATTATCTATGGCCATACCACCCTGAACACGCCCAGTCTCATCTAAAAACGAAATTTATATCAGAAAAATGGATTTCTAATACCTTTGGCTAATGGGTTATCCTTATTGCCTCAGATGTATGATTATAGCTTGGACATGTGGAGTTTGGGCTGTATGTTAGCAAGCATGATCTTTCGAAGGGAACCGTTCTTCCATGGACAGGACAACTATGACCAGGTGAGCAAACACTATCTGGTTCTTATTTATTTGGGGGTGAATGCCAAGAAAATAGCATCCTTAGATAGGAATACTATCCTTGAGCCACTAAATGTCACTCAGTGTCTGCATATGAGCTTTTCTTCAAGATAAAGATTGCACAGAATTTTGTGTTTACCAGGTCTGCAGAAGTAGAGGCAGATAATGCTATCTATGCCAAACTTCCAAAGTGAATCTGTGAAGAAGTCAGGCACCTCCTTGTCTAATAAAACTAGGTTTTAGTCATTAGATTGTGATGTCCTATACTGGTCCACCTCTAGAAGATTATTATCATAAGTTGTGTTATTTTAAAGGCAGTTTGGAAATTTGCATTCATGTGAACTTCTTGTCCTTGGGTCTGTCTGCCTGCCCTGGACTCGGGTTTGTATCTCGTTCCTAGAGGTTTAGTGGTGTGGAAGTCTTCTGATTCCTTGGTACAGTGTCCTCATGGGCTCACAGTGTGTTCTGTGCTCAGTGATTTGGTCAGTTTGTTTTGTGTTTCAGCTTGTTCGCATTGCCAAGGTTCTGGGTACAGAAGAACTGTATGGGTATCTGAAGAAGTATCACATAGACCTAGATCCACACTTCAACGATATCCTGGGACAGTAAGTAAGAGAGAGAGAGAGAGAGAGAGTGCTTTACATTACCCCGTTTCAGAAGTGGAAAGGTTAGCCAAAATCACTTTCTTTTCCTGTTCTAATTATAATAAAATGGAAATAGCTGTCTTTTTTCCTATGCATATTTTCTTTTAACTTACTGAGATATTTGGACTTTATATCTTTTAATCATTTTACTTCTCTGAGAGATAACCTATTAATAGAAAAGATAAAACAGAAATCATGATGTTACAGAAAAAAGTTTTCTGGTACAGCATAAGCTTATTTTTAATGGCCAAACTTGGAGAGCGATGATTCTTTGAATAAGAGACTTTGTTTTTTATTATATTTTATTTTATTTTATTTACTTCATACCTCTTCAAGGTGGAGAGACTTACAGTTTCTTCTTGTTCTCGGTAATGGATTTTCTATACAATAGCAAATTTTAAAGCACATTGAGTTTTCAGGTACAGTGCAATAATGCTGAGAAGTAAACATTTTGTTAACAGTTTTCAAACAGTATTTTATGGAACCTCCCTGTTTCTGAGGCTAGCCCTGGGAAATATATCTGCTGACCAATAAAAATTACCCACTCTTCTGCATGCCACCCAGAATTGACTA
This sequence comes from Symphalangus syndactylus, assembly GCF_028878055.3. Taxonomy (NCBI): domain Eukaryota; kingdom Metazoa; phylum Chordata; class Mammalia; order Primates; family Hylobatidae; genus Symphalangus; species Symphalangus syndactylus. The sequence continues at coordinate 35,625,724 of NC_072433.2, forward strand.
AAAGTCTACAGCATAAAAAATAATCTAGAAAGGTTCCACATATTCTAAATCAGATATAGAAGTTTTACCTAGTTGTGTTTATCTAATCACAGAGCACCATTGTGTTTCAGGATGCTATGCGGTAACTATGGGGCAGTAGGGCAGGCACCAGTTAGAGATTTAACAAACTTGTAATCAGTACATTATTCTGAGATTTTGTTGGCTTTAGCCCTAGTAGATAAGGATTCTTGTTGAATTTAGTCTCTGATTACCAATGCTTCATTTTTCTTCTCAGACATTCACGGAAACGCTGGGAAAACTTTATCCATAGTGAAAACAGACACCTTGTCAGCCCTGAGGCCCTAGATCTTCTGGACAAACTTCTGCGATACGACCATCAACAGAGACTGACTGCCAAAGAGGCCATGGAGCACCCATACTTCTGTGAGTCTCCAGGGACTGTGTTCAGGGAGTAATTCATTCAAGAGAACAAATCTTCCACTCTTTGAGACCAGTCAGGAGAATTCTAGGGTGTTTGGATTGGATTATTCCTAGAATTTGGCCTCATTTATTGTAGATGATTGAGACAACTTTGCAGATCCGTTTCTTGATCACCAAAGGTGTTTGCTTATTCACTGAATGTATCTCCCTTGAGTTCAAGCTGTTTGACTACTCCCTGTTACCCTGAGTTAACAGATCACAAGTTTCTAAAATTTGTTTTCAAACATACATATATATGTGTGGAAACCTAACTGAAGATTATTTCTCCCCTCAGAAAACTAGTAATTTGTTAAAAGTAGTAAGATAAGTATTGTATGTTTTGAAAGAAGGAGATGAACAGATGGATGGATGAAAGGAATTTAAGGAAAGGGAAGTAGGTGTGGAGAGGCCTCACTGAAATCTTGACTGAACTTGGCCTCACTGAAATCTCACTTAGAAGTGTGTGCACATTCACTTTGCATGGTTGCTTGTTGTTCTGCATGTGTATGGTTCTTTCCACTGATAAAGTGTGTTTCAAATAAACTTCCTGCTATTATCAGTCTCCTTCCTGGGGAGCAGGGAGGTTGAGAGACTTACCTCAGTTCGCTTTCTGAATCAAGATGGAAACGTTCAACCCTTAAAGTCGTTGTCTCTGGCTTAACAAACATGCTGTCTTTCCCTCTCCTTTGATTTCCTCTGGAGATGAACTAAATTCTTGCCTGAAGAATATGTCGCTGTGGTCTTGAGCCTGTGGCCAATATGCATAAGGGAGACTGCAAATGGAAAAGCCTTCAGCCTCCTAGACCTCAGCCCCAGGGAACTCAGATGTCCCCGCCCCAGTGTCTGGCACAGAAAGCTGTTTTTACCCGAGTTAGACCAAATTAGGAATACTGATGTTTATGACATGTCATTAATGATCTTTCTGCTTTTCTGAATATATGTCATACTTCAATTTTTAAAAATTTCAAACTACGGTTGCTTAAAATGGATAGGTCTTCTGATGGCTCTTTTTACTCACCTTTCCTTTGAAGTGCTTATTATTCTACATGCTTTGAAGAAATTAGGGGTTGGAGATGATGTTAATATTGAAAGAAAATGAATGTAGAAATTTGAACAGTGGGAAATTAGGGTTTCTATGCCTCTTAGCAGTTGAGTCTGTACTCCAAGGAAGTATAAGAGTTGACTGCAATAACAATTTCCCTGATCATTTTTCAGTGTTTGGTTTTCATATGGCTGGAATTCCGTGATTTCCGTCTCTCCTGTTGCCCCCCTGACCCTGGCTTGCCCATCAGTCTGTCTCTCTTTCAGTTGAAAGGGTGGGTTTGCCATGGGCTTCTCTTGACACTCACCACCCTGGTTGCCTGACTTTCCTCCTGCTTTCTTGCAGACCCTGTGGTGAAGGAGCAGTCCCAGCCTTGTGCAGACAATGCTGTGCTTTCCAGTGGTCTCACGGCAACACGATGAAGACTGGAAAGCGACGGGTAATGCGGCATTGATGCTTGCCAATAAAACCAACCAACCAAACACAAACCTTGAAGGAAAACTACAGTGTGATAAAAAGAAATTCTTATCATTCCTTCTAAATGCAAAGAAGAGTAAAGACCTAAAAGTCTGTCAAAAAACAAGAAAGAAACTCCCCAGTGCTAGTCTCCAGGGAGCTGTCACTGTGGCAGCATGGGGACGCACCTAGTTCAGGATCTGAAGGAGCTCTGCCTTTGGAATGCATGGGAGATAGAGACTCGGAGTTGTTGTACATTTACCTTTGTTTAACAGGGCACCACTGTTGAATTAACCCATTCAGTCAACAAGCTCTGAATGTCTGACTTCCTATCTATTCCATTGTGGTCTGGGTTTCCTTTGGTGAAATTCAGGCTCAAGTCTTAGCGAAATGTCAGCAGTCTATACTGACACACCAGCCTCATTTACAAAAAGGAGATATTAAAACAGTGACGGTATTTTTTTTTAAGCTCTTTACAAATCCATGTTTTATGTATTTTTTAATGACATGAGCTCTCCAGGAAATGTACCTCATCCCCGCAGTTTTCCTCCAAGTGGATTCATTTGGGAGCAAACTGCAGTCACTTTCACAAGAGTCCTCTTTGATGTCAGGAGGGATCAGGAAACCTTGCAATGCCATGAACTGGTCCATGGTTATCATCAAAAGTTCCATGCTAAGTGCATAACTTGGAGCTCACTGTAACCTTTGTTGATTTGCCTAACCATAAAATCTTGTTGCTATTTTTCTGTTGCTTTTTTTTTTTTTGGAAGCCTTGTAAGGAGAACTTCACCATTTCCCAGCACATCTCTATGTGTGCACCTATTTTAATGCACCTCTCTGAAACAGAGACCTTTTTGTTCACAACCATAACTAAAGCTGGAAAGTCAGTCTTCAGGCAAGGCGAGGGAGGAAAACATCCCATTAGAATTTTTTCAGGAAAGACTTACCGAAAAAAATCTCTCTCTCCCACCTCCTTTTATCCCCATGAGACACAGTTTCCCACTGTAATCAGGGTAATATGCATTTGTAAGTTCTGATATGTGATACATTTATGTGATGGCAAAGATAAGTCTGTCTTGCATGCAGGTACTAGAGTTGTGTGGGCAGGGTCATCTGAAACTCAAGCAACTGAGAGGAGTATACAAGGGGCTTGGGGAAGAAAATGGTGCTCCCGGAGCAAGTGTTGGATACATTGTGCAAACCTTCATGTTAGCAGAGAAAGCTAGAGTTTGTTTAAACAAAAATAGGGCTGATTTCATTTTGGGGACTCAGCAGCAACATGGTTTGTAGGCAGTCCCCTCACCCCAGCTGCAGGGCCATGCCACAGCTCTGGGGACTTCACACACCTAGACTAGAACTAGAGGTGTCTACCACATCACCCTTTAGGATTTCTTTATTAACTATTTAATAATGCCATACATTTTTATAAGGTTAGATGTTTGTTTGAAACATTTGTTTACATTCCATATTCCAATAAAATCTTATTGGTATTGGTAGCAGGTCCTATCTCTAAATGTAGATTCTATTTTTGTCGTTTGGTCTGTGGGAACTTAAAATACAAATGAAACTCTTCTCTTATTATAGAGTTGAGTTTATAGAGTAAAAAATAAATAAGATCCCAAAGCCAAGAAATGCATTCAGTTAAGGTTCTCATACCAATGCTGCCTGCTTGCATTGCACATTCTGTATACTAATGTAAACATTTGTTCTACCTGAAAATCAAAAGCAAGATGTGAGCTCTTGGCTAAACCTATATTGATATGTCAGGCAGCAAAACTCAGTGTTTGAGATTATCAAAAGCCTTCTAATGTGCCTTTACAGGCAATCCTGAAGCATTGGTTATCATCAGGGAGATGTGCCACTGCGTGTCTTTCCTGCTCCCCCTCTAATCTCCTTTATCACCCTACTCCTCAGCCCTCCCTTTTTTTTTTTTTTTTAAGTTGCCTGTCTGGACCAGGCAAGAGGAGCCTACTGGAGGGTCTTGGTGAAGTGGTAACTCCATTCCTTTCCCTTGGGTCCCCCAAAGGTAATAAAAGTACCTGGAGGAGAAGAGTCAGGTGATTGACCTCTGCCTGTCTCTTTGACGATGATGTAGGTGCAGACACCGCCTGCCTGCCTTGTCCTGGGGTTTTGTAACTGCAGCTTTGACACAGGCATTCTTCCTTTGAAGCACACAGCTTGCTTTTCCAACACCTAGACTTTTACCTCTCTTCATGCCTTAGACTTAGAGCATAACTGGGCTTGAAATGCTCACCCCTTCCTGGGTCTGGTCTTGGCACCTAGGCCATTCTTTTCCAAACTGAAGTGAGTCCAGTTTCAGACCATCTCTTTTCTTGTCTCCAAAAACCATTTTTGTTTCCAAACCTAGCTCCCCTGAAATTTTAAGACTATTTACCTAGATTCGGAGATGGTCTTGGAGAGTTCCAAAAGGGGTGTGTGTGTGTGTGTGTCTGTGTGTCTAATATTTAGACTAAACCATGGTAAATGTACGCACCCAGTATTCTTTTCAGTTAGCATATTCTTTCTTAAACTCATCTCAGTACTTTTCATTTGTTTGCTTCATTATCTTAAACAGGTTAAAAGTGCCTATGATAAGGACTTAATTATTTCCTAAAGAAAAGCAAAAAATGTGGGGAACAGGGTAGTGTTATACTATCATCTCAGGTACTGCCTATGTTCAAGAACATAGACCTGGTATGGTGAGAACAAAAGGTTCCTATGCCAAATCCAGATGGCTATATCATTTGTTGGCTACAAGTGAGCCTGACTGCAAGGTTTGCTTCTGCTGAGAAATCCCATGGTGAGAGTAGAACTCATGAAGTGCTGAGTCATATTTGCACCTCTGGTGTGGTGGCAGTTCACTCTCCCCTGGATGCTGTCAGCTGGCCTCGCTTTCGTCCTATCCCTGTAGGCAGGGTAGGTGGCTGGGTAGGAGAAGCGATTGAGTGTATGATGCAGACCAAGCTTTCCTGGGCCTTCTCACCAACTAGAGAAGCGCTGATGTCATTCACTGAGGCACTTAAACACCAGTCACTCAGCCAGGCCTCCTCCCAGACATTCTGTAACATGTCAGCACTCACAAGGTTTAAAGCAAATGTGTTCCCTTGCAGAGAGGAAGGTGCTCTCAGACTGATAGATTAGAGGAGACAGACAAACTCGTAATCCTTGGGGACTTGAAGAAAGTGGCTAGGGGAGGGGCTGTTAAAAGAAAAGGGACCAATAAGAAAAACCATGTAAAGGTAGCTCTTGAGGAGGAAATGTACTTCTTGAGGGGATAAATTAGAGGGTACCAAGTTTATGTTCTGGAGTGTACCCTGGGGAGGGCGCTGCCCGCTGGATTGGTCCCGGTGGACTGAAAGGTGGTGCTCTCGAGTCAGGTGCTAAGTCCCGGAGAGAGCTGGGTGCCGCGGGGCTCATGGTCTGTGCCTACTCAGGGAAATGACTTAGGTTCTCCCAGGTGCTCTGTTGATAAGGATGGAAGCAGAACTACTTTGAGACACAAGCAACAATTGGACGAGTTTTTTTATATGAACTGAAATAGATCTAAGAGAGCCCGGTTAACAGTTTCCTTTAATGCCAGTTCAGATTAAATGGTTACTTTAGGAACCTGTGTTACTGTGTGAGCACCCACAGGAACAAGCAAACTTATTTCCTACAAATAAATGAGGGGATAATAACTGATCAGAGTCACAGTCGTTTCAATATAAACCCTTCCGAAAGCAAAAGCAGGGACCACATGAGCACACAAGAAGCCAAAGTTTGTCAGTGATCTTAATAAATTAAGACTGAGTAACATCCTGCCTTTAGAAAAAAATAACCCCGAGGTGGAGACCAGGGCAGGGGAGGTGGCGGAGAAGCATCGGGCCAGATCAACCGCTAATAACATGCTTCTGAGCTATGTGGATGTGTAAATGAAAACACCCCCAACTAGGTATTGTAGAGGCTGGAAAAAGATGTGATGGGATTATACAAGTGATGCATATTTTTGTGTTGAGACTCAACAATGTGCTACAAATGTGATACTTAACCCTGAACTGCATGTATTGGGGATTGTTTTTTAAAAAGAAAAAAAACAACTTTGAATCAATAAATTAACAGTTTTTCACTTGCTGGCTCTTCTTGCTGTAAATGGTGACTAAGAGGTTGGGACAGAAATCTTGGCAACTAGTGGAAAACTCGGATAATCTGCAAGGACCGTGGAGCCTTCTGTTTCCTCCTTCTGTTTGCAGAAAAGCAACACTGCCTGGGTTGTGATCTTTTACAAGTGACTACTTCAGACACAATTGGCCACCTCTTTGTATCACTGGATGACTGATGTATGATTTATGTGCTGCTGCCCTTAGAGGGAAGAAAAATGCCATGTTAAATCCTGTTTTCTTAAATAAAAATGTTAACAATAACCAGCCTTCCCAAGTGGGAGACAAACCATTGCTATGAGGACCTTAACTTGTATTTCCTGTCTCTTTGGGGAGAGGGGAGGGATAAACCTTGAACTGCAAAGATGTGTGTTACACCTTGATGTGAAAACTTTCCTTTGGCAGAAGTGGGGCTAGAGTGGTGTCCTGGTGGGAGTGTTCCGTTTTTATGTACTCGCTTCTGAGTCGTGCCACTCAGACACCTGCTTCTTGGGATTTTAGTGCATGACTTTAACCTTGTGGCCTGGTGTTCTGCGTTTGTGAAACACTCTCCCTAGCCCCATTCCTTGCAGCACATGCTATTATTTGGCAGATGGTGGTATCTTTAATTAGTGTGCTTTCTTCTCACTGAGCCTCTGAAGTTGGGTGCTTGGAATCAGCTGAAGTGTTTAAAGGCAAATATAGTCATTTCTTTCTTAACCTTATGCACCATGCAGCCCTTCTCAAATACTACGCAGTGGAACCCTTCCTTTACCCAAAGAAAGTTTTCATGAAATGATTTTGTGTGTGTGACAGCTTCCCAGGTGCACAGTCCTTTCTCAGTACTGTAGTGCTGTTCTGGGAGGCACTGCTTCTAGAATTCCGCTGCTGGCATCTCACCACCCACTTGCTATGCTGGACCTGGAAGGAGAAATGAGGTTTTCAGGCCATGCCAGGCAGCTGGCTGTTTCCAGGGGACAGTTAAAAATATTTGAACTCACGGCTCTTTGTTTATTAGTGGACTCAGCCCTTTTTCTGAGTAAATACAGACCCCATCTTAGTCCTAAGACACCTCAGATAATCAGGTCAGGTCTGAGGGGGACCTAGAGCTGACTGCTGAATTTGTAGCTTGACTGGCACAGAATGGTCAAGAGTCTCTGAGGCTTCTCCATCAGCACCCTGGACCTGAGGGATGGGGTAGGGTAGAAAACCTGGTCACAACACACGTGGTGCCCAGAGCACCCGTCCTGTGACAGAAGGCCGTGCCAGAGACCATCTCTGTCATGATAATCAGAAGAGGAAGGCAGAGGGTACTGTTGGAAACCTGAACTCTTGAGTTCTCACAGGGTTCTCCACCAAGTGGCATGGGAGGGCCAAGCTTGCATTCTAGCGCAGGCCCTCCCACACGTGGAGGCCTCCCCTCACCCGCTCAGGTTGATTAATGACGTCTTTCCCTCCTCCCGTCTCTTTCCCCAGGTCTGTTGCGGTTCTCCCACTTTTCCATAAGCAGAACAAGAACCAAATCAAACGTCTTAACGCGTATAGAGAGATCACGTTCCGTGAGCAGACACAAAACGGTGGCAGGTTTGGCGAGCACGAACTAGACCAAGCGAAGGGCAGCCCACCACCGTATATCAAACCTCACTTCCGAATGTAAAAGGCTCACTTGCCTTTGGCTTCCTGTTGACTTCTTCCCGACCCAGAAAGCATGGGGAATGTGAAGGGTATGCAGAATGTTGTTGGTTACTGTTGCTCCCCAAGCCCCTCAGCTCGTCCCGTGGCCGCCTGTTTTTCCAGCAAACCACGCTAACTAGCTGACCACAGACTCCACAGTGGGGGGACGGGGGCAGTATGTGGCATGGCGGCAGTTACATATTATTATTTTAAAAGTATATATTATTGAATAAAAGGTTTTAAAAGAAACGTATGGAGAGTTTTCAGTATGGAAAAGGCCATGAACTGAGACCTGTGACTCAGGACGAGACAAAAGCGCATTCGTGCCAGGTTCTAACCAGACACGGGGGAGGTCCTGGGGCAAGGCGGGCCAGTTTTCCTTTTTGTTTTTAAACAGAGTCTTGCTCTGTCATGGAGGCTGGAGTGCAGTGGCGCAACCATAGCTCACTACAGCCTTGGCCTCCTGGCCTCAAGTGATCCTCCTGCTTCAGCCTCCTGAGTAACTGGGATTACAGGTGCATGCCACCACACCTGACAAGTTTTCTTAAGTTTTTTTTTTGTAGAAATGGTCTCACCATGTGGCCCAGGCTGGTCTCAAACTCCTGACTCAAGTGATCCTCTCTCCTAGTCCCCCTAAAGTGCTGGGACTACATAGAGGTGTGAGCCACCACACTCAGCCAAGGAGGGCCCGTTTGTAAGGACTCTCTTCCAGAGCTGAGTGGTGTTAAGAGGTACACAGTGAACCAGTCCTAGGAATGGGGACAACATGGATGGCTGAAGTAGATTCAGCCAGGAAAGTGGGGCTTTGCCTTGAACTCGTTCCAACTGGCCAGCATCCTCCCTGGCCTCTCCTTCAAATGAGAGTCTCCTCCCGTGAATGCAGGAAGATGCCTTGGCCCTTTCTTGGTTGCCCCTTTGCTCTCGTCTCCACATTTCATCCCATCTCAATCCTGTCCCCTCAGCACCCACTACTGAAGAAAGGCCCCATCTTGGAGGCTGGTTGAGTCTGCTGTCCTGAGGCAGGAGAGGGGTAGGGGTCTCTGTTCTGAGGGCTGCTTTTGACCACACATTCTGAAGCACCCATGAACTGGAAGGAAAAGCGGACACTCAGGGAGCTAGAACAGAAGCACTGGTTCTATTTGTTAAATGGGAGAAACCCAGTGCTACAAATGAGACTTCGCTGGCTCCCATGGTCCTCAGCTGAAGACGGCGCCAGGGCAGGTGAAAGCAATGGCCATGACCTTGTCCTGGCTGCTGGTTTGTGTCCTCCCACTGCCTGTAGGACAGCAGAAGCTATGGGCAGATCTAGACCCCCAAGCCACTGGATGGTGCGCCGGCTAGGTCTCCACAAAAGCAACTTGGTTCACACAACATTCTCTGTCCTCTGCGGCTAGTTCTGGCCCATGGTGGGAACCCAAGTGTGGATGTTCACAGTTTTTGAAGTGACTATGGAGGAAAGCAAAGAGGCCCCTTTCAGGGCCACCACAGCATCATGGTGTCCTTTGGACCAGCTTCTGTGGCATCTAAGCTGTTGCTCAGGTGTAGGAGCTTGAGACTGTGCATTCCCCCTGGACACCAGCAAGTGAGGACCCATAGGCCACCACCTGTGGGACACTGAGCAGATAGACTTGGTGCTTTCCAGCCCCATCACTGGCCTAATTTTCTCAAGCTGGCTGTCTCGTGGGGCTCTTTGTAACAAGGCTGTGCAAATTTCTGTGAGTCTCCCAGATCTCTGGAACAGCATCAGAATACCTTGTTATTTTGTTGCACCTTGTACCTTGTTGTACCTAGGAACATGCTTCATGTGTGCATGTTTATCTCCACAGCACGTATCTGTGTTACTTAGCATGACTTACTGCCATTTCAGGTCTTTTCCAGACCTGGAGGGTCTTATTCGAATAGAATCATTTGATTGGCTTGCATCTTATAGATGTCATGTAGAACTTGGTACTATAACTCTGTCCTCCAATTTCCCCCCTCAACCAAGCCTCTCTTTAACTGCTCCGTGTGGAAATCATGTTTCACAAATAATTTTCAGTTTTGTGGGTGATTACGGTTGGGTTGAGAAAGTGTGTGGTTGTAGAAAGAAGAGAAAGGAGGTGATTTTTGAGTAGGTTGTTTTGACTTTTGAAAGCAGGGGACATGTCCTAACACCTGCTACCACAAAAACCATCTTCAGCTCCTCCTCAATGTGCTTGGAGATTCAGAACATCAGCTCTCATCTCCTAGTGGTCCTGGCTGTGTTCTAAACAATATTGATAGCATTTTCCTGATTACCAAAATAATACATGTTTGTGGTAAAAAAAAAAAAAAAAAAAAAAAAAAAATTTCAAATGCTTACAGAGAAGTAAATAACGAAAGCCCCCGCCCCCAGCCATACACACACACACACACACACACACACCATGCTCACACGAAAGCCTCTTCCTCTCTTAGAGATAATCACCATTAAATTTTGTGTATATCTTCCCATTTTTTTCCTATGCACTTACTATTTTAAAATTATAATTTTCATTTTTACATAAATGGTAATCAGACTATGCATTTTTATTCTGCAACTTGTATTTCCACTTAATTGTGAAAATCTTACTGCATTAGCGTGTATAAATCTACCTCACCCCTTTTTGTGGCTGCATGGTTTACCATTGCGTGATACCACGGTTGAATCAATCTGTTACTCATAGACTTTGGATTGTTCTTAATTTTTCAGTATTACCAGTATTGCTGCAATAAACAAATTTGCACATACATTTTTGGACAGTATGTATGTGGAATGAAATCTTTAAAAATAATTATGCTATATGATGTTTTTAGAAAGGGTATTCTTATGATTCTAGAAAGCAGCCTCCCATCCCCTCCCTCACTGGTGCAGGCTGGAACTGTGATGACTTTGGCCATGGGATTCTTGCAGGCCTCTGTCAAGCATGTGGGGCATGGGCACAGTATCTGCAGCCTCTCAGCTTTCCAGAGTACTACAGAAATGTTTGAGACCTGAATAAAGAAAAAGTGTTGGCTCTAACCTAAGAAAGTTGAAAGTAAATATTAATAAGTGGAATTAAATGTCTTAATGTACAACTTTGTGAACATCACTCATTAAATTCAATAGTTGATTTTAAAAATATTTTTCTCATGATAAATTAGTGAAGAGTCACAGAATTGTCAGATAATTTCAAAAGCAAATTCTAAGGATTCTTCTCAAAAATCACAGAAGAAAAAATATGAAAAATGGTTGCATTTTAATGTATTTGAAATACCATGGGAAAGAATTCATAAGTAAGCACAACGGCAGGGCACGGTGGCTCATGCCTGTAGGCCCAGCACTTTGGGAGGCCGAGGTGGGAGGATCGCCTAAGGCCAGGAGTTTGAGGTTGCAGTGAGCTATGATCACGCCACCGCACTCCAGCCTGGGTGACAGAGTGAGTCCCTGCTTTAAAAAAAAAAAAAAAAAAAACATGCGGAGGACTAGCATGTTTTAAAATAGCTCTGGCTGTAAGGGGCCAGGTGGCGGAATGGATGAACAATCTTTTTCAGAATATTATTCTACAGACTGTTAATGTGCATCCTAAATGCATTGTGCTAAGTGAAGAAGCCAGATCCGTGTAGAACAGATCTATGGTTGCCAAGGGTTAGGGATGACTGCAAAACATGAGTATGAGGTAATTTTGGGGGATGATGGAATTGTTCTGTGTCCTAAATGTGGTGGTGGTTATATGACTTGGTGCCCTTGTCAAAACTTTACACCTAAAAAATAGTATATTTTATTGTATGTACACTTAAAAAGTTCATTTTGAGACAGGGTCTTGCTCTGTTGCCCAGGCTGGAGTGCAGTGGTATAATCATAGCTCACTGCAGTTCAACCTCCTGGGCTTAAATGATCCTCCCACCTCAGACTTCTGAGTAGCTGGGATCACAAGCACACACCACCACGCCTGGCTAATTTTTTTAAAGTTTTTAATAGAGACAAGGGCTTGCTATGTTTCCCAGTCTAGTCTCAAACTCCTGAGCTCAAGCGATCTTCCTGCCTCACCCTCCTACAATGTTGGGATTACGGGTGTGAGTCACTGGGCCCAGCCTAAAATTCATTTTTTAAATAATAACGTGCAGGGCCTCACAGACTCCCATTTAGACTCCACTCTCCAATGAGCAGGAACCTCATCTGCCCACCATGACTCTTCCTGATAGGCTCGATGGCTATCACAGCTGGGGCTGGGATACAGTTGTCCTTTGCCAGCTAGACACTCCAGTCATTTAGGGCACCCTTCCATCTTTGCTCCCAGCTAAGGGATACAGCTCCTCACCTCACTGCTATACCTCCGCATCCCCATCCCCATCAGAAAAGAGAGACGGGGAGTCAACTCTGCCTTCCAGTGTGTGGCAAGCCCCTCGTATTTCCAGGGCAGATGTTCTGAATTTCTGGGCTTGGACTAACATGAAAAGACACTGTCCACTGGGTGTTGGCATCTGACTAGGGCTTTTGTGCACTGAAAAGGATGCTTACAGTTACTCGTGTTTTAAACAATAGTTATTAAAGCTGTACATTTAATTTGCCTCGTCTTCAAGATCAGTTTATAAATCTAGCTACAACTAGCTACGAACAAATTGATTTTGTATATAGATAGAAACGCTTAATCTTTAATGTTCAATTAGTTCAAAACCTAATGAGTTAAAATGAAAAAATTGCTTGCATGCTTAATTTAGTTTCCTTGGCCATTTTAAGCTCAATTACACATTTAAACTGTTTGATTTGCACACACTTCCAATAACTAATATGAAAGACCTAAAATCTGATGAAATCTTCCTAAGCATTCAAATACTAACCTAAATTTACACTCATAAATTTAACATATTAAGGTCTGTAAACATTCATTATTTATCAACTTGTTAAATTTTCTTTTTTCTTTTTTTTTTTTTTTGAGAGGAGTCTTGCTGTGTCACCCAGGCTGGAGTGCAGTGGCGTGCTCTCGGCTCACTGCAAGCTCCACCTCCCAGATTCACCCCATTCTCCTGCCTCAGCCGCCCAAGTAGCTGGGACTACAGGCGCCCACCACCACACCCAGCTAATTTTTTTGTATTTTTAGTAGAGACGGGGTTTCACCGTGTTAGCCACGATGGTCTCAATCTCCTGACCTTGTGATCCGCCCATCTCGGCCTCTCGAAGTGCTGGGATTACAGGCGTGAGCCACTGAGCCCGGCCTCAACTTGTTAAATTTTCTTAGACATTTTAAAATTAAAACCACAGATCTAATTTCAAATTCCTTTAAGCATTTTGAATTAAATTCCAAGGTCTGATCCTCTAAGACATTAGGTCCTCTTAAATATTTCAAATATCGGCCGGGCGCGGTGGCTCACGCCTGTAATCCCAGCACTTTGGGAGGCCGAGGTGGGTGGATCACGAGGTCAGGAGATCGAGACCATCCTGGCAAACACGGTGAAACCCCGTCTCTACTAAAAATACAAAAAAAAAATTAGCCGGGCGTCGTGGCGGGCGCTTGTAGTCCCAGCTACTTGGGAGGCTGAGGCAGGAGAATGGCATGAACCCAGGAGGCGGAGCTTGCAGTGAGCCAAGATCCCACCACTGCACTCCAGCCTGGGCGACAGAGTGAGACTCCGTATCAAAAAAAAAAAAAAAATTTCAAATATCTTAACAGTATCACCATAATTGGAAACATTCTTCAGTATAACCCGGATTACTGAGATCATGGGTTGGATTTACTTGCCACAATCTCTTGTGTGTTTTAGCACTTGCCCCACCAAGGTGACATACTCTGCCTCAGCTCAGGACTGCAATATGTTAATGGTTAGAGATTCTGGGCCAGGCACAGGACTTGATACTGCTTCCACCCAAGGTGGAAGCTAAACGTCTTGTAGTAATGGGTTTTTTTCTTTTTTCTTTTCTTTTCTTTTTTTTTTTTTTTTGAGACATGGTCTCACTCTGTCGCCCAGATTGGAATGCAGTGGCGCAATCTCAGCTCACTATTGCCTTCACCTCCGAGGCTCAAGCGATCCTCTCACCTCAGCCTCCTGAGTAGCTGAGGCCACAGGCATGTGCCACCCCGCCCAGCTAATTTTTTGTATTTTTGGTAGAGACAGGGTTTCCCCATGTTGCCCAGGCTGGTCTTGAACACCTGGCCTCATGTGATCCACCAGCCTCAGCCTCCCAAAGTGCTGGGATTACAGGTGTGAGTCACGGTGCCTGGCCAGTAATGGGATTCTTAAGACAACTTGTATCTTGCTTCTGGTGCATTACTTTACCTTTTGCACAACTTTTAACTGCCTGATTTGCATCAGTTGAGCTTCTGCACCCGCTGCCCAGGTTGCTCTTACTTTACTGCCTCATTCGATTTTCCTCCCTTTTTATTATTATTTTTGTCTGACTATGCCATTCTTTTAAAAATTATTTTCGACCAGGCGCAGTGGCTCACACCTGTAATCCCAGCACTTTGGGAGGCCAAGGCAGGCGGATCACGAGGTCGGGAGATGGAGACCATCCCGGCTAACACTGTGAAACCCCGCCTCTACTAAAAATACAAAAAATTAGCCAGGCTTGGTGGCGGGTGCCTGTAATCCCAGCTACTTGGGAGGCTGAGGCAGGAGAATGGCATGAACCTAGGAGGCAGAGCTTATGGTGAGCTGAGATCGTGCCACTGCACTCTAGCCTGGGCGACAGAACAAGACTCCGTCTCAAAAAAATATATATATATATTTTTCATGTAAATTTTTTTTCTTGTCACTCAATTGGATGGCTAATCCATTCTAATATTGACAGCAGCAGTTTTTTTTTTATTTTTTATTTTTGGAGACAGGGCCTCACTCTGTCACCCAGGCTGGAGTGCAGTGGTGCAATCATGGTTCACTGCAGCCTCAACCTCCCAGGCTCAGATGATTTTCCTCCTCAGCCTCCCAGGTAGCTGGGACTATAGGCGTGTGCCACCACGCCCAGCTATTTTTGGAGGTTTTGTTTTTTGTTTTTTGAGATGGAGTTTTGCTCTTGTTGCCCAGGCTGGAGTGCAGTGGTGTGATCTCAGCTCACTGCAACCTTCGCCTCCCGGGTTCAAGTGATTCTCCTGCCTCAGGCTCCCGAGTAGCTGGGATTATAGGCATGCATCACCATGCCCAGTTTAACTAATTTTGTATTTTTAGTACAGACGCGGTTTCTCCATGTTGGTGAGGCTGGTCTTGAACTCCCAACCTCAGGTGATCCACCTGCCTTGGCCTCCCAAAGTGCTGGGATTACAGGCGTGAGCCACCACGCCTGGCCCTGTATTTTTTTTAAGAGACCATGTTGGAGACGGGCCTGGCCTCCTAGTCTACATCTTTCTCCCCTGCTGGATGCTTCCTGCCCTTGAACATCAGACTCCAAGTTCTTAAATTTTGGGACTCAGACTGACTCTCCTTGCTCCTCAGCTTGCAGACAGCCTATTGTGGGACCTTGTGATCGTGCTTTCTTAGTTGAGCTGTCTTCCTGAGGTTGTTTGGAGCCGCTGCATCATGGATAAAGAACTCCCTAAAGCCAGTCCCAACAAGCTTGCACTGAACATCAGGAAGCCTGACAAGTCCTTCAGATGCAAGAAGCCCACCAAAAATGTGCTGGTCTTTTTAATCAACAGACAACTGGGCAGGCACAGAAGTGACATCGACCTGTCAAGGTGGCTATGGATGCTGTCATAAAGCAACTCCAGGGTGAACATGGCCTTGGACAAAAAGTCATGTGGCTTATGTGCTGAGGCCTGCCCAGAATTTTGAGACATTAATTATAATTAGAACAAAAAACTCCTCCCATGTTTGAGCCATTAAAAAAATAAGAGAGAGACCATGTTGCCTAGGCTCGTCTCAAATTCCTGGCTTCAAGCAATCCTCCTGCCTTGGCCTCCCAAAGTGCTGATATTATAAGCATGAGCCATCATGCTGGCCTGACAGCAGCAGTTTACTAGCAAGGTTTTTCTTGTACAAAGGAACTTCAAAAAGTTTGTGAAAAATTGAATTAAAAGATAAAAATTAAAAATATGAATTTTATTTCTCAACAGAATCTTCATCAAGTTCAAGACAATTTTGTAAGTGACATCAAGCATTTAGTTCCTCCCTAAAGAACTGAGGGAGGCTCGGCACGGTGGCTCACACCTGTAATCCCAGCACTTTGGGAGGCTGAGGCGGGTGGATTACTTGAGGTCAGGAGTTTGAGACCAGCCTGGCCAATATGGTGAAACCCCGCCTCTACTACAAATACAAAAAAATTAGTCGGTGTGGTGACACGTGCCTGTAATTCCAGCTACTTAGGAGGCTGAGGCAGGAGAATCACTTGAACCTGGGGGGTGGAGGTTGCATTGTTGAATCTGGGGGGCGGAGGTTGCAGTGAGCTGAGATTGCACCACTGCACTCCAGCTTGGGTGACACAGTGAGACTCTGTCTCAAAAGAAACAAAAAACAAACAAAAAAACTCAGGGTCCTGAGAATTTAACCATGCCAATGTAGTCTTGCTTGCTTGCTTGCTTGCTTATTTATTTATTTACAGACGGAGTCTCCCTCTGTTGCCCAGGCTGGAGTGCACTGGCATGATTTTGGCTCATTGCAACCTCTGCCACCTGAGTTCAAGCGATTCTCCTGCCTCAGCCTCCCAAGTGCTGGGATAACAGACACGTGCCACCATGCCCGGCTAATTTTTGTATTTTTAGTAGAGGGTTTTGCCATGTTGGCCAGCCTGGTCTTGAACTCCTGACCTTAGATAATCCACCCACCTTGGCCTCCCAAAATGCTGGGATTACAGGCATGAGCCACTGTGCCCAACCTCATTATTAACTGAAGAAAAATGGGTGCCCTTTAAAGAACTGGTCAGATTAGGAAACAAAAAGAAGTCAGAAGGAGCTAAATCAGGACTGTAAGATGGATGCCTAATGATTTCTTGCTGAAACTCTTGCAAAATTGCCCTCGTTTTTCATGAGGAGTAAGCAGGATCATTGTGGTGGTGAAGGAGTCTCTGGTGAAGCTTTCCCAGGCATTTTTCTGCTAAAGCTCTGGGTAACCTACTCAAAACACTCTCATAGGAAGCAAATGTTATCATTCTTTGGCCCTCCAAAAAGTTAACAGCAAAACGCTTTGAGCATCCCAAAAAACTGTTGCGATGACCTTCGACTGGTCTACTTTTGCTTTGGCCAGACCACTTCCGCCTCTCGGTAGCCACTGCTTTGTGCTTTGTCTTCAGGATTGTACTGGTGAACCCATGTGTCATCTCCTGTTACAGTTTTTTTTTTTGAAGAAATGCTTCAGATTCTTGACCCCACTTATTTAAAATTGCCATTGAAAGCTCTGTGCTTCTCTGTAGTTGATCTGGGCGAAGCAGTTTTCGCACCCATCAAATGGAAAGTTTGCTTAACTTTATTTTTCATAATTTCTTAATTTTTCAAAATTGTGTAAGCCGAACCAATTGAGATGTTTGTGCTGTTGGCTATTGTTTGTTTGTTTGTTTGTTTGTTTTTTGTGACGGGGTCTTGCTCTGTTGCCCAGGCTGGAGTGCAGCAGCGCGATCTCAGCTCACTGCAACTCTGCCTCCTGGGTTCAAGCAATTCTCCTGCCTCAGCCTCCTGAGTAGCTGGGACTACAGGTGCCTGCCACCGTGCCCGGCTGATTTTTGTATTTTTAGTAGAGACAGAGTTCCACCATCTTGGCCAGGCTGGTCTAGAACTCTTGACCTTGTGATCCACCCACCTCGGCCTCCCAAAGTGCTGGGATTACAGGCATAAGCCACTGTGCCCAGGCTCTTTTTTTCTTTTTTGAGACAGAGTCTCACTCTGTCACCCAGGCTGGAGTGCAGTGGCAAGGTCTCAGCTCACTACAGCCTCCGCCTCCCAGGCTCGGGTGATCTTCCCACCTTAGTCTCCTGACTAGCTGGGACTACAGGAGGCGTGCATCACCATGCCAGGCTAATTTTTTATTTTTTTATAGATACAAGGTCTCATTATATTGACTAGGCTGGTCTCGAACCCCTGGGCTCAAGCAGTCCTCCCGTTTTGGCCTCCCAAAGTGCTGGGATTACAGGTGTGAGCCACTGTGCCCAGCTGTGTTTTCATTTTAACTGAGAAAAATGCGTAGTTACTGAGAGAAAGTTACAAGAACAACACAACGCAATAAGAGACCACAGAGCTTTTGTGGGCAGGCAAATGGGCTCAGTGAGCCTGGATTCCAAGCTCAGGAGGGTCTACACGGACTGGGTGGGTCTGGAGCTGCAGAGACCAGGAGACACAGAGCCTGTGCTGCGCCTTCAGTGGCCAGGAGCCCCAAGCCTGTGATTCTGAGTCACTGATTCAACGCATACTGCATACCCACTTAAAAAGGCAAGCACTAGGCTTGAGTACTAGGAATACATCTATAAGCCAGACAGACCAAATTCTTTCTCCCAGAAGCTCAGAACTGAGTGATGGGCAAGACAGATAATAAGCAAATAACTATTTCGACTGTCAAGTGGTAATGAGTGCAATGAAAAAGAATCAGGCAGAGCAGTGGGAAGACAAGTGTCAATAGGGTGTGGAGGGGGTGCTGTTTTTAAGACTAGGTTGTCAAAGACATCCTCTCCAGTAAAGCAGTATTGCGGGCTGAGTAATATCCCCTCAAAATTCATGTCCACCCAGAACCTCAGAATGTGACCTTATTTGGAAAGAAGGTTTTTGCAGATGTAAATTAGTCAAAGATCTCAACATGATGTTATGCTGGATTCAGGTGTGCCCTAAATCCAAGGCTGAGTATCCTTATAACAAGAGGAGAGGGCACAGAGAAAAGGCGGCCACATGGAGATGGAGGCAGAAATTGGAATGACGCTGCCACAAGCCAACCAGATTGGAATGCCTGGGGGCCACCAGAAGCCAGGAAGAAGCAAGGAAGTACCCTGCCCCAGAGCCTTCAGAGGGAGCATGGCCCAGTGAACATCTTGATTTTGGACTTCTTAGCTTCCTGCACTGTGAGAGATTACATTGCTGTTATTTTACATTTAAATTTTATTTTGAATTAATTTTACTTTAATTTTATTTTGTTCAATTGCCACCATACCCAGGTTGTGGTCATTTGTCGTGGCATCCCTAGGCAGCTAATACAGACAGCGCCTGAATGGAGCTCCGAGTGAGGAAAGGAGTGAGCCAGCAGAGCAGGACCAGCCGGGGCAGGGACAGAGGCAGAGGGAAGCCAGTGAGAGAAGGGTGCAGGGTGCAGGCAGCACTGAGGGAGGAGTGTGTGAGGAGAAGGATGTGGGAGAGAAGGCTAAAGTGGTTTCAGGGAACAAGATGGAGGAGACCAGAGTAAGGATTTTTTTCTAATATGTGTGTGTGTGTGTGTGTGTGTGTATGTATATATACACACATATATTTTTTATACTTATATACTTTTAAAAAATATTTTTTATATTTTATATACACACTTTTAAAATATGTATATTTCTCACTCTGTCACCCAGGCTGGAGTGCAGTGGCACAATCTTGACTCACTGCAACCTCTGCCTCCTGGGTTCAAGTGACTCTCGTGCCTCAGCCTCCCGAGTAGCTGGGATTACAGGTGTGCACCACCATGCCTGGCTAGCTTTTGCATTTTTTTGTAGAGACGGAGTCTTGCCATGTTGCCCAGGCTGGTCTCAAACTCCTGGGCTCAAGCAATCTGCTCACCTTGGCCTCCCAAAGTGCTGGGATTATAGGTGTGAGCCTTAGTTTTATTCTTAGCAAAATGAGTAGCTATTAGAGCAAAGAGCCACTAAGAGGATCCTTCTGGCTGCCATGTGGAGAGTGGACTACAGGATGGCAAGAGTAGTTGTGAGCAATCAGGAGGAGGCTGTCTTGGGTGTACAGGGAAGAGGGGCTGCATTAGCCCTTCTTGCATTGCTATAAAGAAATGTCTGAGGCTGGTTAATTTATACAGAATAGAGGTTTCATTGGCTCACAGTTCTGCAGGCTGTACCAGCACGGCTCCAGCATCTGCTTCTGGTGAGGCCTCAGGAACCTTACAATCATGGCACAAGGCAAAGGGGAGCAGGTGCGCCACATGGCAGGAGGGGGAGCAAGAGAGTGAGGGGGCAAGTGTCACACACTTTTTTTTTTTTTTGAGAAAGGGTCTCACTCTGTTGCCCAGGCTGGAGTGCAGTGGTATGATCTCAGCTCACTGCAACCTCCACATCCTGAGTTCAAGTGATTCTTGTACCTCAGCCTCCCAAGTAGTTGGGACTACAGGCACGCACCACCACGCCCATCTAATTTTTGACATTTTTAGTAGAGATAGGTTTCACCATGTTGGCCAGGCTGGTCTTGAACTTCTGGCCTCAAGTGATCCGCCCACCTCAACCTTCCGAAGTGCTGGGATTGCAAATGTGAGCCACTGCGCCCAGCCAGTGCCACACACTTTTAAACAACCAGATCTCACGTGAACTCAGACCAAGAACTCATTATCACAAGGACAGCACCAAGCTATTCATGAGTGAGGGATCTGCCTCCTGACCCAAATATCTTCCACCAGGCCCCACCTCCAACACTGAAGATCACATTTCAACATGAGATGTGGACGGGACAAACATTGAAACCATATCAGGGGTTGATGTTTGGACCAGGGCAGTACCCATAAAGGTAGGGATGTGATTAGATTGGAGAGATATTTTGAAGGTAGAGCTATAGGATTTGCTGATGTGGGCTGTGAGAAAAAGTGGAGCTCGAACTGACTCCAAGGTGTTGGGTCTGAGCAAGGAATCAAGTTGTCATTTACCAAAATGGGCAAGACTTGGGGTGGAGCAGGCTTGGGTAAGGGCTGCATGTGGGATGTGTGTGAGGGGAGAGGGCGGAGAAACGTAAAGCTCTGTTTGGGCCATGTTAAGATCCAAATGCCCATGATACCTCCCAAGGGAGACGTCAAATAGATAGTTGGATATATGCAAACGGAGCCCAGTGGGGCAGTGGGAGTGGAGATAGACTTTGGGAATAGGGGTGGAAAGAATCAGCATATATATAGGGAGGTATTAAAGCCATGAGACTAGCTGATATTGGAGGGAGTGGATTTTGGGAAGAGTGGAGTTTGCAGATGGCACCTGGAGCCCTGTGAAGCTTAGACATGGAGGAGATGAAGATGGACTAGCAAAGAAGACAAAGAAGGAATGACTGATGAAAAGAAAAAAGGAGGAAACCAGAAGAGTATGATGCCTGGAAGTCAGGGAAAAAAATGTAGTTCAAGAAGGTGGAAGCAATGACTGGCTGCTGAAAAATCAAGTCATGTGAGGTGTGAGAATTGGCCACTGGGTTTGCCAACATGGCGGTCACTTGTGAGCATGAGGAGTGAGCTTGCAGAGTGGTGTGGCAGAAGTGGGACTGGAATGGATTGAGGTAGGGACAGGAGAAAAAGAAGTGGAGACTATAAGACAACTCTTTTGAGAAGCTTTGCTATAAAAGGCAGCAAATTGAGCTATAGGGAGAAAGAGGCAGTGCCAAGGGAAGGCATTTATTTTTAGATGGGAATATTACAGCTGTTCATAGACTTATGGAAATGATCCTCTGCAGAGGGAAAATTGATGGTGTGGGAGCATGAGGGCATTGTTGCAGGAATAACATCTGTGATGAGTCAGTGGCTTTGGGACCTGGTGCCCAGGTACAAGGGCTGGCCTTAAATAGCACAGGTGGTTCTCCTGTGTAATGGGAGGGAAAGCACAATACCTGGATGTGTACACATCCGGGTTGTGTGTTTCACAGAAGGGACCTATGGAAGCCCTGTTCTGATTGCTTCAGTTTTCTCAGTGAAATAGAACCAAGCTTATACTTCCTTAATGGGTACAGAGTTCCTGTTTGAAATAATTAAAAAGGTTTGAAAATAGATAATGGTGATGGGGAAGAAGGAGAAGAAGAAGAAGAGGAGGAGGAAGATGGTATTTATCCAAAAGGCACTGGGTTTGGAAATGTTGAAACTTGAGGAGAAGAGGGGAAGGTGATAAAAGAGGGTGTTATGGTTTGGTTGTGTCCCCACCAAACCTCATCTTGAATTGTAGCTCCCATAATTCCCGTGTGTTGTGGGAGGGACCTGGTGGGAGATAATTGAATCATGGGGGGTGGTTTCCCCCATACTGTTCTCATGGTAGTGAATAAGTCTCACAAGATCTGATGGCTTTATAAGGGGAAACCCTTTTGCTTGGCTCTCATTTCTCTCTTGTCTGCTGCCACGTAAAACGTGCTTTTCACCGTCCACCATGATTGTGAGGCCTCCTCAGCCACGTGGAACTGTGAGTCCATTAAACCTCTTTTTCTTTATACATTACCCAGTCTCAGGTATGTCTTTATCAGCAGCATGAGAACAGACTAATACAGAAGAGCAGGTGCCCAAGAAATGTCAGAGAATTGCTGAGCTGCACTAAGTGTCCACTGGAGGTCCATGGTTATGAATTTGATGCAAGATGAGTCCTCATGGCTGTGAACCTTTCTCCAGCCACATCTAACTGCCTGGGGATAAACAGACTAGACCCAACCACATTTAACCTGGCTTGGGTTTTGCCACATGAATCCATGTGCATACCAGGAGGAGAGGGTGAAAATGTTGTGGAGGATGTACTCAAACCAGTGAGTTAATAATGGGCTGTGAAATCTAAGCCAGGACAAATGAAAGTGAGGATGTGACAGAAGTGAGGGAGCATCCAACATAAGAGAGTAGTATATTCAAAGTCCCAGTGATGTTGCATAACGTGAGGACTCAAGGACTCAGAACATGAGAAGAAGGCAGCCTGAATAATAATAGGAAGAGGTAGTGGAGTGGGATGCTTGAGAGAGAGGTCTTTCCACAGGAACAGGTAGCTGGGGTGGAGTGAAGTCCTGGATCATCAAAAACAATGATAGGAGCTGGTGATGATGTGGAGAAACTGTAACTGTCATACATTGCTAGTGGAACTGGAAAATGATGCATTCACTTTGGCAAACAATTTGGTAGTTTCTCAAAATGTTAAACATAGAATTGCCATAGGACCCAGCAATTTCACTCTTAGGTATATCATATGTCATCACAAAGACTTATATGTGAATGTTCATAGCAGCCTTATTTATTTATTTATTGAGACAGAGTTTTGCTCTTGTCACCCAGGCTGGAGTGCAGTGGCACGATCTCAGCTCACTGCAAGCTCTGCCTCCCGAGTTCAAGTGATTCTCCTGCCTCAGCCTCCCAAGTAGTTGGGATTACAGGCACACACCACCACGCCTGGCTAATTTTTGTATTTTTAGTAGAAACAGGGTTTCACCATGTTGGCCAGGCTGGTCTCGAACTCCTGGCCTCAGGTGATCCACCCGCCTCAGCCTCCCAAAGTGCTGGGATTACAGGCATGAGCCACCATGCCCAGCCTCATAAGAGCCTTATTATTTACATTCAAAAAGTAGAAATGAGCCATATGTTTGTCAGCTGATGAATGGATAAACAAAAATGTGGTACATTCATACAATGGAATGCCCTTTAACAACAAAAATGAACAGAGTCCTGATTGCTGCAGTGTGGATGAACCTTCCAAACATTATGCTAAGTGAAAGAAGTCAGGCACAAAAGACCACATTTTGTACAATTCTATTTAGATAAAATATTCAGAAAAGGCAAATCTATACAGAGAGAAGCTAGATGAGAGACTCTTTTTCAAGTGATGAAAGTTATGGAAAATTTGTGATGGTGTTTGCAGAATTCAGTAAATACAAGAAAAATCATTTTGCACTTAAAATGGGTGAGTTTTCTAGTAAGTAAATTACATCTCAATGAAGCTGTTGCACACATATCAGAAATAGTTATTCATGAGAGCCACGGAGAGAGACAATGGGCCAGGCATTAAATATTCAAGAGATGACCCAGGGATCTGAGATGGCTGCAATGAGGGAGGGGTAGTGGGTAGCAGAGGCTGATGGTATGAGTTTCAAAGGAGCTGGAGGTTTTTGGAATGAGAGAGAGGCAATGGTCTGGGAGGAGATATGAAGAAAAAGGAGGACCTACATCCCACCTCTAGACCCAGTGGTTGAGGGGTACAATGGAGAGCCTACCTCACTTTTTTTTTTTTTTTTTTTTGAGATGGAGTTTTGCTCTCGTTGCCCAGGCTAGAGTGCAATGGCACAATCTCGGCTCGCCGCAACCTCCGCCTCCTGGGTTCAAGCGATTCTCCTGCCTCAGCCTCCTGAGTAGCTGGGATTACAGGCATGCGCCACCACGCCCAGCTAATTTTGTATTTTTAGTCAAGATGGGGTTTCTCCATGTTGGTCAGGCTGGTCTTGAACTCCTGACCTCAGGTGATCCGCCTGCCTCAGCCTCCCAAAGTGCTGGGATTACAGGCGTGAGTCACCTCACCCCACTGCCTAACTCACTTTAAGAGGGTTGAAGGGAAAGCCATGCCTTCCGGGAATAAGCAGACAAGATGGAGGCGGGAATGGTATGGGCAGGAAATGAGGTGGGAAAGTGCTTATTTATGGGAAATGGCAAAGACCAACCTGGCTGAATAGAGTATCAGTAAGTGAATGATATGAGGGAAGCAGAGACATATTCTTCCAGAAGAAACTCAAACTTCAGGGACCCTCACTTGCTGAGCCCCTTCCAAGCACTTGGGAGGTGACTTAGTGATTTATTCAAGTCGTCCACATGGTTTTGTAAAATTTGTAAAGGTAAGCAGAGGATTTGGGTCTCAACAAAGCTGAGCTGGTGAATCTCTTCATAGGGTATTTTTTTAAAAGCTGAGTCAAAATGGAACTTCCCTCCCATCAGAAATAAAGGCAATAGTACAGAGTATATAGTGATAGCTGGGCGTGGTGACTCACGCCTGTAATCCCAGCACTTTGGGAGGCCAAGGTGGGTGGATTGCTTGAGCCCAGGAGTTCGAGACCAGCCCAGGCAACATAGCAAAGCTCTCTATCTACAAAAAATACAAAAAGTAGCTGGATGTGGTGTGTGCACCTGTAGCCCCAACTACTGGGGAGGCTGAGGTGGGAGGATCGCTTGAGTCCAGGAGGAAAAAAAAAGGACTTTTCTTTTCCCTCTTTTAAAACAGGACTCAAACACAATAGAATTAATCAGGATTTGGAAGGCACAAACAAGTGGCAGTACCACCAATAGCAGCACATATTCGGCAAAGTTATTGTGAGGAGAATATTTATTATTTTCATTGTTATAGATAATTTCATTGAATAAATACATGAAAATTTATCCATTCCAATGTTGATGGACATTTGGGATGTTTCCAATTTGGAGCTATTATAAATGCTGTTGCTATGAAAATTATTTATTTTTTTTTTGAGATGGGGTCTTGCTCTGTCACCCAGGGCTGGAGTGCAGTGGCATGATCTCAGATCACTGTAAGCACCACCTCCTGGGTTCATGCCATTCTCCTGCCTCAGCCTCCCGAGTAGCTGGGACTACAGGCGCCTGCCACCATGCCTGGCTAATTTTTTGTATTTTTAGTAGAGACGGGGTTTCACTGTGTTAGCCAGGATGGTCTCGATCTCCTGACCTTGTGATCCGCCTGCCTTGGCCTCCCAAAGTGCTGGGATTACAGGCGTGAGCCACCGCGCCCAGCCATGCTATGAACATTCTTGTGCAGGTATTTCATGGATATAAATATTTTTGTTTGAATATACCCAGGATTAGAATTTCTCAGTCACAAAGTATGCATATGTCTAACTTTAGTAGATGTTGTCAGTTTGCCCAAACGGCTATATCAATTTAGACTCTCACCAAGAAAGTATGAAAATTCCAGTTGTTCCACATCCTCTTCAGCACTTGATATTGTCAGTTCTTAAATTTTAGCCATGCTGGTAGAGGTGTAATAATATATCCTGATTTAAATTTGCCCCTCTCTGATAACCAGATATGATGAGTACCTTTCCATATGCTTACTGGCCATTTGAATATTCTCTTTTGTACAGTGCCTGTTTGTCTTTTACCAATGTTTCAAAATTGGAATTTGTCTTTTTTGTATTAATTTATGGGAGTTCTTTATATATTCGGGAAACAAGATTTTTTTTTTTAATGTATATATGGCAAACATCTTCTCCTAAGTTGTGGTTTGCCTTTTTACTCTGATAATGTTGACTTTTAATTAACCAATTTTTTAAATGATAACAATTGTGCTTCCACCATCTTTCCAGCCCAGTCATATTGGTGTGGAGATGCTTCTGGAAGCAACATGACGATGGCTGCCCAAGGAGAGCCCCGAGTCCAGTTCAAACTTGTACTGGTTAGCGATGTTGGTGCTGGAAAAACTACACCCATGAAACATCATTTGGCTGGTGAATCTGAGAAGTATACCTTGGGTGTTGAGGTTTATCTGCTTGTGTTTCACACCAACAGAGGACCTTTTAAATTTAATGTATAGGCCAGGCACAGTGGCTCATGCCTGTAATCCCAGCACTTTGGGGGGCCAAGGTGGGAGGATCACCTGAGGTCAGGAGTTCAAGACCAGCCTGGCCAACATGGTGAAATCCCGTCTCTACTAAAAATACAAAAATTAGCTGAGTGTGGTGGCAGATGCCTGTAATCCCAGTTACTCGAGAGGCCAAAGCAGGAGAATCGCTTGAACCCAGGAGGCGGAGGTTGCAGTTAGCCGAGATCATGCCATTGCACTCCAGCTTGGGCAACAAGAGCAAAACTCTGTCCCCTCCAAAAATATAAATATAAATATAAATATATACATACATACATACATACAACTGGCCAGGAGAAATTAAGTGGACTGAGAGATGGCTATGATATCCAATCCCAATGTGCCATTATAATGTTTAATGTAACATCAAGAGTTACTTACAAGAATGTGCCCAACGAGCACAGAGATCTGGTATGAGTGTGTGAAAACTCCCCATTATGTTGTGCGGCAACAAAGTGGATATTAAGGATAGAAAAGTGAAGGCAAAATCTATTGCCTTCCACCAATGTTCAGTACTATGACATTTCTACCAAAAGTAACTACAACTTTGTTTTTTGGGTTTTTTGTTTTGTTTTTTACTTTTTTTTTTTTTTTGAGACAGGGTCTGAGTCTGTCACCCAGGCTGGAGTGTAGTGGTGTGATCTCTGTTCACTGCAACCTCTGCCTCCTGGGTTCAAGTGATCCTCCCACCTCAGCCTCCTGAGTAGCTGGGACTACAGGTGCTCCACCACACACAGCTACTTTTTGCATTTTTTGTAGAGACAGTGTTTTACCATGTTGGCCAGCCTGGTCTCAAACTCCTAGGCTCAAGCAATCCACCTGCCTTGGCCTCCCAAAGTGCTGGAATTACAGGCATGAGCCACTGCACCTGGCCAAAAAGTTACTACAACTTTGAAAAGCCCTCCTCTGGCTTGCTAGGAAGCTCTTTGGAGACCTTAAGTTGGAGGTGGTTGCCATGCCTGCTCTTGCCCTACCACGGGCTGTCATGGACCCAGCTGTGGCAGTACAATATGAGCCCAGATTAGAGGTTGCTCAGACAACTGCTCTCCTGGATGAGGATGATGGATGACCTGTGAGGATGAAGCTGGAGCTCAGCGTCAGAGTCTGGTTTTATAGGAAGCTGTCCTGTGATGTCAGTGGTGCAGCGTGTGTGCCACTTTATTATCACCTGTGGGATGCCAAAGGACATGAATATGGCTTCAGAGTAAATGTGGCAGTTCAGAAAATACCTTCATTGTTTGGACCTGCATCTTTCACTGTTTTGGAACACAGTTGATTTCTTCTTGAGTTTCAAATATGAGACACTACAGTCACACCACGATATTCAGTGGTGAAATCTTGTTTGTTACTATCATTCCCATTCCTTTTCGTTTAGAATCAGAAGAAAGTTGTATTTCAAATATCTAAAAAAAAATTATAATAAAATCAAAATTTTCAATATTTTCTTTTAAGTGAGTGGGTTTGTTGTTCTATTTAAGCAATCTTGGTTGGATGTGGTAGCTCACACCTATAATCCCAGCACTTTGGGAGGCCAAGGCAGGAAGGTCACTTGGGGCCAGGAGTTTGAGACCAACCTGGGCAACATATCGAGACCCTGCCTCTATTTAAAATACAAAAGGAAAGAGAGAAATCTTTATCTACCTCAAGGCTTTGAAGATATTTCTCTAGGTTTTTATCTAGAACTTTATTGTTTATTTTTCACCTTCAAGTCCACCCTCTACCTAGAATTAATTTTGTGTATGAGGTAAGAATCAAGCTTTAATTTTTTACAATACAGATATCAGCACCACTTATTGAAAAGATTATCATTTTTCCTACTGAATTTCTTTAGCACCTTTGTCATAAATCACATAGGTTGGTTTCTAGTTTTTGTTTTTGTTTTTTTGAGATGAAGTCTCACTCTTGTCGCCCAGGCTGGAGTGCAGTGGTGCCATCTCGGCTCACTGCAACCTCTGCCTCCCAGGTTCAAGCAGTTCTACTGCCTCAGTCTCCGAGTAGCTGGGATTACAGGTGCCCGCCACCACACTCGGCTAATTTTTGTATTTTTAGTAGAAATGGAGTTTCACCATGTTGGCCAGGCTGGTCTCTATCTCCTGACCCCAGGTGATCTGCCTGATCCCAGAGTGCTGGGATTACAGGCATGAGCCACTGCACCTGGCCAGTTTCTAGATTTTGTTCCATCAGCCTATTTGTTTATCCTTGTGCCAATACTAACTGTATTAAGTTTTAATATCTGAAAGCGTAAGTCTCCAGTTTTGTTAAGGGTCTTGAAGATTGCCTTGGCTATTCCAGGTCCTTTGCATTTACATGTAAAATTTACAATCATCTTGCCAGTTTTCACCAAAAATCCCATGGAGATTTCAATTGGAATTGCATTAAATTTATAGATCAATTTGTTAACATCTTAATACTTGCTCTGTCACTCTAAGCATATAGCATATTCTTCCATTTATTTACATCTTCTTTAATTTCTCTCAGCAATATATTGTAGTTTTCAACGGAGGAATCTTACCAAACTTTCATTAGGTTTATTTCCAGGAATTTGATATTTTGGTTCTATTTGTAAGTGGTGTCTTTTTTAAATTTCATTTTCTAATTGTTTGTTGCTGTTACATAAAAAATATAATTGATATTTTGTATATTGATTTTATATCCATTGAACTACCTAAATTCATGTATTAATATTAACCATTTGATTGTAGTTATGTATACTCGTAATAATGTCATCTACAAATAATGACTCTAATATTTTTTTTTTTTTTGAGACAGAGTCTCACTCTGTCGCCCAGGCTGGAGTGCAGTGACATGATCTCAGCTCACTGCAAGCTCCGCCTCCTGGGTTCACATCATTCTCCTGCCTCAGCCTCCTGAGTAGCTGGGACTATAGGCACCCGCCACCACGCCCGGCTAATGTTTTTGTATTTTTAGTAGAGATGCGGTTTCACTGTGTTAGCCAGGATGGTCTCGATCTCCTGACCTCGTAATCAGTCTGCCTTGGCTTCCCAAAGTGCTGGGATTACAGGTGTGAGCCACCGTTCCTGGCCGACTCTAACTTTTTTCTTTCCAATTTTATACCTAATAATTATTTTTCTTACCTTATTGCACTGGCTATGACCTCCAGTACAATGTTGAACAGAAGTGATTAGAGTGAACATCCCTATCCATCTCCCAACCCCAGGGGGAATGTGCTCAATTTCACCATTAAGTGTGATGCTAGCTGAGATAGTTTTGTAAATAGCCTTCTTCAGAATAAGAAAGAAAGAAACTGAAACTGGGTATGGTGGCATACACCTGTAGTCCCAGCTACTCTGGAGGCTGGGGCAGGAGATCCCTTTAGACCAGGAGTTTGGGCTATAGTGTACAGCATGATTGCATCTAGGAGTAGCCACTGGACTCTAGTCTGAGCAACACAGCAAGATCCTATCTTGGATCTTGCTATCCAAGATAGCAAGGAAGGAAGGAAGGAAGGGGAGGGAGGGAAGAAGAGAGGGAAGGAGGGAAAGAAGGAAAGAAGGAGTTTGCTGAAAGTTGTTTCTTTTTCTTTTTTTTTTTTTTTTGAGACGGAGTCTCGCTCTGTCGCCCAGGCTGGAGTGCAGTGACGCAATCTCGGCTCACTGCAAGCTCCGCCTCCTGGGTTCACGCCGTTCTCCTGCCTCAGCCTCTCCGAGTAGCTGGGACTACAGGTGCCTGCCACCACGCCCGGCTAATTTTTTTTGTTGTATTTTTTTTTTTTAGTAGAGACGGGGTTTCACCGTGGTCTCGATCTCCTGACCTCGTGATCCGCCCGCCTCGGCCTCCCAAAGTGCTGGGATTACAAGCGTGAGCCACCGCGCCCGGCCTCTTTCTTTTTTTTTTAAGAGATGATGCCTTGCTCTGTCACCCAGGCTGGAATGCAGTGGTACCATCATAGCTCACTGTGGCCTCAAACTTCTGGGCCCAAGAGATTCTCCTGCCTCAGCTTCTTGAGTAGCTAAGATTACAGGTACAAGTCACCACATCCAGTTCTTTTATTATTTTAAGTCATAAGTGAACATTTAAATTTTTTTCCTACATCTCCTGAGGTAATTATATTATCTCCTTTATTCTGTTAATGTGGTAAATTACACTGATTGATTTTAATGTGTAAAGCCAACCTTGCATTCCTAGAGTAATTCCTACTTGTTCATGATATATTATCCTTTATTTATATTTTGCTGAACTTGATTGCTAGTCTCTTATTTGGAATTTTTGCATCTATGTTCATGAGAAATATTGACTTGTAATTTTGTTTTCTTGTGATTATTTTGTTAAGTTTTGGTGTCAGGGTTATACTGATTGGTAGCAGAAATTGGGGCCAGGCCTGGCGGCTGATGCCTGTAATCTCAGCACCTTGGGAGGCTGAGGTGGGAGGATTGCCTGAGTCCAGGAGTTTGAGACTGGGCTGGGAAACATAGCAAAACCTTGTCTCTAGAAAAAAATTAAAAAATTTAGCTGGACATGGTGGCATGTGCCTGTAGTTCTTGCTACTAGGAAGGCTGAGGTGGGAGGGTCACTTGAGCCCAGGAAGTCGAGGCTGCAGTGAGCTATAATCATGCCACTGCACTCTAGTCTGGGTGACAAAGCAAGACCCTGTCTCAATTTAAAAAGGAAGGAAGGGAGGAAGGGAGGAAGGGATGGAAGGAGGGAGGAAGGGGGGAAGGAAGGAAAGAAGGAGGGAAGGATGGAGGGGGAGAGAAGGAAGGAAAGAGGGAAAGAAGGAAGGAAAGAAGGGAGGGAGGAAGAAAAAGAAATTGGAAAATATTTTCTATAAGAGAATGTGAAGATAGTATTATTTCTTCTTTAAATATATGGAAGAATTTAATAGTAAAGCCACCTGAACCAGAAGGGTTCTTTGTGGGAAGGATTTTTATTTTGCATTTAATTTCTTTAGTACATTTGGACAATTCATGTTTTCTATTTCTCCTTGTAAGTTGTATTATTAGGTACATGCACATTTATAATTGCATCTTCTTAAAGAATTGACTGTTTTGTCATTATGAAATGTCCCTGTTTATCTATGGTAATATTTCTGTGTTGAAGTAACCTTAGCTGACTAATAATACAGCCACACCAGCTTCCTTATGAGTAGTATCTGCATAATATATCTTTTTAGAATTCTTTTACTTCCAACTATTGTGTATCTTATATTTAAAGTATGTTTCTTATTTTTCAAAAAAAAAAAAAAAGAAACATATAGTTGAATCTTATTTTGTTTTAATCCACTCTGCCAATCTAGATATTTTAACTGCATATTTAGTTCATTTACACTTAATGTAATTGCTGGCATAATTGAGTTTAAGTCTATTATCTTGCTGTTTGTTCTGTTTTATCCCATTTCTTCTTTGTTCCTTTGTTCCTCCTTTCCTGCCTTCTTTTAGTTTAATCAAGTGTTTTAAATCTATTTTGTCTCTCTCTTATCTCTTTAGTTATACCTATGTTTGCATTTTCTTTTAGTAGTTATTCTAGATTGCTATGTGCATGTTTAATTTATTATAATCTACAGACGTTCCTCAACTTATGATGGGGTTATGTCCTGATATGCCCATTGTAAGCCGAAAATATTGTTAAGTTGAAAATGCATTTAATCATCCCAATGAACTCATTGTAAAGAGTTGAAAAACTGTAAGTCAAGCCACTGTAATCAGGGACTGTCTGTGCTTTGATTTAGTATTTCACCACATCTTATACCATGTGTAAAATGTCTAAAACCTTACAATAATGTCTTAGTCCTTTTGTGTTGTGTGAAAGAATATCTGAGGCTGGGTAATTTATAAAGAAAAAGGTTTATTTGGCTCACAGTTCTGGAGGCTCTCCAAGAAGCACGGTGCTAGCATTTGCTTCTGGTGAGCACCTCAGTCTGTTTCCACACATTGCAGAAGGTGAAGCTAGGCTAGCATGTGCAGAGATCACATGGTGAGAGGAAGCAAGAGAAGAGGAGGGAGGTGCCATGCTCTTTCTAACAACCAGCTCTCACAGGAACTAATAAAAGCTCCCCAGTCCCAAGAGGGCATTACTCTACTCATGAGGGATCCCCCAACCATGATCATAGTACCTCCCATTAGGCCTCATCTCCAAAATTGGGGATCAAATTTCAACATGAGGTTTAGGAGAACAAACATCCAAACTATCGCAAATGATATAATTCCATGCCCCCCATTATGCTATTGTTATCATGTAATTTTACTTTTATTATGTTATAATTATCACAATTATTGTCGATTTAAACATATAGTTTAATCTTAAATAATTTGACATTTACCTTTACCAGTGCTCTTCAGTTCTTCTTACAGGTCTGTGTTTCTCTTTAGATCATTTTCCTTCAGTGTGGAGAACGTCCTTTAGTATTCCTTGTAGTATGAATCTGCTGGAAATGAATTAACATTCATTTGTGTGAAAATGTGTTTATCTTCTTCAGCTATCAAACGTTTGAAGACCCTTTTGTCTCAGTATAAAATTCTGGGCTGTAATTTGTTTTTCAGTATTTCAAAGATGTTATTCCATCGTTTTTTGGTTTCCATTGTTGCTGTTGAAGAGTAAGCTGTAATTTTTCTTATTTGTTCCTGTGAATTTAATGTGCTTTTTCCCTTTAGCTGCTTATAAGGTTTTTTTTTTTGGTTGTCTTAGGTTTTCAGCAGCTTGACAATACCTAGGTGTTCTCTCTCTTGCTTTCTCTCTTTTTCAAATCTGCTTGAGGTCTTCTTGAATCTGTAGGTTAACATTTGTAATCAATTTTGGAAAATTCTCAGTATCTTTTCAAATATTATTTTCTGCCTTATTCTCTCCTCATGGAACTCAAACTACAGATATGTTAGACATTTTGCACATGTCTCTCACACATTGTTCTTATTTTTTTTCTTTGTGCTTTAGTTTTCAAAATTTTTATTGACATGTTTTAGAGCAGCAGTCCCCAACCTTTTTGGCACTAGGGAATGGTTTTGTGGAGGACAATTTTTCCACAGACTGGGGACAACGGGGGTGGGAGTTGATGGTTTCAGAATGATACAAGCTCATTACATGATGAGGGATGAGAAAGGAATTCAATTACATATTTTTCCATATGGTTGTTCAGTTATCCCAATACCTTATTAGCAAGTCCCTTGCCCCATTTTTTCTTATTGTTTATTCTTAGTAAGATGAAAGCTGGCCTGGTGTGGTGGCTCACACCTGTAATTCCAGCACTTTGGGAGGCCGAGGTGAGTGGATCATGAGGTCAGGAGATCGAGATCATCTTGGCTAACATGGCGAAACCCAATCTCTACTAAAAATATATAAAAAAAAAAAAAAATTAGCCAGGCATGGTGGTGAGCACCTGTAGTCCCAGCTACTCGGGAGGCTGAGGCAGGAGAATGGCGTGAACCTGGGAGGCGGAGCTTGCAGTGAGCAGAGATCACGCCACTGTACTCCAGCCTGGGTGACAGAGTGAGACTTTGTTTCACAAAAAAAAAAAAAGATGAAAGCTATTGATTTCTGTATATTATTTTTATATATTGATACTTTATTATCTATTTATAAAAATTTCCTATTTTTTCTGTTGAGTTTTCCAGTTATATAATTGTATCATCTGCAAATACAGTTTTACCTTTTCTTTTCCAGTTCTTATGACTCTAATTGCTTTTTATTCTGTAATTGAATTGGCTGACACCTCAAATACAATCAGTATCTATTCATGATAAACATTTCTGTTGTTGCAAACTAGAAGTAGAAAGTAACTCCTTATTTTGACCAAAGGTTATATACCAGAAACCCAAAGGAAACATCATATTTAGTGGGGAAACCTTAGAAGCATTTCATTAGAAGGAATAAGGCAAAGATGCCAACCATTACCCCTAATGTTTAACATAGTCCTGAGGATCCTGGCCAACGCAATAAGGACACCAAATAAGAGGTATGAGCATTCAGAGAAAAAGGATATAGCGGCCAGGCGCGGTTGCTCATGCCTGTAATTGCAGCACTTTGGGAGGCCAAGGAGGGCAGATCACCTGAGGTCAGCAGTTTCAGACCAGCCTGGCCAAGATGGTGAAACCCTGTCTCTACTAAAAATACAAAAATTAGCCAGGCATGTTGGTACACACTTGTAGTCCCAGCTACTCGGGAGGCTGAGACAGGAGAATTGCTTGAACCTGGGAGGCGGAGGTTGCAGTGAGCTGAGATCACACCAGTGCACTGCAGCCCGGATGACAGACGGAGACTATCTCAAAAAAAAAAAAAGGAAAAGGGATATAGCTTTTATTTTGTGCAGTGATCTGATCATCTACACAGAAAAATCAAGAAATCACAAACTATTAAAATTAATAATTTAAAAGTTCAACAAGATGCCTGGATACAAGATTAACTTTGAAAAATCTGTGGTAGTTTTCAACACCAGCAATAACCAACTAGAAAATATAATTTAAAATAAGATATTATTCCAAATATCAACAAAAATTTATATCTAAAAAAGGTAGGTATAAAATATATCTAAGAAGACATAGATATAAGAAGATATAAAAAGTAGATATAAAAATATCTAAGAAACAATTTAATATAAGACCTCTATGGAGTAAGTTTTAAAGCATAAAGACAGATGATGACCTTAATAAGAAATGGAGAGGGCCGAACATGGTGGCTCATACCTGTAATCCCAGAACTTTGGGAGGCTGAGGTGGGCAGATCACGAGGTCAGGAGTTCAAGTCCAGCCTGACCAACATGGTGAAACCCTGTCTCTATTAAAAATACAAAAATTAGCCGGGCATGGTGGCATGTGCCTGTAATCCCAGCTACTCAGGAGGCTGAGGCAGGAGAATCACTTGAACCCAGGAGGCAGAGGTTGCAGTGTGCTGAGATCGCGCCACCGCACTCTAGCCTGGATGACAGAGCGAGACTCCGTCTCAAAAAAAAAAAAAAAGAAATGGAGAGATAGTACATATTTTTTTCGTAGGGATGACAATATTATAAAGATGTTAATTCTTCCTAAACTAATTTATAATTACAATGCAATCACAATCAAAACTAGTTAAATATTTTTGAGAAAGTCAGCAAACTTACTGTAAAATCTAAATGGAAGAATAAGGTCTGTGAATATTAGCCAAATTAGACTTGAGAAAAAAGAGAGAGATTCCCCTGTCAGATATTAAGACATGCCATAGGCCAGATGTGGTGGCTCACGCCTGTAATCCCAGCACTTTGGGAGGCTGAGGTGAATGGATCACCCAAGGTCAGGAGTTTGAGACCAGCCTGGGCAACATGGCAAAACCCCATCTCTACCAAAAATCACAAAAATTAACTGGGCATGGTGGGGTGCACCTGTAGTCCCAGGACGCTGAGGTGGGAGGATCACTTGAGACGGGTAGACAGAGGTTGCAGTGAGCCAAGAGTGTACCACTGCACTCCAGACTGGGTGACAGAGTGAGACTCTGTTTCCAAAAAAAAAAAAAGATACACTACAAAACAATACTAATAAAATCTAATAATCTGGGTCTTACTGGTGTAAGAATTTTTAAATAGACCAGTGGACTAGAAGAGAGTTCAGGAATAGATACATTGTATATATGGAAACTTAATATAAAATAAAGGTGGCTTCATAAACCATTCAGGAAAAAATAATTTACATACGACATTAATGAAACTGGCTTACTCTAAGGAGAAAAATAAAACTGATTTCCTACCCATGCCACATGCAAATACTATCTTTGGAAGGATTGAAACATAAATGCATAATATAAATCTACGCAGTTAATTTGCAAAGGTGACCTAAGGGTGGGTAATAACTTCTTTAAACCTCTAAGCACAAACCATAACACAAGAAAGGAAACAATTAAGTAAAAATTAAGACTTCTGTTCGATGAAGACATTGATAAATGAAATTAACAATTGACAGACTGGGAAAAGATGTTTGCAGTGTCTAAAACCAGTGAGGGATTATTACTACCTAGACATACTATTTACTATTGCAAATCAATAAGAAAAAGAAAGGTACCTCAATAGAGACTTGGGCAAAGGATACCAAATGGCAATTTTAAAATAAAGAATGGCCAGTGCTGTGGCTCATGCCTGTTATGCCAGCACTTTGGGAGGCCGAGGCGGGCAGATCACTTGAGGTCAGGAGCTCGAGACCAGTCTGGCCAATATGGTGAAACCCAATCTCTACTAAAAAATACAAAAACTGGCTGGGCGTGGTAGCTCATGCCTGTAATCCCAGCACTTTGGGAGGCCAAGGCGGGCAGATCACCTGAGGTCGGGAGTTTGAGACCAGCCTGACCAACATGGAGAAACCCCGTCTCTACTAAAAATACAAAATTAGCCAGGCTTGGTGGCACATGCCTGTAATCCCAGCTACTCGGGAGGCTGAGGCAGCAGAATTGCTTGATCTCAGGAAGCTGGAGGCTGTGGTAAGCCAAGATCACACCACTGCACTCCAGTCTGGGCAACAAGAGCAAAACTCCATCTCAAAAAAAAAAAAAAAAAAAGTACAAAAATTAGCCAGGCATGGTGGTGGGCACCTGTAATCTCAGCTACTCGGGAGGCTGAGGCAGGAGAATCATTTGAACCTGGGAGGCAGAGGTTGCAGTGAGCTGAGATTGCACCATTGCACTCCAGCCTGGATGACAGAGCAAGACTCCGTCTCCAAATAAAATAAAAATAAAATAAAGAAACTTAAATGCCTATGAAGAGATAAGCCAGCGTGTTAGTAATCAGACAAATGATAAATAAAATGAATTATCATTGTATACCTATCAGACTGGCAAAGTTCAAAAAGTGAAATAACATCCATTATTGGTGGTTGGATGTGACTGCAGAGATCCTCATGCATTGCTAATGTGAGTGTAAATGGGTACACTATTTTGGAGAGCCATTTAGTCACATTACACATTGTATATGCATAGATGAATACCTAGAAATTCTGTTACTGCCTGTGTATGCAAAAGAAATTCTCGGCCAGGTGCGGTGGCTCACGCCTGTAATCCCAGCGCTTTGGGAGGCCAAGATGGGTGAATTACCTGAGGTCAGGAGTTCGAGCCTGACCAATATAGAGAAACCCCGTCTCTACTAAAAATACAAAATTAGCTGGGCGCGGTGGCACACGCCTGTAATCCCAGCTACTCTGGAGGCTGAGGCAGGATAATCGCTTGAACCCAGGAGGCGAAGGTTGCAGTGAGCCAAGATTGTGCCGTTGCACCTTGCACTCCAGCGTGGGCAACAAGAGTGAAACTCTGTCAAAAGAAAGAAAGAAAGAAAGGAAAGAAAGGATAGAAAGAAAAAGAAAGAAAGAGAGAAAGAGAGAAAGAAAGAAAGAAAGAGAGAGAGAGAAAGAAAGAAAGAGAGAGAGAAAGAAAATTCTCATATAGGTCCTTAAGAGGACAGGTATAAGGACGTCCATTACTGTAGGCATGGACAAATAAAATGTGGTTGGGGCACACCTGGAAAACTGAGCGGCAGTTACAAGCAATGGACTAGATGCACACTGGTACAATGGATGGATCTTAAAAGCCACAGTGCTAAAGAATGTGCTCAGTATGTGTCTATTGTATCTTTATACATATATTAATATTAGAGATGGGCTAGAGTGCAGTAGCTATTCACCATCTCCATTATAGCAGCACTGCAGCCTCTACCTCCTAGGTTCATGAGATCCTCCTGCTTCAGCCTCCCCAGCAGCTAGGACTACAAGTGAGCCCAGTGGCACGATCTCGGCTCACTGAAACCTCCACTTCTCAGGTTCGAGTGATTCTCCTGCCTCAGTCTCCCTAGAAGCTGGGAGTACAGGTGCCCACCACCACACCTGGCTAATTTTTGTATTTTTAGTAGAGGCGGGGTTTCACCATGTTGACCAGGCTGGTCTCAAACTCCTGACCTCAAATGATCCACCCACCTCGGCCTCCCAAAGTGCTGGGATTGCAGGTGTGAGCCACTGCGCCCGGCCGGTTTTTTTTTTTTCTTTGTAAAATGTGTGCTGCTTATTTTTATCTTACTTTTTTGAGATAAGTCCCACTATGTTGCCCAGGCTGGTCTCGACCTCCCAGGCTCAGGCGATCCTCCTGCCTCAGATTCCCAGTTAGCTGAGACTTACAGATGCCGCCACTGCGCCTGGCTGTGTCTATCTTAAAACAAAACTTCCATGAATGTCTGTATGTATTTTTAAACAATTCAATGAGGAAGGAGAATGAATTAAGTCAAATGAATGGGTGAGGATGGCAAGACAGGAAGACATGAACAGACAATACACAAAAGTACACAATTATTTCTGAATAATGGCATTATGAGTGATCATAATGTTATTTTGCACAGTTTCCTCAATGAACTTAATATTACATTAATCGGAAAAAAGTAAACTTGGCCAGCCGCAGTGGCTCACGCCTGTAATACCAGCTCTTTGGGAGGTGGAGGGTCACGAGGTCAGGAGTTCGAGAC
Organism: Symphalangus syndactylus; assembly: GCF_028878055.3. Lineage (NCBI taxonomy): Eukaryota > Metazoa > Chordata > Mammalia > Primates > Hylobatidae > Symphalangus > Symphalangus syndactylus. Next base: position 35,664,243 of record NC_072433.2, read on the forward strand.
CAGCCTGGCCAACATAGTGAAGCCCTGTCTCTACTAAAAATACAAAAAGTTAGCTGGGCGTGGTGGCGGGTGCCTGTAGTCCCAGCTACTCGGGAGGCAGAGGCAGGAGAATTGCTTGAACCCGGGAAGCGGAGGTTGCAGTGAGCCGAGATTGCGCCATTGCACTCCAGCCCGGGCGACAGTATGAGACTTCGTCTCAAAAAAAAAAAAAAAAAAAAAAAAAGAGAGAGAAAAGAAAAGGAAAAAAAAGTAAACTCACATAAAATAATTAGAACCTTTCTGAAGGTGAGCAATCACAAGCTTTATTTTCCTCTATGATTATTGTTCATGTGGTTCTCTAGTTCTAGACTCAATATTGGTCACCTTTTTCCTAGAAAATAATTTATCTCGTATAGATTTCCAAGGGGGTAAAGTTGTGTGTAGTATCTAAATAATCATCATAATAACTCTTCTATAGTCAATTCTTTCTTTAATGTGTCTGCTTTTCTTAACTGGAGTTTTTGCCTAAGATATTTTTAACAATTTAATAACAATCAAGGGATACATTGTGGCTGGGTGCGGTGGCTCACGCTTGTAATCCCAGCACTTTGGGAGGCCGAGGCGGGCAGATCACGAGGTCAGGAGATCGAGACCACGGTGAAACCTCGTCTCTACTAAAAATACAAAAAAAATTAGCCGGGCGCGGTGGCGGGCGCCTGTAGTCCCAGCTACTCGGAGAGGCTGAGGCAGGAGAATGGCGTGAACCCGGGAGGCGGAGCTTGCAGTGAGCCGAGATCGCGCCACTGCACTCCAGCCTGGGTGACAGCAAGACTCCGTCTCAAAAAAAAAAAAAAAAAAAAAAAAAAAAGGGATACATTGTTCATCGGTCTAAGGTATAGCCTCTCCAGAAATCATCCAAGAATGACAGTTTCATATAAAAAGTTTTTGACTTTCTACAGTAATAAGATTCATATATTTTCTCACTATGTCCAGAAATTCTGGCTGGATTATTTAGGGGGCTGATGTGAGGACTGAATGAGTTAATACATTGCTAAGGTGTTAATATATAGTGCCTGACACATAGTAAATGTTCAACTTACTGCTATAATGGACAAAAACTGCTAATAATGATGATATTAGCTACAGACTCCATTTCTATCAGCCATACCACCCAGCACAGGCCTAGGCACAAAATACAATATTTAGGTAGATGCTCAGTGACTAATGTATGTCAACATTTGAGATTTCCCTTTACCCTCAAAATGTAGCTTACTTTATGTGTTTTCTAAAATATTTTAGGTATTAATTAATTAATTAATTAATTTATTTTGAGACAGAGTCTCGCTGTCACCCAGGCTAGAGTGCAGTGGCACGATCTCAGCTCACTGCCAGCTCTGCCTCCCGGGTTCACGCCATTCTCCTGCCTTAGCCTCCCGAGTAGCTGGGACTACAGGCGCTCGCCACCACGCGCAGCTAATTTTTTGCATTTTTAGTAAAGATGGGGTTTCACCGTGTTAGCCAGGATGGTCTCGATCTCTTGACCTCGTGATCCGCCTGCCTCAGCCTCCCAAAGTGCTGGGATTGCAGGAGTGAGCCACCGTGCCCAACCGTATTTTTATTTTTATTCTTCAGAGACTGTGTTGCCCAGGCTGGAGTGTAGACTGGCCTGAGTTTAAGACCAGTCTGAGCAACATAGTGCAACCCTGTCTCTACAAAAACAAAAAATTAGGCAGGCATGTTGGCCCACGCTTGAAGTCAGCTACTCTGGAGGCTGGGGTGGAATGATAGGCTGAGCAGGGGAGGTCGAGGATGCAGTGAGCCATGATCACACCACCACACTCCAGCCTAGGTGACAGAGCAAGATCCTGTCTCAAAAATAAATAAACAAATAAATAATAAAATAAAAATCAGCTGTTGGTTCAACTCAACTTTCTTAATTTTGTTAATGTATTTCTGCCTTTATCTTAATGTTCAGGATTATTTGTTTATTTATTTGAGACCAGGTCTCGCTCTGTTGCCCAGGCTGGAGTGCAGTGGCGTGGTCTCGGCTCACTGCAGCCTCCGCCTCCCGGGCTCAAGGGATCATCCCACCTCAGCCCCCCAAGTAGCTGGGATTACAGGCGCGCGCCACCATGCCCGGCTAATTTTTGTGTTCTTTTGTAGAGGAAGGGTCTCGCTTTTTTGCCCAGGCTGGTCTTGAACTCCTGGACTCAAGCAATCCGCCTGCCTCGGCCTCCCAAAGTGCTGGGATTTCGGGCGTGAGCCACTGCGCCCGGCCTAATAATGTTCGGGCTTTCTTATTTTCTAATTAATGTATTTAAGGCGATACATTTTCCTCAGCGTGTCGCTTTGACTGCATGCCACAATGTGAATAATGACAGGCAGGGACGTATATTAGGCGCTCATCACAGTTAGTGCTGAATATTAGTTAGTTCCCTTTAACCTTATCCTGTACTTGGCCGACAAGCATTTGTTGGGCGTCCGCCCGACGCCAAGAAGCTCTTCTTTTTCAAAGCCAGTTTCCCTGCGCTGCCCCTTTTCTCCCGCGCGGGCAACTCCTCCCGGCCTGGCCGTCACGCCCCCTCAAGTCACTCACCGCCCTGCCACGTTCCCATGACACCACGCAGGCGCCAGCAACAAACGCCAGAACCCTCCGTGCCCTTCCGCTTTCCCAAAGGCATCTCTGCGACGACAGCAAGAAAAATAGTTCCTTGACAACTGAGCTCTTTTCAGGAGGAGGCGGGACCAGGCGGGGCTTACAAGCAGAACGAAACGGAAGTCCGTGGTCCTTGTAACGGGATTGGGCCCCGCCCTCCCCGGGGGCGGGCTCAGATGGGCGGAGGGATTCATTTTAAGCAACGGGCGGCCCTCCGCCTCCATTGAAGGCGGGGAAATACCGCGGCGCTGGCGGTAGTTGCTGTGGTTTCCGTTCTGAGCTCGCAGCTTAGGAGCTGAAGATCGCGGACTTAGCGTTCCCGCGTCCGAGTCCGGCCATCAGTGGCTGCAGATCCGGAGGCCAGGAGCTCAACCACCCTTCTTCGGAACAGGGCCGGCCCGCTGCTGTGCCTTGGACGCTAGGTGCCTGTATCTACTCCGGGGCCTAGGTCGGCTCCGGGGGCGGCTTAGGAGAAGGCCGCCGGCGAGATGTTCAAAAACACGTTCCAGAGCGGCTTCCTCTCCATCCTCTACAGCATCGGCAGCAAGCCTCTGCAAATTTGGGACAAAAAGGTCGGGCTAGGGGCGGCGACGGGGCGGGGTGGAGGGGCTGCACCCCCTCCTTGTCCGGGGGCTGGGGACGGGGAATGGTTGTGTCGAATTGGGGCCTGGGAGAGGCCGAGAGGACGCTGCTGTGCCTTGTCCCCAGCCTGGCGGGACTGGGGCGCGAGGTGGGGGCGTCGTGTAAGCAGCGGAGGAGGTGGGGGGGCGGTGCATGTGGGTGGGCTTGGCTGAGATCTAAGTGTCCTGCAGCTGTGGTGTGGTTAGGGCCACGACCCTCGCTGCTGACTTGACTTGGTCGGTCAGTCCATTCTTTTGAGCCACTGTTTCCCCACCAGTATAATGGGGTTGATGGTGCCCATCTCCTACCATGAAATGCACGAACTTATTTGAGGGAGCTTTGGGGATGTAAAGATGAAAGGACCTGCTATTCACGGATTCCAAATATTTACTGATATCATGTTTTGTGCCAGGCATGGTGCTGGGCACTAGACACAGAGCCTTTGTTCAGGCACCCTTACAGAGGCGCAGACAGAAAGGCTCCGGCCAAGCCAGTGATGTTTAAATTTCATTCATTTGCTCCCTTCCTCCCACTGATCCCAAATAAGTCAGAATTCAGTGGCCCTTGGCACCTGCTCCACACTCACTGTGACTTGCCTGTACTATGCCCTCGGTGCCTGATTTCTCCATCAGGAAAACTGCAGAATGCTGACAGTCAAAGTCTTGTTTGGATTAATAAACTCAGAGCCAAGTACAGGCCTCATCTTTATTCAGGCATCCACTAGATGATACTGTGTTTGACCCCACGAGATGATGAATCTATTTTTTGCAGATGTGAAGAAAGATCTAGCTGTCTATGAATTGGTCTGCATTTTATTACTTCGGTATTTCGTTCTTCATGCAAATTCCCAGGCAATCAGCTGTACTATTTCTTGAATATAAGTTACGGGAGGCACTCCAATGTGGAATTTAAGTCATATTCTTAGTACTGCTCTCTGGGAGAATGGCGAGTGTGGGTATGCTGAATGCTGCTTTTTATAGAGATGCATGTGGAATAATCTCAGCAGGATTTATTGGTAATGAAGCCAAGAATTTTGGATTTGATCTCGGAACAAGTCTCTGTATTCCCTTATCCACAGATGAGAGCTCTGGGCCACATAAAGTTGGGAGAGAACATGAGCAGCTTTCTGCCTGTCACCATTAGGGAACTCTGCGTTCTGAGGGCAGCTTTGAGGATGGTGTGTTCATAATGTTACTTTCATAAGATAGTTGAAAAATCTGAATATAATGAAGTTGGGCCTTTGTGTATGTAACATCTGCCCATCTCTTCTCTTTCAGATGATTCTATCCACAAGCTAGAGCTAGTGCCAGAGTACAGGAAAGCAGTTCCTTAACGTTGCTGCGTTACTGAGGTTTTTAGTTTTCATGTGTTTTTTCACAATGGAATAAAGCATTGTAAACTGTAAATTGCATCTGTACAAAGAGAGCCCAGGGTGCCTGGGAACTCTGTAAGGAGGTTGGCTTCCCAGCTGTCACTTGACTCAGTTATGGGCTGTCAGAAGGCCTGAAGAGGGGGGCCCTCTGTGCCAGTGGAATTTGGAAACTGAATTGTAACAAAGTGTCAGTATAAGGCAATTGAAATCCAGAATGGGACTTGACCTAGGAGGAGAGGTTTTCAGAGCAGATAGAGAACTTACTAAAGCTGAAAGAATTCCAGTAGTAGGGAGGCCTCAGAATTTCTGTTTCAAAACTTGTATCAGTTTTCCATTTTAACCCTTCTGGGCTTGATCTTGTGTGCTGTGTTTTATTTTTCAAATGCAGCTTTTTGACTAGTCAACATGTTTACCCAAGAATATAAAAGCATAGTAACCATGGTGCACTGTGTCCCTTAACAACACCACTAGAGGTCGGATGGTATCCTAATGACATAAACACGTGTGAAAACGTTGTTAAATCGATTGGCACAGTTACTTGGAGTAAATTAAACAGACATTTTGGCAAAACCTTTAGAACACTCGTTTCAAGCAAAATCTTCACAATGGTAAAAGTTAATTTTGTGTTTCTAACTCTTCTTATTTAGACTCAATTGAAAAATGTTTAGGATTGAGGTTTTTTCCCCTCTTGGGGCAAGGGAAGGAAAGAGAAGAAAAGGGAAAGTTTGGGGCCGTATCCCTCAGCTTTGTTGTGTGTGCTTTTTCTCAGCTGTAAGTCCGCATAAAGTGCTGGAAATCCAATCCAGTAGGGGGAACACTGGGAATTGATGTACTTATCAAAGATTTATTGAGTGACAGCTGAGTGACAGGCTTTGTGTAGACTTGGGAAGATAGAGAAAGCATTTTTCCTGCTGCCAGGGACTAAGGCAAAGTTGTAATAAGGACAGAGTTTATGGGGAGGTGAGGACTGTCTACATTTAGCTAGACATGACCTTGACTTTTGCCAGTAGGTATATATTGACTGTGGTGCCTATTTATAGTTTTTATTTCAGAAAACTTTCCTGTTTTCTTTCCTGAGTATATATAGAATTTCTGTTCGGTTTCTATGAAGAATCTTGAGAAATTTGGTTTGACTTTTGTTTAGCCTCTGTCTGCATAGAAGTGAACGCTGTATTCACAGTAAATTCACAGTGAATTTGCAAGCTTCCCTTTTGTGAGGATGGCTTGCTCGTTAGTGTTTGTAACACCGGCAATTTATTTGACTCTCTGAAGCTCACAGCCCCTCCCCTCCATCTCATCCTTCGATCTCAACTTAAACATTCTTTTCATTGAGAACTTAAGTTAAGCCTCATGGGTGTGCCTGTGGCTGGCGGTTTTCTATTGTAGATCGTGCACTGGACTGCAGGTTCCTTAAGCGGAAGAACAGTATCTTACCGAAAAACCTCAGCGCTAGGACATGGTCAGACACCTTGGATTTGCATCCTGGCTGTGCTGTGTTCCAGTTGTGTGACCTTAGCTATGTCCTTAACCATTCAGTTTTCTCATCTATTTCTCATGGTTATGAAGATTCAATGAAGCTGTATATAAAGTCCTTAGCAACAGAGTTATAGTATATGCAGTCATGCACCACATGATGACGTTTCAGTCAATGACAGACCTTACACATGACAGTGGTGCCATAAGATTATCATGGAGCTGAAAAATTCCTGTCGCTTAGTGACATAATAGTTGTTCGTTAAGTCAAATGCATTAGTCGTGTTTGTGAGTAGGTGTAAACCAACCTACTGCACTGCCAGTCATGTAAAAGTATAGCATATACAATGATGTTCAGTGCCTAACACTTGATGATAAATGACTGTGTTACTGGCTTATGTATTTACTATACTCTTTATCATTATTTTATTGTATTTTATCTTTCTGAGACAAGGTCTTGCTGTTGCCCAGGCTGGAATGCAGTAGCACAATCAGGGCTCACTGCAGTCTCCATCTCCCGGGCTCAAGCAATCCTCCCAACTCAACCTCCCAAGTAGCTGGGACTACAGGCCCTCACCACCACACCTCGCTAATTTTTGTATTTTTGTAGAGATGGGGTTTCTCCATGTTGCCCAGGCTGGTCTTGAATTCCTATGCTCAAGCAGTCCTCCTGCCTCAGCCTCCCAAAGTGCTAGAATTACAAGCATGAGTTCCCGTGCCTGGCCTTATCATAATTTTAGAATGTACTCCTACTTACAACAACAACAACAACAAAAAGTTAACTGGAAAAATAACCTTAGGCAGGTCCTTCAGGAGATATTTCAGAAGAAGCAGTGTTGTCATAGGAGATGACAGCGCCATGTGCGTTATTGCTCCTGCAGACCTTCCAGTGGGACAGCATGTGGAGGTGGAGACTGTGATTGATGTTAATGATCCTGACCCTGTGCGGGCCTGGGCTCATGTGTGTGTTTGTGTCTTAGTTTTTAACAAAAAAGTTTAAAAAGTTAAAAAAAGAAATAGGAAAAACCTTATGGAATAAAGATATATAGGAAGAAAATATTTTTGTGCAGTTGAACATTGTGTTTGTGTTTTAAGCTAAGTGTTAGGTACAAAATAGTCTAAAAGTTTTTAAAATTTTTAAAGTTTATAAAGTAAAAAAGTTTCAGTAAGCCAAGGTTAATTTATTATTGATGAAAGAAAAATATTTTTAATAAATTTAGTGTAGCCTGGCCAGGCACAGTGGCTCATGCCTGTAATCCCAGCAGTAAGTAAATAACTAAATAAAATAAATGTAGTGTAGCATAAGTGTATTGTGTTTACAAAGTATTCAGTAATGTTCTAGGCCTTCACATTCACTCACCACTCACTCACTGACTCAACCCAGAGCAACTTCCAGTCCTGCATGCTCCACTCATGGCCAGTGCCCTATCCAGTTGTATCACTTTTTATCGTTTATACAGTACTTTACTGTACCTTTTCTATGTTTAGACACACAAATGCTTACCATTATGTTACAGTTGCCTACAGTATTCAGTACCATAGTATGCTGTACAGATTGTAGCCTATGGCCCAGGTGTGTAGGATGTTGTACTGTCTAAGTTTGTGTAAGTACACTCTGATATTCACACAGCCATGGAACTGCCTAATGAGGCATTTCTCAGAACGTAACCCCATCCTTAAGCAATGCATGACTGTAGTTAGTACTTTATAAGTAATGACATATAGTATTAAATATGGCAGGGACTGAGGAATTTGCTCAAAACTAAAATAAGATGTTTAAACCGAGCTCACCATCCAGATTTCTAGGAATAGGAAGTACTGTAAAACCAGACTTCTGAAGTGAGAAGAATTTAGTTGTTGCACCATGGCTCGCCCAGCCCTAAGCCCTTAATGTGGCTCTAAGGCCACATAACCCATGCTCTGGCACCTGCTTCACTCGTTCTCCAGGCGGGGCTCACTTCACCCGGTTCCCCCTCTTAGTAGTAGCCTCCTACTGAATTGAAGGAAGTCCTGTTCTCGCACTTTCAAGCTTTTGCACTTCCTGGTCCCTCTGCTGGGCGCTGCCCCTCACCACCCCACAAGCCTCACTCCCATCTTTTCATTAGTCTCCAGTCACAGTTCAAAGGCCTTTCTCAGAGTGACCTTCCTTGACTCTTCAAGGTAAGTTAATTTCTTTTTTATCACATTTGACATTATTAGCTTCTTAAGGTCTGTATTCCTGGCTATACAGTTTCCTGATAGAAGCTTTTGTAAGTTTCTAAACCAACAGCTTAGAAGAAATTAGGGGTTTCTTTAATGTTACCTTGACATCTGGCACCAGCAAATCATATTTATTAAAAGACTCTTATGTTTAATGTAAACATTACTTCTGGTTGTAAGGAAAATACCAGGAGGTTCTGTTCCCACTTATACTTGTGTAAAACAGGCTATAATTTTCAGCCTTGTTTTTTTTTTGTTTTTTTTTTTTGAGACAGTCTCGCTCTGTCCCCCAGGCTGGAGTGCAGTGGCACAATCTCGGCTCACTGCAAGCTCCACCTCCTGGGTTCATGCCATCTCCTGCCTCAGCCTCCTGAGTAGCTGGGACTACAGGCGCCCGCCACCAAGCCCGGCTAATTTTTTGTATTTTTAGTAGAGACAGGGTTTCACAGGTTGCCCGGGCCGGTCTCAAACTCCTGATCTCAGGTGATCCACCCACCTCAGCCTCCCAAAGTGCTGGGATTACAGGCGTGAGCCACCGCGCCCGTCCGAAGGCATGGATTTTAATTACACTTGCCTTTTCTTAGCTGTGCACATAATTGTCCTTACGCTAACTTAGGGGTTGTTGGTGTATGCCCAGAGTTGCTTGTCTGCTGTCTGGATAGCCCCTGTCAAGTACAGCGAAGGGAGTGAAGCCTTTGACCCTTGGAGCCTGGGAATCTGAGTCGGAGCTATGCCCAGTTCTCCCCACAGGGGTCTCCCTCTGCCTAATTTCTGTCTCGGAAGCCGGCCCTTAACCCAGTGCAGGAACTTTCCTGCTGAAATGGACAGCTCTAATGGCTTAATGTAAATTAGAGCATGTGTCATTAAAGCTAGGATGCCAGATGGCTGAGGGTTCAGCTGCCTGCCAGGCTGAGTGGGTGGGGCCAGAAAAATGAAAGTTGGGGGAGGGAATGGATACAACTCGTGTTATTTTTAAAGCAATCATAGAAATATACAGCATCCACCAGCTCCCTCCCTATCCCACTAGTAGTATTTTTTTTTTCCCTCAGCTTGACCCACCTCCCTGAGGCTTACATTGCGGGGAGGGAGAGAAATCGGTGTTATTAGTTGCCCTAGCAACCATGGAAAGCCTGGGAGAGTGATTGTAAGACTGGCCTGAAGCTTTGGTCACCTCTGTTGTCTGCAGAGGCAGAGAACCACTATGATCTGTAATTGCCAGTAACTGGGTTCTGAAGCTCTTTGAGTATCTCCAGCTCATGGGCAGGGGAGGGGAAATTAATGAAATAAAACAATATTGGCTTTAGATTTTTTTTTTTTTTTGAGGAATAAAGCACTCATAGGCCACACTTTGATAGTGGGAATGTATCATGAATGAAAAAGAATTAACAAATCAAAAACAGTCGGCTGTTTTTGTGATCTAGAGAGGGACAGAACATGTTAAAACCTGCTTCCGCCATGAGCAATAAATGCTGAGCAGTTCATTTTATCTTCATCCCAAAGCCAAGCCTGCCAGTGACCTCTGAACTGGAAGGAGCTAAGGAAAGGACGTTGATACTTTCTGAGACATGTATCTTCCTGTATGCTGTTGTCAGAAGCTGGTTTTAGGAGGGGGTTGCTTTCCTGAAGACCTTTATAATATTAGGCAATGACAGCCACATTTAAGGTGGTGGGGAGCCTTTGCCCCAAATTGCCTGTCGCCTCTCCCCTTTGATCCTAGTTTTAGAGCCTAGAGAAGAGGCTTTGGGAAATTACCCTCTAATGCACATATCTGATTCATCGCCCTTACTACCTCCACCCTACTCTTTTCCAGTGAGTTTGTATTTGCAGCCCTTTAAACTTAATAAAGGAGAAAAATCATAATTCACTAACAAATCCACTTAATTTGATTTCAAACCTCTGGAGACTTGTCACATGGGGATACTTGTGTTTTTCTTCTTTGGGGGTTAAACAGTCTCTTGGGGAAAAGCTCTGTTTAGTTTGTCTTACCACCAGCCAGGTTCAAACTCTAGAGACTGATGGGCATTCCTTCAACAAAGTTGCCTTGACCCTTCCAAGTTCCCTTGTTTTGTGGAATACATTCATTCATTTTGTAAAACTTAAATTTGTGAGTGTGTTTGTTATCTAGTAACACTGGGAGAAAAAGAAATCTCTTTAGTAATTTATTGAAATCCAAATAAAAGTTAGCTTGCCTTCGGGCAGAAGTGTAGGAATACTACAGTCTATCCGGCTTCCAGCCTGCATTGGCTTCTGTGTGCATTGTACGGCTTTGTTTTCTTCTGTAAAGACCTGAATAGGTCATATCTGCTGGAGTTCCAGGGAAGTCGTAAACTTTGAGATGGGCAGAAGGCAGATTCCCTAACATTTTCTCCCTGTGAGATCTGGCTGGTCTTTCTGGAACTGAGGGAGGCCTCTTGTTGACTCTGGCCAGAGAGAGCTTGAGGGATGTGAAATTTGAGGGCATGCTTTAAATAAGGGTGGGTCAATAGCAACATGTTGCTTTTTAGCAATAGCAGTTTTCAGGCCCAAGTTACTTCTTAATCCTGTCAATTTAACTGTCTATTTGATCTTTGCAGTTTGTCCCGTTTTAAAGAATGGTTATGTTATTGAGAATAATTAGTGGTGTGTTACAAAAGTAGTGTTTGCATCTTGTTGGAATACTGCCAGCTCTTATCAGTAGGGCTGCTCGCATTAGTTGGAAATGATTTCTTCATTAATTCCTTCTTCACTGAGTCTGCCTGGTTTTCCACAGAAAATATAGGAGGAATATTGCCACTTAGGTTGGAAACATTAGATGGCGAATGAGGTGGGCAGTGGTGGCGTGTTCTGCACAGACCCAAGCCTTTGTGCTCTTAATCTCCTTGGAAAGGGGCCCAGAATTCAAAGCAGGAGGGCATTGAACATTGCCAGCTTTGTTTGAGAATCATTTCAATGTGACGTTTTGTGTCTTGAGAGCCTAAGAAATGCTCCATTGGCAGGGATTGGGATCCCGTCTAGCCCAGCATTCTGTCTCTGACAATGGGCACCCATTTGTGGAAGCATTCTTCATGCTGGCGGCCCTGTGGGCTTTGTGATATGCCCCAGCATCTCTGGCTTCCTATAATAGTCCACGGGGGATGTGTTATCCAGGAATTTTTAAAACCCTCCTTGAACCTATTCATATGTGCCAACTCTTAGGGTGACAGATTCCAGAAGTCAGCAAATATTTGAACTCTTAGTTTATGGCTAGCACTGTGCTAAGCATTGTCGCAGATAGAACTGATGCTTCATAACTGGTCTTTGCTCTTGCTTGAGCTTATTCTTTTTTAAGGAGACAAGACTTGGTTGCAGTTGTGAAAAAGGTGGGCAGTGACATCAGATGTCACCTTTAGAACACCAGGCAGACCATGAGTGGATCAGACTCACAGTGACAGAGCTCACAGGGACTAATGTCTAAAAACAGAAACATATTATTAATAATTTATGTTGAAAAATAAAACTACCAGACTCAACACTGATTTCTCCCCATATGCAAGTCTAATAGCCAAATTGTAATCAGAAGGCTGATGAGTGAACAAGAGGAGCTTTAGTCAGTGTGATTGAGTCATTGATTATGGCAGCCTAAGACAGCCCTTTCCACAATACCTAAAGAAAGACTGTATGTTTGTCTTTCTGATGTCTCCTGTTCTAAACCTAGTTGATCTTTTTCATATGCTATTCCATTCAGCCCTAATAGTCCAGCCTTGTTTTTTTTGTTTGTTTGTTCATTTTTGAGACAGGATCTCACTCTGTCGCCCAGGCTTGAGTACAGTGGCACAATCACGGCTCACTGCAGCCTCGACCTCCCAGGCTCAGGCTGTCCTCCCACCTCAGCCTCCTGAGGAGCTGAGACTGCAGGCATGTGCCACTACACCTGGCTAATTTTTTGTATAGATGGAGTTTCACCATGTTGTCCAGACTGGTCTTGATCTCGGAGTTCAAGCAATCCTCTCGCCTTGGCCTCCCAAAGTGCTGGGATTACAAGCGTGAACCACCATGCCCGACCCCAGCCATGTTTTTTTGGTTTGGTTTGGTTTTTTTTTTTTTTTTTTTTTTTTTTTTTTTTTGAGATAGGGTCTTGCTCTGTCACCTACTCATCTAGGCTGGAGTGCAGTGGCACAATCACAGCTCACTGCAGCCTGGACCTCCTGGGCTCAAGTGATCCTCCCACCTTAGCCTCCCAAGTAGTTGGGACTATAGGCGCACTACAGGTGCACGCCACCACACCTGGCTAATTTTTTGTAGAAACAATGTCTTACTATGTTGCCCAAGCTGATCTCGAACTCCTGAGCTCAAGCTGTCCTCCTGCCTCGGCCTCCCAAAGTGCTGGGATTACAGGCATGAGCCATTGTGCCTGGCTCCAGCCCTGTTTTGAAAGTACCTTTGCATATCTGTTCTGTCCATATTAGTTGCTTAAAAGTTTAATGCTTGAAGATAATTGTTCTTTCCTAAATATTTTGAGAGGAGGAATCTGTATTGAGTATTGATTCCTCCCCATCGTCTACCTCCTACATATGCAGCAAACAATACAAAACAATGCAGGATGAGGTGCTAAATTATGTCGTCTAGACAACATGAGCCAGAAAAACAAATCAGAGAAAAGAGAGGTCAGTGTGGGCTGAAAATGCTAAAGAAGGCATCTGTGTGTGGCACAAATGGGAATTGAATTCCTGCTTTAAAAAGTAGAAAATTAGGGAAAAGCAGACAGGGAAGCATGAAGCAGGATAACTCCAGGGGAGGAATGCTTTCACTTTTTGTTGCTGCCCTCCTCAGTAACACTCAGCTTTGGTTTTTCTGGCCAAAGAAATATACAAGGCAGGACGGGCGCAGTGGCCCATGCCTATAATTCCAGCACTTTGGGAGGCCAAGGCAGGTGGATCACAAGGTCAGGAGTTCGAGACCAGACTGGCCAACATGGTGAAACCCCGTCTCTACTAAAGATACAAAAAAAAAATTAGCTGGGCGTGGTGCCGCATGCTTATAATCCCAGCTACTCAGGAGGCTGAGGCAGGAGAATCGCTTGAACCTGGAAGGCAGAGGTTGCGGTGAGCCAAGATCGCGCCATTGCACTCCAGCCTGGGCGACAGGGCGAGACTCCGTCTCAAAAAAAAAAGAAAAAAGAAAGAGAAAGAAAGAAATCTACGAGGCAGTATGAGTCAGTGGAAAGGCTGCTGAATCCTTAGTCTCCTACTTAGGGTTTGGCATTTGCAGTTCCGGGGTGCCAATGTCCACATTTGTAAAATGGAAACAGTATCACCTGCCTTGTTGTTTTTATTGTGTGAGGCTTAAGTGAGAAGGGAATGTGTGTGATATTCCTGGTGCATAGTAGGCATTCGGTAGATATTAGCTGAATCTAAATTGAGTTGATGTATTTGGGGAGAAGTTTCCCCTGGTTTAGGGATTGCCAAATTACCTGGGATTCCCATGGTGGTTGATGTGACCCTGTCTAGAGGTAATAGCATGGCTTACTTACATATAAGCTTCAGTGTACTGTGTCACAAATTTCTTTGTACGCCTCTTGGGCTACCATGGTTTTCTTTAAATAGTCCTATTCAGCCTTGTCGGATATTTCAGTACTAATCGAATTTTCTTTCTTGTAGGTACGGAATGGCCACATCAAAAGAATCACTGATAATGACATCCAGTCCCTGGTGCTAGAGATTGAAGGGACAAATGTAAGGTAGGTTGCCACCTCTGTTCTCCCAGAGACATCATATACTAGGGAGGCTGTATGTCATAGAGGTTAATAGCACAGACTGCAGGGTCAGAGTGCTGGATGTGAGTCCATCTCTGCCACTTAGAGCTTACCATGGGCAAGTTACTGAATCCCCCAGACCTTAGCATACTCATCTGTACAATGGGCAGAATAATAGTACATTTTCCTTATAGGGTTATTGTGAGGAGTAAATAAATGAATATATATAAAACACTTAAAGCCTTGCTTAGCACATAGTAAGTACGATGTCAGTTATTAGCTATATTATTAACCAAAGTGTCTGTTGGGGTGGGGAGTGGGCAGTGTTGTACAGCTCATCCAGTGGGTGGACAGTGTGGTTTTCAGTGCCATAGAGGTCTCAGTTTTGGTTTTCTGTCATTTGATGGCTCCCCTGGACCAGAATTGAGGTCTTCTCTCACTGGAGGAGCTTCTAAGATCCACTGTCTGGCTTTGTTTTTCAGATATTTTATTGCTGCTGTCTAGTCCTGTGTTAAGCTTTTGTTTCTGGGTCCAGCATTTGTTAAAGCATCCGCTGACTTAGGGCTGAGGGATTCACTGGGTGGCATGTCTGAATCTTTTAGATCTGCTTTCCAGTGTATCCTCTTGGACCGTGTGTTATTGTTGCGCATACCACAAAGGAAGAGAGTCCAGGAGTGTGTTTATTAGTATTTCCTCTCTCTACAGCACCACATATATCACATGCCCTGCAGACCCCAAGAAGACACTGGGAATTAAACTTCCTTTCCTTGTCATGATTATCAAAAACCTGAAGAAGTATTTTACCTTCGAAGTGCAGGTAAGTATGTGTACATGAATGTGTCCACTCTTGACTATACCAAAGAGATAGCCTTTGAACTGATGGGAAAAAGTGGCCCTACAAAAGTATCTTTATCCTTTTGCATGTATTCTTTTCTGCTTCTAGTGTAAGCCCAATGCAGTCCTTGTTATGTAAATTTGATATTAGTAATAAAATTTAATGCCAGGTTTTTAAAGAAACAGTAAGCACCTAGAAAATCTACTAATTTCAAAGTGTCAGTTAGTGTGGTATCCATTTGGGGAGTGATTATTTAATAGTGGGTGGCTGTTCTGTTTTAGTATTTCTGATTTTTCAAAAGGAAGAACATTTATATACTCTATGGTCTGAGAGCCTGCTGACTGTGTTACATGTCATAAGCAGCTGGTGTTGTCTTGGCAACAAACAAGATAAACTTGCTACTTCCGGGCCATCTGCATGCAGCGTATGACCTGTGTCTGGTCTGTTTATTTTCCTCTAAGTCTCAGCCTTGGGAAAGCAAGCTGTGGGAATTCAGGTCCTTGTCTGGACAAGGTTGTGTGCTTCTTCCAAGACAAAGCTAGTGTGACGCTTCTTCTCTGTATTTCACAGGTACTAGATGACAAGAATGTGCGTCGTCGCTTTCGGGCAAGTAACTACCAGAGCACCACCCGGGTCAAACCCTTCATCTGCACTATGCCCATGCGGCTGGATGACGGCTGGAACCAGATTCAGTTCAACTTACTAGACTTCACGCGGCGAGCATACGGCACCAATTACATCGAGACCCTCAGAGTGCAGGTACTGCTCCTTTCCCAGATAGAGCTCTGGGTTGGGGATAGGGCACACTGCGTCTAATATTGGCTTGTGGCCCATGCAGCAGAACAGTGTGGGTTTCTGGCTTCAGTTGCCACACTGTCCAGGGAGCTTTGGCCTCACAAAGGTCCAGGAAATATTCAGAAGTCGGGTCAGGTATAGAGGTGAACGCAGCAAGTAAGACCTCCCTCTTGCCAGAATCCATCCCTAAGACAAGCCAAGGAGATGCTGGAGATGAAGTGTTTCCAGTCCTAGAAGAGGGCCTCTAGAAGATTCAGGAAAAGGGGGAGAACAGTCACATTTAGCCTCTCAAAAGAAGCATTGCCTTGACAGATCCATGCAAATTGTCGCATCCGACGGGTTTACTTCTCAGACAGACTCTACTCAGAAGATGAGCTGCCGGCAGAGTTCAAACTGTATCTCCCAGTTCAGAACAAGGCAAAGGTAAGCCAGTCTTCCCCACAGGAAGGCCCACCAGTGAGTTGGGGGAGCTGTGTTGCTGGAAGGTGCTCTGGTCTAAGAATTCAGCTGCAGAGCCTCTCTGTGTTGACACTTTGGGGTGCCTTTATATCGCAAGATCTTAGGTCTCCTTCCAGCATCAGCACTGAATCAGGAATGCTCCTGTGAAATATTCTGTTACTGCTGTCTCCTCTCTCCACAGTGAGAGGGAATGAGGCACTTCCTACTACTGGCTCACAGAACTTCAGAAAATATCTTCCATCTTAACTCTTTTTTTTTTTTTTTTGAGATGGAGTCTTGCCCTGTTGCCCAGGCTAGAGTACAGTGGCACGGTCTCAGCTCACTGCAACTTCTGCCTCCTAGGTTCAAGGGATTCTTGTGCTTCAGACTCCTGAGTAGCTGGGATTACAGGCGCCCGCCACCATGCCCAACTAATTTTTAATTTTTATAGAGATGGGGTTTCACCACGTTGGCCAGGCTGGTCTCAAACTCTTGACCTCAAGTGATCTGCCTGCCTCGGCCTCCCAAACTGCTGGGATTACAGGCATGAGCCACCGTGCCCAGCCCCATCTTAACTCTTAATCAGCCCAAAAGTATTATCAGCTGATAGGTCCCTGCTAACACAAGGGTGGGTGCTTCCCTGCCTGTGTGCTGCAGATGTGTGTCCATTCTCCACAGTCACTGTCCACTCAAGTGTCACCAGGAGCAGGGGGCCTGTGAGACTGACCGTCTATTTTCTAGTAACTTAAACTGATGCCTCTTCTCTGTTTTTTCCCTTCAGCAATAACTGGAATTGTGACTCAAGGGATAGACCCTGGATGTGACTCTTCTTTTTAGAAGGAAACTATGTGGAGGACGATGCAAAAACATATTTATCTTAGTTCGCTCTGCTGTAGTTTTGTAGTTCTGTTATTTATACTTGGTGTTACTTGTCATGGACACCGGTGAACATGCCGTAACTCTGTGACTGCATTGTAAGTGCAGTGGGGGTAAGCAGTCCTGTGAGTGGTGCATGAATGCTGGAGCTTATTCCGCTGCCTGCCCCAGTGAGGGGGGAGATACCTTTATCATGAACTTACAGAATTGAAGATGGCCCATAAGGAATTCCAGACCAATATTTCTTCCTGCGGTTTATTCTATGTTTTATATATTATCTAAATATATGTATATGCTGTGTCATACCCATAATCTGGAAATGAATAAAATGATATATTCCTGGTTTGTAAATTTGTTCCTAGTTTGTCTTTTTTCATGGTGACATTTCTGTTTCCTTTGTGATATGAAAAGAGAACTGTTTCCATTGAACATCTTGTACATTTCATGCTGTGAAATGTCTTGTATTAAGTGTCTAAAGAAAAAGACATATTATGCAGCTGACCCTTGAACAACACAGGTTTGAATTGTGCGGGTCCATTTATATGAGGATTTTCTTCCACCTCTGCCACCCCTGAGACAACAAACCAGTCCCTCCTCCTCTCCCTCCACCTCCTCCTCTTCCCCTCCTCATCAGTGTGAAGACAACAATGATGAAGACCTTTATGATGATCCACTTAATGAACAGTAAATATATTTTCTCTTCTTTATGATTTTCTTAATAACGTTTTCTTTTCTGTAGCCTACCTTATTGTGAGAATATAAAATACGGTATGCAATTCATACAAAATATGTGTTGAATGGCTGTTTATATTATCAGTAAGAGTTCTAGTCAACAGAAGGCTATAGTAGTTAACCTTTGGGAGAGTCAAAAGTTATACATAGATTTTTGCATAAGGGGGTCGGTGCCTCTAACCTCTGAGTTGTTCAAGGGTCAACTGTATAAACTGGTTCAGAACAACTTTAAAGACTAAATGGGAAAAAAAAATAGTATGTGACCAGTGGAATCATCTTGCTAGGGGTTGGGTCCTAGGTTGAGCTTAAGACAGAATGACATAGTCTAAATTGCACCTAAAGCATTGGAGCAGATCACCATTTCTCTATCTGAGTTCCTGCTGAAGTACTACTGGCCTTGAGTGTAGGGACTTAAATAAAAATGTTTCTTTTTTTGAAACAGAGTCTCACTGTCGCCCAGGCTGGAATGCAGTGGCAACATCTCAGCTCACTGCAAGCTCCTCCTCCTGGGTTCACGCCATTCTCCTGCCTCAGCCTCCCGAGTAGCTGGGATTACAGGCGCCCGCCACCATGCCCGGCTAATTTTTTTCTATTTTTAGTAGAGACGGAGTTTCATGGTGTTAACCAGGATGGTCTTGATCTCCTGACCTCATGATCCGCCCGCCTCGGCCTCCCAAAGTGCTGGGATTACAGGCGTGAGCCACTGCACCCGGCCAGAAAAATGTTTCTTTAAACGCTGGAATCGCATGAGGGAACTGGAACCTTACACCACTTTTCCCACTGTGCTTATTCTGGGCTCTGGGCAGATGCCTGTTGAGTGGAATGACACTGGCACTATTGCCTGCCTTTTTCTTTTTTTTTTTTTTTTGGTTAGGCACAGATGAATTTGCAAAAGTTAAGCACTGTATATGATGCAACTCTACCACATGCAACATTTCTGAGGGGAAAGCAATTTGAGGGCAGAGAAGAGCACATATCAGCATCCCCCTGTTAGGTGGTGTCCTATATGATCTTGAAGGACACACAACTAATACAGTGATTACCTGGGCAGAATAATTTTGTTGTGTTATTTTTTAATCACTTGTATACTTTCTTCTACTATTAAAAAAAAAAAAATGTTTTTGGCCGGGCGTGGTGGCTCAAGCCTGTAATCCCAACGCTTTGGGAGGCCAAGGCAGGTGGATCACTTGAGGTCAGGAGTTTGAGACCAGCTTGGCCAATATGGTGAAACCCCATCTCTACCAAATATAAAAAATTAGCTGGGTGTGGTGGCACGCTTCTGTAATCCCAGCTACTTGGGAGGCTGAGGCAGGAGAATTGCTTGAACCTGGGAGGCAGAGGTTGCAGTGAGCTGAGATCATGCCACTGTACTCCAGCCTGAGTAACAGCAAGACTCCATCTCAAAAAAAAAATTTTTTTTGGAAAGACATTTTTGTAATAAAAATTTCAAAGTTAATGCAAGAGCAAAAGGCTATTCCAGATTCTGTGCCCTCCCCCAGTCACTCCCCGGGGTTTGCTGTCATTGCACAGACTAGAATTGTGGGCACCTGCCATTTTGACTTTGGTTAGAGGTGAAAACACTAAGTTCTGGAATTTGTCATTTCCACTGCTGCCTTCTGAGAAGTTAAATGGCAGGAAGCATGCTTTCCCCGCATCCGTATCCTCCAGAGTATGCTGTGGGGAAGCATGGCCAAGTCTCTGAGGAGGCAGGGGCTACAGGAGGGGGAGAAGTGGAGGGGAGGGTGCTCCACAGCTACGTGATGAGACAGTTGTCAAGTGCCTGAAACTCAGGTGGGCGCAGTTAAGACAACTTTCCCCTTTCTCCTGCCAGTGACCAGCCTGGAGCCACCTTCTGGAGGATGCTGCCCCTCTCCTTTGAGTCCCTAGTCGTCAGCATCACAGAACACCCCCTCAGCCCAGGTGACAGAGCCTGCTCTTGCAGGGCCAACTTCGGTCAAAACTGAATGTCGTCCTGCTTCCCTGTGCTTAGCATATCAGCATCCCCCTGTTAGGCAGTGTGCCTGTCTCCTTCACTTTCTCGGCTACAGTAGGAATCTTCAAATGGCTTGAGTGGGTGGAGGGGTGGGCAGTGACCAACAGAGTGTCTAGCCTCTGGCCACTGTCTAGTGAAATCTTCCCTCCAATCCAGACTCGATTATGGCATGAAAGATGCTTTTGTGGTGACAAGAAAACCGGGTTAACTTCTCATCTCTTCTGGGTGCCAGGATATCAGTGAAGTGCTCCTGGGGGTTCAGAGCAACACAGCGAGGCACTCTCCTCCACACAGAGCCTCTTTCACCCCAGGCACTTGTCAGACCGTGTCTGGGGATTACCTCACCACCCTCTTTGGGGTGGTAGGCGGCGACTTCCCAGATGCCTCACATACCCATCCCAGAGGAAGAAGGAAGCGAGGGGCCCCAGGGGTGATGAGAGGTATTATCTGAGCTGGCCCCAGGCCAGGGTGAATAGTGGTGTCATGACTGCACAGCCCCTTGCCTGCAGCTTTCCAGCTCACCAGGAAGACGACAACCTCCAGTGAGCCTGAGGGAAGAGGGAATGACAGGCTGCTGGGCTGAGGCGCCCTCATGGAGTTTGGGCCCGGGTGATCTCGGATCACGGTAATTGGAGCAGGCAGAATTGCATTATCCAGCTCCTTGGAAGTCATGGTGTGTTTTAGAAGGAATTGCCCTCTAAATGAGAGAGTGTTAGGTAATTGGCATGAACTTGGAATAGCACATAGCCGTTCCCAACAGGGCTGATTCTGGGGGAGAGTCGATTTACTCTGGCCCTTAATTGCCCCTGGCCCGTTGATTGCTTCCTCTATAGCCAGGCTAGAAGACTGGCCGGCGCCACACCAGTCCCCTCCTGGGGCATTTCTGAAGGTTGCAAGAATCCCAGAGAACAACCCCAAACCGATATCCCTAGCCCCTCAGCAGCTTCAGCCAGAAGCCCTAAGTGTCAGGAAATTCACTGAAAAAGGTCTTGGAGCTCTTGTCCACATCCCCATCCCCCTCATTTTACTGATCAGAACACTGAAGCCCAGAGAGGGATGGGCTAGCCCCTCTAGAAGCGACGAGGTGGAACGAGGACCCAATGCACCTGATGAGACCTATATCCTCTTTTATGTTGGCATCCCTTTGCCTCAAGGACTGGAGTCAGCTCTGCCTCAGCAGTGAGGGCTGGCCTGGTCAGTCACTATGTGGTCACATATTAGTTGAACACCAGGGTCTGAGGCTGACAGTAAAAATCTCATTTGTGTTTAACCAGGGAATCATAAAAGTAATACATGCTCATGGTACATTCATGAGCTCATGGTCCAAAGAATATGAAGGGCTGGGCACGCCTGTAATCCCAGCACTTTGGGAGGTCAAGGCAGGTGGATCACTTGAGATCAGGAGTTTGAGACCAGCCTGGCCAACAGGGTGAAAGCCTATCTCTACTAAAATACAAAAAAATTAGCCGGGCGTGGTGGCGCACACCGCTAATTCCAGCTACTCGGAGGGCAGAGGCAGGAGAATCGCTGGAACTTGGGAGGCGGAGGTTGCAGTGAGCTGAGATTGCACCACTGCACTCCAACCTGGGCAGCAAGAGTGAAACTCCGTCTCAAAAAATAATAATAATAATATAAAGTAAGATATAAGTCCCACTTCCCATACTTCCCATTTCTGAAATGACAGCACCCGAATGTATTAACAGAATGTAGTTGCCCTTTCTTCCTGCACCCAGCCGCCTAGCATGAACAGCTTTTTCAGTTTCCTGATCCCTGTCATGCGTGTTCTCTCAGGAGCCTGGGAAGGCCTGGCACTGCAGGTGACTTCTAAGGAAGGAAGATGGAGACCCGCGCGGTACATGGCAGTGCTTTTCAGAGGCAGCATGCTTTCATAGCCGTTGCATGTGGCGCCCTTGGGATCCTGTCTGGAAGGTTACGTGTGGCGCTGCCCCCATCTATGGACAAGCACAGAAGTTAAATAGCTCACAGGGGCTGCATAGCTCACATGGGCCAGAGCTGGGAATAAAGCCTAGGGCTTCCTGCTAGAAGGTCAGACTCCTGCTGTTGAGCTCAAGTGTCTGCTCATAAGGCATCTAGAATAGACTTGAATAGGCCGGGCACAGTGGCTCATGCCTGTAATCCCAGTACTTTGGGAGGCCGAGGCGAAAAGATCAACTGAAGCCAGAAGTTTGAAACCAGCCTGGCCAACATGGTGAAACGCCATGTCTACTAAAAACATAAAAATTAGCTGGGCATGGTGGGCAACTGTAATCTCAGCTACTCAGGAGGCTGAGGCAGGAAAATCGCTTGAACCTGGGAAGCGTAGGTTGCAGTAAGCCAAGATTGTGCCACTGCACTCCAGCCTGAGCAACAGAGCAAGACTGTCTCTAAATAAATAAGGATAGACCTGATTTGGAGGGGGTGGGGGTGCACAATGTACCTTTCCCACAGGAAAATGAATCTGCTGAATATTAATTCATATTCTTAAATTATGTTGCTGGGCCAGGCACAGTGGTTCATGTGTGTAATCCCAGCACTTTGGGAAGCCAAGGTGGGATGATCACCAGGGGCCAGGAGTTTAAGACCAGCCCAGGCAACATACCGAGACCCCATCTCTACAGAAAATAAAAAACTTAGCCAGCCATGGTGGCATGCATCTGTAGTCTCAGCTACTGGGGAGTCTGAGGTGGGAGGATCACTTCAGTCGGGGAGGTGGAGGCTGCAGTGAGCTATGATTGCACCACTGCACTCCAGCCTGGGTGACAGAGCAACACTCTAAAAAAATAAATAAAAATCCAGCAAATTCAGATTCCTTGGCCTGGCCTATTTAAAATGCATATTTCTGGGACCAAGCTTATTAAAATGACAATTGTCCCCACCCCAAGAGATAACATTTTTATTCTCTCTGTCTAAAGCCAACCCAGAAATCTGCATCTTAATACCTTCTCCTGGTGTTTTTTGGTGATTCTGTCATCTGAGAGCGGCTCCACATTGGAGTGAGCGGGTGGATATGATACATCTGAGTGTAGAGAGGTCAGACACTGCTGGGAGAGAAAAGAAACATAAAACACCGCCCTCCCTGCCCCCGCCCGCCACCCAGGCACATCTGCAGATTGCAAACTCCTCCCACAAAAAACAAACAAAAAAACCCTTAAGTTCCTCCTTTTATACAGAATTCTAATATGTCACTGACGTCTCCATACATTTTCCATAACCTGAAAGTGTGAGGTCCTGTAATGCAAACCACGAGTGCCTCTGGGCTGTGATAGAGGCACTCCAAATTGTAAATCCACAAGACGTTGAACATCTGGATAGAGCATGAGCCTTGGAAAAATCGTACCTCTTGGTATCCATGGTGTCTGAAGCAAAGAAAAACAGTGTGCAAGGGGTGGATATGGAAAGGGATTGAACAGAACCCCTCGTTAAAGGGGTATAAAAGGTCACCAAGCGCCTCTACTCTTCTATTGAATGACACCAATAAATATCAATATGAGCCTCCATGGGTTCTCTCATCACTTGGGTATCCCCCAGCCCCTGCTTCCATAAAGTCTTAAATTGTAAATCCTGGTATTTTGGAGGGAAGACAGTAAGATCAATAAATACAGTAAAATCGGGCCATAAATACACTAACCTTTGGGTTCCAAGTCACTCTCCAAAGCTCCCTCCCATCCTCCAAGACCGCCCTCATGTGTACTTGAACCTAAAGCCTCTTTACAAGCCTGAGACCTCTTTTCTTGATATCAGAAACTGACCTAAGCCCCCAGCAGTAAAAGGCAGGGAGAGCTGTAGTTCCTATTCCCTCCACCTGACTGCTGGTAGTGTGCTACAATGAAAGCAAATCTCAGCCCACAAGGAAGGAGAAAAAAAATTATTAGTGAACATGCAAAATAGGTTCATGCCACCTACACCTAAAGCTCAGTGGAAGTGCATGTTTTAGGATGTACGATGATATGGTTTGGCTGTGTCTCCACCCAAGTCTCAACTTGTAGCTCCCATAATTCCCCTGTGTTGTGGGAGGGACCTGGTGGCGGGTCTTTCCCATGCTGTTCTTGTGATAGTGAATAAGTCTCATGAGATCTGATGGTTTTATTTATTATTATTATTATTTTTATTTATTTTTTTTTTTTTGAGACGGAGTCTCGCTCTGTCGCCCAGGCTGGAGTGCAGTGGCGCTATCTCGGCTCACTGCAAGCTCCGCCTCCCGGGTTCATGCCATTCTCCTGCCTCAGCCTCTCCGAGTAGCTCGGACTACAGGCGCCCGCCACCACGCCCGGCTAATTTTTTGTATTTTTAGTAGAGACGGGGTTTCACCGTGGTCTCAATCTCCTGACCTCGTGATCCGCCCGCCTCGGCCTCCCAAAGTGCTGGGATTACAAGCGTGAGCCACCGCACCCGGCCTTATTATTATTATTTTATTATTATTATTGAGACAGAGTCTTGCTCTGTCACCCAAGCTGGAGCGCAGTGGCATGATCTTAGCTCACTGAAACCTCCGCCTCCCTGGAGTGATTCTCCTGCCTCAGTCTCTGGAGTAGCTGGGATTACAGGTGCACACCACCATGCCTGGCTAACTTTTTTTGTAGTTTTAGTACAGATGAGGCTTCACCATTTTGGCATGGCTGGTCTAAAACTCCTGACCTCAGGTGATCCAGCAGCCTTGGCCTCCCAAAATGCTGGGATTACAAGCGTGAGCCACCATGCCCTGCTGGTCTGATGGTTTTAGAAAGGAGAGTTCCGGCTCGGCGCAGTGGCTCACACCTGTAATCCCAGCACTCTGGGAGGCCGAGGCAGGTGGATCACCTGAGGTCAGGAGTTCAAGAGCAGCCTGACCAATATGGTGAAACCCCGTCTCTGCTAAAAATACAAAAATTAGCCAGGCATGGTGGCAGGTGCCTATAGTCCCAGCTACTCAGGAGGCTGAGACAGGAGAATCGCTTGAACCCAGGAGGCAGAGGTTGCAGTGAGCTGAGGTCGTGGCATTGCACTCCAGCCTGGGTGACAGAGCAAGACTCTGTCTCCAAAAAAAAGAAAAAAGAGAGAGTTCCCCTGCACGTGCTCTGTCTTGCTTGCCACCATGCAAGATGTGACTTTGCTCCTCCTTTGCCTTCCGCCATGATTGTGAGGCCTCCCCAGCCATGTGGAACTGTGAATCAATTAAACCTCTTTCCTTTATAAATTACTCAGTCTCGGGTATGTCTTTATTAGCAGCATGAGAACAGACTAATACACATGGACAGCAGGATGGGATGAGAGAACAGTACCAGGGGGGAATTCTTTGTTAAGTGTGTGGGTGGGTGGGAGTGAGGGGTGAGTCCTGCAGGAGTTCTGCACTAAGATGTCCCAAAGCTTTTACAAGCCTGAGCTCACCCAATTCTTATGCCCCATTTTAATGGCGACAGAGGTAGCTATATAACGTTTCTAGCCAGTCATTTATTTTGAATTTGACTCATTTCACTAATGGAAAGGTATTGCTGAGATCCCTGTACTAATGATAGGGGAGCAGAGATTCATTCCCAGAAGGCTGTGAACACTTTGGTCAGCATGCTGGCAGAGGGGCAGGAGGGAGAGAGATGCTCTGTACCCAAAGCCCTTTTCCTAACTCCACTCCAAGGCCACCACCACCGCAGGAAATCCCAGCAACCTCAAATAAGGATGTGGAGGAGGTGGAGCTTCCTGAGGCTCTGTGGCACTCAGTGACACAATCTTTCCCGCCTTGTCTGTAAAACCGTAACAAGGAGTACAGGGGCCATGCAAATCCCCCTGCAGACAGAGGACGGGCCAAGCTGCTGGCAATTTTCTTCCTTTCTTCCTTTCTTCTTTTCTTCCTTTCTTCATTTCTTCCTTTCCTTCTTTCTTTCTTTTCCCTTTCTTCCTTCCTTTCTTCCTTCCTTCCTTCCTTCCTTCCTTCCTTCCTTCCTTCCTTCCTTCTTTCTTTCTTTCTTTCTTTCTTTATTTCTTTCTTTTCTTTCGACAGAGTCTCACTCTGTCACCCAGGCTGCAGTGCGGTGGCGTGATCTCAGCTCACTGCAACCTTCGCCTCCCGGGTTCCAGTGATTCTCCTGCCTCAGCCTCCTGAGTAGCTGCGATGACAGGCACACACCACGCCTCTAACTTTTTGTATCTTTAGTAGAGATGACGTTTCCCCATGTTGGCCAGGCTGGTCTCGAACTCCTGACCTCGTGATCTACCTGCCTCAGCCTCCCAAAATGTTGGGGTTACAGGTGTGAGCCACCGCACCCAGGCGGTTTATGAGCCATTAAAACACAAAGTAGATTTTTTTTTTTTGGGACAGAGTCTCCCTCTTATCACCCAGGCTGGAGTGCAGTGGTGCCATCTCGGCTCACTGCAACCTCCACCTCCTGGGTTCAAGTGATTCTCTTGTCTCAGCCTCCCAAGTAGCTGGGACTACAGGCGCTCGCCACCATGCCCAGCTAATTTTTTGCATTTTTATTAGAGACAGGGTTTCACCATGTTGGCCAGGATGGTCTTGATCTCTTGACATTGTGATCTGCCTGCCTCGGCCTCCCAAAGTGCTGGGATTAGAGGCGTGAGCCATCACGCCCTACCAAAACACAAAGTAGATTTTTAATTCATGCCGTCTAACATGGTAGCCATTAGCTGTGTGGCTACTTAAATTAAAATTTATTTTCATTTATTTATTTATTGGAGACGCAGTCTTGCTCTGTCACCCAGGCTGGAGTGCAGTGGCATGATCTCTGCTCATGGCAACCTCTGCCTCCTGGGCTCAAGCGATTCTCCTGCCTCAGCCTCCCAAGTAACTGGGTTTACAGGCGCCCGCCACCATACCCAGCTAATTTTTGTATTTTTAATGGAGACGTGGTTTCACGATGTTGGCCAGGCTGGTCTCGAACTCCTGACCTCAGGTGATCCGCCCACCTTGGCCTCTCAAAGTGTTGGGATTACAGGCGTGAGCCACTGCACCCAGCCT
This sequence comes from Symphalangus syndactylus, assembly GCF_028878055.3. Taxonomy (NCBI): domain Eukaryota; kingdom Metazoa; phylum Chordata; class Mammalia; order Primates; family Hylobatidae; genus Symphalangus; species Symphalangus syndactylus. The sequence goes on from NC_072433.2 coordinate 35,690,868, forward strand.
TAAATTAAGATTTTATTAATTAACTTTAAATAAAATTTAAGATTCAGTTCTATCATACTAGACACATTTCAAGTGTTCTGTAGCTACACGTGGCTGGTGACCTCCACATTGGGCAGTGCAGGTAAAGACAATTTCTACTGGACAATGCTGTTTTAAATGCTTGCATTGAACAAAATAAGATGTTATCACCACCACCAAAAAAATTCAATGTATTATAATGGTGACTTTAATAAGCTGATTTGAGCAGGCTTCTCAAACATTAATGTGCACAGGAATCACCTAGGGATGTTATTAAAATGCAAATTCTTATTTTTTTTGAGATGGGGTCTCACCCTGTTGCCCAGGCTGTAGTGCAATGGCATGATCTTGGCTCACTGCAACCTCCGCCTCCCAGGTTCAAGAGATTCTCCTGCCTCACCCTCCTGAGTAGCTGGGATTACAGGCGCCTGCCACCACAACTGGCTAATTTTTCGTATTTTTAATAGAGACAGGTTTCACCATATTACCCAGGCTGGTCTCGAACTACTGGCCTCAAGTGATCCACCCTCCTCACCCTCCCAAAATGTTGGGATTACAGGTGTGCGCCACCATGCCTGGCCTTAAAATACAAATTCTGACTCAGCAGGTCTGGGATGAGACCCTAGATTCTGCATTTCTAATGAGCTCACAGGTCATACCCACACTGCTGGTCCATGGACCACTCTTTAGAAGGGAGAGATTAGAAGATTCATTGAAAAACAAGAGAGCCAGGCATGGTGGCACATGCCTGTGGTCCCAGCTACTCAGGAGGCTGAGATGGGAGGATCACTTGAGCCCAGGAGTTTGAGGCTGTAGTGAGCTCTGATCGTGCCACGGCACTCCAGCCTGGGTCATAGAGTGAGATCTCATCTCTAAAAAAATCAAAACAGGCCAGGAGTGGTAGCTCACGCCTGTTATCCCAGCACTTTGGGGGGCTGAGGCAGGTGGATCACCTGAGGTCAGGAGTTCGAGACCAGCCTGGCCAACATGGCAAAACCCCATCTCTACTAAAAATATAAAAATTAGCCAGGCGTGGTGGCGCATGCCTGTAATGCCAGCTACTTGGAAGGCTGAGGCAGGAGAATCGCTTGAATCTGGGAGGTGGAGGTTTCAGTGAGCCAAGATCGTGCCACTATACTTCAGCCTGGGAGGCAGAGTGAGACTCTATCTCAAAAATAAATAAATAAATAAATAGATAACACTTAAGGTGCATTATAGGCATTGAGCCTCAGGAATGGGGCCCGAGTTGAGACCTATGTGACGAGTGACGCACATTACCTTCTTTGGCTTTGACAGGATGCCTTGGCCACTGAGTAACCTCACTCAGACACAATGTCTCATATCAGGCCTGTTGTGAATGACAGGCCCAGCACAAGGGCCCCTTTGCCACCCTGATAGGCCCTGACAGTCAGGGACAGCTCCCCTGCCCTCTCCCATGTTGGGGCCCCAGGAGGCCCTAATTCCTCAGGGACCGAGGGGGCCTGCAGTGACAGCTGCCTGAGACAGCTCTGCTCAGACGCTGAGCTGGATGCCTTGTTTCAGCCTCCCCTTTATTTCCTGTCTTTTTTCAAATGTAAAAATAGGAAAGCACAAAGTACCCTTATTCCCACGGCCCCAAATTACCATTGTTAGAATTTTTCATGCACCACTCAGTTCTGTGTATGTCACTATAGTCTGTCAATTTGTTGACCCCCAATGAATGTGGCCTCTTAGTATTCATGTCTTGCCTCATGTATTTCCCCTTGAGCTTGGGCTGGCCCCATGACATGCTTAACTACAGAACGTGGCAGAAGTGACATTCCGTGCCAGGTCCCAGCCTAAGCCGTCAGGAGGCCTAACAGCTCCTGCTTTTGTGTTCTCAGAAGCCCTGAGCAGCCACATCAGAAGTCTGGCTAGCATAGGCCGAGCATGGTGGCTCGCACCAGTAATCCTAGCACTGTGGGAGGCCAAGGCCGGAGGATCACTTGAGCCCAGGAGTTTGACACCATCCTGGGCAACATAGGGAGACCCCTGTCTCTATAAATAATTTTTAAAATTACTATTTTTTTTTACAAAAATTAGCCGGGTGTAGTGGTGCACTCCTGTGAGCCCAGCTTCTCTGGAAGCTGAGGAATGAGAATCGCTTAAACACAGTAGGCAGAGGTTGCAGTGAGCTGAGATCGCTCCACTGTACTCCAGCCTGGGTGACAGAATGAGACTCTGTCTCAAAAAAAAAAAAAAAAAAAAAAGGGCCGGGCGCAGTGGCTCATGCCTGTAATCCCAGCACTTTGGGAAGCCGAGGCGGGCTGATCATGAGGTCAGGAGATTGAGACCATGCTGGCTAACATGTCTTCACTAAAAATACAAAAAATTAGCTGGGCATGGTGGCAGGCGCCTATAGCCCCAGCTACTCGGGAGGCTGAGGCAGGAGAATGGCATGAACCCGGGAGGCAGAGCTTGCAGTGAGCTGAGATCGTGCCATTGCACTCCAGCCTGGGCGACAGAGCAAAAAAAAAAAAAAAAAATTAGCCAGGTGTGGTGGCATGCGCCTGTAGACCCAACTACTTTGGAGGCTGAGGTGGGAGGATCACTTGAGCCTAGGAGGTTGAAGCTGCAGCGAGCCATGATCGTGCCACTGCACCCCAGTCTAAACGACAGAGTGAGACCCTGTGTCTAAAACAAACAAACCAACAAACAAACAAACAAAGAAGTCTGGCTACCTTAGACTTACCCTAGAGATCATGTCAGGAGACCACAGGGAGAGGCATGTGGAGAAGAAGAGGGAGGCCCGGCTTCAGCTATCCATGAACACAAGTACACAGGTGGTCACCAGCCAGCCCAGCAGAAGGACTGCCCAGAGAGTTCAGCCAAAAGTGAACTGGGCATGGTGGCTCACACCTGTAATCCCAGCACTTTGGGAGGCCGAGGCGGGTGGATCACTTGAGATCAGGAGTTCGAGACCAGCCTGGCCAACATGGTGAAACCTCATCTCTATTAAAAAATACATATATACAAAAATTAGCTGGGCGTGGTGGTGCACGTCTGTAATCCCAGCTACTCAGGAGGCTGAGGCAGGAGAATCGCTTGAACCTGGGCAGCAGAAGTTTACAGTGAGCTGAGATTGCATCACTGCACTCCAACCTGGGTGACAGAGTGAGACTCCGTCTCAAAAAAATAAATAAATAAATAAAACAACAACAAACAAGGCCAGGTGTGGTGGCTCACACCTGTAATCCCAGCACTTTGGGGAGGCCGAGGTGGGCAGATCACCTGAGGTCAGGAGTTTGAGACCAGCCTGGCCAACATGACGAAACCCTGTCTCTACTAGAAATACAAAAATTAGCTGGGCATGGTGGCGTGCGCCTGTAATCCCAGCTAGTTGGGAGGCTGAGACAGGAGAATTGCTTGAATCTCGGAGGCGGAGATTGCAGTGAGCTGAGATTGCTCCACTGCGCTCCAGCCTGGGCAACAGGAGCGAAACTCCGTTTCAAAAAAATAAAAGGGGAGAATTGGGAGCAAATACGATGGTGGTGGCTTTAAGCCATGAAGTTTCAGGTGGTTCCTCAGGTAGCAGCTGATCACAAAAACCTGAGTGGCTCAGGTCCTAGAGGAGCACCCAGTCGCCCCGTCTCAGTACCTGCCCCTTCTCCTCAGACCCCAAGTGCCCTTGAGGCAAGGACAGGAAAAGATACATTAAGGCATAGTCTGGAGAAAGCAGGTAATATTTATTCATTTATTAATGTGCATCTCATCTCAGTTCCTAAAAGGATATGAGGTTTACCAAAAGTGCATATAATGTGAAGCTTTCCTTTTTTAGAGACAGGGTCTTGCTCTGTCACCCAGGCTAGAGTGCAGTGGCACGATCACAGCTCATTACAGCCTTAACCTCCTAGGCTCAAGCGATCCTCCCACCTCAGCTTCCTGAGTAGCTGGGACTACAGGCACGCACCACCATACTTGGCCAAGTTTTTTAAATTTTTTTGTAGAGATGAGGTCTTGCTATGTTGACCAGGTTGGTCTTGAACTCCTGGCCTCAAGCAATCCTCCTACTTCGCCCTCCTAAAGGGCTTTGATTATAGGCAGAAGCCACGTCGCCCGGCTGATGTGTTCTTAAAGCTAGAAGGATGAGGGGGAGGAAAAAGGCTCAGTAAAGGCAGGAAGGTCAAGGGCTACCTGCCAGGAGGAGGTCTGTTTTGATGCCACCTCTCTTCATATGTGCTTGGGAGATGGCCTGAAAATGTTGCCCTGAAAACCCTTGTGACCTGGAGGGAGAAAGTGATCAAGCTTTCCCAGGAAAGGGACAGGGGTGTCATCCTCACCCAGGGAACTGTTCCCCTCTAGAAATACGGTTAGAGAGAGTGTGGGGGTGGGTGAACTGTGTGATTCTGGATTTTGGGGGGTGGTGTGGAGGAAGGCTTTGTGGAGGAAGGACTAGGAGGTGTGGCACCAGGCTGTGAGGGGAAGGAGAACCAAGTGGAGCAAATCAAGAGGCCCAGTCTCGGGACAGCCAGCTTTTGGGTAAGCAGGAGCACGTGGTTCCCTCCCATCGATTTCCAGGCTGCAGCCGCAGGCTTGGAGGTGGGCAGGTTCCAGCCACACATGGGCCAGGCTGGGGTGCTAGGGTAGGGGAGGCTGCACCTTCCAGATCCCCTCTTTCACCTTCTCCAGCTCCGGGGGGAGAGGAACTTGTTCCAGAAGACAGGGCAGCCCTAGACGCAGGCTCTTCACCCCATGCCGCTGCCACCTGCTCCAGCTCCGTGGGCTTGGGGCTGTGGGTGAGGGGTTCTCTCCTTCCATCCCCAGCTCTAATCCCTTGCAGCTGTCGTCCTTCTGGGGGAAGACAGTTGTGTCAGAGTGGAGGGGAGTAGTTATTTTGAGTTGATCACTAGCTTCCAACTGGGACACATGGATGGCCTTGTCGGGCCCGGCAGTGGGGTGAGCCTGATGAGGGCAGCCCACATGGCCACAGGGAGTGCTGGGGAACAGGAGGCCACCCTGGCTGCAATGGGGGCTGCAGAGGATAGAGACGGGCCAGGGAAGCCAGAGGCCAGAGGTGTGGGATGCAGGAAATAGAGCTGGTGTCCTGAGCATGGGATGGTAAAGTGGGCACAGCTCCCCGCACTGGCCCCTGTGCCACTGGCAACAGTGGAGAAGGAAAAGAGGTCCCTGAGACTGAGGCTGGGCTGCTGGGGGAGGGTAGTGTCTCTCCTCCTAAGGGGCTGGATAGGCAAGGGTGGTGATTGTCCCCCTCTTCCAGGCAGGCCCTGCCCAACACCTTCTTCCGTCCAGAAGGCAGGCTTAGTGGAGGCCTTACACCTCTGATGGTGCAGGATCATTGCAGGGCAATGAACCAATGGATGTGCCCTTCTGAGTGGGAAAAACCAAGTGGCTCAGTGGCTCAGCCCTTCCCTTCAGGGTGTGATGACTTGGACTAAACCTGGCTCCAGTGTTTACCAACCTGAGCTCTGCGACCTGAGGATGTGACATTAACCTCACTGTGCTTTCCCCTTTCACAGAAATGGGAATAACAGCCATGTGCACCTTCCTAGGGTATGGCAGGGATTCACTGATAGCAGATGGAACAGGCTTGAGGCAGGACTCAGCCCACAGTGAGTGTTGTCATGGTAACCGTAGTTGTCATTGTCTTAGGGTCCTCATGTGGTCCTTGTGGTTGACCTCCTTCTTGGGCCCCCAACTGTGTCTCAGCTGCATAGAAGGGTTTTGTGGCGAGGAGAGGAGAAATGAAGAAATCTTTACCAGGTGGGAAGTCTGAGGCTTCTATAAACATGGGGAGGAGAGAAGAGTCTCCCTGGACTGTCTGCCCTGGGAGGGCAGGGCCCCATCTGTTTCTTCCCTGCTGGATCCCCTGCCCCTAGGACAGTGCCGGGCACAGGGATGAAAGAATGAGTGGATTTCTGAGTGAATCACCCTGGGGTGTGGACCTGCCCCGGGCTGCTGGCTGAAGACGATTGCATGATGATCTCCTGGGCCGGCCAGTGCCAGGCCACGGCTGTTGGATTCCTCTCTCTGGAATTTGAAGAGGAAAATAGAGAGTGAAGAAGAGGTGAGCCGCAGGGGCTCTGGAGCAGAAGTGAGAAAGAGTCTGAGGAGCAGAGGGTGGAGCAGGCACTTCCAAGGGGAGGCCACAGACAGGGTGAAAGTGGCAGTTCCTGCCCCTCTCAGTCTCCCTTCCAGCTCCCCAGCATCTGGAGTGGCCAGAAGAGGGAGTGGGAGAGGAGGGGATTGCACTGGCTCTCATCCTGGAGCCCCTCCACTGTGAGTGTCCATTCCTTGTTGTTCACTGGTCCCCTCAGTGAGCAAACAGTGAGCCACTGCTGTGTACTGGCTGTGCTGCTAGGATCTGGGGCTGAGCCATGGGCCCTGCAGAGTAGCTTTCCTGTTGAGTGGGAGTCCAGAGAGGGGTTTGTAACCCCACCTTCATGGGGGCAGGTGAGAGGAAAGAGGGAGCGCTTCTCGGAGGAAGCCATGTCTACTGTCTGCACTGAGAGTTGAGGGATGGGTACAAGCTGACCAGGGAAAGGAGGAGAAACACATTTCTAGGCAAAAGAAACGTCATGGACAAAGGCCTGGAGGGGCCGGGTGCTGTAGCTCATGCCTTTAATCCCAACACTTTGGGAGGCCAAGGCAGGTGGATCGCTTGAGCCCAGGAGTTCAAGACCAGCCTGAGCAACATGGTGAAACCCCATCTCTACAAAAAATAAAATAATTAGCTGGGTGTGGTGGCACGCCTGTAGTCCCAGCTATCTGGGAGGCTGAGGCGGGAAGATCACTTGAGCCTGGGAGGTCAAGGCTGCATAAGCAGTGATCACGCCACTGCACTCCAGCCTGGGTGACAGAGCAACACCCTGTCTCAAAAAAAAAAAAAAAAAAAAAAGAAAGAAAAAAGAAACGAAAAGGCCTGGAGCTGGAGAGGCTGGAGACCACCTGGCCAGTTTGAGGGAACTGCAAGAAGTTCCTGTGGCTAGAGCAAGCGGTGGTTGGGGGCTGGTGAGAGACCGGGTGAAATGGGGTAATGAATGGTGTCCCCACTCTGGCGTCAGAGCCTGCCTGTGCCAGAGGGTCCAACCCAGCAGCACAGGGGGCGTATGCACCTGAGTGAGTTGTCTTCAGGGCAGAGCCAAGGGCCAGGCCTTGGGGCCAGGCCCAGCTGGGCCCCATCTCCAGCCCTGCCACTAGCTGGCCGTGCAGACCCAGGCAGCTCAGTGCTGCCCCCTGTGGCGATTTCCCCATCTGCACCGGGAAGGGACTGTTGCTATTCTCTGAAGTCCTGTTCTTGGCTCAGAAGGGCCCTTTGGGCACTGTGGCGGCTGCCGGGGGATGGGGGTGGCAGGATGGAGGGGGCCATGCAAAGTAGTCTGAGAGAAGGGGGTAGGTAGCCCCCAAGGGGGCACCAAGCTTGGCCTTTGTAAGGAAACCTTTTCCAGGGGCCAGTGCAGTCCAGCCAGCTGCTGTCAGCATCACTCTACACCCTTCCATAGGCTTGGGAGAGATGAATTCCACATGGCTCCTAGCCTGGGTGGCTTTGCTGTTCCCCAGGGAGACCCTCCCCACCCATGGAGGAGGACCTGGGCCCCCTGCCTGGCTTTTCAGGGGAGGCTGACTCATGGCCTTGGTGGCCCCTGGCTCAGCCTTTTTCTCCAGCTTTGGGGGAATGGGGCAGGGGTGAGCTCTTTTCTGGCATTCCCATTCCTCACTTCCTGCCTGCTTCCAGCCTTGGCAGCGGGGCAGGGGTGACATTTATGCCTGCAGCTTTGCAGCTCAGGTCCTGGGAGCCCCATCCTGTACATTCTCACCTGTTCCTCACAGATGTACCTGCTGGACAGGTGGTACTGCCCTATTTGACAGGTGAGGTGCTAAGGTTGCAGAGAGTCAAAGCCTGGCCTGCTGGTACGAAGCTTGGTAGTGTCAGGCTTGCAGGGGTGAGGTTGGGGAGGGATGCGGCTGCTCTCCTGTTCTCCTAGGAAGGGAAGGTTGCAGGCTGGGCTCTGCCTGAGGACCTGGGGTTGGGATCCTTTCACCCTGCAAGGGAGGGATTGGGTGGTCCTGAACTTCAGAGCTGCCTCTGATAGGCATCCTTGGGAACATTCCTTTAGGGACAAGCCCTTCTACCTTTGGAGCCTAGCCAGGCAGGGGGGCATGGTGTGTGTGGGTGGCTGTCACCAGGGAGGTAGGAAGCACATTGGTGAAAGCCATGTGGGGTGGGGGGGCAGACAGCCCCAAATCTGAATCCCAATACTAGCTCTTTCTCACTGTGTAACTTGGGAAACATCCTTCAGTTCCCAGAGCCTTCATCTGTAAATGAATCATTGTGCCTCCATCTCAGGGTGGGAGAAAGGATTAATTAAAGGACATGATCTCTTTGTTAATTCAGACAAATGTTCACTGGGAACCCACTGGATGTCAGGCCCTGGGACATGAAATAAGTGAATGGAAATTCCCTCATTGAATTTCTAGATGGGGGATGACGGGCTAGGCACTATCTATGATATGGTAGGCTGGAAGGTGATAGGGCAATGGAAAGAGCCGGGAGGGAGCATCGGATGGGGAGTGGGCTGAGCAGGCCCCTTTGAGAAGGTAATGAGCAACTCCAACATCTCAGAGAATAGCATTCTAAGTAGAAAAAACAGCATTTGCAAAGTCCCTGGGGGTGGGCATGTGCCAGCTGATTCAAGAAATAGAAAAAGTCCATTGCAGTGGCACGTGCCTGTAGTCCTTGCTACTCAGGAGGCTGAGGTGGGAGGACCACTTGAGCCCGGGAATTCGATGCTGCAGTGAGCTGTGATTGTACCACTGCACTCTAGTAAGACTCTGTCTCTTAAAAACAAAAACAAAAACAAACGGCATGGCCGAACGTGGTGGCTCATGCCTGTAATCCCAGCACTTTGGGAGGGAGGCTGAGGTGGGAGGATTGACTGAGCTCAGGAGTTCAAGACCAACCTGGGCAACATAGCAAGACCCCATCTTTGGAAAAAACAAACAAACAAACAACGAAACATAGTGGGTGAGGGGAGAGTAGGTGAGAAGGAGGTGGGGTGGGCATCGCCTCCTGTGTGACCAATTCCACAAGGAACTCACTCTGCAGTAGCTGCTAAGAGACCAGGGCCGGTTTGGACCCAGGCACAGCAAGTCTAACCCCACTCCTACATGCTGCGGGGGGCGTGTCCTCTCTCATTTCCTGCCATCAAATGGCCTCTTCCTCAGGTCTTAAGGTTCAGAGGCCTCCCCAACCATGGCCTGTGACCTCACCCGGACAGAGCTCCCCCAGCTGTCTGCCACCACCCCCAACTTGGGGAGGGCTCTGTGTCAGCCCTGGCCAGACTCGGGAGCCTTACAAAGAGTCCTTTCACCAGAGGTCATCCTGGGGGGACCAGGAGGGGAGTGGTGCCCTTCTGACTGTGGGGCATAAAGACCCCTTTTCTCTTCTGCAGCACCGGCTCCTTCTGGCAGGGGAAGCGGCTGAGTGCAGGGAGATTATCATCCTTCTCTTTCAGTGTATGGGCAAGATGGTCCAGACAATGATGGAGACTACAGGCTACCGGCCTTGGACTGCCTGCGGGGTGGCCCAACCAGCAGCGGAGCTTCTGCCTCAGGGAGTGCCCCACAGCAAATAGCCCAGCACCCGTGGTTCTGGGGGTGCCTGCCTAGGATCCTGGCATAGGAGATAAGCCTCCCCAGCCAGGGCGTGAAGGGGTTGGGCTTGTAATGTCAGAGACCTCCCCAGCTCTGCTCTTCTGGGGTTCCACATAGGTGGCCTCTTCTTGGCTCTGTTAGGGATTCCTCCTGGCCAGTCTTTACCTGGATTTTTAAATTATTATTTATTTATTTATTTTTAGAAACAGGGTCTCTCTCTGTTGCCCAGGCTGGAGTACAATGATCATAGCTTACTGCAACCTCCACCTCCCGGGCTCAAGCGATCCTTCTACCTCACCCTCCCGAGAAGCTGGGACTACAGGTGTGCGCCAGTGCACACAGTTAATTTTTTTTTCTTTTTTCTTTTTGGTAGGGATGAGGCTTGCTATGTTGCCCAGGCTGGACACGAACTCCTGGCCTCAAATGATCTTCCTGCCTCAGCCTCCCAAAGCACCGAAGTTACAGGCATGAGTCACCGAGCCTGGCCTTTACTTGGATTTCTTACTTCTAACCTGGGCCAAGTCCCTCACACTGCAGTGTGACATTCTATGCTGGACAGGGACCTGCCCTTGGAGGGAAGCGGGCAGGAAATGGGGAGCACAGAGGGACAACCCAGTGGCTATTGAGAGGGGAAGCTCATGGTCCGCCGAGTTGCCTGGGACAGAATGTGTGCCTATGACAGGGGTGAGAGGAGGGACAGGGCTTCCCAGGCAGAGCAGGCAGCGTGTGCAGAGGCCCTGGGGAGGCCAGGCCCTACTACAGACATGCGGGAGTGATGAGGATGCTTGGCTGGGTGGGGAGGGGCCAACAGGTCTTGCTCGAGAGCAGGGGCTTTATCCAGAAAGTACCAGGCCCTCACCCAAGGTCCCATGTCGGCCCTTAGGAGGTAATTTTTGGGGAAGATGGGAGCCAGGAGCAGGGGCAGGAAGAAAGCAGCCAGCGGGGACCTGGGGAAGGTGAGGAGGTAGATGAGCCTGGCCAGTAATGGGTCCAAGGGTTGAGTCAACTGACCAGCTCAGGATGAACCCTGGGTTCTGACTTGAGCAATGGAGGAGGCTGGAGGAGCCACCAACAGGGCTGGGAGCACTCGGGGAGGAGCAGGGTGGCTGGGGGGCAGTCTGAGGAGCTGGTGGAACAACTTGGGGAGATGCCCACAGGTTGGGTATGAGGCTAGGAGTACTGGAGAGCTTGGGGAGAGAGTGGGACAAGGGTGGGAGGAAAGGAGGAGGAAAAGTAAGGGGAGATGGAGGAAAGGAGAGAGAGAGAGAGAGAAGAGAGAAGAGAGCAAGAAAGAAAAGGAGAAGTTGGGTACAGTGGTTCACATCTGTAATCCCAGGACTTTGGGAGGCTGAGGTGGGCAGATCATGAGGTCAGGAGTTTGAGACCAGCCTGCCCAACATAATGAAACCTCATCTCTACTAAAACTTCAAAACTTAGCCGGGCATGGTGGCACACACCTGTAATCCCAGCTACTTGGGAGGCTGAGGCAGGAGAATCGCCTGAACCTGGGAGGCGGAGGTTGCAGTGAGCCGAGATTGCGCCATTGCACTCCAGCCTGGGCGAGAGAGCAAGACTCTATCTCAAAAAAAAAAAAAAAAAAAAAAAAGCAATGGAGAAAATGAAGGAAAGTGAGGCCAGGCGCGGTGGCTCACACCTGTAATCCCAGCATTTTGGGAGGCGAAGGCGGGCAGATCACAAGGTCAAGAGTTTGAGACCAGCCTAGCCAATATGGTGAAACCCTGTCTCTACTAAAAATACAAAAATTAGCTGGCTGTGGTGGTGGGAGTCTGTAGTCCCAGCTACTCAGGAGGCTGAGGCAGGAGAATCGCTTGAACCCGGAAAGTGGAGGTTGCGGTGAGCCGAGATCGCGCCATTGCACTCCAGCCTGGGCAACAGAGTGAGACGCAAGACTCCGTCTCAAAAAAAAAAAACAACAACAACCCAAAGGGGAAAGTGTGAAAGTGAGAACCCTGGAGCTCCACACTGTGGCCTCTGCTTTCTGCGTGAGAGGAAAAGATGATAGAACCACAAGAGAATGGCATGATTGACCTACCTGATTATGAGCATGTAGAAGATGAAACTTTTCCTCCTTTCCCACCTGCAATCTAGCTCTAGAGAGACAAGATGATGAAGGGGCTGAACCTGATGAAGAGTCAGGAAGCAGAGCACCTGTTCCCGTACCTCCAATGAGAACAGTTAAAAGAAATATACTCAAGCTGGATGCTCAGAGATTAATTTCAGAGAGAGGACTTCCAGCCTTAAGGCATGTATTTGACAAGGCAAAATTCAAAGGTAAAGGTCATAAGGCTGAAGATTTGAAGACTCCGATCAGACACGTGGAGCACTGGGCACATAGGCTATTCCCTTAACTGCAGTTTGAGGATTTTATTGACAGAGTTGAATACTTGGGAAATGAAAAGGAAGTTCAGACTTGTTTAAAGCAAATTCGACTTGATCTCCCTATTTTACCTGAAGATTTTATTAGCAATAATGATGAAGTTGTGGAAAATAATGGACATGATGTAACCACTATTGAATTAGATCCCTTTCTGACAAACTCATCTGAAAGTGAGATATTTGCTTCTGAGTCAAGTAGAAGCCTAACAGAAGAGCAACAACAGAAAATTGAGAGAAATAAACAAATGGCCTTAGAAAGAAGGCAGGCAAAGCTGCTAAGTAATAGTCAGTCCCTAGGAAATGATACGTTAATGAATGCACCCAGGGCATAGACAGTTGAGGTTAATACTTGATGAGGATCAAAAGGAGGAGTCAATTGGATTAAGGGAGGACATGCTAGACAATCCATGTAATGATGCTCCTGCTAATACTTTAAATGAAGAGGAGGAATTAAAATTAGAGGACACACTACTGGATCAGTCTTTCACAAATGTGCAACAGTAACTTGAAGCTTCATCCAGAAATGTTACTGAATGCTACATGAGTTTCCATTAAGATAAAATGTATTTGTTAGCTCACCATCCTGCAAGCTTGGTGTTACTATGTTTTTTTTTGTTTTTTGTTTTTGGAGATGGAGTTTCGCTCTTGTTACCCAGTCTGGAGTGAAATGGTACCATCTCTGCTCACTGCAGCCTCCACTTCCCTGGTTCAAAGGATTCTCCTGCCTCAGTCTCCTGAGTAGCTATGATTACAGGCGTCTGCCACCACGCCTGGCTAATTTTTTGTATTTTTAATAGAGATGGGGTTTCACTATGTTGGCCAGGCTGGTCTCAAACACCCGACCTCAGGTGATCCACCTGCCTCAGCCTCCCAAAGTGCTGGGATTACAGACATGAGCCACTGTGCCTGGCCATATTTTTTCTTCTTTGAGTGAAAATCCTTAGGTAGTAAAATTTTTACAGATTCTTGTTTAAAATCTGGTATTTATTTACAATTATTCTTGTCACTTTAGTTAGATCTATTTATTCTCTTTAGTGTTTGTTTTTATACAGATATGACTTTATAAAATGATTAGGGCCCAGCGTGGTGGCTCAAGCCTGTAATACCAGCACTTTGGGAGGCCGAGGCAGGCAGATCACTAGGTTAGGAGATCAAGACCATCCTGGCTAACACAGTGAAACCCCGTCTCTACTAAAAATACAAAAAATTAGCCAGACGCGGTGGTGAGCAGCTGTAGTCCCAGCTACTCAGGAGGCTGAGGCAGGAGAATGGTGTGAACCTGGGAGGCAGAGCTTGCAGTGAGCTGAGATCGCGTCACTGCTCTCCAGCCTGGGCGACAGAGCGAGACTCTGTCCCCCCCCAAAAAAATAATAAAATAAAATAAATAAAATGATTAGTAGGTAATAAGCAGTTTCTGCTGTTGATGTATCATTGAATGCCTTGTTTTCACTAAGTTGGAGGCTTTGTTTGTTTGTTTGTTTGTTTAGATGGAGTCTCACTCTGTTGCCCAGGCTGGATGTAGTGGTGAAATCTCGGCTCACTGCAACCTCTGTCTCCTGGGTTGAAACGATTCTCCTGCCTCAGCCTCCCAAGTAGCTGGGATTATAGGCATGAGCTACCACACCCAGCTAATTTTTAAAATATTACTATTATTTTTTATTATACTTTACATTCTAGGGTACATGTGCACAACATGCAGGTTTGTTACATATGTATACATGTGCCATGTTGGTGTGCTGCATCCATTAACTTGTCATTTACATTAGGTATATCTCCTAATGCTATCCCTCCCCCCTACCCGACCCCACACCAGGCCCTGGTGTGTGATGTTCCCCATCCTGTGTTCAAGTGTTCTCATTGTTCAGTTTCCACCTCTGAGTGAGAACATGTGGTGTTTGGTTTTCTGTCCTTGTGATAGTTTGCTCAGAATGATGGTTTCCAGCTTCTTCCATGTCCCTGCAAAGGACATGAACTCATCCTTTTTTATGGCTGCATAGTATTCCATGGTGTATATGTGCCACATTTTCTTAATCCAGTCTACCATTGATGGACATTTGGGTTGGTTCCAAGTCTTGGCTATTGTGAATAGTGCCGCAATAAACATATGTGTGCATGTGTCTTTATAGCAGCAGGATTTATAATCCTTTGGGTATATACCCAGTAACGGGATGGCTGGGTCAAATGGTATTTCTAGTTCTAGTTCCTTGAGGAATCGCCACACTGTCTTCCACAATGGTTGAACTAGTTTACACTCCCACCAACAGTGTAAAAGTGTTCCTATTTCTCCACATCCTCTCCAGCACTTCTTGTTTCCTCACTTTTTAATGATCGCCATTCTAACTTGTGTGAGATGGTATCTCATTGTTGTTTTGATTTGCATTTCTCTGATGGCCAGTGATGATGAGCATTTTTTCATTTGTCTGTTGGCTGCATAAACGTCTTCTTTTGAGAAGTGTCTGTTCATATCCTTTGCCCACTTTTTGATGGGATTGTTTGATTTTTTTCTTGTAAATTTGTTTAAGTTCTTTGTAGATTCTGGATATTAGCCCTTTGTCAGATGTGTAGATTGCAAAAATTTTCTCCCATTCTGTTGGTTGCCTGTTCACTGTGATGGCAGTTTCTTTTGCTGTGCAGAAGCTCTTTAGTTTAATTAGATCCCATTTGTCAATTTTGGCTTTTGTTGCCATTGCTTTTGGTGTTTTAGACATGAAGTCCTTGCCCATGCCTATGTCCTGAATGGTATTGCCTAGGCTTTCTTCTAGGGTTTTTATGGTTTTAAGTCTAACATTTAAGTCTTTAATGCATCTTGAATTAATTTTTGTATAAGGTGTAAGGACAGGATCCAGTTTCAGCTTTCTACATATGGCTTGCCAGTTTTCCCAGCACCATTTATTAAATAGGGAATCCTTTCCCCATTTCTTGTTTTTGTCAGGTTTGTCAAAGATTAGATGGTTGTAGAGGTGTGGTATTATTTCTGAGGGCTCTGTTCTGTTCCATTGGTCTATATCTCTGTTTTGGTACCACTACCATGCTATTTTGGTTACTGTAGCCTTGTAGTATAGTTTGAAGTCAGGTGGCATGATGCCTCCAGCTTTGTTCTTTTGGCTTAGGATTGTCTTGGTAATGCGCACGTCCAGCTAATTTTTGTATTTTTAGTAGACACGAGGTTTTGCCATGTTGGCTAGGCTAGTCTCGAACTCCTGACCTCAGGTGAGCCACCTGCCTCGGTCTCCCAAAGTGCTAGGATTACACTCATGAGGCACTGTGCCCAGTGTTTCGGTTTTTACTGCTCCTTGCAGGGCAGGGTTAACCCATGGACAGTGTGCCCAGAGTAGCCTGGGTGAAGTTTTAAGAGGTACATGTATATTAAATATTAATGGCTGGGTGCGGTGGCTCACAACTGTAATCTCAGCACTTTGGGAGGCTCAGGCGGTTGGATCACGAGATCAGGAGATCGAGACCATCCTGGCTAACATGGTGAAACCCCGTCTCTACCAAAAATACAAAAAATTAGCCGGGCGTGGTGGTGGGCACCTGTAATCCCAGCTACTCAGGAGGCTGAGGCAGGAGAATGGCATGAACCTGGGACGCGGAGCTTGCAGTGAGCCGAGATCGTGCCACTGCACTCCAGCCTGGGCAACAGGGCGAGACTCCGTCTCAAAAAAAAAAGTGGGGATGAGCTACAGCCAGGAGACTTGGTTGGACACAGCAGGAACTTCTCAATTAAACAGCAGAGCATGGGCTGGGTGCCGTGGCTCATGCCTGTACTCACACTCATCCCAGCACTTTGGGAGGTTGAGGCAGGAGGATTGCTTAAGCCCATGAGTTTAAGACCAGCCTGGACAACATAATGAGATCCTGTCTCTACAAAAATAAAATAAAATAAGCAGCAGAACAGTCCCCTTGGGAAGGGGCCTTCTCATAGGAGCCCTGGCCTTACCCGAGGCAAGGGACTGACCACCATGACCTCTCAAAGGGCACAGGCTGCATGGTGTTTTGCGGGGTTGATGGAACCCCACGGGGAAGGTGGGTTTGCTGCTCTGTGCCTCAGTTTCCCTCCATAAGGCCGAGTTGTGGTTAGTGGCCTGGGTTCAATGACAGGGCAGGGTGGGGGCTCTGTAGCCCAAGCCTGGCTGGTGATGTCGCTGCGTGTCCATGTCCAGGTGGGCCCTGGGGCCTCCTCCTCCCCACCCCCAGCCTTTGTTCCAGGAAAGGCAGGAAAAGGCAGCTGGAGGAGAGGGGTGGAGGGCTGGAGCCCGCAGAGTGTTTCCAGGGAAAAAGTGATCCTTCCACAGAACAGCCAGCCAGTGCCACCTCCCCTACTCCACCCCACTCCTACCCTTCCCCCTCCCGCTGCCGCCTCCATTTCTTCCTCCCTCACTTTCTGGCAGAAGGAGCTCAGCAGCTGGAAAAACCATGCTCTGCTCCCAACCCCCATCCTTAGCACTGCCCAACCCCAGGCACCTGCAGGCAGGGCAGGGGTGCGTGAGGGTGTATGTGTGCAAGTGTAGGAGTGTGTGTGAATGTGTATGTGTGTTTGAGAGTGTGTGTATGAGTGTGTGTGCATGCGTGAGAGTGAATAAATGTGTGAGTGAATGTGTGAGTGTATGAGTGAATGTGTGTGTGGTGTGTGCATGATTGTGTGTGCATGAGTGCGTGGATGTGTGTGTTAGAGAATCTGTGCATATGTGAGCATGTATGTGTGTGTGCACATGCAGTGTAGTTTGTGTGTGCAGTTGCGAGTGTGTGCACGGGTATGACTTAGTATGAGCATGCATGTGTGAACATGTTTGTGTGTACTTGTATTCGAGTGAGGGTGCATATGTGTTCGTGCCTGTGTGCCTGTGTGAGTGTGCATGTGTGTCAGTGCTTGCATTTGTTTGAGTGTGAGTGTGCATGTGTGTTCACGTGTGCGTGTGTGTTCAAGTGTGATTGTGCATGTGTGTGTGAATGTGTTAGAGTGTGAGTGTGCATGTGTTCGAGTGTGTGCGTGTGTTCAAATGTGACGGTTCGTGTGTGAGTGTGAATGTGTGTTAGAGTATACATGTGCATGTGTTCAAGTGTGTGTGCATGTGTGTTTGAGTGTGAGTGTGCATGTGTGTATGAGTGTGCGTGTGTGCGAGTGTGTGTTCAAGTGTGATTGTGCGTGTGTGAATGTGTGTTAGAGTGTGAGTGTGCATGTGTGTGTTCGAGTGTGTGTTCAAATGTGAGGGTGCATGTGGGTGTTTGAGTGTGAATGTGTGTTAGAGTGAGTATGCATGTGCGTGTGTTCGAGTGTGAGTGTGCATGTGTGTGTCTGAGTGTGAATGTGTGTTCGAGTGTGAGTATGCATGTGTGTTTGAGTGTGTTTGAGTGAATGTGTTCGAGTGTGTGTCCATGTGTGCTTGCGTGTGAGTGTGCATGTGTTTGAGAATGTGTGTGTTCGAGTGTGTGTGCATGTGTGCTTGAGTGTTAATGTGTGTGTTTAAGTGTGAGTGTGCATGTGTGTTTGAGTGTGTGTACGTGTGTTTGAGTGGGAATCTGCGTGTGTGTTTCAGTGTGTGTATGTGTGTTTGAGTGTGCATGTGCACGCATGGCTGCCGCTGACGTAACCCAGGTGCATGTGAGGACATGGGAGTAGCGTGGCCATCACATGTAGTCGCGGATGCTGGAGAGAAGCAGGGTGCATAAAGGGGGAAAGAAACCGGCCTGAATCGACCCCCTGGAGCCTCAGTTTTGCCACCTGCATGTGGGGTGGCACTGGCCCTGCTTCCCTAGGGCTGATGTGTCACAGAGAAGCCAACGTGGAAAGGGGCAGGAACATGTCTTGGTTCTCCTAGCTACCAATTGCGCTCATAGCAACCTTCGAGGCAGGTGCTGCTATCTTCCCCGCATCCCACGAGGGGAGCTCGAGGCTCAGGGGTGTAAAGTGGCTTACGGCTGGCAAATAGCTGACTTGAGATCAGAACCCAGGTCTGCCTCACTTCAGGGCATCTCCCCCAACCCTGTGCTGCTGCCCCACGTCACACTGAGGCCTGGCCACCTCATCCTCCCTCCAGGCTCTGGGACTCAGTTCCTGTCCCCAGGGCAACTAGCTGTTCCCCCTCTGCCTGCAGGACCTGAGGCACTTCCTTGCCTCAGGGATGTTCAGCAGGTTGTTCCAGGCCAGATAATCCCATCAGGTCACCTGGTCCAACCCCTTGTCATTCATTTGGTGAGCCCGAGGCCCCAGGCCTAGTGTTTAAGGTTGCAAAGCACATCCGGCCAGAGCTGGGGCTCCAGTCCCCTACCTGGTGGTCCAGGAATGGGCTGGTTTTCTCTCTTCCTTATCCCAGGCAGACTGGCTCCTGGAGGGGCTATCAGCACAGACACACCCCTCTTCCTCTCTCTCCTCCGCCGTCCCCAAGCCCCACCGCCATTTCCCTGTCCTCCTTAAATGCGGGGCTCAGCTGCGGGGAGAAGCCGAGGTTTCCGGACATCCCTCCCTGCTGCTGGGCATGGATCCCTGTTCGGATTCATGGATCCCACAGGCTGCTCAGAGGGACCCAGGCCTTCCCCAGCCCCCATCTCTGCCTGCTCCTCCCAGTATAAACACCATGGTTAATAATGTATATTTGCCCAGGGGCACGCAGCCTCTCAACAGCAAGCCCGTAACTTCCAACCAGCGCCACACGGAGGGTGTCAGAGGACCGCCGGGACATTAGTGCCCGCGCCTGACATGGGCCTCACGGGCCAGCACGCCCCAGGTGGGCCAGCCTCACTGCCTCACGCAGCCACAGCAGGTCCACCTACCTTTATGGTGTATGGTTGTAAAAATGGGTGACCCAGAAAAACTCCTTTTAGACTATTTTGAAACTTCTAATGTTGAGGCTCCTGCATACACCGTCTTCCATCGTGTAAACCTGGGTACCTGAAACCAGCCCCTTGGTTGGTCTGGCTGGAGGCCAACCCAGCACCACTGGGGGTTGGGGGGGGGATGCTGAGCCAGCAGGAAGTGGCAAGAACAGTGGTGCCCAAGGGCCAGGTGCGGTGGCTAATGCCTGTAATCTCAGCACTTTGGGAGGCTGAGGCGGGCGGATCACGAGGTCAGGAGTTCGAGACCAGCCTGGCCAACAGAGCGAAACCCCATCTCTACTAAAAATACAAAAAAAAAAAAAAAAATCAGCCACACGTGGTGGCAGGTGCCTGTAATTCCAGCTACTCAGGAGGCTGAGGCAGAAGAATCACTTGAACCTGGGAGGTGGAGGTTGCAGTGAGCTGAGATTGCTCCATTGCGCTCCAGCTTGGCGACAGTGCGAGACTCAGTGCAAGCCCATAAAACAACGGGCCAGCACCACACAGATTGTGTCAGAGGATGCTGGGCGGTTGCTGCCCCTGCCCGACACCGGCCTCACAGGCCAGCACGCCCCAGGTAAGCTGCCCTCACCACCTCGCGTGGCCACAGCAGGGCTATCTACCTTTGCAGTATATGGTTGTAAAAATGGGTGACCCAGAAAAAAGCCTTTTAAACTATTTTGAAACTTCTAATATTGAGGCTCCTGCATACACATAGTCTTCTATGGTGTAAACCCTAAAGCCGTCACTGGGGTGGGAAACGGAGCTGAGCAGTCCCTGGGCTGAGCCATCTGGGGAGGCTTCCAGGAGGAGGGGTTTTGGGGAGCTGTGTGCCAGCCTAGAGGTGACTTGTTTAGGGATGATGCCTAAGGCAGGGAGGGGAGTGGAAGGTGGCTGGGGCTGGGGAAATATCGCAAACCAGAACATCTGCCCAGAGGCCCACCGCCTTCCCAGAGCCTGCTGGACACCCAGCCAGGCTGGCCAGCACAACCAAGGGCCGGGAGAATGGGACGCAGCCACAAGATGAGGCCCCAGTCTTGCTGGGAAGGTACTAGGGTGGAAGGGGGCCCCCACCAGCCAAAGAGTCAGCCAATACTGTAACTGCCCCAGGGGTCCACTTTGCCTGCTGCCCAGACAGAGCTGATTGCAACAGAGAAAGAGTAATTCACGCAGAGCCAGCTGTGCGGGAGATCAGGGTTTTATTATTACTCAAATCAGTCTGCCCGAGCATTAGGGAAGCAGAGTTCTTAAGGATAACTTGGTGGGTAGGGGGAAGCCAGTGAGCCAGGAGTGCTGATTGGTCAGGGATGAAATCATAGCGATCAGATCAGATGAGCCAGTTTATTGATCTGGGTGGTGAAAATTGATCCATCAAGTGCAGAGTCTGCAAAATATCTCAAGCACTGAGCAGATTAGGGAAGGTCAGAATCTTGTCAGAATCTCCAGCTGTGTGACTCAAACCATAATTTCTAATCTTGTGGCTTATGTTAGTCCTACAAAGGCAATCTAGTCCCCAGGCAAGAAGGAGGTCTGTTTTGGGAAAGTGCTGTTACCGTCTTTCTTTAAACTGTAAACTATGAACTAAGTTTCTCCCAGTTAGTTCAGGCCTACGTCCACGAATGAACAAGGACAGCTTGGAGGTTAGAAGCAAGATGGAATCAGTTAAGTTAGATCTGTTTCACTGTCTCAGTCATAATTTTGCAAAGGCAGTTTCAATAGCAGCCCAGAAGCTGTTGCCCTCCTTGGACTCAGCTTAGCTCATCAGACGCTAAACTCTGTGCTTTCTGGTGCCCAGTCTGAGCTCTGCAGACACCGTACCTGCCCTGGGGAGTTGACACTTGGTGGGGACATGGACACTGCCCCCAGCAACCCGGGTTGGTGCCGCCTTCCCTCAGCCGCTGCAGCTGTGAGCTGCCAGCAGCTGGACGCTCTCCAGAGGACGCCTTTGGCTGATGGGAGCCAAGCTACTGGACCTGCCCAGGAGGTTATGAGTGATGGTTGAAGGCCAGCAGCGTGGGTTGGGTGGGGGTGCGGGGTGGGGGTGTAGAGCAACCCAGTCCCCTTGCCTCTTGATTTCACAGCCTCTTTGGTGCCATTCGTGCCCTGAAACTCCCCTTCATATCAGGCTGGGGCGAGATTTCTCCCAAAACCACATCTTGGCCCAGCCCTGCCCTGCTTCTCACTCTCACAGGTTTCTTGAGATCTCAGTAAAACTCCTGCACAAGAATTCCCATCTCTGGCTCTGCTTCTGGGGAGCTCGATGCCCACAAACTTGGCAATCTTTCCCACTGAATGTACATCAGAGATGGGGGAGAGTGGCTGGGCGCAGTGGCTCACGCCTGTAATCCCAGCACTTTGGGAGGCCAAGGCAGGTGGATCACGAGGTCAGGAGATCGAGACCATCCTGGCTAACATGGTGAATCCCTGTCTCTACTAAAAATACAAAAAAAATTAGCTAGGCGTGGTGGCAGGCGCCTGTAGTCCCAGCTACTCAGGAGGCTGAGGCACGAGGATGGCGTGAACCCGGGAGGCGGAGCTTGCAGTGAGTCAAAATCATACCGTTATACTCCAGCCTGGGTAACTGAGCAAGACTCCATCTCAAAAAAAAAAAAAAAAGAGATGCAGGGAGTGTGGGGAAGTGTGGTCCAATCTTGAGGGCACAGGAAAGCCTCCCAGAAAAGGTGACATTTGAATTGGGGTCTTGAAGGTTCAGTAAGAATTGCCCAGTTGGCTGGTCCAAGTCCAGTGGTGTTTACAACTAATCGATCACAACCAGTAGCAGATTTCTTTGTTCCTTCTCTACTCTCACTGCTTCACCTGACCAGCTTTAAAAAAAAAAAAAAAAAAAAAGGCCAAGTGCAGTGGCTCACGCCTGTAATCTCAGCACTTTGGGAGGGTGAGGTGGGTGGATCACCTGAGGTTGGGAGTTCAAGACCAGCCTGACCAACATGAAGAAACCCCGTCTCTACTAAAAATATAGAACTAGCTGGGCTTGGTGGCTCATGCCTGTAATCTCAGCTACTTGGGAGGCTGAGGCAGCAGAATCGCTTGAACCCCGAAGGTGGAGGTTGCGGTGAGCCGAGATTGCGCCATTGCACTCCAGCTTGGGCAACAAGAGCGAAACTCCATCTCAAAAAAAAAAAAAAAAAAAAAGGAATTGCTCAGTTGAAAGTTGCCTGCTGCGTTAGATAAAGCTGCCTGCTGTAATTGCTGAAGATGAGGGGAAGGACAGGTTAGGAAAAGGGGCAGCCTGAGCAAGGGGCCTGAGGCAGGGAGAGGTAGGGCACAGACAGGAAGAGATTGGACCTGTGGCTGGAGGGCAGGGATATGGAAGGGAGGCAGGAGATGAGATTAGAAAGGAATTTAGGCTGAGCACTGTGGCTCAAGCCAGTAATCCCAGCACTTTGGGAGGCTGAGGTGGGTGGATCACTTAAGGCCAAGAGTTGAGATGAGCTTGGTCAACATAGTGAAACCCTGTCTCTACTAAAAAATACAAAAATTAGGCCGGGCATGGTGGCTCACACCTGTAATGCCAGCACTTTGGGAGGCTGAGGTGGGCGGATCACTTGAGGTCAGGAGTTTGAGACCAGCCTGGCCAACATGGCGAAACCCCATCTCTACTAAAAATACAAAAATTAGCCAGGTGTGTGTCAGCCTGTAGTCCTAGCTACTCGGGAGGCTAAGACAGGAGAATCGCTTGAACCAAGGAGGTGGAGGTTGCAGTGAGCCGAGATCACGCCACTGCACTCCAGCCTGGGTGACAGAGCGAGACTCTGTCTCAAAAATAAGGAAAGAAAGGAATTTAGTGCCAGCACAGAGAGAGAATGCCTGTTACCATGTAAGCCAGGGGCTGTGAGTTCACACCACCCACCACCCCTCTGTCTTGCACACACACAGTCACGGCTGATGGACCGTCACACTCTTTCTTGTAGGGCCCAGACAGAGCCTCAGAATCCTCAACGTTGCGCCCTGGCAGGTTCTAACTACTGATGGAATTACCACATGAGGTGACACCCATTTACTATCCCTTCCCCAGGCCAAACCCAGGCTAGACCTGTGAGATGTGGGCCGAGTCCAGAGGCCTCCTGAGAATGGGCCTGAGTACAGTAGGGGTCTCCCTGGGGAAGCAACCATTGTGGCCCATAAATAGGTTAGGCGGTCAGGAAACGGGAAATCCTGAAACACAATGAGCCCTGCTGTGCAGGGGTTTCCTCTGGGCTGAGGGCCGGACTGAGGATGCTTCTTGGGCCAAAAGCCTTGCTGAAGCAAGACTCCTGTTTGCTGGCCCCAGGCACTGGCTCTTCCCCTGGCTCTCAGGGGGACTCAAGGCCCAGCCTCACCCCACCCAGCCCAGCGAGGGGCAGCTCAGGACAGCCCAGGATGAGCCAGGACAGGCAGTGTTCCACTGAGGGGACAGCAATTATCCACCCGGCTCCCAGCTGAGCCCTGGCACTAGGCGCTGGTGGGGGCTGCCGCAGTAGCCAGGTGGGGGCCAGGGAATGGATGAACCCCCTCCAGGATCAGTGAGTGCTTTTGCCAGGCCTTCCAAGCCCAGGGGGCCCGCACACGTCTAATATCTGTGTCTGTGGACCTGTCTCCAACCAGGGCTCCCCAAGGGCACAGTAAGCCCCAAGCTGACCCTCCCTGGACCCCAACAACAGAGATATAACGTAGTCCCTCTATAGAGAACCAGGTAGCCTGTAAAATTATGCTTTAGAAAAATTCTATTAAGTAGGCAAGTAACAAAACACAAAATCCTATAGGATCCCAATGCTGTTAAAATGCAAACAGCAGGCCAGGCGTGGTGGCTCAGGCCTATAATCCCAGCACTTTGGGAGGCCGACGTGGGCGGATCACAAGGTCAGGAGTTCGAGACCAGCCTAGCCAATATGGTGAAACCCTGACTGTACTAAAAACTACCAAAAAATTAGCCAGGCTTGGTGGCAAATGCCTGTAATCCCAGATACTCGGGCTGAGGCAGGAGAATTGCTTAAACCCAGGAGGCAGAGGTTGCAATGAGCCGAGATCACGTCACTGCATTCCAGCCTGGATGACAGAGTGAGACTCTGTCTCAAAAAAAGAAAAAAATAATACAAACAGCAATCTGTGTTCGTGTGTCCACATGCATGTGCATGGAAAAGGCAGGAAGGAGAAGCGTCATATGTCAAGGTGGTGGGGATTTTTATTTTCTTCTTTGTGCTTTTCTGGACTTCCTAAATTTTCTACAGTGAACTTTGTAATCATTTAAAAAAAGGAAAAAAAAAAAAAAGGCTGGGTGTGGTGAGGTGCGCCTGTAGTCCTGGCTACTTGGGAGGCTGTGGTGGGAGGATCACTTGAGCCCAGGAGATAGAGGCTGCAGTGAGCTACGATCATGCTACTGCATTCCAGCCTGAGCAACAGAGCAAGAGTGTCTGGTAAAAAAAAAAATATACATATATTAAGTTTTTAAAGAAAAAAACAACACCCAGATCCTACAGTACCTGTTTTCTTTTAAGTACCATGTTTACAAAGAATTTTTAAAGCAGTGGGGAAATAAATACTGATAGAAACTGTAACACTGAGGGGAAAACAGGATGCGACATTGTATACATAGTATGTAAAGCGGGGGATGCTCAGGACAGGAGGGGACAGGAAGGAAGCAAACAAGATTAGAGCTGCTGACTTTAGTGGGGCCATCGCCACAGGCCCTGCCATCTATAGTATAGGACAATGCCCACACCCTTGCATACACTGCATACCACTAGTTTTTAACAGTTTTGGCAGTCCAGTGCATGGAACACAGTGTCTTCTAATTTGCACATCCTTGATTACTGAGCCTCGTGTTTCTTCTCAATGCTTCATTATGAAAATTTTCAGCATATAGAGAAGTGGAAAGAATTGTACAATGGGTCGGGTGCAGTGGCTCACACCTGTAATCTCAGCACTTTGGGAGGCTGAGGCAGGTGGATCATGTAAGCCCACAAGTTCGAGACCAGCATGGGCAATGTGGCAAAGCCCTGTCTCTACTAAAAACACAAAAAATTAGCCAGGAGTGGTGGTGTGTGCCTGTAGTCCCAGCTACCAGAGAGGCTGCAGTAGGAGAATCATGTGAGCCCGGGGAGTCGCTGCAGTGAGCCGTGACCACACCACTGCACTCCAGCCTGGGTGATGGGAGTGAGACTCTGTCTCAAAAAAAAAAAAAAAAAATTGTACAGTGAACACCCATCTACCACCATATGGGTTCTGCAACTAATATTTTACTAGACTTGCTTTAGCACATATCTATCTATCCATCCATGACTACTTTTTAAATGTATATTTCACTGTAAATTACAGATATCAGACACTTCATCCCTAAACACTTAGGCATGCGTATTATTCACTAGAATTGAATATTTGTTCATAGTTCTTCCCCCACCCCAGGTAAAATTTACATATGGTAATGTAACAATTTTTTTCTTTTTTTCTTTTTTTTTGAGACGGGATCTCACTATGTTGCCCAGGTTGGTCTTGAACTCTTGGCCTCAAGAAATCCTCCCACCTTGGCCTCCCAAAGTGCTGGGATTACAGGCATGAGTCACTACGCCTGGTCTGGTAATGTAACAATCTTAAGTATGTCAGTTGATTAGTGATGACAAATGCATACACTTGTGTAACCCAGTTCCCTGTCATGATATAGAACGTGACCCCCAGAAAACTGCGTCCCCATCGCCCGCTACCTAGTCAATATCTAACCCTCCACTCTCCTGAGGCAAGCAGGAATGCCTAATTGCTCTTACATTTTCATCATAGATTAGTTTTGCCTATTCTGAAACTTCCTATAAATGGAATCACACCACTTGTGCCTGTTTGTGTCTGGCTTCTTTCATTCAACATTATGTCTGTGGGGTTTATCCATTTGTGATAGTCATTGCAATAGTTAACTACTATTGTTATAGTACAGATAGACACATTCTTTATTCATTCTCTTGTCGATGGACACCTAGTCTGCTTACATTTTTACTTATTATTAATAAAGCTGCTATATGCACATTCATATACAAGTCTTTGTGAGCACATTTTTGTATCTCTTGGAATGCAATTTCTCTAGGAATGTAATTGAGCCAGCCTCTTTTCTTTTCTTTTTTTTTTTTTGAGACAGAGTCTCGCTCTGTTACCCAGGCTGGAGTGCAGTGGTGCAATCTCGGCTCACTGCAAGCTCCACCTCCTGGGTTCACGCCATTCTCCTGCCTCAGCCTCCCAAGTAGCTGGGACTACAGGCGCCCACCACCACGCCCGGCTAAATTTTTTTGTATTTTAGTGGAAACGGGGTTTCACCATGTTAACCAGGATGGTCTCGATCTCCTGACCTTGTGATCCCCCCACCTTGGCCTCCCAAAGTGCTGGGATTACAGGCATGAGCCACTGCGCCTGGCCAAGCCAGCCTCTTTTCATGTTTGTTAGACACTTGAATTTCTTTTTCTTTTGCCTATTTTTTTTTCTTATTGATTTGTAGGAGCTCTTTGATTGTTAGTGTTGGACCCTAAGGATGCAAAAGAAAAAATCTTAAGGCATAGCCCCTGCCCTCAGAGCACCCATGGTTTAGCAGGGTAGACAGATGTGATGGGATGGCTGCTGTGCACTCATTTATTCCTTTGTTTATTTAAGCTGAAAGTCTAACTGTGTCATTCATCTGCCGCACCTCACTCCAGGTAAAAGCCAACAAGGCTCTACAGGATCTCACATCATCTGGTCCCCGGCAGCCCCTCTGACCTCACTCCCTGCCACTGTCCCCGTTCAATTGGCTCCAGCTGCTGTGGCTCCTTGCTTTTCCATAACTCACCAAGCACAATCCCTGCCTCAGGGCCTCTGGCTGTGCCAGTTCCTCTTCCTGGAACATTCTTCCCCAGAGGGCCACATTATTTTCTTCCCATACTAGTCTCCCACAGCTGCCATAACAAATGACACAAATGTGGTGGCTCAGACAAAAGAATTTCATTCTCGTACAGTTCTGGAGGCCAGGGGTCCAAAATTACTCCCCTTCCAAAGCCTCCAAGGGAGAATTCCAGCATTTTCCAGCTTCTGGTGGCTCCATGTTCCTTGGCTTACGGCTGCCTCCCTCTGTCTTCACATGGCCCTCTCCTCTCCATCTGTCTTTCCTTTGTGTGTTTCTTATAATGATACTTGTTGTTGGATTAGGGTCCACCTGGATAATCTACCATCTAGAGATCCTTAACTGCAAGAACTCTTTTCCCAAATAAGGTTACATTCACAGGTTTTGGGGACTAGGACACTGACATATCTTTTTGGGGGCCACCATCCAACCCACCACAGTCCATTCTCAAGTGCCCCCAAATTCATGAGTGAAATACATTGACCCCATCACAACATCCCCTAAGTCTCCATCCATTAGTTTTTTTTTGTTGTTGTTTTCAGATGAAGTTTCACTCTTGTTTCCCAGGCTGGAGTGCGGTGGCATGATCTCAGCTCACTACAAACTCTGCCTCCCAGGTTCGAGTGATTCTCCTGCCTCAGCCTCCTAAGTAGCTGAGACTACAGGCACGTGCCACCATACCCAGCTAATTTTTGTATTCGTAGTAGTGACGGGGTTTCACCATGTTGGCTAGGCTGGTCTCAAACTTCTGACCTCAGGTGATCCACCAGCCCTGGCCTCCCAAACTGCTGGGATTACAGGTGTGAGCCACCACATGCGGGCCCACTACAGTATTAACTCAAAATCCAAAATTTCATCTAAAGATAATTATCTCAAAAAAGTCCCATATCTCATTAGGAAATTAGGAATGAGTGAGAACTGGGATATGTTCCATCCTAAGGCAAAATTCCTCTCCACCTATGGACGTATGAAACTAGGAAAAAAATTACATGCTTCCAAAATATCATGGGGGACAGGCATAGGACAGATATTTCCATTCCAAAATGGAGAAAGCAGAAGGAATATATGGGTTATGAGTCCCAAGCAAGTCCAAAATCCATCAGGGCCAATTCCGATAGGTTCCAAGGCCTGAGGATGATTCTCCTTGGCTCAATGATCCACTCTCAGCAGCCCTGTCCAGCCCAGTTGCTGTCTGTAGAATTCTGCAGGTCTGATAGCCTTCTTTCATTTTGTCTTGTCTCCATCCCTTTCCGTCTAAGCTGGCAGTGTTTCTGCTGGTATAATACTTTCAAAAACTTTGTGGGTCTCCCATGTATTTAACAGGGATTCATGCCATTAGACAAGAGGCACCTCCACATATATTTCCTGGTTGAGTTCATCTCTATTTTATCCCTGGCTTCTGTGAAAATGATTGAGTATATCCGTGCATAAGTCACACACCAAATCTCTTCAGCACAAAGTTATCTAGATATATTTTTGTTTCTCTCTCCACAGCATGCTTTTCCAACAGTAAATTTCCTCATTTTAACATTCTTTGCAACCTGGATAGGCCAAGAAACTTTTAAATCCACAAGCACTGGTTCCTTTTTGCTTAACAGTTCCTTCCTCAGTTTATTTCTTTCATCTCATATTTTACTATAAGCCACAAGGAGAAATCAGGCCATATCTTTAACACCTTGCTTGGAATTCTCCTCACTAAATATCTAAGTTCATTGCTTAACAAGTTCTACTTTCCACACAACAGTAAAACCCACTTCAGCCGAGTTTTCTGTCACCATATAACCAGGATCTCCTTTTCTCCAGTTTTCAATAACATGTTCCTCATTTCTTAGCTGGGCACAGTGGCTCTTGCCTGTAATCCCAGCACTTCAGGAGGCCAAGGTGGGAAGATTGCTTGAGGCCAGCAGTTCAAGACCAGCCTGGGCAAAATAGCTCTACAAAAATAAAAAATTAGCCAGGCATGGTGGTTTGTGCCTGTAGTCCCAGCTACTCAGGAGGCCGAGGTGGGAGGATTGCTTGAGCCCAGGAGGTTGAGGCTGCAGTGAGCTGCGATTACACCACTGCACTCCAGCCTGGGCAACAGAGCAAGACTCTGTCTCAAAAATAAAACAAAACAAAACAGAACAAAACCATGTTCCTCTTTTCCTTCTGAACTCTCACCAGAAATGCCTTTAATGTTCATATTTCTACGAACATTCTTGTCATAACTATATATTATTTAAGTTTATGGAAGTTTTCTCTTCCATGCTCCTAATTTCCTTCTGAGCCCTTAACATCAGCATCTTTTTTTTTTTTGAGATGGAGTCTAGCTCTGGCACCCAGGATGGAGTGTAGTGGCTCCATCTCAGCTCACTGCAACCTCCACCTCCCGGGTTCAAGTGATTCTTTTACCTCAGCTGCCCGAGTAGCTAGGATTACAGGCACCCACCACCACGCCTGGCTAATTTTTTGTATTTTTTAGTAGAGACGGGGTTTCTCTGTGTTGGTCAGGCTGTTCTTGAACTCCTGACCTTGTGGTCCACCCACCTCGGCCTCTCAAAGTGCTGGGATTACAAGTGTGAGCCACTGTGCCCACCCGGCATCTTTATTTATTTTTATTTTATTTTATTTTATTTTATTTTATTTTATTTTGGAGATAAAGTCTCGCTCTGTCGCCCAGGCTGGAGTGCAGTGGCGTGATATCAGCCTCTGCCTCAGCCTCCCCAGTAGCTGGGATTACATGCGCCCCCCCACCACGCCCAGCTAATTTTTGTATTTTTAGTAGAGATGGGGTTTCACCATGTTGGCCAGGCTGGTCTCAAACTCCTGACCTCAAGTGATCTGCCTGCCTCAGGCTCCCACTGTGCTGAGATTATAGGCATGAGCCACCACACCCAGCCAACATCAGCATCTTTAATATCTATCTATCTATCTATCTATCTATCTATCTATCTATCTATCTATATTTTTTTACCAACAGTCTACTCAAGGCAATGTAGGCTTTTTTCTATTATGCACCTCCAAATTCTTCCAGCCTCTACCCATTATCCAATTCCAAAGCTATTTCCTCATTTTAGGTATTTGTTACAGCAGCAACCCACGCCTAGTACCGAAATCTGTGTTTGTTTCCAGGACTGTGCTGTGATTGGGTATGGTTTATTTGGCTCTGCCTAGTCTCATGTTGAAATCTGATCCCTGATGCTGGAGGTAGGGCCTGGTGGGAGGTGTTTGGATCACAGGGGTGGATCCCTCGTGAATGGCTTGGTGCCATTCTTTTTTTTTTTTTTTTTTTTTTGAGACGGAGTCTTGCTCTGTCTCCCAGGCTGGAGTGCAGTGGCGCGATCTTGGCTCACTGCAAGTTCCGCCTCCTGGGTTCATGCCATTCTCCCACCTCAGCCTCCTGAGTAGCTGGGACTACAGGCTCCCGCCACCACGTCCGGCTAATTTTTTTGTGTTTTTAGTAGAGATGGGGTTTCACTGTGTTAACCAGGATGGTCTCGATCTCCTGACCTCGTGATTCGCCCATCTTGGCCTCCCAAAGTGCTGGGATTACAGGCATGAGCCACCGTGCCCAGCCTGGCTTGGTGCCATTCTCATGGAAGTGGGTGAGTTCTCACTCAGTTCCTGTGAGAAGCAGTTGTTGAGAAGATCCGGGCACCTCCTTCTCTTTTTCTCCGTTTCACTTTCACCATGTGATCGCTGTATGCTGGCTCCCCTTAGCCTTCTGCCATAAGTGGAAGCAGCACAAAGCCCTCCCCAGAAGCTGAGCAGAGGCTGGCGCCATGCTTTTGGTACAGCCTGCAGAACTGTCAGCCTAATAAACCTCTTTTCTCAATAAATTACCCAGCCTCAGGTAATCCCCTATGGTCACACAAAGGGACCAAGACAGGCTGCCATGTCAAACTACCACAAACTTGGTGACTTAAGAACAGAAATTTATTCTCAGTTTTGGAGCCCCAAATTCCTAGATCACTTCCTCTGAAGTCTCTAGGGGAAAATCGTTCCTTGTCCCTTCCAGCTTCAGGTGGCTCCAAGTGTTCCTTGGCTTGTGGCTGCATCACTTCAATCTCTGCCTCCACCTTCACCTGGTCTTCGCCTTTCTGTGTATCTCTGTGTGTGTGGTGGTTTTTTTGTTTTGTTTTTGTTTTTAAAGATGAAGTCTTGCTCTGTCACCCAGGCTGGAGGGCAGTGTTGAGACCTCAGCTCACTGCAACCTCCGCCTCCTGGGTTCAAGCAATTCTCATGCCTCAGCTTACTGAGTAGCTGGGACTACAGGTGTGCGCCACCATGCCCAGCTAATTTTTGTATTTTTAGTAGAGTCGGGGTTTCACCATGTTGGCCAGGCTGGTGTCGAACTCCTGACCTCAAGTGATCACCTGCCTTGGCCTCCTTACAGGCGTGAGTCCCCGCACCCACCCCTCTGTGTGTTTTTCTTGTAAGATACTTGTCATTGGACTTAGGGCCCACTTGGATAATCCTGGATGATCTCATCTTGAGATCCTTAATGACATCTTCAAAGACCTTCTATTAAATAAGGTTACATTCATAGGTTTTGGGTAATAGGATGTGGATGCATCTTTTCAAGGCCACCATTCAATCCACTACACTTCCTAATCTCCTGCAGGTGTTTACTCAAAGGTGACCTTCTAAGGAAGACTTTCTCTGATCACTTTATTTATTTAATTTATGAATTAATTAATTAATTTATTTATTTATTTTGAGATGGAGTCTTACTCCGTTGCCCAGGCTGGAGCACAGTGACACAATCTTGGCTCATCGCAGCCTCTGTCTCCCAGGTTCAGATGATTCTGCCTCAGCCTCCCAAGTAGCTGGGATTACAGGCACCCACCACCATGACCAGCTAATTTTTTTTTCCTTTTTTGAGATGGAGTCTTGCTCTGTTGCCCAGGCTGGAGTGCAGTGGCACGATCTCAGCTCACTGCACCCAGGAGGAAACCTCCGCCTCCTAGGTTCATGCTATTCTCCTGCCTCAGCCTGTCGAGTAGCTGGGACTACAGGCATGAGCCACCACGCCCAGCTAATTTTTGTGTTTTTAGTAGAGATGGGGTTTCACCATATTAGCCAGGCTGGCTCGAACTCCTGACGTCAGGCAATCCACCCACCTTGGCCTCCCAAAGTGTTGGGCCTCCGAGTAGCTGGGACTACAGGCGTGCACCACCACGCCCAGCTAATTTTTGCATTTTTAGTAGAGATGGGGTTTCACCATGTTAGCCAGGCTGGTCTGGAACTCTTGACCTGAGGCAATCCACCTGAGGCGATCCTCCCAAAGTGTTGAGATTATTTTTCATAGAGATTGAGTTTCACCATGTTGGCCAGGCTACTTGAAATCCTGAGCTCAAGTGATCTGCCCACCTCGGCCTTCCAAAGTGCTGGGATTACAGTCATGAGCCACTGTGTGGCCAAACACATTATTTCAAAGCGTACCCTCCCTCCACAGTCCAGCCCTCCCTGTCTATACTAGTTTGTTATCATGCTGCTAATAAAGACATATCGGAGGCTGGGTAATTTATTAAGGAAAGAGGTTTACTAGACTCACGGTTCCACATGGCTGGGGAGGCCTCACAATCATGGTGGAAGGTGAAGGAAGAACAAAGGCACGTCTTACATGGTAGCAGGCAAAAAGAATGAGAATCAAGTGAAAGGGGTTTCCCCTTATAAAACCATGAGACTTTGTGAGACTTATTGACTACCACGAGAACAGTATGGGGGAAGCCACCCCCATGATTCAATTATCTCCCACTGGATCCTTCCCACAACAGGTGGGAATTATAAGGGCTACAATTCAAGATGAGATATGGGTGCGGACACAGCCAAACCATATCACTGTCCTCTCTCCTTTCTTGGTTTTTCTCAGTAACACTTACTCTCAGGCACACCATGTGTAGTTCACTGATGTATTGATTTTTATGTCTGTTTCCCTACTAGAATATAAACTCCATGAAAATAGATTTTCTCTATGTTGTTCTTTTCTGTATTCCCAATGCACAAAACAGTCTTGGGAACACAGAAGACACTCAGTAAATAAAAGGAAGCAAGAAATAAATGACTGATCATAGTGAGTGCCAAGTTCTGCATTAAATAAAAGGATACAAACAGTGCAGTAGGAACACAAAGGAGGGATCAGTGGTTCTGGTTCTGTTTGGGGGTATTGTCTAGGTAGGCATCACAAAGAGGACATATCTGAGCTGAGTCAAGTGGGAATAGGGAGTGTTGGGGCTCTCCAGAGGCAAGAAGAGCATAACCAAGAACCAGAATGTGTCTGGGAGAGGATGGGGAGGCTGCTGCCACTGGCCAATGGCCTGTAGAGAAAGGAGAGAAAAGGAATGGTGCAGGTGAGGCAGGGGCCTCTTTGGCCTATGGGCTGCCAGTCTCCCCAGGCTTTGCTGCATGCTCTCCATGATGGGGGAGAACATCTAAGTCTGGGCACCTCCCAGTAGAAGATGCAATTTGGTGATTCCTCCCCAAAAATATCTGAACAAGGGAAGCCCCACAATTACTCTCAGTGACCACATATGTCAAGGTGCCTTGGTGCACTGGTCAGCCCTCTATTGGTTGCAAGCAACTGAAGCCCAACTCAGACTGACTTAAGTTTAAAAGGGCACTTATTGGTCCCAGTATCTGAACAGTGGCAAGGTAGATCTCACTTTAGGCCTAAGTGCATCCAGGGTTCAGTGTCACCAGTAATCCATCTCACTTCCCCTGCAGGGACTCTCAGGCAGGCCACATCTCTGCTGAGCACACACGCACACTGCTCAGCCAGGTGGGATGGCATCCAGCAGCTCTGAATCCACAAGCCCATCAGAAAACCACCTTTCTGGCTGGGCCCGGTGGCTCATGCCTGTAATCCCAGCACTTTGGGAGGCCTAGGCGGGAGAATCATCTGAGGTCAGGAGTTCGAGACCAGCCTGGTCAACATGGTGAAACCCCATCTCTACTAAAAATACAAATATTAGCTGGGCATGGTGGTGGGTGCCTGTAATCCCAGCTACTCAGGAGGCTGAGGCAGGAGAATCGCTTGAACCCAGGAGGCGGAGGTTGCAGTCAGCCAAGATCGTGGCCATTGCAAGGTTAGCTTTGATGGTCACGGCAACCTTGGGTCATGCAGTCATCTCTGAACCAATCGCTATAGCCAGCAGGGTGGAATCTGCTGATTGGCCAGGCCTGGATCATGTGACCAGCCTTGCATCTGAGAGGTCAAGCCAACCCTTCCCCCAACCAAGGGGACTGAAAACTGAGCATGGCTTTAATTCCTCCAAGGAAAATCCAGGTACTGGTATGAGAAGAAGGCAGGATGGGTTCTGGAAAGCCATGAGCCAGAAACAGCTCTTGTCACTGGGCCTGTGGCTAATGTGAAATGAGCTGCTGGAACACACTTCCTATACCAGCTGGCTCTCTCATTCACTCAAGAAGACACACTGGGGAGACATGATTTTAGGGTGTGGCAGATGCAGTCAGGCCCCTGCCTTTACTGGCCTAGGTGTGCTGGCCCAACTCCCAACTGCCAGCTCCTGCATTTCTTTTTATTTGTATTTATATATTTATTTATTTATTTAGAGACAGAGTTTCACTCTGTCACCCAGGCTGGAGTGCAGTGGCGTGATCTCAGCTCACTGCAACCTCCACCTCCCAGATTCAAGTGATTCTCCTGCCTCAGCCTCCCAGGTAGCTGGGACTACAGGCCCATGACACCAAGGCCAGCTAATTTTTGTATTTTTTGTAGAGATGGAGGTTTGTTGTGTTGGCCAGGCTGGCCTTGAACTCCTGACCTCAAGTGATCTGCCCGCCTCAGACTCTTAGAGTGCTGGGATTACCGGCATGAGCCACCATGCCCAGCCACATATATACTTTAAAATCACATATTAGGTACAACTTTAGAAATGTAGCTTTGTCCCCTCTGTCATATTCCATTAAATGAGCATGTCTACATTTTACAATACTCTCTGCACATGCATCTGCCTCTCTTCGTCATTGTCACTGTGCTCACTCTCTGAGTGTCTCTCAGCTTTCCAGTGTCACTGCCATCTAAGTGTTTGTAACACCTAAGATGCTGTCCCTGGAAATTTAACACAAGTCACAATTATCTACTTGCAAAATATTACGTCCTGCAGGTATATTTCATTTTTTTCATATATACAAACCATTTGATGAATTTTCACAAATAGAACCCATTCTCTGGGCGAGGTGGCTCACGCCTGTAATCTCAGCACTTTGGGAGGCCGAGGCGGGTGGATCACGAGGTCAGGAGATCGAGACCATCCTGGCTAACACAGGGAAACCCCGTCTCTACTAAAAATATTAAAAAAAATTAGCCAGGCGAGGTGGCGGGCGCCTGTAGTCCCAGCTACGCGGAAGGCTGAGGCAGGAGAATGGCGTGAACCCCCGGGGGACGGAGCCTGCAGTGAGCCGAGATCGCGCCACTGCACTCCAGCCTGGGCGACAGCGAGACTCCGTCTCAAAAACAAAAAAACAAAAAAACAAAAAAATTAGCCGGGCGTGGTGGTGGTGCCTGTAGTCCCAGCTACTCGGGAGGCTGAGGCAGGAGAATGGTGTGAACCAAGGAGGCGGAGCTTGCAGTGAGCCGAGACTGCGCCACTGCACTCCAGCCTGGGGGACAGAGCGAGACTCCGCCTCAAAAAAAAAAAAAAAAGAAACAGAACATGCCCAGTTCACCAGAATGCCCCTCATGCTCCTCCTGGTCACTATCCCCCACCACAAGGGGAAACACTGTCTTTACTTCTAACATGACTGGTTGGTTTGGCCTGTTGTTTTTCCGTTTTGACTTCATTTCTTTCTCTTTCATTCTCCTGTCTTCCCCTTTCTTTCCTTCCTTCCTTCCTTCCTTCCTTCCTTCCTTCCTTCCTTCCTTCCTTCCTTCCCTCCCTCCCTTCCTTCTCTCTATTTTTCTCTCTTTCTCTCTTTTTCGTTTTTTTGAGACAGGACCTCACTCTGTTGCCCAGACTGGAGTGCAGTGGCGTGATCTCGTCTCCAACTCGTGATCTCGTCTCCAACTCCTCATCTCAGGTGATCCATCCACGTGGGGCCCACAAAGTGCTGGGATTATAGGCGTCAGCCACACCTGGCCTTGACTTCATTTCTTTCTTTATGATATAAAGTTTTGTTTTGTTTCTTTTTTTGAGACAGAGTCTTGCTCTGTCGCCCAGGCTGGAGGGCAGTGGCGCGATCTCGGCTCACTGCAAGCTCTGCCTCCCGGGTTCAGGCCATTCTCCTGCCTCAGCCTCCCCAATAGCTGGGACTACAGGCGCCGCCACCACGCCCAGCTAATTTTTTGTATTTTTAGTAGAGACAGGGTTTCACCGTGTTAGCCAGGTTAGTCTCGATCTCCTGACCTCGTGATCCGCCCGCCTTGGCCTCCCAAAGTGCTGAGATTACAGGTGTGAGCCACCGTGCCCGCCCTTGTTTTTCTTTATTTTTTGTTTTTACATAGGTTTCTCTTAAAAGATGTTTTATATTGTGGTTTTTATATATTTTAAGAGTTGCAATTTTATCCATTTTTAGAGTGAATTTAGTGGTGTTAATTTTGTTCATAATGTTGTACAACCATCACCACTATTTCCAAAGCTTTAAATCACCCTAGAGACTCTTTAACCATAAAGCAATAACTCCTTATTTCTCCATAATCCCAACCCCTGGGAACTTCCAATCTCCTTTCTACCTGAATTTTCCTATTCTAATTAATTTTTTTTTTATAGAGATATGGTTTCACCATGTTGCCCAGGCTGGTCTTGAACTCCTGGACTCAATTGATCCACCTGCCTCGGCCTCCCAAAGTGCTGAGATTACAGGCATGAGCCACCACACAGGCTGAATTTGCCTATTCTAGGTAGTTCTCACAATATTTGTTCTTTTGTGTCTGGTGTATTTCCCTCAGCATAATGTTTTCAAGGTTCGTCCATGTCGTAGCATGTATCAGAACTTCATCACTTTTATGGCTGAATCATATTCCATTATATAGCTAGATCACATTTTACCTGTTCATCTGTTCATGGACACTTGGATTGTTTTTACCTTTTACCTAATTTAGTCTGTTTTTTGTTTGTTTGTTTTGAGTCAGTCTTGCTCTGTTGTCCAGGCTGGAATGCAGTTGCATGATCTCGGCTCACTGCAACCTCCGCCTCCCAGGTTCAAGCGATTCTCCTGCCTCAGCCTCCTGAGTAGCTAGGATTACAGGCACTTGCCACCATGCCTGGCTAATTTTTGTATTTTTAGTAGAGATGGGGTTTCACCATGTTGGTCAGGCTGGTCTTGAACTCCTGGCCTGAAGTGATCCACCCGGCTTGGCCTCCCAAAGTGCTGGGATTGACAGGTGTGAGACACTATGCCTGGCCTAAAGTACCACTTTCAAAGTAATCTTTAAAGGACTTGTTTACAGTGTTATTTAACACTTGCAATTGT
Source organism: Symphalangus syndactylus (assembly GCF_028878055.3). Taxonomy (NCBI): domain Eukaryota; kingdom Metazoa; phylum Chordata; class Mammalia; order Primates; family Hylobatidae; genus Symphalangus; species Symphalangus syndactylus. Next base: position 35,727,991 of record NC_072433.2, read on the forward strand.
GAAGTCATATCCCCAGGAAAAATTACTAAATCTGCATTAAATTTGCCTCTTTTTTGCCTCAACTAATTCTTTTGGATGACTGCCATAAACATCCCAAATTAGAATTCTCTGAGGTCATTTCAGGCTGTTGTGTGTCCCCAAATAGTACTTCCTTGTTTAAAATAATCAGAAAACATCAGGTAATGCAAGACCTTTTATGAGAACTCGTACATACAGGGACTCTCTCTTTTCTGAGTAATTATTTTGGAAGGGGAAAAAAAACATGCCTAATATTCAGGAATAGCTGGTCTGTACAGAAGTATTTATTGTTCCATTGTTGTAATAGAAAACAATTGGAAATGCCCAAATATCCTAATTGAGTTATTTGATTCAATGGACTACTAAAGAGCCATTTAGCAAAATCAAGGTGAATTTCTGCATAAGACTATAGACTTAAGAAGTATGCATCTCTTTTTGTATATACACAATCTATTTGGAAGGAACTGTAGTCAGTGATGGGGAAGGGAGGGGTTGCAGAGGTGGGAGAGAGAGTTACCTAGCTTTGCAGATAATTTAGGGCTTTCAAAACATGTTTTTACCCACATGCATTTATTATTTATTCCAAAAAAACTAATCTAAAATGTAAAAGACTGGACATGGTGGTTTACGCCTCAATCCCAGCACTTTGGGAGGCCAAGGCAGGAGGATCACTTGAGCCCAGGAGTTTGAGATCAGCCTGGGCAGCAAAGTGAGCCCTCATCTCTACAAAAAAATTTTTAAAAATTAGCCAGGCATGGTGGCACATGCCTGTAGTCCCAGCTTCCTGGAAGGCTAAGGTGGGAGGATCGATTGAGCCCAGGACTTCAAGACCGCAGTGAGCTGTGATCATGCTCCTGCACCCCAGCCTGGGTTACACAGGGAGACCCTGCCTCAAAACATTTTTTTTTAATTATGAAATGTAGGCATTTGAAAGAGAATTAAAATTTTCATCCCAAGAATTGTATGCAATCATTTTGTCTAAGCCCTTAATGGTTCCCCTCAAAGCTGTCAAAATTTTCCCCTGCCCCCTACTATTGGGATAAGGAATAAGGAGAGGGGGTAACCACAGTGGGTGTCTCCTTTGGGGGCTCTATTCTCAGCAATGGGAGGACCCCTGTATGACAAACTCAGGGCTGACTTCTCCATGAGGCCCAGCAGGCCGAGTGCCTAGGGCCTACAATATTTCTAGGAACCCACACACACGTTGTAATTTTTTTTTTTTTTTTTGGAGACTGAGTCTCGCTTTATCACCCAGGCTGGAGGGCAATGGCATGATCTCGATTCACTGGAAACTCCGCCTCCCTGGTTGAAGCGATTCTCCTGCCAAGTAGCTGAGATTATAGGCACACATTACCATGCCCGGCTAATTTTTATATTTTTAGTAGAGACAGGGTTTCACCATGTTGGCCAAGCTGGTCTCGAACCCCTGACCCCAAGTGATCTGTCACCTCGGCCTCCCAAAGTGCAGGGATTATAGGTATAAGCCACCACTGTGCCCAGCCTGTAATGTCTTTTTAATCAGCTAAAAAAAAAAAAAAAAGAATCCAGCCGGGCACAGTGGCTCACGCCTGTAATCCCAGCACTTTGGGAGGCCAAGGCAGGCGGATCACGAGGTCAAGCAATCAAGACCATCCTGGCCAACACGGTGAAACCCCGTCTCTACTAAAAATAAAAAAATTAGCTGGGCATGGTGGCGCACACCTGTAGTCCCAGCTACTCAGGAGGCTGAGGCAGGAGAATTGCTTGAACCCGTAAGGTGGAGGTTGCAGTGAGTGAGCTGAGATTGCGCCACTGCACTCCAGCTTGGTGACAGAGTGAGACTCTGTCTCAAAAAACAAAACAAAACAAAACAAGAATCCAATCCAGCCTGTAATTTTTTTTTTTTTTTTTTTTTTTTTAGACAGAGTGTCTTGTTCTGTCACCCAGGCTGGAGTTCAGTGGCACGCTCTCGGCTCACTTCAACCTTCGCCTCCCAGTTTCAAGTGATTATCCTGATTCAGCCCCCTGAGTAGCTGGGATTACAGGCATGCGCCACCACGTCCAGAGAATTTTTGTATTTTTAGTAGAGACAAAGTTTCACCATGTTGGCCAAGCTGGTCTCAAATTCCTGACCTCATGATCCACCTGCCTTGGCTTCCCAAAGTGCTGGGATTACAGATGTGAGCCACTGTGCCCAGCCTGGGTTGTATTTGTTTTGATATCAACACAGTTATAACATATAATTTTGTTTGTATATGCATACAAAAATTATACAAATTGTAAATATTTATATATATATATATATATATATTTATATATATATATATATATTTTTTTTTTTTTTAATTTGAGACAGAGTCTCGCTCTGTTGCCCAGGCTGGAGTGCAGTGGCACGATCTCGGCTCACTGCAACCCCACCTCCCAGGTTCAAGCAATTCTCCTGCTTCAGCCTTTTGAGTAGCTGGGATTACAAGGCGCCCACCACCACACCTGGCTAATTTTTTTTTGTATTTTTAGTAGAGACAGGGTTTCACCATGTTAGCCAGGATGGTCTTGATCTCCTGACCTTGTGATCCGCCCGCCTCAGCCTCCCAAAGTGCTGGGATTACAGGCGTGAGCCACCGCGCCTGGCCGTAGATATTTATAATTTAAAAATTATACAATTATATATATAACATATATTACATATATTTGTAATTTTTTTTTTCACAAGGAAGGGCTCATGAAGACAAAATGGCCTAGAAAATCATAATGTGGTTCATGGGCAAATTTTTTCTGCAAAGAGACAGATAATAAAGTTTCAGGCTTGGGAGCCAGATGGTCTCTGCTGCAACTCAGCTCTGCCCTTGTAGCAGAAAGCTGCTATAGACAATACACAAATGGGTGGGAGTGATTGTGCTTCAATAAAACTTTATAAAAGCAGACGGCCGGGTGTGGTGACTCACGCCTGTAATCCCAGCACTTTGGGAGTCCGAGGTGGGTGGATCACGAGGTCAAGAGATGGAGACCATCCTGGCCAACATGGTGAAACCCCGTCTCTACTAAAAATACAAAAATTAGCTGGGCGTGGTGGTGTGTGCCTGTATTCCCAGCTACTCGGGAGGCTGAGACAGGAGAATCACTTGACCCAGGAGGCACAGGTTGCAGTGAGCTGAGATAGCGCCACTGCACTCCAGCCTGGGTGACAGAGTGAGACTCCGTCTTGAAAAAAATTAATAAAATAAATAAAAAATAAAAATAAATAAAAGCAGACAGTGGGCCCAGTTTGGTCAGAGGGCCATAGTTTGCAGCCTCTGTAGCTGGTGCTCAGTAAATGCCAGCACAGTGTTTGTTGAATGCATAAAGGAACTGGAGAGAGAGGTCGATCCCTGTCCGGTGGCTGAGTTAGGGGAGGGAGGAGAGTAACAGGGAGTGGCTACTGGGCTGGAGGTCAGTTTTCTTTGCGTTTCTTCAGCCCCTAATTTGCTCTGTGACCTTGGGCAAGCTGTCGCCCCTTGGTGGGCCTCAGCCTCTGTCTGTGGGATGAGGGCAGCACCTCTCATTTGCTGGACTGTGTGAAGGGGATGAAATGTCACGGAGGATGTGGAAGTGCTTGGAATAGGAAGAGGAGATTCCCTGCAGCACAGGGCAGGAACTGCCCGCTTCCTGGAGGCCTCGCAGCCTGGGGAATGTCAATTTGGCAGAGGAAAGAAGGGGGTGGGGGCAGCCAACAGTGTGACCCGAAACGCAAACAGTCCCCAGAGAGGGGCCGAAACTCTCAGGTTGGTGAAAACACCCTTGTCAGGTTTCTATCCTGCCTCTGAGCAGGACAGAGGAAGGTGCCTGGTGCCCTGGTGTGAGGACTGTTGATTGGCCCGGACACCCGCTTAAAGCTGGAATTTGCTTCTTAGCAACCAGAGTCCCAGCCCCATGGAGGAAGCCCCATGTCCCCATCTCACCACAGGGCCACCTGATGACCTGGTCAGGCGAGCTGTATTGTGACCTGGACGGGCAACCTGGAAGCATGTATTGAAATTGCCAACACACCAATGTCAGGTGTATTACTTAGATTCCTGGCAAGTTACACAATTCACTCCAGGTGGGCCAAATGAACAGTAGAGTTTTCATGACTTGTGTAATGTAGGCAGCGTCACCAGACCCTGCAAAGGTTGTCAAAGTACCCACCCCCCCCACCCAGTAAGCACAGTGGGGTGCCATTGTCACCCCAGGCTTAGAGGGCAAGTGGAGGGGAGACCCCAGTGGGAGCTGCCGCTGGCTGTGGGCTAGGGTCTGCCTGCTTGGAGCTGTACTCATGGAAGGCATAACCACTGCCAGACTCTGCAGGGAAGCAGTGATGACCTCCCTCTCCAGCCTTCCAGTCTCCTGCCGGCACTTCCCACTGGTAGAACCCAACAGAAGCCAGAGGGCAACTGAGCTGGCAGGAAAATGCAGCCCACAGGGGCCAAGCCTCCAGGATGGTGGAGCAGAGCAGAGATGCATGCAGGGATGTAAATGGAAAAAAAAACTAGAGAAAGGCACTTGAGAATGCATGAGGAGGCGCAGACAGGAAGATTACTTGTACCACTGTCTGTAATGGTAACAGGAGCAACCAATCGGTGAAAGGAATTGTTTGAAAAAACGATTACACCCAAAACTGTGTCAGTCAGGATAGACAAGGTTAAACTGCACAAACAACTTAACTCTGAAATCTCCATGGTGTAACACACAAAGTTGTATTTAGCTCAGGCTATGTATCCAGCTCAGGCTGAGGCAGTCCCTTCTATCTCATAATGACCCACCATCTCAACAAGAGGCTTTAGGGATAAGGAGACGGGAAAAGCCTCAGGGGAAGAGGAGGGGCTTGAAACTTGCCTTTCTTGTGTGTGTGTGTGTGTGTGTGTGTGTGTGTGTGTGTGTGTGTGTGTGTGACGGAGTCTCACTCTGTCGCCCAGACTGGAGTGCAGTGGTGCGATCTGAGCTCACTACAAGCTCCACCTCCGGGGTTCACGCCATTCTCCTGCCTCATCCTCCCAGTAGCTGTGATTACAGGCACCCGCCACCATGCCTGGCTAATTTTTTTTTTTTTTCTCAAACAGATCCTCACTGTGTCGCCCAGGCTGGAGTGCAGTGGCACGATCTCGGCTCACTGCAAGCTCCGCCTCCTGGGCTCACGCCATTCTCCTGCCTCAGCCTCCTGAGTAGCTGGGACTACAGGCACCTGCCACCACACCTGGCTTGTTTTTTGTATTTTTAGTAGAGGCGGGGTTTCACCATGTTAGCCAGGATGGTCTCGATCTCCTGACCTCGTGATCCACCCGCCTCAGCCTTGCGTAGTGCTGGGATTACAGGCGTGAGCCACCGCACCCGGCCAATTTTTCTATATTTTTAGTAGAGACGGGGTTTCACCGTGTGTTAGCCAGGATGGTCTTGATCTCTTGATCTCATGATCCACCTGCCTTGGCCTCCCAAAGTGCTGGGATTACAGGCGTGAGCCACCGTGCCTGGCCATAAACTCGCCTTTCTTTTAACTGCCTTTCACTAGAAGCGACCCTTGTCACTTCTGCTGGTAGCCCATTGGCCAGATGTAGTCATTTAGCCCTCTACAAAGGAGGTGGGATGCCTTCCTGTGTACTCAGGGAGGGAGAAGAACTTGCTACCTTTATCCCTAGTAATCTATTGCACAAAACAGGTAGCAGCTAAAAACAATAAGGTAGGGGCTGGACATGGTGGCTCACGCCTGTAATCACAACACTTTGGGAGGCCGAGGCAGGTAGATCTCCTGAGGTCAGGAGTTCAAGGCCAGCCTGGCCAAGATGGTGAAACTCTGTCTCTACTAAAAGTATAAAAATTAGCTGGGTGTGGTGGTGCACACCTGTAATCCCAACCACTCAGGAGGCTGAGGCAGGAGAATTGCTTGAACCCGGGAGGGGGAGGTTGCAGTAAGCCAAGATCATGCCACTGCACTCCAGCTTGGCGAGATAGCGAGACTCTATCTCAAAACAAACAACAACAAATACAATGAGGTAGATCTTTAGGTGCTGACATGGAAAGATACCCAGAATAAAATATTGGGTGAAAAGATAAGTTGCAGAACACTGCACACAATGATAACATTTCTGTTAAGCAAAAAATTCAGTCACAAAACAAATGCTATGTACGTTATGAATATATAGATACATAATATTTAATGAATAGACAGGGTCTGGAATGATGTATTGCAAACTGAAAAAGGGGTTACTTCTGGTGAGTGAAAGGGGATCTGGGTTTCAGCCTTCTCTGTAATGTATTAACTTTATTTATTTTTATTTACTTTTATTTTTTTGAGATGGACTCTCACTGTATTGCCCAGACTGGTGTGCAGTGGCACAATTTTGGCTCACTGCAACCTCTGTCTCCGGGGTTCAAGTGATTCTTCTGCATCAGCCCCCTGCATAGCTGGGATTACAGGCGCCCGCCACCAGGCCTAGCTAATATTTGTATTTTCAGTAGAGACGGGGTTTCGCCATCTTGGCCAGGCTGGTCTGGAACTCCTGACCTCAAGTGATCTACCCGCCTCAGCCTCCCACAGTGCTGGGATTACAGGTGTGAGCCACCGCATCCAGCCTCTGTAATGTCGTCACTTTAGACACACAGAATGTATGCATATACTGCACTTGAGTAAGGAAGAGTGGCAGGTGCACCCTCCTCGGGGCCAGAGACCAAGTCTGAATCTAACTCTGCCACTCACTTTCTGAGTGACCCTGGGAAAGTCATGGGCCCCTTTTGGACCTCAGTTTGCCCAATTAGGAAAGTGGACCAGGTGCTCTTGAAGGCCCCTTTCCACTTAGAGCCCCCGTGGTGCTCATTTCCCATGTCCTCTCCCCTCTGTCCTCTGTTAGTCGGCAGCAGAACCCTCCTGCCCTGGTGGCCACTTGGCATCACACACAGCCCAGGCACCAAGCACCACTGTGGGACTGTCTGGGATGGGCCTTCACCTGGCCCACTCCTGCAGGGCCCTGGGGTCTCCCTCCCTCCCAGTTTCTCTCCTTGGCTGTTCAGGGAGTGAGCCCCAATCAGGGCTGTGCTGCACACTTCTGAAAACGCAGGTGGAGCCGGGCGCAGTGGCTCACGCCTGTAATCCTAGCACTTTGGGAGGCCAAGGCGGGCGGATCACGAGGTCAGGAGATCAAGACCATCCTGGCTGACGCAGTGAAACCCCATCTCTACTAAAAAATACAAAAAATTAGCCAGGTGTGGTGGCGGGCACCTGTAGTCCCAGCTACTCAGGAGGCTGAGGCAGGAGAATGGCGTGAACCTGGGAGGCGGAGTTTGCAGTGAGCCGAGATCGCGCCACTGCACTCCAGCCTGGGCGACAGAGCAAGACTTCGTCTCAAAAAAAAAGAGAAAAAGAAAAACAGAAAATGCAGGTGGGAGTGGCTGAGGGCTGTCACAGCCTTGAAGACCCTGAGTACTTTGGCCTAACTTTACATGTCCCAAAGTGCCTCTGATACGCCCACAGCATGAGCACTGGGTCACATGCAGCCAGGCTGCAGATCCCCCATTCATTCCTGCCGCCATGCACTAATGTGCGCCATTCTTCTACCTGTCTTGCCTTTCTCCTTAACCTTCCAGATCTTTCCACTGTAAGACTCAGGCCATGAAGCCCTTCTATAGGGCTTTCTCACACCAGAAACCTCCCCGCTTGATGGCCTGAAGCACAGATTGACCGCCCTGAGAACTTTGGTCTTCAGTTAACATCTATACTTATCAGTCTTTTTGTTTTATTTAGATATATATATCAAAGTATTTATGCTGTCTCATTCCATGAAAGAATTGAAGCATCATTTTGCTGATATGTCTGTATGAAAGGCCTAATTATAACTAAAAAATTGAAACAAGTGGACTTTTTCCGTAGTAAAAGCAACAAAAGCACATTATTAATAGTTTGGAAAAGATCAAAGAGAGAAGAAAAGCGACCCATTATCCCAGTGCATCTAATACAAAATCTAACACTGCCAGCAATTTTTCTTCCCAATCTTTATCCTGCTCATTTGTACTTTAAAGACCACCATTTTTCAATTTCTAGCCTGTTTTTTTGCTTAAAGTTGTATCAAATTTATTTCCATGTTGTTGCATGAACTAATTCCAGAATCACCATCTAAAAATTGTTGTATGGGGTCGGGCAAGGTGGCTCATGCCTGTAATCCCAGCACTTTGGGAGGCTGAGGCCGGTGGATCACCTGAGATCAGGAGTTCAAGACCAGCCTGGCCAATATGGTGAAACCCTGTCTCTACAAAAATACAAAAATTAGCCGGGCATGATGGCAGGTGCCTATAATCCCAGCTACTTGGGAGGCTGAGGTGGGAGAATTGCTTGAACCTGAGAGGTGGGGGTTGCAGTGAGCCAAGATCGTGCCATTGCACTCAAGCCTGGGTGATAGAGTGAGACTCCATCTCAAAAATAAATAAATAAATATTATTGTATGGTATTTCTTTCCTTTTTTTTTTTTTTTTTTTTGAGACAGGGTCTCACTCTGTTGCCCAGGCTGGAGTGCAGGTGGCACAGTCATGGCTCACTGCAGCCTCAACCTCCCAGGCTCAAGTAATCCTCCCACCTCAGCCTATTGAGTAGCTGGCGCACTATAGGCGTGAGCCACCACGCCAAGCTAATTTTTGTAGAGACAAGGTTTCACCATGTTGCTGAAGCTGGTCTCTAACTCCTGGGCTCAAGTGATCCACCTGCCTCGGCCTCCCAAAGTGCTGGGATTACAGGGGTGAGCCACTGCACCTGACCTGTGGTATATTTCATCAAAGAATATGCTGCAACTTGTTTAGCCAGTGTCCCATTATTGGGCTGGTGGCTTCCAGTTACTGCCGTTGCAAATAAAGCTGAATGAACAGTTTGGTACACAAAGTTTTTCCCATGTTTTGGAAATATGCTTTCTTAATATTGATTTCTAAACTCTGCAGGATTGGTTTATGAAACTGAACAAGACATGTGTTTGCAAAGCTGTTTGTTAACTTGCAAGTTCACATGGGTGCTAGGGAGAGTGGATGCAGTTGCATGTTGTTTAACTTGGCAGACCCCAGTGGGCAAGGCAATGTGGCTGGAATGGGAGTTTCTGCACTTCTAGAGCCCTAGCTCTGATGCTAACTTGTTATGTAACCTGGGACAGGTCTGTTGCCCTCCTCGAGCCTCAGACTTGGGTGACTAAATGCAAGGATCTGATTAAGTGACAATTGCATTTTGTATTTTTTTCAGTTACAAATTACAGAAATTCCAACTCAACCCTTTGGATTGACCAAATAGATGGTATTTATTAGCTCTTGCAAACATGTAAGGGATGTTGACTTCAGATCTGGCTGTATCCAGGGGCTGAAACAATGTCATCTTTCTGTCTTGTGCCTCTGTTCTTTTGTGTGGTGCTCATTTTAAGATAGACAAAGGCCAGAGATGACTTGTACCACTGCCCACCCCTGGTAGGAATAGATTTGGGGATAGGGAACTGACTCCACCTGGGCCCCACCTGCCCCTGAAGCTGAGGAGAGAGGCAACCTTTCTGCAACTCATGAACTCAGAGTTGAAGGAGTGGCAGCTCCAAGAGGAAAATCAAGGTGTGTAGCCAAGACATGGGAAGATGGGTGCTGGGCAGCCAGTGGAACCTCATGTCTGCACATACTTAAGCCCATCTTTTCACTGATTCTTAGCACCACTGGGATCCTCATAACACAGGAAGCAGAGGCTGAAAGCTCAAGTAAGTTGCACAAACAGAGCTGGACTCTGACCCAGGATTTCTGAGCCCTGATCCAGGACTTAGTCAGATTCACCCACTGCCTCTTCTCTGACACTCCTTTAATGTCTGAAGCCTGCTCCTGCAGCCCTGCACCACCTTGAACCGATTGCTGGCATAGCCATGCATGCATGCAGCAAACCTCCTAATCACATTCTGTGCCCCCCTCCTGTTATCTGGGGACAAGGGGAGGACAGCTCATCCCCATCCCAGGAAACAAAGCTCTGCTTTCAGGAGCCCATTCCTCCACAGGAGGCATCTGCAGACAGAGCCAGTTGTCTGCAGAATGTCTTCCCCTCCACTAGAAACTGAATAAGAGGCTGTGGTAGGAAACTGGGGGTGGGGGCAGAGAAACAGCCCTATAGACACCAGGAGGGCGTAGAGGAAGGAACAGGCTCTCTCACGTAATGAATGAAGTTGACAGAGTTCTTACTGGAGCCAGCATGGTTCTGGAGAACTGACCGAACTGACTAGAGCCAATACCCATGCTTGTCTGTGCCTCAGTTTCCCTATCTGTACATGTTGCACAAGGAGCCCAGGAGCTTGGGCTAAGAACTTTCTAGCCCTAAAATTCATTGATTAACAAAGGGTCAATTTCCTCACACTAGAGAGGGTGCTTGCAAATCAATAAGAAGAAACATCCCAAAAGGCAATTGGGCAATGCTGATGAGTAGGCCATTATCCCCTCCCCCTACCAAAAAACCCCCCAAAACCCTCAAACCCAAAGGGTTAACAACGAACATAGGCAAAAATATTCAGATTCAGTGGTAATCAAAGAACTGCAAATAAAGCCAACAAAGCATTATTTTTAGCAGTCTCACCAATTATGTTGATAAAGGTGATCTCACGGCTAGTGGAGAGGATAGGCACTCAGCCACTTCAGGGAGGAATAGAAACAGGTGCTATTTTCTTTCTGGGAGTAATTTGTCAGTATTAAGCCTTGGAACATTGTGGGCTGGCAATTCCGCTTCTCGGACTCTCTCTGAAGGCAAGAATTGTGGATGTTTGCAAAAGTCATTTAGCAAAACAAAAACAATGTATCCTTTTTTTTTTTTTTTTTTTTTTTTTTTGAGACCAATTCTTGCACTGTTGCCCAGGCTGGAGTGCAGTGGTGTGATCTCGGCTCACTGCAACCTCTGCCTCTGGAGTTCAAATGATTCTCGTGCCTCAGCCTCCCAAGTAGCTGGGATTACAGGTGCGTGCCCCTATGCCCAGCTAATTTTTGTATTTTTAGTAGAGACAGGGTTTCACCATGTTGGCCAGGATGGTCTCGAACTCCTGACCTCAAGTGATCCGCTCGCCTTAGCCTCCCAAAGTGTTGGGATTACAGGTGTGAGCCACCACACCTGGCCAGGATGTGTTATTAAAATTATGAATCAGATCATGTCAGCTTCCCCCTGCCCCTTAGAATACTCCCAGGGTTTCTCTTCATCAGGCTTAGAACAACTCCGACTCTGCCCTGTAGCCTGGTCCTGCTCCCTTCCTCCCACCTCCACCCCCTTCACCCACTGCCTGTCTCCTTTCTGGTCCTCAAACCAGAAAGGCCAGGCCTGGTCTAGCCTCAGGATCTTTGTGCTTGCCCCTCCCTCTGCCTGGAATGCTCACCTCCCTAGAATGTGACCTCAGTAAGGAGGGTCTCTATGTTTTTTGTTTTGTTTTGTTTTTTTTCTGAGATGGAGTTTCACTCTTGTTGCCCAGGCTAGAGTGCAATGGCGCGATCTCGGCTCACCGCAACCTCCGCTGCCTGGGTTCAAGTGATTCTCCTGCCTCAGCCTCCCAAGTAGCTGGGATTACAGGCACGTGCCACCATGCCCAGCTAATTTCTGTATTTTTAGAAGAGACGAGGTTTCGCCATGTTGGCCAGGCTGGTCTCAAGCTCCTGACCTCAGGTTATCCACCCATCTCAGCCTCCCAAAGTGCTGAGATTACAGGCGTGAGCCACTGCGCCTAGCCGAGGGTCTCTATGTTATTCACTGCTAGACCCTTGACCTGACCCCCGACATCAATAGATGTTCACTGAATACATGAAAGGTTAAGAGCATGAGCTTTGGGGTCAGAGGCAGGTGTGGGCTTGAGTCCCAGTTCCAGCACTGGTTAGCTGTGTGGCCTTGTGTAAGTTCCTTCACCTCTCTGAGCCTTGGGCTCCTCTGCTGTGAAGTACAAGCAGAAGAACTCCCTCAATGGGGATGCAGAAGCATATCAAGTCTGGTGCAGTGTGAGCCCTGGAGGATCATTTGTGATAATTACAGGCCTCTCTGAATTTTATCTGTAATTGTGCTGCCATGGATTGAGGAACTCCAGGCATCCATAGAGTGCATCCACCAAAAGGATGTAGTAGGAAATGATCTACGGGCCGGGCGTGGTGGCTCAGCACTGTAGGAGGCCAAGGTGGGTGGATCCCTTGAGCCCAGGAGTTTGAGACCAGCCTGGCCAACATGACGAAACCCTGTCTCTAAAAAAATTACAAAAATTAGCCGGGCATGGTGGCGTGCATCTGTAATCCCAGCTACTCAGGAGGCTGAGCTGAGAGGATTGCTTGAGCCCGGGAGGTGGAGGTTGCAGTGAGCCGAGATCGCACGACTGCACTCCAGCCTGGGAGACAGAGTTAAAGTATACGGTGAGTCCTTAACGTTGCCAATAGGTTCCTGGAAACTGAGACTTCAAGTGAAAGGAGGAACTACATGCTATAAGAACTTAATTCTTGTTTATACCAATTAACCTACGGTAAAATTGGTTTTGTTATACAGTCTGTTGTTTCCACTTAACAGTTGAAGTTTCCAAGAACCTATCAACGACGTTAAGTGAAGACTCACTGCACGGTTTACTCGCGTATTTTATCATCGTGGGCATATGATGCATGTTCATAAAAATTCAAGCAATGAATCAAGTACAAAGTGAAAGTCTCCTACATCCCACAATTTCTCATCCAAATTTCATTCTATATTAAATGAAAAAGGCAGGTTAAAAAAACCCCAATATGCACAGTACAAACTCACATAAACAATAAAATATGACTGGGCACAGTGGCTCACGCCTGTAATCCCAGCACTTTGGGAGGCCGAGGTCAGGAGTTTGAGAACAGCCTGGCCAATATGGTGACACCCTGTCTCTACTAAAAATACAAAAATTAGCTAGGTGTGGTGATATGCGCCTGTAGTCCCAGCTACTCAGGAGGCTGAGGCAGAAGAATCGCTTGAACCTGGGAGGCGGAGGTTGCGGTGAGCGGAGATCTCACCACTGCATGGCAGCCTGGGTGACAGAGCGAGGCTCTCTCTCTCTCTCTCTTTCTCTCGCTACATATATATATATATGTGTGTTAGTATATCCTCATAAGGAAAAGCCTGGAGGATTTACATTAAAGTGTCAAGGATGTTTGATGGGAGAGTAGAGATTGCTCGCATTTTTCATCGCCTTTTTTGACTTTTCTTTTTTGAGACAGGGGGTCTTGCTGTGTTACCCAGGCTGGAGTGCAGTGGCACAATCACAGCTCACCACAAACTCAAACTCCTGGACTCACGTGATTCTCCCACTTTAACCTCCTGAGTAGCTGGGACTACAGACACATGCCATCATGCCCAGCTAATTAAAAAAAAATTTTTTTGTAGAGACGGGGTTTCGCCATGTTGCTCAGGCTGGTCTCAAACACCCAGGCTCAAGGGTTCCTCCTCCCGCCTCAGCCTCCCATAGTGCTGGGATTATAGGCATGAGTCATGCCTGGCAATTTTTGGCTTTTTTGTGGCTTCCTCACTGTCTGTGATGGCTGACCCCGTATTACTTTATGTAATCTGAAAAAGCCCATGTGGCCGGGCGCAGTGGCTCACTCCTGTAATCCCAGCACGTTGGGAGGCCGAGGCGGGTGGATCACGAGGTCAGGAGATCGAGACCATCCTGGCTAACACGGTGAAACCCCGTCTCTGCTGAAAATACAAAAAAATTAGCCGGGCCTGGTGACGGGCGCCTGTAGTCCCAGCTACTCGGGAGGCTGAGGCAGGAGAATGGCGTAAACCTGGGAGGCGGAGCTTGCGGTGAGCAGAGATCGCACCACTGCACTCCAGCCTGGGTGACAGAGCGAGACTCTGTCTCAAAAAAAAAAAAAAAAGAAGCCCATGTAACAGTTGACTTGATGTCTCCTGCCTCGCCCCACCCCCTACCTTCCACCCTTTGTCTCCTTGATCCCCAGGGGCTCTTGCGAAGAGCAACTAGGGGATTGTGCCAGAGACCCCAGAGGGAACCCTGGTTCTCAGTATACTTTTGACGGATGAAGAGATGGGCACCTTGTGGTCCTGGAGTTTGGCAAGCTCCTGAGGAGTCCTAGGTGCCCCATAAAAATGCATGAAGGGAGGCATGAATTTGGAACTCAAGCTACCCTAGGACATCGTCAAGGCAAAAACATAAAAACCAAACCAAACTGGGGCCAGGCATGGTGGCTCACACCTGTAATCCCAGCAATTTGGGAATTTGACGTGGGCAGATCACTTGAGGTCAGGAGTTCGAAATCAGCCTGGCCAACATGGTAAAGCCCTGTCTCTACTAAAAATACCAAAAAAAAAAAAAAGAAAGAAAATTAGCCGGGTGGGCGTGGTGGTGCGTGCCTGTAGTCCCAGCTACGCAGGAGGCTGAGGCAGGATAATCACTCGAACCTGGGAGGTGGAGGCTGCAGTGAGCTGAGATCGTGCCACTGCACTCCAGCCTGGACAATAGAGTGAGACTCCACCTCAAACAAACAAACAAAACTAAACCAAACCAGAACCTGACAGCTCACACTGGCTTCAGAAAAGTGAGTTGATCAGTACACGGAACTGCAAAGTCGGGCCGCGAGCCCTTAGGCACGGCTGGATCCAGGTGCTCAGATGATCCCTTTCCACAGCTCTGTGCCACTTCAAGGCTCCGTTTTCTTCTGTACTGGCTTCACTCCGGGGCAGGCTCTCTCCCTGTGGGGGCAAGATGACCTGTCAAGGGCTCCAGGCTCACATCCCAGGAGCTCAGCAATCCCAGTGGACACAGGTTTCTCCCTCCCAGGGACTCCAGGAAAAGTCCCAGGGAGGCCCTGATGGGCTAGGCTTGGGTTTCCTGCCCACCCCTGCACCAGGCACTCGGGGGCTGCTGGCTGGTCCTGGGGCACAAGCCCATCCAGCCACCACTGGGTGAGCAGTCAGCTCCGCCAGAGTCCATGCACTGAGAGGGAGGAGGGGTTGTTCTTGCAAGACAACGCAGGGGCCACTGGCAGAGGGAGGGGAGGCCAAGCAGAGCTCCTCCTCACTAGCCGCTGGAAACTCGTGCTCCAGGAAGCACAGAACTGCCCTTTATCAGGAAAGCTGAATTAATCACAACCCCCTGCCCTTGGTTCTGCAGAAGAGCAGATGCGGGGTCCTCCATGGGGGTGGGGAGGTGGGGGGGTAAGATAGGGGAGGGTGGGAGGAGAGTCCTGCCTGGGGATCAGAAGACATAGTTCAAACAGTAGGTGACTATGGCCTAATCAACCCCCTCTCCAGGCCTCAGTATCCCCATCTGTAAAGAGAGATTGATTGGGCTGGAGTCTACAGGTTGTAGGATAGTGCTGCATCACTGGCTCTGAGGAATTCCTTCCTTCCTCCCTTCCTCCCTTCCTTCCTTCCTTCCTTCCTTCCTTCCTTCCTTCCTTCCTTCTTCTCTCCCTCCCTCCCACCTTCCTTCCTTCTTTATTCCCTCCCTCCCTCCCGCCTTCCCTTCCTCCCTTATTCCCTCCCTCCCGCCTTCCCTTCCTCCCTTCTTTCCCTCCTCCCTCCCTTTCTCCCTTCTTCCCTTCTTCCTTCTTTCCTTCCCTCTCTCTCTTCCTCCCTTCCTTTCTTCCTCCTTCCTTTCTTCCACCAAAAATAAAATTCTAAGCCCCCTCCCCCCAGTCATCTGAATGGACTCCCTCCTTTTGGCCAAGGGCACTCCAAAGTTAACCTGAAAAACTGCTAGAGGCCATGACGGAAAGGGTGGGGGGGTCGGACATGCCTCCTTATACCCTTTTCCCTTTTGGAATTCAGGAAAAGCCAACCAGCATTTAGCATCAACACAGATCTCAAGTCTGATTAAAAAAAAAAAGAAAAGTTTACAATCCATTGTCTTGGAAAGCCTGCTACCTGGAGGCTTCATCTGCATGATGAAACCTTGGTCTCCACAACCCTTTATTGCGACCCCAGACATTCCTTTCCATCGATAATAACTCAACAAATTGCCAATCAGTAAAATTTAAAATCTACGTATAACTTGGAAGCCCCCACTTTGAGCTGTCTTGCCTTTCTGGACCAAACTAACGTTTATCTTAACTGTATTTGATTGATGTCTCATGTCTCCCCAAAATGCATACAACTAAGCTGTGCCCTGACCACCTTGGGCATGTGTTCTCAGGGTCTCCTGAGAGCTGTGTCACAGGCCATTGGTCCCTCATATTTGGCTCAGAATAAATCTATTTCAAATATTTTTAGTTTAACTTTTTTTTTTTTAAGACTGTCTTGCTCTGTCACGTAGGCTGGAGTGCAGTGGTGAGATTTGGGCTCGCCACAACCTCCGCCTCCCGGGTTCAAGCAATTATCCTGCCTCAGCCTCCTGAGTGGCTAGGATTATAGGAGCCTACCACCACACCCGGCTAATTTTTGTATTTTTAGTAGAGACTAGGTTTCACCATGTTGGTCAGGCTGGTCTTGAACTCCTGACCTCAGGTGATCCACCCGCCTCAGCCTCCCAAAGTGCTGGGATTACAGGCATGAGCCACTGCGTCCAGACTTTTTCTCTCTCTTTTTTTTTCCTCTCTCTCTCTTTTTTTTTTTTTTTTTTTAAGAGTCGAGGTCTTGCTCTGTCACTCAAGCTGCAGTGCAATGGCATGGTCATAGCTCACTGTAGCCTCGAATTCCTGCCTCAGCCTCCTGATTAGCTGGGACTACAGGCATGCACCACCTTGCCCTATTTCTGAACAGTTTTAAATGGAATCCAGTTGATCCCATTAAGAAATCGTGCTGTGACCCAAGTCGAGAGGGGAGTAATATTATTTGTCCAAGAGAGGCCTCTGAGCTTGACTGTCAGTGGAGGGGAGTTGCAAGGCTATTTCTGGCGAAGACTGGAGTGGGTGAAAGATGTGGGGGTGGGAGGTGTCAGAGGTGCTTGGAGAGGAAACCTGAGCCTGGGGCTTGGAGCCCAGAGTCTGGGAAGAAGGGCAAGTGCTTCGGTGAGGGAGGAGCTGGGGCAGGGCAGCCCTGTCCCCAGGGCCCAGTTGGGTGAGGCCTCGGCAGCTGGGAGGGAAGCGGGTGGGACAGGAATGTCCCTCTTCCCAAGCACCTGTCCTCAGGCTGGCCGACCTGTGACCCCGTCCCACAGGCAGGAAACGGACACCACCCCAGTGCCCACCAGGTACCTGAACTTAGAGTAAAAATATTGGTAATGAACCATCGAGAGCCTTTCACAAGCCAGGAGCTGTTCTACGTGTTTCTAAACATCAGCTCCACCAAGCCGCATGATGGAATAGGCATGGCCGCATGCCCATTGTACCGGTGGGGAATTGGCTCAGCGAGGTGGAGGTACTTGCCCAAGGATGCACCCCTACCCTGTGAGTGATGGAGCCATGGTCAGTGTCTGCGTGCCTGGAACAAGGGGCAGGCTGGGCTCAGAGCTGAGGAGATCCATGTGCTGTGGAGCCAGAGGCAGAAGGAAACAACCACCTTGAGGAAGGCAGGCAGGAATCTGGGATGGGGAGGCCACACACTGGGTCTTGAAGGGTCTATGCCATTTGCACAGGATGAGATGTACAGGGAAAAGTCTTCCAGGGGAGGGAACAGTGTAAGGAAAGGCATAGAGACAGGCAAGTGCAGGGGACATTTGAGACAGGGTGAGAAGCCTGGCAGGGGCCTCTGCCAGCACTTTGTGGGTCATGAGGCCACTTGAGAAGTCAGCTGAGGGTGGAACTGCTGCGTCTTGAAAGTGCTGTGAGGCTTAAAATCCCCGGCATTTACCGAGGTAGCCGAGGGGGGCTGTCCCCTACCTCCCTGTGTGGTTCCTCAAATTGTCAAGTGTAAGGAGGAAAGTCTGGGAGCTGAAGTCCCCAGAGGCAGGGCTGGAGGGTGTGGAGGGGCTCCTCTGGGACCTACACGCAGGACCCCACTATGGCCTGGGCACTGTGGATGCGCAGGAAGCCAGCATTCCTTCCCGTGAGCCGGAGGAGAATGGCCTCTGTGTGAGCCACAACAAAAAGGCTTTTCTGCCAAGTTTAAGGGGGAGGAAGCAGCCAATTCAGCCCCTGCCCCGGCCTGAAAGAAGGCTCTGTTGGTGGCCCTGGGGTCTTCGATGCATAGAATGTGTGGGGAGGAAGGCTGATTGGCAGGGGCCACCTTGCCCGTCCCGATGCTCCAGCAGCACCAGGGTTGGGTAGAGCTGGGCTGTGGTGCAAGTTGGTCCAACTGGGTCCTAATCCTGGCATGGCCATTTCCTAGCTGTGTGACCTTGGCCAAGTCACTTCACCTCTCTGAGCCTCTGTTCTCCTGAGTAAAATGTAGATGGGGAGCTTGTGAGCCTTGGGGTCACAATCACACATTTAGCACGTGCCCGGCGCCAGGCCCTTGCCTGCAAGGTTGCCAACACCTTGCAGCCACCCAGCATCCTCTGTCCACCTCCCACAGCAGCACCAGGGCTCAGGCACCGGATGTTTTAGACTCTAAAACTCCAAACTGTGCAAATGCAGGAAAATAAAGTCATAAGAAAACATGTCAAATTGTCAACACAGGCTGAGAGATTATGGCAACTGAGACTTTTCTTCTTTTTGCTTATCTTTAATGTCTTAGTTTTCGCAGCTGGGAATTAGTAAAAATGTAAAGGAAAAAAGGGTGCTGAGGGAATGGGGGCTGTGAGGGGCCCAAGGTGAGTTTAGGTTACAGTCACATTAAAAAACAAGCAAACAAAAAAACGATTTAAAGGTGCAGGCTCCTGTTTAATCCTGGGGAGAAGGGATGGGGGTTAGGCCTCAGGCAGGCCTGGGCTCTGGGCTCTCTGGACATAGGGGAGACAGGGCCTAGCTGTCCCGTCCACCCCTCCTCATGCAAAGCTCCCCGCAAGGATAGATAGGGCTCTCGGATGGGCCGTGCCTTCAGCCACTGGGCCTCTGAGACTTTAGCATCGAGCTTGGGGGAGGAAGCCTCTTTAGGCAGTTTCCTGAGGAGCTGAGGCCTCTGCCAACTCTCTCCCTGGCCTTGGCTCTGAGGAAGGGCTTGACTCAAGGCCTTTCAAACTCTCCTCTCATCCCTGGGCCCCCACACTGCCCTCCACCTGCCCGGTGACCTCTGGGCTTTTGGGGGACCCTAGGGACTCAGGTAGGAGGCAGACCCGGGAGGGACCCCGTGGCTTCTGCCACACGAAAGCTGACAAGATGGCGGCTGCTTGGAATTCCCCCCGGCTGCCGCCAAGGCTCCTGTGGTGAGGGAACTCACCGGCTGTTTCCTAGATGAGCCCGA
This sequence comes from Symphalangus syndactylus, assembly GCF_028878055.3. Lineage (NCBI taxonomy): Eukaryota > Metazoa > Chordata > Mammalia > Primates > Hylobatidae > Symphalangus > Symphalangus syndactylus. The sequence goes on from NC_072433.2 coordinate 35,747,198, forward strand.
GAGGCCTTCGAGGTTTCCAAGGGCCAGCACTTCCTACTCTCCCCAGCCAGTTTCAACACAAAGAGAGGAAGGGGCAGGACGGGATGGGACTGGTTGTGGGGGTGGGAGCTGGGTCTGAAACAGGCGGAACGACCCTGCCTGAGGACTTGCAGAGGCCTGGCCTGCTCCGTGGTGGGGGTGCGACCCCTACTGCAGCAAATCATCACATTCCTGAGGGCCCAGGCTAGTACCTAAGAGGCTTGGCCAAGAGCATGGATGTGGGGGCTAAGGAGGACCTCCCGGGTCCACAGCCATGCTCAGACTCTAGGGATGGTGACGCCTCAGTCTCCTGCCCTCCTGGGGTATCACTTGCACCCTGCACAGGCCTGGGTGGGATTTTGTGCTTCTCAAAGATGAAAGGGCAGGTCTTGGGTGCCCACCACTCTGAGCAGCATGTGTGGGGAAGGGAACTTTTGGAATCAAAGTGCCACAATTTCCCATCTCTCTCTGGGCTCCCGTCAGTGCTCAGCACCCAGCCTGGGAGGACTGGCCTGGCTCCTCCTCCACTCCTAGATGGGGAGGGCTTGTGGCAAACTCGGTTGTCTTTTCTCAGCATGAACAAACGGCAAACTAACTCCATGCGCCCTCCCTGCCCCACCCCGGCAGGGTGACCCCAGGTGCCCTGCCTCTCCCTCTTCTGGACTCTTGAGGGCAGCCCTAAGCTCTGCCCCTCCCAGGGCCTAGTTTCCAAGGGCCATCGGGAAGGAGCCCCCATGGAATTGGAACAAGGTCTCCCTGGCATTGAGGTCAAGCCCCCTAACCCTAGCATGGGCTGGACCCCCACCACCTGCACGCCCTTCCAGCTGAAGGCTCCAGCCCAAGGCCTTACAAACAAGGACACATTTGCCGGCTGTACAATTTATTCAGTGCACATTATTTACAGAAATAAATGTATGGGGGTGGACACGGAACCCCCGCGGCCCCACCTCTTGGCTGGCTCTCCCGTTCTGCAGGGGGCAGAAGCTGCCGGACCCGCACTTGGTGCCAGTGCACAAGAAACCACTCGTAGAGGCCAGCAGAACCCTTCACCCCCAAAGCGCCTCGGGGATCCTGGCTGGCAGACTCCACTTGCTCAGGGCCATGGGGAAGTAGAGCCAGCTGTACAGTACCATTTCCCACAGCAGCCACGGCCTCCTGCTTGCTTTGGGAAGGAAAAGAGGAAGGAGGCATCTGTCCTCAGGGCTGAGCGCAGGAGGGCAGCCTCTTAGGCCACAATGGGCTCCTTCGTGGGGTTCACAGTCTGATGCGTGGCTGGCCTATCCCCACCAGTGTCTCTCCTCCCAGGACCCTGGGGGCACAGGGAGCTGGAGGGGAGGAACCCCTCATGTCCAGTGCCTGGCACTGTGGGCACCCATTCACTGCCCAGGCCTAGGCACCCACCAGCCCCCTCTCCCTGGGGCTCAGGACACTGGCAGCTGAAGCCCGAGGGAGCTGGAGCTCAGACCCCTGAGGCTAGTGGTGTGAGTGGGAGAGGGAAGGAGGAGGTGCAGGGAAGGAACAGAGGGTTCTAGCTCAGGGAGGCATCTCTGCTAGGGACGAGGCTGCTGCTTCCCTGGGGAGAGGGGCCCTGGCAGACTCCCTTTGGTCCGTGGTGAGGCAGGCCCAGGGCCCTTTCTCCAGAGAGGGAAGGAGGTGTGGGCCCAAGGGGAGGTGGGAGCGGGGAGCTGCTGCCGGGGGTGGGCTGGGTTCTCTGGCACAAGGAGCCAGGGTCGCTGAGGCTGTCAGAAGTGGACTGGGAAGTCCGCTGGATTGGGAAGGAACCAAGCCTCAACGGGGACTCAAGGGCCACGGCCCACCTCCCTTCCAGGTCCCCTTTGGCCTGGGGCTGCCCCTGGGTGGAAGGCTCTTCCTAAGGCCCAGAGACACTCACTTGGGAGGGAGGGGACCAGGGAGGCCAGACAGTCTCCAACTGGGCAAAGAGAGCCTGGCAGTTACAGCCCTGGGGCTCAGGCTGAGGAGGTGCTGCTCTTCCAATGTGGGCCTCTGCCCCTCTGCTCCCCTGGCTGTGGCCAAGCCAGAGGACGATGGGGGCCTAATTCCCTGTCTGGAGCAGAACTACCTTTAGAAAATTCTAAACACTCTGCCCTGGTCAGGGAAACAGAAACAAATTGTCAAGTAAGGTGCCAAAAACAAAACAAAACAAACACCTGGGCATAAATAATGAGGGCGGGGCAGACAGGGTGTGTGAGGGCTGAGAGGGGCCCCTACCTGGGGGCGGAGGGAACCCCTGGGAGCCATCTCAGAACCACAGGTGCCCCCTGAGCACCGTTAGCAGGAGCGCTGGGTGGTCAGACCCACTCCTGCAGCGAGCGCTTGCAGTAGAGCAGTACACGTGGCGCACCCTTGCGCTGCATCTGCACCAGTGCGTAGGTGAGGCCCAGGACGCAGAGCAGCAGCAGCAGTGGCACCAGCACCATCACCACGTTCACCGTCCGTGCCACCTCCTCCATCTGCACCACCACGCGGCTGCCCCCGTCCTTGTTGACCCCGGCCCCAAAGTCCCCATCCCCATCCCCCATGTCGCCCTCTGCGCTGTCTGCTCCGGGCTCTGCACCCCCATGGGGGTTGAAGGGCGGCCGGGCCACGTCGGGCCATCGGGGGCCTGGCTCCACGTGCTCCTGGCAGCCCATGAAGTCCCGCAGGATGGACTTGGGGTAGCCGGGCTCCATCCGCAGGCGCTCATTGTCGAATTTCCAGTATTTGGTGCCCTTGTAGAAGTAGGTGTAGGCTGCAGGGGCAAGGAGGCCAGAGTGGCGTCAGGTTGAGCTGAACCACCAGTGAGAACAATCAAAGGCCAGGACATGCTGAGGGTTTCAAAACACCCTTCTTCTCATTTGCTTCCCTGAGTATTTTCAAATCTGCCCCTTCTCAACTTGCATGAGTCAGATTGAGGCTCAGAGGGCTTTGGGCTAAGGGTACGACTAGAACCCTGGGCTTCCTGACCAGACTGACATTAGCTGGGGCAGGGCCTGGAAGGGTCCTATAGCCTGCTGGGTTGGGGGCTGCAGTCAGGGATCCTGCTGCCCCTTCCGAGAACTGGCTTTACCTCACACCATAGAGGTTCGGGGTCTTGCTCAAGGCCACACAGCACCCCACAGTTGTTCTAGAGCGGAAGGAACCTGGTGCTGCCTTGGGCTGGCTCTCTGGCCTTGGGCACCTTGCCAGCATCCCATCAATACCAGGCAAGGCCAGCTTTCAATCAAGGGGTGAGCACAAGAGATCAGAGCAGCTGCAAAGTGCCAAGCTCACATACAGAAGCTGTGTAACCGGCCTGAGCACTGGCAAAGCAGGCAGGGTCCCCCCTGAGTCACCCAGGCTGGAGTACAGTGGTGCGATCACGGCTCACAGCAGCCTTGACCTCCCAGACTCAAGCAATCCTCCGACCGCAGCCTCCTAAATAACTGGGACTATAGGTGCAAGCCACCACACCTGGCTGATTTAAAATATTTTTTTGTAGAGACAGAGTCTCGCTATGTTATCCAGGCTGGTCTCGAACTCCTGGACTCAAGCGATCCTCTTGCATCGTCCTCTCCAAGAGCTGGGATTACAGGTGTAAGCCACTACACCTGGCTGGTTTTTCTTAAATGCACTAGAGACCTTGCTAGAGAAACAGAAGAGGCACAGCTCCCTGTCTCTTGGTTATAATGACAGAGACAGGGCTTTCCTTCTAGGTAGGTGAGTGATGACCTGGGAGGATTTTCACCCCTAACACTCTGAGCCAAGCCTGCCCCACTCAGGCTCAAGGCTCCCCTAGGATTGCCTGGGGGTGGCTGGACTCTGTGGGCATCAGGGCAGTTCCGAGCTCCAGCTCTGGACGCAGGCAGGACTGGCCTGGAATCCTAACTCCGCACCTCCCTGGCTGTGGGATTTGGGGCACTCTGCTCAAGCTCTCTGGTTTATTAGTTTGCCTGTCTGTAAAAAGGGAATTTTAACTATGCAGGAAAGACCAGGGTGTCAAGCTGGGTAAGCTCCCAGCCCAGAGCGTGACACAGCGTGTCTCCCATACACACCATCACAGTGCCGGGTGACCTTGGGCAAGCCCTGCCCCATGGTGTGTGTAGCAGGGGGTATTAGGTGCTGGGCAAACTGGGAGGGACTGGCCAGGTACCTGCATCATTGCTCAGGAAGGCCCCTTTAGGGGAGGCAGGGATCCCCTGCCAGACACTGATGGGCTTAGGGTACCCAGGGTCTCCACGCTGTGTCTCCTCGTTGAAGCGCCAGTACCTGTGAACAAAAGCACCAGGCTGTGGGCCTAGAGACCCTGCTTGGGACAGGACCCATTCCCCACAGGCAGTGGATTCTTTCCGGGTAGGCCTGAGGTTGAGGGGGGCCTAGCTGGGGCCTTCTCCCCTTAGGGGAGGGGCGCACTGCTCACCTGTCCTCTTGGAAGAAGAAGGTGTGGCCTGTGGGCTCCCACCAGATGGCTGTGTCAATGCGGTCATAGGGGATGCCCAAGCCATAGCTGGTCAGCGGCTGTGGGTAGCCGGGCTCCAGGTTCGCTTCTCGAAAGAGCCAGTAGCGGTCACCTGAAGGAGGGGTGGCAGGCACAGTGAGGACAGGCCTGGGGCTGAGGGGTGTGTGCAGGAAAAGAATGCTCTTCTGGGCCCACAAAATCACACTCACACCCCTCTACATATCCATGACAACATACAATGAGATCACCCGCGCATCACACGCCGCACTCACAGACACCTGAGGCACACTTGTTCCCATGAGCAAGAGTCACCCGCTCACACTCATACACACCACATGCCATCCACAGCCCTTGCTTCCATGTGCACATCCACCCCCGCACATATAGTTCTTGTATGGGGAGGGGGCTGCCTGGCCTCTGGGTCTGGGGGCTGTGTCCCTGGAGCACACCCGCAGCCCTCACAGTGTGTGGCCCAGGGCTCCCTGCTTTTAGTGTGGGGCCAGCCCTGTCCTCAGGGAGTTCCTGCCTCGCTGAAGCTCAGGACAGTGGGGTCAGAGCCCCGGTGGATCCATCACGGGGCACTGCCCTGCAAGACCTCGTCTCTGCAGACAGACCACAGAAATCTGGTCCCGGAGTGGGCTGGGGGCACCTGTTCTTATGAGTATGGGGCTGCAGGAGGCAAAGAGGCAAGGACAGAGGGAAGCAGGACTGAGCCCTTTGCTGCACAAGGTGGCCAGGCACTTCTGGGTTGCAGGTCCAACTCTGCCCCCGGCCTCTATCTTCCTGCCGTCCCGCCTTGCTGCCATGTCCCCATCCTCCCGGAGTGAGCTCACAGTGGGGGCACAGGACCAGACATGCAATGCAGCCCTTCACCTCCTCTTCTCTCGGATCCAGCAGGGTCAGAGGTCATGGCAGGAAGGGTGCCCAACCCCCTAACCCTACCCCTGCTCACCTTTGAAAAAGACAAAACGACCGTCTTGGCGCTCGTAGGCTGCACTGATGTCACCGGGCAGACCACGCCAGAAGTGCCCGATGGGCATGGGATAGTTGTCCAGGACGCGGTTGTGCCGGACTCGCCAGAACCAGCGGCCCTGGGGAGGGCGTGGTGTGAGTGGGCAGCGCAGGCAAGTTGCCTTGGCCGGGAAAGGTGCCATCCTCAAACCACCCCTTCCCAGGTGAGGGTGGGCCCAAAGAGAGGACACTGAGATACTGAGGCAGGCAGTGGCTTGGAAAGCCAGGGCTGCACAGAAACAGAGCCCTGAGCTGGGGAGCTGGCACCAGGGCTTGCTGTGTGACCCTGGGCAAGTCCCTCAACCTCTTGGGCTGGATTCCTCCCCATCTAGAGCTGAGGGCTTAGTGGCTCCCTGGGGCCTGCTGAGTGAGGGTGGGACAGGGGGCCCAGAGTAGCCAGGGAAAAGGCTCAGGGACAGGCATGGGAGGCGGGGCCAGACCTTGAACACGAACATCTCCCCGCGAAGCATGGCCACTGTGTCAAAGTCCCCGTCGCAGATGTTGGGGCCATACTGGTCAGGCCGCTCTGTGGCTCGGGGCTGGACTGGAGGGCCTGGCTTTGGGGGCCGCTCTGGCTTCCCACCTGGGGGTGGTGGCTGGGGAGGCCGGGGCGGCCGGTGATCGGGCCGGCCTGGGCGCCGTGGCGTCACAGTGGGGAGAGGCTGGGTGGGCTGTGGCTGACCGTCTGGGGTACCTGCAGAGAGGCAGGGGTTCAGAAGTGAGGTCTGTGTTCCTACTCAGAACCCTGGGGCCCGGGGCCCCCAGCACAGGCCCACCCAGGTGGAAAGTAAAATCCTGTCCATCTACAGCAGACCCCTCCCCAACACCTGCCTCCATCCTCGGTGGGACCTGGGTACTCCTCCTTCTAGCCCCTCCTCGACCTCCCCACACTGACCTTGGGTCACTGTGCTCCTGAGGGTGTCTACCTGCATGTCCCCTTGGGGACATTCCCCTTGGGATGCCAGCCTGCTCCAGCAGAGGCTCCAGGCCCTGGCTTCAGGTGTTTTGGACTCTGCATTTCCAAGTTGCTGGGGATGCAGCAAGGGGTGCCCGTCAAGTGCCCAGCATGGCAGGAGGTGCCAGCCCCGAGGAGGGCTCGGTGTGGGCACAGAGTGCCTTGACCTACTGAACTGGCCCAGGGGACCTCACTGCTGGAGACTTTCTCGGGTGGGCCCTGGGTGGGGGGGTGGCACTTCCTCAAAGCCACTGGGAAGTGATAAACCAGTAGCACTGTGGACAGAGTGGTGACAGGCTCAGGCTGGGAGTGACGGTGGGAGGAGGCGGGTCCTGGGATCCCCCAGGCCCTTGTGGTCTAGTAAGAATACCACCAAGGGTGAGGAGGAGAGGAGGGTCATGAGGAAGCTGTGTCCCTTCAAGGCCTCTAGCCTGCAGCCACAGCCTCAAGTGAGGCCCAGGCCCTGGAGGCAGCCTGCCCTGGGTTTCATTTCCAGTACCACCATTTATTCCCCAAATGATGTGGACAAGTCACTAATCCTCACTGGGCCTTGGGTTCCTCATCTACAAAATGGGGATGACAGCAATGCCTACTCCTCATTGGGCAGGGACTTGAGAGCGGCATGCAGAGCCCGCTGGTCACAGCCCACACACCGTAGAGCTGCTGGATGCCACGGAGATCGTCCTCGGGCAGCTTGAAGTTGTCGACGTCCTTCCACTGGTAGAACGGCGCCATGATGGCATTGGGGTTGCTGGAGTGCTCCAGCCCCAGCGCGTGGCCCAGCTCATGCACTGCCACCAGGAAGAGGTTGTTTCCTTTTGGGGAGAGAAGGGGGGCAGCACAGTCAGCTCTGGCCAGTCCCAGGACTCAATCACCCTGGACCCTCCAGGCTGAGGCTGCCAGAGAGCCTGCCCTTGCTTCCCTCTTGGAAGAGGCTGAGCTCTTTCAGTCTACAACAACCCCATCTGAGAAATGGGTACAATCATCCTTTCTTGCCTCCCCTTGGAGATGGTGGGACAACAGACTGAAATCGAGTGTAGTGATCCAGAGACAAACACAGGGGAACTCTCTCCTCCCAGCCCCGTGGCTGCTGAACCCACTCAGCAGGGTGTTGTTGCCCAGCTCCGGGGCCACCTGCCCTGCCCCTCACCCTGGCCAGCTGTCCTCACCATGCAGGTCAGTGCTGGAGAAGGTCCAGGGCTCATCTGCGTCAAAATGGGTGTCCCCGCCCAGGCCGGGGCCAGGGAAATAGGCGTGGGCCAGAAAGCCACCGGTGCCATCAAATGGCGAGCTGTCACCGTGGAAGCCAGAGGCAAAGAGTACCATGATGTCGGCCTCCTTCTGTCGCCGCAGCCGGATGTCTTCATAGGGCACCTCCTGGAAGACCAGGGGCGTGGCCTGCTCCCACACGCGGAAGGCCCTGCGCACCGCCTCCATGGAGTGGTACCAGCCCAACTTCTCCGTGTAGTTCTGGATGCTGGGGATGGATGGGAGATGAGTGAGCGGATGCAGGGCCAAGGGCCTACTATCCTCTGCTGGCATGTTCCCAAGAGCGCATGCAAGGTCATCAACAAACCCGTCATTATCAATTGGCAGTTTGCTTTGATGTAAATCATAATTCGAATGTGTCAAATCCAGGAGATCATGAAGATCATTAAATTAAGATTGCATTGTGGCAAATAAACTGATTTTAACTAAGCGAGACATTAAGTAAACTAAAATACAGGTGCTATGTGGCTGGGGGAAAAGTCTAGAAAATGGGATACACATGGGTGAGGTTTGGGAAACAGGCTGAGCAGTTCTCAATGTTGAGCTCCAGGGTCAGGCAGACCTGAGTTCAAGGCCTGGCTCTAACAGTATCTGTGTGACCTTGGGTAAGTGACTCTCTGATTTCCAGTTTCTTTCTTTCTTTCTTTCTTTTTGAGATGGAGCCTTGTTCTGTCACCCGGGCTGGAGTGCAGTGGTGCAATCTCGGCTCACTGCAACCTCCACTTCCTGGGTTCAAGTTAGTCTCCTGCCTCAGCCTCCCAAGTAGCTGGGATTACAGGCATGCACCACCACACCTGGCTAATTTTGTATTTTTAGTAGAGACGGGGTTTTTCCATGTTGGTCAGGCTGGTCTCGAACTCCCGACCTCAGCTGATCCACCTGTCTTGGCCTCCCAAAGTGCTGGGATTACAGGTGTGAGCCACTGTGCCTGGCCAATTTCCAGCTTATCTGTTAAGTTAGAAAAGAGTGTGTGTGTGTGTGTGTGTGTGGTGGGGGGGGGTACTTTCTTCACAGGGTTCCAGTGAGGATTAGAGGAAGTAAGTTGTAGCCAGAGACTGCATTTGATGACGTATGGTGAGGCCTGCTCTTACCTATACAAATCAGATTCAGCTCTGTGTGCTAGAGAGGCTTCCATTAAACCTGAAGGGAATATTTTAGCTGGTTGGACCTTGAATTCATTCTGGGGGCTTGAGGTCTAAGTGACCATGGGAACCACTCTTCCTTGGGAGATGGAGCTCAGAGTTGGGACAGAGCCAGACTGGAACAAGGGGAGCCCTTGGGGACAACCACATGGCCCAAGGCACACTTGGCTGGGGGGTTTTCTTGCTCAAGAACTCAGCAAAAAGGATGAGGGCCCCTGAACCAAGGATTCTGCAGGTGACTTGCTGCCTGTTCACTTGATGGATGCCTGGATTCCTGCACCCTAGCCGTCCCCCGCCCCTTGCCAGTCTGTGCTGGGGCACTAGCCCAGCTGTGCCCAGTGAGGCCAGCCCCTGCCTGCAGGGAGGTGGGAGGTGGGGAAGGACAGGGCAGAAGTAGCCTGAAGGGTCCTGACCTTCCCTCGAGGGAGACTACCTGGCATGTGTGGCTGGTCTCATCAGCGTGAAAGCGGGCTGGACTGTTGAGGCTGGGTGCCCTGAGGTGGGCTCTGGGAAAGGAGGCCTGAGGCTCGGCCTGCTGAGGAGCAGATGCCTCCCTGGGCAGCTGAGCCCCCTACCTGAAGGTCAGATGGTGGTTGTTCCACTTCCTCCCGGTGAGGGCATAGCGCTTCCGCCGCCGCCGCAGATTGGCTTTCACTCGTACCCCGAACTGGTCTGGCACCCCACAGCGGGGCCGCTTCATCCACCTGGGACACAGACACAGAAGGGTGAACACAGAGCCTCCCCTCCACACACCTGCCTGTTCTGGCACTGCCACTTCCAGGCTTCCCAGCTGCCCCTCCTATGACATGGTGGGGACAGGGGACTCTCAGCTTCAACTTCCAGTAAAATGGGCAAAATGCCTATATTGGAAGACTGAGTGCCCAGGAGTGGCTCAGTCAAGGTGAGCCCTTCTCTCATCACCCAGTAATGGAGGGTCGCTCAAGGCCTTCTGTCCCGGATACGTTATGCTCTGTGCGTTCTTTTAGGGACATGGCTTTAGGTCATGTCACTTATTAGATTCATAGCCATGCCTAGCTATGATTTCCCTTCCACAGTTCCTGTACTGCACCTCCACACTCCCCTGGCCATATCAGACATCACTAATCACTGTGCTCCTTACTGCCAAGGCCTGGATTCTGCCCCTGGAGCTTTCTCAATACAAGGCTTTGGGCAGCCACTCCAACCAATCAGAAGTGACATGGAGGACCAAACCATTTGGCATCTCTTGTCTAGGTCACTCTTTTCTGGAAACTCCACAGGCTGAGCCCTCTTGAGAGCAGGCCAGATGGAAGGCAGGTGCCTGTGGGGTCTGGATGGTGGAGGGAACTCACTCCTTGGTCTCTTCATCGAGCACACCGGTGACTGGGATCCCGTAGAAGCGCTGCATCTCTGCAAGGGCCGAGGCCAAGATCTGGGCGGAACGCATGGTGGACATATGGCGGCTGGGCTGGGGCAGGTAGCCATAAAGCCGCAGCCAGTTCTGCAAAGAAGCCGCAACTCCGTCAGCAGATCTTGGCACTGCTACCTCCAAACATGCACAGCCTGTGCCGACCGCTTCCCACCACCTCCACCACCGCTGCCCTATCTGAGCCATCATCACCTCCTGCCCAGGTGACCGTGTGAGCCTCAGCACCCTCCTCCCAGTCATCTCTCCTCACATAAGAGCCAGAACAAAGGCCAGGTCAGGTCTGATCAATCCTCTGCTTAGAACCCTCTGAAGATTTCTCATTGCAAAGGAAAAGCCATTTGTACAAGAGCCACAAGGCCCTCACTCTGTCACCCCACCTTAGCTGGCCCTCACCACCATCCACCTCAGCCGGGCATGCTCCTGCCGCAGGGGCCTTTGCACTTGCTGCCCCTGCTGCCTGATGCACTCTCCCGCCAGACAACTGTGTGGCTTTCATCCTCATTTTCTTCAGGTCGCTGTTTCAATACCACCTTATCTAAGAGGTGTTCTCTGACATGTTAAAAAGGCCCCATCAGCTATACCCTGCAGCCCCCTCCTTCCTCCCATGCTTATCACCCATCTGATGCACTGTACATTTCAATTAGGTGTTTGCTATTTGTCTTCCCCCATTAGGACAGAAGCTGTGTCCACAGTAGCTGACAACTGCACAGGCCCCTCTAGGGTGGGCCCCTACCAGGCCAAGGACCCAAAAGGATTCAGGACCTTTTGACGCCTTACTCTTTGGCACTGCTCCCCAAAGACCTTAAATCTCCTGGAAGGAGTGGACAAATGCAGGTACCCACCCAGGCTTGAAGGTAGGACAGAAGCCTGAAGCCCCGTCCCTGCTCCGCTACAAACTCTTTATTCTCCTTGGGCCCCAGCTTCCTCACCTATAGAATGGGGAACCATGGGCTGTTGAGGGGTGAGGTTTGAGGAAAACAGCCTTGGAAAAAGCTGGTACACAATGGGTGTACCCTTCCCTTTCTAGGGCTTGCTTGGCAAGTCTTCTCATCCATCCACCACCCACCCTGCCAGATGTTTCTGAACACCCTCTGTGCCAGCTGGGGGCCATGGGAGGGCTAGGCTGAGGCATCCTGGCCTTCAGGAACTTACAGTCTCCCTGGGAGACCCAGCACACCTATATAAAGCAAGGAACCCATACCCCACAGGTTGCACAGCCAAGCCAGAGGGCAGAGCCAGGCCAAGCTATGGTAGAGAAGGGATTCTGCCCTGCCTGCTTCATGTCCTCAAGCCCTCAAGAGCACGGTGACCGCCACGGGAGGCAGTGACCAGAGGCCAGGGGCTGCCCTGGACCTTGGACACTGCAAGTGTCTGACTTGTCTGGGTTTCTGGGGGTCTCCAGAGTGAGAAGCCCTTAAGGCCGGCACTCTGAGTGCTCTGGGATGTGAGGGCTGCACCCCAAGGGCCCAGGGAGCAGGGCAGTAGCTGGACACAGTGGTTGCTTTAGGCTGACAGCCACATCTGCCTGCCACCAACGTTACATCTAATACCTCAGGCACTTGTTTTCCGGTGCCATCCACCAGCCCAGCCCTGGCACCCGGCCAGGGCCCTGGTGTGGCTGGGCAGGCCAGCTCAGTGGTACCCAGGCTGCTGACAGACGGAGCAGCTGCTGACCCAAGGAGGGGTAGCATGGAGAAGCTGCCAGGGTCACAGACTGGATGTGCAGCCACAGCTTTGAGGCCTCTCAGGACCCGGGAAACAGCCCCAGAGCAATGAGGTGGAAATGCAGAGCTGAGAAACCACCACCAGCTCTGGGGACAGGTGGAGCTAGGCAGACCCTGGCTTGGCTATTTCCGAGGTGTGACTCCACCTCCTCATCTCTCAGTTGGTCATCAGTAACAGGGGGGTTGCACCAGGACCTGCCTCATCTCCTGGGTTTCTGTGAGGAGGAATTGTAAAGTGCACGCTAGTGCCTGACACCACCTTGGGCAGCAGATGGTGCTCGACAAACGTGCAAATGACAGAGACCAGAGGCCTGTGTGGTTGTCCCTGGGGCAGGCAGCCTTTGGCCTCCTCGACCCATCATTGACCAAGAGGGCTGATGGGTCTGGACTTCTCAAGACTGGTGATGGGCCAGGCTCCACCAGGACCCCAGAGTGGAGGGAGGCAGGAGGCCCCTAGGACCCCTCCACTAGCACTCCTCACCTCTGGCCCAGGGCGCATTCCCACAGCTCAATAAGATACTGGCAATGTCGTGGGTACCCTCCCTGTTCTTCCCAAGCATGGGAAACCTCTCCCAAGACTCCTGTGCTGGAAGGTGTGGAGCGGCAGATCCACCATCCTTAAAGGACAGTTTTCCTGAAGGTACTTGGGGAGATCTAGAAGGCGAGGCCATGATGCTCAGCGAGCTCTAACGGCAAAGGGAATGCAGCTGGAGGCTGGGGGAGTGGTGGGGGACTGGCTGCTGGCAGATGAGGGCACCTCTACATCACTTATTTGCATAAGGTAAAAATATCTCTGGGAGCACAATCATGGGCCACGGAGGGGCTGATTAGCGGTATCTGCGGAGCGACAGGAGGGGAGGGTGGGGGAGGATCAGGCTGGGGCCCTGGGGAGGAAAGCGAGGGAGCTGGCCTGTCTGCAGTGAAGAGCTCCAGAGACCGGCAGAGGGGCCCCTTCAACCCCGGGGCCAGCTCAGGGGCTGCCAGGAGGGTCCCAAGGGCACTATGGACCCTCCACACAGAGAAAACAGTATTGAGTTCCAGGGAAGTCAAGAGCTTCCATCTCACTATCAGTCAAGCTTGAACCCTCAGCCACCTGGGGAGAAGAGCCAGAGGCTGAGGATGGGGCACCCCTTGGGCAATGATTGGGGGAGTTGGGGGGTGGTAGGCAGAAACACGGCCTTGGCGCAGACCACGCAAACCTCTGGATAACAAGGCGAAGATGACAGAGCATGCCTGACTGGCGAAAGTGTGCTCAGGGTGGCTGAATGCCAAGTGCCCATAAATCTGCCCGGGTGGCAGCAATACCACCCATAGGACTGTAAGCTTCCTCCTTTCCCCAGGGTCCAGAAAGAAGTTTCCCGGCACCCTCCTGCCATACTAAGTGGGACAAGCTCAGGAGAACACAGGAGGGAAGAGACAGCAGGGGGTGGGGACGTGGGGGCAGGGCCAGAGGTGCTGCTGCCTCCAGGTGGGCAGTGTGGGGAGCTTGCTGAGCTGCTCTGCTGCCACTGGGCAAAAGGCGCAGATGAGTCCTCAGGTCATAACTCGCAGTCCCAGTGTTCAAGCCCTTGCTGCTCCTCCTGGTGACTGTAAAAACTGTCCCTAATACAAGGAACCTCTTCCTGTTACCTAGAGTCACAGGTGGGGTAAGCTAAGTGGGTGAAGCTTTGCTTCTCAAGTAAGGAAACTGAGGCTCAGAAAGTCTTGTAAGTGGCAGAGTAGGACAGGATTTGAAGCAGGACTTGGTTTCTTCTGCCACCAAGGCCACTGTCCAGTGGGAGGGCTCTGGGGCCATGAGGGCCCCTCCCTTCTGCAGCTTGGGGTGTGGGCTGCTGTGGGGGGCACCGGCCACTGTGGTTCTCTTAGCCATCTCTTTTTTTGAGAAGGAGTCTCATTCTGTCACCCAGGATGGAGTGCAGTGGCGTGATCTTGGTTCACTGCAACTTCTGCCTCCTGAGTTCAAGCGATTCTTCTGCCTCAGCCTCCTGAGTAGCTGGGACTGCAGGCATGCGCCACCATGCCCAGCTAATTTTTCTATTTTTGGTAGAAACACGGTTTCACTGTGGTGGCCAGGCTGGTCTCGAACCCCTGACCTCTGGTGATCTGCCCACCTTGGCCTCCCAAATTGCTGGGATTACAGGCTGAGCCACCATGCCTGGCCAATTTCTTTCTTGACTTCCAGACCCCATCCCATTAGTATTTATTGACACTTCAGGTGAGTGGCAAGGAGATATGGGCCACCAGGAGTCAGAAGGGGGGTTCCTGGCCCCTGGCACACAGGAGAGGTCATAACCGCAGCACCTGAGTCTGGCATGGGCCAGCCACCCATTCCAGCCCCCAATGAATGCTCACAGCCACTCCTGAAGGGTAGATTTGTGACCATTCCCATAATACAGACAGCAAGGTTCAGAGATAGTGAGTGCCTCACCCAGGGTCCCAGAGCTGATCTGGGCTGGAGCTGGGGCTATGGGACCAGGCTGCTTCTGAAGTATCACCAGCTCCTCTTGGCCTCAGGCTGGGGACACTGGGCCTTTCTCAGGAGCAGTGCCCAGCACAGCACGGGGAAGGGTGCTTAATCCTCCCCTCACCCAACATCTCCGGCCGGGTCTGGGCGCTGGGCCATCTCAGTCCACCCTCCCCCACAGGCTGCCGAGAGGGTTGGTGTAAGAAGCCGCTAGATCAATACTGTGCAGTGAGCAGCCGCCACGGTGGGGGAGTGGGAGTGGGGTGGGGGAGGGGGCGAGCGTCTGCTGCCGCCGCCCCAGCCGGCCCTTCCAGCTCATCCAGCACCCAGATCTGTGGAGCTGGCCAGCATCCCCCCTCCCCAGGGCCCTTATCAGACCCCAGGCGATAAGGACACTTTCTACTGGGCTCTGCTTTGCCTCTGTCACCCAGGTTCTGTCTGCAATCTGAGCAGACCCAGGCAGAGTTGCCCAGCCAGGCACAAAAGAAGCCTTGTCAAGGCTGCCAGCGATGGATCTGGCCCCCAGACCTTTTGTGGCCTTGTGAGGTCCTCACCATGCCCATCTCCCCTACCCTGTAGTCTTGGTGTTGAGGGCTCTAGGGAGCAGGCCAAGGCTGTGCCCAGCTCTGTACTCCCAGCCACTAGGCACAGAGCCTGTGCTGAATGGGACGAGTCCTGGAGGAGCCAGGGAGCTTGCAGAAGGCAGGGTGCGCACTCCAGTCCCACAGGGCCCACCTGGATCAGCGGACCTGAGCCAAGAGTCCACTCACCAGCTGGTGGCCCCAATACCATCAAGCCCAGCCACCCCCCGGGACTCCATGGACTACAGCTGGCCAAAAACTCATCCAGCCTGCATCCTGCAGACAGGGGGCGCTCACTGCCACTCAAGGCAGCCCATTGTCTCTCTGGACAGCAATGACTGTTAGCCCTTCCTCATGCTGAGCGGAAGTCAGCCCCCGAAGGCTGCCCCTTGGTCCCGACTGCGAGTCCACATAACAGGCCTCCCAGCAACGGAAGACGGCTAGGATAACTTTTCTGAGCCTTAGTTCCCTCCTCTGCAAAATAGGGCCAAGACCATCACTCCGACCCACCAAGCGGGGTTGAGAGCACCGATGGCGCAACTACCCCCAAGGCCAGTAAAGAAAGGTGGCGTGGGCAGGGCACGGCAGCTCACGCCTGTAATCCCAGCACTTTGGGAGGCCGAGGCGGGCAGATCACGAGGTCAGGAGACTGAGACAATCCTGGCTAACACAGTGAAACCCTGTCTCTACTAAAAATACAAAAAATTAGCCAGGCGTGGTGTTGGCGCCTGTAGTCCCAGCTACTCGGGTGGCTGAAGCAGGAGAATCGCCTGAACCCCGGAGGCGGAGGTTGCAGTGAGCCAAGATCACGCCACTGCACTCCAGCCTGGGCCACAGGAGCAAGACTCTGTCTCAAAAAAAAAAATAAAAAAAAAATAAAAAGGCCGCATCGAACCAGGTCCTCCTTGGTGGATTGCTCACTACCTTTAGAGGCAGCATGGTCCACATTTCAGCAGTTCTAGGACACATATGCTTAGTTTGGGCTTAAATCTGCTCCCTCCCATGGGTCTTAAAGCGAGTTGCAGGTGGGGGCTGGGACTCTGGGTGGTGGGGAAGTCCAGCAGGAGAAGCAGGAAGGAGGAAGACGTCTTGAGGTCTGACCACTTCTTTACCCAGCAGCCTTCCAGCCTGCCCCACACTCCTTAACTTGGAGGAAAAAACAACCGGGTTCCCTGGCCAGTGGGCGGGGTGAGGAGGCCTCTGTTAGCCAGGAGTTTCGGGCCTGGCTGGGGGCCCGGCCTTGGGTCCTCACCTGGAAACCTCCCTGCAGGTGCTGACTCCTAGATTGGGCTGTCCACAGGGCAGAGCTTGGGTGGCTGGAGAGATGGGGGCAAGGCTGGGTGGGCCTGGGGAGGGCTTTTGGCTCACATAGCTCAGGCAGCTCTGGCTCCACCTCAGAAACCTCTTTCCCACCTGGATCAGGCCCAGCAGAATTCTGCCTGGTGGAACTTCCACAGGATGGCACCCTAGGCTCTGACCTGTAGCCTTTAACCCCTCATGGGGGTTGGGAACCTGGGTTCCAGGCCAGACTGAGCTGGGTTCAAATCCAAGCTCTGCCACTCCCTGGCTATGGAATGCGGGGGTCATTTCTCTCAACTCACAGTATTAGTTTCCTCTTTCATAGATTGGGTAATGACAGTATCTACACTTGAAGAGTTAATACAAGGATTAAATGTGAAAATGCTTACAAAACATCCCTAGTCTGTGTCCACAACAGACACAAGTATGTTGAAGGTGCTCAAAAATAACACCTGCGTCTCCTTAGGCCCCCCATGCCAGGCATTGTGCATAGCGTTTAGTGTTTTGCACATAAATGCAATGAATCTCCCCAGTAACACCATCAAGCAAATATACCATTGCTATTCCCTTGTTATAGAGATCCTGAAGTTCATACAGGTTCAGTGACTTGCTCAACAGTAAATGCCATTTGCTTCTGTCACTGTTTTGCACAATTTTGCCAGGGAGGCTCTGGACACAGGGTGTAGGCCACCGTGTTGTGCACTATTTTGCACTGCGTATCAAGTGCCATGCTCATAAATGCTGAATGTGGAGTTGGACTCTCACCTCTACAGGGTGACAGTCAGTCCTAGGGGAAGGACAAGGCAGTGCCAGTGCCCTGGAGAGGTGATCTAGACCTTGGCTTGCATCACCACCAGCCGATGGCAGCAGGATGAGGGGCATCTCCAGGGGCTAGCTAATGGCTGGTACCAGGGGCTTATCCATCTGTCCTGACACTGGAGGCTGAGTTGGGTCTCTTCCCACTTTTTCTTCCATTCCCACGAGGGCCATGGGATTAGGGAAGAGGCATCCCTCTTTGCCTCTGGGATCCAGGCCCAGCTCCATGGCCTCTGGTCTCAGGAATCCCTGGAACCTGTGTCTGACTGTGGAGCAGCCCTATCTGAGCTGTCACTCAGGGCTGTCCAGCCAGATGGTGCCTACTGTGTCTCAAGTCTGGAGCATTCAACCGCCTTCAGGGTCCCGGTCCTCACACTCAATGGTGGGCTTCTCCCAGGACCCTCTTTGTAAAGGAGAGAGATAGGAGCAGAGTCTGCAACCGCTCTCTGCTGACTCAGAAAACACATCTCCAGGACCAAAGCATTGCTCCTGCTGGAGTGTCCAAGAGAGGGAGCCACCTAAGCTTTGGGATGATATGGAGAATACCCATTCTGATCTGATCTGGAAAGTAGTGGTTCTCATAGCGACCACCACAGCTAGCCTGAGGCAGAGATCAAATTCCCAGCGGGGCAGAGGTGATGATGGCAGGGAACATCTGGACCAAACAACAAAAGGGCCACAGACGGACAGCAGAACAAACCGCTCAGCAGGGAGGGGCTTTTCCACGCCTGCAGTGTAGCCATCCCGAATGGGCATAAGAGACAGCAGTGGGCACTGGGCTTTTGGGGGGTGGGGATAGCGTGTATTTCCATGTTGCTCCTCTCCATATTCATGGATATCTTTTAAGTATCGGCATCCCTTGGGGTGGGGCAAAGGAGGTATTTATGTTCAGAGGTCACAATGGGAAGGTCAGGCCAATACACTGCTCAGACAAGGAGCTTACACTGGGCTGTTCTCTCCAAGGAGACAGATGACTGGCTGGACCCAAGGGCAGCCCCAACTCGGAAACATGGCAAGGGCTGGGTGTGAAGGGCATGGCCCAATGAGATCTAGGTCCCTGGCTGTGCCAATCAGACCAGTTCTCTCTGGGTCTTGACAGCATGGAGAGGAGTGATTTGCTACTAGCAAGAAAACAGAGTAAAAAGCAGAGACAAGAGGGGAGGGGGAGAAGATTCAGCTTCTGTAGATTCCCAATGACGAGGCCCCGCTATTAACCCCCTTTTCTTAGCTGGTGGGCACAGATGGCACCTGTAGTTTTGCTCTATTTAAAAGAAAGAAGGGACCAGTGCCCCCCCCCCCACCCCCCGGAGCCAGCATGGAAGGGCTAGTAGAGACTGAAGCGCAGGAAGCCCAAGACTGTGGCTCACCTGAAGGTCAAAATGGTAATTCAGGCTGACCCCCTCCCAACGCCCCCACCCCCGCTGCCTCATCTGCTCAGTGGCCGGGTAGGGGCTAGGAAGATACTCGTGGGCCTGTTCAGGAAAGGTGGGTGGATCTGTTTTGGTGGTGGTGGCACCACACCTGTGAACTCTGGTAGCCTGAGTCACCTCCACGGAAAAGGCTGAGGGCCTGAATTGTGCCTGGGTGGGGGGGGGGTAGGGGGAGGCAGGTGAGATAAGAGCTCCCCTGGTGAACCTGGAGACTCTCAGCCCTGCAGGGCAGGAACAACAGTGGGCACCTCGGCCGGGTGGGGATCTGGCCCGGAATGGCTACAGACTGGGACCGGACATCCAAGGGAGAATGTGGGATAGGACAGGGCAGCTCAGTGGTGGGCTAGGGCCTGGCAGGTTGCAGGAGTCTGTCAGTTCCTAGCACATGCCAGGCTCCTTGATGTCTCAGCCTTGTGAAACTCCTGTGGCTTCCACCCTGGGAGGGGAGAGAGGAAGTGGAGAGGGGCTGGTCTTGGTTCAACTGCCAAGCTGCTCCGAGAAGGTCCCAGCCATGACCCAACTGGAGGCCTGAAGCTGTGTGGATGAAAGAGCCAGCCCTTCTCCAAGGAAGGGAGGCTCGACACAGGGTGTAGGCCAGGCCCAGGAGTCTGAGGCCACAGGCCCCGGCAGATGGGCTGGCTGCTGAGGCCATTTGACTCTTTGGGCCCACATGTGGCCAGACCTGATGGGACTCTAGAAGCAGCCTGTACCCAAAGCCAACTGTAGGAGCTGGGACACTCCACCTGTCTCTAGCCCTCTATCTGCATGGCTGCCAACATTCAGGGCTTCCTAAACCTTCCGGGGTCTCTTCCAGCCACTGCCCAGGTCCAACCCAAATGTTCCCCCAGGAGTAGGGCTCCAGGACAGTCACAACCTCCAGATCAGGAGCATGGTTTGTGATAATGCAACCATGGCTTCTTCCCTGGCGGCATCGAGCTGTGGGCACTCCCTGAGCTGGGGAGTTGGGGTAGGGGTGAGATGGAACTGGAAAAGCAGGAGAGAGAGAGAGTGAAGCCCCTCCAAGTATAGGTCCCTGCATCCCTGAGCTCCTGGCCAGCTAGGATGCCATTAGCAATGCATGGCCATTGAATTCCATCACTGCTTCCTATGTACAGACGCCATCCCTAAGTAGATTAGAAACTCACGGGTGGGACTGTGACTTGAAATTCTTTGGCACTCCAGCCCAGAGTGGCAGGTGGGCCCAAATGGCACTCTCCACCCAGTACTTGGGTCACAGGCTGAGGGGTAATCCTCACCAACAGGAGCCCCCTAAAGCTCCTGCCTGCCTGTGTGAATGGGGTGGGGGAGGGTGGCCAGACTGGGTCGGGGCGGGGCTCCTATCCTGCCTCCTGCCAGGGCCTGGCTCCCTTCAGCTCTCCCATGGCCAGGCCAGGGAGGGAGGGCAGAGCAGGTGGGGAAATGGCTGGGAGGTGTAACTCGAGCCCAGGAGGAATTCCCTGCCCTTCCTCTATGCGTTTATTAAAGTAGGGCGGGGAAGGGCAAGCTTCCATCGGAAAAATCTCCCAGGCAGCCCGGGGAGGTGGGAAAGCCGCCGTGGGCCAGGGAGGGAGCACCAGCCCAGCTGCAAATAGAAACGGCGCTCAGGCCCGCAGCCCGGGCAGCCCAAGGGCACCAAGGCCTGAGCACCGTGCAGAAGCGGCTCCGGGGTGGTTCTTTCTCCCTACTCCCCGCCCAATCCTCTCCCCGCCTATCTGGGGCAGGGCACAGGTCTTAGAAGTCGGGGAAGAGTGGACCCTGCTGTTGCTCTGGGGCAAGAAAGCTGGGGCCTTCAGTGTCCGCGCTCGGGAGACACCATGGAGCTGGGGCGCTGGCTGGACTCGGCTCTACGCCGGGATGCCGCGCCTGGTCACCCGCGGGACCCATCCAGAGCGGGACCCCAGGAGGGACGCCAAGCGGGCTCCTAGCGAAAGGAGGCGCGGGGTCCACCCTCTCCAACCCGGGGCTTCGGCGTAGGGGCGCTGTTGGGAGGCAGCGCTGTGGGAGGCAGGGTCCGTCCTTAGGACGCCGCCCGGGCGTGGCTAGGCTTCCTCGCAAGAGCGCAGAAAGTCGCCAAAGCGCCCCCGCAACCCGAGTCCACTGCCTCAGCTGTTTGCACCCATCCCCCCGCCTCCATCCCGGCCCGCCGTGCGCGGCTCGGTATCACCCAGACGAGAGGCCACCTGGGCAGGAGCGCTGTTGCCCAGCCGCCCAGCTCTTGCTCCGCCTGTGGCTGTCCCCGAGAGCAGCCCCCTCCCCACTCGCAAAGAGCGCCACTGCGCGCCAGCCGGGCTCTCGAGGAATCGGCTGCCCTGGAGGGAAGGAAGGAGGGGAGGCAAGGGCTGGGGGCGGCGGAAGCGGCTCCCGGGACACAGGCTGAATGTAAGGGGGTCGGGGTGGGGGTTCAGTGCCCAGAACAGGGCTGTAGGAGTAGCGGGGAGGCGCGAGGCCCTGCGCCCTCCAGGGTTTGGGAAGAGGTGCGCTGCAGAGGGCGAGCTGGGGAGGGGCAGACTGCCAAGTCCGCTTTCTTCCCCTCCACGGCCCAGAACAGGGGGGCGCGTCTCCGCTCCCTCCACCTCCGAGTCCCAGGCTGCGGACGTGGCGCCTCTCCCTCCAAGCCTCCAGCCCGCAGCCAAAGGGCAGGGCGGGGGTCTTACCTCGGCATGGACCTCTGCGTCTTCGGCCGCTACGCCAAGGCCCAGGCAGCCCAGAAGCACCAGGAGCAGCGGCAGCAGTCGCGGCCGCGCCGCCTCCTCCCGGTCGCCGAGGAGGCTGCCCGTCCAGCCCGGCCGTCCGGGCGCGCTCCGGTCGCTGCCCATGCTCTCGGCGCCCAGCCCAGCCCGCAACACTGCACGCCGAATCCTCGCACGCGCCTTGGAAACTTGCGACGCTCCCTGGCTCCTGGCCCGGCAGACGCGCCGCGGACCTCGGGCTCCCGGTCCCAGCCGGAGCCGCCTAGGTCGCCTCGGCAAATTCCCAAGCCCGAGAAGCGGGCACGGCAGGTCCGGGAGCTCGGAACCAGCCGGCGGGAAAGGGGGCCGGCCGGAGCTACCCCCTGCGAGGTCCCGCAGCCTCGGCGCCCAGCGCCTGGGGCCCGGCTCCCGAGAGCGAGCGCAACTCCGGAGCCTTTGTCTGGCTCAGCTCTCCGGCCGCCCAGTCCCGCGGCGCCCCCTGCGCGTCCAGCTCCCTCTGTCCATGCCCGGGGCCGGGCGCTGCCCGAAGCGCGCGCCTCCTGTACAGGGATTCTGCTCGCCGCCGCGCCCGACCGGGCCCGGGTCCCCCAAGCAGTCCCGGGAGGAGGCGCAGGAAGGCGACCCGAGAGCGAGCGAGAGAGCGAGCGAGCCAGCCAGCCAAGGAGCGGGCGCCCGACGTCCCCGGCGAGTTCAGCGCGGCTCCGGGCAGCTCCCAGCCCTCCTCCCCGCGCGCCGCGGCCGCCGCGCTCTTAAAGGGCCAGTGTGCTCCCAGTCCGCGGACCCGGGCGGGGACCGGGGGCGGTGCCCCAGCTGGAGGCTTCTCACGAGCAGGTGCGGGCGGCCGAGGCCCGGCAGGTGGGCGGTCCGTTTACGCTTCCCAGACGGCGGGAAACCTCTCCAGCGCACCCCGCGTCACTCCCAACCCAGCGTCTAGGGGGCGGGGGTGATCTCCAACGCGACCCCCCCGCGGAGGGAGGAAGCAGGGAAGGCGTGGTCTCCCCGCCTGGGAGGAATGAAGACTCCTCCTTCTCATACCTGGTAGGGGATACTGAGGCCGAGGCGAACGGGAAGGAGGTCTTAGGGGAGGGACCAAAGAGTCGTTTTAGGCTTAAATATATATATATATATGGATATTTGTCAGCCGGAAACCTCTTTTCAAAAGCCCCAGGGTGTCTCTGGCCATTGAATAACTTTCCTCAGTAGCAAAGTGAGGGTTTTGTGCGCGTCGAGGGCGCGTTGCGGCGGACAAGAGGCAGGTTTAGGAGGGACACGGTTCAAGTTCCGAGTCCGTCCCTTAGCTGCCGCTTGCACGTGGGCAAATTAATCTCTCCGAGCCCTCATGTTCTTATCGGGAACGTGGGGCAAATAGTTGGGGTGAGGGCGAGGTAAGGCTTCCGGTTCCTGGCCTGGCGCAATAGGTGCCCAAGCACTTTGGCCACTGGCTGGTGCGAGTGAAGTGTGACAGTGCGGCCCGACTCGGCGCGGGGCGGGTGGACACACCTCCCCGCGAAGCTTAACGAGCTGGATTTCATTCCATTCCGGAAGCAGCTTGAGGTCGGGGCGGGGTGGATGCAGGAGGCCAGAGCTGGGAGGCCCGGGTCGAAGGTCCACCGAGACCCGGGGACCAGGCCAAGGGCAGCCCTGGCGCGGCGGACTGGCCGGCGTGGTCAGTGAGTGAGAGTTGCAGGCAGGAGGGCGGAGACCGAAGATAAGCTATTCCTTATCTTCAGACCCGGAAATGGAAGCCGTCCTCACCTGAGGGCGGTTTTCTCTAGAGCAGGCCCTCGGGGCACCCTAGCCGGCCTCACCTCCCGGAAACTGGAAATCAGGAGACCTGGCAGAGCGCCTTAGAGAGGGCGCGTTTGAACCCTCCTGGGATGTCCTTGGGGAAAGGAAGTCGGAGTTTAGAGAAAGGAACCGGGCAATTTCATCATTTCCACGGACTCACTTCTCTGTGGGATCCGTCATCTGGGAAGTGGGTTTCTAAATTCCCCACTTTGAAATTTGCTTTTGGGAAATGTGCAGTGGTCTTCAGACACGGACAACAGGGTTGTCTTTGTTTAACCGACCACGTTGCACTCTTTCATGATATTTAGTCCCGATTAGCCAATTTTAAAAAGTTTGGGGCTAGGTGGCTCAAGCCTGTAATCCCAGCACTTTGGGAGGCCGAAGTGGGAGGATTGCTTTAGCCTAGTAGTTCAAGACCAGCCTGGGCAACATGACAAGACCCCATCTCTACAAAGAATACAAAAATTAGCCAGGTGTGGTGGTGTACGTCTGTAGGCCCAGCTACTTGGGAGGCTGAGGTGGGAGGATCACTTGAACCCAGGAGGTTGAGGCTGCAGTGAGCTATGATCATGCCGCTGCCCTTCAGCCTGGCTGACAGAGCGAGATCCTGTCTCAAAAAAAAAAAAAAAAAAAAAAGTTGGGGTTTAAGGGGCTAGCTGTTAGTGAGAGGAGCCCAGGAATGAATGGAGCAACGTTTTTTGAGGCCTGGGTTGGTCAAGTCTGGTGATTTTTTCTCTGTTGGAGGTTCCTCTCGGGGTCCAATCCTGCCTTAAGGAAATGACATCCCCTGTGACCAGATCTTGAACCTCCCAATTATTGGTTCTGGCTCCTATAGGTACTTTGGGAATCCAAGGTGGATTTGCACCTACATCCAATCCAAGATAGCTGGGTTTCTACCGGGTCTGGCCAGCACCCAAAGCCCGAAAGGACTAGTCAGTGGGACTCAGATGTGTGAAGTCCAGCCCTTCCATCAAGTAGCTTTAAACCTTATCCATATTTTGCCAATACCATTTCATCTATGCCCTGACACCCCTGCCCACCACCACACACCTTTTTTTCTTGGTCTTTTGAATGAAAGCCCAGACATGGTGTTTCAGAGCAGTTTCATTTAGAGGTCCCGATGTGGTGTGAGGGGTTGTAAAAAGCTCTGGATCAGAAGCCAGGTCCCTGGGTTTTTGCCTCAGCTGTAATTTACTGGGCAATCTGAGCAAGTTATTCCCCTCTTTGGGTTTGTTTCCTCATTTGCAAAAGGAGAGTTCTGAGGTCGTAGGGGAGGTCTCCTGTTCAGTGAAGGAAAGTAGCTGTGGGGTGGAACTAAGCCCAGGACACCCCCTCCCCCAGCTCTCCCCTCCAGGGGCCCCTCGGGCGATGTACCCACCGGACACACCATCAAAGGTGAAGCAGGCCTTGGAACTCTTGGTGCCAAGACAAGGAATAAACAAACAAGCCAAGGTAATTTCCCTCTCCCTTGGAAACAAAGCTGGGGTGGTCTGGAGCCTCGCTGGAGAGTGCCAGGTGGAAATTGGCCAAACAGGCGTGAGATGATTTCCCTGCCCTGCGGGGAACATCTGAGGACACCGAGGCCAGATGTGTTGATTTTGTACTCTCCCTGGTGCGAGAAAATCCTCATCAAGAGCATTTCTTTGGGCCGGCCTGCCTGGGGGGGACCGCAGCCTGCTCTGGTCTTCCCTCTGTCTCCAGAGTTGTCTCCCATGTTTCTCCTCTTGTGGAGAATCTCCTCTTATGGAAGAGCCCCGGCTGCTTCTGCACTGTCAGCGGGAGCGCTCACTGAACGGGCTTACTCTGCTCCAGAGGCACAGTGAGTGTCTGGGTGCCCGCCAAGCTCCTGCCGCCAGCCTCCTCCTCAGGCCCAGCCTGCCCACCCCTCCCCCTCAACGAGGCTCATGCTTCCTTCCTCCATTGCCACCTTCCATTCTCCATTGAGGAGCCAGTTATTGATCTTGGCCCATTTCTCAAAGTTGCTGCACTCAAATTCCATCCTCAGCACAGACGGATTCCCCAGCCACATCCTCCCCCAGGGGAATGGCCCAGTCCCTCTTCCTGGGCTTGTTGATGGAGGCCCTACCTCACACCTGCCCCCCTCCCAATAAGAGCCAGTACCCAAGTCTGGGGAAGTGCCATGTTGAGGATGGGGATTCTTCTCTGTGCTCCCTGCCTGCTCAGCCCTGCTGTGAGCACCCAGAGGGCAGACCTAATCTGGTTCACCAAGTGCCCAGTTCAGGGCCTGGCACAGGGCAGGTGTCAGTTAAGTGCAGGCTGCACAGCCAGAGTTGCCGTGTTGCTTGCAAGCCAGAAAGTATGCCCAGCCTCCTCCTCCTCTCCAGAAGAACCAACCTAATGATGAGTCGGAGTCAGCAGATCAATGCAGTGGGGAGCAGGAACAAGGCACAGAATGTGCCTGGGTCTTTCAATGCAGTGGCTGGGAGGCTGCCTCTTTCAGGAAGGTGGGGTTGCAGGGGCCACCATGGGATCCTGGGCAACAGGCCCCTCTCCCCACACCTTTCCCTCAAGCCCTATGTCCCCACCCAGATGCCAGGCCTGACCACGAGGTGGTGTGCAGGGCTGGAACAGGGCCGCCCCAGCACAGGACCTGAGGTTAGGGCTGAGTACGGCCCTATTTCTCATGCAAGCAAGTCACTTAACCTGTTCTTGTAACAGAGGACTAGACATTCCCACCCTGTTTACCTTTCAGGAGGGATACTGGGAGGAAGACACGAGAAGGTTCTGGGAAGTGCTCAGTGTCACAGCAGTATAAGGCGTCAATGTCTGCCTATGTGGGTGAGGGATGAGGGTAGTGACCCCTGCCACCTAGCTCCAGGCTAGATGTGCTATGTGAGAACTCTGTGTGTAGACCTGGCAGGCCAGGTGACCCCTCCCTACCCTTATTTTACCGAAGCATCATTAATGCCTCTCAAGGCCACCTTGGAAGTCACAGCAGAGACTTCCAAGAGTCCTCCCAAACTGTGAGACACAGCTGGACAGGGTAGGGGAAGGTGACAGTCATCTTTTCACTGGGTTAAATACAAGTAGTCCAAAAAAGATCCAAAATAAAAAATGCCATTTTTATTTGTTGAACATAATTTAAAACTGTAACATAAAAAGATTTCTCTGTCCATCACCAGAAATCCAGAAGACACCTGAAGAGGACTGACTGTTCCTTTGCCATGGGGAAGGTTTGATGAAAAAATTAAAATCCCATGCATCCCTGGCCCTTCCTCCACGTTGCCCCTCAGAATGCCTGCAGCTGCAGCAGGCAGGAGGCAGCAGGAGAACCCGGGCTGTGGAAGGCCCCTCTGCCTCTCTGGGAAAGCTGCTGGGGAAGCCAGAGGTCACAGTGCATTGGAGGCCTGGCTTTCAGCCACTGGCCAGGCCAAAATGAAACATCTGCTCAAGTCTCCCCAGGCACCTTGCTGGGGGTGAGTGGGAGAAAGAAGTGGAGAAAACTGATGCTGGACCACAAGTTATCACCCTGTACCTTGGCCTTGAAGTGGCCCCTGCTGGCACAGGAGCAGGGTGAGAGTAAAAGTAAATAAATAAAAGCGACATGCTTCAAGGAGAGAGGGTGACAGACCCACTGAAGCACCCCATGTCCTGGCTTGACCAGGGATAAGCCAGGGCGTGATGATTTAAAACACTGATCTGAGGCCAATGGCATCAAAATACAAATTGCTGAAGTGGGAGAGGGAGTGAAGGGCTGTTTGTTAGGGGGACTACAGTGGAGATTCTGGCCAGCGTGGGTGGGCTCGCCAGTGACCCCAATATTTCCTTTGTGTAACAACCAGAGTAAGAATTAGGATGCCCAGGCTGCCCTCTACTGGCAGTTTCTGCGAAGGACCACAACACAGCAGCACCCAACCTGCAACCCACAACAGCCGAGACAGGAGAGGGAGAAAGGAGAGAGAAGAAAGGAAGAGAGAGAGAGGAGAGGAAGAGAGAGAGGAGAGGAAGAGAGAGAGGAGAGGAAGAGAGAGAGGAGAGGAAGAGAGAGGAGAGGAAGAGACAGAGGAGGGGAAGAGAGACAGGAGGGGAAGAGAGAGGAGAGGAAGAAAGGAGAGGAAGAGAGAGAAAAGAAAGGAAGAGAGAGGAGAGGAAGAGAGAGGAGAGGAAGAGAGAGAGAGGAGAGGAAGAGAGAGAGAGGAGAGGAAGAGAGAGGAGAGGAAGACAGAGAGGAGAGGAGAGAGAAAGGAGAAGAGAGAGAGAGAGAGAATATCAGCACTCAGGGAGGATGAGTGGCTACACCTCCTGCCAGCTTGAAGGCATGGCTGGGGCCTCCTACTGGGAGGCTAGAAGCATCTCCATCGATTTTAGCAGGTTCCTCCATCTCAGCCTGGTCTGCAGAGGGCCCTGGAGGAGGAAGGCCTCTGGTGCTCACTTCAAAGGCATCGAGAAGAACTTGTTCCCAGACTTGCAGCGGACTTGCTCAGTGTGCACGCGCAGCAGCACCTCAGCATCTTCAAACCCATCCACGATTGCCTTAAAACAGCAGCCAGGGGAGGACAGTCACATTAAGGGGCATCTGGGACCTGGAGGGCACTGCAGACAAAACCAGCTCACCCAACTTGAGAGGCTGGGAGAGGTTGAGGCTGCAGGCTCCAGGCTCTGCATTGGTGATCTTGTCTGATCACTTCTGTAATCTCTGAGGTTGGTCCTATCATCTCAACTTTACAGATGAGGACACAGATGCTCAGAGCCCTGGATCACAGAAACAATAAAACCAGGCCTGGGACCCAGGTCTGCTGGAGCCCAAACTAGAGCTCTTTGCCACCTCCAGCAACATCAGGCTAAGAGCAAGGTGGCTCCTTAATGAGGGACCACAGCTGCATCCAGCCTGCACATGTTTGGTTTGGCTTGCAAAATGTTTTTTAAACATCCAAATTAGTTGCTGACACTTGAAAACTGACAGATTACATGTAAAAATCTAGGTTTCTGGCTTCTCTTATGAAGCAGAAGTGCTGGCAACTCTAGGCCAACCTTCCCACATGGCCACACTCCCTACTGTCTCCCCAACCAGGGCTGGAGTATCAGCCGCCGCTTACCACTTCATGTAACCTGCTGGTTCTCCTCCAAGGGCGCAGATGGGAAAGTGGAATCTTTCAGCTACTTATCAAAATTTGATAGACTCTGGGGGCTGGATGTTCCTTACACCTGGTACATTTCACCCATTTTCAGTGCCAGGCCCGAGCCTCTGACCTCTGGGCAAGTGGCTAGGACTTCAGGGGAAGCCTGCAGCCTCCTCGCAGATCAGTGTTCTAGGACAGTGCTCCCCAAACTGTAATGTGCACACAAATCCCCAGAGATCTTGTTAAAATGTAATTCTGATTTCTTAGGTCTTGGTGGGGTGGGGGCAAAGAGCTGTATTGTTAATAAGCTTCAGGTGACACTGAAGCTGCCGGTCCAGGGGCCACACCTTGAGTCGCAGGGGAAGGTGTTGGGGTCTCCTGCCATGTCATTTGTTTCCCAGGGATTCAGGTTTGGGTGCCTCATCCTCCCCCTCTCCAGCATCTGTCCTGTCATTTCTGGAGTTCAGCGCCCTCTGTGCTCCCACCCTGGAAATTCACCTGTAGTTCCTGCAGGCACTGCCCCTCCAGCTGGAGACGTGCATCACCCACACACCAGGCCAGGCTGAGGTGGAAAGAAGGGTCCTGGGGAGGGAAACGAGAGGCAGGTGGTCACCTGGACCCCTTGGCAGGCCCTGCAATCACAGCAGGTCTGTGACAGAGCTGTCGTGACATCCCTGCTGGATCCCTGGCCTGCCCAGTGGGAGACAAGATCCTCAGTGTTGATCCCAAGCACCCTCCACAGACAGACAAAACATTACAGGACTGGTCCTTGCTATGGACTGAATCGTGTCCCCTCCCCCAAATTCATGTAGCCCTAACCCCCAATGTGATAATATGTAAAGATGGGGCCTTTGAGGGGTAATCAGGGTTAGATGAGGTCATGAGGGCAGGACCCTCATGATTAGTGCCCTTTAATCACAGAGAGCTTGGGCACTGCTCTCTCTCCCTGCAGCCCCCAACCCCTGCCCCACCATGTGAAGGTGGCCATCTATAAGCCAGGAAGAACCCTCACCAGAAACCGACCATGCTTGGCCGGGTGCAGTGGCTCACACCTGTAATCCTAGCACTTTGAGAGGCCAAGGCAGGTAGATCACCTGAGGTCAGGAGTTTGAGACCAGCCTGGCCAACATGGTGAAGCCCTGTCTCTACTAAAAATACAAAAATTAGCTGGGTGTGGTGTTGCACACATGTAGTCCCAGCTACTTGGGAGACTGAGGCAGAATTGCTTGAACATGGGAGGCAGAGGTTGCAGGGAGCTGAGATTGCGCCACTGCACTCCAGCATGGGCGACAGAGTGAGACTCTGTCTCCAAAAAAAAAAAAAAAAAAAAAAAAGACATCAACCACGCTGTCACCTTGATCTTGGACTTCTAGCCTCCAGAACTGTGCAAAAATAAATTTCTGTTATTTAGGCCACCCAGTCTATGGTATTTTGTTATGACAGCCTGAGCTAAGACAGTCGTATTCACAGAGGCTTTCCTTGAAGTATCATAGAGGGTCATTACATCTGTGACATGAAAGAAAATCTACCCTCTATTCGGATCTAGGACATTCCAGTATACACCATACTTTTCAGATGACATGAACAAAATCCCCAAAGTCTCAAGTTTTGAAGCAACAATAATTGTCTCCATTCAAATTCATACTTATCT
The DNA here is from genome assembly GCF_028878055.3 of Symphalangus syndactylus. Lineage (NCBI taxonomy): Eukaryota > Metazoa > Chordata > Mammalia > Primates > Hylobatidae > Symphalangus > Symphalangus syndactylus. The sequence continues at coordinate 35,776,960 of NC_072433.2, forward strand.
CCCTCAGCACGGTTTAAAAACATATATCAAATAAAATGAATGGCCCTTCAAAGCCCTGATAGTCGACTTAGAGTCCAAGTGCCCTTGGAGGGCCTGGGCAAGGTGCAGGAAGGTGTGTGAAGCTACAACTCTTCTCTGAGGGTCAATCTGACCAAAAATTATTAGGGACATCTACTTAAAAAATGTGAAAACAACATGGGAACATTATGGAGCAGAAGGTACAAATCTCGGGCGTATTTAGGATATAAAGCAAGATTTCTAAGAAATGTTGGACTTTGGGTGGGCTGCATCTGACTACACCTCAAAGCCCTCACCTCCCGAGGTGTGCATCCTCAGAAGGCTGGCATTCGGAGCACCGACACGGGAGGTTCTGAAGGGTCTTCGGTTTGCCTCTTATGAGGGCTTCTTTAAAGACAGTTTTATTCTCATTAGAAATGGCTCAATGGAGAAGCAGCAACCCCATTCATTACCTGGTAGAAAGTGGTGAGGTCGAATTCCTCCATGACTCTATCCACCTCTGAAACCAGGTCCAGGAACTGGGCATGCCCTGAAGTGACCTCAAGCCCAATAAAGGTCCTGGGGAGAGGAAGACAACGCAGGCATGAGATGCAGCCTCTGAGAACACCAGCCATCTGTGCAGCCGAGGAGGAGCCAGGCAGAAGGCCAAGAGGCCTGGGCCGTGGGTCTCACCATCTCCCTGGTACACTCGCTTTCCTGCTCCATGAGCCAACTCTCTCAGTCCTCAGATTCTCTGTCTGTAAATCTTCCTTTCCCAGTTCTCACCCACACAGCTCTCCTCCCTCCCCTGGATCTAATAACCCTTCCAGGAACGCCTTCACCCACCACTGCCAAGTCACGAACCCAGAAGCTTCTGCACCCCCATTCTCCATCACCGTTCCAATTGCAAATGACTCCTGTCCTCAAGGAGGCCTCTTCTCAAGGACTTTGCTCCCTGGCATCTGCCGCGCCTCCCACAACCACTCAGGCACGCTCTCTCTCATCTTTAAAAACTCTCCCCTGAACCCATGGTTGCAGCCAGTCCCCATCCCATTCTCAGTGAAACTTCTCAAAAAGATGATTTGATCCACCATCACTCTCTTTCTCACCTCCCATCTTCAACCCACTTTGCTGGAAGTGCTCTTGTCAAAGTTGCCAACAACCTCCATGTTACCAAATCCAAGGGACACTTCACTGTCCGCCTCGTACCCGCCCAGCAGTATCTCACACAGTGGACTCTTCCCTCTTTGAAACCCTTTTCTCTCTTGGCTCCCAAGACATCACCTGCCACGCAGTCCTGATTTAATCCTGCCTCCCGTCTCCCGGTTCAGGGTCCTCTGCCACCCTCTCTGCTCCCCAGCCTCCCCGTGGTGAAGATCACTGGATCTTCTCCATCTGCACTCTCCAGGAGGCTGATCTCACCCAGCCCTGCTTCCCACACAGGCCAACACTGCCCACATTTCTATCTCCAGCTGGTCCCTCTCCTGAACACCCAGTTGTATATGTGACATTTCCACCTAGGGGTCCAATAGACAGCAAAACCTAACAGGTACAAACAAACAGGTACAAAGCAGAACTTTTGTTTTTCATCCCACCAGTGTCTCTTATCACAGAAAACGGGGCCAGTTGTTCCAGCCTCAAACCCAGGAATCAATGTTCGTTTTCCCCTTGCTTCACATAAATCCAACCCATTGGTAATTTGGTTGCTTCTGCCTCTAGTGTATCTCCAATGTGTCCACCTCTTGGTCTTCCATGGCCACCCTAATCTAGGCCACCAATGGTCCCTCACCTGGACAATGACACCTGGCTCCTCTCTGGTTTCCCTGCATCCACTCTTGCTCCCTTCTATCTTGCCCCCAGACTCCATGGCCACAGACACACCATCTAGCCAGACTGACATCCCCAGATATAGATCAGATCATGCCTCTCCTCTGTTCAAATCCCTCGAATGGCTTCCATTGTACTGAAAATTCAAACTCCTTACTTGACCTTGCAGCCCCTGGATGGGCTAACCCTGCCCATCTCATCTCCTATCATTCTCCCACATGCTTTCTGGGGTCTGCCTCACGGGCCTCCTCAAACATGCTGAAATCTTCCCTGCCTCGGAGTCACTTAGTTTGCTATGTCCTCTGCTTGAAGCTCTTGCAACAGCTCTTTTCAAGGCTGGCTTCTCATTCTCAGGTCACCATCAAATGCCATCTCCCTGGCCACTTCCCTGGTACCCTCCTGGACTACCCACTCCTGAACATCATATCACACCACAGTTATTAACAAACACTCTCATTACTTGTTTATTGTCTGTCTCCCCTCCGAATATGAGATTGAAAAGAGCAGGGGCTGTGTCTGCCTCTTCACTGATGAATCCTTAGCATACAGCAAATGCCTGGCACAAGTGGGTGCTTAACAAACTTGTGCAGCATGGAATAAATGAACAAATAAATGAGGCCCCTTTCAGAAGTGCTCAGAGAAGGTGGCCCAGTGAGTGCATCAGACAGGGAGGCTCGGTTTGAAGGCAGGATAATCATTTCTTCTTATGTTCATCTAACACTTTAATACTTTTAACTTTTCAAAGGCCTTGGGGCTCATTTGAGCCTTACAACTGCCTAACAATGGATGGTGGGAGGCGTGTGCCAGTGTGAAAACGAAAGGTCACAGAGATGAAGACACGGACCAAACACCACAACTGGGATGGAGCTGGGCAGAAACAGGTTTTCTGACTTTTACAGGTTTTCACTAAACCAAGATGCTTCTCTCAATCTCTGTACACCACCCGCCACATGCTCCTCCAGTCATTTTTAATGTATTTATTTATTTATTTTTGAGAAAGAGTTTCACTCTTGTCGCCCAGGATAGAGTGCGGTGGCGTGATCTTGGCTCACTGCAACCTCCTCCTCTAGGGTTCAAGCGATTCTCCTGCCTCAGCCTCTCGAGTAGCTGGGATTACAGGTGCCTGCCACCACACCCAGCTAATTTTTTGTGTTTTTAGTAGAGATGGCGTTTTGCCATGTCAGGCAGGCTGGTCTCGAACTCCTGACCTCAGGTGATCTGCCCGCCTTGTTCTCTCAAAGTGCTGGGATTACAAACGTGAGCCATCGCACCTGGCCTTTTTATTTATTTTTTTGAGACAGGATCTCACTCTGTTGCCCAGGCTGGAGTGCAGTGGTGCAATCTTGGCTCACTGTAGCCTCAACCTCCAAGGCTCAAGCGATCCTCCCATCTCAGCCTCCCAAGTAGCTGGAACTACAGGCACACACTACCATGCTCAGCTAATTTTTGTATTTTTCATAGAGACAGGGTTTGGCCATGTTGCCCAGCTCGTCTGGAACTCCTGAGCTCAAGCTATCCACCTGCTTCAGCCTCCCAAAGTGCTGGAATTACAGGCATGTGCTACTGTGCCTGGGATCTCCCAGTTATTTTTCTTAAAGGTTCAGATTTGGGGATAGCTGCCTTTATAGTCATAGAGTTGGTTAAAAGCAAACAAAAAACGGGACAAACAAGTCCAGAAATAAAGCACTCAATTTTTGCACCAAAGAATCTTCCTCTAATGGTGATTGGGGGTTGGGAGGACCCACCTGGTTTTCTCTTGATTGGTGTAAATCTTTACCTGGTTGGCAGTAAAGAAGAATCTGAAATTTAGAAGACCATATTTCAGGAAAAATCGTAAGAAAAAAAGCAGAAAAAATAGCTTATGTTAAAAAAACAGCACTTTGAAAATATAGTTAACTCATTTTGCACTTAATATTATCACCCCATTATGCAGGTGGTATACTGAACCCTAAAACATTAGAGCTGGATAAGACCTTGAAATCACCCAGCCCGAGTAACACACAACATCGTCCAGGTGCTAGTAAAAATTTTACTTTGTTAATAGCAGTTCATTTCGATAAACAATTTGAGACTATCTCAACTTTACTGATGGGAACTGAGAAAGCCTTATTGATCAAGTAGGTGATAATGGACTACTTAACAGCTGATTCATTTCTTGCAGTTTTTTAAAAAATAGACGACTCCGATTTCATCTAAACAATCACGAGAACATTTCTTCATGTCAGGGCTGAGCTCAAGCCTTTGCACGCTCCATTTCTCGAATTCTCATACAACTCTGTGAGCAGCCTACAATTATGCCCATTTTACAGACAAAGAAACGGGGGCATGGTGAAGCTGAATTTAGTGAGCCAGGATTTGAACAGTCAGTCTGCCTGTTTCCAGAGTCCTTGTTGTCACCTATGACCCTTTAGTGAGGGGAATAGGTCTGTTGGTGTGAAATCGAGACAGATGCCCCCACCCACCCACCCCTCAGATCAATAACACAGGAAGAGTCAGGCTCAGCTAGGTAAGTGCTTTGACTTGGACTGGTTCTGTCCTTTGTTCTCTGAGACACTAGCAATCTCACCGTGGAAAGTCTCATCACAGAAACAGATCATTTTACAGCCCCCAGGCCAAGGGTCTCATTCCCATCTGAGGGAACATAATATACCAGCATGCTGGGTAGAGCCTCACAATCTGCCCAAGGGCAAAAGTCAGTCAGCCAACTCTCTGCCTCTGGAGAAAATGTAAGGGATCACAGAACCACCAGGAGCTCGGTTAAGTGAAGCTTTTAGGAAGAGTTCTCAAGGTGTCTCCCAAACATCCTGGAGTGGACATTGGATGTCTGTGCCCAACCAAAACTCCTTCTCCTGGTAACCTCGTGTTGCAGGATGGCTCTCCACCCCTACTCCAGAGGCAGGCTGCCCAGGCCTGGCCAAACAGAGCTTAGCATTTCTTCAGTCACAGCAACAGAATCAGGGGTGCACTGCCCACTCTTGGTCACCTTAGGCTCAACCAGATGATCAAAGTTGAAGAGACCACACCTGCCCGGGCTTCACTCATGACACAGATCCTTTCCTCAGAGGGAACCAGCCCAGGGGTCCAGGTGCTGTTTTCTAGTCTCTCAGTGAGCAAGGGAACCAGCCACATATACATCCCACAGTGATCAGTATTTCTTGCAATGGACTTTAGGCAGAGTTTTCCTAAGTCCCAGCAAGGGACTCATGCCCAGTTAACGAACCACTCTATGCAGGGGTGCCCAGGCCGTGGCTTCCCTGGAGGGGTGCAGTTCATGCCGTCTTCCTAGCGCAAGTGCAGTGTGCCAGTCATCAGCACTAACATAGCCACTCTCCTCCTTCATCCAGGGGCAGAGTTTCCGCAAGATAAGGGAGGCACTCTGTGTGGAAGGGCCTGTTAACTCTTTACTCCCAAAGAAAGCACACAGGAGCCGGGTCAGACCAGGCAGTCATGGCTGTGACTTGTGCTGAAGCCAATCAGAGAGGGAGGCTGTCTTTCCAGGCTGGTACACCATTAGCCGGGAGATGCGGTGGCTTCATCATTGTGACAAAGGAAGGGGACAGAGCTGAGATGGTGAACAGTCTGCCTGTGGTGGTGGCAGTCAGGTGCCATCTGATATCTTGTCACCCCAGTCCACTCATGCATGAGCCAGTGCTACCTCTCAATCTTTTAGTTATACCAGCCTATAAATTTCTCTTTGGTTTAAGCCACTTTGGGTTGGGCTTCTGGCACCTGTGGTTAAGAGAGTCCTGATAATATACAATCAATCAATCAATTTGATAATGACAATACAAAGAGGGGGAGGGCTGGACTAGGTTGAGAGATGAGTTTCAGTCCTGATTCCCTGGCCGAGTGACTGGATTGGGACAAATCCTGTCCTCCTCTGGCCCTCAGAAGGGGTTCAGCTAACTGAGCAGTTTCCCAGTTGGGCAGTGATATCCTATGGAATTCCTGGGCCTATGGACCTCTGAACTGTGGGAATGGGGCTTTGGCTAGAAGACTGTTTATTTCTGTTTTACACAGCCACACGTCAGGCTTTTGTGCAACACCTCATTTGAAAAAAAGCTCTGCTGATAAAGGCAGGGTCAGAAAACCACCAGCCGGGCGGCTTCTTAGGCTCCTTCTAGTATCAACAGTAAAGGATCCAGAAAGATATTCTCTGGGCTCCCTCATTCCCGCTCCATGACTCACCAAGCATCTATTTGATGTCTACTGTGAGCAGAGCACTTGGAAAAAAGCTGCGGGGTAATTCAGAGAGAAGCCACCGTCCTGGCCTGGAGGAATGTGGGCTCCAGGAAGGAAGATGGACACAGGAATGACTGCATATGAGGGTGAGTGAAATGACCACCAGGGGTAAAGAACCACAGGACCGACTGATCTCTAGACGGAGGGGTCACCTGTGAAACAACCACAGGACCGACTGATCTCTGGACAGAGGGGTCACCTGTGAAACCACAGGACCAACTGATCTCTGGACGGAGTGATTCTGCAGGAGATGCCAATCGGGAGAGCCTCAGTGAAAGAGCAGGGTTTTGATCTGGACCAGTCTAGCAGGAGATGCATTTTTGGTAGGAAAAGAGTTATGAAATAATGCAATAGGTAAGGGGGAGAAAAAGCCCCAGGCTGGCAGACAAAACCAGAAGTGGGGTCTGGTACTAACCCTTCACCCAAGTGGTGTGCTGAGGGCACCCATAATCTCCTTTCACCCCCATAGGCCCCCAGTGAGGTAGCTCCCACCATTACCATGACCTGTTTGACCTATCATTGTGAAATGATAACATATATGTTGGACTCAGCCTCCAGTTCCTGACACAGAGATCCTAAAACCTGTGTCATTTCCTAAGCAGTGGGGGTGCTAGGAGCATCTTTTGTTCTATTATCTGGTCTGTGACCCTGGCTCCTGACACAGAGCTCCTAAATCCTTTGGAATTTCCTGGGTGACAGGGGCATCTTTGGTTCCAATGAGGCAACTCTTGGTGGGGTCCTGGATGGGGGCTGATCACAGAAAGAGCAAGGCATGATTAGAAGCTGGGAACTTTCAGCTCCACCCCCTACCCTTGTGGGATGGGAGGGAAGCTAGGGACTGAGGTAATAATCCATCATGCCTACATGATGAAGCCTCTGTAAAAATTTGGAACTACAGGGTTTGAGGAGCTTCCCTTGGTGAATAAGAACACACCCATGTGCTGGGAGGGTGGCTCACCCCCAGCTCCACAGGGTCAGATGCTCCCATGCTCGGGACCCTTCCAGACCTCACCCTACCTATCTCTTCATCTGGCTGTTCATGTGTATCCTTTAATATATCCTTTGTAATAAACTGGCGACCTAGTAAGTAGACTGCCTGAATTCTGTGAGCCATTCTAGCAAACGATCAAACCTGAGGAGGGGGTCCATAGAACCTCTGATTTGTAGTGAAATCAGACAGATGTTATGGGTAACCTGAGAGTTTAACACTGCAGATGGTGTCTGACATGGAGCGCAGTCTTGTGGAACTGAGCTCTTAACCCATGAAGTCTGCACTAACCCTGGGTTATTAGTGTCAGAATTGCGTTCGATTATAGGACACCCAGTGGGTGTCTGGAGAGTTGGGTAATTTGTTGGTGTGGAAAATCTCTACACATCTAGTCACAGAAGTGCTGGAAATACTGAACGAGAGCTTACAGAAAAACAGTTGGCTTTTCCTACAGAGCAGATAAGGCATCAGGGGTGTCAAGAGCTTCCATGGCATACCCAAGGTCACGGAGGACAAGAAGTAGAGCAGGCAGCCCCAAGAGAGGGGCCATATTCTATCTTTAGGTCTGGCCTGCCTGCTGGGGTAATGCCCACAGTAGCTCAGGAGAGGAGAAGCCATGGAGGGGAGGGAGCAGGGAGGCAGAGGGAAGCACTCACCTCTGGAAGGAGGTCATACGAGCTTTCAGAGCCTGCACGAAGGGGAGGATCCAGTGGTGGCGCAGAACCACGCTCTGGGACAGGCTGAGGTGGAATGCCTCCATCCTTACCAGCCGGGGGACATATGTCTGGGCATGGGGCAGCAACACATCAAGCAGATCCAGGAACTCCTCCTTGGCTTCATCTGGAGGGGAAGGGTAAAGAGGGCGGGCTGTTCTCTCAGCCAAGGTGCCATGGCTGAATGAAGAAGCCCAGAAGGCAGAGGGAGGTCCTTATTACTCTGGGTTTGGGGAGAAAATTACTTGGACAGCAGCCTATGTCTATGTCTTCTAATAGAATTTTATTTTCATTTTATTTATTTATTTATTTATTTATTTATTTGTTTGTTTGTTTAGAGAAGGAGTCTTGCTCTGTCGCCCAGGCTGGAGTGCAGTGGTGCGATCTCAGCTCACTGCAAGCTCCGCCTCCAGGGTTCACGCCATTCTCCTGCCTCAGCCTCCCGAGTAGCTGGGACTATAGGCGCCCGCCACCACGCCCGAATAATTTTTTTTTTTTTGTATTTTTAGTAGAGACGGGGTTTCACCGTGTTAGCCAGGATGGTCTCCGTCTCCTGACCTCGTGATCCGCCCGCCTTGGCCTCCCAAAGTGCTGGGACTACAGGCGTGAGCCACTGCGCCCGGCCTTATTTATTTATTTTTTTAGATGGAGTCTCACTCTGCCAGAGGTTGGAGTGCAGCAGCACCATGACGGCTCACTGCAACCTCTGTCTCCTGGGTTCAAGCAATTCTCCTGCCTCAGTCTCCTGAGTAGCTAGGATTATGGGCACCCACCACCACAGCCAGTTAGTTTTTATATTTTCAGTAGATACAGGGTTTCACCATGTTGGCCAGGCTGGACTCAAACTTCAGACCTCAGGTGATCCACCTGCCTCGGCCTCCCAAAGTGCTGGGATCACAGGCGTGAGCCACTTCTAATAGTATTTTAATAGGTATTTCTGGGAAGTCCCAGCTAGAGCAATCAGACAAGTGAAAGAAACAAAAGGCATTCAAATTGGAAAGGAAGAAGTAAAATTATCCTTGCTTGAGGATGATATGATCTACTCGTCTTTTTGTTGTTGTTGTTGTTGTTGTTCTTTTTTTGAGACAGTCTTACTCTGTTGCCCAGGCTGGAGTGCAGTGGCTCGATCTCAGCTCACTGCAACCTCTGCCTCCCAGGTTCAAGCAATTTTCCTGCCTCAGCCTCATGAGTAGCTGGGACTACAAGTGTGTGCCACCACATCTGGCTAATTTTTCTATTTTTAGTAGAGATGGGGTTTTACCATGTTGGACAGGCTGGTCTTGAACTCCTAACCTCAAGTGATCTGCCCACCTTGGCCTCCCAAAGTGCTGGGATTACAGGCGTGAGCTACTGCGCCCGGCCTGATCTTATATTTGGAAAAGCCTAAGACTCCACCAAAAAACTATTAGAACTGATAAATTTAGTAAAGTTGCAGGATACAAAATCAGCCTACAAAAATCAGTAGCATTTCTACATGCCAACAATGAACAATCTGAAAAAGAAATCAAGAAACCAATCCCAATTACAATAGCTACAAATAAAATAAAATACCTAGGAATAAACTTAACAAGAAGTGAAAGATCTCTACAATGAAAACTATAAAATACTGACACAAGAAATTGAAGAGGATACAAAAAAATGGAATGATACTCCATGTTCATGGATTGGAATAATCAATAATGTTAAAATGTCCATGCTATCTAAAGCAATCTACATATTCAATACAATCTCTATCAAAATACCAATGACATTCTTCACAGAAATAGAAAAAAAATCCTAAAATTTATATGAAACCACAAAAGACCCAGAATAGTCAAAGCCATCCTGAACAAAAAGAACAAAACTGGAGGAATCACATTACCTCAAATTATACTACAGAGCTATAGTAACCAAAACAGCATGGTACTGGCCTAAAAACAGACACACAGACCAACAGAACAGAATAGAGAACTCAGAAATAAATCCATACATCTACTCTGAACTCATTTTCAACAAAGGTGCCAAGAATATACACTGGGAAAAGATAGTTTCTTCAATAAAAGGTGCTGGGAAAACTGGATATCCACATGCAGAAGAATGAAACTAGGCCCCTATCTTTCGCCATATACAAAAATCAAATAAAAGTGGATTAAAGACTTAAATCTAAGATCTCAAACTATGAAACTACTACACATTGGGGAAACTCTCCAGGACATTGGTCTGGGCAAAGATTTCTTGAGTAATTCCCCAAAAGCACAGGCAACCAAAGCAAAAATGGACAAACGGGATCATGTCAAGTTACAAAGCCACTGCACAGCAAAGGAAACAATCAACAAAGTGAAGAGACAACCCACAGGAGAAAATATTTGCAAACTATCCATCTGATAAGAGATTAATAACCAGAATACATAAGGAGCTCAAACAACTCCATAGGAAAAAAACTAATAATCCAATTTTTAAATGGGCAAAATATCTGAATAGATATTTCTCAAAAGAAGACATACAAATGGCGAACAGGCATATGAAAAAGTGTTTAACATCATTGATCATCAGAGACATGCAAATTAAAACTATAACGAGCTATCATCTCACCCCAGTTAAAATGGCTTTTATCCAAGACAGGCAATAACAAATACCGGTGAGGATGTAGAGAAACACTGTTGGTGGGAATGTAAATTAGTACAGCCATTATAAAGAACAGTATGGAGGTTCCTCAGAAAACAAAATAGAAATACCATATGGCCCAGAAATCCCACTGCTGGGTTTGCACCCAAAAGAGGAAATCCGTATCTCAAAGAGATATCTGTACTCCTGTGTTTATTGCAGCACTATTCACAATAGCCAGGATTTGGAATTAATCTAAATGTCCATCAACAGACAATGGATAAAGAAAATGTGGCACATATACACAATGGAGTACTGTTCAGCCACAAAAAAGAATGAGATCCTGTAATCTGCAATAATATGGATGGGAACTGGAGGACATGATGTTATGTGAAATAAGACAGGCATAGAAAGACAAACTTTCCATGTTCTCACTCATCTGTGGAAGCTAAAAATTAAAACAATTGAACTCATGGAGATAGTAGAAGGATGGTTACCAGAGGCTGGGAAGGGTAATGGGGGTGGGGCAGGTAGGGTGAAGAATGAGGATGGTTGATGGGTACAAAAATATATAGTTAAGTACAATAAATAATATCTAGTATTTGGTAGCACGACAGGTGACTACACTCAGCAATCATTTTCTGTACCTTTTAGAAGAAGGGAGTACAACTGGAATGCTCATAACACAAAGAAATGATGAATCCTTGAGGTGATGGTACCCCATTTACCCTGATGGGATAATTACACATTGCATGCCTGTATCAAAATAGCTCATGTACTCCATACATATATACACCTACAATGTACCCAAAAAATTAAAAATAAAAAAATTTAAAGTTTTGTAATTTTTTCTTTAAAAAATAGGTGTTTCTGGTTATAGAAGTAACACATGCTCACAGCAAAAAATTGAAGTCAATAAGCAATACGCAGGGGTCTTCCGGTTTCCAATCCAGCATGTAAGATGCTTAGAAGTCGCCACCTCATCCTAACAACAAGCAAAACTCTGAACAAACTGAAAAAGCAACAACTATTCTTAGCTCTATAAGAGACGTGAGGTCACAGGGCAAACTGCTGCCCCTAAAATCAGAGATACCAACAGGCAAATACAGAGACTCACAAATTACCAGAGCATAAACCTACAACGAGCTGAAAGCTCTGCAGGAACCAGCGGCAAGGTAGGGAAACCTGAACTGTAATTGACAAACTGCCTGAGACTCAGTGTGTACAAAACAAATCTGCGTTAAAAACTCCAGGGGAACTCTGTCGGTGGGGGGCCCCGCATTTTTGTGAGGTTTACCTCCTAGAGGTCTACCAGGTTATCACAGTGAATACTGGAGAAAAATACCCTGTGCTTCTGGCTGGGGAAGGGGGAAAGCAGCCATTTGGAAACACATAGGAGCATCCTGTTTTTCTCCCTCCCTTCCTTTATTTTTCTTTGAGACAGAGTCTCACTCTGTCGCCCAGCCTGGAGTGCAGTGGCACCATCTCTGCTCATGCTGCTCACTGCAACCTCTGCCTCCCGGGTTCAGGCGATTCTCCCGCCTCAGCCTCTCGAGGAGCTGGGACTACAGGCATGCGCCACCATGCCCGGCTAATTTTTCTTTATTTTTAGTAGAGACAGGGTTTCACCATGTTGGTCAGGCTGGTCTCCAACTCCTGACCTCAAATTATCTGCCTGCCTCAGCGTCCCAAAGTGCTGGGATTACAAGGGTGAGCTACCGTACCCAGCCGGGAGCATCTAGTTTTTCTTTTTTCTTTCTTGTTTTTGAGACGGAGTCTGGCTCTGTCGCTCAGGCTGGAGTGCAGTGGCGCGATCTCAGCTTACTGTAAGCTCCGCCTCCCGGGTTCACGCCATTCTCCTGCCTCAGCCTCCCGAGTAGCTGGGACTACAGGCGCCCGCCACTGCGCCGGGCTAATTTTTTGTATTTTTAGTAGAGACGGGGTTTCACCGTGGTCTCGATCTCCTGACCTCGTGATCCGCCCGCCTCGGCCTCCCAAAGTGCTGGGATTACAGGCGTAAGCCACCGCGCCCGGCCTCCAGTTTTTCTTAACAAGGTCTGCCCCCAGGAGAAACTTACTGAATTACAGCCTAACCTGAAAGTGTTTTACCAGACTCTTAACTGACCCGGAGGAAGTGAAATACCAAACTGCAGCACCTTCTGGCCATCCTGTCCCACCTAGGAGGGGGAGAATTCTGAGAAGCTTGTGGGAAGTTCCCAGTCCAGAGGAACCGGCTCACCAAAAGATTGACACCCAATCACAGGACTACAGAAGGATTCTTGTCCCCCACCACCTCACCACCACATTCATACAGGCCTGTTTACCACAGTTCCTTTTACATAGTACTTCATGTCCAGCTATCGAGGAAAAATTACAAGACATACTAGAGGGCAAAAATACAATCTGAAGAAAAATAGTAAGCATCAGAACCCCTTAAATATAAAAGACTAGAAACCATACAATGTCTGATCTCAGGCCATAATGAAATTAGACTAAAAGTCTACAACAGAAATGTAGCTGGAAAATCCCCAAATACTTGGAGATTAAACAACACACTTCTAAATAACACACGGATCAAAGAAGAAATCTCCAGAAAACTTTATAAATATTTTGAACAAAATAAAAATGAAAACATAACTTATCAAAACTTGTGGAATGCAGCAAAAGGTGCTTAGAAGAATATTTATAGCATCAAATGCATATATTAGAAAAGAAGATCTAGGCTGGGTATGGTGGCTCATGCCTGTAATTCCAGCACTTTGGGAGGCTGAGGCAGGTGGATCACTGGAGGTCAGGAGCTCGAGACCAGCCTGACCAATATGGTGACACCCCGTCTCTACTAAAAATACAAAAATTAGCTGGGCATGGTGGTGCGTGCCTATAGTCCTAGCTACTTGGGAGGCTGAGACAGGAGAACCGCTTGAACCTGGGAGGTGGAGGTTGCAGTGAGCTGAGATTGTGCCACTGTACTCCAGCCTGGGCGACGGATTGAGGCTCCCTCACAAAAAAAAAAAAAAAAAAAAAAAGATCTAAAGTCAATCATCATCTGAGTTTCATCTTAGGAAAGCAGAAAAAGAACAGCAAATTTAATCCAAAGTAAGCAGAAGTAAAGAAATAATTAAAATTAGAGCAGAAATCAGTAAAATTGAAGATAAGAAATCAATAAAGAAAATCAATAAAACCAAAAGCTGGTTGTTTGAAAAGATCAGTAAATCAACAAGCTTCTAGCTAGGCTAACTAAGAAAAATAGAGAGGGCACACAAATAACTAAAATCAGGAATGAAAGATGGGACATCATTACAGATCCCATGGATAATAAAAGGATAATCAAAGAATACCATGAATAACTTTATGTCCACAAATTTGACAACCTAGATGAACTGGAACAATTCCTTGAAAGATCCAATGTGCTAAAACTCACAAAGAAATAATCTAAATAGGCCTAAATCTATTAAACAAATTAAATAAATATATATATATATATTTTTTGAGACAGAGTCTCGCTCTTTTGCCCAGGATGGAGTACAGTGGTGCAATCTCAGTTCACTGTAACCTCTGCCTCCTAGGTTCAAGCGATTCTCCTGCCTCAGTCTCCCAAGTAGCTGGGATTACAGGCACCCGCCACCATGCACGGCTAATTTTTTTGTATTTTTTTAGTAAAGCCAGGGTTTCACCATGTCGCTCAGGCTGGTCTCAAACTCAGGCAATCCGCCCGCATTGGCCTCCCAAAGTGCTGGGATGACAGGCGTAAGCCACTGCACCCAGCCTGAATAAATAATTAATTACCTTCCAGCTGGGCTCTGTGGCTCACACCTGTCATCCCAGCACTTTGGGAGGCCAAGGCGGGTGGTTCACCTGAGGTCAGCAGTTCGAGACCAGCCTGGCCAACATGGTTAAACACCGTCTCTACTAAAAATACAAAAATAAGCCAGGCGTGCTGGCGGGCACCTGTAATCCCAGCTATTCGGGAGGTTGAGGCAGGAGAATCGCTTGAACCCGGGAGGTGGAGGTTGCAGTGAGCCGAGATCGCGCCATTGCACTCCAGCTGGGCAACAAGAGCGAAATTCTGCCTCAAAAACAAACAAACAAACAAAAAAACACCAGAGTCTTCTCACACCCAGTATTCTATTCAATTTGCCCAAATCCCCTGGTGGATAGGCAGCATAGAGAATCATCTCATCCTCCTTGTGCAGATGGGGAAATGGAGGTTTCAAGACCTAAACTTACTCTGTGTACTTTGCTAAGAACTTAACATAGATTATCTGATTTAATCTTCATGAAAGTCCTAGAAGACTGGTACTACTACTCTCCCCATTTTATCTATTTATTTATTTTTATTTTATTTTATTTGAGATGGAGTCTCACTCTGTCACCCAGGCTGAAGTGCAGTGGAGTGATCTTGGCACACCACAATCTCTACCTCCCAGGATCAGGCAATCCTCCTACCTCAGCCTCTCAAGTAGTGGGGACCATAGGTGTGTGCCATCATGCCTGGCTAATTTTTTTTTTTTTTTTTTTTTTTGAGACGGAGTCTCGCTCTGTCACCCAGGCTGGAGTGCAGTGGCGCAATCTCGGCTCACTGCAAGCTCCGCCTCCTGGGTTCACGCCATTCTCCTGCCTCAGCCTCTCCGAGTAGCTGGGACTACAGGCACCCGCCACCATACCCGGCTAATTTTTTTTTTGTATTTTTAGTAGAGACGGGGTTTCACCGTGGTCTCGATCTCCTGACCTCGTGATCCGCCCGCCTCGGCCTCCCAAAGTGCTGGGATTACAAGCGTGAGCCACCGCGCCCGGCTTGCCTGGCTAATTTTTTTGTATTTTTGGTAGAAACAGGGTTTTGCCATGTTGCCCAGGCTGGTCTCAAACGCCTGGGCTCAAGTGATCTGCCTGCCTCCGCCTCCGAAAGTGCTGGGATTATAGGTGTAAGCCACCTGGCCTAGCCAGTGCTATCCGCATTTTAGATGTGAAGAAACTGAAGCTCTGAGAAGTCTAGTATATTATAAAGGGCACCTAGAGTAGTGGGCAGCGGAGTGAGGTCTGACTCTGAAGCCTGGGCATTTCTTGCCTGCCACCTGCTGATCAGAGCTAGGGTGGGATGTGAACCTTGCACACCCAGCGTACCCAGGGCCCTCTCAGAAATAAAGTGCCTGGCATGACCTTGACACCCTGCTCCAGATTCTCCTTTGGTCACCTCCTCATGAACAGGGAGAATATTATACCCAGAGGTCATACATATTTTAGGCAATGAATTCAAAACCAAGATGACAGAAAAATCCCCAGTTCTTGAAACCTGCTTTTTCTCTGCTAAGTCAATGACTTTCCCACCACCAGTGTTAGAGGTTTCTGGTTTCTTCCTTCTAGTTGGGGCCAGATTCTGCCCTTCATGAGGCACCTATGGGTCTATGGGTCTTGGCCACTTGTCTTTCACACATCACTCACATGGTACATAGACGTGGGTGGCCCAGTTGCCCCGCTCGTGGGGGAAGGTGCGCACCCGTCCCCCGTGTTTTGTGCTGTCATCTTCAGGCCCCTCCTCGGTGCCGGGGAACATGTTCAGCACACTGTCAGGTACTGGAAATCTCTGCCTGGGAAGGGGGCTCCGGCCACTGCAAAAGAAAAATGAGCACATGTATCCTCTTAGCATTCTCTACCTTTGTACATACCACAAAAGTTGTAACCCCTTATATATGATGGCTCTGAGTGTGTGTTTCCAGCCCGGTGCTGGAAGCAGCTTCTAGATAGCAAAATTATTTCTCCAGTATTGTCTCACTGGGGTCGCCAACTCTGGGGCACGAGGTCCCCATGGGAAACAACGGGGCATGCAGCAATGTGGTTCAGGGGTCACATTCCCAAGCTGGACAGGCTGCAGCTGGAGTAGCACTTTCTAGCTCTGTGATCTTGGGCAAGTCATGTCCCTTTCTGGGCCTCAAATGCCTCATTTGAAAGTATATGTCTATCTGATAGAGCAATTGTTAGATCAACTGAGCTACTGCTTGTAAAGCATTCAGGAAAGATAAGGCCTAGCATTTAAGAATCTAAGCCCCAGGAAGTAAGACCGATGGTTTTGTTCACCGCTGAATTCCCAGACCCCAGCCTGGCAGGGAGTGGATGCTCAGTGAATATTTACTGGATGAATGAAAAGGCTCTCCCTACGCTTTAGCAAGTATTACTATCGCAATTGTGTTCAAATCAGGAAACGGACCTAGGATGGTACAGGGATGTGTGCCAGGCGATAGAGTGGGCCAGCGCGAGGCTGGACCCGAACCCAGGTCTGGCCTCCCAACTTGGCCCTAGCCATGTGGGGCCACTCTGGGGCTTTGTCTGGGGGTATCTTCTGGATCCTCCTTTCTCCCTGCGTCCCCTTTTCCTTCCCGGAGCCGCCCTGCACCCTCCCTCCCCACTCCACCCCCAGACATTCGGGTCCCGTCTGGGTCTAGGGTGAATGCGCGCGCCCTCCGGAGAGACTTCCTCAGTCCTCACCGACGGTGGCTCCCATCCCCCGGCCTGGTCCGCATCCCGTCCTCGGACTCATCCTCGGAGCCGCTGCTGCTGTAGCCCACCAGGGGCGCCGCGCTCATGGGGCCTCATCCAAGACCACCAGAGCAGGTCCACCATCAACCTCAACCGGCACCCGGAGTTCCGCTGTGCCGGAAGCGCCCTCCCAGGGGCGGGACCTGGGCTGGCACCGCCTCGGGGCGGGGCCGGGAGGGGCGGAACCCGGCAGGACAGTGGTGAAGATTCAGCCCACCGACTCCACGCTGCCTGCCGGCTGCGCACGCGGCTCTGGCCACTTGCAGCCTCCCAGGACCCCCCCAGCCTTCGTGTACCCATTTCACATATCGCTCAGGGCCCTCACCTTTCTGCCCGCTGCTCTGTTTGCAGCCACCCGGGACCAGTCATCCCAGACACGACAGTCCTGGGTCAGCGCACTAGACCCAGCGGAGACCCCTGCCTGCCCCGAGCCCAGCCAGGATCAGAGGTCCTGGAGCCCCCTCCTCTAACCAGCCCAAAGTCCGAGCCTCTAAAAGCCAAGCTGAGCAGTTAGGGGCGGGTCAATTGTGGCAGACCAGAGCCTCTAGGAGGCCCTTCCTCTCCTGCGCAGAGCCGGGCCAAGGGCGGTCACCCGGAGCCCCCTCCCCTAAGCCCGAGCGGGGTGGCCGGAAGCAGAGCGCCCTTCCTCGGTTAGTCGAGGCTTCCAGGCCTGGCGACTCGAAAACCGCCCGGAGCACCCGGCTTGCCCGACCTGGCCCGGCCGCGAGGTCCCCGGCAGGGGGCGGCCTCGCTCCGCGCCACCCGCTCCTCCCGCATTCGCCGCCGCCGCCCGGGATGCCGCTCCTCCCCCGGCCCCGCCTCCCTGGCCCCCGCGCCGCCCGCCCGTCCGCCCGTCTCCGCAAGGCCATCGGTCCGTCCGCCCGCCCTCCCGGCGCTCCTCGCCCCGGCCCCGCTACTCCGGCAGCGCGCGTCGCTTCCTCCGTTCCGGCCGCCGCTAGCCCGTCCCCCGCCCCCGGTCCGGCCGCCGCCGCTACGCGAGGCCGGGGATTGGCAGCGCGCGTAGGCCGCGCCGCCGCGGATGGAGCCGGAATAAAGGGGCGGCCGAGAGAGCAGCTGGTCGCCGCTCGCCTCGCGCCTGCCCTGCAGGCGGCCTGGAGCAGGTGAGCGGCGGGGCGCCCGGGGCCGCATCTGGGAGCCACCCCCGCGCCCGCCGCACCCCTTCCTCTGCCGGCCCGGCCGCTCCCCCCCGCGCCCCTCCGCCGCGACCTGGCGGCCTCTTGAGGTTCTGGGCGGCCCAGGCCGGGCCTCGAGGCGCAGCCGCTTCCTGGGCCCGGCCTGTAGCCCTGGGGCCTTTCTCCAGCCCGACCGCCCTCGGGGCTCGCCCTCGGGTCGCAGGGGCCGGGCTATCCCGGACGAGGGCTGACAGGACGCAGCCCAGCTGGGCCTGCAGGCAGGACCGGCGGGAGGTGATCGGCTTTCATTCGGTTTCTCAGGGAGGAGGAAGAGCCGGGGTGGGGCGCAGGTGGGGGGCCTCCCCTGCCTCTCCTTGCCTCCTCTCTCCCCTTTGCGGAGTGATCACAGAGGCTTCCTGGTTGCACCTTGCTGCAGGAGGGCCGGGGTGGGCAGAGGGTGCTGCAGGCCAAGCCAGGGGACACTGTCTGACAGCCATTCATGCCAGAAAAAGCAAACAAAACAGTGGGTTGGCACAGCGGACCTACAGGCGCTCAGAGAAGTCCACCTTCCCCCTCTCTGTCCCGGGAAGGCTTAGAGTGGTACCTGCTTGCTCAAGCAACCTGCTGCCTCCACCCAGAGCAGCCACTCCTCTCCTCCCTCCCTTCCGGAAGATGCTGAGGATGACAGCTTTTAGCCTGACTCTTACATTTCTTTGGCAGAGCAGTTAGAGGCCAGGCTGGCCTGTGAAGGCTTCTCCTTCCTTCTTCCTCTGCTCAGGAGAAAACTTACAAACTTTTAAATGTAAGAGGCAGATGAGCTGGGAACCTGGAAGTGGGTTGCATCTGACTCTGAAAGTTCCTCCCTCTCGCTGGCATTACCTTATGCTGCCACAAAGTGGTGAGTTAGAGATTTGCCTGGGCTGGGTGGGCTTTACTTTCCAACAATTACCCAGAACTTTATATAGGCTTGGAGTAAGGGAATGGAGTTTTCTCTAGAGAGGTGATGAGAAATGCTCTGTGGTTAGCATGCTGCATCCTGCATTGCCAAAGCAGACCAGTGCAGTTTCTTACATTTTCCTGCAGGCCTTGACACTATGAGATTCAGAGGATTTAGGACTGTGTGTGTGTGTGTGTGTGTGTGTGTGTGTGTGAGTTCTGGGAGAGAACCAGAGTGAGGAAGTTCTGCTGTGTGGACATCAAGCCTGGGTGGTTCTGTGGCCCTCTCATCTAGCCCCCATCACCTATGGGCTCTGTTTCCTGTAGGGCCACCCATCCTGTTACGCGGAGAGAGAATGGGCCTGTGGTCAGGGATAGTTGAGGGGGTGTGGTCAGTCCCTCATAGGTGAGAGTTTTTGAAATGGTCCTTGGTTCCACGTAGTTGTCCTAAATATTGACTGTCAGAGACCATTTGCCACTGGGCTCTCAGACCTGGGAGGTCTGGCCTCCTTAGCTCTAAGTGGTGGTGGCCCGTATTGAGACTCAGGGTAGCGACGAGAGAGGAGCCGCGGGCCTTAAGGAGGATTCTGTATTGTAGGCAGATAACCCCGGACTCTCACCTGTGAGTCCCAGCTAAAGGGTTGGCAGGAAGCTGGAGGGGACTTGTGGAGGCTGGGATGTCCTGGCCCAGGGGCGGGGCACTGAGGTGGGTGGGGGTGGAGGCCGCTGCCATTTTCTCTGCCTGGAGGAGCTGAGCTGGCTGCAGACCTCTCTGATTGCCTAAGAAGGGAGGAGTCCTGCAGCCCTGAGCACCTCTGCCTTCCCCGATGTGTGGTTTGTGATGGTGTGGTGAGTGCAGGCAGGACAGGGAGAGGGCCCAGGAAACTGCTGCTTGTTCCTTCCTCGAGCTCATACTTTCTCTCTTCTCTACAGAACGGATCACTGGGGAAGGCAGAGCCTCCCCAGCACTGCTGAGACCCTCCCTTGAAGAGCCCCCATGTCCTGTAGGCAGAGCCTTGTAGTCTGTCCGCTTGGTTACTGACTCGGGCTGTCTGACCAGCCCCTCTTCTGTGCCTTGTCTGAGGTCCTTGTCCATCTCTGTGATCGGGCAGCTTCTCTCTCTGGATTGGGTCACTTGAAGCGGGAAACTGAAGCCATTACTCTCCAAACCCTGTTTCATCTTCCCAAGCATGTCGGAAAGCTGGCAACAGCCGCCACAGACGCAGCCGCAGCAGCCACAGCCACCGCAGCCTCAGCACCATGCAGAGCCACCGCCAGCCCTGGCAGAGCACACGCTGCCACCGGGCACGGCGGAGAACCCCCTGGGCTGTGCCGTCTATGGCATCCTCTTGCAGCCAGACCCGGGCCTGCAGCCCCAACAACACGCACCCCTGCAGGCAGCAGGAGAGTCAGGCCCCAAATGTGGCGTGTGTGGTCACGACCTGGCGCACCTGTCCAGTCCGCATGAGCACCAGTGTCTGGCGGGCCATGACCGCTCATTCCAGTGCACACAGTGTCTCAAGATCTTCCACCAGGCCACTGACCTGCTGGAGCACCAGTGCGTGCAGGCTGAGCAGAAGCCCTTCGTATGTGGGGTCTGCAAGATGGGCTTCTCACTACTCACCTCACTGGCACAGCACCACAGCTCCCACAGTGGCCTGGTGAAGTGTTCCATCTGTGAAAAGACCTACAAGCCAGCCGAGGCAGCGGAGCCGGCCACCACTGCCGCCCCGTCGCTTCCCGCAGCACCCCCGCCTTCCACTGTCACCCCTGCTGAACAGGCCGATAAGCCCTACAGCTGCCCCATCTGCCAAAAGCCCTTCAAGCACCTGTCGGAGCTCTCTCGGCATGAGCGGATCCACACCGGTGAGAAGCCCTACAAGTGCACGCTGTGTGACAAAAGCTTCAGCCAGTCGTCGCACCTGGTGCACCACAAGCGCACGCACAGCTCCGAGCGGCCCTACAAGTGTGCAGTCTGTGAGAAGACCTTCAAGCACCGCTCTCACCTGGTGCGCCACATGTACGCGCACTCAGGCGAGCACCACCTGTTCCGCTGCAACGTGTGCGAGTTGCATTTCAAGGAGTCGTCGGAGCTGCTGCAGCACCCGTGCACGCCAAGTGGGGAGCGGCCCTTCCGCTGCGGCGAGTGCCAGAAGGCCTTTAAGCGGCCCTCGGACCTGCGGCAGCATGAGCGCACACACAGCGCCGAGCGGCCCTTCAAGTGCGACCTGTGCCCCATGGGCTTCAAGCAGCAGTATGCACTGATGCGCCACCGGCGCACGCACAAGACCGAGGAGCCCTTCAAATGCGGCCTGTGTGAGAAGGGCTTTGGGCAGCCCAGCCACCTGCTCTACCACCAGCACGTGCACACCCTCGAGACTCTCTTCAAGTGCCCCGTGTGCCAGAAGGGCTTTGACCAATCTGCCGAGCTGCTGCGGCACAAGTGCCTGCCCGGCGCGGCCGAGCGGCCCTTCAAGTGCCCTGTGTGCAACAAGGCCTACAAGCGCGCGTCGGCCCTGCAGAAGCATCAGCTGGCCCACTGTGCGGCAGCAGAGAAGCCCCTGCGCTGCACGCTGTGCGAACGCCGCTTCTTCTCTTCTTCCGAGTTCGTGCAGCACCGCTGCGATCCGGCCCGCGAGAAGCCACTCAAGTGCCCAGACTGCGAGAAACGCTTCAAGTACGCGTCAGACCTGCAGCGGCACCGGCGGGTACACACGGGCGAGAAGCCCTACAAGTGCCCCAACTGCGACAAGGCCTTCAAGCAGCGGGAGCATCTCAACAAGCACCAGGGCGTGCACGCCCGCGAGCAGCAGTTCAAGTGCGTATGGTGCGGGGAGCGCTTCCTAGACGTGGCCTTGTTGCAGGAGCACAGTGCGCAGCATAGTGCCGCCGCCGCGGCAGCGGAGGGCGCCTACCAGGTAGCCGCCTGCCTGCCCTGACTCCGCGGCTGTGGCCCCTACTAGCCTGACCTGAGTCGGCGCCGTGGGCCTAGCAGGCCTCGCGCAGCCTAGCTCCTCACAGCTGCCTTGCACCGAGGGCCCCACCCAGCTCGGTGTTCTGAGACCTCGGGAGTGAGGACACAGGGGTATGAAGCAGAGAGAGGGTGTGGTGCTCGTACTCCTGGCACCAGCGGGCAGTGCGGGCAGCCAGATTGCTGTGGCCCATCCTGATTCCACAAACCTCTTTCCCATCACAAGATTCACTTTCTTGAGAGCCATCAGCCCCCCTTATTTCCGGGGCACTGGAACCAGGCTGGAAGTCAAGTGGCTTCTCCCTGTCCTAAGGAGGGTGTGATGCCAGCCCAGCCTTCCCATATCTTTCAACCTAGCAGCCACATAGGTTAGGAAAGTGGAGGCTCATGGTGGGGCTGGGGCCCCGGAGGTGGGCTAGGTGTAAGGCATCAGTTGCCGTGTGGGGGAGAAGGCCAGCTTTAAGATGTAGTCCTGGGGACTGGGAGGGCAGCGGGTGAGTCACAGCCCTCTCTGTCTGCTCTAGCCAGGGGCGATGTGTCCCCAGGTTTCTGGCAGGGGAGATGTGCAGGGTGGGTCTTGGGGCTGGGTCTGCCTGGAGACCAGTTGGCCCAGGGGGAAGGGAGAAGCTGAGAAGTTCGTGTGACACCCTCAGCCAAGGGACAGTGCCATCCCTGGGAACAGGAGGAAAAGCAGCCTGTCTGTGCTAAGGGCAAATCCTCCGGTTTTGGAAGCGCCCCTCCCACCTTTGTAGTGCGGTTCCTAGGTGTGGTGGGGAATGTGCTGTGCTCTCAGCAGACAGAACTGCTGGTGTGAAAGGCAGGGATCGTTAGCCCACTTGAGGCTGGGAGGAAGCAGGACCAGGCCTAGGATCTCCCCAGCAGATGCAAACAAGTGTCCTCCCCTGAATTGTGTGAACCAAAGTGTAAGGGGCTTGGGGCACAGCCCCAGTCAGCTCACCCCAGTCCTGCTTCAGAGCCAAGACCAGGCCAGGGTGAGGACCCCCCCAGTACCCTCCCTACATCAATGTGGCTGCTGGCCTGGACCCCAGGGGTCTGGTACAGCCAAGATGTTCTGGACAACATCCAGCTAATTCAAAGGCCAGAGTGTCCTTTGGGTCCTCCTAGAGTCCCCCTAGGTCTCTGGCTGCCCATGAGACTCATGAAGCAGAGGGTATCCCAGTCATGGGGAGCAGAAAGAGCAAGTGGGTTAAGGAAGCCTGCAGGGGACCTGGCGGATGGAGTTGACCAACATCGCTGGGTGGCTACGGCCCTCCTTAGGAAGCCCAGAAGGACCTTTATTATTAAAATAATCATTTTGAACCCTGCTCTATCCCCTGCCCTCTTCCAGCCCCACCCCTCCCTGGTCTTGAAAGAAGACTAATCAGTGGGCACACCAAGGGCCCCGAGGGGCAGGGAGATGCCACCATGCTGCTCTGTCACAGTAAGAAGGCTGACCAGCCACGCCCACCTCCTCTGTCTGACTGAGTTCCTTCCTGTGGCCACAGGGAGGGGCTGGTCCTTCCCCTCGGTGCTGGCTCTCTGTCACAATGCCTCAAAAGACACGGAACCCAGGCCTACAACCGTCCCAACTGCTAATTCTTTTCCTTTCATTTTGCTTTCTGAAAGCAGTTTGTTATACTATTCATAACACTGTAGAGTTTAATTTCCTGTCATTTTGGATCTTATATAAAAATGTGAGGATTTGGATTTTTAAAAAGAATGACTCCATTTTAGGTAGCCACTTTTGATGTTAATATATAGTGAGTCCAATGTATGCTTTAGAAGTAAAGACATTGACCGTCACAGATCACTGCACTGCTTGTTCTGCTCCTTCTTCCACAGGGGAACGATGGACATGGAGAGGCAGAGAGGGGCACAGGCCCGAGTGTCGGCTTGGAGACTGGGGCATAGGGCTGGGTTTGAATCCTGAGCTTTGAACGTTCTGGCTGTGTGGCCTTGGGAACCTCTTTGGGACTCAGTTACCTCATCTGTAAAGTGAGGAGGTTCACCTTGCCTTGCTTGGTTGTTGTGAGAATTAAATAGAGCCCTATAGAGAGTCCCTGGTGGGGATGCTTGAGGATGCTGATAGTACCAACTCCAGGACACCTGGGACTTTCAGGAATGAGCCTGAGGCCTCCTCACTTCCTTTGGCTTTAACCACAGCCCCCGAAGTGGGAGCTGACCTGTGAGAAGCAGCAGCTCATGGAAGCCTGGAAGCCAGGCACTGGGCCTGGTGAGCATGAGAGCTTGCTCAGCCCCGATGGAAAACCAAGGGCCTGCCTGCAGCAGCAGCAGATGCAGCCAGCCCGGTCCTGCCCCAGAGGAGGGGGGGGACTTGCTGTCACCCCACGACCACCCACCCTGTCTCACAGTGACCCTTCTGCAAGGTCAGCCCAGCTGCCTCCCACCTGAGCCCCTCCAGCACACCTTTCCTCTTGCACCCCGTCCCTGCCCCAGCGGCCCAGCTGCAACTCAGGCTCTGTCTGTTGCTCCAAGGTGGGGATAGGGGTAGGGGAGAGAGAGGGAAAAACAGCCTCCCAGGCCCGGGCACCTGAGAGCCAGTGAAAGTGGTCAGCAGGGGCCCCTTGCCCTGAGTTAAAAGGATAAGGAGCTGCCCACACTGCAGGTGGCCAAAAGCTGGGTACAGAAGGTGCGAAAAGCCAGGGGACTGAGATGTGACCCAGTCCCCATGCTCCTCTTCTTCCCTCTCGGCGGTCATGGGAGGAACCTGCCCTTGAGAAACCATGTGGTTCCTTCCCACAGGCTTCTACCTCCCAGGAAGAGGATGCCCGGGGCCTTGGTTCCGTGCCAGGCTCAAGTACCAGCTTGCTTTCTCGCCATGTGACCTAGGCAAAACCCACCCATCCTGAGAGGCCCCTGGAAACTGCTAGCGTGTGTGTGAGGCTTTATAATTACCGCCGCAGGTTGTCCCTCCTGAGTGGGTGACAGCATGCATGGGCCAGGGCAGGAGGGGCCCTGGCTGGACATGGCTGAGCTCACATGGAGCCTGCAGTGGCTTCTTCTTCCTTTGTCCCCACCCCTACCCCCCTCACAAAGCAGTGGGGTTCCTACACCTCCCACCAGGTCCTCAGCCTCTAGGCTCCAGCCTGGGCCTAAAC
The DNA here is from genome assembly GCF_028878055.3 of Symphalangus syndactylus. Taxonomy (NCBI): domain Eukaryota; kingdom Metazoa; phylum Chordata; class Mammalia; order Primates; family Hylobatidae; genus Symphalangus; species Symphalangus syndactylus. Next base: position 35,802,000 of record NC_072433.2, read on the forward strand.
CAGGGCAGCCAATGGGTCCCTGGTCTGGGAGCCCAGATGTTCGAGTTCAAGGACAGGACCTTTGGTAACACACATGGCGTAAGGCCTCTGTCTGCCCCTCTCAGGCCTCAGTTCCCCCATCTGAAGCAGGCCTGGTGCTCTGATTGTGGGAGGGCGCCAGGATCAACCCATGGCCCATTTTCCCTTCCCTGCCCCTCCTGGCCTCCAGCCTGCTCCCCTCTGGTATCTCCGCCTAGCCTCTCTTGGTCGTAAGTGGCAGAAACAGCACAAACCGGCTTAAGCAACTGCTCACTGCACCTGGCCATACAGGTACTCCTCCCACCAACCGGTCCAGGAATGTTGACCTACAGGACGGCCAATTTCCTGTGTCCCAAACCTGACGAGTGTCTCCTTCACTTACAGCATAGCATTTTTTTGTTTGCTTGAGACTGAGTCTCACTCTGTCACCCAGGCTGGAGTGCAGTGGTGCAATCTCAGCTCACTTCAACCTCCGCCTCCCAGGGTCAAGTGATTCTCCTGCCTCAGCCTCCTGAGTAGCTGGAACTACAGGCACATGCCACCATGCCTGGCTAATTTTTGTATTTTTAGTAGAGACAGGTTTTCACCATGTTGGCTGGGCTGGTCTTGAACTCCTGACCTCAAGTGATCCACCCGCCGAAGCCTCCCAAAGTGCTGGGATTACAGGCCACTGCACCTGGTCAAGCATAGCATCTTAAAGGGGAGCTTCAGATGTGACTAGGAGTATAAACTAGTGCTATATCTTTAGTCTCTGGCTAATCATTCCTTTTGGCCCAACCACTGGGAGGATGGGAAGTGTGGTTCTTTAGGATGAGGGTGACATCTGGATGAGTGCTAGGGCTGGGAGGAAGAAGGAAGGAGGAGGGAGAGAATGACACAGCCTCCCCTTTGGGAGTCAGTCATTCCCCCTGGCTAGTGAAAGAGACACCAGGGGTGGGAAGGGGAGGGGGCCATTCTCCTGGGTCCTAGAAGTTGGTGCCAGGGTAGGCTGGGCCACCAAAGGGGATGTTCCTAGGAAGCCCATCATCCTGACAGCTTTTCCAAACTCCCACCATGCACTGGCTCTGCTCCGTGCTTGGCCCTGCAGGGGACGGGGGAGAGGATGCCGCTTTCTGGGGGTGGAACCTGTACTTGTGAACCATAGTAGACTGAGTGCTGTGTCCTGCAGGGTTCAGAGCACCACAGTCAGCCCTGGCTAGAGTCCCACCTCTCCACTCATTGGTTCCAGGGCTTTGGGCAGGCTGTTGAAGCTCTCTGAGCCTCAATGTCCTCATCTGTGGAATGGAGTCAATAATGCTCTCTTCTGAGGTTTAGGGTAAGGGCACAGTGGAATGATCTGTGTGACATGTTTGGCATATAGTAGCCACCCAGAAGAACTGTAGTGCTGGGAGGTCAGAGGCAAGAGCGAGCCAGCCCAGCCCTCCCATCTGAGAGTCAGCCCTCCCACTGGCCTGCCATGCACCATTCAGAAGCCTTTTCCCATCCGCCAGCAGGTCTGAGCCTCACTCCATACTTACAAGGGGGCGGGGCAGATGCTTAAGAGGTCCAGGGTTTGTTCACAGCCATGCAGTGATGAAAGTGGCCTGGAATTGTGGGGGTTGGCCAGGTGAGCCTGGTACCTGCACACGGGTGAAGGAGAGGCAGTGGGGTCTGAGCCATGTAGAGCTCCTGCTCACTCTTTGCTGGCCAGAAAGCAGGGAACAATGGCCAGGACCAGTCCAGGGCTGGCCAGGGCAGTAGGAAAGCTCTTCAGCAGCAGGCAGATGGCGTGGCCAACCCCGCTGGCCCCCTCTCAACTCCTTGAAGAATCAAAGCCCAATGTGCTCCATCTTCCCAGATGTACAGAGGCAGCGCCACAAAGGCCCTAGGCCCCCCAGCCTAAGGAGGGCCAGACTTCCCACGAGCTCCACACCCAGTCCTCAAGCAGGTGGCTTCTTGGTTCCTTGAAGGTGGTGCTTCCTAGAAAAGCCTTGGCCACTGTTGATTTTCTCATCTACAAAGATTCCAGCCAGAATACACAGTCTTCCTCAGGGCTGTGAAATGGAGCCAAGGGGAGGGCTCCTTCTTTATTGTGTGTCTCTCCATCCCCACCCTGGGTCTGCCTTCCTACCGTTGTTCATCCACAAGCATTACTGAGCACCTACTGTTTGCCAGGCACTGAGCAGGTGCTACAGGGCACAAGGCACGAACTTCAGGTGAGACGGTTTTGAGGTTTTTGTGTATCAAAAGGTACAGTCAAAAAATGTCAAAACTGCTGATATCTAGTACAAAATATGATGTTCACGAGTTCTCCCTGACCCCTACCCCACCCCTGCCCACAGCTTGGACCCTCACCCTGTCCCTGAACCTCCCCATTGCCAGCCCCAGGCCCTGGGTTAGGACATCATTTTGCAGGTGACTTTGTAATCGACACCGCTATAACTCTGTAGTAGTTAATAATTTAGTCCTGATTGGTGTGTTGGTTCTGGAAGAGACCACAGGCCCCATTCCTGAGCCTGAGGTCCAGTTAGAATAAAAAGAGCCAGCAAATGAGCCCAGGGCGGGCCAGAGGGCATGAGTTAGCCCGCGAGAACAGTTATGGTCCCTGTTTTTGTGATTTGAGAGAAGAGTTGGGGGGAGAAGGGAGGACTTCAGAGTAGCCTGCCTGGAACGCAGGGTGGGATTTGGGTAGGAAGAGTTGGGGGAAAGCATTTCTGGTGAGAGGCAGGCTCTAAACAAAGGTTGGAGGCAGACAGAAGCCCAGAGCCTCTGGAACTGCAAGGAGGCTGTAGGGGGGTTCATGTTGGGATAAAGGGCCACAGTAGTGGATTGGGGTCAGGCCCTGGAAGGCCTAGAGGTGAGGCCATGGAGGCTGGACTGTCCCCAAGGCCATGGCTGCTGGGAAGATTTCCGACGTGATCTAGGATTCTAGCATCCCTGCTGTGAGCCCTGGGCAAGTCCAGCTCTTCTCTGAGTTGTCATTTGGAGGGGACACTGGGTGGCACAGAATGTGGCTCTGATACTCTGATGAGCAAAGAGTCCCTGGAGACTGAGAGGGGGTGTCAGCATGTTGGGACACAGTGGCCCCAGCTGGGAGGGAATGGGCTGCTTTCCATCTCTCAACCTCTGGCCTTTGGCCTCTGGGTGGGATTCTTAACCTGCAGATTCTGCCACTGCCAGCAACTCCAAGAGAGCTTTCTCATTTTTGTTTGTTTGTTTGTTTTTAGATGGAGTCTTGCTCTGTTGCCCAGGCTGGAGTGCAGTGGCTCGATCTCGGCTCACTGCAACCTCTGGCTCCTGGGTTCAAGTGATTCTCCTGCCTCAGCCTCTAGAGTAGCTGGGATTACAGGTGTGCACTACCACATCCAGCTAATTTTTGTATTTTTAGTAGAGATGGGGTTTTGCCATGTTGGTCAGGCTGGCCTCGAACTCCTGGTCTCAGGTGGTCCGCCCGCCTTGGCCTCCCAAAGTTCTGGGATTACAGGTGTGAGCCACCCTGCCTGGCCCCAAGAGAGCTTTCTGATGGGACATCCTATCCTCCCTCTAAGCCCTGGTCAGATGCCCCCACCCCCAGGAAGCCCCCTTTGGTTTCTTCCCCATTCTTGGTTTGGATCTGTCCTGTAGCAGGCAGGCAGTAGAGCCTGGTGGCCACAGGCGGGGGATGGGGGTGGGGGGCTCAGGCAGGCCAGCTTCAATTCTTAGCTCTGCCAATCACCAGATCTTGGGCCAGCCACTTAACCTTCCCGAGTCCATTTCATCATCTGTAAAATGGGTCTAAAATTACCCATCTCATGGGGTCTGCAAGATGGTTAATGCATTGCCTTCCACTTAAAAATAGAAATTGTATGTGAAAGCAGACTCATTTATGCATATCAACTCTGCATTTCCTTTATTCTTAGGCACACATTTTTTATATTTATATTTTATATATATTATTACATATATACATATACATATTTATATTTATATATTTTATAATATATTTATATTATTGAAATCAGGATTAAATTTACAATCAGTGGGCAAGAAGCTTTAAATTGCTGGTGTGGGTTGCCATTCATGGGGTTTGGACTGGGAGAACATGGTCTAAGTGTGTACTCATGTGATCACCTCTACTTTCAGGTTCTCATTGGCTGGGCCTGCTGGGCTGGAAGCACTTCAAAGGCAGGGAGGGCAGGGAGGGCATCTTGTCTGTGTCCTCCCAGCACCCAGCAAAGAGCCTGGCCCAGGCAAAGCTCTTTAGTGTTCGCTGGGCTGTATTCTGGCAGGGACTTGCCCAGTCATACAAGGAAGCAGGGCCAGGAAAAACACCTCAGTCACTTGATTCCATCTGGCAGGCTTCAGCATGTCTGCTGGGGTTCTCTGGCTGGCCTACCTCTTCCAGGCCAGGATTCTAGCATCCCTGCTGTGAGCCCTGGGCAAGTCCAGCTCTTCTCTGAGTTGTCATTTAGAGGGGACACTGGGTGGCACAGAATGTGGCTCTGACACTCCAGGCGGCTCTGCCAGTGGCTTCCCAAGTGCAGTCCCAAAGTGGATACATGATTCTGTACATGATTTCAGGAGGTCTGTGGGTCCCTGAAGCCCCAGGTTTCAGGACCAGAAGTCCTATACAGATAGATTTTTAGCTTAGTAGCTATTTATCCTGATCTGAGTCCATGCTTGCCAGCTGCCCACAGGTGGGATGGGAGTAGGGTATCTGGAAGGTCCTGGAGCTAAGCACAGATGCTAGCAGCCCTAACCCCCTGATATGGTTTGACTGTGTCCCCACCCAAATCTCATCTTGAATTGTAGCTCTCATAATTCCTTCATGTTGTGGGAGGGGCCAGTGGGAGATAATTGCATCACGGGGGTGGTTTCCCCCATACTGTTCTTGTGGTAGTGAATAAGTCTCATGAGATCTGATGGTTTTATAAGGGAAACCCTTTCGCTTGGCACTCATTCTGTCTTGCTGCCACCATGTAAGAAGTGCCTTTCGCCTTCCACCATGATTATGAGGCCTCCCCAGCCATGTGGAACTGTGAGTCCATTAAACCTCTTTCTCTTCCCAGTCTTGGGTATGTCTTTATCAGCAGCATGAAAACAGACTAATACACCCCCTTACCATGCTGGAGATGCTCTTCCCTAGCCCCCTGGATGGCGTTATTCCAGACCTGGGCCAGGAGTCCCCACACTGTCCCCGGGACATCATACCTTCCTTTCACAGGAGCGGATTGAAATGGTTGGTTGGTGGGTAGACAAGGGCTAGTCCTGAAGCCTCATGGATAGAGCAGAGGACTTTTTGCTTAGATGACATGTTTATTGGTGGTGCTTTGGAGAGCCAGGAACTTTCTTCTCTGAGTGGCTTCATGCATCTCATGCAAGTTTAGACTCTACATTCTGTTGCGTCACAGGAATCAGGGCCATAGGCCTGGCCAGCTCCCCTTGCCCCAGCCTGCTCCCACACCTTCAGGGGGACCCCAGGCACAGGGAAGCCCCCCAGAGCACACCAGTATGACAGCTTCAAAAAGGCACCTAAAATAGCTTTCTAGCCCCCTCCCTTTCTTCTTAGGGCTCAAATTCAGGATCTGAAATGGAGGGGGCTTGGGTATGGGGCTGCAGGCAAGGGGCCGGAGCACATCTCTTGCTCTTGGACCTCAATTCTGGCTGGACCTTGCGGCTCACACCCTGACTCTCAAACCAGGTCACCAAACATTTTTCTCCAACCCCCCACCAGTCCTCCAGGAGTTGGCCAGGGACAGGCAAGGGTAAGATACTGTCATCCTGTGGCCCTGACCCTCTCCCAGGCTCTGCAACACACACAGGCAGAGACAATTGCATGTCTCTCTCAGAGAGCATTAGGTTTATTTCTAGTTAGGCTGAACTCCTGGGGAGGTGGCTGGTGCCACCATAAGTCCTCGGTCTGGCCAGGGGACCTGAGGTGGCACCATCCGGCAGCCTGGGAGTCAGCCTCCTTTCCAGAGATTAATGCCAGGGGGTCAGGTAGTTGACACGACTGTGGAGAGAAGTAGGGGTGAGGTGGGGGCTTCCAGGGTGTCCTAGGGGAAAAATCAGGCTTCCCCCCTCTAGGATCTGAAAACACAGCTTCCAGCCAGCCTCTATGTGGCTCAGGAGCCTTCAGTGGCTCCCTGTTTTCTGTATTTTCAGCTGTCCTCCTTAGCTTTCAAGCTAACCTCCCTCCTTTGACTTTGCCTCATCCTTCTCTCCCATTGATACCTAATTATGAACAGCTTCACCCATTTTTCAGTCATTTAGTGAACCTACTCTGTTAGGCATCATATGGTAGCAAAACCCAGAAACATTTCCCCGTGTGGGAGAGGGGAAGGCTAGTTTCTGTCAATAATGACAGTGCAATAGTCTGAGTGCTCTCTAAGATAGGGACACAAAGGTGTGACCAATGGGAGGGAGTGTGAGCTTGTGGGGAGAGGCAGAGGGTGGGGGAAGACTTCAAGGAGATGGCACATCTGGGCTGGGCTTTAAAGAGCATGAAGGAGGCCGGGCGCTGTAGCTCATGCCTGTAATCCCAGTACTTTGGGAGGCTGAGGCGGGTGGATCACGAGGTCAGGAGTTCGAGACCAGCCTGACCAACATGGTGAAACCTCATCTCTACTAAAAATACAAAAATTAGCCGAGCTTGGTCACGCGCGCCTGTAATCCCAGCTACTCAGAAAGCTAAGGCAGGAGAATTGCTTGAACCCGGGAGGCGGAGGTTGCAGTGAGCTGAGATCTGGCCATTGCACTCTAGCCTGGGCGACAGAGTGAGACTCCGTCTCAAAATAATAATAATAATAATAATAATAATAATAATAATAGCACGAAGGAGTTTTCCAGGCAGAGGAGGAAGGGCCACCTAGGCACTGAAACAGCACAGGCAAAGGTGTGAAGAGTGCTTGGTCTGCTGGGTTTTCGGGGGAGTCTGGTCTTGCTGGAGTGTACAAAGTGGGGCGGGGAAGGTGAGAGACGGCTTAGTTATGAAAATGTTTGAGGATCTTGCAACCTCTTGCAAGAGGTCCTTATCTTGGAGATAAGAACTCTTGTTCTTACCTTATCTTCTCTCTTTACTTGTGGGGCGACCCTGCTGGGAAGACCACTTAGCCCCCTCCCTTAGGGCCTCTCCGCACCCTAAAAGGCAGATTCTTGGCTCTCTCCCTTGTGTTTCTTATTTGTCTGTTTTCTCTCCTTCTAGGTAACATCCCTGCCCCATCCTTTTGGCCTCCTCCAGTCAAACCTGGTGGGATGTGGACCCCCTCCCGCGTCCACCCCCACCCCAGTGGGCTGCACAGTTGCCAGGGGCGGATCTCTCCAGAGCGAAGCAGCTCGCGCCCTCCCAGGAGGGCCCCTCCTCCTCGCCAGGCCTCGCTGTGGCAGCGGGGTTTCAGAGTCAGGGAGCCCCGAGGCTGTCCCCAGCAGTCGGATGGGAACATGGCTGGCTATGGGGCGGGACAGGACCGTTCCCCTACCTGTAGCTGGAGCCGAAGCTTCGGAAAGTGTTCCTGGGAAAGAACGCGGCGGGTGAGCACGAGATGGGAAGGGGCGACCCTCTCTGGGCGCCTCACTCGACCTCGGGAGCCACCCCCTCTCCCCGCCATCCCTCCTGAAGGGTTCCAGGGCGCCTTCACCCAATGTGAACGCCTCTACTCCGCAAGGGTGGAGTTGTCAGGGAGGGCAAGGTGCTCCGTTTAGTAGGAATTACACATGTATTCATTTGAAACTGCAATTTGTTTCTGGTGTATTGGAGCCAATTTTTCCCAGTTCTCACGTTTTCAAGAGTCATTGCGTGTGCGCTAGGAAAGCAGCCCAGACCTCATCCTCCCTCCTCCGGATATGGGGTCCCCGGGCACGTGGCGTCACTTACAGGGAGTCGAAAGGCAGGGGCTTCTGTCCGTAGCGGTCCAGGCTGGGGTTCTGGTTGAGGCAGTACTGAGGCGGGCAGCAGGGATAGGGGCGCGGTGAGTCGGGGGAGCAAGGACGCCCTTCCCACGCCCCACACAGGGCTTCCTGCTAGAGACCGTGGCCCTGAAGACTGGGAGGCCCTGCTCTGGGTCTCCTCCCCCGTCAACTCCCGGCGTAAGCCGCTCCCCACCAGGACCCCCCTCTCCCCGCTCAGGGACGGGTCTGCGCGCAGCGCTCCCTACCCGCCAGCTCTGGGTCACGTCCGGCTTCAAGTACCGCACCGCGTAGCCGCTGAGACCCTCCACTGCGAACAGAAAGCCCCTCTCGAGCGCTCATCCGCCCTCCAGGACAAGCCCCGCCTCCTTACCTAAGCCCCGCCCACAATCCAGCCCCACCCACACATGTTCGGCGAACAGGTCCCGCCTCCGCTGCCCCGCCAGGGCAAAGCCCCCGCCCCGACGGCTCCGCCCCCTCCCCAAGGGCAGTTCTGCCTCCAGAACCGCGCGCACGTCTGGGCTCCACCCACCGCAAGTGCCACCTCTTCATCCCAGCGGCCCCGCCCTATTTCTGCTTGGCCCGCCGCCTACGTTCCTGTCTGCAGTCCACGCTCCCTGCTCCAGCCCCGCGGCCCACCTGTCCGGCAGTTCCTTCAGCGGCCCGTAGACTGACCTCGCTTGCTCAGGCAAGGCAGCTTGAACTCCCCGGCCGAGGACACGAAATGGGACCAGTCCTCGATGGCGCGCGTGAAGCAGGGCCAGTCCACTCGGTTGATGCCTGGCGCGATGGGCGCCAGCTTTCCCTCGTGGTACCTGTTGCGGAGCTTCTGGCCTGTCGCGGTGATGTCCTGACAGGGCCACGGAGGTCAGGCCCGCGCGGCCGTAGCCGCAGGAGCCTAGGGAAGCCATCCCAGTCCATCCCAAAGGCCTCAGTTGACAACTGGCCCGGTGCATTGGACCGAGGGGGCGCCCGAAGTCGTGAACCCGGATGGGGTGATGTGGGGAGCGGAAGTCCCAAGCAGGCACCTGAGAAGGTGCTCGGGGTGTAGATCCCAGAACCAGAGGTGCTTGGGGCTGGTGCCCGTTAGCAAACCCAAGGGCAGGGCAAAGGACACTCACCAAACACTGCAGGGGTTTGCTGGGGACCCCAAGGAGTGTAAAATGGGCGTTGTCAAATTCATCTGTTGAAACAAGAGAAAGGGAGAAGAGGTGTCTCCTTCACCAGTGGTCAGAGGTCATAGGAGAACTTTGGCCCACACTGTACTTCAAAAATTTTTTGAGGCCAGGCACGATGGCTCACACCTGTAATCCCAGCACTTTGGGAGGCTGAGGCGGGTGGATCACTTAAGGTCAGGAGTTCCAGACCAGACTGGCCAACATGGTGAAAACCCATCTCTACTAAAAATGCAAAAATTAGCCAGGCATGGTGGCAAGCGCCTGTAATCCCGGGTACTTGGGAGGCTAAGGCAGAAGGATCACTTGAGTCCAGGAGGTCGAAGCTTCAGCGATCATGCCACTGCACTTCCACCTGGGTGACACAGCAAGATCCTGTCTCACAAAAAGAAAAAAAAGGCTGGGCACGGTAACTCACACTTGTAATCCCAGCACTTTGGGAGGCCAAAGCGGGTGGATCACTTGAGCTCAGGAGTTCGAGACCAGCCTGGGCAACAAGGTGAAACCCTATCTCTACCAAAACTATGAAAAATTAGTTGAGTGTGGTGGCACACGACTGTAGTCCCAGGTACTAGGGAGGCTAAGGCATGAGGATCATTGGAATCCAGGAGGTAGAGGTTGCAGTGAGCTGAGATTGCACCACTGCACTCCAGCATGGGCAACAGAGCGAGACTCTCTTAAAAAATTTTTTTTTTAATTTGACAACTTAAAAAAATCTAAGATAAAATAGTATTCACATCTTACCCCTTGCAACAGAATAAAACTCCAAAGATTCCAATGTCAAAAGTGAACATGGGCAAATTCTTTTATAATCTTGGGATGGGAAAGGCCTTAATAATTTTAATTAAAAATCCAGAAGCTTTAAAGAAAAGATTGATCATTTAAATACATAAAAATAAACTTCTACATGGCAAAAACAGACGTCAAAAAACAAATGGAAAAAATATTTCCACTTATTTTGCAGATATTAATATTAATATTAATTAATATTCCTTAATATTGAAAGAGTGCCTAGAAATCAAGACGCACAAAAAATGCCAGGTATGGTGGCTCGAGCCTGTAGTGCCAGCTACTCAGGAAGCTGAGGCAGGAGGATTGCTTGAGCCCAGGAGTTTGAGGCTGCAAGTGAGCTGTGATCATGCCACTGCACTCCAGCCTGGGTGGCATAGTGGACCTTGTTTTTAATAAATGAATTAACAAGTTGAGGAATTTCTCTATACAAGAACTCCAAGGTGCAGAAGGGTATATGCAATATGCTACCATTTGCTTTTTTAAAAAAATTTTTTTGAGACAGAGTCTCGCTCTGTTGCCCAGGTTGGAGTACAGTGGCGCGGTCTCGGCTCACTGCAACCTCCACCTCCCAGGTTCAAGCGATTCTCACACCTCAGTCTCCCGAGTAGCTGGGATTACAGGTGTGTGCTACCATGCCTGGCTAATTTTTGTATTTTTAGTAGAGATGGGGTTTCACCATGTTGGCCAGGCTGGTCTCGAACTGCTGACCTCAAGTGATCTGTCCACCTCAGCCTCCCAAATTGCTGGGATTACAGTTGTGTGCTACCATGCCTGGCTAATTTTTGTATTTTTAGTAAAGATGGGGTTTCACCATGTTGGCCAGGCTGGTCTCGAACTGCTGACCTCAAGTGATCTGTCCACTTCAGCCTCCCAAATTGCTGGGATTACAGGCGTGAGCCACCGCGCCCGGCCTACTGTTTGCTTTAAAATGGTAGACTAAACATAGACTATTGGAAACAGAGAATATATATTCAGGTCATCACCTTAACCAAATTATCAAACTTAGCATCACAAATAATGTGATAATGAAATTCTGTGCCTCCTGCTGCAGCATTATGGCAAACATGGCATCTGTCGCCTGTGAAAGATTCTGGCCAGCAGTGTTTAACCTGGTGATTTAGGTCTCTACACTTAGCTGCTGGTTTACAGAAAATAGATTAACAAGGTAAGAAACACCATGAGGAAACAGTGGTTCAAATTCACCATATGGGACTGTCTACAACACAACTGTTGGAGACTCTTTAAAAAGTCAGTATGATGGTGGGCAATGGAAACTGGGTGGACTGTTTTAGACTAAGACGAAAGACATAACAAGTAACTGAAATACATAATCCCAGATTGAATTCTTCTTCCAAAAAGTTATTTTAAATCCAGAAAAGACATCTTTGAGGGCAATTGGGGAGATTTTAATATGGTCTGGATATTAGATGTTGTCGAAGTATTGTTAGCTTTCCTAGGTGTGATAATGGTATTGTGTCATGTAGAAGGATGTTTTTGTCATTGGGAGCTGCTTGCTAAAGGGTGTCCAAGAATGTAAGAGAGAGGGCAAGTGAAGTAAAAATATGGCAAAAATCAACTGAAGCAGGCGGAAGGTCTTGGGTCTCATAGTAGTATTCTTTCAACTTTTCTCCATTTGAAAATGTTTATCATGTAAACTAAAAATAAAATCCTGAGGTCTCCGCAATGTATTGACTGAGCGAACCCCCCTCTTGGCTACGGGGACCCCCCAAAACCTTAAAAAACTGAGTTCCCAGCCATAATGGGACAGGAGGTCAGACATGCTTCATTCTACCCCTGCCTTTTTGCAGTTTAGACACAATAAATGACCAGCATTAATGTTAAACTAGCAATCACAAGGCCAGGTGTGGTGGCTGCTCCTTCCAGTGGTTTTGGAGGCCAATCACTTGAGGTCAGGATTTTGAGACTGGCCTGGCTGACATGGTGAAACCCCATGTCTACTAAAAATACAAAAATCAGCTGGGCATGGTGGCACACTCTTGTAGTCCCAGCTAGCTACTCAGGAGGCTGAGGCAGGAGAATCACTTGAACCCAGGGGGCGGAAGTTGCAGTGAGCCGAGATCATGCCACTGCACTCCAGCCTGGGTGACAGAGAGAGACTCCATAACAAAAAAAAAAAAAAAAAAAGAGAGAGATTACAAGACTAAGAGAATAGACTCTTTGTGGCAATAAGATACCAAATTATTATTATTATTATTATTATTGAGATGGAGTGTCACTCTGTTGCCCAGGCCGGAGTGCAGTGGTGCGATCTCGGCTCACTGCAACCTCCGCCTCCTGGGTTCAAGCAATTATCCTGCCTCAGTCTCCCGAGTAGCTGGGATTACAAGTGCACACTACCACGCCCGGCTAATTTTTGTATTTTTAGTAGAGACAGGGTTTTACCATATTGGTCAGGCTGGTCTTGAACTCCTGACCTCAGGCGATCCACTTGCCTCGGCCTCCCAAAGTGCTGGAATTACAGGCGTGAGCCGCCGCGCCCGGCCAAGATACCAGATTATTGACAGGACCTAAGGCCTTGCCAGGCAAGGGTTAAGTCATGCACCCCTATACTTAAGAATAAACTACAGGCTGGTCGTGGTAGCTCACGCCTGTAATTCCAATACTTCGGGAGGCTGAAGCTGGAGGATCACTTGAGCCCAGAAGTTGGAGACCAGCCCTGGCAACGTAGTGTAACCCTGTCTCCACACAAAACAAACAAACAACAACAAGAACAACAAAAATAGCCTGGCATGGTCGTGTGTGCCTGTAGTCCCAGCTACTCAGGAGGCTGAAGTAGGAGGATCACCTGAACCTGGGAGGTCGAGGCTGTAATGAGCCATGTTTGTGACATTGCACTCTAGCCTGGGTGATGGAGAGAAACTCTGACAAACAAAACAAAACAAAACAAAACAAAACAAAACAAAAAACAAAACACAAAAATAAATAAGCTAGGTTTTAATTGCCATGAGGTTTTTCTTTTTCTCTAGCCCTGGCCTTGAGATAAGCAATATTAAAACAATTGCAACTCATACAGCTCACAGATGCTGACGAACTGACCCCCTGATCCACCAGCCACAGCTATGCCTTTGATTGCATAAGAGGCTGATTTCAATAACTTTCTCCAGATAAGAAGACCACCAACCATGGACAGGTCCTGCCCGGCGTACAGAGGCTGCTCACTTGCTGGGCTTTGCGTCCTGAAAAGACCTTTTGACGTATAGGGCCTAATTGTAATACATTTAAAGGTTAAGTCTTCACCTCAAAGTGAACATGGGTTGTATGTTACATGCATGTTTGTTCAATATGCCCATGTCAGTACTATCTTCGTGAATATTCATAGCTCCTCCTATAACCTATTGAATACATATGTTTAGCCAACCCTTTGAACACAAAGCTCTTACCCAACCCCTTCTCCTTTGACATGCCTATCTTTGGGCTTTAGCTGGAGGCACGCTTTCCAGCCTGTGGGATGGCCACCTTGCAGCTATAACCCCTTATAAGAAATACAGTCTCCTTTTCTAAACTTATACATTTATTTTTATTGTTTGAAGACGGAGTCTCACTCTGTCACCCAGGCTGGAGTGCAGTGGCTCCATCTCGGCTCATCGCAACCTCTGCCTCCCAGGTTCAGGTGATTCTCCTGCCTCAGCCTGGGAGCTGGGATTACAGGCACCCACCACCCCGCCCAACTAATTTTTGTATTTTTAGTGAAGATGGGGTTTCACCATGTTGGCCAGGCTGGTCTCGAACTTTTGACCTCACGTGATCTGCCTGCCTCGGCCTCCCAAAGTGCTGAGATTATGGGCGTGAGCTACCGTGCCCTGCCTAAATTTATAAATTTCTGATTTTTCAGTTAACAGTAATAAAAAGTTGGGGAGCAAAATAACATGTGTTTATATTCCCATTAGTAAACCAGGGAGAGACATCAGAAACTAAGAATGTGGGGGCGGTTACCTGTATTGGGGGGGCAGTGGGAGTGAGGCTTGTTGCTGTGCATATTGTTACAGAATGCTGTAAATTTTGAGCTTTGAAGTTGTGACTATTACTTTTACTTAAAGCATATGCTTACAATAAAATACAAATCTACATCAGAGCTTTCCTTAAAAATCTAGATTCCTGGCTTCTCTCAGAAGCGGGAAATTGGAAGAACTGGTGACCTGGCTGGCCCCTCCAACATAGCACAGTCTGCGGGGAGCCCCGTGGCTGCCGTTTAAATAGGGCAGGTGTGGGTGCCCCATTTCCTTGTGGAATTTTCCTTCCCCACAGCCTCCCCACCCACTTCCCTCATTTGTGTTTCCCATCAGGGCCCGTGTGGCAACTCTGGTAATCTCCATGCGATCTCTGACACCCTCAGCCCACCTGTCACCCAAGCTGGAGCCTAGGTATGGGCCTGCACTCCCCCTGTTCGGCCTCCTACCCTGCCCCGCCTGCACCTACTCCTGTTGACTTTATCTGCTAAATACCTTCTAAATCCCTCCACACGCAAGCTCCTCAGTCCATGCGGGGTTATTCACTAGGCCCGTGGGGCTCTTTTGCCCTGAAGGCCCATACGTCCTCCTCTCCTGCATGGGGGCTGTGAGGAGAGGTCTTTCTCTCTCTTTTCCACATACAGAGATGCTTGGGCAGAAGTTGTTACTGTTATGATTCCTACCACTGCGCCTGTCAACCTCTGCCCAGTTCTCTCTCCATTAATTACAACAGGCTAGGCACAGTGGCTCATGCCTGTAATCTCAGCACTTTGGGAGGCCAAGGCAGGAGGATCGTTTGAACCCAGGAGTTGAGACCAGGCTAGGCAACATAGGGAGACCCTGTCTCTACAAATAATTTTTTAAAATTAGCAGGGTAAGGTGGCACGTGTCTGTGGTGCCAGCTATTCGGGAGGCTGAGATGGGAGGATCATTTGAGCCTCGGAGGTCGAGGTTGCAGTGAGCTGTAATCAGGCCACTGCACTCCAGCCTGGGTGACAGAGTAAGACACTGTCTTCAAAAAACAAAACAACAATAACAACAATGGCATTAGCAATACTTTTTGAGCACATATTATGTGCCAGGCACTACTCTAAGTGCTTTTTTTTTTGAGACAGAGGCTCACTCTTGTTGCCCAGGCTGGAGTGCAGTGGCACGAACTCCGCTCACCGCAACCTCCGCCTCCCAGGTTTCAGCGATTCTCATGCCTCAGCCTCCCAAGTAGCTGGGATTACAGGCGCCTGCCACCACGCCTGGTTAATTTTTGTATTTTTAGTAGAGATGGGGTTTCACCATGTTGACCAGGCCGGTCTCAAACTCCTGACCTCAGGTTACCAGCCTGCCTTGGCCTCCCAAAGTGCTGGGATTGCAGGCGTGAGCCACTGCGCCCACCCTCTAAGTGTTTTTTGTGCCTTATCTCTTTCTAACCCCACAACAACACTTTGAGGCAGGCCTTGTCAATTATCCTCATTGTACTGAGCAGTAAACAGAGGCTCAGACCTGGCCAAAGTGTCCTGGGCAGGGAGCAGCCTGGGACTGGCCTCTTTCACCCTTGCATCTGTCTCCCTCTTTCTTGAAATCACCTGCCCCTTCCCCAAAGGGGATCCTGCACTGGTGGCCTGACCTTTGTGGCAGTAGGTGGTGGACTGGCAGTGCTCATCAGGAAGGCAGGCCTTGACAGTGTCCCTGTCCATGTGGCGCAGGGTGGGCAGGGCTGGGTGGTAGAGCTGCTGCTTCACTCCCGCCAGCTGGTTGCGCTGCCGCTCCACAGGAAGCAGGATGGCCGGGGAGGCATACACATGTGTGGAGCCATTGTCCCAGGACACCAGGTCGATGATGCGGGCCATAGCTGGGGGGCAGAGGGTTCTAAGGGGCTCACCCTGGGCTCATGCCGGCCAGACACCCTTCTCTGCATGAAAACAACCTTGGCCAGTGCCGATGTCTACTTGCCAAACATTTATTTAGCACCTACTGTGTGCCAGGCCATTTTTCCGGAGCTCAGCATGAGGTGGCAAGGACATTCAGATAACAGAACAGATACAACCCTCCCACTCCCCTTCCAACACACACACACACACACACACACACGCACACACTCACATTGTGCCATGGCTGTGAGGGAGGTCAGTACAGAGTGTGTGTTTCTGGGGAGGCTGGGCTTGGGACATTCAAGGAATGGTCTAAAAGAGGTGGTATTTGAGTCCATTCGTTTTTTTTTTTTTTCTTTCTTTCTTTCTTTCTTTCTTTTTTTTTTTTTTGAGACAGAGTCTCTCTCTCCTGCTCAGACTGAAGTACAGTGGCGCCATCTTGGCTCACTGTAACCTCTGTCTCCTGGGTTCAAGTGATTCTCCTGCCTTAGCCTCCTGAGGAACTGGGATTATAGGCATCCACCACCACATGTGGCTAGTTTTTGTATTTTTAGTAGAGACGGGGTTTCACTGTGTTGGCCAGGCTGGTCTCGAACTCCTGACCTCAAGTGATCCACCTGCCTCAGCCTCTCAGAGTGCTGGGATTACAGGTGTGAGCCACCTTGTCCGGCGAGTCTATTCTTAAATAATAAGCAGGAAAGTGCAGCAGCAAGTGGGTTCAGAATGTAGCTTAGTATGCCGTATACCTCTGGGTGAATAATTATGGACTTGCCCTAGCTAAGATATTTACCCAAAATTCTACAGATTGACTCAGAAAGATTTTCAGGAAGGGGAGCAACATGATATATTTAAACTAGAAAAGCATTACTGGATACCCAGTGCCTCCCTTTAAAAAGCAGATAGTCCCAGGAGGCTTTCAGTCATTTACACTTTAGTGAGAATTTGTTGAGGCAGCTTGCTTTCTTCCTGACCCTGAGTTAGAGGTGAGAGGTGGAGGTGGGAGCGAGGGTGGCAGAAGGAGAGAGGACCTTAGATCATGGAGGAGCAGGGAGGCGGCATGGTGACAAGGCATAGGGAAGCTGCCTTAGGGGATGTGACTGCCTGGGGAGGGACAGGGAGGGGGATCACGGAGATGGGGAAGAGAGCAAGGGCTCCCTGCTTCTGACTCACCAATAGCAGCTACCTTATCTGTAGGGCCCAGGCCCAGGTGCACAAGCTTATAAGGACTTTCAGCTCTTTGACTGCTCAATGGGCAGAAGAGGAAGTGAGGTGGACGAGCCCTTATAATGGACAGCAGCAGAATAAAGGAACATTGTGCACAGACAATGCCCATTGCAGCCTGATTCTGAGGCACCCACTCCTTAGCAACCCTGGCAACTACAGGCTCTAACAAGAGCCTGTGCCAGAATTCCTGTGCTCTGGCCACTCCCTTGCAGCCTTCCTGAAGGCTGTGGTCTCCCAGGCCTCAGCACAGGCCAGGCATCTTGGGAAATGTCAGATGGGGAGCTGGGGTTCCCTGGAGGTAGTCAGGCCAAGGCAGGCCAGAAATGACTACTGAGCCCACTGCAGGCTGTGTAATCCTGGGCTAATTACCACCTGTCTCTGGGACTCAAGGCTCTCCTCTGTGTTAGGCAAGGACTCTAGGATCTGCCGTTAGGAGGATCTGGATGGTGAGAGAGATCTCCCAACCCTGGAACCCTCAGGGAAGAGGGCACTGCACTGTCTGCCAGCCCTTGAGTCTCCAGGAGTGGGGATTAGCTGTGGCCAGTATCCAGGGTAAGCGTGAGGGGATCAGGGAGAGTGGTGGCCTCAGCAGGCCAGGGATTAGCAGATGATACTCCACCCTCAGCCCCTGCAGGACTGCAGGCTCCCCACTCCCAGGAAAGCCAGGCTGTGAGTGCCCAAGCCCAGCACTCCAAAGCCCTGGGGCCTGCCCACCATCCTGGTCACAACCATTAGAGATAGACCCCCAAGGTGAGGAAACTCCAGGAAAGCCTAACTTATTTGCATATATTGGCATGTGCTTTGCATATACCTGCCCAGGGGCTGAGCCTGATGGGTCTTGGAGCCCCTCCTGTGAAATTCTTGTAGGATTTGTTTCCCCAGTTGCTCCTCCTCCAGTGCTCCATACAGCTTCCAGAACAGCATCCCTAACTGCCACCCCTTACAGAAGACCTTCCCAGAGTTGACTCCACTCACCATCCCACCCCCAATTTATTTCTTGACTCTTTTAAAGTTATAAAATAGAAGAAAGTGCATAAATATCTAATGTAACTAATAATTTACAAAGTGAGACCCCGTATAACTACCACCCACCCTGGTCAAGACATGGAGTACTACTTTTAAAACAGTTTAGCAGTTTCTTAAAAAATGAAACAGAAATGTACCATATGATTGGGTCATCTGGAAGATTCTACCCCAGGAGGCTTCCCAAGAGAAATGAAAGTATATTGTGAGGCGCGATGGCTCACACCTGTAATCCCAGCACTTTGGGAGGCCAAGGTGGGCAGACCACTTGAGGTTGGGAGTTTGAGACCAGCCTGTCCAACATGGGGAAAACCCGTCTTTACTGAAAATACAAAAATTAGCCAGGCGTGGTGGTGCAAGCCTGTAATCCCAGCTACTCAGGAGGCCGAGGCAGGAGAATCGCTTGAACCTGGGAGGCGGAGGTTGCAGTGAGCCGAGATCGTGCATCGCACTCCAGTCTGGGCAGCAAGAGCAAGATTCTGTCTCAAAAAAAAGACAAAAAGAAAAACAACAACAAAAAAAATGGTATATATCTCCACAAAGACTTGAACACAAATGTTCATAGCAACATGATATATAGCCAAAAAGCGGAAACAACCCATGTCCACTCATGAGTGGATAAACTGTGGTGCGTCTATACCATGCAATACTCTTGGGCAATGAAAAGAAATGAAGTTCTGATACAAGCTACGAGGTGGATGAACCTCAAAAACATTACGCTACATCAAAGAAGCCAGATGTGGAAACTCACATATTGTATGACCCATTTATGTAAAATGTCCAGGAAAGATAAATCTGTAGACACAGAAAGCAGATGTGTGGTTGCCTGGGACTGGGGTGTACGAATGAATGGTGGTTATCATCTGGCGTGAGGGGTCTTACTGGGGCAATGGGAATATTCTAAAACCAGATGTGGTAAGAGTTGCACAGTTCAGTCAATTTGTTAAAAATCATTGAGTTGGCCGGGCGCGGTGGCTCACGCTTGTAATCCCAGCACTTTGGGAGGCCGAGGCGGGCGGATCACGAGGTCAGGAGATCGAGACCACAGTGAAACCCCGTCTCCACTAAAAAAATACAAAAAAAATTAGCCGGGCGTGGTGGCGGGCGCCTGTAGTCCCAGCTACTCGGAGAGGCTGAGGCAGGAGAATGGCGTGAACCCGGGAGGCGGAGCTTGCAGTGAGCCGAGATTGCGCCACTGCACTCCAGCCTGGGCGACAGAGCAAGACTCCGCCTCAAAAAAAAAAAAAAAAAAAAAAAAAAAAAAAAAAAAAATCATTGAGTTAGGCTGGAGTGGTGGCTCATGCCTGTAATTCCAGCCCTTTGGGAACCCCAAGTGGGTGGATTGCTTGAGCCCGGGAGTTCGAGACCAGCCTGGGAAACATGGCAAAACCCTGTCTCTACAAAAAATACGAAAATTAGCTGGGCATGGTGGCATGTGCCTGTGGTCACAGCTACTTGGGAGGCTGAGGTGGGAGAATCACTTCAGCTCAGAAGGTCGAGGCTGCGGTGAGCTATGATCACGCCACTGCATTCCAGCCTGGGTGATAGAGTGACACCCTGTCTTAAATAAATAAATAAATAATAAGTAATATAAAAGTCATTGAGTTGTATACTTACCATGGGTGAATTTTATGGCATATATATTCCCATAAGCTTGTTCTGAAAAATAGATGCCAGCCAAGTTAGTAAAAGAAAGCAAGACATTGGCCCTGCCAGTCCCTAGAAGCTTCCACATATGCCTTCCCAATTACAACCCCCAACCCAGCAAGAAGGAACCACTCTCCCATCTTGTAGTACAACCTGTGCTTTTATTTATGGGCAACTATAGAAAACTTTATTTAACAACTCTAGGCTTTATAGAAAACTAGAGGCTGCAAATGTACTTCTGTTTATAGCCATAGACAGGACAGACTAATTTTGCCTTTTGGGAACTTTGTATGCATGGATCACTGGGGTCTCCTTTTGAATCTGGCTTCTTTCTCTCCATATATATGCACATGAGATTCATCCAAACTTTAGCCACTGTGTGTGGCTGTGTTTTGCTCATTTTCCCCACCCTAGAGCCCATTACTCTTCCCTCAGGCCCATCTAATTTTCCCTCCTTCCCACTCTGCAGGGGCTCCGACTGCCTCTAAGTTGCCCAATCCCAGGACGCATTTCAAGTCTCAGCTCAGACAGTGGCCCCTCGGATAATTCCTCACCCCAACACAGCCACTGCTCTTGGCTTTCACCTCACCCCATGCTTCTGCTTCTCCATCCCCATCCCTGACAGCTCCTTCAGGCTCCTTTACCAGCTCCTGCTCTTTTTGCATCCTCTGAGTGAGCCCAAGTGTTCCAGGTGCCACCTCTGGTCCTTTTTGTTTCCTTGGGTTTCCTAGGTGATATCAGTCAGTCCTGTGGCTTTAAGCATCATCTGCAAGCTGAGGCCTCCAAAGTTTCTATCTCCAGTAGACCTCTCCTTAAGTCACACACACACACACACACACACACACACTTCAACCTGGATGTCTCTCAGACTTTTTTTTGCTTAGGCTGGAGTGCAATGGTGTGATCTTGGCTCACTGCAACCTCCACCCACCGAGTTCAGCCAATTCTCCTGCCTCAGCCTCCAGAGTAGCTGGGATTATAGGCACCTGCCACCACACCCAACTAATTTTTGTATTTTTAGTAGAGACGGAGTTTTGCCATGTTGGCCAGGCTGGTCTCGAACTCCTGACCTCAGGTAATCCACCTGCCCTGGCCTCCCAAAGTGCTAGCATTACAGGCGTGAGCCACTGCACCCAGCCTCTCTCAGACATCTTAACAAAGTAGTGCTCATGATTTTCCCCAAAAAATTCTTCCTCCAAACTTCCAGCCCCAGGCTTCTTCTTTTCAGTACATGTGTAAACCAGCCTGGGGTGGTTTACTGGTTCACTCACTAAACCAGCCACCTGGTTGCCCAGGGTGAGCCCCTCAATGCCCCCCTTTTTCCTCCCGTTTCCCTTCTATCTGTACTCCCACCAGCATAGTCCAAGCCCCATCATCCCTCCTGTCAGGCTACAAGCAAGGGTGAATGTCACCTGTGTTATGCGCAGGCCCAGGAAGAGCAGAAGGGCTTGCTGCTGTTCCTTGGGGAGGAGCTCTGACCCCTGCAGCCTGGCATATTTGTAGGGAAGGGTCAGGGAGTACATTGAGCTTTACCACTGGGGTCTGGCCTTGCTGGCAGAAAGAACTTTCTTCTGAATCACTTGCCTTGTGGAGGTTGCATTATTAGAGGTCTTGAAGCCCAACACTGGAGGGGAAGCCAGGGGTCATCCAGTCGCCAATCAGCTTGTCCCTCCGCAGCCTCCTGACCAGTTTCCTGTTTCTATGCTTGCCCGCTACACAGAGCCACACAGATCATGCCCAGCCCCTGTTCAAAACCATCATCTAAAACTACACTCCTTCCTGTGGCCTATAGTCTCACAACATCTGCCCCTGCTCCCTGTCAACCTCATCTCCTACCACTCTCCCCTGCACCCGCTAAGCTTCAGGCTCCTCGGACCCCATTCTGCTCCTCAAGGCTCATTCCAGCCTCAGAACCTTTCTCGTTGCAGTATCCTTGGCCTGGAGCACCATTCACCCAGCTCTTTTCACAGCTGAGTCTTTCTTACTTTTCATGTCTCAGCTCAAATATACATCTACCTCGTCATAGGGGCCTGCCTACCTGCCCCCACTGCCCTCCACAACATGCTTCTGCCCTGTTTGTTTCTTTTATGGCACTTAGCATAATTTGCAATATTCTTTATTTGTCAGTAATCTCCTCCATTGGAATGTAAGCTCCGTGAGGACAGGGCCTATGTCTGTCTTGCTCAGTGTGCCAAGGCTGGCACACTGCCAGACACAAAGGAGGAGCTCTAGGCCAGGTGCAGTGGCTCACATCTGTAATCCCAGTAATATGAGAGGCTGAGGCAGGAGGATTGCTTGCATCCAGGAGTTTGAGACCAGCCCGGGCAACATAGTGAGACCCTTATCTCTAAAAAAAACAAAAATTAGCCTGGCATGGCAGCACACATGAGTAGTTTGCTACTTGGGAGGCTGAGGTGGGAGTATCACTTAAGCCTGAGAGGTTGAGGCTGCAATGAGCCATGATTGCACCACTTCACTTAGCCTGAGTGACAGAGAGAGACTGTGGCTTAAAAAAAAAAAAAAAAAAAAAGGAAAGGAAAGCAAGAACTCTAGAAATGGTGCGGATAATTAAGTCAAGTCCTGCCCTTTGCCAAATATCCCTAAGGGCCACCACACTGAGCGCCTCTTCCTTGGGCCCTGTCCCTTGCACCCTCTCCTTCTAGATCTCTGTATCCCTTCTAGTGTCCAGCCTCGGTTCACAGGGCAGGTCACATGCCTCAGTCATCTGCCGGGCCTTGGATCCATCCTCAAGGCCCAGCCCTGGGACACAGCCTTTCTGGCAGAGCCCAAGGCAGGGCTGCTGAGACCTTGCCCAGAGAAGACTCTAAGCCAGCAAGAACCTGCTTGCGTCCTGGCCTGGGGGCTGGAGAGTTGGGGTACACCTCTTGCCACTGCTGAGTGGGAGCTGACAAGCCCCTGCCACCATGAGGAGTCTCCAGGCATCACATGGGAACTCCAAGCTGTTATTCTCCCATCAGCCACTCCGTGTCTTGGTCAAGGTGTGTGGGAAGCCGGGCCCCTGGTAACCTGGGCAGGTCCCCTGGCAACCCATGGTGCTCCAAAACTGGGCCATGCAAGGGCCCTTCCCTGGGGCCCACATCCTTGCCGGACCTTGGGAGTTGGGGGGTGCTGCTGATTTCCTGGGCATCAACAGCTTCTTTTCTCCCCCGCCCCCATTCAGCACCTGCTAATCCTTTGCACACGGCCCAGCTATTGCCAATTAATCTTCCTTGTGTCTGAGGTGCCAGCTACGAGTGGCAGCGAGAAGGCAATTCCTGGCTGGCGGTTGGCATCTGAGCAGGTAACTCAGGATGAGGTGGAGGCTCGGTGGGACCCCGAGGGGATCCCCATGTTCTCCCTCTAGAAAGGCATTTAGGCAGGACCAAACTGGCATGGTGGGAAACCTGCGGCTTCTCTGTCTGGTGGAGCTCAGACTTTAGCGGGCATCAGAATTTTCAGGACAGCTTGTGCAACGCAAATTCCTAGGTCCCCTAGGAGGGTCTGGGGGACCTAGGAATCTATATTTTCACCAGCTCTCCAGAAGATTCTGGAAATGCTGGTGGTGCAACACCATAGCTCCCCGAGCTACCACTCGTGGGTCCCCCTTCCCACCTGAGTCTCCCTCATCAAAGTGCAGTCAGCAGGGACACGGGTGAAAGATGGGAGGAACCCGCAAAAATTTTCATTTAGGAGGAAAAAGAAAAATGGGGGATCGGGGAGGCTTCCTTAGTCATTGCCAGAAGGTTTAGAAATGCAGGCCAGAATTGCTGCCTGCTGGGAAGGGTCCACAGGCCTGGCCTGCAGAAGAAGCCAACACTGGGCAAATGCCACGACTACCTGGGAATAGATGTGGGGCAGCTGGAATCGGGCAGACCCGAATATAAACTCAACTTGGCCACTGCTGGCTGTGCTGCTTCAGGCGATTCTGTTGACCTTTCTGTGCTACATAATGAAAATTCTTATTTTACTGAGTACAGGGGCGGGGCGTGGTGGTGAGAGCGAGGATGAGTGTGATCATGGGTGGAATGCACTTAGCTCAGCCCTGGCTCTCAGGGCTGCTTGTGGCTGGCTGGGGTTAGTGAAATCTGCCATCCCAACATGTGAGCTCTGGCAGTCCCCACCTGGGAAAACATTGTGTCTGCGCCCCCACCCTCAGGGAAATGGAAGACCAGAGGGTCATGTCTGGCCCAAGTTCACTTTTTGGGAGGCTAAGCCAGGAATCTGACACTTAGAGCTCTGTTGCCACCACAGCCTCTCTTGGGAGAGGCTGGGGTGCTGATGGCAGAGCGGGAGCAGAGGTCAGGGCTGTGAGTAGAAGGGCAGGGCACACTCGTGTGGGGCAAGAGCACATCTAGAGCTAGGAGTTAGCACACACTGACCTGTGTGATGGCTGCCCACTGGCCAGGCCATCCTGCAGGGGTTCAGTCATAAGGGCTGGGGCTCCCCATTCCCCAAAGAGAAATCAACCGGGAACAACCTGTGTAAGATAGGACTGAAATAACACAGTACATCATGAAAAAAGGCTTACCTGACATTTTATCTTTTTCTTTCTTTCTTTTTTTAAAATACAGCACTATAAGCATTTTATTTTAGTTTTTGAGACAGGGTCTCACTCTGTCGGCCAGGCTGGAGTGCAATGGCGTGATCTCGGCTGAGTGCAATCTCCACCTTTTGGGCTCCAGTGATTCTCATGCCTCAGCCTCCCGAGTAACTGGTGCTACAGGCACACGCCACAACGCTGGGCTAATTTTTTGTATTTTTGGTAGAGACAGGGTTTCATCACGTTGCCCAGGCTAGTCTCGAACTCCTGAGCTCAAGCGATCTGCCTGCCTCAGCCTCCCAAAGTGCTGGGATTACTGGTGTGAGCTACACCACACCCAGCCTTTTTGTTTGTTTGTTTGTTTTTGAGAAGGAGTCTCGCTCTGTCGCCCAGGCAGGCTGGAGTGCAGTGGCACGATCTCAGCTCACTGCAACCTCTGCCTCCCGGGTTCAAGCGATTCTCCCACCTCAGCCTCTGGAGTAGCTGGGATTACAAGTGCACGCCACCACACCCAGCTAATTTTTCTATTTTTAGTGGAGATGGGGTTTCACCATGTTGGCTAGGCTGGTCTCAAACTCCTGACCTCAGGTGATCTGCCTGCCTTTACCTCCCAAAGTGCTGGGATTACAGGTGCGAGCCACCACGCAAGGCCATTTTTTTCCTTTTTTTGAGACAGGGTCTTGCTTTGTCACCCAGGCAGAAGTGCAGTGGCATGATCACTGAAGCCTCGACCCCCTGCCTCCGCCTCCTGAGTAGCTGGGACTACAGGTGCACACCACCATACCAGGCTTTTTTTTTTTTTTTTTTTAAATAGAGACAGGGTCTTGATATGTTGCCCACGGTGGTCTCGAACTCCTGAGCTCAAGTGATCCTCCCATCTTGGCCTCCCAAAGTGCTGGGATCACAGGCATGAGCCACTGCACCCAGCCCATTTTATCTTAAAAATTAAAAAATGATGAAAATAGGTTAATTTTATCTTAAGACAGATTTTCCACTCATATATTACTCATAATGAATATTTTTACTTATAATGAGATTATGTAGTACATGCATATTACACAATTAGTGTTTTCATTTGATACCATGTAATAGTCATAGCCAACATTTATTAAGCCCTCGGCATGTGCCAGTCACTGTTTTGAGTATGTTACACTTATTACTATTATTTTTGAGACAGGATCTCACTCTGTCACCTGGGCTGGAGTGCAGTGGCACGATCTTGGCTCACTGCAACCTCCACCTCCTGGGTTCAAGCGATTCTCATGCCTCAGCCTCCTGAGTAACTGGGATTACAGGTGCCTGCCACCATACCCAGCTAATTTTTGTATTTTTAGTAGACATGGGGCTTCCCCATGTTGGCCAGGCTGGTCTGGAACTCCTGACCACAAGTGATCTGCCCTCCTCGGCCTCCCAAAGTGCTGGGATTATAGGAACAAGCCACTGCGCTTGGCCTGAGTATCTTACACTTATCAATTCATTTTATCCTCACAATTAACCCATGAGGTAGGTACTATTAATATCCCTATTTTACAGACAAGCAAACTGAGGCACAGAGACATTAACTGATCTGCTCATGACTTGACTTCAGAGCAGGCACATCTTCTTGTTAGCTCAGTTAGACTGCTTCTTTCTTTTTAATGCCTCCATAATATTCCATTATTGGGTATAGTGTAACTTATTTAATACATGCCCCTCTTAGAGATGAACATTTAGGTATATGTAGGTACTTTCCAATAACCAGTCTCCTCTTGATGAATATTTGAGTGTTTTTCATCTTTTGCTGTAACACTGTTGCAACCAGCTTCTTTGTACACATGTATTTATGGCCTTGAGTAATTCTACAAGGTAAATACCTACAGATATAATTGCAGAAATATATACACACACATCTGTGTATATATATGTAATATATATGTGTATATGTATATCAAATATATATATGTGTGTATATATATTATATATTTTTTGAGACAGGGTCTCACTCTGTTGTGCAGGCTGGAGTACAGTGGGGCATTATGACCCACTGCTGCCTCGACCTCCTAGGCTCAAACGATCCTCCCACCTCAGCCTCCTGAGTAGCTGGGACTACAAGAGTGAGCCACTACACCTGGGTAATTTTTAAAATATTTTGTAGAGACGAGGGTCTCGTCTTGCCCAGGCTAATCTCAAACTCCTGGGTTCAAGCAATCGGCCCACCTCAGCCTCCCAAATTGCTGGGATTACAGGTGTGAGCCATCGCACCCAGTCGAAATATTTTTAAAGTTGATGAAGGAAAAGGAAACGTACAACTCATAAGAGTGGCCCGTAAGTGGCGGGAGCTACTGTGAGTGCTCCAGGGAGGGCTAAGGACTCTGTCTCCTACAGGCGTCAGGATGTTGGGCTGGGTCCAGAGGGTGCTGCCTCAGCCCCCAGGGACCCCTCGGAAGACCAAGATGCAGGAGGAAGAGAAAGTGGAACCAGAGCCAGAGCTGGAGGCGGAGGTGGAACCAGAACCGAATCCCGAGGAGGCCGAGACAGAGTCCGAGTCCATGGTGAGAGGTGGAGGGGGAGGAGGGGCAGGCCGGCCTCGCTGCTCAGCGTCTTCCCAGTTTGGGCCACCTGCTCTCCAGGGACCTTCTACAGCAGAAAAGGTTGGCGTCAGAAGGAAAAGTGGGGGTCACAGGGTCCCACACTTGTTCGAGTGAGAAAACTCAGGTTCAGACAGTGGGTGGGCTTGCCCAAGGCTAACATTTTTTTGTAAAAGGATAGATAGTACATATTTTAGGCTTCGTGGGTGATGCTATCTCTGTTAATTACTCAACTCTGCCATTATAGTGTGAAAATAGTTATAGGTAATGCATGAATGAATGAGCATAGCTGGGTTCCAATAAAGTTTTATTTATAAAAACAAGCAATAGCCTAGATTTGGCCCACAGGCCGTATTTTGCCAACCTCCAGAGTTCAGAACAGAGCTACTCACAGGAGCCAGTCCATGAATTGTTTATTACTAGTCCATGATGATTAAGCAGTTTGTACCAGAATGTAAATCTACTCTGTAGCTAAGTACACTGATTAGTTTAGTTGCTATTTATTTTGTACCAATACTTTCTCAATGAAGGAAGCAGTGCATTGATAAACATTCTGGTGCAAACTGCTTAATTATCATGGACCAGTAACAGTTTGCAGACTGGCACAGATCCATGGACCACACTGTGGAGTATTTCTCCAGAACTTTTCCTCTGCAACCCATCCATTCAGGAGCTGGATGACAACTAATTCAGCAGTTCAATTCGACAGATTTGATTTAGCTTCTAATTGATGCCAGGCCCTGTGGTCAGTGCTGAAAGCATAAAGATGAATAGGCATTGGCCCGTGGGTCAGCAGACAAGAGCCCAGCCAGTTCATTCTGCCAAGAGACACAGGTGGAGAGGAGGGAACGTGGTGAGTCCCAACATTGGCCTCAACTCTCCCCTTCTTGGGGAGCCAAATAAGTGTGTCAGACCAAACTATGGGAGCTCAGAAGAGGGAGAGTCATCTTAACTTTGGAGATTGGAGGCTGATGGGGGAGAGCTTCTTAGACGCAGAGAGTGGAGCAGAATTTTAACCGAGGGAAATGGAGAGGCTGGGCATTCCTGGCAGAGGAAAGGCTGTTACTAGAGAAGAGCAGGGTGTGTTTAGGAAACAGGTATAGGGTGTGCGTATGCATGTGTATATGTTGCATGTATATACACGTATATGTACATATGTGTGTGTAGTGTGCCCTTGGTATGTCTCTGTGTGCACATATGTATTTGCACATTGGGTGTGCATGACAATGTATGTGAACATGTATATGTACATGAATGCATGTATATGTTTTTGCACATGTTTATGTGCACATGTATTAGTATGTCTGTGGTTCCATGTGCTTGTGTGACATGCTAGTGTGTATGTGTCTACATATTTCTGAGTATGTGAGTGTACTCATGTATTTCTATGTGTATGCATGTTTGTGCATCTGTGAATGTGTCAATGCGTATGTGTATATACATATATTTGCGTGTCTCCACATGTGTATGTATACACATTTTGTATCTGTGCATGGATGTTCATGTATATTTAGGTGCAGAAATCTGTGTGTATGTGCATGTCCATATGGACATGCTTCTGCATATGTGCAAATATGCACATGTGTGTGACTGAGCATATGTGTGTATACTCATATTTCTGCACCTGTATACAGCTGCAATGTACCTATGCATATGTGCATGTTGTGTGTCTGTACACAGGCAGTTATACGCATGTGTGTATCTGTATGAATGCATGTGTGTATATGCACGTTTGCATATGACTGTATGCACATATATGTGTGTTGGGGCATGTATGCATATGTACACACATGTATATGTACATATGTTTTTGTCTGTACATGTGTGCACATGCACTTATTTTTGTGTCTGTGCATGTGTGTATATATGCATGTTGGTATTTGTGTGTCATTGTATATATGCATATGTATGTGTATATATGCTCACATTGTATGTCTGTTCACGTATGTATGTGCATGAGAGTGAGTATGCACACATTTATGTGTCTGTGTATGTATGTGCTTGTAAATTTGTTTGTACATACACATATGTGCACGTAGTAGCAGAAGGTGTGGCTGCAGAGGCAGGTGAAAGGCAGATGGCAGAGGCCAAACTCCACCTAGCTACCCGGGAGGAATGGAAAGTTTGGGCCAGAAGGAGAGGGAGCACCCTGGCGGAGGATGAGGGGTGTGGGCTCCTCTCATCTCCCTCTTCCCCTCAGCCAGCCCCAAGACTTCATAACTATCTCTAAATGGTCTTTTCTCCTCTCAGGCTACTGAAGTGGGGCAGCCTCCTGGAGATGCTGTAGGCCTGGGAGGCTGGGAGGCCATCTTGGACCTTGGGGGCTGTGAGGGCCCCCAGCCCCAGATGAGGGGTCCCTGGGGCTAGGAGGAAGGGAGTATCCTAGGTGGAAGGTAAGGCCACCAGGATTTACAGAGATGATCCTGAGGAAAGAGTCGTTCAGGTCTTTTGTGGGACAGGGATCCCTTGAGGGAGAATCAGGCTGCCCCTGTCCAAACCAGGCTGGTCTCACCTAGGACTTATGTGATCCTGTTCGAACCCTCTAGCCCCCTGAAGAGTCATTCAAGGAGGAGGAAGTGGCTGTGGCGGACCCAAGCCCTCAGGGTGAGCGCAAGTGCTGAAGCCCAGGCTGGCATGGCAGGGGGGCCCGCATTCTCCCCTCGGAGCCGCAGAGCCCACGAGGCTGGCAGACCCATTTCACAGATGAGGAAACTGAGGCTCAGAGAAGCTAAGGGTGGGCTCCCGGCGACTTCAGTTGAGCTGAGCTGGAGCCTGGCTTTCTGACCCCTGGGGGCCTCTCTCCTCTCCCCTGACTTGATCTCCCCAAGCGGGTAGAAATGGGCCTGTCTGAGGCCCCAGATCTGAAGGATGAGCGATTATTTTTCAGAGACCAAGGAGGCTGCCCTTACTTCCACCATATCCCTCCGGGCCCAGGGCGCTGAGATTTCTGAAATGAACAGGTACTGCACCACCCTCCCCTCTCTTCAGGGCCAGCCCGCCTCCAAACTCCCCTCCCAGCTAGGGAGCCCTGGGGATAGGAGTGGGGATGGGCACTGCCCTCAGCTCTACTGTCATTCTGGGGAAAGCCCTGGGACATCCTGGGAATTGGCTGAAGTGAGCTTCAGGTGGAGGGTGGGCTCTCCCAAAGTAAGCCTGAAGCTCCCAGTTTGTAATTTCTGCTGGAAATCCAGTCATGCATTCATCTCCATTCACCCTATTCATTCATTCCTTCACTCATTCATTCATTAGACTGTTAATTCACTCATTCATTCAATAGACTGTTAGCCCCTTGAGGGCAGGGCAATGTGATCAAAAGAAACAGTGGGTCAGAGCTGCATAGTGAGCGCCCCTGTACAGGGGGCCGGACATTTCTCAGTGCTCGGGTGAGATGCAGGCCCAATGGGGTTAGAGCTTCTGCTTTTCTCAGAGAAGCCAGAAATCCAGGCTTTTGCGTGGAATCTCCCAGTTGGCTCAGACATTTCAGACCATGGTGCTTGGGGCCTGAGCAGGGCTGGGACTGGGCTGGCCTCAGGCAGGGAGGCTGTGACCTTCACATTTAGGCTGCTCAGCCTCTGCCACAGCATTACACCTGCAGCAAACCTTGGCCCTTCAGGAGCACGATGTGTGCTCTGAGCAGGACAGCAGGAGGCAGGAGGAGAGGGAAGTCAGCTGCTCTGTTCTAAGCATCCCATGGGGGTGGGCTCTGAATAGCACCCGGTCTGCCTGGCCTCATGAAGCATCAGCATCCCCGATTTTTCAGAGAAGGACGTGGAGCTTTTTGGGGAGGTGATGGGTCTGAAGTCTCACAGTGGGGAGACAGTGGTTTAGGATTCAAGCCAAGTTCTTTTGGATACTGGGCTGGCCTTGGGCCAGTGGTACATGTAGGTACTTTCCAATAACCACACCACACACACAGATGACAGTGACACTCAGGGACAGAGACTCACCTAGTGTCTTGGGCCTCGAGGGCCTCATTGAGCTAGGGGAAGTTGAGGGCAGGCTGGTGTCTCTGTCCATCACAGTCCCAGCCGCAGGGTACTGACCTGGCTCATGAAGGGCGTGGAGAAGGTGATCCCGCAGCCTGTTCACAGCGTCACGGAGGACCCGGCTCAGGTACTGCTAGGGCTGGAGGCTGAAGGGGCCGGGTCAGAGAGGGGCTATGGGGAGGCTGCCCTTGGGCTCCCTGCCCATGTCTGTCTGTCTGTCCCTGGCAGATCCTGGGTCACGGCAGCACTGGGGACACAGGTAAGACCAAGGGGCAGGATGGCTTTTCAGCAGCAGGGCTGAGGGGCTGGGGGGCTGCTGGGATGGGTCCTGCCCCTTGGGAGCCTCTGCCCAGGCTGGATCTTCTCATCTGACTGACCCTGTGTTTGAACCTGGGGTTGAGCAGAGCTCTCGATGCCCACTCCAGGCTGCCCAGGGGGCTGGGGCAGGTCTCCTGATGCTGACTGCCTTTCTGTATTTTCCGACCCTGCAGGGTGCACAGATGAACCCAATGAGGCCCTTGAGGCCCAAGACACTAGGTGAGTCCCTATCCCTGAGTGTCACTGTCATCTGTATGTGTATGGTGGGAGGAACAGGGCCTTGGTTTCAGGAGCAGGGTCTGTTACCACCTCAGGATGTGACCTTGGACGTGCCTCCCATCTCCTCTGGGCCTGTTTCCAGCCATAGAACGGGGACAGTGGACCATGTGCTGCTCATGGTTTGTGGTGGGAGGTCCCTGGGTGTTCCCAGGGATGACTGAGAGGTCCCTGGGTGGGGCCACCCTCTGAGAATAAGGAGGGGCAGGGATGAGCTCCTCACAGGTGGGCTTCATGTAGGTAGGCTCCGTGTGGAGCCTGGAAGCAGGGCTTGGATCACTGTGGGGGACATCAGGGTGCCCGGGCTGGCCTCAGTGTCTGACTTCTCAGAGCTGACTCAGGGAGGGGTGGCTGCCCCATCAGTAAGGGTGGCAGGCTGGCGGGGGGGCTGTGGAAAAGAGGGGAGCCAGGGAGCTCCAAGAAGGGGCCCTGCTCAGTTTCAATTGCCTCTTCCTTGCAGGCGTTTAGGCCCTGTGTGGCCAGGTCCTCCAGGTTTTCAGGAGAAGCTAGAAATCTAGCTTTTTATGTAAAACCCTCAATTTTTAGTCAAGGAGTTTTCAGGACACTGTAGACTTCCAAAGTGAGCTTGAAGCTCCCAGTTTGTAATTCTGCTGGAAATCCAGAGACATGCATTCATCTCCATTCACCCCATTCATTCATTCCTTCACTCATTCATTCATTAGACTGCTGCCTCCTTGAGGGCAGGGGCTTTTGTCCTGGTCACTACTGAACCCTTGGTGCCCAGCACAGCACCTGCCACAGAGTGAGGACTCAGCACGCATGGGACAAATGAATGCATGAATGAACACACGTGTATATAATCACACACTTCATTCATTCATTCATTCATGCATTCATTCATTCCTTGCTGCAGCTTTCTCTCTGTGTCTTTTGGTCCTCTACTTCCTTCTGAGACATATGCAGCTGATTCCTGGGACCACTAAAGCAATTTAGGATGAGGCCACCTAGAGGACTCACCAGCCTTCTTTTGGGCCATACTTGGGGGAGCCAGTTGTACTGGGAACATGGTGCTTCTCTGAAGAGAGTGGGGCTTCCCAGAGGCCAGATGGATTTGGGATCCAATGCTTGATCTTAGGACCAGCCACATAACCTGTGGGGCCCAGGGCAAAATGCAAATGCAGGCCCCTTAAAAAAATGTTTTAAATGTTTTCAGACTGTGACAGCAGAATATGAAACCAAAACCAGGTCCTTCCAAGTCTAAGGCTTTGTGTGGTGGCACAGGTCACACTCCGTATAGCCAGCCAGTACTGTCTGTTCCAGCACAGGGAGCCCCCAGGGCTGCACTCAGGTCCTCAAGTGACTCTTGCCTCTCCCTGCTGCCCCAGGAGGCCATGGCTGTGGTTCCAGAGCCTGGTCCAGCCGTGGCTCAGAAATGGAGGCTGACAGGATTTCTCCGCCCGCTTGGGGCCCTTTGAGAGTTTCCAGGACAAGGCCCCCACTATGCAGAGCAGTGGTGGAGGGTACGGAAGGGCTGGTGGAGGCCTGGCCCCGAGGTGGGCTGTTAGGTAGTGCACTGGCCCGTTCCTTCAGGGCGCTCTGCTGATCACTGGCCCCTATGCAGGCCCGGGCTGCGGCTGCTTCTGTGGCTGGAGCAGAATCTGGAGAGAGTGCTTCCTCAGCCCCCCAAATCCTCTGAGGTGAGCCAAGGAAGGGAGAGGCAGTGAGTTGAGTATATGGGAGGGCTTCTGGGGCCCCAGGAGGGACTGCCTCCTCCAGCAGGCTG
This sequence comes from Symphalangus syndactylus, assembly GCF_028878055.3. Lineage (NCBI taxonomy): Eukaryota > Metazoa > Chordata > Mammalia > Primates > Hylobatidae > Symphalangus > Symphalangus syndactylus. The sequence goes on from NC_072433.2 coordinate 35,835,006, forward strand.
TCCCTACCACCCCTGGAACTCAGGAGGGGGCAATGCCCCCCCTTGGAGAGTCCTCTATGGGGAGGAGTGACTGCAAGAGGGGGCCGGGATTCAGGAGGAGAGATACCCCCTTACCCCCATCCCTGGCTCACCCGCCTTGGGCCAGGGCACAGCTGGTAGTGGGGGTTGGGGAAGCGCACAGAGCTTGCTATGGCCCATGACCTTGCACCCTGTTTGTCACCCAGGTCTGGAGAGATGAGCCTGAAGTTGCTACAGGTGCTGCCTCAGACCCAGGTACAGGGAGGGGAGCTCAGGAGGGGGCTGCCTGGGATGGTCACAGGCTGGGCTCAGGGGTCAACTGGGCCCTGGAGGATCCCCCAGAGGCCCTCAGCCCCCACCCAGACTAGGACGGGGTTCAGGGCTTGCCAGGAGCAGGCTGTTGGGGGGGACACCAGAATCCCCTCCCCAGTCCAGGCTGGGAAGCCAGAGTCCTGGAACAGACTTGTGGGTCTTGGGTAAGTCTCTTCCCCTCCCTGGGTCTCAGTTCCCTTGTCTATATGGTCTGTTTGAGGATAGGGATGGGTGAGATGATCCCAAAGGGCTCCCCATTCAGTCTTGTTAGTGCCTCGAATCTGGCCCCGTGCCCTTGAGGGGTTGGAGGAAGCCCTCAAGGGATGGCATCTCTAGCTCCTGCTTTCCCCGCTGCTTAGCGCCTCCAGGACGCCCCCAGGAAATGGGGCCCAAGCTGCAGGCCCGGGAGACCCCCTCCCTGCCCACAACCGTCCCCCTGCAGCCCAAGGAGGAACCCAAGGAGGCACCAGCTCCAGAGCCCCAGCCCGGCTCCCAGGCCCAGACCTCCTCCCTGCCACCACCCAGGGACCCTGCCAGGTGAGCCACCCTCAATGCGGCGCCTCCCACCAGGGAGCAGGATGAGTACCTTGTCCCTGCCTAACACCCAACCTCCTGGAAACCTGGAAGAAAATTCAACTGGATGTGTGCAGCCTCCTTCCCAAGGCAGCCACATCAGCTTCGTGCCCTTTCCCACATTTTCTATGCACGTCCAAGCTTTCAGGCTTTGGGTACTTTTTTTTTCTTCAACACACACCTGACAGGAGCAAACTATACATACTCTTCTGCACTTTGCTTTTTGGTTTGTTTGTTTGTTTGTTTGTTTGTTTGTTTTGAGACTGAGTCTCTGTCTCCTAGGCTGGAATGCAGTGGTGCAATCTCGGCTCACTGCAACCTCTGCCTCCCAGGTTTAAGCGATTCTCCTGCCTCAGCCTCCTGAATAGCTGGGATTATAGGTGCCCGGCTAGCTTTTGTATTTTTAGTAGAGACGGGGTTTCACCATGTTGGCCACGCTGGTCTCGAACTCCTGACCTCGAACAGTCTGACCACCTTGGCCTCTTAAAGTGCTGGGATTATAGGCATGAGCCACCCCGCCTGGCCTGCTTCTTTTTTTTTTTTTCTTAACCTGAAAAACATGTCTTAGAGGTGGTTTTATCCACACAGGGCTTACTGCATTCTTTCTTTAACAGCTGCATTAAATGGATGCACCAGTTTTAATTTAACCATTCAGTGGACATTTACATTTGTTTTCACTCTTTTGCCACAATCAATAGCCCTGCATGCAATTGGGTTCACACACAAGTAAATCTGGAGGATAAATCAGTGGAAATGGAGTTCCTGGGCCAGAGGATACATATATTTAAAATGGGATACAGGCTGGGTGCAGTGGCTCATGCCTGTAATCTCAGTACTTTGGGAAGCCGTGGCAGCAGGAGTTTGAGACCAGCCTGGGCAATATAGAAAGACTCCATCTCTACAAAAATTTAAAAAAAAAAAAAAAAAAAAAGCTGGGCATGATGGCATGTGCCTGTAGTCCCAGCTACTCAGGAGGCTGAGACAGGAGTAAGATATGATCACACCAGCCTGGGCCACCAAGTCAAGAAAGAAAGATGGGAGAAAAAAGAAGGGAAGGAGGGAAGGAAATCGGGACAGGTATTGCCACATTCCATGTGTGAGATGCCCAAAATGCACTCCCTTCCGGGGATGGGTGGGAGGGTGGGGGGAGCCTGAGCTACCTGCTGGGGCCTGAACAGTAGCCAGAGCACCGAGGGAGGGTGGAGAGGGAGGAAAATGGTCTTCAGGGCTGGAGACCTGGGCTCTGGCTCCTGGCAGGCTCTGCCTTTTGGCAGGCTTGTTTTCTGCCTTGGGAACGAGCTGACTCCAGCCTCAGTTTACCCGTGACCCTTCCCACCTGGACACAGCACACTCTCTCCCACCCGCAGGCTGGTGGCGTGGGTCTTGCACAGGCTGGAGATGGCCTTGCCGCAGCCAGTGCTACATGGGAAAATAGGGGAACAGGTCAGTGCTGGGCGCATGGAGTGGTGGCACTGGTGGTGGTGGGAGGGGTCTTGGGAACTTGGGTAAGGAGGAGGATGGTTGGCCTGTGTCCCTGGGGTGTGAAGGCACAGTAGGAAGAAGGGACCCTGTGGCAGAAGCCCAGCTCCCCCAGCCTTCCTGTCTGCATGGCCCACGTTCATTCCACCCACTCTCTGAGGCACGGTGGCCACAGGGCTGAGACATGCTGGCCCAGCCCTGCCTGCCAGGAGTTCACAGTCACTGGGGGAGGTGCTTCCATGGGGGAGCAGAGAGGACATGGGGCACAGAAGTGGAGGCTCCTGGGAGCATCAAGAAAGACTTCCCAGTGGAGGTGGCCTCCAAGTATGTGCAAAGGTCCAGAGACGAGAGATACCTAGAATCTGGGAAGAAGTAAGGCTCACAGGAGCCGGCAGCCCTATGTGCATTCCTGATAGCCTAGGGCTCCAACATGAGTGGCCAGGGGGAGCACTCATGCACTCTGTCACCCCTTCTTCTCCTTCCTCAAGAACCAGGAACCTGGCCGTTTTTTCTTGGGTGCAATTGGACATCTTTATAGAAGCACCTGGAACTGGGAGGTGGGAGGCCTAATCTCTCTCCCGGCTGTGTGGCCTCGGCTCTGGCCCTCTCAGAACCGCAGTTGTTCCAGCTGACCAATGGTCAGTTGTTTACAGAACCCTTTACCTGCATTCTCATACCCAGGGCTGTGAGAATGGAGGTAAAGAGTTCTGTAAACAAAGCTGTCTAGGCCCCAGAGAGAGGAAGGCCTGGCCAGGTCCTGGGCCTTTGTGTCACTCAAGAGCTCAGCCTGGCAACTCTGAGCAGGTGCCACCACTGTGGCTGTCTGGGGTCGCCCCCACCTTGCTTCACTTGAGCCAAGGCTCGAGCTCTCAAAGCCCCCTCCCCGCACCTCAAATCCTTCATTGGCCCTGGGCACAGCAGGGACTCTCTTCTCCACCCCATGGGACAACTAAGGCCTGGAGAGGTGGGTCAAAATCACGTGCTGGAAGGGGTGGCTGAAACGGGGAGGCTGGTGAAGAGGCCATGGCAGGATTTTCCCTTTTTTCTCTCTCCATGCAGGAGCCTGACTCCCCTGGGATATGTGATGTGCAGACCAGTAAGTGACACATTACTGGGTCCCCATGTGCATATCAGGAAGGGTTCCTTGGTGTCCTTGGGTCTGACTGTATGTGGGCAGGGGGGCTGTCCCTGGCCAGACCTGGACTCACACAGGGGGCAGTTAGGGTCTCCTGGGCTAGAGCTGAGAGAGCCCCATGCTCTGCAGGCCCTACCTCTGTTCAGTGAGGTAGCCAGAGCCTGGCCCAGAGCCAGATGGTGGCTGGAGGCCCCCGGAGCCTGGCGTCCAGCTTCTGTCCAGAGAAAACAGTCCCGGGGCTAAGTCAGATGAGCTCTCCTTCCTGCTGGTAATGCCCAGAGAGCTTCCCCCATCCCCTGGCAGCTGGGCAAATGGGTTTGGCCAAGCTGAAGGGAGAGGGGTGGGGTCTCACTGGGAGAACCAGGCCCCACAGCCTCCAGCTCCCTTGAGCTGGAGGGGGTCCCTGTCACCTGCAGCTGGGTTGGGGAGGCATATGATGCCCTTTATCGCAGCCCTGAGCCAGGAATCGGGGACAGAGGACTGAGACCAGGAAGGGGCTGGAGGCAGGATCTGTTCTTTCTTCACTTCATGGCCTCCAGAGAGGCATGTGGTGGACAGGCATTCATTCATTCATTCATTCATTCATTCATTCATTCAATACATAGTTAAGGACAGCCTACTATGTCCCAGGCCTGTGATGGGTTCTAGTTGTGAGCAGAGTTCAGGGGCTGTGGGTGGTGGCATCCCCTGTTCCATCCTGAACACAAGCCCTCCAACCACAGGCCTCAGGGTGTCCCAGGGCTCTGAGCTCTGCCCTGTGTCTGCAAGGCTGTGTCCAGCCCCAGCCCCGCTAGGCCGATGGTGGTCTCCATGAGTGCCCTGAAGCTGGGGGTGGCCGCCGTGGCCTGGAGCACACACAGGCCAGTGGACTGTGGGCTCAGGTCTGATGGAGAGGTGTGGGGGGCTTTAGGGTTGATGGTAATCATGGATGAGGAGGAAGAGAGCTGGCCTGTCTCAGAGCAGGACATATGCAGTCTCTCATGGAAGCTCGTGGCCAACCTGGGGCAGCAGAGCAGAGACCCTCATGGCTATTGGGGCAGGTAGTGGGCAGAGCTCAGAGAACCAAAAGCACCTGCCCACGGTCACACAGCAAATCGAGTCCACCTGGCCTGGCAGCCACTGCTTGAAGGAACTAAAAACGTTTCCTTGGGGCAGAGAGCCTTCAGAGGGTCTGCATCTGAGGATGGAGCACCAGAACCCTCTGGAAGGAGGCAGGATTCCCTGCCAGCTGTGGCCAGGGCCTCCCTGCAATGCCTGGAGCATATGGGTTATGGGTGGATGCTGGGTGGCCATGGGGGCAGGCTCATGGGGACAGGGCAAAGAGCTGGCTTGGTTTCATTTTCTAGGGCTGCCATAACAGAGGTGCACACACTGGGCAGCTTAGAACAACAGACACTGATTCTCCCACAGTTCAGGAGCCAGAAGTCCAGGGTCAAGGCTTTGGCAGGGTCGGCTCCTCCTGGGGCTCTGAGCGAGACACACCCGTGCCGCTCTCCTTGCTGCTGGTGGCCACTTGCGGTCCTTGGTGAAACTTGGCTTCTGGCTGTCCTCCAGTGCCTGCCTCCATCTCTACACAGCCTTTACCTCTGTGTCTGTATGTGTCAAGCCTCCCTCTCCGTTCTTTTAAAAGGACATCAGTCATTGGATTTAGGGCCCACCCTAAATCCGGGATGATCTCACTTTGAGATCCTTAACTTAATCACACCTGCAAAGAAGCTATTTCCAAATAAGGTCACATTCACAGGTAATGGGGTTAGGACCTGGAATTATCTTTTTGGGAGACACCATTCCACTCACGTCCCATGTCATGGGGAGACTCTGAGAGGCTGGGGGATATGTGTCCCTTACCCTCCCCATTCATTCACTCATCCACTCACTCACTCACTCACTCATTCCCTCCGCCTGTCCACCTAGCCACCCACCCTGTCTTCTCCTTTGTTTCAGGGATGATGGGAGCTGGAGGTCTCTGAAATAAGGGAGAAGGGAATCTAGGAGAGCTCAGATGGACACATGGATGGAAGGAAAGAAGGATGCCCTGAAGAGAAGACCTTCCGGGGGGAGGTGGCCACTGACACCCCACTCTATTTGAACAGCGAACTCCTCCCTCTCCACACACTCCCAGGCAGGACAAGGGGAGCCAGAGTCACCTGCACCAGCCCCAGAGCCTCCCAGACCAGAACACGGGGAAGGCCAGCCATGGGCATCCTGCAAGATTTAGGCTAGACAGTAGGACTTACCCCAAGAGGGCTGTGGAAAAGCCCCATAGCTGGGCGTGGTGGCTCACGCCTGTAATCCCAGCACTTTGGGAGGCTGAGGCAGGAGGATTGCTTGAGCCAGGAAGTTCAAGACCACTGTGGGCAACACAGTGAGACCCTGTCTCTAAAAAACACTTTTTAAATTAATAAATTAAAAAGCCCCACGGATGGAGGACTCAGTATTGAGCATCTCTTTGAGAGGACGCATGCACAGCCCCCAGTGTGGTACCTGGCACAGTCAGCACCTCGACAGGATACAGTTTCTCCCAGAAGAGGTTCTCCCTAGGCCTGGCCACACTCTCTCTTTCCAAGGCTTGGGGACACCAGGGAGCAGCAACAAATGTTTTCATTAACATTAAAAGAGCGAAAATGAGCACATCAAACCTGTGATTGCATTGATATTATTGCTTAGGATAAAGCTAAAAGAAGGGTTTAGGTTTTAAAAGTGGGTGGACTGAATAGCCCTGGGCTTGGGGTGTTGGGTTGCAGGAGGGGAGGAATTAGCCAGGGGTCCTGAGCCAGGGGTCCTGGCTCCCAGCTGGCCCACATGTGCCTTTGTCTGGGCCATGGAGTGATTTTAAAAATTAGAATTGATTGCCAACATTTAAAAATCAGGTAGCTTTACATGAAAAAATCTGGCTTCTCTTGAAAACTGGGTAGACTTGGCTGTAATGGGCCCACACTGTGCTTGTGAGGACAGTCTGGGCAGCTGCTGGCACCTGAAGGCAGGTGGCACCTGCCCCTTCATTTGTATACATCATCACCCTGGCTGGGCAGGCCTTTGGATTTGAGATCTCTGAGGTCTCAAAATGGTGATGAGGTGGGGCAATCCCAGTAGAGGGAATAAAGTGTAATATACAGGAGAGTGGTGGGACTTCAGCTAAGCTGGAGCCCAGCATCCTTAATGCAGAAGATAAAACTAGAGAAGTTGGGGCCTGACTTTAGGAGACTAGGCTGTAGGCAATGGGGAGCCATTGAAGGTGATTGAGCAGGGGAGTGACTTCAGAAAGATTACTCTGAGGCTGAGCAAGCACTGGAGACAAGGAAAGCGATCAAAGCAGGGACCCTTCCAAAGCACCTGGGGCCAACTATGAAGAATGTCCTACCCCAGACTTTCTGATTCAAGAGTACCAGGAGCTGGGAATTTGGTTCTGTTTTTTTTTTCTTTCTTTCTTTCTTTCTTTTTTCTTTGATGACCAAGCAATGGTTATGGAAGAATCTGCTTTATTGAGAAGCACCTGCTTTCTCAGATGATTCCGATGACGGGGGAGAGGCTGGGACCATGCTTTGAGAAACACTCAGTGAGAGGTTAGTGCTTCGGGGCCAGGTGGGAGGAGATGTGAGCCTGAGCCAGGGAGAGGCAGAGGAAGGAGGTATCATGACCCAGGCCTGCCAGAAAGGATGGAGGTTTGGAGTTAGGGCTCAGGCTTTGACAGAGACCCAGGGGTCCAGGTGGGGGCCTTAGCCTAGAATTCATGTGCCCTGGCTCCTGCCTGCTGATCCTGGAAGCAGGGGCTCCTTCCTACATGAGGCTGTTGACTTTCTTTCTTTTTTTTTTTTTTTTTTTGAGATGGAGCCTTGCTCTGTCACCGGTCTGGAGTGCAGTGGTATGATCTCGGCTCACTGCAACCTCCACCTCCCAGGTTCAGGCAATTCTCCTGCCTCAGCCTCCCTAGTAGCTAGGACTACAAGCGTGCACCACCACACCCAGCTAATTTTTGTATTTTTAGTAGAGAAGGGGTTTCACCATGTTGGCCAGGATGGTCTCGATCTCTTGACCTCATGATCTGCCCACCTCGGCCTCCCAAAGTGCTGGGATTACAGGCGTGAGCCACTGTGTCCGACTGAGGCTGTTGACTTTCACTGGCCAAGGTCAGAATCTCATTTGATGGCCCTGAGGGCAGAGAGGCCACTGACCAGGAGGTGGCATGCCAGGGTGGAGTGGCAGTTTCTATGGGAACTGGAGCACTCATAGCTCCTGACCACTTGGGTAGGGCCACAGAGAAGCTGGGCGAGCTACGAATCAGACGCCTGTAGAGAGGGGTGGTCAGAGCTCCGGGGTGGGCCAGGGGCTCCTGCACCACGCCTCCTGGGGGCCTGCCCTGGGGGCTGTGTGGCAGCATACCCCATCCCTCCCCTTCTAGGTTGGTGATCTTGGGCACCGTCCTCCTCTCAGGGCTGCAGAATCTTTTTTTTTTTTTTTTTTTTTTTGAGACGGAGTCTCGCTCTGTCGCCCAGGCTGGAGTGCAGTGGCGCAATCTTGGCTCACTGCAAGCTCCGCCTCCCGGGTTCACGCTATTCTCCTGCCTCAGCCTCTCCAAGTAGCTGGGACTACAGGCACCTGCCACCACGCCCGGCTAATTTTTTTGTATTTTTAGTAGAGACAGGGTTTCACCGTGGTCTCGATCTCCTGACCTCGTGATCCGCCCGCCTCGGCCTCCCAAAGTGCTGGGATTACAAGCGTGAGCCACCGCGCCCGGCCAGGGCTGCAGAATCTTTAGCTGTAAAATGGGAACAGTATAGGACACATCTTGCAGGCCTGCTGCGGAGATGAAGAGAGGAAATGAGGCTGGGCATGGTGGCTCACGCCTGTAATCCCAGCACTTTGGGAGGCTGAAGTGGGTGGATCACCTGAGGTCAGGAGTTCGAGACCAGCCTGGCCAATATGTTGAAACCCCATCTCTACTAAAAATACAAAAATTAGCCGGGTGTGGTGGTGCACACCTGTAATCCCAGCTACTTGGGAAGCTGAGCACGAGAATCGCTTGAACAGGAGGCAGAGGTTGCAGTGGGCCGAGATCACACCATTGCACTCGAGCCTGGGTGTCACAGCGAGACTCTTTATCAAAAAAGAAAAAAAAAGAAAAAGTAAAAACAAATGCACAAATGCTTGTAAAACACCCACACACTAAATAGGACCTTAAAAGAAAAGGTTAATGGATGGAAAGGAAAGCAAGTGTGGAAGCAAGGACAGCATCAGTTCTTAAGGACGGCACCCCATAAGGAGTGGCCGCTGATGCCAGTGAAGTGCTCACGGGCACATTTATCACCTGGGATAGTGCACTGGGAAAATGGGGGTCAGGGGACCCGGATCTGCCTCCACCTTCCTGTGTGGCCTGGGACAAGACACTCAGCCTCTCTGAACTGGCTCTCTTTAAAAGGGGGAAAGTACCGTTCCTGTCCTTTGGGGCTGCTGTGAAAGCTCACGTGCTGTCAGGCAAGATGTGCTGTCAGGCAAGATGTTCTGTTCCCTGGATGTCCCCTGCTATGCCCAGGCAGGAACTGGCATCCCAAGGGGCTACTTAGAGTACAGACACTGCACTATTGCTGGACAGCAGCATAGACTGACACGGACAATGCGTCCCACCACCGGATTCAGGGTCACACCTGGAGGAGCCTCCCTGGCCAAACTCCAGGGGCGTTTGCAGGGCCAGCGGAGCCAGGAGCAACCATGGAAACAGCTAGTTCAGGATGCGCTTGGGGCTTCCCTAGAGGGCAGGCAGCACCTCATCTGTGAAACAGGGATAATATCTGTACCTAGAAGTGGGGAGCTCTGTGCCTGGCAATGGAAGCACCCCATAAAAGAAGGTATTTATCTGTGTCTCAGTTTGCTCATCTGTAAAATGGGGAGAGAAATATAAAAGAGGGAAAATAAAATGGGGATGCTAATTATAATCTCAAAATGTTGATGTGAGGACTAATCGAGTTATTCCACGTAAATCACTCAGCACAGGGCCTGGAACATAATAAGTGCTCAAAAATGCAGCTGCTGTTACTATTATTGTTGTTGTTGTTACTGTTGTTATGCAACATCATGAACAATAACAGCCAAAGTCTCAGGATAACACTTGAGGCCGGCTTCCATTTAAAGTCATCGTTACTACCACCCAGGTATGGTGGTGCATGCCTGTAGTCCCAGTTACTCAGAAGGCTGAGGTGGGAGGATTGCTTAAGCCCAGGAGGTCGAGGCTGCAGTGAGCCATAATTGCACTAATGTGCTCCAGCCTGAGCGACAGAGCAAGACCTTGTCTCAACAACAAAAAAGTCACTATTACTAATTCATGTTTGGCTGAGGGCCACCAAGATCCCTGGAGCTTTTGGGGGACACCTGGTATCCAGGCATTGTCCTTTGTCCCTGACACCTGCCTGGGGGTAGGCTTAGGTTCCTGATGAGACTGCTTTGCACTCCCTTTGAGCATCTGCCAAGCTCACAGGCCCAGGGTGTTTTCGTTGTCAAGGACCAGGATACGTGAAGAAGTGTTGAAAATTAGACTCCCATCTGAAGGTGGGACCACCCCCATGAGAAAGTTGAGTTTCCCTGGAGGGTGGAGCCTCTAGGCCCAGGAGGGAGGGAAGGACTCTCAGAAGCAAATGCCGAGCGTATGGGCGTGCTGTCACCAGGGGGTGGCATCTACAGAGCAGGAAGCGGGCAAGCTCTCTCTGCATCCCCCAGGACAATCCAGGCCACCTGCACCTGGATGTGGCCAGGTGGACCCTGAACCTGGGCCTTTTGGCATCCCTGTGATGCTGTGATTGGAAGCATTGTTTCTGCCTCTGCACAAACCTTTAAGAAGGAGTCCCCCGTGAGAAACAAACAGGATCAACCATAATCAAAGCTCTGTCTCAAGAGGGGAAGGGGGGAAAATAATGGAGACAGAGTGAATGAGCACAGGCTTCAACCCGTCACCAGAACACTGATCTGGTCCCACTGAAAATGGAAAGTGCCATTTCCCCACTGCATGACTAACCACTGAGGCACTGCTGGCGACAGCCAGGGCTCCCTGCGGGGTCCCTGGGACTCGGAGGCCCAAGCCCCCTCTCCTGCACATCCCATAAATGGCTCTTCCTGTATTCCCTGCAGTCAGCATCCTTCCTGGAGGGCAAGTGGAGCCTGACCTCGTCCTAGAGGAGGTTGAACCGCACTGGGAGGATGCCCACCAGGATGTCAGTACCAGCTCACAGGGTACAGAGGTGGTTCCAGCTTATGAAGAAGAGAACAAAGCCGTGGAGAAGATGCCCAGGTGGGGAGTCTGTGAAGACCCTAAAAGATTAGTTATTGTTAGAGAAGGTGCCAAGCATGCAGTACCTTATCCCAAAGGTATAAAAAGGCACAGAGCAGGAACCAAGCCTGCTTCCCCCTGCCTTCATACAGCCATCCTTCTCCCATGGGTAGAACGGCCCCAGGTTCTTATGTGCCACTCCAGAGACAGTCTGGGTATATGCAAGCTCACATCTCCCTCTTTTTTTGTTTTTGTACAGAAGGTGGCATAGCACATGTACCTATCTGCACCTTGCTATATTTATTCAACAATATACCTTGAGGTCTTTCCACATTCAGGATATAGACAGCATCTTCATTTTTCACTGCTGCATAGTATTCCATCATATGGCTGTACCATAATTTATTAAACCTCTTCACTATTGATGGACATTTAGGTTGGTTCCAAAATTTTGTTATTATGAACAATTCTGCAACAGGTACTTTTGTATGCATGTCTTTGCACATGTGTGAATACGTCTGCAGGAGATTTCCAGAGGGGAATTGCTGGGTCATTGGTCATGGGAATGTGGAATTGTGGTCATGATTGCCAGGTCGCCTTCCACAGGGATGTTGCAATCTTTGTTCCTACGAGAGATGCTGGGTGACAGTGGGAGGTCTCGGGTTCTGAGACCCATAACTTACATAGCTCAGATGGGGAAACTGAGGCCCCGAGGGGATCAGAGGCTAACCTAGGGTCACCACCGGGACAGTGGCTGGGACAGTCCCCTCATGCAGAGGAGAGGGTTTGTTGCCAGAGAGAGTTCAGTGTTGCTCAGGTGGGGCTCCCCAGGTTGAGACTTGGTTGGAAAGTCCAGGTCTGGGCTCAGGAGTCATGGGACATCCTACAGAAGATAGGGGCAGGAGGTAGACTTAGCAGGGCAGCTTCAGGTGGGCTCACCTCCTGCCTCTAACCCCAACTCAGAGAGCTGTCCCGGATTGAAGAGGAGAAAGAAGATGAGGAGGAGGAAGAGGAAGAGGAGGAGGAAGAGGAAGAGGAGGAGGTGACTGAGTAAGTCATTTGCTCACCTGTCTGGGAACCGCCCTAGGGCTGGGGTTGGCTGAGCTCCTGGGGTCTGGGCACTCTTTGCTGCTCGTGGGAGCTCCTTTCTCTTGTTCTGTGCTGTGTGAGGCTGGGCTTTGACCAAAGAGGCTGCGAGAAGCTGGGGTTCCCCTGCTGTGCTCATCATGACCTGGGAATCATATTACCCACCACTCCACATCCCCCTACACACACACTAGAATGCAGCCTCCAAGAGGGCTGGAACTTTTATCTGTTGCTTTCACTGCCATGTCCCTAGAGCCTAGAACAGTGCCTGGTACACAGTGGGCACCAAATAAATGTTAGCTGTCTGCATGGACATATGCAGTGGGCTCCCAGTTCTCCCATTATTCACAAAGCCAAGGCTGCCTCCCCTCCATATCCACCCACCTTGGTTGCCTTTGATGCCTTCTAGGGCTGTCCTGGGTTCTGCTCTACTGCCCAGTAATGGTTGATCGTCCACCCACATCCATATATTTCAACATTAAACACACAGAAGAGTTCAGTTAAAATAAAAGTGAAACACTGGAGATCAGGAAACACTATGGAGGGTGAGCGGAAGGATGGCTGGTCAGGGGGAGACACATGGGGAAGAGCAGGCAGTTGGACACCTGTGCCTGGAGTTAGGAGCGGGAGAGGTGGGGCTGGAGATGTGACATTGGGATTCTGGGCATGTAGGTGGCATTGAAAGCCGTGGAGCTCGAGGAGATGCCCAGGGAGCGAGTGTGGATAGAGGAGAGGCTCATGGACAAGACCAGAGGTTGGGGAGATGAGGAACCAAAAAGGACTGAGGAGGAGGCACCAGTGAGCAGGGCAGAGACGAGAAGGGTGTGGGGCCTAGAAGCCAAGTTAGTGTTTCAGGAAGGTCGACCAGGCATGGTGGCTCACGCCTGTAATCCCAGCACTCTGGGAGGCCGAGGCGGGTGGATCACTTGAACCCAGGAGTTCGAGACCAGCCTAGCCAACATAGCAAAACCCCATCTCTACTTAAAAAAAAGAAAGAAAGAAAGAAGAAGAAGAAGAAGAAGAAGAAGAAGAAGAAGAAGAAGAAGAAGAAGAAGAAGAAGAAGAAGAAGAAGGAGAAGAAGAAGAAGAAGAAGAAGAAGAAGAAGAAGAAGAAGAAGAAGAAGAAGAAGAAGAAGAAGAAGAAGAAGAAGAAGAAGAAAAGGACTGCCTCAAAAGCAGGTTGTAAAGCCTTGAACTTGTTTTCCCAAAGGCAGTAGGGAGCCATTGAAGGTTCATGAGCAGGAGAGTGCCATGATTTGGCAGCTGTGTTGGAGAAAGATTGAGGCAGGGAGAACAGTGAGGAGACTGTTATGGGGGGCCAGGTGACAGTAAGTTACTCTGTCCTTGCTTGGTCCCCTGGCATTATGTCCCTGTGTCTCTGCCCACCATGGTACCTCATGACCCGCATCCTTTCTCCCTGACCTGTCCCTCTGGCCATGGCCCGAGACAGGATAGCACTGTGACTGTTAGGAACACAGGCTTTGGCATTAGAAACCCCAATGCCACTTTACTTCTGTTAGTGAAATGACCGGGGCAACTGGTGTACCTACTCAGAGCTTCTGCCTCCACATCTGTAAAATGGGGGATAATAAAAGGCTCCTGCAGAGGGGTCATCAGGGCCAGCGGTGATGATGGAAGTGGTAGGACCAGGCCTGGAGTAAGTGCCCCATCGATGGCCACTGATGTTCTCGTCCCCCAATGGCCTCTTTTCGTTCCAGTCAGGAAATAGTTAAACAGGATTTCAGAGCTGGAAGCCTGTTCAGTGTCAGCTGCTTTTAGTCCATCCTTACTCAGTTCACATAGACTCTTTCCATCCTTGACAGGAGGCCACACAGCCTCTACTTGCTTACCTCCAGTGATGGGGAGCTCACAACCTCTCAAAGGCTGTCCATTTCATCCATCTGCCCCGCTGACTTGTGAAATTATTTCTTACACCAAAGCTAAGCCTGCTTCCCTATGGCTTCTGTCCCTTCCTGACTTGTCCTAATTCTGCCTTCTGAGCCACCCTGCAGTCCCAGCAATGTGAAGAACTTAGCTGCTGCCTGGTTTCATTAGAGCAGCTTGTTTGCCCTCTGCCTTCTGTGGAGCTATACTTCTGTGTGGAGTGCATAGCTACAGGTGGCTCCCTTGCTGAACTTGTACACCTAACACCCAGGCTGGAAAACCCCTGTATTTGCCACTGCTCTGGATCTGAGACACCCTTTGAAGGCCAGTGATCAACTATGCTCACATACCTGCACGTGCACATGTGTACTAACTATACACACGTTCTCAGAATGCAGTACACGTGGGCACACACACATGCATATCTGCACTATACCCATATACACCAGCACACCGACACAGACATACGTGCTGAGTTATGCACACACTTACATGTACAGGCATGCACACACGTATACCCACACACATCCTTCATAGATGCACAAGCACAGGCAGCACATTCATACATGTTCATACATGTGTGTGTGCACACAGGCACACATGTACACACTTGCACACATCCACACGACAGCCTTGCACACATGCACATGCATCCAGAGTTACCGGCAGATGCCGCAGGCGTGAACGTCTTCATACAAATGTTTACCCAGAGTTTTGAACTCGGGGAACTTTTGGGCTCCAGGCCCAGGGAGGGACAAGGGAGTGACAGAGTGGGTGATCACAGGGCCAGGGCCAGGGCCAGAGGGTGTGAGGCCCAGGGCAAGCAAAACTGGGCTGTCAATGGCTGGGGAAGGATGCTCTTGGCCAGCTTTGCAGAGACACAGGTTACTGATGATGTGAGGGCCTGGTAACAGGCAGATGGTCGCCTAGAGACCCGGTCTCTACAGGCAACAGCTCAGCTTTCCCTAGCAACCAAGGCCTTTTGGTTCCACCTGGCCTCCCTGGGGATGCTTCTGCCGTTCCCTGCATATCTCCTCAATCTGATTAGAAGCAGGAAGGATTGCTGGCTCCTCTGCCACTGGCGTGGGAGCTGGGCTCCCACTTGCATGCACCGACCCAGGCTTGGGATGAATGCCACAGCCCCCAGCTGAACCCCTGCACCATGGGCATCCTGACTGGCCCCGACTGAGAGATCCAAGTAGGTGGCTGCCTCTCCCTAAGGCTCCCCTCCTTCCTGCTTTTGGGGCTGGGATTTCAGGTGGAGAGTCTGCTGAAGGTGACAGTGAGGACCTTAACATTGGGGCACGGCCTGTGGGATGGCACGAGGCGGGAGGAGTGGACGGGTAAGCTTTTGAGAGCGGGCTGCCACTGCTGCTCCCTGGATCTTAAACTTGGAAAGGCGGGGGGGCCTCCAGGAAGCCCACCTCAGCCAATCTGTCTGTTCCTCTGCTTGGAAATCTCTGGGACTTGGGAACTTTCCGGAAGTTGATGGCTTGCTGCTTCTGGGCTGCACAAGAGGGGGCCTTGGCAGGCACTGGGCACCCTGTCAAGCAGGGGCCATGTGGCTTTGGTACACGGCCCCTGGACAGCCCCTGGTGATGCTGACAGCGCCACCACTGGGCTGTTTAGGTGTTTTGATAGCTGGGGATGTTTGTGCAAAAGGTTCCTCAATCCACTTGGGTGATTTCATAACCCTGCAGATCGCCGCCTCCTCTGGGATTAATAATAATAATGACAAGAACAATAATAATGGCTTCCATTTGACTTACAATTTTTTTCCATGCCACTCACGGCTAAGGCAGCCTGAATGGCAGATTCTATTATTCTCTCATCCCATTTCACAGATGAGAGAACTGAGGTTCAGAGATAGGGCCCTGCCAGTAAGTGTAGAGCTGGGATTCTTGGCATTACAGACAACGAAAGCTGCTCCCAATGTTTAGTGATGAAGAATCCAGAAGAATCACCGGAACATCTGGCAGTCTTTTTTTTGACTTTCTATGAGATTCTCATTGGCCCTTCTGATCTTACTCAAATAGGTCAGGCTGCACAGGCCAGGCAAATCCTGCCCATTTGACAGATGAGCAGACAGAGGCAGCCCAAGGGCTTCGGGGTGACTTGCCCAAGGCCATACAGTGGCTTCTGGTCTGATACTGGAATAAGCAGGACCCCAGGAAGCCTCTGGCTGGGCCTGTGGGCAGTTCATTTTCTGAGCCTTTGTGCTGTAGGCAGAGAGCCGAGACAGACCCTGTGTCTATTTCAGGAAAGTCATCCTATCATCCCCCTTGCAGCCGGAGACCTGTCTTCAACCCATTTGTGCAAGGCTGACTTCTCCTTAGTGTAGAAGGCACAGTCTCCAAAATACTCAGAGGCGGGCAGTGAAACAGAGCATTAAGCACATGGCCTTGGGGTCAGGGATGCAGTATCTTATCCAGGCCCACCTTGCACTGGCGGTATGACCGTGGATTGGCCATCGAAACTCTCTGAGCCTCTGTTTTCTCAGCTTGCATGTGAGCAGTAACAGTTCCTGTCTGTCAGGGTTATGTGAGATTTGAGTTTTTTTTTTCCTAGGCTCTTTTAAAAAGTTAATTATTTTTTCCTTCTTTGTTTCTTTTTTTTTTTTAAAGACAGAGTCTCGCTCTGTTGCCCAGGTAGTGGAGTGGCACGATCCTGGCTCACTGCAATCTCTGCCTCCTGGGTTCAAGCAATTCTCCTGCCTCAGCCTCCCGAGTACCTGGGATTACAGGCATGCACCACTGCGCCTGGCTAATTTTTGTATTTTTAGTAGAGGCGGGTTTTGCCAAATTGGCCAGGCTGGTCTCAAACTTCTGACCTCAAGTGATCTGCCCGCCTCGGCCTCCCAAAGTGCTGGGATTACAGGCATGAGCCACCGTGCCCAGCTTAATTATTTTTTCAATTGACAAAAATTGTATATATTTTTGTGTATAATTGTTGTTTTGAAATATGTATACATTGTGGAATGGCTAAATCGAGCTAATTAACATACACATTTCCTCATATGTTCATCATTTTTTGTGGTGAGAACAGTTTAGATCTACTCTTAGCAATTTTTACAAATACAATACATTGCTATTAACTAGAGTCACAGGCTGTATAGTAGATCCCTCACATTTATGCTTCCTATCTAGCTGAACCTTTGTACCCTTTAACCAACATCTATCTCCCCACCTCTCACCCCTCCCCAGCCCCTGGTAACTACCCTTCTATTCTCTCCTTCTGTGAGTTCAACTTTTTTACACTCCACGTATAAGTGAGATCATATGGTATGTGTCTGTGTTTAGCTTATTTCACTGAACATAATGTCCTCAAGGTTCACAAATGACAAAATTTCCTTCATCTTAAAGGCTGAATTCTATTGTGTATATATAGGACATTTCCTTGATCCACTCATCTGTTGATAGACACTTGGGAGGCCGAGGCAGGTGGATCACCTGAGGTCAGGAGTTCGAGACCAGCCTGGCCAACATGGTGAAACCCTGACTCTACTAAAAATACAAAAATTAGCCGGGTGTGGTAGCATGGGCCTATACTCTCAGCTACTTGGGAGGCTGAGGCAGGAGACTCACTTGAACCTGGTAGGCTGAGGTTGCAGTGAGCTGAGATCGCATCTTTGCACTCCAGCCTGGGCAACACAGCGAGACTCTGTCTTGAAAAAAAAAATTAATGCTGCAATGATGAGAGTGCAGACACCTCATCAACATACTGTTTTCATTTCCCTTGGATCTGTACCCAACAGCTGAATCATATGGTAGTTCCATTTTTAACTTTTTGAGGAACTTCCGTATTCTTTTCCATAATGGCTGTGTTAATTTACAATCCCACCAACAGTGTATAAGTGTTCCCTTTCCACTGCATCCTCACCAACACTTGCTATCTTGTCTTTTTTTGGGCAGGGGCGGGGGACAGAGTCTCACTATGTCACCCCAGCTGGAGTGCAATGGCGCAATCTCAGTTCACTGCAACCCCTGCCTCCTGGGTTCAAGCGATTCTTCTGCCTCAGCCTCCCAAGTAGCTGGGATTACAGGAGCGTGCTGCCATGCCCGCCTAATTTTTGTATTTTTAGTAGAGACAGGGTTTCACTATGTTGGCCAGGCTGGTCTCGAACTCCTGACCTCATGATCCACCCACCAAGGCCTCCCAAAGTATTTGAATTACAGGTGTGAGCCACTGCACCCAGCCTATCTTGTTTTTTTGATAATTGCTATTCTAACAGGTGAGAAGTTAATATTTCATTGCAGTTTTGATTTGCATTTCTCTGATGATTAGTGATGTTAAGCATCTTTTCATATACCTGTTGGCCATTTGTATGTCATCTTTTGAGACACTGAGAAATGTCTATTCAGATTCTTTGCCCATTTTTTAAATCAGTTTTTTTCCTTACAATTGAGTTGAGTTTCTTATATATTTTGGATATTAACTGCTTATTTGACTTATGGTTTGCAAGTATTTTCTTCCGTTCTGTAGATTGTTTCTTCACTCTGTTGATTGTTTCCTTGGCTGTGCAGAAGCTTTTTAGTTTGATGTAATCCCATTTTGTATATTTTTGCTTTCGTTGCCTGTGCTCTTGAGTTCATATTTTTAAAAATCATTGCTTAGACCAATATCATAGGGTTTCCCCCTATATTTTATATATTGGTTTTATAGTTTCAGATCTTACGTTTAAGTAGTGTTCAATCAATGTGGGTAGGGTTTTTTGTTTTTTTTTTTGAGACAGGGTCTTGCTCTGTTGCCCAGGCTGGAGTACAGTGGTGCAATCACAGCTCACTGCGGCCTCCACCTCCCAGGCTCAAGCAATCCTCCCACCTCAGCCTTCCAAGTAGCTTGGACCACAGGCACATGCCACCACACTCAGCTAGTTTTTGTATCTTATAGAGATGGGATTTTGCCACGTTGCTCAGGCTGGTCTCGAACTCCTGAGCTCAAGCAATTCTCCCATCTCAGCCTCCCAAAATGCTGAGATTACAGGACTGAGCCACCACATCCAGCCATCTTCTTGAGTTTCTTTCATCGATGTTTTATAGTTTTCAGCATAGTGTTCTGTCACTTTCTTGATTAAATTTGTTACTAAGCATTTTATTTTATTTTATAGCTATTGTAAATTGGGTTGTTTCATTTCTTTTTCAGATAGTTCATTGTTAGTATATTGAAATGCTACTGAATTTTCTATGTTGATTTTATATCCTGCAAATTTACTGAATTGGTTTATCAGTTCTAACAGTTTTTTGGTGGAATCTTTAGGGTTTTTTTTTATATATAAGATCAAGTTATCTGCAAAGAGGAACAATTTAATTTCTTCTCTTCCAATTTGGATGCCTTTCAGTTTTTCCGCTTGCCTAATTGCTCTAGCCAGAACCTCTTATACTACATTGAATAGAAGAGGTGAGAGTGGGCCAGGCGTGGTGGGTCACACCTATAATCCTAGCACTTTGGGAGACCAAGGTGGGAGGATCACTTGAGCCCAGGAGTTTGAGACCAGCCTGGGCAATGTAGCAAGACTCTGTCTCTACTAAAAATACTAAACAAAACTAAACAAAACAAAAACAAAAATAGCCAAGAGCGTGCCTGTAGTCCCAGCTACTTGGGAGACTGAAGCAGGAGGATGGCTTGAGCCTGGGAGGTTGAGGTTGTAGTGAGCCATGATCATGCCAGGAGGTTGAGGCTATAGTGAGCCATGATCATGCCATTGCACTCCAGCCTTGGTGACAGAGTAAGACCCTGTCTCAAAAAAAAAAAAAAAAAAAAAAAAAAGAAAAGAAAAAGAAAAATAAAGAACTAGTGAGAGTGGGCATGCTTGTCTTGTTCTTGATCTTAAAGGAAAAGCTTTCATCTTTTCACCATTAGGTATGACGTCAGCTGTGGGCTTGTCATATATGGCCTTTATTGCATTGCGGTCCATTTCTTCTATACGTAATTTGTTGAAAGATTTGATCATGGAATGATGTTGAATGTTGTCAATTACTTTTTCTGCATCTATTGAGAAGATCATATGATTTTGTTGCTGTGGTGTACCGCGTTTATAGATTTCTCAGGGTAATTTGGAGGAGGATCTGGGGAGACGTTTCATGCAGAGTGCCTGGCACGCAGCCCAGGAGCCGCTATGGCAATGTGATTACCGACTGATTTCTGCTGCCAAGCGGCTGGCTCCAGACCGACTAGGCAACAATCCCGTCTCCACCTTCCTGTCCCACCGTCCTTGTTCAGGAAGGCTGAGACTTGGCCTTCTGGGTAGAGAATGATGCATTCAGGTTTCCTGGGTAGCAGACACCCCAGAGCATCCTCTGTGAGTCCCTGGATGACAGGAGTCTGAGGGGTGGGGAGGGGGTGTTAGGAAGCAGGAACTAATCCTAAC
Organism: Symphalangus syndactylus; assembly: GCF_028878055.3. Classification (NCBI taxonomy): domain Eukaryota; kingdom Metazoa; phylum Chordata; class Mammalia; order Primates; family Hylobatidae; genus Symphalangus; species Symphalangus syndactylus. Next base: position 35,855,115 of record NC_072433.2, read on the forward strand.
TACAAAAATCACATTAGTCCCTGGTCCTGAGTCATCATTTTAACCCAGAGGTCACACACGGACATCTAATTTAGCCTGGAGTCAGGTTCTTTTGGCTACTAAATATTAATAAAGATATATTAATTTGAATTATCAGCATCTAAATATCAGACAACTTAACCTTAGAAACAGAGCCTGAAATATATTTCAGGCTCTGTTTGAAAATGGAATGATCTGGCCACCTGGGCCCCCTTTTCCAGCGGAGTGGGGTTGCTGCCTTCAAACGGACATGGGTTCTCCAATTTGCCACAGCCCTCCCTGCCCACTGCAGCCTCACCCCTGGCCCTATCACTTATGTATGCCTGCTGGCTGGGCCCGGCACCCATGAAAACTTCAGCAGTTGCAGTGGCTCTGATCTCATGGCATGTGAAGAACCAGGGCCTGGGTTTGAGGTTCGTGTGGTTTGGGACAATTTGCTGTGTGATTTTGCCAGGTCACTTCACCTCTCTGGGCCTCACTTTTGTCATGCTGTACCCATCACCAAGATTGCCTGGAGACTGGGAGACCCCAGATAACAGCTCCTCCAACCATCCTCCATGCATTTCTTGCACATGCTGTTCCCATTTCCTGGACAACCTCTTCCTCCCCGCCATTCTTTGTGGTAAAATCATCATCCTGGAGGCTCAGCTTACAGGCCACCACCTCCAGGAAGCCCTCCTTCCTAGCAGAGTTGTGGCATGTCCTTCACAGTGCTTTGCTGAGTGCACGTCTCAGATGGGGCGTTTGTTAGCAGGACACTGCCCTGGAGGCTCCTGTGGGTCAGACTGGTTCTTGGGCATCTCTATACCCTCCGCTCCTGGCACAGAGCATGGCCCTCAGCAGGGCTGGGGGAACCTTTAACACCCCTAACCCAGTTCTTTTCTCCTGCCTCCCCACCCCACCCCGGGTCACAGGGTGCTGCTGGATAGCTGTGTGGTGTCGCAGGTGGGCGTGGGCCAGAGCGAAGAAGACAGGACCCGGCCTCAGAGCGCTTCAGACCAGGTATGAGAAGCACCAGGCACTGGCACCTCTGAGGCCTGGCTTGGCATTGGTGGAAGGATGGGGATGGGGACCTTGTCCACTTTGCTTACAGGGGGAGTTTTGGCTGGTAAGATGCCCGCAGGACAGAGGGGGCAGGGTGGCGGGTCCTGCGAGGCCCCCTCTTGGCAGGGGTCAGATAGTGGCCTAGGCCACGGGTGGGGAGTTGGGTGAACCCGGCTGGAGTCCTCCTGTGGGTGCCTGTCTTGGGGCAAGTTGCCTCCCCACTCTGGGTCCCAGTGGCCACCTGTGTACGAAGGGGCTACAGACGCCTCCCTTGAGCCTGTAGGAGGACCCAAAAGGGCTTGCACGCTGTGAAGGGCGGTGCTGTTGATGCTTTGCTCCCCCATGTGCCAGGCTGCAAGGAGAGTGTCCCTCATCACAGGTTACACGCCCAGCTGTTAGGACCCGTAGGTCCTGGGTGCACTGCCCTCTACAGGTTGTAGGCTACTCCCGGGATGCCCAGAAGGTGGGCTGGCAGGACCTGATTGGCTGGGCAGGTCAAGAAGCAGAGCTGGGCCCATGTGGACTTCTGAAGGCAGATCTAACAGGAGCTGCTGAGACTAGGGCTGGGGGCTGATGGTCACAGTTTCTGTTTCCACTTTATTCTCTGCAGAAGCTGTGGGAGGAGGCTGAGGAGGAGGCTGAGGAGGAGGCTGAAGAGGAGGCTGAAAAGGAGCCCCAGGACTGGGCCGAGACCAACGAGGAGCCTGAGGCCGAGGCCGAGGCTGCCAGTTCAGGAGGTAGGTGTGGTGGTGGTGGTGATGGGTTGCGCAAGAATGTCTGAGGTCCTTTTAGGCTGGAGGCAGCCTTCGTGCAGGGGCAACCCTCCTTCTCCTTCCCCCCATTGCCCCCTCAGCCACCCTGTCTTCAGGAAAATCCCATCCTTGGTGTCTTGGGGCCACATTATCAGAGCCTACTGATACATCTCAAAGGCTCTAAGGAATTTCACTGAGGCCCAGGACTCCCAGTGGGGCCGGGGAAATCCCAATCCCAGCCAACTCCTTCCTGCCAGCCTCTCCCTGCCAGCCCCTCCTGCAGGCCCCTCCTAACCAGCCCCTCCCAGCCAGTCCCTCCTGCCAGCCTCTCCTGCCACTTCCGCTCAATGAGGATGCAGCTCTTGGGCTACCGCCCAGTGAGGGTTTGGCTCAGACATCACATAGCTGAGTGAAAACTGGAACCAGAACTTGCTAACAGAGTGTCCTGGACTCCATGTCTTTTTATGAGCTTTTCCTGATCCCAGCTGTACCCAGCACATATATTTTGCTGTGATTTACCACCCTGCCCTCAATCCTGAGAACTCAAGCAATGGCGGAGAAAGAGTCCCAAGGAGTCCAGCAACAGCTGGACCCTGGAGCCGGGACAGGCAGGCCGCAACCCCCAGCCGGCAGGTGTTATGTGCCTTACACTCCACATTCCCCACGCCATGGGTCTTCAGCCGCTCTGTGAGGCAGACAGGCCATTTTACAGATGAGAAAACTAAGGCTCTGTGTGTGCGGATTTGGCCAAGAGGTCAAGGCACAGACCTGCATTTCACTCCTGGCTCCTCTCTCTCTTCCTTGCTGTGTGACCCAGAGCCAGTTCTGTGACTTCTCTGAACGATGACTTCCAAATCAAGGAAAAAAGGGCAATAAATAGTACCTAGCTCACAGGTTGCTGGGCAGAGTAGGGGAGACAATGTGTCAAAGGTACCCCAAACTGTGGCTGGCACTGAGGGAGGAGTCAATATTGGGATGAGGATGTGTCCCAGCCAGTGAGAGGTTGAAATGGGACTGGGCCCAGGTGTCTTAACCCTGGGTGTCCTGAGCTTGCTCCCTACTTGGTCTTTGAAAAGCGTTCTCTGTTAACTTCAACACATATCTATAGGAATTCCTACTGAGTCCAGGCCTGGGGCTGGGTCCCCACATGGATGAAAAAGACCAGGAGCAAACAGGTGCAGGCTTGGTTCAGTGGGGCGGGTTCTGCCCCTTCCCCAGGTGATTTGGAAGCAGGTGGTCTGGGACCCACACTCTGGGAAATGCTGAGGCATAGCCATTTGCACTTAAAAGTATGGACCTAGATCCAGCAGCTTTGGTGTAACCCGGGAGCTGGTTAGAAATGAGAAACTTGGGCCGCGATCCAGACCTGCTGAATCAGCCTCATGGTAACAAGATCTCCTGGTGATTTGTCTGCACATTTGTGTTTGAGGGGCAATAGCCTTGAGCCCTGGTCCTCAAACCTGACAGCCCATTGGAATCACCTGGGGAGATTTAAAAATTCCTGCTGCCAGGCCTCATCCCAGCCGTTAAGTCAGAATCTCTGGGAATGGGCCTGGGTAACAGAAATTGTCAAACCTTCCCAGGTGATTCCAATGCACAGCCCATTTGGGGAACCAGGGCCGTAGGAAGAGTTACTGCTTCTGGTTGGAAGTGAAATTAATTGACCTCCAGGGCTGCTTTGGACTGGAAAATTCTACGAGGCTAAGAATGTTCGAATCCTGGGTTTCTTGGGTCTAAGAATCTGAGACACTGTGAGTTCTGGGTTCTTTGATTCTAATATTTTTGGGAAATGCTGCCGGTGGTTGGTAAGTGGAGGGAGCATGAGAAGTTGGGGGCTTCCTGGGCTGTCCCTCGGTGCTCCTGGGTGGGCCAGCTACATGACCTGATGACATATTAGACGTTGAACTCCAGGGACAAGAGTGATGCTTCTGGCTTTGGGTAGCACTGCTGAAAATGCAGGTAGGCACCAGGCTGGTCGTGTTAGGCTGGTGGGAGGACCCCCACCTATTGTCTCCCCCAACTCTGTGCTCCTAATTGCAGTCCCCAGGGTCACGCCTCTGCCTGAGACCCTCTGGTCCCAGCACCATGGCTACACCATGCCAGAACATGGAGCTGAATCACCTAGTCCAGGACCAGCTACCTGGCCAGGTGGCCTCTGCCTCTGCCCTCCAAAACCTGGTAGAGCATCTCCCTAATGTGCCCAGCTACCGCATCCCAATCACCCGCATCCCTGTCCTCACCTCCCGGAGAACCACCTTGTCCAATTCCAGCTTCGCCAAGGAGAGCAGGAGCTCCATCCGCCGACTAGGTAGCACGAACTTGCCCACCCAGCATGCTCATATCTGTGGCGTGTGCTTCTGCATGGCTGGGGTTGTCTTCCTGCCTGGGTGCTGTGGTCATGGTGTGGACCACTAGTTGCTTATGGAAAACCATCTCCTCTTCCTCTGCCGATCAATACCTTCATCCTGCTTTGTGGTAGTGACTTGAGGGGTTTTAGCCCCCTTCTCTTCATGCCTAAAATTCCACCACAATTAGCAATTCATTTATTTTTCTCTCTTTCTCTCTTTTCTTTTTTTTTTTTTTCTGTTTTTTTTGTTTTTGTTTTTTTTTTTTTGTTTTTTGAGACAGAGTCTCTCTCTGTCACCCAGGCTGGAATGCAGTGACATGATCTCAGTCCACTGCAACCTCTGCCTCCCAGCAATTCTTGTGCCTCAGCCTCCCGAGTAGCTGGGATTACAGGCATATGCCATCACACCTGGCTACTTTTTGTATTTTAGTAGAGACGGGGTTTTGCCATGTTGGCCAGGCTGGTCCCAAACTCCTGATATCAAGTGATCTGCCCACCTCGGCCTCCCAAAGTGCTGGGATTACAGGCATAAGCCACTGTGCCTGGCCAGCAATTCATTTCTTTGGGTTAAACATATATTCCTTTCTTTAGGCACATCATTTTTATATAGGTAACCATTCACACCTTAGTTTAAACAAGTCACTTGCTCAGATCTCTAGGCCAAGAGGCTTGGACAGGGAGTCTGGGATCAGAGTGGAGGGGAGTGAAAGGAGGGAAATAGAATAGAAGAGTAATGTGGGCGCCGATTGCAGATAGAACCCACTGACCTTGACAGTTTGCTGCTCAGCAAATTCCATTTCAGGAAAGAAGCTCCAGGTGCAGATAGGCATCCTGAGAGGCTAGGGTGGAGGGAGGGCTCTCTGGATCCATTGATTGTGACAAGGTCCCCGTAGTGGCCTTTGGGCTGCTACTGCTTACTGCCTGATGACAAAGAGCTCAGGAACATACTGGCATCCTGGACTAACCCCTGTCACTTTCTGACTTAACCCAAGCCAGACATGCCTGCTTTCCCTTTTGATTGGCTTGTTTGTTTATTTGTGGTTGACACGGTACAGAGCTGCCTCTGAGATCAGTCCAGCCGGGCAGGACAGAACATTTCACGGGAAGACATCCACTGTTGTCCTTCTCCCCTGTTCCTGGCTTGAGGTGGGCACAGAGATGAGATGAGGTGGCATGCAGGTCATCCAACAGTAAGGGGTGCCACCCCGGCCTCCACCTTCTGGTAGGCAAGGCTTGAATCTACTACTCCAAAGCAGCCCACCCCTATCATTGAGGATGCTGAATTGCTTTAAAAAAAAAAAGAAGAAGAAAAAGGAAACAAAACAAAAAGACCGCAAAGCATCCCCCAGCTCCCACCGCCACAGGCCACTCCCTGATAACTGCTAAATCTGCACCAATTCTTTTTTTTTTTTTTTGGGGGTGGGGGACAGATTCTTGCTCTGTTGCTTGGGCTGGAGTGCGGTGGCACCATCTCGGCTCACTGCAACCTCAGCCTCCCGAGTAGCTGGGACCACAGGCGTGCACCACCTTTCTGGGTTAATTTTTGTATTTTTAGTAGAGACAGGGTTTCGCCATGTTGGTCAGGCTGGTCTTGAACTCCTGACCTCAGGTGATTTGCCCACCTCAGCCTTCCCAAAGTGCTGGGATTACAGGCATGAGCCACTGTGCCCGGCCCCAACTCTAATTTTATTTGCTTACTATTTTTCTTTCAGTGGATTCTCTTTTTTAATTTAGTATATTTAAATAGGAAAACTTTTTATTACTATTCAAATGGAAAACCAGCATTGCTTGCCATAACAGAGGCATAAATAAAAATAACCTCAAATACACTGAAAACACAATGGTGTTGCTGTTTTCTAATGAGACGGATGGGCCTGCCGAAGGCTCGAAGCTGGGCCTGCTCTCTTAGCCACAAGTGGGATTAGGCTGTGTTAGAGAGGCTCTATGGCCACAGTGGCACCGACCTGAGACTTCTTCTCTGGGTATTCACTAAAAGAGGGGGTAACTTTTTTTTTTTTTTTGAGATGGAGTCTTGCTCTGTTGCCCAGGCTGGAGTGCAGTGGCGCGATCTTGGCTCACTGCAACCTCCACTTCTTTATTTTTTGAGACGGAATCTAGCTTTGCCACCCAGGCTGGAGTGCAGTGGCGCGATCTCAGCTCACTGCAAGCTCCGCCTCCCGGGTTCACGCCATTCTCCTGCCTCAGCCTCCTGAGTAGCTGGGATTATAGGCACATGCCACCAGGCCTGGGGAATTTTTGTATTTTTAGTAGAGATGGAGTTTCTCCATGTTGGCTAGGCTGGCCTCAAACTCCTGACTTCAGGTCATCCTCCTGCCTCAGCCTCCCAAAGTGCTGGAATTACAGGCGTGAGCTGCCGTGCCCGACCGGGAGTAACATTCTTATTCTAGGTTATCTTTTGCCTTGTCTGTACCATCTGAGATCATCTCGTGTCCTCCCCAGTCTCTGGGAGCCCCACACTTGGGAAAATGTTCCCAGGGACACATTGACACAGGGGGCTGATCTAGCTGTGCTAGAGTCCATGATGATTCTAGATGCTACAGACAAGGTAATGAGAAGCTGTAGTAAGAACATTACTTCCATTTTATTTTATTTTTTATTATTTTGTGAGACAGGGTCTCGCTCTGTTGCCGAGGCTGGAGTGTAGTAGGCGCGATCTTGACTCGTTGCAGGCTCGACCTCCCAGGTTCAAGCTATCCTCCAACCTCAGCCTCCCAAGTAGCTGGAACACTGTGACCAGCCGATGTTTGTATTTTTTTGTAGAGGTGGGGTTTTGCTGAGTGCTCAGGCTGCTCTTGAACTTAAGGGATCCTTCCACCTCAGCCTTCCAAAGTACTGGGATTACAGGCATGAGCAACTGTGCCTGGCCCCCTTTACATTTTTAACAACTTCTCCATTCCTGCTCATCCTCTTCTCCAGAGGATTTAGGGTTCACTCCATCAAACTATAGAGTAAGTGTAAGCAATTTAACAGAGTGCCGGCTTTTCTCATAAAGGCCATTTGAAAAAAAGCACATATCGGCTGGGTGTGGTGACTCATGCCTGTAATCCCAGGACTTTGGGAGGCCGAGGCTGGCAGATCACCCGAGATCAGGAGTTCAAGACCAGCCTGGCCAACATGGTGAAACCCCGTCTCCACTAAAAATACAAAAATTAGCTAGGCATGGTGGCAGGGGCCTGTAATCCCAGCTACTCAGGAGTCTGAGGCAGCGGAATGGCTTGAACCTGGGAGGCAGAGGTTGCAGTGAGCCGAGATCACACCACTGTACTCCAGCCTGGGTGACAGAGCGAGACTCCATCTCAAAAAAAAAAAAAAAAAAAAAAAAGAAAAGAAAAGAAAAGAAAAAGAAAGAAAAAGCACATATATAATTATTTCAAAATCTCCCCGCTTCCCGCTTTTGGGGGGTGTATCCCTGCCTGCCTTGCTGGTGCCCACACCTGTGCCCAGCTGCTATTGGGTAGACCCCCCTAGGTGTGGGGGAGAAGGAGGAATACTATCCCAGCCTCTCAGTATCCTCTGAGCTTGGACTTGGGGCAGACCTGTCCCTGCAGTCCCTGAGGTGGGTGATGGAGCCCAAGGTAGGGCCACGTCCAGGCTCCCTGGAGAGGACCTGATTCTCAGAATGTGGGACACAGTACAGGGCCTCTCAGAGGTCCAGAGTCAGGCTAGCTGATGAATTTGGGGGCCCCTGGCATGTACAAGAACAAGGACATACCCAAGCAGTTACCCAAATAGGGAGTAGCACACACTACGAAGTCTGTTACCCTTGATTGGAGGGACCCTGCAAATGTCTCCATTTGATGCTCTTCAAGAATGTGAGGCCAGCCGGGCCCAGTGGCTCATGCCTGTAATCCCAGCACTTTGGGAGGCCAAGGTAGGCGGATCACCTGAGCTCACGAGTTCGAGACCAGCCTGGGCAACATGGTGAGACCTCATCTCTACAAAAACACAAAAATTAGCCGAGCATGGTGGTGTGTGTCTGCGGTCCCAGCTACTCGGGAGGCTGCTGGGAGGATCACTTGAGCCTGGGAGGCAGAGGTTGCAGTGAGCTGCAATCATGCCACTGCACTCCAGCCTGGGTGACAGAGTGAGACCTGCCCCCTCCACCTCAAAAACAAACCAAGAAATAAAATAATTTTTAAAAAGAATGTGAGGACTTGGCTGGGTGCAGTGGCTCACACCTGTAATCCCAGCAACTTTGGGAGGCCGAGGCGGGTGGATCACGAGGTCAGGAGATCGAGACCATCCTGGCTAACATGGTGAAACCCAGTCTCTACTAAAAATACAAAAAAATTAGCCAGGTGTGGTGGCAGGCGACTGTAGTCCCACCTACTCGGGAGGCTGAGGCAGGAGAATGGCATGAACCTGGGAGGCAGAGCTTGCAGTGAGCTGAGACTGTGCCACTGCACTCCAGCCTGGGTAACAGAGCAAGGCTCCGTCTCAAAAAAACAAAACAAAACAAAAAAAACTAGCCGGGCGTGGTGGTGGGAGCCTGTAGTCCCAGCTACTTGGGAGGCTGAGGCAGGAGAATGGCATGAACCCAGGAGGAGGAGCTTGCAGTGAACTGAGATTGTGCCACTGTACTCCAGCCTGGGAGACAGATCGAGACTCTGACTCAAAAAAAAAAAAAAAAAAAAATTTTAAGAATGTGAGTACTTGTGCCTTCTGGCTCCTCCCCACAGGCCTGGAAGGCATGGTCACCCTAACTTGGGGTGGGGAAACTGAAGCTCAGAGGGGGGAAGCAGCTGACTCAGGCTGTGCTAGGCCAGGTGCCAGGACTCTGGCTCCCCTATGTCCTCTCTGGGGGCTGCCACTGCCTCAGCTCTTGGAGCTTGCTCAAGTGCAGGGAAACCAAACTGGGCTTTGAGAGCTAGGAGAGCTGGGCTCCAGGCTGTGTAGGGGAGCTCCTGTGGCTTCTGTGGCTTTGTGTCTTCTTTCGTGGCTCCTGGGCTGGTGGCTGTGACCCTCAGAGGACCCCAGGCACCACGTTCTTGTACCCCCTGCATGGAGCTTTTCTGTGTGCCCCATTGGGAAGTGAAGCTATCAGAGTCCCCTCCAAACATGCTTTCTGTGGTTTTCTTCAAGAACACAGCCAGACTCCTGGGACCCGGCTTTTGTCTCTCTCTGACTTTCTCCTCTCCTTCCTCTCCCCCAGTGCCTGTCACGAAACAGCACCCAGAAGTGCAGGTGGAAGATACCGATGCTGATAGCTGCCCCCTCATGGCAGAGGAGAATCCACCCTCACCCATGTTGCCGCCACCGTCTCCTGCCAAATCAGACACCCTCATAGTCCCAAGCTCAGCCTCGGAGACACACAGGTTACCTTTTATGCTTCTCTTGGGCTTTTCTCGGCACTGTGCCACCTGTTTATTTGGAAAATGTAGAGACTGAGGCCAGAGGGAGAAGCAGCTGGACTAAAATCACACAGCGAGTTGGTGTCAGAAGTGGGACTATGATGCCCCTTCCTGGTTTTCCTAACTCCTGGCTTAGGGCTCTTATAAAAGCTCTCATGGGAGGCCCTGTCCCAAATGCCCTCAGCTATAAGTTAGAAGGAGTAATATAATAAATAATATAGTAATAGTGGGGCATGGTGGCTACTGCCTGTAATGCCAGCACTTTGCGAGGCTGAGGTGGGTGGATCGTTTGAGGCCAGGAGTTTAAGACCAGCCTGGCCAACATAGCAAAACCCTGTCTTTCCTAAAAATACAAAAAAATTAGCTAGGCATAGTGGTGCACTCCTGTAATCCCAGCTACTCGGGAAGCTGAGGCATGAGAATTGCTTGAGCCTGGGATGTTGCAGTGAACTGAGATCATGCCATTGCACTGCAGCCTGGGCAACAGAGCAAGACTGTCTCAAAAAATAAAAAATAAAAAACTTTTTAAATTTAAAATAAATAAATAATATAGTAATATATAATAAATGTTACAGAATTAATTTCTACCTCCTCATTTTATTTTATTTCATTTTTGATAGGATGCTATTTATTAAAACTTACATGTGATTATAACTCAACAAGTCTTTTTTAAAAAAAAGCTCTTAAATTTTAAGGGTACAGTACAGTATTGTTACCTATATGCACAATATTTTACAGCACATCTCTAGAATTTTTCATCTTGCATGACTGAATATCTATACTCATTGAACAGCAACTCCCCATTCTTCCCTTCACCCCCACCCCAGCCCCTGGCAGCCACCATTCTACTTTTTCATTCTACTTTCTGTTTTTATGAGCTTGACTGCTTTAGATATCTCACATATGTGGAATCATGCAGTATTTATCTTTTTGGGACTAGCTTATTTCTCTTGGCACAATGTCCTTAAGATTCATCCACATTGTACCATGTGACAGGATTTTCTTCCTTTTTTAAGGCTGAGTAATATCCCATTGTATGGATATGCCACATTTTCTTTTCTTTCTTCTTTTATTTTCTTTTCTTTTTTCCTTCCTTCCTTCCCCCTCCCCCTTCCTCTCCTTCTCCCCTCCCCTCTCTTCTCCTCCTCTTGCCTCCCCTCTCCTGCTTTCTTCCTTTCAGACAAGATCTCTCTGTCACCCAGGTTGGAGTGCAGCGGTGTGATATTGGTCCACTGCAGCCTCAACCTCCTGGGCTCAAGCATTTCCCCTTCTCAGCTTCTTGAGTAGCTGGGACTACAGGCATGTGCCACCACCCAGCTAATTTTTTATTTTTTGTAGAGATGGGGTCTTAGTATGTTGCCAGAGGCTGGTCTCAAACTCCTGAACTCGAGCAATCCACCTGTCTTAGCCTCCCAAAGTGCTGGAATTACAGGTGTGAGCTGCCAACCCAGCCCACATTTTCTTTATTTATCTGTTTATGGACATTTATATTGTTTCCATCTCTTGGCCATTGTGAATAGTGTTACAATGAACATGGGAGTGCAAATATCTCTTTGAGATCCTGATTTTGATTATTTTGGATAAACACCCAGAAGAGGGACTGCTGGATCATATGGCAGTCCTATTTATAATATTTTGAGGAACCACCATGCTGTTTTCCACAGTGACTATACCATTTTTCCTATTTCTCTACATACTCATCAATGCTTGTTATTTTCTGTTTTTTTTTTTGGATCATGGATATCTTAACAGGTGTGAGATGGTATCTCATTGTGGTTTTGATCTGCATTTCCCTGATTTTATGGTTTGGCTCTGTGTCCCCACCCAAATCTCTCAAATTGTAATCCCCATGTGTCGAGGAAGGGACCTGGTGGGAGGTGAATGGATCATGGGGCTGATTTTCCCCATGCTGTTCTCATGACAGTGAGTTCTCACGAGATCCAATGGTTTAAAACTGTGGCACTTCTGGCATTTAAAAGTGTGTGGCCCCTCCCCATTTGCTCTTTCTTTCTCTCCTGCTCTGTCATGGGAAGATATACCTGTTTCCCCTCTGCCTTCTGCCATGATTGTTTGTTTCCTGAGGCCTCCCAGTTATATTTCCTGTTAAGTCTGTGGTACTGTGAGTCAATTAAACCTCTTTTCTTTATAAATTAAAATGAAAAAGTCTCTCTCTCTCTCTCTCTCTCTGTCTCTCACTGCCGTGTAAGATGTGTCTTGCTTCCCCTTTGCCTTCCTCCATGATTGTAAGTTTCCTGAGGCTTCCCCAGCCACGCGGAACCGTGAGTCACTTAAACCTCTTTCCTTTGTAAATTATCCAGTCTCAGGTAGTCCTTTATAGCAGTGTGAAAATGGACTAATACACCCAACGATTAGTGATGTTGAGTAGCTTTTCATATTCCTGCCAGCCATTTGTATGTCTTCTTTGGAGAAATGTCTATTCGAGTTCTTTGCCTATTTTTTTAGTTAGGTAACGTGTTTGTTTTCATACTGAGGTGTAGGAGTTTCTTTTATTTATCAAATATATAATTTTCAAAGATTTTCTCCCATTCTGCAGGCTTTCTTTTCACTCTGTTGTTTCCTTCTATGCAGAAGCTTTTTAGATGGAGATAATCCCACTTGTCTATGTTTTGCTTTTGTTACCTGTGCTTTCAGTGTCATCCACCCATTGTATGATTAGACAATATGATGTGGGCTGGGCACAGTGGCTTCTGCCTGTAATCCCAGCACTTTGGGAGGCGGAGGCAGATGGATCACCTGAGGTCAGGGGTTTGAGACCAGCCTGGCCAGCATGGCAAAACGCTGTCTTTACTAAAAAATACAAAAATTAGCTGGGCATGGTGGCACATGCCTGTATACCCAGCTACTAAGGAGGCTGAGGCAGGAGAATCATTTGAACCTGGGAGGCAGAGGTTGCAGTGAGCCAAGATCATGCCATTACACTCCAGCCTGGGTGACAGAGTGAGACTCCGTCTCGGGAAAAAACAAAAAGATAATAGATAATATAATGGAAACACCACAGAACACTGGAAAAATAATCATCTACAATCCCACCACCCAAGATGGTGTTTTTACTGCTCTGCATTCTCCTCTATGCCTTGGTTAGGCCCATGGTCTTGAATGGTTTTAATTGGAGAAGGGATCCAGTTTATGGTGCTGTCTCATTCCATGAACCCTTTTCCATATTGCTGGGCTGTCTCCTTAATGCTCACTTATGATGGCTGTTGGGTATTCCTCCAGCTCCGTGTGCCGGAATGAACTTAACAAATCCCCTCTTGTTGGGCCCTATCCATAATGGCACCATGATCACGTGTTTGGTCTTCTGCTCTCGGCCCTTGGGCTCCTTTCTCAAGAGTGACACTCCTAGTCAAGGTGGTGCACATTTTTACACCTCTTCAGATAAATTTGTTGCTGAGTGGTTAGAGCTGCTTTTGGACAACTCAAGCCAGGTGCCTGGGAGAAGGCTCTGTGTACAGCTGGAGGCAAACTGCCAAGGGCAGGACAGTGCTTTTTAAGCTAAGGGAGGCTGTCTGTGCCTCTTCTGCACTGGCTGGATGGAGAGATGGTTCTTTCTTCTTAGTTACTTTTTGCTCTCATCCATGAGCTCCTGAGCAATTGCTCAGCTGAGGTGAGAAGGCTGTCAGAGTGGAGATGGCAAGGTGTAGCCAACTGAGGGCTGTGAGGTCTTAATATAGAGAAAAGAGACACAGTTTCACTGAGCCTTGGAGTACAGCTCACAACTTCATCAATTCTTATGTTTAGTTCACTGAAGTGTGTACAAAGCCCATTAAGGGATCCAGAAATGGCTTCACGTAGACATCTGCTCCATTTACCCCTGTTCCCTTTATATGGGCAGGGAAACAACGCAGGCTGGGCTGGGTGGGGGGTGGCATATTTAGGGGAGGGAGGGGACCAAGATCACGTGGGGCTGGAATCTAAGCCTCTGGCCTTCTGTTTGTGAGCTGGGCCTGTGAGGCTCCTCTTGTCCCTGTCATTCATGTATTCGCAAGCATGTACTGAACATCTGTATGTGCTGGGCTCTGCCCTGGGTGCTGGGGATACATGAGGGAGAAGCCTGGCAGGGGCCTGCCCTCGTGGGGCTGACATTCTAGAGGGGCCAAGATAGACAATGAACAAGTAACCAAATAAACAAGCAAGTGCCAGGTTGACTGTGACTATGAGAAACGGGGTGGGAAACCTATGCCTGAGCCCAGCCCTGAGAGGGGAGAGTTCTGAGGCCTGCCTCTCTGTAGACGCCGAGGGCGGCGGGGCTGACTGTGAGCAGGGACAGAATGAACACTGGGAGCCAAAAAGCCACAGAGGAGCTTGGGCAAGGCCCTCCTTCCAGCTTAAGTCCGTGGCTTGGAGTGAATCCCAGAGCACCACTTGTAAGACGTGGGTCTTAAGGCAGGTCATTTAACTTCCCTAGGCCTCCATTTTCCCTGTGTAAGACGAGGAAAGAAACACCACCTGGTTACTAGGATTGTGAGAATTTAATGAGCTGCTGCACCCTAAGGTACTGAGCACAGGGCCAGACACAGGCAGTGCCGGGGGACCAGGAGCTGCCAGCTTAGGCCCTCATTCTGGCTTCTCTGGGGCAGCTTGCACTTTCGTGGTTTTTGTTTTGTTTTGTTTTGTTTTGTTTTGTTTTGAGATGGAGTTTCGCTCTTGTTGCCTGTTGCCCAGGCAGGAATGCAATGGTCTCAGCTCACTGCAACCTCTGCCTCCCCGATTTAAGCGATTCTCCTACCTCAGCCTCCCGAGTAGCTGGGATTACAGGTGCCTGCCACCACACCCGGCTAATTTTTGTATTTTTAGTAGAGATGAGGTTTCACCATGTTGAGCAGGCTGGTCTTGAACTCCTGACCTCAAATGATCTGCCCGCCTCAGCCTCCCAAAGTGTTGGGATTACAGGTGTGAGCCACAGCGTCCGGCAGCAGCGTGCACTTTCTAGGCTCAGGAGAGTGCCCTGTGCTGGGCACAGGAGGACGGACTTTGGGTCCCAGCAATGGGATTTTTGTCCCCAGTCTTATTGTGTGGGGCTGTTCTTGTTAATTACAGTGTGAAAAAAGTGAACCCATGAATTTTGCCATCCTAGGTGAGTTGGCAGAAGGCAACAGGATCATTTCAAAACCTTCTGGAATCAAGGTGGATGTCACACATCCCTCCCTCTGTATTCCCCTAGAAACCCTAGTGGTACAATCCTGAGTCAAGGTGATGAGGCTGGGGAAGAGTGCTGGTCTAGAACCCTGGCAGACTCAGGTTTGGGTCCCAGTGGAGTGTTGCATCTGCACAGTGATGGCCTCAGTGACCCCTGCCCCAGCATCCTCCTGCCCAGCTCTCTGATTGACCCTCTGGGGCTGGAGTAGGAACCTCTGCTGAGGTGAGCTTCTTGGGAAGATGTGCATATGTCAGCAGGTTTGGGCACCTTAGGACTTGGCCCCAGGGTGTGTTCTCAGAGGCTCCTCCTCTGACACTCCAGCTGGGGAAAGGGTGGAATTTGGGGACTGGCTGGAGTTTTCAGCTTCTGCTGGGAATTGCAGATTAATCACTAAAGATCCGTGTCAGGCTTGGTCCCAAGGTGAAGCTCCCTGCCTGTGGATTCCATTTCTGATCAAACCTCACGGAAGTGAAGGCCCTGGTAAAAAGTAATCATGGCTGAGGGCGGTGGCTCATGCCTGTAATCCCAGAACTTTGGGAGTCCAAGGCAGGCGGATCACCTGAGGTCAGGAGTTCAAGACCAGCCTGGCCAATATGGTGAAACCCTGTCTCTACTAAAAATACAAAAATTAGCTGAGCATGGTGGCATGTGCCTGTAATCTTAGCTACTCAAGAGGCTGAGGCAGGAGAATTGCTTGAACCAGGAGGCGGAGGTTGCAGTGAGCCGAGCTTGCGCCACTGCATTCCAGCCAGGGCAACAGAGTGAGACTCCATCTCAAAAAAAATAATAATAATAATAATCATGAACTTCCCTTGGGAAACCAAGGTCCCAGGACCTATTTTCTGGAAGTCAGCTGCACCATTTTGCTTTCACAGTGTCACAGCTAAAGACCGAAGCAAGGCTGCCCTGTGTTCACCAAGGCTGAGGAGAGACCTATTGAGTTTAGCAATTGCAGCCTGGCCTTCACAGCAGGGGCCCAGCCTCTAACCATTTTCTAGTCCTACCACTCCCAACTTGCATTTTATTTTCATGTCCCCACAGCCAAGCTTCTCTTGCTGATTCAGCTGTGTTTATTATCACATTATACCCATTTTTGGTACACTCAGGTTCAATTCCTGTATTAGTCTATTCTTGCATTGTTGTAAAGAAAGACCTGAGACTGGGTAATTTATAAATAAAAGAGAGAGGCCGGGTGCAGTGGCTCATGCCTGTTATTCCAGCACTTTGGAAGCCTGAGGCGGGTGGATCACCTGAGGTTGGGAGAGCGCGACCAGACTGGCCATCATGGTGAAACCCTGTCTCTACTAAAAATACAAAAAAAAAAAAAAAAAAAAAAAAATTAGCCAGTGTGGTGGTGCACACCTGTAATCCCAGCTACTTGGGAGGCTGAGGCACGAGAATTGCATGAACCTGGGAGACGGAGGTTGCAGTGAGCTGAGATCACGCCACTGCACTCCAGCCCGGGTGACAGAGCAAGACTCCATCTCAAATGGATAAATAAATAAAATAATAAAAAATAAAGAAAACAGGTTTAATTGGCTCATTGTTTCGCAGACTGTACAGGCAGCATGGCAGTATCTACTTCTGGGGAGGCCTCAGGGAGCTTGTACTCGTGGTGGAAGGCAAAAGAAACAGGCTCTCCCATGGCAGGAGCAGGACTGAGAGAGAGTGGGGAGGTGCCACACACTTTCAAACAATCAGATTTCATGAGAATTCACTCACTATACAGTACCAAGGGGAGATGGTGCCAAACCATTCATGAGAACTCCACCTCCATGATCTAATCACCTCCACCAAGCCCCACCACCAACACTGGGGATTACAATTCAACATGAGATTTGGTGGGGTCACAGAGCCAAACCATGTCAAATCCTAAACTCTCATCTTCATGCTATTGACTGATCTGATGCTCATCCTGATGAGCTAACACATATGCTTTCATGTGTGACATGCATACCCATGTCCCCAGACTCTTGGTTTCATGTGCTAACACTCAGCCTTCTATGTTTTAAATGCTAATGGAAGTCATTAAGAATGACCATTCTTCTCCACCAGGACTTCATTCATGGATGTATGAAATGCTCTTCCTATTGGTAGATATTGGCTTGGGCGGAGTCCTCCAGATACAATCTTTGTGTTTCTACGTCAGCTGGTTCTACTCTATCTTAAACAGGATTCTTTCTCTAACACTGGAGCTTGCTTTCTTGGTGGTGTTAAGGAATTTCTCTCTCTTGATCTTTTTTCCTCTTTCCCAGGCTTGTGCGTTCATCAGTAAACCAATTCATTCTCACTGCTGGGACAGAGGGTGGGAAAATCCAGAGAGTTAGCCCCTAAGATACCAACACAAAATAGTGTCAAAGCCACCTTTTCCACCAAGTCAGACGCCCAGGCTCCAACCTGCTGATGTCAGGCCAGAGGCAGGTTGGGCAAGAACCTTCTTGTCTCTGAAATTCAGGTGGATTTCAGATCTAGACACCATAAGCCAAGACACTAATGGCTCCAGAATGCAGTATTCCGTGGCAGACTTGGACTTCCTGACTGACGGAGGACCCCAGGATCATTTAGTCCTCATTCTTCAGATAGGGAGCCTGGGGCTCAGGAGGGGATGGGACTTACCTAAGGTCACACCGTAAGCTGAAGCCTGGATTCCATGGCTTCTCTGATAGCTGAAAAGGTGGTGTGATAGAGAGTAGAGGGGAATGAGGTGGGTGACTTTAGACAGGGAGCAGGAGAGGGGAAGGAAGTTGAAGCTGAGAACTAAGTGATAAGTATCTCACTTACTTGGGTAGATTTAATCCCATTTTACAGAGGAGGAAATTGAGGTAACTCAGAGTGTTTTAGTAATTTGCTGAGGCCACACACTGGTAAGAGGCAGCACTGGGGTGCAATACCAAGTCAATGCTGTTACCTTTAGGCCAAGCCATTTAACAGATGGGAAGACTGAGGTCTAGAGAGTGGCTATGCCCCTCTCTTCTGCCTTTTTCCCTCCCTCCAGGCAAATGAGGACTCAGAAGTTCATGCTCCACCCCCATCCTCTATCTAGGAATTGGCTCTAGGTGATCTTTAGGGATCAAAGTCATGACACTTCTCCCTGAGGCCTCTGCCTTTGCTGAAGGCCCCTTCCACATCTGTGTCTTTGCAGGAAGAAGCTGTCCTCTGAGGATGATGAGGCTGAAGAGCTCAAGGCGTTGTCACCAGCTGAGTCCCCAGTGGTTGCCTGGTCCGACCCCACCACCCCGAAGGACACTGAGTGAGACCCCTCTGGGGTCTCAGAAAGTTGAAAGACTGGGGGGAGGGTGGGGGATGTGGGGGGGCTAGTGTGGATGCTTTTAGAACCTTCTACCACAAGGCAGACTTTGCCAGTGGCTTCCGAGCAGTAAGTCAGGATTGGTCTCCTGCCCAGGCTGCTTCTGGCTGGCCCAGGAGTCCTGTAAGATCCAGTGGGCTCAACCGCTGGGCCCAGCTGTGTCCACGGCCAGCAGCACTCAGAGAGGGAGGGATCTCTAGGCAGAGGTCCCCTTGTGAAGGAGAGGCTGAGGGGAGCTGCCTGCAGGGCTCCTGCCGCTGAACTTCTGAAAGGTCAGTGGGGACAGGGAGGACCACCAGGATCTCCAGTGGGTTCTGCCCTGGGGAGTTTGTGAAAAAAGAAAAAAAAAATATTCCCTGGCCCTACCTGGCTGCACTGGATCAGAGCTGCAGACAGTAGGCCTGGGGAGTTCACATTTTCCAAACTCCCCAGGGGATGTGGTGCAGCTGGCCTGCAGAACAATGTTTAGAAACCACTATGATGACGGCCGGGCGTGGTGGCTCATGCCTGTAATCCCAGCACTTTGGGAGGCTGAGGTGGGCGGATCACCTGATGTCAGGAGTTCAAGACTAGCCTGACCAATATGGTGAAACCCCATCTCTAGTAAAAATACAAAAATTAGCCGGGCGTGGTGGCACGTGCCTGTAATCCCAGCTACCTGGGAGGCTGAGACAGATGAATCACTTGAACCTGGGAGGTGGAGGTTGCAGTGAGCTGAGATCGCACCTCTGCACTCCAGCCTGGCTGACAAGAGCGATACTTCATCTCAAAAAAAAAAAAAAAAAAAAAAAAAAAAAAAAAAAAAAAAAAGAGAAAGAAACCACTGTGATGGCATTGGGACCTGGGTCTCTGAGATCGAACTGTCCCCAGGGCTGGGCCAGTGGGAGGTTTCTTCCTGAAGGATCTGAGAAGCTCTGGTGGATGGCGAATACCCCGGCCCTGGGCTCTGCCTGGAATCCCCAGTCACAGTCCTTGGCCATGACTCCTGGATGAGACACAGGAGACAGTAGGCATTCCTTCTTCCTTCCAGTCTTTTTTTCTATCTACAATTTTATGCAGTTTATGCTTAACAGAGCTGTGGAAAGTTAGAAAAGATAAGCAAGAAGAAGCCCCGACCCCACCCTCAGTCCAGTTGCCCACTGCAGCATGCAGTGGACTCACATTTTATGGGGTAGGGTAGGGGTAGGGTTAGGGTTTAATATCAGAAACGAAGGCAGAAATGAGGTATAATGAGAAAACCTATTCTTGAAAACTCTTAAGGAAGTCAACTTGGAGACCCACATATTAGCTAGGCAGGCTAGGCTGCTGGACCTCAAATGGACCTCAAGGGCTGAGTGGCTTAAGGAACTGTATCATATACCATCATCATCTCACTAGTTGCATGCATCAGGTCAGCAGAAGGTTCTGCTCCATGCAATCATTTAGGGACCCAGATGACAGTGCTCTGCCACTTTCTCCATGTGCCTTCCCATGTCCCACTGGTCACCACTAGAAAGGGAGAACCCCAGGCCTGTCTTCAGCAAGGAGGCCCCTAGTTGCATGTATTGTGTCTGAGAGCTCACAATCCAATAGCGAGAGCCTGGCACGTGGTCCCTGGCTGGGTGGCTATATTGCAGTGAATGTGCACCACAGGAGAGAAAGAGTGTAGGGGAGCAGCACATGTCCCCACCACACCTGTATGACAGCTCTCATTAGGAGCCCCACATTTGGCCGGGCACAGTGGCTCATGCCTGTAATCCCAGCACTTTGGGAGGCCGAGGCAGGTGGATCATCTGAGGTCGGGAGTTTGAGACCAGCCTGGCCAACCTGGTGAAACCCCGTCTCTACTAAAACTACAAAAATTAGCCAGGCGTGGTGGCATGCGCCTGTAATCCCAGCTACTCGGGAGGTTGAGGCAGGAGAATTGCTTGAACCCAGGAGGTGAATGTTGACTGAGCCGAGATCATACCACTGCACTCCAGCTGAGTGACAAGAGTGAAACTTCATCTCAAAAAAAAAAAAAAAAAAGAGCCCCACACTTGTTTTCTCCAGTCCAGCTTCCTCAGTTGAGCTCCAAAAGAGTAGCTGACTGCAGTTTCTGTGTCTTAATGTATGAAAAAAAAGATAAAAAAGATATTCAGCTCAGCAAGATGATCTCAGTGAGGCCACTCAGAGGAAAGAAAGCACATTCACAGGCCTGCTTCATTGCGCCCAGGGCACACGCCCCACGCTAAGTTGAATGCTAGGCAGACTCATTCATTCTCTGTCTCTCTCTGTTTTTCTCTCTGTCTTGCTGACAGTGCAGAAACTTTAATTTCTGTAAGTTAAAGGGATATAGAATGTATCTGCACTGCTTTTTCCATCAGTTATATCCTAAGCCTAAAAAAGTAGGCCTGCTCCCTCTCCGTTCTGCCCCTGGACATATATCTCATGTGAACCCTGCACTGGGATGAACAGCCCAGTTTTGCTGAACTCTAAACTGAGTTCCAAGAGTTTCCTCCTAAATTACAAGTGGAGTCACGCTTTTTCCAGAACTGCCCATCTGAATCAGAGCCTACGTGGTACATTTTCCAAAAGCTGGGCCAGAACACCTGGGCATTATTCCCGGACTGAATTTCCTTCTAGGAGATTACAGTGGGTCTGTGGTTTCTGATGTCAGAAGGAGACGGGGGCAGGACTTACCTCCTTCAGGCTCTGCCAGAAGGTGGGACACAGACGCTGCACAGCTCTGGCCTGGGGGCACACGGGTCCCTCCCGGCTCGGCCTGCTCAGCTTTGGGTGATGTTCCCACAGCGGCCAGGACCGTGCGGCCTCCACGGCCAGCACAAATAGCGCCATCATCAACGACCGGCTCCAGGAGCTGGTGAAGCTCTTCAGGGAGCGGACAGAGAAAGTGAAGGAGAAACTCATTGACCCTGACGTCACCTCTGATGAGGAGAGCCCCAAGCCCTGTGAGTCTGCAGCTGGAGGGGGCCTACCTGGCCGGGGATGGGGTGGGGCCTCCAAAGTCCCCTGTCAACTCATGGCAAGGGTGGCCCCAAGGGAATGGTTGAGGTCCATGAGAGAAGCCCAGATCCCCACTCTCTGGATTTGGGATCCATATGTACAGGTTGAGATATGTACCCAAGGGTGGGAAGAAGATCAAAGTTCTGACCAACAATCCACTTGCACTCGGCCCTCTCCCCCATGGGGCAAGTGCCTTCCTTGACCCTTCCGTCCCTTTCCTACTGGTAGGTGGGTGGTGCCACCCCAAAATGTATCTTATGGTCTTACACTCAGATTGTGTGCACAGCCTGCTCTGGAACTAGGCAGTCCTATTTTTCAGAGATGTCAGTGCCTTGAAAGTTCTTATTGAGGCTATCCGAATTTTTCTTTTCTTTCAAGGTATCAGGAGGAAATAAGACACATGATCTCTTGTCAGGGAGGTTTTTTAGATCTTTCCAGAGGAAGGCTGTATCTTGGAAATCATGGTGCCCACAACAGGCCATGCAGAGCCTGATGTCACAGTCTTGAAGCTGGAAAACATAGCCATATTGAACCTATAAGAGCCAGTCCCTAGACCAAAAGTATCATCATAGATGCACGGGGAAGCTATGTCCCATCTGGTCTCTGTTTTTAGAGATGAAGGAGTTGAGATTCCCTCTCAGAAACCTGGAGCAATACTTCCTTGATTTTGTTAGGCCCTTCAGCATTCCAGCCATGGGTACTGGGAACACCTGGTACAAAATGCCCCCATCCCATCAGAGGGAACAAAGGGGTTCTAAGCACAACACACAAGCAGACACCAAAACATCCAACTGGTCCAGAAACAACTCGTTTGGGGCAGCTTCTAAGAAGCAGTTCCAGATTGTAGTTGGTAAGAGTTTCCAGGTGGGTACCCAGGTTGCTGTTGCTGTTGAGGAGGGTTGTGGAGTTCACTCCAGGAGAGCGCCTTGGGTTCTGCACGCAGAGCTTGCAGTAGCTTGTATAATGGTGCCAGGGTCCTCTCAGATCTGGATCCAGGGTCTGCAGTTGGGACCCTTCTCTCTGCATCCTCTATGTGGGCCTCAGGGCTGGTTCAGATGGTCACCAATGTCATCCCACAGCCCCAGCCAAGAAAGCCTTGGAGCCAGCTCCAGACACAAAGCCGGCTGAAGCCGAGCCAGTGGAAGAGGGGCACTATTGCGACATGCTCTGCTGCAAGTTCAAACGCCACCCCTGGAAGAAGTACCAGTTTCCCCAGAGCATTGACCCGCTGACCAGTGAGTCCTGGGGAATGGGTGTTCCCACTGTGTAAGATGAGAGGGCAGGAGAGTGGGAGCGGGATGGGGAGAGGGTCAGGGGATTCAAGAGGTGGGATGGGAGGCCACAGACCACCTGGGTTCATGATCTTTTATACTTTTCAAAACCATTCCACAGTTTCTCGCCTGATTCTCAAAACAAACCCAGCCTGGCCAACATGATGAAACCCTGCCTCTATTAAAGATACACAAATTAGCTGGGTATGGTGGTGCACACCTGTAATCCCAGCTACTCAAGAGGCTGAAGCAGGAGAATCATTTGAACCCAGGAAGTGGAGATTGCATTGAGTCAAGATTGCACCATTGCATTCCAACCTAGGTGACAGAGTGAGACTCTGTCTTAAAAACAACAACAACAAAATTCCCTGGAATAGGAACATAAGATCACACCCATCTTACAGATGAGGAAACTAAGGTACAGAGAAGTCAGCCAGGGTAAAGATGCAACTAGTTAGTGCAGACCCAGGACTCCTGACTCTTGAACAAGTCCTTTTTCACTCTGGTCATGCTGGCCTTTTCCTAGAGCTCCTGCTCTGAATAGAAAAAGGGCAGGAGTGTGAATTCCCCTTGCTTCCCTTTAAGCCCACTTCATATTCCTCAGAAATAACCCACTTCATATGTGCATAGCACTTTAGAGTTTACAGAGGACTCCCTGCCTTTCTTATCTGACCTTTTCCTGTGATTTCTCAGAAGAGGGCAGGTGCCAGTGAGGGACTTTCTCAAGGTCACACGGTCACACATTTGGGGGGCAGGACTTCAACGCTGGTGTCCACTGGATTCCTCAAATAACCTGGTGGGCTGGGTACATTGGCTCACACCTGTAATCCCGGCACCGTGAGAGTCTGTAGTGAAAGAACTGCTTGAGCCCAGGAGTTCAAGATCAGCCTGGGCAACATAGTGAGACCTCATCTCTACAAAAATAGTAAATAAATAAATAAATAAATAACCAGATAATCTGGAATACCCATCCATCTATCCATCCATCCATCCATCCATCCATGCATTCACCTGTCTGTCCATCTATCTGTCCATCCTTCATGCATTATTTACTATTCTGTATTTACTGAGGCAGAAAATACATTTTGGGAAAAAATTAAAGGAGAATAAAAGCAAATGGGTTTTCTAGTTGGCTGCCTATTATCTTATAATACCAGCATATTCCCTCCTGAGAGTACTCTGATTTATTAGGGATTAGCAGTAATTTATTTTTAAAACAGATAGTTTTTTTTTTTTTTTAAGTAGAGATGGGGGTCTTGCTATGTTGTCCAGGCTGGTCTTAAACTCCTGGGCTCAAGCAATCCTCCCACCTAGGCCTCCCAAAGTGCTGGGATTACAGGCATGAGCCACTGTGCCTGGCTCCTAAAGCAGAGAGTTGTGTGTGTGTGTGTGTGTGTGTGTGTGTATGTATATATATGTATGTATACACACACACACACACTCTTACAAAAGTGCCACATGTAGTAGTTGAAGCAAAGTGTAGAAATGTAGAAAGAACAAAACCCCACCTGATCCAACTGGTGAAGAGCCTTGCCTGGCTGATGCTCTAGCGTCCCCGTCCATCTTCCGCACAGACCTGATGTATGTCCTATGGCTGTTCTTCGTGGTGATGGCCTGGAATTGGAACTGTTGGCTGATTCCCGTGCGCTGGGCCTTCCCCTACCAGACCCCGGACAACATCCACCTCTGGCTGCTGATGGATTACCTATGCGACCTCATCTACTTCCTGGACATCACCGTGTTCCAGATACGCCTGCAGTTTGTCAGAGGCGGGGACATCATTGTGAGTCACAGGCAGGTGGTGTTGGGGTGACCGGGGGCAGACTGCTCAGCCAGAGCCTTCAGGGCACCGACCCCTGGTGCTGTCATAGATGACAAAATAAGTGAATAAGGAAATCTCAAGAACGGCTGCTGTGCTTGTTCAATAGCATGGCTGTTTATTTTACATGCCTTTGATACGTTCAAATTACGCACATCAGATATTGCTCATAGGTGAAATAGTTCCTGGACCACTTGATGGAATCAAAGATAGAGAAGTGGTCCAGGGAATGGTCTTTAGTGAGGATGTACTTGTTTTGAATCCCACCTCAACCACAACTAGCTGAATTGCCTCTGTTTCCTCATCTGTAGAATGGGGCTGGTAATAGCTTCCACCTCCCAGTGTTGCCATGAGGGTTGGTTGAAACGACGCATGCAGGGCGCTCAGCACAGGTATCCACTGGCAATTGACTTCTCCCAGGGGTCCTGCAAAGAACACACTGATGCTCTCCTACTTGGGCCAGTTTGCGACCCTGGCCTCTGGTCCAGCCCCGTGCACCACCCCTGCCTTACCAGGGAGGAAACTGAGGCCCTGCCTGTGACTTCTCAGGAACAGGAGACACAGTCCCTGTCTCCCAGTGTGGGTCACTTTCCACAATTCCACCCCGGCACTGCCTGTTTTGCTGTGTGCAGACGAGCTCAGGTTTTGCCTCTAAACAATTTTCCTTGGAGAGATTTAAAGAGAGTAAAGTAAAAAGTAAAGAGATTTCCTTGGAGAACCTCTTTCCTGGCCTGACTAGAGTGGTTACCAATTCCTTAGTAAACAGATGTGCAAATGGTCCAGGTAAGACCAATGGGCAGAGAGAATAAGCTTAATGTCCTCGCTTTCCACCCAAGAAATCAGGATCTAGCTGGGTGACCGGAACAAATCCCTCCTCCCTGGGGGCCAGGCCTCTCCACCCATAAAACTCAAGGCTTTCACCAAGGCTCAGATGGTCCTTGGGCTATTATGCTCGTTTGAGGGTGGGGTTCTTGGGGAAGTTTCACAATTGCTCCCCACAGGGTCAGAGATTAAGCTGTAAGGTCATTTCACCATCATTATGCCCTTTCTTTCAGACGGACAAAAAAGACATGCGAAATAACTACCTGAAGTCTCCCCGCTTCAAGGTGTGTGCCGGGCGTGCAAGTTTTCGTGTCTGTGGGGTTTCAGAAGGGGGTGCCTCAGAGGGCCCTGGGTGCCTGGGGGGCTCATGAGATGTGGTTTCTGCCACACAGAGGGATGCTGGTCCCTGTGGGAGTGTCCTCCAAGCCACAGGCCCCAGGAGACCAGCACAGGCTGGGTGGCCTCCAGAAGCTACATTTCTTTTTTCTTTTTTCTTTTTTTTTTTTTTTGAGACAGGGTCTAACTCTGTCTCCCAGGCTGGAGTTCAGTGGTGCGATCTCGGCTCACTGCAACCTCTGCCTCCTGGTTCAAGTGCTCCTCCTGCCTCAGCCTCCCTAGTAGCTGGGATTACAGGTGTGCGTCACCACACCCAGCTAATTTTTGTATTTTTAGAAGAGACAGGGTTTCACCACATTGGGCAGTCTGGTCTCGAACTCCTGAGATCAAGTGATCTGCCTGCCTCGGCCTCCCAGATTGCTGGGATTACAGGCATAAGCCACCATGCCTGGCCAGAAGCCACCTTTCAGTGTGTCTGTACCACTTCCGCCCCTACTGTATGACACAGCAGCCACTATTGGGGATAATGAAGCTGCCCTCGGGGCTGGCAACATGGGCTTTGAAGCCAAACAAAGGCTTGTTGGTGGGACACCTTCTGCCCTCTAGTTTTAAGCTCTCCTGGGGCATTCTGACCTCACCTTTCCATGGAAGGGAGAGACTCCGCCTCTCACCCCCCTCACCCCCAAACCTGGGGTCATCTGTTTTACCCCCATGGTGTCCCACTGGGATTTCAGATGGACCTGCTCAGCCTCCTGCCCTTGGATTTTCTCTATTTGAAAGTCGGTGTGAACCCCCTCCTCCGCCTGCCCCGCTGTTTAAAGGTAGGACTGCCGGGCCCGCCACCCCAGGCCTTCAGCTCATCCCTGCTCTGCACCGACACTGGCATCTTTGTGTCTGCCCCCAGCAGCACTGGGGAGGGGAGGGTCCTCG
Source organism: Symphalangus syndactylus (assembly GCF_028878055.3). NCBI lineage: Eukaryota > Metazoa > Chordata > Mammalia > Primates > Hylobatidae > Symphalangus > Symphalangus syndactylus. The sequence continues at coordinate 35,881,276 of NC_072433.2, forward strand.
AGGGAAGGCCTGAGGGGAGATGCATTTATTCCATGTGTGTCTTAGTGGAAAGTTCATTACAATTTGCTAGTGCTTCTGTGGTGCTGCATGTTAGGTAGTATTATTGCCAGGATTTTACAAATGAAGGACTGGGGCACAGAGAGGTTAATTAATTTGCCCAAAGTCACACAGCCAGGAGGGAGTGGAGCCCGGATATGAATGCAGGTCATCCGTCTCCACTGTTTATGCTCTCAGTGATTATAGAGACTCTCAAGAGGGGATCTTCTGCTTTATGATGGTCTCTGTCTAAAAGATGGGGCATTGGTGCTTGGAGAGGCTGGGGGACTTGCCCTCGGTCGCAGGAGCAAGGAAGTGCCAGGGATGGATTTGAATGCACAGCCAGACACCCGTTTCATCATTGGCCAGGCCTCAGTGTCATTCCAGCCATTCCTTCTGGCACTCACTGGGCAGAGCGAAAGTTTCCAGGATGGTCTGGCTGCCACAGCTGGCCACGGTCCTGTCATATGACCAGGGTGGCTAGTCACTCAGAGCATTCAGGATCCCCCAAATGGATTTTGGTGGCCAACCAATCACATTCATCTCTCTCCTGAAATGATGCCTGGTGCCTTTTTCTGAAAACAGTACTGAGGGAATTTACAAAAAATGCAAATGCAATAACATGAACAACCCAGAGAAACAGGGCAGAGAAAACTAGGGGGTATGCAAGTGCCCTGATGAGAAGAAAGCACACCTATGTGGAATCGAGCATGGAAGCTGCCTCTGAGCTTCCTGGCTGCCAAGAGGAAGGCGGAAAGTGGAATTGGCACCATTCTTATTTGACACATGCCAGCCTCCCAGGGGCTGCAGAGGTTGCTTTAGAGCCAAACATCAGAGTGAGGAAGGTTGGGTCCACAGGCCAAGTTTTACCCCAGACGCAGAGGTGAGATCCATACCTTGGTTCACATGATGGCCCCAGTGAGGGGGCAAAACTCACAGGCCTAACATTGAACACCGTTCAGTGGACAAAACTCTTTGAGTGAGCCATTCAAGCCCCTGTTCTTTCTGCCTCCAGTTTAAACTGTGGCTGGAATTAGAATGAACACATGGATGATAACTGGAATATCCCTTAGAGAATCTTCATAAATACTATTTTCAAAAATCAAAAAATAAATCCAAAGATCTAGAGGTGGTATAGCATAAGGAGAGAGCTTGCAGCTCTGAGTCTGGCCTGGGTTGGAATGCTGACTCTCTCACATACCAGCTGTGTGCTTTGGACAAGTTACTGGACTTCCCTGAGCACCAATTTCTGTCAAAGGAGAATGATAATACATACTTCATATGTAAATAAGGAATAAGGTAATGTATATAAATGTATGTGCTGGCTGGGTGTGGTGGCTCGTGCTTGTAATACTGGCACTTTAGGAGGCTAAGGCAGGAGGATCACTTGAGCCTAGAAATGTGAGACCAACCTGGGTAACACAGTGAGACCCTGTCTCTACAAAAAATTTAAAAATTACCCAAGAGTGTTGATGTGTGCCTGTAGTCCCAGCTACTTAGGAGGCTGAGGCTGAAAAATCGCTTGACCCCAGAAGTTCGAGGCTGCAGTTATCTATGATTGTACCACTGCACTCCAGCCTGAGTGACAGAGTGAGACTCTGTCTCTGAAAAAACGACAAAAAAAGGCATATGCCAGTCATATAATAGGTGCTCAATAAAGAAAAGTAGTTATTAATATACTTTTATTCTTATAAATAAACCTTTGAAGGATCTAAGAGTGGGATGTTAGGGATGCTGTCTCTTTATTAAATTGTTTTCTTTATAAGAAACATTAAAAACAGCAGCTTTAACCTGGATGCATATACCCCTAAAAGTCTCATGATAGGGTTCAGAGGGTCCGGGCGTCCCCTGAAATTATATGCAAATTGTGAGAACAAGATTACATGTCATTTCCAAGGGAAGACGGGCTATGACTTTCTTCAGATTCCTAAATGGAGTTTCTGGCCCCTACCCGTCAAGGGGCTGAGGACTTCTGATTTTGAATGCTCACCGTCCTGTTCCCTCCTGGGGGCTGCAGGAAGAGCCCTGAGTCCCAGCGCCCGTGGGCGTGGGAGCAGCATGCTACCTATGGCCAGTGGGCTGCTCTCACGCCCTCCTCTCCCTCCAGTACATGGCCTTCTTCGAGTTTAACAGCCGCCTGGAATCCATCCTCAGCAAAGCCTACGTGTACAGGTGAGACTCCCCCTGCATGTGCATGCATGCACACACACGACACTCACACACAACACACACAATACACACACAACACAGATGACACACATACAACACACACACGACACACACAACACACAACACACACATGCACATACCACATACAACATACACACACCCAACACACAATACACACACACAACAGATACATACATGCACAACACACACAACACACACACAACAGATATACGACACAACACAAACACACAACACATGCAGTGCACACACAACACACAATGCACACACGACACAAATGACACACACAATGCACACATACACACAACACAGGAAGTTTGCACCTAGAACAGACAGCAAGACATTGTGTACCCCCACTGACATCCAGGCCCCGTCTCCACTGGAAGCCAGGCATCTTCCTGGTCCCGCCTCCTCTTTCCCAGAGAAATGTTTGTTATTTAGAGAACCAGGAATATCCGAAGCCCCTCATTGTTATGAGGGTGCACATCGGCTGGCACGAGGGGCTTACCAGCATTGCAGCGAACTGGGCCTCATTTTGGCCTCAGCTCAGGGAACTGGAGCCCCCAGCCATCTCTAACAGAATGGGAACAGGTGTAAGGTGGCGGTGGCTGTTTCACAGATGTCTGAGCATGAGGTGCAAGACCAGCCAGGCCGTGCTAGGGGACAAGGCTCCTGTCCACATCTCTCCTGGGGAGACATGGCCCCATCTTCACCTCAACTCCTCTGCACACATCAGTCCCTCCCTGCTCTTCCCCACACGCACATTTCCCCTCTGGCCCCTCCATCCCCCAGTGTACAGTCAGCTCTGCTACCTCTGTGCCAATTCTAGCCCCAGGTCGTGACAACATCCCATTCAAGCACCACCCTTCCTAACTGGTGCAATCTCAACAAAGCATCCAGTTGGGCTAGCCCAGCCATGGGTTGGCTCTCACTGTCCAGGTGTCTATCCCTCACCTCCCTCTTCCGCCGCTGTGTTCATGCGCTGCGTTCCTTCTGCAGGGTCATCAGGACCACAGCCTACCTTCTCTACAGCCTGCATTTGAATTCCTGTCTTTATTACTGGGCATCGGCCTATCAGGGCCTCGGCTCCACTCACTGGGTTTACGATGGCGTGGGAAACAGGTGAGCCACAGTCATCCCCCTGGGGCCATGCCTGGGTGACCTTCCTGTTCTTTATAATTCGCAGCACAGAGACTCCGGGAAGGAGTCTTATTGCTGCTGTATTTTCAAGGCCTCTTTGCTCCTAAGCAATCACTGGCATGACACGGCTCAAGAGCCATGTCTTGGGCCGGGTGTGGTGGCTCATACCTTTAACCCCAGCACTTTGGGAGGCCAAGGCAGGCGGATCACCTGATATCAGGAGTTAGAGACCAGCCTGGCCAACATGGTAAAACCCCATCTCTACGAAAAATACAAAAATTAGCTAGGCGTGGTGATGCACGCCTGTAATCCCAGCTACTGGGAAGGCTGAGGCAGGAGAATCTCTTGAACCCAGGAGGCAGAGGTTGCAATGAGCTGAGATCGTGCCATTGCATTCCAGCCTGGACAACAAGAGCGAAACTCCATCTCAAAAAATAAAAATAGAAAAAGAGCCAGGTCACCACGTCTTCCCCAAGCTAAGGTTTCCTGAGCACCTGCATGTGTCAGGCTGGAGGTACTGGTGTGAACAAGACTTGCTTGGATCCTTTCTGCATCCAAAGTCTACTACAGTGTGCAAATACGCTGTATTTGTGCATCTACTCCTGCTTCCCCGGGCAAGGCCAAGAGGGAATGAGGCCAGAGAATACTCCCCAGCACAGCTCCCCAGGCACTGCTACCACGTAGGCACTGGCGAATGAGGTGAGACCCACTTGCCCATCAGAGAGCCACCATCCATTATGAGACTTGCCAAAGGGATGATGATGACATGTGAACCAAAAAGTATCTGGCACAAGTTTCAATCAATTTAGAAAGTTTATTTTGCCAAAGTTAAGGACATGCCCGTGGTACAGCCTCAGGGGTTCCTGATGACATGTGCCCAAGGTGGTCGGGGTGCAGCTTGCTTTTATACATTTTAGGGGGACAGGATACATCAGTCAATACATGTAAGGTTTATATTGGTTAGATTTGGAAGGGCGGGACAACTCAAAGGGAGGAGTGGCTTCCAGGTCATAGGTAGATTTAAAAAGTCTCTGCTTGGGGAAAAAAAAAAAAAAAAAAAAAAGCTGGGCTTGGTGGCTCACACCTGTAATCCCAACACTTTGGGAGGCCGAGGCGGGCAGATCACCTGAGGTCAGTAGTTCGAGACCAGCCTGGCCAACACAGCGAAATCCCATCTCTACTAAAAATACAAAAATTAGCCAGGTGTGGTGGCAGTGCCTGTAGTCTCAGTTACTCGGGAGGCTGAGACACAAGAATCACTTGAACCCAGGAGGTGGAGGTTGTGGTGAGATGAAATTGCACCATTACACTCCAGCCTGGGTGACAGAGCAAGACTCTGTCTCAAAATAATAATAATAACAATAAATAAAAATTTCCTGCTTGGCAATTGGTTGAAAGAGTTCTCAGTAGAAAGAAATATCTGGGTTATGATAAGGGGTTGTGGTGACCTAGGTATTTTCATGCAGATGAAGCCTCTAAGTAGCAGGCTTTAAAGAAAAGAGACTGATATTTCTTACCAGACTTAAGGTCTGTGTTGACGTTAACGCTGGAGGGGTATAATGAGGCGTGTCCGACCCCCTCTTCCTTCATGGCCTGAATTAGGTTTTCAGATAACTCGGGAAAGCCCTTGGCCAAGAGGAGGGGTCCGTTCCAATGGTTGGGGGCCTTATAATTCATTTTTGGTTTACAATGGTGATGATGATGACAATGATGATAATAGCAGCAAGGCTTGTAGGATACCTATTTCGTGCCAGCCCTGTTTAAAGCACTGAACACAGTAACTCACAACCATCACATCAGATAGTACTGCCCCATCCGCATTTTATAGCTGAGGTAGCAGATGCGAGTTCCCAAGGTTACACGGTTCATGAGTTACAGAGCTGGGATTTGAACCCAGGTGTCGTGGCCACAGAGTCCTAACTGCCTCAATGAAAAGGAAAAGTGCCAACCTGGTGGCCAGAGGGAGTGGGGGAGGTGGGCATGAGCACTGTTGATTCCACCAAAAGTCACCAAAAGTTACTAACATTTAAAAAAAATTTTTTAGCCAGATAGTGACTCATGCCTGTAATCTCAGCACTTTGAGAAGCCAAGGTGGGCAGATCACTTGAGGCCAAGAGTTTGAGAACAGCCTAGTTGACATGGTGAAACCACATCTCTACTAAAAATACAAAAATTAGCCAGGCGTGGTGATGCATGCTTGTTATCCCAGCTACTTGGGAGGCTGAAGCAGGAGAAGAATCGCTGGAACCCGGAAGGGGGAGGTTGCAGTGAGCCAAAATTGCGCCACTGTACTCCAGCCTAGGCAACAGAGAGCAAGAAAAAAGAGTTTAAAAAAATTATTTTAATGAACAGACTTAATTTATTTAAAAGTGGTTTGAAGTTTATAGAGAGGTCCATTGGAAAGTAGAGAGAGTTCCCATATATATGCCACCTCCATCATTATTATTATTGTTATTATTTTTTGAGACAGGGTCTTGCTCTCTGTTGCCCAAACTGGAGTACAGCGGCATGATCTCGGCTCATTGCAACCTACGCCTCACAGGCTCAAGTGATCCCCCCACCTCAGTCTCCCGAGTAGCTGGGACCACAGGCACATGCCACTGCACCTAGCTAATTCTGTATTTTTTGGATATATGGAGTTTTGCCATGTGGCCCAGGCTGGTCTCGGCTTCCTGAGCTCAAGCTATCCGCCTGTGACTGGCCTGCCAAAGTGCTAGAATTACAGGCGTGCATTTTAAGGCTGGATGGTGTCGAAGGCGACACCCTCTCCCCTGCCCTGTCAAAAGCCTTAAGCAGGAGAGTGAGCAGAGGGAGGGCTCAGCCCTTGCGCTGATGGGAGAGTGCACTGGGAGTGACGGGAGGCAGCAGACAGCCAGCAAGGGGCCCTGCTGTGTCAGAGAGAGCAGCAAACCCTCCAGGCCAACCCTCCAGGCTTGACCTAGGGGAGGGAGGGCAGTGTGCGCAAGAGGGATGAGCACAGGGTGGGGGGTGGGCCTGCAGAGTCAGAGCGGAAGCTTGAGGGACAAGGGATGAGGAGTCCCAAGTGTGACTCCTAGAGCTGCCCCCTGGCAGCGGAGACAGGCCACTTCTCTATTCTGGGCCTCAGTTCCCTCACCTGCAAAGTGGGGCTGCAAATGGGACTCCCACCCTAAAGAGCTGACTGAGGAGTTGATGCCTCTGAACCCCTGCCTCAGTGCCTGGGCACAGTGGGTGCTCAGTCAGCCGTAGTGAGGATGAAAAGGCGGAAGAAGGAAAGGTCCTGCGGGGAGTTACTCACCGAAGGGTGCCCTGCCTCACCCTGTGACACAAAATGCCTGTGGTCCAGCTGTCTACCCCCAGGCCCTTGCTCCCAGTGGGAACAGGTGGGTCGCTTGCGTCCAAGGTGGCGGCTTCGTAGAGTGATTAGTTGTTCAGAACATCCCCTCCCAGTATAGATGCCCCAACCTCAGCCACCATGGCTATGGCCGTCGCCTTCTGCCATGAGTCCTGCCCTGAGGGGGAGCCACGCCTTTACAGAGATGTCCCAGGCTGGTTTTGGTGGCTCATGTCTGTAATCCCGGCACTTTTGGAGGCTGAGGCAGGCAGACTGCTTGAGCTCACAAGTTCGAGACCAGCCTAGGCAATATGGCGAAACCCCCTCTCTACAAAAAAATACAAAACTTACTTGGGCATGGTGGTACAGGCTTGTAATCCCAGCTACTCAAGAGGCTGAGATGGGAAGATCGCTGGAACCCGGGAGGTGGAGGTTGCAGTGAGCCCAGATCGCTGCACTCCAGCCTGGGCAACAGAGCAAGACCTTGTCTCAAAAGAGATGTGCCAGAGGCCGGGGCAGCCCAGGCAGGCAGGAGGGGAGTCCCTGAGAGCCACTGTGGGGTGGAGAATATCAGGGATGAGGTCAAGATTTAACGCTTCCCCACGTCACCAGTGGCCCTGTTACCCGTTCCCATTCACAGCACTGCTCCTGAGCCCCGGCTAGACCATGCATTCATTCACTTCCTCATTCACTTAACCCGTCACAAGGAGGCAGAGGGGGACTTGAAGGCCCTTTCTATGCAAAGGGGAGAACGCAATTTCTACATGGAATTGAACTCTGTGACCTTACCCTTTCTGAGACCCAGTGTTCCCACAGGTACAATGGGGGTAACTTACATCCAGATTTCTTATGAGAAATAATAAATTAATCTGTGTAGCATGTCTAGCCTGGGCCTGAACAGGAGTCAGTGGCCCCTGTGCCTAGCTATGGCTATTGTTGGGGGAAGCCAGCATGGCAGAAAAGGAGTTAATAACCTGGGGTATAGAGATTTTAGGGGATCACAAACCCCCCAGACATTGGAGCTAAAATTTGAGTATATGTTGGCTTTTCTGGGGAAACAGAGCTGGCTTTCTCTAGATTCTCAAAGGGGCTTGTGCCCCAGTAAACTAAGAACTCTCCTCCCTGGGACTAAGCCTGGCACATCCGTCACTGGGCAGCTCGGGGAAAGGAGAGTAAGCAGAGCAGGGCGGGGGCGGGGCAGGGGGACAGCTGTCTGAGACCTCCTTCTGCAGGGCCCTCTGCGGGAGGAGCTCAAACTGCTCAGCAGTGGGAAGGGCACGCTTCCTTGGCAGCAACACTCCTTCCCAAATGACGTCCTGCAGGGAACCCCAACATGTGAACCAAGTACGAGTAATGAAGGAGGATTCCTAAGAAATTCCAATAGCATGAAGAATAACAACTTTTACAAAGCAAGCATTTGTGGAGTGCTTGCTGTGTGCCAGGGGCTCAGGGTCCCGAGCTCCTACAAATGCTAGGCCCTGCATCCCGCCCCAGTGCTCTCCTGCCCCGGTTCTGCCCAACCTGAAGCACAGAGGGTCCCCACAGACCCAACAGCATGGAGGACAAGGAGACTTCAGGGAGGCCCCTAAGATGTGGCATGTCATTGGAAGATTCCTCCAGCTAGGAAGGGTTTGGGGTAAAGCCAGAGTTTTGTGGACATCGCGCCTATGTCCTCTCTCTGTTGGTGACCCAGCGGCATAAGCACCCAGCTCCCGGACAGCCCAGGGGTCTGCAGAGTTGGGGGTGCTGCTCCGTCCTGCTAAACCCTGCTTCGCGCGCCCTCTGATGGCCAGAACCAGTATGACGGGGGCTTGCTAGGCCCGTTTTGGGTTCTGAAACTTGCAGGCAACAGGTGATGTGGAGGTGCAGGGCGGCCTGCAGCCCTGCCCAAGGCCCCGCAGCTCTCAGAGGCAGAGCCTCTACCACACTCCCCAGCAGCCTCTGCTTCCTCCTTCCTGCACGCATTGCACGTTACCTGCCTGTCCCCGCACTGGACCACAAACTTCTTGAGGATATGGGCGAGTCTGTTCAGTTCTCCATGGCAGGAAACAGTGGCTGTGAAGGCTTTGACAGCTCCCTTGCTGAGAGTCCACCACGTGCCAGGCTGTCTTCTAGCATCTCTTTTTGTCCTCATGGTCTTCTGTGAGGGACATTCTATTGCCATCTCCATCTTCTGGAGAAGGAAACTGAGGCTTGGAGAGAGAGAGAGAAATGTGTCCGTTATGCAGCTAGAAGGTGGTTGAGCCACATGGCTGAGCCCAGCCAGCCTGGTCTGGAGCCCATGTTCTATCTAGGACACTGCGTAAATAGCTGGTGCAGGAAAGCCCACAGGGACTGCCTGGTCTCTAGGCCCTTCTGACCTCACCTTTGTTGACCCAGGGTAGGGCTCAGCCTGAGATGTGGACAGGTGTGAGAGGGACCCTTGCTACTCTGTGATAATCACACACGAGCTTGGTGTCTTCATGCCGTTTGAGCCGCTATAGTAAAATACACGAGACTGGCTAACTTATAAAGAACAGAAACTTATTTTTCACTGTTCTGGAAGCTGGGTAGTCCAAGATCAAGGTGCTGGCCTCTGGTGAGGGCTGCTCTCTGCTTCCAAGACAGTGTCTTGAATGCCACAGTGTCCACTAGAGGAGAGGAATGCTGTCCTCATATGGCAGAAGGCAGAAGGGCCAAAGGAAGTGGAAACCCTCCACCAGAACCTTTTGTAACAGCTTTAATCTATTCATGAGGGCAAAGCCCTCTCGGCCTAAATGGCTCCCAAAGGCCCTACCTCCTGACACCATTGCGCTGGGAATTGTTTCCAACACCTGAATTTCGGGGGACACATTCAGACTAGAGCACTTGGGGCATTTCCTATGCCTTTTACCACACAGTAGGACACCCTCCCCCATACCTCCCTTCCAGAAGGTTCACAAGCCTATGTCAGAGGGTTACTGCTGGTGGGTGACATCTCAGAGAAGCAGAGAGTGCCCAGCTCTTGTACTTACCAACTAGTGACCATGGGTGTGCCCTTTCCCTTTGGGGTCCTCAGTTTCACTATCTGGAAAATGGATGCGCCGGGGAGGGGTGGGTCAGAAAAAGTCATCCTCAAGATATCTTCCAAACTTGATGCTGCTTTTGCTTTTCATGAGCCAATATGGCAGGAGACAGCAAATGAAAAGACTGGAAATTGAAGGAATACTGAAGGAAATTGAGGGAGCGCAGTCATTAGGAGTTGGAAGACCCTGGTCTGGCCTTCTGCCAACTCTTCCTGGCAATCCCCTGGAGCCTCAGTTTCCACATCTGTAAATGGGGATGACAACATGTCCCTACAGACACAACCATACCCGATAGCATTTGTGAACCTGCTCTGCAAACGGCAACATGCTCTACACGTGCAGGAGGTGGTTTTTCTTGCATAGATGAGCTGTAAAGGGTTTCTGTCTTTTGCACAACATGCATCTATCAGAGGCATCTGAGCCAGACTGCTCAGGGGCGGCAGAGTGGGGCCTGTGATGACCCACGTTCCCTTTCTCCTCTCTCTCCAGTTATATTCGCTGTTACTACTTTGCTGTGAAGACCCTCATCACCATCGGGGGGCTGCCTGACCCCAAGACACTCTTCGAAATTGTCTTCCAGCTGCTGAATTATTTCACAGGCGTCTTTGCTTTCTCTGTGATGATCGGACAGGTATCGGGGCACCAGACTGGTTTCCCACCCCACCTGACAGGGGCCCCTCCTACTGTTGCCAGAAATGTCACCTTCTGTGCCCGTTGCTTTTGGATTAAGCCTGGGAAAGAGCACTAGACTGAGAGTCAGGAGCCTGGAGCACTGGACCCTGCGCCTTGAAGGGGGTGGTGGTGGTGAACTCGGCCCTATTCCCTCTCTGAGGTCATACTCATTTGAAATGTCACTTCCCCTGGGTGCACTGGGCTGAATGGTTTTCTGCAGAGACCGAGGGAGAAACCCCTGGTGTTTCTGGTGTGCCGGGGCAGCATCTTACATTCTGGTTGAGACACGAAGTGACAGTCAGAGGTTCTCAAATTTACCTTTGAAGGGCCCCGCCCCGAGGAACAGCACACTGGCTTCCTATTTCCTCCAGCATGGAGTCAGACAAAGTGGCCACCGTCACCCAGGGACTGTGTTGTACCAGAATCAGCCCAGCCCAAGGGGCTTTCCCCCATGGTGTAGTCCCAGGGACCTGAGGCCACCAAGGGGCTGGCAGTCTCCCTCCCTTCCTCTTCCCCACATCCATACTGGAGGCAGAACTTCCCGTCAGTAAAACTTTCTCTGTGTGATGACATCTGCCTACCCCGCTCCCAATGCCCCGCCAGGAGCACATGCCCGTGGTCTGTGTGAAGTGACACATCCCAAATCCATGGAATAGCCCCCACCGCCATGACCCAGTGGCTTCCTTGACCTCCCACAACCTTTCCCTCCAGATGAGAGATGTGGTAGGGGCCGCCACTGCGGGACAGACCTACTACCGCAGCTGCATGGACAACACAGTGAAGTACATGAACTTCTACAAGATCCCCAAGTCCGTGCAGAACCGTGTCAAGACCTGGTACGAGTACACCTGGCACTCGCAAGGCATGCTGGGTAAGATAGTCACGCCCTGGCAGCCACCAGCTCCCAGCCAACTCCTGTTGCCTGGTGCCCGGTGCCCTGCCTTCGGGGTGCCTCCCTTGTCCTCTGTGTCTCTGAGGTCCCGAGTACTGGAGCCTCTCTTGGCTGTGTCCCCAACATTGGTGTGAGAGGGGCCCAGTGGGGCCCCTAAAGTGCCTCTAGCAGGGCTGTCATGAGATCCCTGGAGACTTGGGGGGGCTTGTCTTCTGTGTGCCTGCCCCCCTCACTTCACCCACCTTGAAATGCATCCCCATCCAAGAGCGAAGTGTAGTTTGTTTGTGTGTTTGTTTATTTATTTATTTGACATGGAGTCTCGTTCTGTCACCCAGGCTGGAGTGCAGTGGAGCAATCTCGGCTCACTGCAACCTCCATCTCCTGGGTTCAAGAGATTCTCCTACCTCAGCCTCCCAAATAGCTGGGATTACAGGCATGTGCCACCATGCCCGGCTCATTTTTGTATTATTAGTAGAGACGGGGTTTCACCATGTTGGCCAGGCTGGTCTCGAACTCCTGACCTCAGGTGATTAGCCAGCCTTGGGCTCCCAAAGTGCTGGGATTACAGGTGTGAGGCCAAAGTGCACTTTAAATTTAAAAAAAAAAAAAAAAAAGAAGAAGGACTCTCTATCCCTTCCTCTCTCCCTCCCTGTCTCTCCCTCCCTCCCTCTCTCTCTCCTCCTCGCTTTCTCTCAGGGCATTGCACACCCCATGATGGGCACAGCAGGCTTAGCCCTGGATCTCTTGAGGCAGCTCTAGAGCTCCACAGCCAGGTTGGAGTCCTGAGTTTATCCGCCAAGCTACAAGACTACAGGCATGTCACTGCCATTTGCTCATCTATAAAGTCGAGATTATAGTAGGGCACCTCTTGGGTTGCTTAGAGGATTTAGTAAAATAATTTTGCCTTTAATCCCAGCACTTTGGGAGGCTGAGGCGGGAGGATCACTTGAGCCCAGGAGTCAAGACCAGCCTGGCTACATGGCAAAACCCCGTCTCTACAAAAAGTAAAAAATTTAGCTGGGTGTGTTGGTGTGTCTCTGTGAGTCCCAGCTACTCAGGAGGCTGAGGCTGGAGGATCGCTTGAGCCTGAGGAAGTTGAGGCTGCAGTGAGTTGTGATTGTGCCACTGCACTGCACTCTAGCCTGAGTGACAGAGCAAGATCCTGTCTCAGAAAAATAAAAATAAGTCCCTGTGCGGTGGCTCATGCCTGTAATCCCAGCACTTTGGGAAGCTGAGGCAGGTGGATTGCTTGAGCCCAGGAGTTTTCAGACCAACTTGGGCAACATAGTGAGACCTTGTCTCTAAAAGAGAAAAATTTTTTTAGCTTTTCAGGGTTCAAAAGTATTTAAAAATTTTTATTTTAATAAAAACTAAGAACTGAGATAATCTTTATAAAACATTCTATTAAAAAGTACCTGGCTTGGCTGGGTGCAGTGACTCACTCCTGTAATCCCAGCACTTTGGGAGGCTCAGGTGGGTGGATCCAATGAGGTCAGGAGTTTGAGACAAGCCTGGCCAACATGGCGAAACCCCGTTTCTACTAAAAATACAAAAAATTAGCCAGCGTGGTGGTGGGCACCTGTAGTCCCAGCAACTCGGGAGGCTGAGGCAGGAGAACCACTTGTACTAGGGAGGTAGAGGTTGCCGTGAACCAAGATCATGCCACTGCGCTCCAGCCTGGGTGACAGAGTGAGACTCTGTCTAAAACAACAACAAAACAAAAACAAAAACAACCACAACAACAAAACAGGTGCCTGGCTCATAGAAGTGCTCCAGAGACTTTAGTTCTTGCTGATGTTGTCCTTCCAGGGAAGTGGGAACACAGGTGACCAATAATTGCAACAGCGCAGGGGCTACTCACATAGTAGCTGAGTGGGGGATGTCAAGGGAAGGCAGGGAAGGCTTCCTGGAGGAGGTGACATTAGTGCTGGGTTCTGAAGAATGAATAGGAGTTTGGGAAATGCACAGGGGTGCTCCTGGCAGAGGAAATGGTATTGGCAAAGGCCTGGAGGTGAGAGAGGGTGCACTACAAATCTAGAGTGGTTCCATGCGGCAGGGTAATGGTGTGCCCTGGTGAGCCGGTAGGTGGGCACTTGGCCTGTATGTATGTCTGGGGTGGGGCCCGGCCTTGCCTCTGACCCTTGCCACGCCTTGTTCACAGATGAGTCAGAGCTGATGGTGCAGCTTCCAGACAAGATGCGGCTGGACCTCGCCATCGACGTGAACTACAACATCGTTAGCAAAGTCGCACTCTTTCAGGTACACCCTTTGGTGCCCTCACCCTCAGGGCTGTGGGAGGCTGCAAGCCCAATCTTCTCTAAACAGCATTCCTTTCCCTTCCTCACCGGGACAGGGCTGTGACCGGCAGATGATCTTTGACATGCTGAAGAGGCTTCGCTCTGTTGTCTACCTGCCCAATGACTATGTGTGCAAGAAGGTGAGCTGGCCCGGCAGCCACCACGGGATCTGGGGTTCACGATCCCCCTGGCTTTCAAGGAGCTGAGTTGCAGGGGTGCCTGCCAGCCCAGGGCAGAGTGAGATTGTTGGGGAGGGAGAGGAGCATCTGCAGCTTCATGCTGCAGTGACCTGACCAGACCCAAGAACAGGAGCGGATTAGAAGGCTTTGCCGACTCTATGCAGTCAACACACATGTGCCTCGGGCTTTGCAAAGCATTTCCTCAGCTCCACTGACACAGGACCATGGGGGCCAGGACAAAGACCCCTCCCACCCCACCTTACAGAAAGGGAAACTGTAGCGCCTGAAGAGGGGCAGGGCCTTGACTGTGTACCTGGAACTGCTTCTGGGGTCTCCGTCTTCCCATCAGGAAAATGGGACAGGAGAAGGGATGGAAGAGGTTGCAAACTGGTGGCCTTTGGGTAAGATCCAGCACACAGGTATTCTGTGGATTTTTTTTTTCTAATTTTTAAAAAATGTTGAATTGGTCCCCAACCTTTAAAAGTTTGACGATTTCATATAAAAATTCAGATTTCTGGCTGAAAACAGAAAATCTGCCAGCACTGGGTCCACTTTCCCAAATGGCAAGAGCCAGCTGGGGTGGAAGAAAGGTTGCCCCAAAGGGGAACGTCGTGTCCCTTCCTGATGCCACAGCCCCCACCACTCCCCACTGCCCCACCCTAGAACCCCCTCCCTGCTCAGCTTCACCCTCTGATCCCAGAAAACATCTGGAGTTGAATCCTGGGGCCTGACAATGTCTAGAGCCCTTTCTGCTCCCTGTCCTTGGGGTTCAAGGTGAGACCAAGGTCACTTGGTGAGTGAGGGGAGGGGTCAGGAACCCAGGTTTCAGTCCTCTTGCACAGAGCCGTTAATAAGTTAATAATAAGCTGTTAATAAGCGTACGTGGGGAAACATTACCCAAGCAGGCTCTGCAAGACTTGGGAACCCCTGTCCCCAAGAAAGTCCCTGTCTCCAGGTTATATGCTGTGCAGCAGTGAAATTTCTGGAAGCAGAGAGCTGGGGTGAAGAGGGGAAAATGATGCTTCAGAGGGCTGAGAATTTAAAGCTGCAAACTTAGGGGCAAAGAGGGGTTTGGGAGCAATAGAGTGACTTGCCTGACATTGGAGCCACTTCCTGGCTGTGCAGCCTTGGGCAAGTGGCTTGCACTCTCTGAGTCCTGCTCATCTTATGGATAAAGAGGGGGATGTTGATAGTACCTCCCTCATGGGGTGGTTGTGAGGGCTGAATAACATGTGCATACAGAGCTTAACACTGTTCCTGACACACAGCAGGTGCCAGTACTGTTGCTGTTATCTTCGTGAATGATGCAGAGTTTGCTTTAAATGAGAAAAAGTGAATCTAGAGTCTGTGATTGCAAATTAAATTGAGCACTTGGTGAGCACGTGTGAAGGGCGCCCTCTGCTGTCTGGTTTTGCTCGGCAGCGATCTCTCTGAGACACCCCAGGGATTGGTTAGTGAGGTGAGGGTCCCCTCACCCTTTCACCCTTGTCAAACTAAACAGAAACATGGAGGCAAACCTCTCTTCCTTTTTGTTAAGGGGGTCATGCATGTGTGAAACGCACAGGAAATTTTTGTCAAATAAGTCAAAAGTGTGACAGTTACTGTCCTTGGTCACTCCCCCCACCCCTTATTTATTTATTTGTTTGTTTGTTTATTTGAGACCAAGTCCCACTCTCTCTCCCAGGGTGGAGTGCAGTGGCACTATCTCGGCTCACTGCAACCTCCGCCTCCTGAGTTCAAGCATTTCTCCTACCTCAGCCTCCCAAGTAGCTGGGATTACAGGCACATGACACCAGGCCCGGTTCATTTTTTTGTTTATAGTAAAGACAGGGTTTCGCCATGTTGGCCAGGCTGGTCTCGAACTCCTGACCTCAGGTGGTGTGCCCGCCTCGGCCTCCCAAAGTGCTGGGATTACAGGCATGAGCCACTGCACCCGGCCCCCTTTTTAATTATTATTATTATTTTTTTTTCTGTGGACCTCCTCTTCCCCTTTTAAACACATGTGACTCACAGGTAGCTGGCCAGGACAAGGGCCTGTGAAGGGATGAGGATTGGAAGGCGCGTGGCAGACTAGGTGTTTCTAATTGCAGTCCAAAGCAAGCTATTCATTCATGCATGCATTCGGTTTAACTTGGGATTAAGGCCATTGTATTCATTTTCCAGGCTGCCGTGGGACACTACGCAACTCCACCAAAAGCTGGGTGGCCTCTCTCCTCAGCTTGTAGGTGGTCATCTAGTTTTTTTTTGTGTCTCCTCACATCCTCTTGTCTCTATGCCTGTCTTTGTGTCCACATTTCCCTTTTTTTAGGACACCAGTCATATTGGATTAGGTCTAGAAGGACCTCATCTTTAGGAATTACATCTGCAATGACCCTATTCCCAAATAAGGTCACATTCTGAGATGCTGGGGATGAGGATTTCAATATATGAATTTGGGAGGGGGTACATAATTCAACCCATAACAGCCATGAACTCTGGAACCAGACTGTCTGGGTTCAGATCCCAGCTCTTGGGCAAAGAGTGATCTAGACTCCGAGGGTTGTTGAGGATAAGTAGTACACTGCATAAAGCAATTTGGGGCTGGGCACAGTGGCTAATGCCTGTAATCTCAGCACTTTGGGAGGCTAAGGCAGGCAGATCCCTTGAGGCCAGGAATTCGAGACCAGCCTGGCCAACGTGGCAAAACCCTGTCTCTACTAAAAATACAAAAATTAGCCGGGCGCGGAGGCACATGCCTGTAATCGCAGCTACTCGGGAGGCTGAAGCATGATGCCTGTAATCGCAGCTGCTTGGGAGGCTGAAGCACAAGAATTGCTTGAACCCAGGAGGCAGAGGTTGCAGTGAGCTGAGATCATGCCACTGCACTCCAGCCTGGGCGACAGAGCGAGACTCCATCTCAAAAAAAAAAAAAAGGCAATTTGAATACTATCGTTATTGTTGTTCCCATTCCTGTTGCAGTTAGCAAATGGTTCCCGAGCCCCTGAGATGTGCCAGGTGTAGACCTCATTTGATGGTGGGAGCTGCTATCTGATTTGCCCTGCCTCCATCAGTGGGTCTAAATGGAAATTTGCAGAATTCCATCATACCTGCACCTCCCAGGTTAGCTGGCACTTCCCATTCCGTGACATCACTAACTCCCCCACTGCAACCCTGTCAGTTATGGAGGGCACGGGGTAGTCACTCCTCCAAGTCTACAGATGCGGAGACTGAGGCCCGAGAGGGAAGTGACTGCCCCCACACAACACCCCAAGTTGTGGTGGCAGGGCTGGACCCCAGTGCCTAGGTTCCTCCTTGCCGGACCTCCAGCCTCTGGATCCAGCCCTGGCTGCTTCTCTGGTGACTTTGGGGGATGGACAGAGGGACTTGTCCCTTCTCTGTTTCAGGGGGAGATCGGCCGTGAGATGTACATCATCCAGGCGGGGCAAGTGCAGGTGTTGGGCGGCCCTGATGGGAAATCTGTGCTGGTGACGCTGAAAGCTGGATCTGTGTTTGGAGAAATAAGGTCAGAGGCAGCTGGGGTAAAGTGAGGGGCCTGAGACAAGGGCTGGGAAAGGAGACGGCCAGCGGGCAGTGCGAGTGTCTACAGCTTGGTAGATGCCGCACTGGCACCTGCTGATGTATGCGGGGATGGGGGCGGGGGAAGGCTCTCATCTGTGTGGGGCCACCACTGTGCTCCACACATGGGAAATGAAGATCTGAATGTGACCAAAACCGCAGTCTCTGAAGGGTCTCCTTTCTCCTTTCTCTGCCCCAGCTTGCTGGCTGTTGGGGGCGGGAACCGGCGCACGGCCAACGTGGTGGCCCATGGGTTTACCAATCTCTTCATCCTGGATAAGAAGGACCTGAATGAGATTTTGGTGCATTATCCTGAGTCTCAGAAGTTACTCCGGAAGAAAGCCAGGTATGTAACACTTCTTTCATTTAATAAAAAATTGCTAAGGACAATGAATTTCTCTTACATAACCACAGTACCTTTATCTTTTTTTTTTTTTTTTTTTTTTTTTTGAGATGACGTCTTGCTCTGTCACCCAGGCTGGAGTACAGTGGAGTGATCATGACTCACTACAGCCTCAACCTCCTAGGTTCAAGTGAGCGATCCTCCTGCCTCAGCCTCCCATGTAGCTGGAACTATAGGCACGTACCACCATTCCCGGCTAATTTTTAAAATTTTTTCTAGAGCTGGGGTCTCGCTATGTTGCCCAGGCTGGTATCGGACTCCTGGGCTCACATGATCTGCTCTGACCTCCCAAAGTGCTGGGATTACAGGTGTGAGCCACTGTGCCTGGCCTAGTACCTTCATTAAAATAAGGAAATTTCGTATTGAAACAACACTATTATCTCATTCGTAATCCATCTTCAGATTTTGCTAATTCTTTAAGAGTATCCTTTGTACATTTTCTTCTTTTTCCATTCCTGAATCAAGTCTAGGATCACATATTGTAATTAAGGTGCAGAGTATTCTTAGTCTTCCTTGATCTGGGATAGCTCCTCAGGCTTTTCCAACCTTTAGTGACTTGGACTTCTTTTAAGCATACAGGCCATTTATTTTATTTATTTATTTATTTATTTATTTATTTATTTATTTATTTATTTATTTTGAGACAGAGTCTTGCTCTGTCGCCCAGGCTGGAGTGCCATGGCACAATCTTGGCTCACTGCAACCTCTGCCTCCTGGATTCAAGCAATTCTCCTGCCTCAGCTTCCTGAGTAGCTGGGATTACAGGCGCACACCACCACGCCCGGCTAATTTTTGTATTTTTAGTAGAGACAGGGTTTCACCATGTTGGTCAGTCTGGTCTGAAACTCCTGACCTCGTGATCCACCCCCCTCGGCCTCCGAAAGTGCTGGGATTACAGGCGTGAGCCACCACACCCAGCCCATACAGGCCAGTTATTTTACAGAATGCCCCTCAGTTGGGGTTCGTCTGATGTTTTCTCATGATTACCATTAGAGTCTGCATTTTTGGCGGAAAGAACTCAGAACTTCTGCAGCAAATGTATCGAGAGGTGCATTATGCCATTTACTTCCAACATCGATGATTTTTACTTTGATTACTTGGTTAAGGTTTCTGTACTGTAAACCTATTTTCCCTTAAACCTAATTCCTAAGTAATTAGTGGGTAGTCACCTTCAGGCTATGAGGATATCCTGTTCCCCATCAAACTTTTACCCACCGCTTTTAGCATCCTTTGATGGTTCCTCGCTATGATAGTTACAGAGATTGCTATGATAGTCATAAAATGGTAATTTTGTAACTCCACTCCTTCCTTGATTATTAGCTGGCAGTCAGCTGTATGGAAGAGCTTTCTCTTCTCTCCCATTTGTTTATTCATTTCTCAATGTATATAGGCATGGATTTACTTGATTCCAGAACACTCTGTTAACAATCATTATTTTGATGCTCAAATTGGTCCAGTTTGGCCAGTGGGCACTTTTTCAAGGTGGCTCGTTTGTGACTTTGTGATATCCCTGTCATACTTTAGCACTTCCTTGCTTACTCAAGGAACAGCAAGCCACAACCAGATGCCCTGGTTCATCTTGTACTTCCCTTGCAGTATCCTGGAAATGGCCATTTCTCCAAGCAGCCTTGATTCCTTTTACTGGGGGATGGTTTTTAGAAACCAAGATCTGAGTCATAGGAGCAGTCATTGCTACTGGAGTGCTACTAGGCCTCTGCAGCAGGCAGAACCAAGAAACACACTCACATACACACCAGGATGTATAAATACAAATATATATATATATATATTACATATATAATATATTATGTATATATAAAATACACACACACATATACATATATATGCCAACTTCAGTTTTTCTGTCTATTCTACTGATTATCTATAAAACAATTTCAATCCAGCACCACAAAATTCATTCTTTTTTTTTTTTTTTTTTGAGATGGAGTTTCACTCTTGTTACCCAGGCTGGAGTGCAGTGGTGCCATCTCAGCTCACTGCAACCTCTGCTGGAATTACACGCCTGGCTAATTTTTGTATTTTCAGCAGAGATGGGGTTTCACCATGTTGGCTAGACTGGTCTCGAACTCCTGACCTCAGGTGATCCACCTGCGTTGGCCTCCCAAAGTTGCTGGGATTACAGGAGTGAGCCACCGTGCCCTGCCACCACATATTAGAATTCATTCTAATATTCTCCCTTTTCATACTTGTAAATCTCTTCTCCAACACTGAGCAATACAGAGAAGTTCATTTCGGAATTTCCAGCCCATGTCACTGTAAAAACAAAAAGTAAGGCTTCTAGGTAGACTTCAGTACTGGATGCAGTTCTTTTGTGTTTAGCCCAAGTATATATGATGTAAGTGTTATGTTCAAAGTCATCTGGAGTCTCTTCCTCCCCCACTCTTTAATGTGGTTACTTTATTCATTTGAAATACAGGTAGGTTCACTTGTTGCAGTTTACATTCCATTTAGGGCTCCTGCCACCCTGATCTTTGTTGACTTTTTCTTGTTTTAAGTATGTAGAACATTAACATGTTCCTGAAGGTCAACACACTGCAAAATGGGGCACTCAGAAAAACGTCCCAACTCTCCCTGTCCCCATTGCCCCCTGACTGCAACCCCCATTATTACATGACTCGTCGCATCAATTTCTGCCTTTTCTTTCCTCTGCTTACTTTTGCAAAAATAGACAAGTCCACAAACATTTTCTTTTTTTCTTTTTTGAGATGAAGTCTTGTTCTGTAGCCTGGGCTGGAGTGCAGTGGTTAGATCTTGGCTCACTGCAACCTCCACCTCCCGAGTTCAAGCGATTCTCCTGCCTCAGCCTCCTGAGTAGCTGGGATTACAGGCATCCACCACCATGCCCAGCTAATTTTTGTATTTTTAGTAGAGATGGGGCTTTGCCATGTTGGCCAGGCTTGTCTCGAACTTCTGACCTCAGGTGATCTGCCCGCTTCTGCCTCCCAAAATTCTGGGATTACAGGTGTGAGCCACCACACCCAGCCCAAACATTTTATTTCTTCTTCTTTCTTACACAAAATGTGGCATGCTGTAGATTCTTGTACTTTGCTTTGTTTCCGCATGACGACAAAACCCGGAAATCATTGTCTATCAGTGCAGAGTCAGCTTCCTCATTCCTTTCCACAGTGGCAGAACATTCCTGTAAATCATTTAGGGTATTTCCACAATTTTGCAATTACAAACAGTGGTGCAACGAATAACCTTGTGCATCTGTATTTTGCATTGTTGGGGAACAGGTCATTCTTTTTAGAAAAGCCAGTTTTTATTTTCAAACCCTTAAGATCAGGTTTCAAATTGAGCGACAGGCAACGTAGTGTGTCAGGAACCCCACAATAGTCTGGGAGGCTGGCGGGGCTCAGATCCCTTCCATATGAGGTGCTGGCTGTGTGACTTTGAGAAAGTTGTTTAACTTTTCTGGTCTCAGTTGTCTCCTATGTAAAAGAAAGGTCATAACCTCTACTTTGCTGCTGTAAATTTTTTTTTTTTTTTTTTTTTTTTTTTTTGAGATGGAGTCTTGCTTTGTCGCCAAGGCTGGAGTGCAGTGGCGCAATGCTGGCTCGCTGTAACCTCCGCCTCCTGGGTTCAAGCAATTCGATTCTCCTGCCTCAGCCTCCCCAATAGCTGGGACTACAGGCACGTGCCACCACACCCGGCTAATTTTTGTATTTTAAGTAGAGATGAGGTTTCACCATGTTGACCAGGCTGGTCTGGGACTGCTGACCTCAGGTGATCTGCCCGCCTTGGCCTCCCAAAGTGCTGGGATTACAGGTGTGAGCCACTGTGCCTGGCCTGCTGCTGTGAAAATTAAATAGTGTGCAGGAATGTCTCCGGTGGGGTGCCTGTCATGCAAGAGAGCTCAGTGCATGTTAATAATGATCACTTCATGCCGGGCACAGTGGCGCATGATTGTAATCCCAGTAATTTAGGAGGCTGAGGCAGGAGGATCATTTCAGCCCAGATATTTAAGGCTACAATGAGTTATGATCGTGCCACTGCACTCCAGCCTGGGTGACAGAGCAAGACCCTGTCTCTAAGATAAATAAGCAATTGTTCCTCTGTAGCCATCAAATTCACCCTATAATTTTTCAATTGGCTAAAACCTTTTTAATCCACGTATCTGGGTTTTCCTCCTTGTCTTGTATCACACATTCTTATTTTCCCCTTCATTCTATACAATGACGCCATAAGTTAACTGCACAGAGAGCTGTCATAACAAAGGGAAGTAACTCACCAGCATCCATTCCTACAGCACAGTGATGTATCGAGTACACAGTGCTGTGTTCTGGGGACGGAGTAGGGACCAAACAAAACTCACATTCTAGTCAGGGAAGCGACAATGGAAAGATGAGTGATGATGTGATGATGTGTCTAGCTATGAGGAAACACAAAGCCACGGGAGGAGCAGGAAGTGACAGGGAGCTGCCTGAGATAAGCTGGTTGGGGAAGCTGCTCTGAGCAGGTGGCATTTCAACGAGACCTGCACAAAGCAAGGAGTGAGCTGGGAGGACTGATGGCTGGGTACAGCATTCTGGGCAGAGGGAACAGCATGTGCAGAGGCCCTGGGGAGGAGCAGGCTTAGTGTGTGGGTGGCACAACAGCAAGAAAATTAGCATAGCTTGGTATGGGATCGGAGGAGTCTAGGGGAAGAGATTGGGTCGGACCTCAGAGGAAGATGGGTGCTATGGAGAGTTTTACACAGAGGAGTGACTTGTGCCTTAGGTTTTCACAGCAGCCCTTTGGCAGCTTCGAGGTAAAAGGATGTAGTGTTAATGTCCAAGCATCATGCACACAAGACACTGAGGTCCCCTGGGGAAGGAAGCTGCCCCAAAACTCACCTTACCTGGTTGCTCTCAAGGGACCCACTGGGCCCTTCCAAAACCCAGTCTATCTGAATTTCTCCCAGAAAATCTCCCCACATTCCCCACCACATCAGTGGTGCGTGCCAGTGCCTCCTCTCTGGAGGGACAGGGAGATAGAGTGGACCCTTGTGATTCATGGACTCCATATTTGCAAATTCGCCTCCTCACTGAAATGGACTCGTAACGCCAAGATCAATACTAACAGGCTTTTGTGGTCATTCAAGGACATTCCCAGAGCAGCAAAATACTTGAGTCACCCCAAGTGCACGCTCCCCACTGAAGTCCCAGTTCTGTCTTGTAGTTTTAGCTCTTGTACTGCCAAGAGGTGTCTTTTTATGGTCCATTTAATGCCACTCTTTTTTTTTCATTTTTGTGCTTTTTGTTGGCGATTGCACAGTTTAAAATGGCCCCCCAGCATAGCGCTGAAGTGCCGTCTCGTGTTCCTAAGCACAAGAAGTCTGTGATGTGCCTTACATAGAAAATACGTTGTGTTAGATAAGTTTCATTCGGGCATGAATTACAGTGCTATTGGCTGTGTGTTCAATGTTAATAAAACAACAATCTGTATTTAATAAGATGCTTTTAGCTGGCACAGTGGCTCATGCCTGTAGTCCCAGCACTTTGGGAGGCTGAGGCGGGCGGATCACCTGAGGTCAGGAGTTTGAGACCAGCCTGGCCAACATGGTGAAACCCCATCTCTACTAAAACTACAAAAATTAGCCAGGCGCGGTGGTGGGCACCTATAATCCCAGCTACCCGGGAGGCTGAGTAGGGAGAATGGCTTGAACCTGGGAGGCGGAGGTTGCAGTGAGCCAAGATCACACCACTGTACTGCAGCCTGGGCAACAGAGTGAGACTCTGTCTCAAAATAATAATAATAATAATAAAGTCTTTAAAAAGAAACACACATAAGACAAGTTTATTACTATTAATTTTAGAGACAGGGTCGTGCTCTTTCACCCAGGCTGGAATGCAGTGACATGATCATAGCTCATGCAGCCTCGAACTCCTGGGCTCAAGAACTCTCCCCCTTGGCCTTCCAGTGTTCTGGGTCTATGTGTGAGCCACCACGCCTGGCCAAGTTTATGTATTATGGTTGATGAATGTTGTGATGGGAGATCTGTAGGAATCTAGCCTTGTATTTCCCCTAGGAACAATGTTTCCGTATTTGCTAATTCAGTGTTCGCAGAGATCTTATAGGACATAATTACTACAAATCATGAGATTCAACTGCTTATGACTGAAAACTGGTACCAGGTCTCCCCACCCTCTCTTCTTGCCCCCACCCCCACCAGGAGGAGCAAAACTCAAGAAAGCCATGCTTTTAGCTGGTGGGGTTAGGCAAGAGTTTGGCAAATCAGATAGGACCCCAAAGGCACCTCCCGAGAGCCGTGCAGAGGCCCTCATTCCTGACAGTGCCTGTGCACCTGTGTCCACACTGAGAAGGCTGAAGTGTGGGTGAGAGGCAGCCAGGTGAAGGAATGGGGCTAACAGGCCTCACAGCAACATGGGGGGGCGTGGGAATGGGGGTCCCAGCCATGAGTCATCAGAGTGGTTGTTTGCTGGCCAGGCCAGCTTGACCAGAGAGGCAGGGGATTGTGTATGAGCTCTGCTCATCAGGGGAGATACACTGTCTGAGAACCATAGTCCCAGGGACATCTGAGTTGGTGAGGGCCACGTGTGGGATTCTGTCCAAGCTCCCTGCTTTGCAGATGGGGTACCTGGGTCCCCAAAGAAGTGAAGTGCTGAGATCTCTGGCTCGACCACTCCAAGAAAGAGGATGAAGAGGTCTTATGTGGGTCACTCGCTCCAGGCTGATTGCTCAATCTCAGTTACAGGGAAGCAGACATCATCAGAAAATGAGGACAAATTTCCCTAATCTGGAAATGCCCCAGAAGCCAGCTCAATGTTTCCAAACAGAGACAGCTATTAGCAATCAGCAAAGGTCCTATAAATAGTTATTTTGTTAGAAAGAAAAAGATAGTTCATTTTCACAGCACCCTCAGCCTTCCTGTGGGCTGTCACATCATGAATTATGGACTCAAATAACATGGGGGACAGTGCCGAGCTGGCGCGTGTCAGAGGCGTCTGGTGAATTATCATGTTTGTGTTCTCCTGGGGGATCTCCAGCTAGAAATGCAAATCTTGGGCAATTAATATCAACATGCACAATTTAAACCCATTGCCTCTGATTAGATAAGCAGCCAGTAATGGCCTCATTTTTAAACAAACAAGTTTTGCTGGAGCCTCGATGAATGAATTTGCCAATTATTGTCTAGGCCTGCTGGTTGCAGGCAGAATTCATTTGTTCTTGAAACAAACTGCTCACCGCATGTTTGTAGTGTGAAAAATTGCCAGTAAAAATCTAGGGCTCTCTTTGTTGGAAAATCTACCCTTATCTAGAGAAACAGGGTGGTACATGCCATTAGATGTGGGTGGCAATTCTGCTTTTGCCACTTCCTGGTAACCTTGGACACGTCACTCCCCCTGCTCTGAGCCTCAATTTCCCCAACTGTCAGAGGCACAATAATCTCAGCCCTTTCCATGTCACAGGGGTATTTGTCAGCGTCCAGGAAGATAATGATGTAATGTTGCTTTGTAATCATTAATACCTGGGGCACTGGGGTCAGAAGTGTGGGTTTGAATTCTAGCTTTGCCACTTCTTAGCTGTGTGGCCTTGGGAAAGTTACTCACCCCCTCTGAACTTCTATACCCTCATTTGGAAATGAGGATGAATAATAAGACCTAGTTATGGGGATTGTTGTGAGACTTAAATGAGAGAGTATGTATTAGCATAACAGTATTACCACAAATTTAGCTGTTTAAAATCACACATTTGCGATCTCAGTTTCTGTGGGTTAGAAGTCCAGACATGGCTTAGCTAGGTCCTCTGCAAGATTGTCATCAAGATGCCTTCCAGAGCAGGCTCTCATCTCAAGTCTGGATCGGGGAAGGACCCACTTCCAGGATCACATGGCTGTTGGTGTAATTCAGTTCCTTGGGGTTGTAGGACTGGGGCCCCAGTTCCCACTGGCAATTGGCCAGTGGCTGGCCTCAGGTCCTTGCCATGTGGGCCTTCTCCAACTACAGCTGGCTGCTCCCTACATCAAAGTCATCAAGGGAGGCCAGGCACTGTGGCTCATGCCTGTAATCCCAGCACTTTGCGAGGCCATGGCAGGAGGATTGCTTGAGCCCAGGAGTTCAAGACCAGCCTGAGCAACATAGGGAGACCCCGTCTCTATCACTTAAAATAAAAATCAAATAAAAAATAAATAAAGTCAGCAAGGGAGAGTCCCCTTGCAAGACAGAGATCACAATCCTGTGTGACATATTCCACCAGTGATAGCCCTTGTTGTATTCGATTGTTTAAAAGCAAGACACATACCCCACCCATCCTCAAGGGAAGGGGACCACACAGAGGTGTGAACACCAGGAAGGGGGTAATAGGGGCCATTGAAGGGTGCCTGCAAAGGATGGAGCAGAGGGCCTGGCACATATAGACACTCAATAAATGCTGATAATTGTGATGTTGACGAGTGGGAGGCGACAGTGAAGCAGAAGGAGAAGGAAAGAGCTTTGGTTCCTTTTCCACCTGGGCATCTTATTCCCAGTTCCCCATGTGAAAGTGTCCTTCAGGATTTCCTAACTCTTCTGCTGGTTAAAAAAAAGAAAGAGGCCAGACGCGGTGCCTCACACCTGTAATTTCAACACTTTGGGAGGCCAAGGCGGGTAGATCGCTTGAGCCCAGGAGTTTGAGACCAGCCTGGGCAACATGGCGAAACCCTGTCTCTACAAAATGATAAATTGTGGTGGTGCATACCTGTAGTTCCAGCTACTCAGGTGGGAGGATCGCTTGAGCCGTGGAGGTCAAGGCTGCAGTAAGTCATGATCACGCCACTGCACTCCTGCCTGGTGACAGACTCTGTGAGAGAGAGAGACAGAAACAGAGACAGAGAGAGAGACAGAGAGAGAGAGAGAGGAAGAGAAGAGGAGAGGAGAGACAGAAGACAGAAGAGAGAGGAGAGAGAGAGACACAGAAAGGAAGGAAAGAGAAGAATTTCCTAGCTGTGTGACCTCAGACAAGTTATTCAACCTCTCTGAGCGTCACTTTCCTCATCTCTAAGGTACAACAGACAGTAAGACCCACCTCATTACAGTTGTTCTGATCCTTCGATGAGATGCAATGCATAAAGTACTTAACACAACGCTTGGCCCAGGAAAAGCTCTCTACAATCACCAGCCAAAATCACCACCACTACACAGCTCCAGCTTAAAGGAGGCTGCACAAGCGAGCCTTTCTTTTCCCCCAGAATGTGTCTGTGATGTAAGTGGATGCTGCTTTCTTCCAGGCGCATGCTGAGAAACAACAATAAGCCCAAGGAGGAGAAGAGCGTGCTGATCCTTCCGCCCCGGGTGGGCACCCCAAAGCTCTTCAGCGCTGCCCTCGCTATGACAGGAAAGATGGGTGGCAAGGGGGCAAAAGGCGGCAAACTAGCTCACCTCCGGGCCCGGCTCAAAGAACTGGCCGCGCTGGAGGCGGCTGCAAAGCAGCAAGAGTTGCTGGAACAGGTAATGTGGTTGGGAACCCAGCCACCACGTCCATTTCGGATATGTGCCAGGGAGAAGGCCGAGGGGTCTCCAAGAGTAGGCCACACATTTAGTTTTAGGGTCTTCCCCCTCCTTTTACTATCAGTCAGGGCTCATTTGGCTACCAGTGACAGAGTGCAAGCTCAAATTAGCTTGAGAAAAATGGGAATTAGGGGTCAAGTAATCGAAAAGTTCAGGCAAGCCTGGATCCAAAAGCCCGAATGATGCCAGCAGGAAGAGGTTTCCCATTGTGTCATCTCTGCTTTATTCAGTGAGGGTTTTATCTCCAGGCAGGTTCTCAAGAGTTTTAGGATGACACCCTCCTGGCATAGCAACTCCAAAAGAAAGAAAGCACCTCTCTCCCAGGGATTCTAGCAAAAGTTCCAGTCATTGGACAGAATTGGGTCACATGCCAATTCTTGAGCCATTCGGTGTGGCCAGGGCACTATGGTGCTCCAAAGAGACCTGGGTCACATATCCGCCCCTGGACTGAGAGTAGGCTGGGAGCAGGATCTCTAAAAGGCAGTCTTGATACTGTTGCAGAGGTTAGAGGAGAGGGTGTGAGAAGCAAGTGTCCATCCCCAGAAGACAGTGTGTCCTCATATTTAATACTGTGTCTGTGACAATTTAAGATATTTGGGTCAGGCATGGTAGCTCACACTTGTAATCCCAGCACCTTGGGAGGCCAAGGCAGGAGGATCTCTTCAGGCCAGGATTTCAAGACCAGCCTGGGCAACATAACGAGAACTTGTCTCTACAAATTTTTTCTTTTTTTGTTTTTAATTAGCCAGGCTTAGTGGCACACGCCTGCGGTCCTAGCTCCTTGGAAGGCTGAGTTGGGAGCATCACTTGAGCCCAGGAAATCGAGACTGCAGTGAGCTATGATTGCACCACTGCACTCCAGCCTGGGTGACAGAGTGAGACCCTGTCTCAAGAAATGAAAAATAAAAAATTGAAAGTACCAAATGTCCCCACCCCCATAAATCTATGGGGGACATTAAAATTAGTTCTGGGACTTTTTTCTGTGACCAAAGCCAAGAACACCAAGTAGAATGATTACACTAATTATGTCTGTTCACGGCTGTCCTTTAGGAAGGCTGCTGGGGATCTGGAGAGGGACTGGGGTTAGGCAGACTGGGCTTAACAGTCCACACAGCAGAGTTCAAAGGAGCCCAGTGAACTCAATCCAGCCTGGTGTCAGAGTCCAGGAGACCCATCCAGAGGTTGTTTGACAGCAGAAGTATGGTGAGTGACATCAAAGCCATTTGGGGTGCCAAGATATTCTCCAGATACAGCCACCAATGGCCCCAGACTGAGGAAAGATGTGATGGCCTGGCTCACAAACTGTCAAGGTCAAGGTGGAGCTGGCAAGTGGGGGTCTTCAGTGCTGGCTGCTGTGAGGGCTGATTAGACAGGAACCCCAAGGGTGCCCTCAGTACACCGAGAGCTTCAGCTGGGGTGGGCTTGTGGCTCCTAAGTGGTAGCTCTTCAGCAAGGCAGCTTTAAGATGGGAATTAGATTTGCATGACCGTTCCATTAAAAGGCACTTCCCTTCCAAATCAGCACAACCAGGGCAGAATGGCAGAATGCAGGGAGCTCTTAACTAGACATTCAGAGACACAAATCCAAATCCCAGCTCCGTCACCCACTAGCTCCATGACCCAGGAAGCCCCTCAAGCTTTCTGAGACTTGGATTACTGAGGGTTGCCTCATGAGGTCGTAAAGATCAAGCAGGATACCTTGGAGGCCTTTTAGAAAAGCAGATTGAACACAGCAAAGCACTTTTCTAACTTCCCATGAGCTGCTGGTTCCAGCCATAGGACCACGCTTCAGGAAGTCCCACAATGCTCACCGTCTGAGCATCCTGCCCTGGAAATGCATTGTCAAGAGTTTAGGGTGGGCTGGGCGCAGGTGGCTCACCCCTGTAATCCCAGCACTTTGGGAGGCCAAAGTGAGCAGATCGCTTGAGGTCAGGAGTTCAAGACCAGCCTAACCAACATGGTAAAACCCCGTCTCTACTAAAGATACAAAAACTTAGCCAGGCGTGGTGGCACGCACCTGTAATCCCAGCTACTCGGGAGGCTGAGGCAGAAGAATTGCTTGAACCTGCGAGGCAGAGGTTGCAGTGAGCTGAGATCACATCACTGCACTCCATCCTGGGTGGCAGAGCAAGACTCCGTGGAAGGAGGGAAGGAAGGAAGGAAGGAAAAAAACAAAAAAAAATAGAGTTTAGGATGGATAGGGGAGGGTGGGACAGGGGCACCAAAACATAGGGAAACACTGAGACAGAGGGAGAAGCATGTCCCAATAGAGGCCTTGCGTTCTTGGAGCATTTTGGCTGCCCCCTCTCCATTCCTTTCCTTCAATATCCTACAACTTGAGCAAATGGCGCAGGTCTCTCTGCACAAGGACGTTGACTGCTGTCACTTGAAACTCACAAGCACCACTTCACACAGGTCTTGGGCAGCTGAAGACCATTCTGGTCTCCTCTGGGGGCTGCTCCCTCTCCAGTTTCCTTCCGTGCAGAGATGGGGTCAGGCAGAGTGGGAGGGGCCCCAGGTATCCACAAAGGCTTGGTTTAATTACCCAGTCCCCTACTGATGCGAAGACCATGGCCATCATTTGTGGGAGGCAGCACACGCTGGAGGCTGGAGGTATCCATCAAGTCCCCACACACGGGATCAGCGCAGCCCAATAGCAGTCGTACCCAGCCGCAGGCGATCCCTGAGGATCTCAACCTTTGAGACCTTCCAGAAAGGGGGCCTAGCCCCAGCAGCCTCTCCCCTCATCACTTTTTACCCTGTTTGCTTGGAGTTTTTCTCATCCACTCCAGGAGTGCCCATCCCTGGTAACAGATGGTTCAGCCTTTGCAGAGGCCTTGCGGGTACTCCCTCAGAGTCACTGCCTGGCTTGCTTCAATAGCTCACGGGACGGGCCCTGCACTTGAAACAACAGCCTCACCCCAGCTTCCAGCCCCACAGCCTAGATCTAAGACATCCCAAGACTTCCTACGAAATCCAGCCGGGACTTTTAATCTGTACACTTCCCCATAATGTATTTTGTTTCTCCTAAATAACGCCGATGCGGCTCCACCCCACCCACTAGATTTCACCCGCTGTGTGTTCCACTGTCCGCTTTGGGAGTCCAAAAAGGCTGGAACAGGGAGGTGTCCAAGACCCTTCCAAGACCCCTCCGAGAGTCTGTGCCTCACGAGTCACCCTTTCTCGATTCCAGGCCAAGAGCTCGCAAGATGCCAAGGGAGAGGAAGGTTCGGCTGCCCCAGACCAGCGCACGCCCCCAAAGGAGGCCGCTCCCGACCCACCCGCGCCCCGGACGCCCCCCGAGCCCCCGGGGTCTCCACCGCGCTCTCTACCACCTGCCTCCCTTGGGAGGCCGGAGGGAGAGGAGGAGGGGCCGGCCGAGCCCGAGGAGCACTCGGTGAGGATCCGCGTGAGCCCGGGCCCGGAGCCGGGAGAGCAGATCCTGTCGGTGGAGATGCCGGAGGAAAAGGAGGAGAAGGCGGAGTAAGGTGGGGTAAGGCGGCTCCCGCGCGCAGTTCTGGCAGGTGTGCCCCCAGCGCCCGCTGCGCTCCTGCGCCCCAGCGCCCCATCTTCCCCCACGGCCCAAGAGGAGATGCTTTTCCGTAGTCGTGGCTTCAGTGGCTGCAGCTCTGACCGCCCCTCCAGCACGCCAGCCCCGACTCAGCTCCTCGCGGGGCTGGGCCTGAGCTCGACAAATTGAATCACGTGTTGGAGTCCCTGAGCTCTATCATTTGAGAGCCCTACCTTTTCCTGACTGTTCCTCTTTTTAAGAACAAAATGATTTTCCACTTTTAAAGTTCATGGGTAGGGGATAAAATGAGGCTCCAATATATGGGAAGCTTTGTTGAAAAAGTAAAGGGTTATTGAATGTGTGGGGTTTGCTCTCAGGAATTTGTCTAACACATTTCAAGGATAGAAAATACTTCACGGCAGGGCATGGTGGCTCATGCCTATAATCCCAGCGCTTTGGGAAGCCGAAGC
The DNA here is from genome assembly GCF_028878055.3 of Symphalangus syndactylus. NCBI lineage: Eukaryota > Metazoa > Chordata > Mammalia > Primates > Hylobatidae > Symphalangus > Symphalangus syndactylus. The sequence goes on from NC_072433.2 coordinate 35,912,483, forward strand.
AGGAGGATCACTGGAGGCCAAGATTTGGAGAGCAGACTGGGCAACATAGCGAGACCCCATCTCAAACAAAAACAAAACAAAAAAAGCAATAGCCAGGCGTGATGGTGTGCACCTGTAGTCCCAGCTACTGGAGAGGTTGAGGCAGGAGGATGGCTTGAGCCCAGGAGTTTCTGGCTGCAGTGAGCTGGACACAGTGAGACCCTGTCTCAAAAAAAACTAAAAGATAGCCCGGCACAGTGGTTCACATCTGCAATCTCAGCAGTTTGGGAAGCTGAGATGGGAGGACTGTTTGAGACCAGGAGTTCAAGATCAGCCTGGGCAACATGTTGAGACCCCAGCTCTACAAAACAGCAGCAGAAACAAAAGCAAACAACAGCAACGTACACAAACAAAAAAAAACAAAGAAATTAGGGCAGCCGAGCTGTTCAGCTGAGAATTGCCATGGTTCTGAGTTGAGCTTGGGATGCTGTTTTCCTTTGCGGGCAATCACAGTAGGGGGCTAGATGCCCATTAAGGTAGTCAGTGCTTATCTTCCCCAGACTCTATTCAATTCCAGTGCAATGCCATTATCTCAGAACAGATAGAAGGGAAATGGACTTACTGGCCAGGGGCTGCTAGCGTTTCTGCCTCTGCCAGGAGGGACGGCCTGGTAGGAGCATCCTCTGCCTGTCATCCTGAGAAACCCCATTTGCCAGCAGGGATCAGTCCGTTACTCACTTTCGACACTCTCGCTGTAGAGATGGTGGCAGCAACTTCAATTAATCCTAGAAAATGAAATCTCCCAGCTGATGACAGCACTTACATTCCCTAAAGCTTTCCAGATCATGCCATGTTGCTTTTATGATTCAGACAAAAAAAAAAAAAAAAATGAAAAAAGGGTCATTCAGGGAATGAATATTTATCAAGAGGATTTTATTTGCATACAGAATGGCTCTTGGGGGAGTGAGTGATTAAAAACAAAATCTAGTATTCTAGTATTAGGCCATTTGTTTCCACCTGCAACAGTGAACATAAAGGACCTGGAATTCCAATAGGTCCTGCCCATTTTATATAAAATTACAGGAAAATGTGAGCTGCTCAGAGGCCTTTGAAGGTTTGCAAATGTCTGTATGTATTTGTCCATCCACTAAAAACAACATTCATTTCCACTGCGGAAAAATGAAAGAATGTGGGAGTCCCCGGGCTGTTCTAAGCATTTCCAAACCCCAGAGTCAGAAGCATATTTGTCTAGTTGATGGCTTGTCACGTGATCCGTGTAATCCTCACATTGAATATAGTGATGATTGACCTTATTATTTTACCTTTTTTTTAAAAAAAAGCTTTTAAAATGTATTTTAATAGACAATAACATATTTACATGAGTACAAAAGGACATCCAATAAAAATTCTTCATCCTACCCCAGTACCCAGCTTCCTTGGTTCCCTCTCTGGAAGCAACCACTGTTAACAGTTTCTCCTGTATCATTTCAGAGTTATTTTATGCTTATACAAGGAAATATGTAACTGCTTCTTCTCTTCCTTTTAAATTTTAACACAAGTGGTAACACAGAGCCACTGTTATTTTTCACTTAATTTACTTTGGAGATTGTTCCCTATCCTTAAAGAGCATGCTTATTTTTTCATGACGGCAATCTAGTTTGTTGTATGGATGTATGACAACATTTAAATGACTCTCCCATTGATGGGCATTTGCGTTGTTTCCAATCTTATGCTGTTAAAAATAATGCTGCAATAAAACAATCTTGTGCAGACATCATTTCACTGGTAAACATTTTTTAAATGGGGGAACTCTGCGAGTTTAGGCAGTTATTTTTCCTTTGTCTCCATTTACTATTTGTATATTGTACCACATAGTCTAAGATCGAAGCATAGAGAATGCTTCCACTATTAGCAAGTATTTCAGATATGCTAATAAACACACAGCTTTTCAGTAAATGGCAAAATGCTTCAACAGCACCTTATCTGTGAGATCCTATTTTATAAGGAATCTTTTTATACGAATGTACTTATTCTTTTAGATATCAGTTCTTGAATGTATACTCCTTATGATATAAAGCAAGAGATTCTTGAGGTTCCCAAGAATTGTCCTGGAAAGAAAATTGATTTTGAAATGAGATTAGCAGCGTTTTAATTTCACTGAGATAACTCCTTTAACTGGGCACTTTCACAAAACTTAGATATTAAATAAATTGAATTTGAGGCTGGCATTCTTCTCCAAATTGAATTGGACTGGTTGTTTGCTGAGGTATGAATGGAACAGCCCAGAAGTATTGTAATTCTGTAGCTGAAACAGGATGCTTATTTATGTATGTTCAGTCTCTACTCATTTAAAATGTCTCAGCATTTCCTGCATTTAGATAGAAAATAGTCAATTATTTTTTTAACTACATAAATATTTTAAATAGAATGAAAACCAAGAAGCTGTTTCAAATTTTATTATCAAAGTGTGGTCAGCTACCTGGAATATCTTAGTCTGTTTTCTTAGTAAACAGGAACACTTTATTTACACTCTGCCTTTCATATTACAATGCATTTAATTAAAGTATTTAGACAAATGTTCCTGGCTTGTGGATTCATTTCAGAAATCAGCCATGGGTGACAGACACCTTTGTGAGAAAAACTAAGTAAATTTCCTGGCCCAGGCACTCTAGCAAATGTCCTACGGACATCCTTGTGGCTCTAACCCATCCTGTATTCCTATTGCTGGAATGATATTCTTATCAAACCTCTATGGCCACTTTGGGAAGCTGAGGTGGGAGGATTGCTTGAGCCCAGGAGTTCAAGACCAGCCTGGGCAACATAGTAAGACTCCACCTCTATTAAAAGAAAAAATAGGCTGGGTGCAGTGGCTCACGTCTGAAATCCCAGCATTTTCGGAGGCTGAGGCAGGCAGATCACCTGAGGTCAGGAGTCCAAGACCAGACTGGCCAACATGGTGAAACCCCGTCTCTACTAAAAATACAAAAAAATTAGCCGGGTGTGGTGGTGGGTGTCTGTAATCCCAGCTACTTGGGAGGCTGAGGCAGGAGAATCACTGGAACCCGGGAGGCAGAGGCTGCAGTGAGCCAAGATCGTGCCACTGCACTCCAGCCTGGGTGACAGAGCACAACTCCGTCAAAAAAAAAAAAAAAAAAAAAAAAAATAGGGCCAGGCATGGTGGCTCATGCCTATAATCCCAGCGCTTTGGAAGCCGAGATGGGTGGATCACCTGAGGTCAGGAGTTCAAGACCAGCCTGGTCAACATGATGAAACCCCATCACTACTAAAAATACAAAAATTAGCCAGGTATGGTGGCTCACACCTGTAGTCCCAGCTACTCAGGAGGCTGAGGCAGGAGAATTGCTTGAACCCGGGAAGCAGAGGTTGTAGATCATGCCACTGCACTCCAGCCTGGGCAACAGAGTGAGACTCAATCTCAAAAAAAACATAAGAAAGAAAGAAAAACAACAACAACAACAACAACAACAACAAACCAAAAAACTTCATGGCCTTTAGGACTCTAAGCCCTTCAAGTTAAAAGCCCCTTTATGTCTGTGTCATCTCATCTATTATAAGACAACTTCTTACAATTTCCCCAGCCCTGTTAGATTTGTTCAATGACACACAGTGCTGATAAACATGGACGCAAGGATTCAGACTGCCTGGCTTCCAATCCCAGTTTGATCATATACCATGGATGATCATGGACCTCTCTGAGCCCCAATGACGTCATCTATAAGATGGATATAATACTTTGAGTCACACAGGGCCACTGTGATGATTAAGTAATAGACTGAAATTGCCAAGTTTGAATGGGCATAAGGAATAAAACTAACTCACCATCCCCCTTACTCTGATAGCTAGAGTAGACTGGAAGCCTCTGGATAGCTCTGTCTTCTCGGAACCCTGCCTCTGCCTAGGGTTATACACACAGAGGGCTTTGATCACCTCTTTTCTTGACCCTTTAACAGTGTTTGTACAAAGGGCTGGACACATGTTAATTATAACAATATAAATCTCAGCTTTCCTTACCATCACTTAATGATTTAACCCAATTTTATAACAAAACAGACCCCGAAACACCCCAGCAAGGCTTACTCTCCTTGGGGCAATCACTCCAGTTCTGGGCTAGGCCCAGGGCTGGCTTCATGGGCTTGTGACCTGTGCAGTCACACAGGACTCTGTGTCCAGAAGGGCTGTGCTTGAAATTCTTAACTTTTGAACCATGGGTCCTGCATTTTATTTGCACTGGTTCCCACAAATGATATAACCTGTCCTGGCTAGGTTGCGATACTCTCCAATATTTGAAATGACCAGTGGTTGAAGGAGGTAAAGATGTCTTTTCTGCACTCAGCTTCTGTCTCTCTTCTTCTAGCCCCAGAATTCTGCTTCCCCTTTTGGAAGATTACATTTCAATCATGCATGGTGACTCCAACACGGTGACCTAAGCCAGGCCCATTGATTCTCTTTGCTGGGAAGGTGAATCTTAAGAAGATGGCCCACTTTTTCCTTGCTAACAAAGCCCTGATTTAGCTTTGGGCAGCAGCATGCCCATCCCCAGGAGATGAAGCCCCTGGTATAAGCCAATCACTGCTCTCTGTTCTTTTTTGCCAAATTCTTGCCTTTCCAGCCTTTTTGTAGCTAGGCGTGACCCAGTTCCAACCAATGAATTAATCAGGTATGGGAAGCGCTCTGTTGCTGTTGTCCTTCTCTTCTTCTGTTTGGGATACTGAAGTGAGAATGTACTTGGAGCTGCAGCAGCCATCTCATGACCGAAGAGCCAAAAATTGGAGAGATGCAGCCTGTGACATGTTTGGGCTGCCAAATCAACCCTGAAACCATGCGTGTTCAGACTACTCATTATATGAGATAATGAAATATCTTTATTATTTAAAGCCATTCCTAGGGTCTCTGTTACCTGCAGCTGAAAATATCCTGATGTAGGAGCAGTGAAATGGGCTAGGCATGGTGGCTCATGCCTATAATTTCAGCACTTTGGGAGGGTGAGGCAGAAGGATCACTTAAGCCCAGGAGTTTGAGGCCAGCCTGGGTAACATAGCAAGACCCCGTCTCTACAAAAAAAAAAAAAAAAAAAAAAAAAATTAAAAAAAATAGCTGGGCATGGTGGCACACTCTTCTAGTCCCAGTTACTTGGGAGGCTGAGGCAGGAGAATCGCTTCAGCTCAGGAGTTTGAGGCTGTAGTGAACTATGATTATACCACTGCACTCCAGCCTAGGTGACAGAGTCAGACCCTGTCTCTAAAAAAAGGCCAGGTGCGGCTGGGCATGGTAGCTCATGCCTGTAGTCCCAGCACTTTGGGAGGCTGAGACAGGTGGATCACAAGGTCAGGAGATCGAGACCATCCTGACCAACATGGTGAAACCCCACCTCTACTAAAATACAAAAAAATTACCCAGGCCTGGTGGTGCATGCCTGTAGTCCCAGCTACTTGAGAGGCTGAGGCAGGGGAATCACTTGAACCTGGAAGGCAGAGGTTGCAGTGAGCAGAGATGGCACCACTGCACTCCAGCCTGGTGACAGAGCAAGACTCTGTCAAAACAAAAACAAAAACAAAAACAAAACAAAACAAAAAGTCCAGGTGTGGTGGCTCACACCTGTAATTCCAACACTTTGGGAGGCCAAGGTGGACAGATGGCTTGAGCCCAGCAGTTCAACACCAGCCTAGGCAACAAGGCGAAACCCTGTCTCTACAAAAAATACAAAAATTAGCCAGACTTTGTGGTGCTCCCAGCTACTAGGGAGGCTGAGGTGAGAGGATTGCTTGACCCAAAGAGACAGAGGCTGCAGTGAGCCATGAGCCGTAAGTGTGTCACTGCACTCCAGCTTGGGTGACAGAGTGAGACCTCATCTCAAACATGAATACATTAAAAACTATTTTTTAAAAAATTGTCTTTAAAAATTTAAAAGGAGCAATGAAATGGAGAAGGAAAGGAAGAAAATGAGGCCGGGTGCAGTGGCTCATGCCTGTAATTCTAGCACTTTGGGAGACTGACGCTGGTCTTGAACTCCTAATCACCTGAAGTCAGGAGTTTGAGATCAGCCTGGCTAACATGGTGAATACTCGTCTCTACTTTGTTTTTAGTTTTTTTTTTTTTTTAGATGGAGTTTCACTCCTATATCCCAGGCTGGAGTGCAATGGCATGATCTCGGCTCACTGCAACCTCCACTTCCTGGGTTCAAGCAATTCTCCTGCCTCAGCCTCCCGAGTAGCTGGGATTACAAGCATGTGCCACCATGCCTGGCTAATATTTTGTATTTTTAGTAGAGATGGGTTTTCTCCATGTTGGTCAGGCTGGTCTTGAACTCTCGACCTTAGGTGATCCGCCCGCCTCGGCCTCCCAAAGTGCTGGGATTACAGGCATGAGCCACCATGCCCGGCTCATCTCTACTTAAAATACAAAAATTAGCCGGATGTGGTATCTCACACTTGTAATCCCATCTACTCTGGAGGCTGAGGCATGAGAATTGCTTGAACCCAGGAGGCAGAGGTTGCAGGGAGCTAAGATTGTGCCACTGCACTCTAGCCTGGGTGACAGAATGAGACCCTGTCTCAAAAAAAAAAAAAAAAAAAGAGCCTTCCTTCCTTCCTTCCTTCCTTCCTTCCTTCCTTCCTTCCTTCCTTCCTTCCTTCCTTCCTTCCTTCCTTTTCCTTCTTTCTTTCTTTTCTTCCCTCTGTGGCCCAGGCTGGAGTACACTCGGCTCGCTACACACTCCCTGAGTCCAGCTCCCGTGATTCTCCTGCTCTGCCCTGCGGGCTGCCTGGGATTGCCGGCGCGCGCCACCACCCCTCCCTGGTTTTTCTCCTTCGGCTGGAGGCGCGGTTTCGCCATGTCGGCCAGGCTGGTCTCCAGCTCCTGACCTCCAGTGGTCTGCCCGCCTCCGCCTCCCGAGGTGCTGGGACTGCAGACGGAGGCTCGCTCACTTGGTGCTCGGTGTTGCCCGGGCTGGAGGGCGGTGGCGTGGTCTTGGCTCGCTGCAGCCTCCGCCTCCCAGCCGCCTGCCTTGGCCTCCCAGGGTGCTGGGATTGCAGCCTCTGCCCGGCCGCCGCCCCGTCTGGGAGGTGGGGAGCGTCTCTGCCCGGCCGCCCATCGTCTGGGTTATGAGGAGCTCCTTTGCCCGGCCGCCCCGTCTGGGAGGTGAGGAGCGCCTCTGCCCAGTCGCCACCCCGTCTAGGAAGTGAGGAACGTCTCTGCCTGGCCGCCCATCGCCCGGGATGTGAGGAGCGCCTCTGCCCGGCCGCCCCGTCCGGGAAGTGAGGATCCCCTCTGCCCCGCCTGGGAAGAAGTGAGGAGCGTCTCTGCCCGGCCGCCCCGTCTGGGAAGAAGTGAGGAGTGCCTCTGCCCGGCCGCCCCGTCTGGGAAGTGAGGAGCGCCTCTGCCCGGCTACCCATCGTCTGGGATGTGAGGAGCCCCTCTGTTCGACCGCCCATCTTCTGGGAAGTGAGGAGACCCTCTGCCCGGCCCCCACCCCCTCTAGGAAGTGAGGAGCGTCTCTGCCCGGCCGCCCAGTCTGGGAAGTGAGGAGCACCTCTGCCCGGCCGCCCCTTCTGGGATGTGAGGAGCGCCTCTGCCCGGCCGCCCTGTCTGGGAGGTCTACCACAGAGGCCAGAAGCAATGTGGGGGCTGGACGTGGTGGCTCACGCCTGTAGTCCCAGTACTCTGGAAGACCGAGGCGGGTTGATCACTTGAGGCTAGGAGTTTGAGACCAGCCTGGCCAACATGGCGAAACATATGAAAAATACAACTGACAAACCAACCAACCAACCAAGCGACAACAAAACAGGTCTACCCTGGAGTCATACTCTAATTTTTTCTATTTTCCTCCCTTTCTGATCCTTTATCCCACTTTCTTTTTCTTCCTCTTCCTTCTTCTTCTTTGTCAAATAGAGGATTGAGTTATTATCATTGATCCATACAAAGTCCCTCTCTCATTTTCTTTAATTCCCACGCCCCATTTCTATTCCCTGTCTTCCCATGTGCAACCTTCCTAATATGTTTGATATGCATCTTTTTGTTTCTATGTACTTTTAGAAAATGTTTATTGTTTTGTGTGCAAAAAAAAAAAATTAAAAAAAAAAAGAAAAGAAAAGAAAATGGGAGCAGATGCATCACAACTTCAACCCCCTCATCACACTGAACATGAGTTCCTGCTGCTCAGGTTCTTGTTACTACCCATGTTCTTGCCCTTCCTGGCCTAGTTGATTTTCCTTCAATGACACAAGCTACCTTGTGTATCTTCCTTCTGCTTAAGTTGGTCGGAGATGGTTTCTGTTGTTCACAATGAAAGAAACCTAGCCGATGCAGACAAAAGTACTTCTGGGAGTTTCCTGATTATTTAAAACTCAAGATCTAGGCCACACATTCTGGGTGTGGCTTTTGCTCTAGCATAGGCACTTGTGGTTTCTAAATCCAGACCTCAGGAAGATCCCCTCAGAAAAGAGATTAGAGGAGAGAGGGAGCTGTTTTTTGTTTGTTTGTTTTTTGAGACAGAGTCTCGCTCTGTTGCCCAGGCTGGAGTGCAGTGGCGCGATCTCAGCTCACTGAAACTTCTGCCTACCAGGTTGAAGTGATTCTTCTGCCTCAGTCTCCTGAGTAGCTGAGATTACAGGTGTCCACCACCATGTCCAGCTAATTTTTGTATTTTTAGTAGAGACAGGGTTTCACCACGTTGGCTAGGCTGGTCTCGAGCTCCTGATCTCAGGTGATGCGCCCACTTTGGCCTCCCAAAGTGCTGGGATCACAGGCATGGGCCACCATGCCCGGCGGAGGGGGCTGTTTTGACCAAGATGAAATTCAAACACCTGTCTGTGGATGGCCAGCCCAATGCGAGAGAGTGATTCACCAGCAAGGAGAGCTGGAGCATCAAGCCTCATGCCCCCTAGGTACTTCCCAGCTCCCTCTCTGTCCTGACACCACAGCAAAGCCCCCTGGGACAGAAACCTCCTCATCAATAACTCTTTGGATACCCTGCCTCATTGCTGCCTTTTACTACTGGACCGAGAACAAAGGTGACGGTGATTTAGGGCTTTGGAAACCTTTTTCCCATTCAGTTAGTCTTGTCCACGCTACTGCGTGATCAAGAAGCAAATGATCAGACCCAAATAATAGATGAGGAAATTCAAACTTAAGACAGCAAACAGATTTATTCTCAGGGAATCAGCACCTTGGCTAGAGACCGAAACAGCCATGAGAAAAGACCCCGAAGGCCACTGTTCTGCTTCTGCCACCAACCTGCAGTGAAATCACACCTGGGTAACTTTCATTCATTCAATAAATATTTTTAAAAATGCTTTCTTTGTGCCAAACACTGTTCTAGTTGCTTTCTGGCCTCAGGTGTTTCATCCCTAAGTTGGGAGGAAGAAAATAATCCTTCCAGGTTGTTATGAGAAGATTCAGGGCCGGGCGCAGTAATCCCAGCACTTTGGGAGGCTGAGACGGGTGGATCACGAGGTCAGGAGTTCAAGACCAGCCTGGCCAAGATGCTGACACCCCACTCTACTAAAAATACAAAAAGTAGCCGGGTGTGGTGGCACGCATGTGTGGTCCCAGATGCTCGGGAGGCTGAGGCAGGAGAATTGCTTGAATCCAAGAGGTGGAGGTTGTTGTGAGCTGAGATCACACCACTGCACTACTCCAGCCTGGGTGACGGAGCAAAACTGCAAAAGAAAAAAAAAAGGAAGAAAATTCAAAGGATGTTTGATAAACTCATTGTAACCAAAAAATTGTAGAGTAACATTTCCTAGATTCAATTTCCTGAGCACTATCTCCTTCAATATCTCTTCTGAAATGAAAAGAAAGACGGCCTGAGTGCCCTTATTTAATTTATTTATTTTTTGAGACGGAGTATTGTTCTGTTGCCCAAGCTGGAGTGCAATGGCGTGATCTCAGCTTACTACAACCTTTGCCTCCCGAGTTCAAGCGATTTCCGGCTAATTTTTGTATTTTTGGTAGAGATGCGGTTTCACCATGATGGCCAGGCTACTCTCGAACTCCTGACCTCAAGTGATCCTGCCACCTTGGGCTCCCAAAGTACTGGGATTACAGGCATGAGCCATTGCTCCTAGCCCTTGTATTATTCTTTCAATGGGCATAAGGTATTGGCATCTCCAGGGGGTCCTCTTCCCTGGTCACCATGGTTGAGTTCCAGATTCAGCAAGTAAAAATACAGAAAGCCCAGGTAAATTTGAATTTCAGATAAACAATGAAGGGTTTTTTTTTTTTAAAGCTTAAGTATAGCTCATGCAATACTTGGGATATACTTATGCTAAGAAAAATTGTTATTTATCCAAAATTCAAATTCAACTTGGTGCCCTGTATTTTATCTGGCAATTCAGCAAGGTGAGGATGAGTGTCTCCTGCCCAGAGCAATTAGGGCTGCAGCCTCTAGGGCCAACCTTGGGCCAGAGCCATCCTGGCACCCCCCTTCTCCAGAGCCAATCATGATTGGTGGAGGAAGAGGGAAAGCACCCACCCCAGGCTGCTGTTAGTGGTTTTTGTTTTTTATAGAGATGGGGTATCATGTTGCCCAGACTGGTCTAGAACTCCATGCCTCAAGCAATCCTTCTGCCTCCTTGCTGGGATTACAGGCATGTACCACCACGTCCAGCCTGTCCTGTCAGTGTTTCATTGTTCTTGTTTTTGAGACAGGGTCTTGCTCTGTCACCCACGCTGGAGTACAGTGGTTCAATCACAGCTCACTGCAGCCTCGACCTCCAGGACTCAGGTGATCCTCCTGCCACAGACATGCACCTCCACACCTGGCTATTTTTTTTTAAAATTATTTGTAGAGACGGGGGATAGGGGGTGGTGGGGACAAGTCGGGGGTCTCCCTATGTTGCCCAGGCTGGTCTCGAACTCCCTGACTCAAACAATCCTTTCATCTTGGCCTCCCAAAGTGTTGAGATTACAGATGTGAGCCACCACGTCTGGCCTGCCAGTGGTTTTTTAATATTTATCTTTATTAATTTTATCCTGAATGCACACACACACAGGTGTTTGGGATCAGAGACAGATTTTATATTAATTACCTTTTAGCAAATAATAAGTACATAGCCCCCGCTCCCAGCCTCCCCTTAAGCCTTACTCCTGGCCAGGAAATGTCCCGTGCAAGTAGCCCGACACTCCATAGATGAAGGACAAGTTTTCTCTGCTTATAAAGGCGAAGGAGGTAGCTCTTCCCCTCCCTTTTTGAAAGGGTCTCCTTGGAAACTTAATGGGCCCGAAACCTAACCCCAGCCCTTTGATATGTAAAAAAGCCTCACCCGGAACTAGATAGCCCCAGGTGTCTCAGCTTTAACCACCTGGAGGGGTCTTCAGGTTCTGGGACTTCCTCCCTTTGACATATAAATACCTAGGGAGATAGCGCCGGAGTCTTCCCGGCATTTTGGAGCTAGCTTAGAGACCTAGGCCCGGCTGTGGCCATTTGGCCGTCCTCTGGAGGGAGGTGAGAGAAGCTCTTTAGGATCCTTTCTGAAGAAGGTAGTTAACTAGACAAATGGTTCCAGAGCGCTTTATCAAGAGTCTCGGGAGACTGGGCCCCCACCTTTCACATTTCCAAATTTCTTCCTTTTCCTTCCTTCCTTCCCTCCTTCCTTTTTTCTTTTTTCTTTTTTTTTTGACAGAGTCTCGCTCTGTTGCCCAGGCTTGAGTGCAATGGCGCAATCTTGGCTTACCGCAACCTCCGCCTCCCAGACTAAAGCAATTGTCCTGCCTCAGCCTCCAGAGTACCTAGGAATACAGGTGCACGCCACTACTGCCCGGCTAATTTTTGTATTTTTAGTGGAGACAGTGTTTCAGCATGTTGGCTAGGCTGTTCTTGAACTCCTGACCTCAAATGATCCACCCACCTCAGCCTCCCAAAGTGCTGGGATTACAGGCGTGAGCCACCGCACCCAGCCACATTTCCAAATTTCTGAAATCAAGTGTTTTGTTCCTTATGAAAAGTAGATAGAGGAGAGGGTCACGTGAAGTGTTTCCAGGCAGGTTCAAAAGAATAATTCAGATACCGTGGAAAACTTCCACATATAATTCAAATATAGGTAATAAGTTTTAAAATCAGGGCCAGGTGCACTGGCGCATGCCGGTAACCACAGCACTTTGGGAGGCCGAGGCGGCAGGATCACTTGAGCCCAGGAGTTCAATACCAGTCTAGGTAACATAGCGAAAACCCGTCTCCACCAAATATATATATAACAAAAATTAGCCAGGGGTGGTGGCACATGCCTATAGTCTCAGCTAGTCAGGAGGCTGAGGTGTGAGGATCACTTAAGCCCAGGAAGTCGAGGCTGCAGTGATCTGTGATGGCACCACTGCATTCCAGTTTGGGGGACAGAGACCCTAACTCAAAAAAAAAAATTAGATTGGCCCAATTGAATGAAGGATAATATAATATATTGGATGATTTTTGGCAAATTAGTCATGAACAGCACCCACAAAACCAAACAAACAACAACAATAACAAAAAAACAAGCTGCCAGGAGGAAGAATGAGCCACAAAAGTTCGCACCAGAGATAATACTTTGCATTCCACCTGAATCTAAATTTACTTGAAAGGATAGAACTGAGAGTGTTTGTAGGTCTTTTATTTCTAATTACTCTGCAGGTGCATTGCACGATGACCATGGAAAAGCAGTTTTTGGGCCGGGCTCGGTGGCTCACACCTGTAATCCCAGCACTTTGGGAGGCTGAGGCGGGTGGATCACGTGAGGTCAGGAGCTCGAGACCAGCCTGGCCAACATGGTAAAACCCCATCTCTACTAAAAATACGAAACTTAGCCGGGAATGGTGGCACACACCTGTAGTCCCAACTACTCTGGAAGCTGAGGCAGCAGAATCGCTTGAACCCAGGAGGCGGAGGTTGTAGTGAGCAGAGATCGCGCCGCTGCACTCCAGCCTAAGAGACAGAGTAAGACTCTGTCTCAAAAAAAAAAAAAAAGAAGATTAAGAAAAAAGAAAAGCACTATTTGAAGATGAAAAAAGGGGATTAGAACCTTGGTATGATTCAGATTTGAATTATTCATTGCAGTCTGGGATAATTCTTCCAGATATGAGTAATGCCTCTAAACACAATAAACTGAAACAAAGAATAATGCTTGTTGAATCACAGAATTTCTCAGATTTGCTTAGAGGGAAGTCAAAGGGCATCTACCCAGTTCTCATGAGCAGGACCCTAAAAATATCTGCATGAGATTGTTAATATGAAAAAATGAGGCTATTAATTTCTCAGCAAATTGATATGCCATTGAATGAGACAACTAACAGCACTCAGAGTTATGCATGCTTGAGGATTTAGAATTGTTCTACTTAACAATGTCTTTCTTTTTTTTCTTAATTCTATCGACAGATTTCATTAGCAATTTCTTTATAATGTTTGTATAATAACTAGGAGAAGATTCACTGTAAAATGATTAGAGACAATTACTCTTTCAGGACAATATAACAAAATGAGGAAATGGTCAGCTATAGAGACTGCATTTCTTTAATGTTTTGTTGTATTATAAACTTTGGTTTCTTCTGAAAGCTTGCCTAAATCTTTTTTTCTTTTTTTGGGACAGGGTCTCACTCTGTTGTCCAAGCTAGAGTGCAGTGGGGTGATCTCAGCTCACTACAACCTCTGACTCCTGGGCTCAAGTGATCCTTCCACCACCCACTTCCCAAATAGCTGGAACTATAAGCGTGTGCCACCATGCCCAGCTAATTAATGCCTGGCTAATTTTTGTATTTTTTTGTAGTGATGGGGTCTCACTATATTGCCCAGGCTGGTCTCAAACTCGTAGGCTCAAGTGATCTGCCTGTCTCTGCCTCCCAAAGTGCTGGGACTACAGGCATGAGCCAACAAGCCTGGCTGGCTTAAATCCTATGTTCCATGCATTAGGAAGCTGCGTGTCTGTGGTGTCTTCAACCGGCTTTCTCATGCTACATTCAATTGAGTGTCTTATTACTTATGCTTACTGCATACTGTTGTTCTCATTGCCATTGGAATGTTTGTGAATGACATCCTCAACACCTTATATGTTTTTTTTTTTTTTAACTCCCTCTAATAATGTATCTTAGTCATTGTTTTGTTTTGTTTTGAGGTGGAGTTTTGCTCTCGTTGCCCAGGCTGGAGTGCAGTAGCGTGATCCCGGCTCACTGCAATCTCTGCCTCCCGGATTCAAGTGATTCTCCTACTTCAGCCTCCTGAGTAGATGGGATTACAGGCGCCTGCCACCACACTCAGCTAGCTAATTTTTTTGTATTTTTAGTAGAGATGGGGTTTCACCATGTTGGCCAGGCTGGTTTCAAACTCCTGACCTCGGGTGATCCACCCACCTTGGCCTCCCAAAATGCTGAGTTCTGGGATTACAGGCGTGAGCCACCACACCCGGCCCACTGCTTTTTTAAATTGGGTTTCGGACATTTAGTCTTGACGTTGGTCAAGTTTGGTATGTATGGGACCCGGATGTCCTCACTTCTCTCTTAGCCTTCTGGTCCTTGTGTTTGGCCGCGCTGATGCACCTCTGCCAGCCCTGGAAGAGCTCAGAGCCTCCTCTCCATTGGATGCTGTGTCTAGCTATCTTGGCTCTGGGCTTATGTTCCCTTTCTTTTATTTCTTTTTCTTTTTATTTATTTATTTTTTTTTTTGAGGCAAGATCTCACTCAGTTGCCCAGGCTGGAGTGCAGTGGCACAATCTCAGCTCACTGCAACCTCCGCCTTCCAGGTTCAAGCAATTCTTCTGTCTCAGCCTCCTGAATAGCTGGCATTACAAGCGTGGGCTACCACACCCGGCTAATTCTTACATTTTTAGTAGAGACGGGGTTCCACCATGGTGACCAGGCTGGTCTCGAACTCCTGGCCTCAAGTGATCCATCTGCCTCTGCCTCCCAAAGTGCCGGGATTACAAGCGTGAGCCACCTCGCCTGGCCCACCCTTTCTTATAATTTTATTACATTGTAGATTTGTATGGTTATGGAAATTATGTACTCATGTACTCATGCTCTTCTCTTTGTTTCTTTTGAGGCCTATATTTTGCATATATACCCCCAGGTATTGAAAGAAGTGTTTGTTTGTTTTTTTTAACTTTCCTTCTTTTATTTGGGCCCCAGCATGGTATTTTGTGCTTACATAAGTACTTTCCTTTATTCAAATTGTGGAATACATTTTTGGGGGCAGTCCCATTGTTTTATAACTTTGGGATCATTAGTCTTCATAATCCCCTTGAAATTTATTCTGCTCCATGGTTACTTTATTTATGTATTGATTTATTTTAGGGACAGGGTCTCACTCTGTCGCCCAGGCTGGAGCTCAGTGGCACGATCATGGCTCACTGCAACCTTGACCTCCTGGGCTCAAACGATCACTTCAGTCTTCCAATTGGCTAGGACCACAGACATGCATTTCACCATGCCTGGCTAATATTTAAAATTTTGGTAGAGACAGGGGTCTCCTTATGTTGCCCAGGCTGGGCTTGAACTTCTGGGCTCAAGCAATCCTCCGGCCTCAGCCTCCCAAGGTGCTGGGATTGCAGGTGTGAACCACTGCACCTGGCCCTGCGTAATTTCTTAAGAATTTTATTCAGAAGCTTGGAGTAGCACATAATTTTGCCTATTTACAGTCTGAGAGTTAGGATTCTTCTACTGAAATAGAATCTGTCCGGGCACGGTGGCTCATGCCTGTAATACCAGCAATTTAGAAGGCCGAGGCGGGTGGATCATCTGAGGTCAGGAGTTTGAGACCAGCCTGACCAACATGGGGAAACCCCGTCTCTACTAAAAATACAAAAATTGGCTAGGCATGGTGGCAGGCGCCCATAATCCCAGCTACTCTGGAGGCTGAGGCAGGATAATCGCTTGGACCTGGGAGGCGGAGGTTACAGTGAGCCTAGATCCTGCCATTGCACTCCAGCCTGGGCAACAGAGTGAAACTCTGTCTCAAAAGAAAAAAGAAAAAAAAGAAATGGAATCTTATCAACAACATAAAAAGTACATTCAGCAGCCATCTTAGGCCATAATAATGATAAATAAAAAGCGCATGCACCTGGAGCTGGAGCCTGTACTTGTAGTCTCAGCTACTTCTGGGAGGCTGAGGTGGGAGGATCACTTGAGCCCAGGAGTTCAAGGGTACAGTGTGTCATGAGCATGCCCATGAATAGCCACTGCACTCCAGCCTAGGCAACATAGTGAAGCCCTGTCTCCAAAAAACAAACAAACAAGCGAACACACAAAAAACCAAAGTACACAACTTTTTTTTTGAGACGGAGTTTCACTCTTGTTGCCCAGGCTGGAGTGCAATGGCACAATCTCGGCTCACCGCAACCTCCACCTCCCAGGTTCAAGCAATTCTCCTGCCTCAGCCTCCCGAGTAGCTGGGATTACAGGCATGTGCCACCATGCCCTGCTAATTTTGTATTTTTAGTAGAGATGGGGTTTCCCCATGTTGGTCAGGCTGGTCTTGAACTCCCAACCTCAGGTGATCTGCCTGCCTTGGCCTCCCAAAGTTCTGGGATTACAGGCGTGAGCCACCGTGCCCAGCCATAACTTTAACTTTTAACTAGGGATTCCATGTCTTTGTCTTATTAAAGCAAAATATATATTTTTTAGGCCAGGCGTAGTGGCTCATGCCTGCAATCCCAGCACTTTGCCAGGCCAAGATGGGTGAATTGCTTGAGCCCACAAGTTCAAGACCAGCCTGGGCAACATACTGAGACCCCCCCCCACCAACCATCTCTACTAAAAATACAAAAATTTGAGCCAGGCATGGTGGCGGGCACCTGTAATCCTAGCTACTTGGGAAGCTGAGGCAGGAAAATCGATTGAACCCGCGAGGTGGAGGTTGCAGTGAGCCGAGATCACGCCACTGCACTCCAGCCTGGGCAACATAGTAAGACCCTATCTCTATAAAAAAAAGTACAAGCATAATTTGCTACCAAAGTTTACAACTTTAACTTTTAACTAGGGTTTCCATGTCTTTGTCTTATTAAAACAAATTTTTTAAAAAGCAAAATGTTTTTATTTGAGGACTTTTTTTCCTTCTCAAACAATTCTTATTGTAAGGCTCTATCTCCAGGCAGAAAAAATAATATTGTTTGTATTGACCTAAACATTGACTTAAATGGTTAAGTAGCAGTTTAGCTGACAGGAATGAAAAATAGAAAAAAAAAAAGTCTATCATATGAAGCACATTATTTGAACAAAAGAAATTATTTCTACTGCATTAAATAATCCAATTACATGCTTTCATGTTACTTGCCTTCTTATTAACAAAGCCCAAAATGAAATACTAGGCACATCTGGGAGGCACACAAAGCTCACAAAACAGAAGTGCTTGGGCAACCAGGATAAGAGGTGACATTCTCTAGGCTGAGCCTTTGTTGGTGTGGTATCACCTCATCGAGTTGGCAGGTCCATTAATCAAGGGACACTAGCATCCAGCCAGCTGAAAAGACGGGCCTGAATTGCTGAGTATTCATTACAGGAAAAATAATTATTATAAAAACCTGTAGGCAGAGAAGACTTATCAACAAAAAACGAGGTAATGACTACGGCATCTGTGGATGTACAGAATTTACAAATGGAATTTCAGGATGAAATGGGGAAGTGGCGGGGGCCGGGGGGGGAAGGAGAGCACATTTACACTTCAATGAGCGTGAGTTCAGAAGGTAATTTTTCACATTAATGTAATATACTTTAAATCACGAGGCATGAAATGAATTGCAAGTGTTTTAAATTTGCCAAGATTTTATTATGAAGCTGATGGCTTTGCGCTGGGCTAATGGATCATCTCCTGAAGTATTTTGGTTACCTATTTAAGCATTATTATAATTAAAAATTATTATTTGTTTAAAGTTTGTTTTTTGGCCAAGTGCGGTGGCTCATGCCTGTAATCCCAACACTTTGGGAAGCCAAGACGGGCAGATTGCTTGAGCCCACAAGTTTGAGACCAGCCTGGGCAATACATACCGAGACTCCATCTCTACAAAACATACAAAAATTAGCCAGGCTTGTTGACACACGCCTGTAGTCCCAGCTATTCAGGAGGTTGAGCTAGGAGGGTATCTTGAGCCCTTGAGCCCGGGAGTTGGAGGCTGTAGTGAGTTGCAATCACTACACTCCAGCCTGGGTAACAGAGTAAAACCCTATCTCAAAAAAAAAAACAAAAGGTTTGTCTTTCAATTCTGTATGTTTGAAATGCTTTTGAATTTTTCAGATAAAATTGAGTTTATCCAAATGAAACGTATCATACTTTATGTAACTGTATCAGCCATAAAAGAAATACATCTGTAAGCTTACAGGTTGAGACATATAGTTAATAGCAGGCAAAATAGAAAAATCAGGCACAGACCTGTCTCATGAGTCCATCACCCATAACTCTCTACATTCTTTTATGTTTGTTAGTGTCTGAAACGCACCTGCCCAGCGAGTCATCATTTTCCTTCAAAGCAGTCTCCAAAACCCAACCGTTGGATTCCGACTCCAGGCACAAAAAAAAACTCTGACTTGATTTTTCCCTCTGCAGTTTCTTCCTTTTTCAAACACTTCTAGGTTATAAATGTGCCAAGAGGGAAGTCACCTGGAGGCGCTGTGTGTTATCAGACCCCGTTTTCCTTTTGTCATATGCACATTCCTATCAGTACAAGTGGCCTTATTTTGGGTTTGGAAAATATGGCACTGCAGTGAAATGGTCCAGTTTCAGATTTATACTCTCTGTGTTCTTGGGGTTATGCAATAATCATTACTGCGTATATAATGTATCAGTCAATAAATGGTTACACAGGTTCCATTAGACTCCAAAGAGGTATGATGAGTAAGAACAGGTTTATAAGGTAATGTACATGCAGACATAGGTTATTACGACTTGCAAATGTAATTATGCATTACGATGGAATCTCACTTTAGAAATGGCCTAAATGTAGGACTGATTTCACCTGCTCCCCACTCACAGGCCCTTATTTTATTATTATGATTATTTGAGATGGAGTCTTACTCTGTCGCTCGGGCTGGAGTGCAATGGCATGATATTGGCTTGCTGCAACCTCTGCCTCCCGGGTTCAAGCAATTCTCCTGTCTCAGCCTCCCTAGTAGCTGGGACAACAGG
This sequence comes from Symphalangus syndactylus, assembly GCF_028878055.3. NCBI lineage: Eukaryota > Metazoa > Chordata > Mammalia > Primates > Hylobatidae > Symphalangus > Symphalangus syndactylus. Next base: position 35,931,555 of record NC_072433.2, read on the forward strand.
CACGTGCCACCATGCCCAGCTAATTTTTGTATTTTTAGTAGAGATGGGGTTTCATCATATTGGTCAGGCTGGTCTCGAACTCCTGACCTCAGGTGACTCACCCACCTTGGCCTCCCAAAGTGCTGGGATTACAGGTGTGAGCCACTGCACCCAGCCTATTTTATTATTATTACTTTGAGATAGTATCTTATTCTGTCACCCAGGCTGGAGTGCAATGGTGCAATCATAGCTCACTGCAGCCTCACCCTCCTGCGCTGAAGCGATCTTCCCACCTCAGCCTTCTGAGTAGCTGGAACTACAGGTGCACACCACCACGCCTGGCTAATTAAAAAAAAAATTATAGAAATGTGGTCTTGCTTTGTTGTCCAAGCTGGTCTCAAACTCCTGGCTTCAAGCGATCCTCCCACCTGAGCCTGTCAAAGTTCTGGGATTACAGGCGTGAGCCACCATACCTGGCCTAAAGGCCCTTATTGCTCAAAGTATCTATAAAGTACCTACCCCTTTACATGTGTGCTTTGTCCAGAAAATGTTCTCAGGACAGCCCTGGGGACAGATTATAGCAAAATCTCAACATAGTTTTCTGTTACTCAATGCTCAATTGTTTCTTTATCTTTCGTCATTTGTTCAGTTGATTTGTTTATTCTTGTTTTTTGGCAACTAGAAAGTCATTTAGCAAACAAATATTAGGTTAATAAAAATGTATAGGTCAGTAGGTCTTAAAGAAAAGAATGTAGACACTAGTATTTTGTTATTGTTTTGCTGCTTCTCTCAGAATTATCCTTATTTCCTGTAGTGTTAATTAGTCATATTTTGGTCTTATCACACTCCATTAAAGGTAAAGATGTTGGGCTTGGGGCTCACACCTGTAATCCCCGTACTTTGGGAGGCCAAGGTGGGAGAATCACTTGAGCCTAGGAGTTCAAGACCAGCCTGGGCAAAACATAGTGAGACCTCCCCGGCCCCAATCTCTACTGGAATTTTTTTTTTTTTTTTTTTTTTTAGTAAGAGTCTCGCTCTGTCGCGCAGGCTGGAGTACAGTGGCGCGATCTCCGCTCACTGCAACCTCCGTTTCCTGGGGTGAGATTCTCCTACCTCAGCCTCCCGAGTAGCTGGGATTACAGGCACGCACCACCATGTCCAGCTAATTTGTGTATTTTTAGTAGAGACGGGGTTTCACCATGCTGGCCAGGCTGGTCTCAAACTCCTGACCTTGTGATCCACCCACCTTGGCCTCCCAAAGTGCTGAGATTTACAGGCGTGAGCCACCGTGCCCGGCTGAAAAATTTAAAATTAGCTGGGCATGGTGGTACATCCCTGTAGTCCTTGCTACTCAGGAGGCTGAGGTGGGAGAATCGCCTGAGCCCAGGGGTTCGAGGTTGCAGTGAGCCATGATCATGCCACTGCACTCCAGCCTGGGCCACAGAGCAAGACTCTGTCTCAGATAAATAAATACATAAACAAATAAATAGGAAGAAACTTGAAAATACATATATATTCTTAATAAATACTTAATTTGTGGTTTTATTGAGTTATTAGAGTCCCATGCCATAGGCCCTTCAAAAGTACATGTCCTCCCAAGAAAAATATTTAATTACAGTAACAAGCAGTAAATTGATAAAAGAACGAGGGTCAGGGTACACAGGAATTGTTTTATTGCCTTTTCCATGTCTCAGGCATTCTATAATTGTCTACTTCATCCATGTTCTGAAGCTAATTAGTTATTCCATCCCCAGGATAAAGTTAGGCCTCTTGGTTTGACTTCGTATTTGCAGGTTTGACCTAATTCCTTGCCGGCTCATAATATAATTAAAGTTGGCATTTCCTTCTCTTATCCGCCCTCCCCATTCCCCGGCTTTCCCTCCCCGCTGTGTGCCTGTTTATCACTAGATGGTGCTAAGACTTGGGTTATAGCTGCCAGAGACTCTAGGAAAGTTGTTCAGGAGCCAAGCAGGCTGGTATTTGAGAACTGGAAGATGCCTTCAGAGCTCATCCGGGCAGCACTTTTGTTTTACAAATGAGGAAACAGAAACTCAGTGAAAATAAGTAATTTGTCAGAGACCCAGAGATCTCTTCCCTCCTTTTTTTTTTCTCTCTGTCTTATCTGTTAATAGCTTCCAGTGTTACCTCATCACCCAGGAAGGAGCACAGCTCAGAGAGCAACAAGGTCAGAGTTGCTTTGCAGAAAGCACTTTGGCAGCTGCATGGTACAATTCATTGATTCATTTACTCATTCCAAAAGCAGTTATTGGGTACCCACTTTTTGCTTTGCATAGTGCTAGACATTGGGAATAAAAATCAGATGAGAATTCCTAGGATTCTAGGAATTCACATGCTTTTAGGAAATACAGAAATGCAAAAAAACAAACAAACAAAAAAACAAAAACAAAAAAAACAAAAAATCATCCCCTAAATCAAAGATGCTATAATAGAGGTGATTATAGGACACTCTGGTCACTTGGAGGAGTTTGCAGCCAGCTGCATTCATAATTCAAAGGGAAGATTTTGGTGAGCTAACATTGGAGGCTGAAGCGCACATCGGATCTTGTAGGCAGAGGCATGGGAAGGAGGGCAGTCCAGGCAGACAGCATCATGGGTGAAGGCTTGGAGAGCTGGTGAGGCTTGCTGGAGAGAGCAGCTGATTGTGGCTGATGACCAAAGGGTAGGGGCAAAGGGGCAGGTGGTAATCTGGGAAGGAGGGGACGGACTTCATCCGAGGTGTCATGCTCAGGAATTTGTACTTTATCCTGAAGGCTACAGGACAACCCAGTAAAGCATATTGCTCGGAAAATGGCATGGATGGAGTTTCTTTTCAGGAAGAACACTCTGACAGCTGCATGGAAGCCCAGACATCAGGAAGCCCTCAGATTGGAGGCTGGTGTCCCGGAGCAGTGCGAGGTAAGGGCCTGGCTGGGTTGGGGCAGTGGGAATGGGAGGAGGAGGCCTGTTGGAGAGAAATTTCAGAAGCAGGACAGACAACATCTTTTTGAAAAACAGTGATTGGGATTGTAGCTAATATTCTTAGAAGATGGTTACCACTCTGATATTTGAATTACTTATAAAACATTGAAGGGATGAAATTTTAATTGAATACACATATTACTTGGATACAATTTTTGAAATTATTTTAAAAATGCAACTTAATGGCAGTATAGTAATCCTCCCTTATCCACAGTTTTGCTTTCTGAGGTTTCAGTAACCCTCGGTCAACCAAGGTCCAAAAATATTAAATGGAAAATTCCAGAAATAAACAATTCATGAATTCTAAGTTGCACAATGTTCTAAGTAGCTTGATGAAATCTCAGCCAGGCAAGGTGGCTCACACCTATAATCCCAGCACTTTGAGTGGCTGAGGCGGGAGGATCACTTGAGCTCAAGAGTTTGAGACCAGCCTGGGCAAGACCCTGTCTGTACTAAAAAAAAAAAAAAAGATAGCCAGGTGTAGTGGTGTGCACCTGTAGTCCCAGCTATTCAGGACAGAAAATTAAATAATAATAATAATAAGGACACCAAAAAGCTCCCAGGGAGTAGCAGGTAAGCCCAGCTGCCAGAATTCGCTTCCAGAAGCTCATCCTTATTCTTTGATGATCTATACATATGACTAGCCAGTACTTCCACTCCTTCAGCTTGAAAATATTTTACCTGTCGGGAAGATTATTATTATTATTATTTTGAGTCAGAGTTTCACTTTGTTGCCCAGGCTGGAGTGCAGTGGCACAATCTTGGCTCACTGCAACCTCCGCCTCCCAGGTTCAAGTGATTCTCGTGACACAGCCTCCCAAGTAGCTGGGATTACAGGTGCACACCATCATGCCCAGCTAATTTTTGTATTTTTAGTAGAGACAGGGTTTTGTTAGGCTGGTCTTGAACTACTGGCCTCAAGTGATCCACCAGCCTTGGCCTCCCAAAGTGCTGGGATTACAGGTGTGAGCTACCGCGCCTGGCCTAGGAAAGATTATTTTGATCACATGGCTCCCTTTTGCCCTTCTGGCCTTCTGGCCCCCAGTACCATGGTGCAAATTGTTTTATGATCGTCCCCTGGGAAAGTGAACGCTGGGTCCACGGTCCTTCCTGCTACCTGCAATACATCCTTGGGAACATCCAGACCAGCCATTTGCCCTGGTCAGCTTTGTCTCATTTATGAGATTGGTAATTAACAAAGTAACTATCTAAGGTTGCGCGCTGACAGAAGGAAAGACATTGAGATAGAAGGTTAATAGTGTCAGAGACGTCCTAACCAGAGTGACCCCATCTTGAATAAAGGCTGGGTAAAGCCAATCCTGCTGGGCAGCATTCCCCATTCCTGGGGGGTTGGTACTGTTGGTCACAAGATATTTATGGTTGAGGGGATGAGTTAATGATGCTAATTTACCAAATAAAGACCCAGAACTTATGGAAACATCCCAATATTTCAAGAACAAAATGCATTCTTAGTTTAAGAATAGGTTTTGCTTTAAAGATAATAGTACACGTATAAATTCTTGTGGAAATCAGTAGTAACATAGGAAAATAACAATACTAATAGCCCGTCACAAGCTGATCAAAAGTCTTTGTAATGAAGTACGCTATTCTTAACAACCTATATAAGCAAGCACTATGTTTAAGGTGAGGCATTCTCGGCCAGGCATGGTGGCTCACACCTGTAATCCCAGCACTTTGGGAGGCTGAGATGGATGGATCTCTCCAGCTCAGGAGTTGAAGACCAGCCTGGCCAACATGAAAAAACCCTGTCTTTACAAAAGATATAAAAATGAGCCAGGCATGGTGGTACGTACCTCTCGCTCAGCTGCTTGGGAGGCTGAAGTGGAAGCATCAGTTGAGCCTGGGAGGTTGAGACTATAGTCGCCATGATAGTGCCACTGTACTCCAGCCTGGGTGACAGAGGGAGATATTGTATCTACATAAATAAATAAATAAAAATTTTAAAGTAGGGGCATTCCTCCTCTTGCTTTCTGAGGAAGCCCTATTCCATAATAGTCTCTAACAAACTATCTTAACTTCGCTATACTCTGCAACTTGCCCTGAATTCTTTCCCAAGAAAGTGAGATCTAAGAGCCCACTCTTGGGGTCTGGGACAAGACCCATTTTCTGGTAACAGCAATGGTAATGAATGAACATATGTAAGTTAATTATCATTTGGATGTCCAGTTTGATTTTCTTTTTTTAAATTTTTTTGAAACAGAGTTTCACTCTTGTTGCCCAGGCTGGAGTGCAATGCATGATCTTTGGCTCACTGCAACCTCCTCTTCCCAAGTTCAAGCGATTCTCCTGCCTCAGCCTCCTGAGTAGCTGGGATTACAGGCATGTGCCACCATGCCCAGCTAATTTTGTATTTTTAGTAGAGACGGGGTTTCCCCATGTTGGTCAGGCTGGTCTTGAACTCCTGACTTCAGGTTATCCACCTGCTTTGGCTTCCCGAAGTGCTGGGATTACAGGCGTGAGCCACTGCCCCAGTTTGATTTTCTAAATTTTACTCTGCCTTTATAGAATTTCCTAGGGAGGAATTAAGGGAGCTTCACTGCCCCACTTGTTTTTATTTTATTTTATTTTATTTTATTTTATTTTATTTTATTTTTGAGACAGAGTCTCACTCTGTTGCCCAGGCTGGAGTGCAGTGGCACAATCTCAGCTCTCTGCAACCTCTGCCTCCTGGGTTCAAGCCGTCCTTCCTCCTCAGCCTCCTGAGTAGCTGGGACTACAGGCATGCGCCACCACACCTGGCTAATTTTTGTATTTTTAGTAGAGACAAGGTTTCACCATGTTGGCCAGGCTGGTCTCAAACTCCTGACCTCAAGTGGTCTGCCTGCCTCAGCCTCCCAAAGTGCTGGGATTACAAGTGTGAGTCACTGCACCTGGCCTTGATTTTATTTTAAATGTTTGTGGGGAATGTGGAGATGAAACTAACGGTTCCCTTTGTAGTGACCTACACAGTTGCCCTCCCACTGTAACTGGTATCTGACTTCAGCGGGTGTGGGAGGAGTGTTGCTTGTGGGAAATTTCTAAGGCTGATGTAGACAACATAATCTTAGGGTCTGTAGCAGCTCAGCAGGAATGAATGAGCCCCCTGCTGGAGTTTCTGAGAGCTTCGTGAAAACAGCTATAATTAGTATCTCCTTAGTGAGACTCTTTTGACGCTTTAACTAAAGTCATTCATTCCATTTTAACTGCATGAAACAAGTGCTGGAGGAAGGAGGGTGAGGAACATAGCCTTTTCTTAAGTCTAGAAGTGGAAGCAGACAAAATACTCAAGCTGAGAATATACATTAGTAAACTCCTTATTTTTGGTGCATGTCTTTAGTGTAGACGTTTCTGGAAAGGCTTGTGTCTCCTCTTTGGGATCAGGCACAAATATTATCTTTGCTGCCCACCACAGTGTAAAGTTGTAGGATAGTCATGGCTTCAAGGAAATCTCTAATCCTCCAGAATAGAAACTGTTCAAATACTTTCTGAAATAAAGAGGTGGATATGGTTCCTATATACTATATTAAGATAAGAACAAGGTAAAGTAAAAGTGTCTGTTTGACTTTTTTGTTATAAAACCAAAGAATACTTCACAGAATATTTTTCCATGCATTTGTCTATCTTCACATACATAGCAATTAAATTTGTTTTGTGAATTCAATGATGTATTTTCTTTTCCTTTTTGATTTTTTGAGACAGTCTTGCTCTGTTGCCCAGGTTGGAATGCAGTGGTGTGATCTCAGCTCACTGCAGCCTTGATTTCCCCGGTTCAAGCTATTCTCATGCCTCAGCCTCCTGAGTAGCTGAGATTACAGGCATGTGCCACCACACTCAGCTAATTTTTTTGTATTTTTAGTAGAAACAGGGTTTTACTGTGTTGGCCAGGCTGGTCTTGAACTCCTGACCTCAAGTGATCCATCCACCTCAGCCTCCCAAAGTGCTGGGATGACAGGTGTGAGCCACTGCACCCGGCCTCAATTATGTGAATTTAAATTTGTTAAGAGAGGGGATGGTTAAAAAAAAAAACCTATGTTTGTGAATTAGTGAGCTATAGAAAGTTAATGACATGCAATTATATACCTAGAGCAGAACTCCAGAGAAAGACAACGCTGGCTGTCATGAGGTGCACTTTAATTTTCTGTAAATGGTTCACGGACCTTATATTGGATATCTTTCTGCTATTACTGAAATGAGACAGGAAGGAAAAATCAAAACAAAACAAAAAGCAAAAATAAAACAAAAAACTAAAATTGGCTTCAGCTATTTCTGTGTTCCAGGGAAGAGAAGGCTTCTTCTCCTAGGGGCGAAGTGCTCTGTGCCCGGGAAGACATATAATGGACATTTCGGTTGCAATGAGGCTCTGAGACTAAAAGAAGCTAAATTTCTTTGCTCATTCAGTATCAGGAAAGTTAAAAAAAGAAAACTATTGCAGCACTATTCATAGTAGCAAAGACTTGGAACCAACCCAAATGCCCATCAATGATAGACTGGATAAAGAAAATGTGGGGCCAGGCGCGGTGGCTCACGCCTGTAATCCCAGCACTTTTGGAGGCCGAGGCAGGTGGATCACAAGGTCAGGAGATCGAGACCAGCCTGGCCAACATGGTGAAATGCCATCTCTACTAAAAATACCAAAATTAGTCGGGCGTGGTGGCATGTGCCAGCTACTCGGGAGGCTGAGGCAGGAGAATCACTTGAACCCGGGAGGCAGAAGTTGCAGTGAGCTGAGATCGTGCCACTGCACTCCAGCCTGGGCAACAGAAAGAGACTCTGTCTCAAAAAAATAAAAAAAAAAAAAGAGAAAAGAAAAGAAATAAAAAAAAGAAAAAGAAAATGTGGCACATATACACCATGGAATACTATGTAGCCATAAAAAAGGATGAATTCATGTCCTTTGCAGGGACATGGGTGAAGCTGGAAAACATCATTCTCAGCAAACTATCACAGGAACAGAAAACCAAACACTGAACATACTCACTCATAAGTGGGAGTTGAACAATGAGAACACATAGACACAGGGAGGGGAACGTCACACACTGGGGCATGTTAGGGGGTGGGAGGCTAGGGGAGGGACAGCATTAGGAGAAATACCTAATGTAGATGACGGGTTGATGGGTACAGCAAACCACCATGACACATGTATACCTATATAACAAACCTGCATGTGCTGCACATGTATCCCAGAACTTAAAGTATAATTTAAAAAAAAAAGAAATGTTTTAGGGGGTTCTGGGAGACTTATGAAAGTCAGAAATGGGCTAAGAGTCTCAGAAAGCCAAGCTGAAGTCAGGGGACCTGGAACAAGATTTGGAAACAGGCTGTGCTAAGGAAGAAGAAGCCAGTATCTTAGGTGTGGTAATTCCTGACCTTCACGTTTACTCTTTCCTGAGAATGTTGGCAGAAACCAGAAGAATATATCCTTCTCCGAAAATCCTTGGAAGACACACAGCAGACAGGGAGAGTGGGCCTGTGCTGCTCTGCCTTGGAATTAAAACACTGCTGTATCTTTTGCAGGTGGATTTTGTGATATGTGGTCAGCTGTAGGCATTACTAATAAATAGCAATCCATCAGATTCATTGGTATCGGGGTAATGCTGGGCTCACAAAATTAGTTAGGAAGTGTTCTACTGGTGTTATATCTTCTTGAAATGTTTGGTAGAATTCACCAGTAAAACCATCTGGACCTAAGTTTTCTCTTCTGGAAGGATTTTAGCTATGAATTCAATTTCTTCTAACGGATGTAGAACTATTTAGTCTCTATTTCTTCTTGGGTGAGTTTGGTAGTTTGTGGCTTTAAGGAATTGGTCCATTTCATCTAAATTATCAAACTTATGTGCGCAGAGTTGTTTGTAATATTTCCTTATTATCCTTTTAACATTTGTGAGGTCTTTATTATATACACTCTTTCCTTCTGATATTGGTAATTTCTGTCTTCCCTCTTTTTCTTTGTCAGTCTAGCTAGCAGTTTTAATTGATTGTTTCAAAGAACCAGCTTTTGGGTTTATTGGTTTTTCTCTACTCTTTTTACACTTTTCTTTCTTTCTTTCTTTCTTTTTTGGTTGAGATGGAGTCTTGCTCTGTCACCCAGGCTGGAGTGCAGTGGCACAATCTCAGCTCACTGCAACCTCCGCCCTCCTGGTTCAAGCAATTCTCCTGCCTCAGCCTCCCAAGTAGCTGGGACTACAGGCGCATGCCGCCACACCTGGCTAATTTTTTGTATTGTTAGTAGAGACAGGGTTTCACTGTGTTAGCCAGGATAGTCTCGATCTCCTGACCTCGTGATCCACCTGCCTCGGCCTCCCAAAGTGCTGGGATTACGGGAATGAGCCACTGTGCCCGGCCTGCCTGCTTGCTTGCTTTTCTTTCTCTCTCTCTTTCTTTCTTTCTTTCTTTCTTTCTTTCTTTCTTTCTTTCTTTCTTTCTTTCTTTCTTTCTCTTTCTTTCTTTCTTTCTTTCTTTTTCTTTCTTTCTTTCCTTCTTTCTTTCTCTTTTTTCCCTCCCTCCCCCCCTTCCTTCTCCTTCCTTCCTTCCTTCCTTCCTTCCTTCCTTCCTTCCTTCCTTCCTTCCTTCCTTCCTTCCTTTCTTTTTTTAAACACGGTCTCTGTCACCCAGGCTGGAAAGCACTGCAACTTCCACCTCCTGGCTCAAGTGATCATCACACCTCAGCCTCCTGAATAGCTGGGACCTCAGGGGTGTGCTGCCATGCCAGCTAATTTTTGTATTTTTTTTGTAGAGCCAGGGTTTCACCATATTGCCTAGGGTGGTCTCAAACTCCTGAGCTCAAGCAATTCATCCATTCTGGCTTCCCAAAGTTCTGGGATTACAGGCATGAGCCACTGTGCCTAGCCTTTTTTTTTTTAATTTAAATTTTAATTATATAGAGACAGGGTCTTGTTATGTTGCCCAGGCTGGTCTCAAATGCCTGGGCTCAAGTGATCCTCCTACCTCCACCTCCCAAAGTGCTGGGATTACTGGTGTGAGCCCCCTGCATCCAGCCTTATTTCCATTTCCATTTATTAATTTTTGCTGTTAATGTTTTTGTTTTTTGTTGTTATTGTTAGTTTGTTTTTGTTTTTGGTTTTTTTTTTTTTTTGAGATGGAGTCTCACTCTGTCACCCAGGTTGGAGTGCAGTGGCATGATCTCGGCTCACTGCAACCTCTGCCTCCCGGGTTCAAGCGATTCTTCTGCCTCAGCCTCCCTAGTAGCTGGGACTATAGGTGTGTGCCACCACGCTGAGCTAATTTTTGTATTTTTAGTAAAGACGGGGTTTTGCCATGTTGGGCAGTCTGGTCTCAAACTCCTGAGCTGAAGTGATTTGCCTGCCTCGGCCTCCCAAAGTGCTGGGATTATAGGCATAAGCCACCGCACCCGGCCCCATTTTTATACTTTTAACATACCTATATCATTATATATAAAGTGGGTTTTCTTAAAGACATCACGTAGTTGAGTTTTTTCAAAAATTCAATTTAACAATTTCTGGCTGGGCATGGTGGCTCACGCCGGTAATCCCAGCACTTTGGGAGGGTGAGGCAGGTGAATTGCTTGAACTCAGGAGTTTGAGACCAGCCTGGGCAACATGGTGAAACTCCATCTCTTGCAAAAATACAAAGATTAGCTGGGTGTGTTGGTGTGCACCTGTGATCCCAGCTCCTCATGAGGCTGAGGTGGGAGGATTGCTGGAGCCTGGGAAGAACGAGGCTACATTGAGCCATGATCACACCACTGCACTCCAGCCTGGGTGACAGAACGAGACCCAGTCTCAAAAAATAATAATCAAATAAAAATGAAGGCCGGGTGTGGTGCCTCACACCTGTAATCCCAGCACTTTGGGAGGCCGAGGTGGGCAGATCACTTCAGGTCAGGAGGTTGAGACCAGCTCGGACAACATGGTGAAACCCCATCTCTACTGAAAATACAAAAAATTATCCGGATATGGTGGCACACACCTGTAATCCCAGCTACTCAGGAGGCTGAGACAGGAGAATTGCTTGAACCTGGGAGGTGGAGGTTGCAGTGAGCCGAGATCGTCCTAGTGCACTCCAACCTGGGTGACAGAGTGAGACTTTGTCTCAAAAATAAATAAACAAGCAAAATTAAAAATTAAAATTAAAAAATTCTGTCTTTTAATTGGTGTATTTAGACTATTTACACTTAATGTGATTATTAATATGCTTGAATTTGGGTTCACCATTGAATTGTTTTCTGTTTTTTCCCTCTATTTTTTGTTTCTGTTTGCACTTTCTTATCCTCTCTTAGATAATTTGAATACTATTTTATTTTATTTTATTTTGAGATGGAGTCTTGTTCTGTCACCCAGGCTGGAGTGCAGTGGCACGGCCTCAGCTCACTGCAACCTCTGCCTCTTGGGTTCAAGTGATTCTCCTGCCCCGGCCTTCCAGGTAGCTGAGACTACAGGCATGTACCACCATGCCCAGCTAATTTCTGTATTTTTAGTAGTGACAGGGTTTCACCATGTTGGCCAGGCTGGTCTCGAACTCCTGACCTCAGGTGATCCGCCCACCTCATCTTCCCAAAGTGCTGGGATTACAGGATTGAGCCACTGAGCCTGGGACGATTATTTGAATACTTTTAGTATACCATTTTAATTTATCTATTGGGTTTTGATTATATTTCTTATTTTAAAATTGTTTTAACTTTTTTTCCTTGTCTTCAGGATTTTCTAGGTATATATTTCTTTATATAGTGCTTCTATACAAAGAAATATACTATAGCATATTAATTTTAGTTCTGTACAAAAAAATTTCTATCTCTTCTATACAAAAAAGAAATTCTACAAAGAAAGTTTTAAAATTGCTCTAGGAATTACAATATACATATTTAGCTTTTGACAGTCTACTTAGAATTGCTATTCGATCCCTTTAAGTGGAATATAGAATCTTTTTGCTAAATAGGTTCCTTTAGTCTCCCCTAGTTTGGCACACTGGAGCTTACAGAACAATTTTTACTCCTAATCTAAATGTGCTTTGAACTAAACCTCTTGAAGTCAAATATCAATCTATAGGACTTCTAGTTGAAGATGGAATATTTGCATTCATTTCCATCCCTTCCTGAACCCAAATGAAATGATTGTAAAGGATTTAAAAAGTAAAAATCCATAAGGATAAAGATAATAGAAGAGGAAAAAAACAGTAGACAAAAGGTGTTAAGGAATCTGGATTTCGGAACACCTGGCCCAGAGGTGAGAGCTGAGGAAGCACCACACCCAAAACCCAGGGATGACGCTAAACTCACTCGGAACACTGAGACCTCTGGCCTCCTGCCCTCTCTTAGGTCTCAGAATATTGGCAGCCAGGGTTACAGCTGATGATGAGGCAGGAGGTGGGGTGATTCACTTTTGCGGAAACAAATCAGCTCTGGAGAAAGGAACTAATAAAACTGACAATGAGGACCCTCCAGTGAGTGCTCCAAGGCCCCCGGTCCATCACCCTACAGCAAAGTCCTCCAGTCACAAGCTCCACCCCTACATACAGGTCCGACTGACCGTTAGTGTCTCGTCTTAAATATGAACAGAAAGCCAAGGATAATCTCACAGTTTGTCTCTAACAAAAGTGAGACCAAAATAAAATAAGCAAGAAAAAAGAGACAAAGAAAATAGACAATCTAGGGAAAGAAAGAAAGGAAGAGGCCGGGCGCGGTGGCTCACGCTTGTAATCCCAGCACTTTGGGAGGCCGAGGCGGGCGGATCACGAGGTCAGGAGATCGAGACCACAGTGAAACCCCGTCTCTACTAAAAATACAAAAAAAAATTAGCCGGGCGTGGTGGCGGGCGCCTGTAGTCCCAGCTACTCAGGAGGCTGAGGCAGGAGAATGGCGTGACCCCGGGAGGCGGAGCTTGCAGTGAGCCGAATTTGCGCCACTGCACTCCAGCCTGGGCGACAGAGCGAGACTCCGTCTCAAAAAAAAAAAAAAAAAAAAAAAAGAAAGAAAGGAAGAAATAAAAAAAGAAGGAGCTGGATGTCGTGGCTCACACTTATAATCCCAGAATTTTGGGAGGCCGAGGTGAGAGGATCACTTGTGGTCAGGGGTTTGAGACCAGCCTGGCCAACATGGAGAAACCCCGTCTCTACTAAAAATACAAAAAAATTAGCCAGTGTGGTGGTGTGTGCCTGTAATCCCAGCTACTCGGGAGGCTGAGGCAGGAGAATCGCATGAACCTGGGAGGCAGAGATTGCAGTGAGCCAAGATTGCGCCATTGCACTCCAGCCCAGGCGACAGTGCGAGACTACCACCTCGAAAACAACAACAACAAAAATTAGCCGGGTGTGGTGGTGCATGCCTGTAATCCCAGATACTCAGGAGGCTGAGGCAGGAGAATCACTTGAACCTGGAAGGCAGAGGTTGCAGTGAGTTGGGATTGTGCCACTGCACTCCAGCCTTGGCAACAGAGTGAGACTCTGTCTCAAAAAAAAAAAGAACGAACAAATATTATAATAGTTCCAGAGACAAGAGGCAATTACATTCTTGAAATGCTATTGAATAAATGAATATTTAAAACCAAGACAATCTCCAGATATTACCAGGGATAAGGAAAAACAAAATAAACACAAGAAAAATCTATGTGTTTTTAATATGAGGGGAAAAATCAGTAAGTGGATTGAAAGATGAAGTTGAGGAAATTTTCCAGGAACTAGAACAAACAGAGAGAGATGAAAAATAATAGGCCATGCATGGTGGCTCACACTGGTCATCCTAACACTTTGGAAGGCCAAGGAAGGAGGATCACTTGAGCCCAGGAGTTTGAGACCAGCCTGGGCAACATAGGTCTCCTCCGTCTCTACAAAACATTAAAAAAGGCCGGGCGCGGTGGCTCACGCTTGTAATCCCAGCACTTTGGGAGGCCGAGGCAGGCGGATCACGAGGTCAGGAGATCGAGACCACGGTGAAACCCCGTCTCTACTAAAAATACAAAAAAATTAGCCGGGCGTGGTGGCGGGCGCCTGTAGTCCCAGCTACTCGGAGAGGCTGAGGCAGGAGAATGGCGTGAACCCAGGAGGCGGAGCTTGCAGTGAGCCGAGATTGTGCCACTGCACTCCAGCCTGGGTGACAGAGCGAGACTCTGTCTCAAAAAAAAAAAAAAAAAAAAAAAAACAACATTAAAAAAAATTAGCCGGGTGTGGTGACACACTCCTGTAATCCTGGCTACTCAACAGCCTGAGGTGGGAGGATGCCTTGAGCCCAGGAGCTTGAGGCTGCAGTGAGCTGTGATCGCACAACTGCGCTCCAGTCTGGGCAACAAAGCAAGACTGTGTCAAGGAAAGGAAGAAAGGAAAGGAGGGAAGGAGGGAGGGAAGGAAGGAAAGGAGGGAGGGAAGGAAGGAAAGGAGGGAAGGAAGGAAGGAAAGGAGGGAGGGAAGGAAGGAAAGGAGGGAGGGAGGGAAAGAAGGAAAGGGAGGGAGGGAGGGAAGGAAGGAAAGGAGGGAGGGAGGGAAGGAAGGAAAGGAGAGAGGGAGGGAGGGAAGGAAGGAAAGGAGGGAGGGAGGGAAGGAAGGAAAGGAGGGAGGGAGGGAGGGAAGGAAGGAAAGGAGGGAGGGAGGGAAGGAAGGAAGGGAGGGAGGGAGGGAGGGAGGGAAAGAAGGAAAGGAGGGAGGGAGGGAAGGAAGGAAAGGAGGGAGGGAGGGAAGGAAGGAAAGGAGGGAGGGAAGGAAGGAAAGGAGGGAGGGAGGGGAGGAAGGAAAGGAGGGAGGGAGGGAGGGAAAGAAGGAAAGGAGGGAGGGAGGGAAGGAAGGAAAGGAGGGAGGGAGGGAAGGAAAGGAGGGAGGGAGGGAAGGAAAGGAGGGAGGGAGAGAGGGAAGGAAAGAAGGAAGGAAGGAAGGAAGGAAGTTGAAATCAAATCAGCAATTTCAAAGAATTCCAGAGAGAACAAAGAAAGGGCAGAGAATATCAATGAAATAACACAGGAAAACTTCCCACAGCTGAAGCACTGGAAGGGCCTGCGGAGAACTCCGTATAATGTATGAAAAAGACCCATTTTTGTGGCTGGGCACAGTGGCTCACTCCTGTAATACTAGCACTTTGGGAGGCCGAGGCAGGTGGGTCACCTGAAGTCAGGAGTTCAAGACCAGCCTGGCCAACATGGCAAGACCCCCATGTCTACTAAAAATACAAAAATTAGCCAGGCGTGGTGGCAGGTGCCTGTAATCCCAGCTATTTGGGAGGCTGAGGCAGGAGAATCGCTTGAACCTGGTGGGTGGAGGTTTTAGTAAGCTGAGCTAGGGCCACTTCATTCCAGCCCGGGCGAAAGAGTGAGTGAGACTCCGTCTCAAAAAAAAAAAAGACCATTTTGAAAATTTATTTTTATTTATTTTTTTTTATTATTATTATTGTATTATATTATTTTGTGTGTGACAGGGTCTCTCTCCCCCAGGCTGGAGTCCAGTGGCTCAATCATGGCTCACTGCAGCCTCAAATTCCTGGGCTCAAGCAGTCCTCCTGTCTCAGCCTCTTGAGTAGCTGGGACTACAGGTGCATGCCACCATGCCCAGCAAATTTTTCAATTTTTTGTAGAGACAGGGTCTCGCTATGTTGCCCAGCCTGGTGGTCTGGAACTCCTGGGCTCAAGCAATTCTCCCACCTCAGCCTCTCAAGGTGTTAAGATTATAGGCATGAGCCACCACACCTGGCTTTTATTATTACTATTTATTTTTTAGAGAAAGGGTCTTGCTCTGTCACCCAGGCTGAAGTATAATGGCACGATTATGGCTCACTGCAGCCTCAAACTCCTGGCCTCAAGTGATTTCCCTACTTTGCAAGGCTGATTCCCCTCAAGCCTCCCAAAGTGCTAGGATTACAGGTAGAAGCCACCGCACCCAGCCCATTAACTATTTGCTGTTGTTGTTGAGATGGAGTTTCGCTCTTGTTGCCCAGGCTAGAGTGCAGTGGCGTGATCTCGGCTCACTGCAACCTCCACATCCCAGGTGCAAGCGATTCTCCTGCCTCAGCCTCCCAAGTAGCCGGGATTACAGGCACACACCACCACGCCCGGCTAATTTTTGTAATTTTAGTAGAGATGGGGTTTTATCATGTTGGCCAGGCTAGTCTTGAACACCTGACCTCAGGTGATCTGCCTGCCTCGGCCTCCCAAAGTGCTGGAATTACAGGCATCAGCCACCATACCTGGCCTCATTAACTATTTTCTAAACGCCTCTACCCATATCTTCTAGAGGCAGTGAGTTTCTGTTCTCCTTCCCTTCATAAGACAAAGGGCACCAACTCTGTAGTTTAAAAGACTACATTGACTTTCAGATTTTTAGGGAAGTGCCACTATGAACCCACAGAGCACTTAATTAAGGGTTTTAAAATAATTAAATCAGTAATAACAAAGTAAAGGCCGTCACAGATACACACACACAGCAGTTTGTCTCAGTCGATCTGATGTGTGTTAAGTTTGCATTGTCATTATCTACAAGGTAATTTATCTCCATTAAACTGGTCTGTAGGGGATACATTGATGAGTGAAATCTGGGTTTCATTGCTTTGTTTATTTACAATGTACCCTTTCTACTGAGATCACCAATTATCAAGAAACTGTGATGGTAGTTGCCTTAAATTGGTTAACTGGGTTTCTGCCTCCAAAAAGGCTTAAATTTAGATGAGCAGAACTACAGATTCAAACCTCTAAAGCTTATTACTAACTCCTCTGCTAATCTCCGTACTGTCTGATCACTCAGCTACTATTGTTCTCTGCTTATGGAAAAGCACATAAAAAGTGTGGTACTTACCATGACATCTACGGGAAGAACAGTTTTAGGATTCTAGGATTAGTGTTTAAGTGGAACCAGGGAAGAGAGAAGAAATTAAATCATCATAGAAATGTTCTCATAAAGCTTAATTTTATGTGAATATTTTTCACCTTGAAAACAAAGTTTAAGGTCACAGTTGCCAGAGAATCTAAATTCCTTATTTTTATTTATTTATTTAGAGAAAACCTCTAGTTTTTTGTTATGGCTGCCTGAAGGTGTCACATGCATTAAGTCCTAAGACATGCTAAATCTTCTTGTTAAAAACCCTGTGTAGCCATTCTTAGGGCTTCCTTCTAGCAAGAGAGACATTTCAGTAGTCTGCACACAGAATTGGAGATTAGCTTCATATGGGCGTCTTTTAATTTTAGTTTTAATTTTTTGAGACAGATCTTATTTTGTCTATCAGGCTGGAGGGGCAGTGGCTCAGTCACAGCTCACTGCAGCCTCAAACTCATGGGCTCAAGGGATCCTCTGGATTTAGCCTTCCCAATAGCTAGGACTACAGGCATGCACCACAACGCCCAGCTAATTTTTAGAATTTTTTGTAGAGATGGGATCTCGCTATGCTGTGCAGGCTGGTCTGGAACTCCTGGCCTCAAGCAATCCTCCTCCCTCAGCCTCCCAAAGTTCTGGGATGAGCCACCACACGGGGCCTCCATGCTGGCATCTTGATGCTGGTCCTGAATTTCGGCTTTCTATGTGGTCCTTCTTAAGCCAGTTAAACCACTCTCTGTTTGCTTGATCATAAAAACAAACGAATGTTCATCTGAACAAAACGAGCTTATAGCTTAATAGAATCTCCAAAATGTATGGCAACTTCAGGGCATTAGACAGAAAATAACAATAATAAAACTTTGGCTTCTTTACAAAGATGCTACAAAAATAATTTCTCAGAGTATTTAAAAATTGTTTTGCAAATAACTCTTCTGGCATCCAGGCCGAGCATGGTGGCCCACGCCTGTAATGCCAGTAGTTCAGAAGGCTGAGGCAGGTGGATCACTTGAGGTCAGGATTTCAAGACACACCTGGCCAACATGGTGAAACCCCATCTCTCCCAAAAATACAAAAATTAGCCAGATGTGGTGGTGTGCACCTGTGTCCCCAACTACTTGGAAGGCTGAGGCACAAGAATTGCTTGAATCTCGGAGGCAGAGGTTGCAGTGAGCTGAGATTGTGCCACTGCATTCCAGCCTGGGCAACATAGTGAGACTCAGTCACACACACACACACACACACACACACACACACACACACACACAAATTCATCTGGCATCTGGACTTAATCTAAAAATATATTCTTGAACAATAAGGCCAAAGGGAAAGAAAAGTCTCAATGTTCTCTTATGCATTTATATCATCTGCAAATCTCTTTCAGGACTCACTTCCCCTGCTTATAACAGAAAATTGGGCAGCCCTGTGTGTTTGTGTCAATTCCACAAATTGACAGAATCAATTTGTGGAATCTCTAATCTTTTTCTATCCATAGAACACTCCTAACACCAAATGTGTGTGGTTTCTTTCCCACACCAATAAATCCTCTGTGACACCAGCTGCATGTCCTACAGTATTTTTTAAATTACTTTTTATTTTTTATAGACACAGGATTTTTACTGTGTTGCCCAGGCTAGTCTCGAACTCCTGGGCTCAAGAAGGTTTCCACCTCAGCCTCCCAAAGTGCTGGGATTACAGGTGTGAGCCACCCCTCCCTCCCTCCCTTCTTTCTTTCCTTCCTTCCTTCCTTCTTTCCTTCCTTTCTTCCCAGAATCATTGGTCTGTCACCTCAGTCTGGAATGCAGTGGTGCCGTCTGGCTCACTGTAACCTCCGCCTCCCGTGTTCAAGAGATTCTCATGCCTCAGCCCCCAGAGTAGCTGGGATTACAGGTGTTCGCCAGCACACCTGGCTAATTTTTGCATTTTTAATAGAGATGGGGTTTCACCTTGTTGGCTAGGCTGGTCTCGAAATCCTGGCCTCAAGTGATCTGCCCACCTTGGCTTCCCGAAGTGTTGGGATTACAGGCGTGAGCCACTGCACCAGGCCTAAATATATTTCTTATACCACAGAATCACAAAGGAAAACAAACTTCTTTTTATAGGTCATTTCTTTGTTTTGCTCATAAAAGAGTTATCCCAGGTCACAGTTAAGCTCATGAAATTCATATAAGTAGAAGGTTTCTCAAAACCCAACACGTGAGTGTTTGTTTGGGAAAGAAATTGTACCTGTCAGAATGAAACGAAAGTGGATCGGTTGTACAGCCTTGAACCAGCTGCAGCGGTGACACTTCTAATCTGCTTTTCTCATTCTTGTTAACAACCAGATGGAGTGGGGGAGAAAGGAGGGAGGATGGGCTGTCTGCGACCAGCTTCCTTAAAGGGTTTGACATGAGAATTTGCACCTGTTGGGCTGAATAGCGCCGTCCAGACATCTCCGCCCAGGTGGCTGGGTTTCCCAGCAGAACATTGCATTCCAGTGTCTGCAGCGAGCCCACTTCTGTTAGGTCACCCTCCACCATCCGACTTCTTCAGCAATCAGGATTCTCGTTTAGAAAGACTGCAAAACCCTGTGTCCAGGTTGGAGGCAGCCAGGAGGCCACAGGTAGGGAAAGGATGTGTATCTCATGGCTTTGTCTGCTTCTCCCGGCCTGGCTTCAGGTCTGGAACCAGGAGCCCCATAGTGCTCTCTGGGCAGCAAAGGACCCAGGGGTGTGGTCCTCTACTGCCCAGCCCCACCCAGGGAGAGGGGTGGAGTTCTCCCTCTACCAGGCCATCACTGGCCCCTGAAGGTCCAGCCCCTTCCTGCTCTGGTGGGGAGGGAGTGGGCACAGGCTTATAAGTGTCTTGGCATGAAAGGGGTGGGTCTCCAGGCCCCTCACCTTGTCTACTCTTCCCTCATCTCATCTCATTTCCTGAGGAGCAGGGAAGTCAAATGCATTTCCTCTGTTCTCTTTCTCATCTTTGTTTTGACAAAAACCCCACAGCTCTGGGGCAGCCCCTTCCTTTCACAAATCTTAAAGAACCCCCGTAAGTGTCAGACTCTACCAGTGCCCAGGAGACACTGGCAAACAATATAGAAAAAGATCTCCACCTCTCAGAGGTGACTCTCCCTCACAGAGGGAGGAATAATAATAATAGGCCCAGGGAATAAATAATAGGCACAAAAATACATCAACATTTTGTCTGTTGGAAGGTGTTAAGTGTGAAGACTAAAAAACAAAAACCAATCAACCAATCCAACAGCAGAGTAAGGGGTGCAAAGAGCTTGGGGCAGAGGTGGAAGATGAGGAGTGAGTTGTGATTTTAACTAAGGAGATCAGGGAGAGTCTCCTTGAGGAACACGTGCCTGAGCAGGTGTGGAGGGAGGGAGAGAGCCCTGTGGATATTTGGGGAAAGAGTGTCCAAGGTGGAAGAACCCAAGAAAAGGCCCTAAGGCTGTCTGGCAGATTTTAGGAGCAGAGCAAAGGTGTCGGGAGGGATAGGAGGTTTGGAGCAGAGAGGGCTTGAGGGCCACTGCAGAACCTTGGTTTTTACTTGAAGAGATGTGGGAGCCACAGACGGCTTTGAGCAGATGAGTGACGTGATTGGCTTCGGTTTTAACAAGATCAGTCAGGCCGCTGAGCTGAGAGGTGATTGCAGTGGGTCAAGGACTATCGCAAGAGTCCAGGCAGGGATGGTGGGGGCACTGGCGGTGGTGAGAAGTGGGCAGATTCTGGATAATATTTGAAGGTAGAGCCGGCAGGAGTTGTAACACGATGCCTGCACCTGCAGAGTTTGCACGGAGTCACTGAAAGGATGCAGTTGCTATTAGCTGGGATGAGAAGGCTGAAGGAGAAACCAGATTTGTGGGGAATGAAAATCAAAGTTCCAGTGTGGACATCTTGAATTCCCACTTGGATATCAGGAGCCTAGTTCACTTAATTTTTGTCTCCCTGCTATAAAAATTCTAATTCTTCTCAAGACCGTATGGGCTGCAGAGGAGACGCACTGCCTAAAGAACCCAAAGGGTAACATTTCAAGAACCTTGCTGGTGACCTGGGTCAGTTCCTGGAAGCTGAAGATCCTGTCCTCTAAGCCTTTTAATTGCTGAACTAATGACTGAATGCCTGCCTTGTTCAACACCACAGCCGCTGCAGGGTCCAGTTAGGAATTGGTGAACCAAGCAGAAAATTCCAGAGCACAGGCTGCTGTGGGCTCCAGTGTAGAAGACTGTGCTCCCATAGTCTGTCAGAGCGAGACTGCCATGTTTGTAGTTCCAGCCCTGGTGTGGCTCTGTTCAAACACCTGGGGCCTGCGGAGGGGGAGGAAGGGAGAGTGGGACAGAGACCCCAGCACAGGCCAGGAGGAGGCCCCCGGTTGGCACTGGCGCAGCCCCGGCACCTCCAACAAAGATATTCTTGCTGAACTCCAATCCCCCTCCCCAGGGAGCATCCTGATCTCAGAGACACGAGGCTATGGCTTTCAGGTAAGGGACCTTCACCAGACCTTGCCAATAGGTTTATGCTGCCTTTATTTTCCCCCCGAGACTGAGTCTTCCTCTGTCGCCCAAAGCTGGAGTGCAATGGCAAGATCTTGGCTCACTGCAACCTCCGCCTCCCGGGTTCAAGCAATTTTCCTGCCTCAGCCTCCCGAGTAGCTGGGATTACAGGCGTGCACCACCATGCCCACCTAATTATTGTATTTTTAGTAGAGACAGGGTTTTACCATGTTGGCCAGGCTGGTCTGGAACTCCTGACCTCAAGTGATCTGCCCACCTCGGCCTCCCAAAGTGCTGGGATTATGGGCGTGAGCCACCATGCCCGGCCAAGGAAAGAAACATCTCCAGGGTGGAGTATAGATGTTTTCCTTTAGGCCTTGCAAACATGTCTGAAGATATTCAATTTAGGTATTTCCAGTATTTTCTATACTCTCAGAAGTTCCTGCCAGCTGCCCAGATCTGACTCACTGAGCACCAGGGATTTTGTTTGTTTGTGTCTTATTTTTGGTAGAGATGGGATCTTGCTATGTTGCCCAGGCTAGTCTTGAACTCCTGGGCTCAAGTGATCCTCCTGTCTCGGCCTCCTAAGATTCCGGGATTACAGGCTGAGCACCTCGTTTTTCTAATGATGAGTGTCTATGCAGCCAGGGCACCAGGGCATCAGAACCCATCACCATCAGTTCCTGGCAAGGGCCTTGAGCAAGTCACTGGACCAGCCTGTATCTCAGTTTCCTCCTTTGTGAAATGGGCCAACAGTAAGTAGTGATGAGGCGAAGCAGGTGAAGTGCGCGGCCCAAGGTCTTGTTGGCAGGAAGTACCCAATAAAGGTGGTCAGTGTTCACATCCTGATTGTCTCATGGTTGAATCTCTGTCAAGTGGTTCAGAATTAATTGAAAATCCTTTTATCTGAAATATTTTGCCCTGATTTTCCTGTGAGATTCTTTTATACACAGTTCCTGGCACAGAGTAGGTGCTGTATGATATTTATTTATTTATTTACATTTATATTTATATATTTTTTTTGAGACAGAATTTCACTCTTGTTGCCCAGGCTAGAGTGCAATGGTGTGATCTCGGCTCACTGCAACCTCTGCCTCCTGGGTTCAAGCGATTCTCATGCCACAGCCTCCCGAGTAGCTGGGATTACGGGCTTGCGCCACCACGCCTGGCTAATTTTTATATTTTTAGTAGAGACAGGGTTTCACCTTGTTGGCCAAGCTGGTCTCGAACTCCTGTCCCTCAGGTGATCTTCCTGCTTCAGCCTCCCAAAGTGCTGGGATTGCAGACATGAGCCACTCTGCCCGGCTGCTCTATGATATTTATTTAGAGGAATTTGAACATTATTGTGTGGCCTAGTGTTGGGATCTGAACTGTCTCTGTACTGGCTGTGTGATCTCAGCCACAAAACATCTCCTAAACCTCAGTTTTTGGACCTATTAGAATGAGAATAATGAGCTATTATTAGGATGTTGTAATAATATATTAATGGGTTGTTATGGGATGAAAAGAGAAATCAAACGACAGGCGCTTCGAGTCAATGCCCAAGTTGGTAGTCTGATTGAACAGTGTTACTGAATAACGAAATTGAATTATTGAGTTATTATTGAATTATTTTTGCTGCTATTGTTCTCATTGTTGATAAAATGGTGGAGCCCGAGGCTGGCACTGGATGTGAGTTTTTGAGTGATTCCCGCTCTGCTGCACTGGACTGCATGAATTATTTACAAGTTTGTTATCTAGTTCTACTTGATGGATTGATTTCTTCACTCCATAAATATGCAGTGAATGTCCACTCCATACTGTTCCAGACACAGGGGGCTCTGACCCTGGCCTAGTAAGCATATTTCTGACCCCCTGGAGCTTGCATTCCAGGTGGGGGAGGCAGTTAGTGAACAAGATCATTTCAGACAGCGCTAAGAAGCATGAGGAGATTTTTTTTTTTTTTTTTTTTGAGATGGAGTCTCGCTCTGTTGCCCAGGCTGGAGTGCAGTGGCACCATCTCAGCTCATTGCAACCTCCACCTCCCAGGTTCAAGCAATTCTCCTGCCTCAGCCTCTCGAGTAGCTGGGACCTATTACAGGTGCGCATCACCATGCCTGGCTAAGGAAGCATGAGGCGGTTCAAACGCAGGAAGAACGCAGGAGATGGCTGGTGGGGATGGTCACGCAAGGCCTCTCCGAGGAAGTGACATTTTTAAGGCCTAAGGGTAGAAAGACAGGAGCCACCCTTGAGAAGAGGGGAGGAGTTGGGGATGGGGTGTGTAGGGAGTGGATGGGGTGTCCCAGACAGGGGGACAGCCAGAGCCAAGACCTTGAAATGGGGAGAGCCTGGCACGGTGACAGATGCAAGAGACTCATGCAGCTGAAGGGCTGGAACTGAGGGCAACACGCATTTGAGAGGCCCTTGGCAAATGCTATAGGGTCTCATGGGCGATGGGAAAGAGTTTGGGTTTCATTCCGGGTTTTGTTATTGTTTTTGTTTTTGAGACAGTCTCGCTCTGTTGCCCAGGCTGGAGTGCAGTAGCACGATCTCAGCTCACTGCAACCTCCACCTCCCGGCTCCAAACAATTCTCCTGCCTCGGCCTCCCAAGCAGCTGGGTTTACAGGCACATTCCACCACACCAGGCTAATTTTTTATATTTTTAATGGAGATGGGGTTTCACCATGTTGCCCAGGCTGGTCTCGAACTCCTGGCCTCAAGTGATCTACCCACCTCAACCTCCCAAAGTGCTGGGATTACAGGCGTGAGCCACTGCGCCTGGCCTGGGTTTCGTTTTAATGTAATAGGGAACTTTAGGAGGGTGGTAGCTCTTCTGGGTGTTTTGTGGATCACTTCCCTACCTCCTTCAGGTCTCAGATGCCCCTTTCAGCGGGGCCTTCCTTGACCACCCTACTAGAAATTACAACTCCCTACTTAAAGAGCTGGAAAAAATTCAGCCACCCATTCCTCCATGTCCTCCTTTGAATTATTTTTCTCCACCACTCTTATGGTCCTCTACCACACTCTAAATTTCACTCACTGATTTTTGTCTATTGTTCTCTCTCTGCTGATAATGCAAGGTCCAGCAAGGGCTAGAACAGCGCTGCCCAGAGCAGGTGTGCAAATATTTGCTGAAGGAAAGACTGGAGAACGTGACAGGGTTAAAGCTATGCCTTCACAAGGTCCTTCTGGCTACCTGGTGGAGGAGGATCGCCAGAAAGCCAGAGTGTGGACGCAGGAAGCCTAGTATCCACTAGTGAGGAGGCTTCCAAAGACATCTGGGACAAAGGTGGGAGGTGGCCAGATTTGACATTGTCTTGCATGTAGGACCCACTTGACTTGGTGACAGCTGGGGTGAGGAGGGAGAGAACCTGTGCTAGGTTTATTTTAACTTTTTTTTTTGAGACGGAGTTTCTCTCTTGTTGCCCAGGCTGGAGTGCAGTGGTGAGATCTTGGCTCGCCACAACCTCTACCTCCCGGGTTAAAGCGATTCTCCTGCCTCAGCCTCCCGAGTAGCTGGGATTACAGCCATGTGCCACCATGCCCGGGTAATTTTGTGTTTTTAGTAGAGACAGGGTTTCACCATGTTGGCTAGGCTGGTCTCGAACTCCCGACCTCAGGTGATCTGCCCACCTTGGCCTCCCAAAGTGCTGGGATTACAGGCATGAGCCACCGCGCCCAGCCTTTAACTTTTAATTTTTAGAGACAGGGTCTTGCTATGTTGCCCTGGCTGGTCTTGACTCCTGGGCTCAAGGATCCTTCCTAGTAGCTAGAATTATAGGATGAGCCACTGTGTCTGGCAAGCTAGGTTTTTGTTTGTTTTTGAGACAGAGTCTTGCTCTGTCACTCAGACTGGAGTACAGTGGCTCGATCTCAGCTCACTGCAACCTCCACCTCCCGGGTTCAAGCAATATTTCTGCCTCAGCCTCCTGAGTAGCTGGTATTACAGGTGCGTGCCACCACACCTGGTTAATTTTTGTATTGTTAGTAGAGACAAGGTTTTGCTGTGTTGGCCAGGCTGGTCTTGAACTCCTGACCTCAGGTGATCCGCCTGCCTTGGCCTCCCAAAGTGCTAGGATTACAGGTGTGAGCCACCTCGGCTGGCTAAGCCAGGTTTTTTGACTAGAGCAACTGTGGCCATTTACTGAGACTGGGGAGGCTGGGAAGGAATGGGCCAGCAAGGGGACAATCCATTTTGAGGAGTCAGTTCCAGGAGTCTATTAGGCAGCGGAGAGTGGAGTTGTCAATGGAAGTGGATGGTGATGAAAAGGAAAGTGCTTAAAATTGTGGAGAAGCTGTCAAATTGACAAATATGAGTTGCTCAAGAATGATGGAATTTTAGATCCAGGGGAAAAAAAAATCACTAAAACTTAGATTTAAGTTCAGATAAATAAACCTGACATGTTTATTACATTCAAATGTAAAGCAATGAATAATAATGTTAGCCAAAATGCCTGCATTTTCAAGTCACAGGAAGTGCTTTAGGATAAATTTCAATGAAATTTAAAATAAAATGAAGGGAACGATGATGGGTGAGGTCTCCAATTTATAGGATTTTTTTGAGGGGGTGTTTCAGTTACAGAGACATTTATAAATAATCTTTATTATTATTATTATTATTGAGACATGGTCTTGCTCTGTCACCCAGGCTGGAGTGCACTGGCACGATCATGGCTCACCGTAGCCTCCACCTCCCAATCCCAAGTGATCCTCCCACTTTAGCCTCCCAAGCAGCTGGGACCACAGGTGTGCACCACCATGCCTGGAATTTTTTTTTTCCTTTTTGTAGAGACGGGGTCTCCCCATGTTGCCCAGGGTAGTCTTGAACTCCTGAGCTCAAGGGATCCTCCCGCCTTGGCCTCCCCAAAGTGCTGGGATTACAAGCTTGAGTCACTGCCCAGCTAATCTTTATTATTTTAGGGGACGGATATCATCACCCCAAATATGGTTTCTTTTTAATTTTTTTAGAGACAGGGTCTCCCTCTGTCACTCAGGCTGAAGTGCAGTGGCTTGATCATAACTCACTGCAGCCTTGACCTCCTGGCCTCAAGTAATCCTCCCACCTCGGCCTCCCCAAGTGCTGATGTTACAGGTGTGAGCCACTGTGCCCAGCCTCAAAATAAGGGTTCTTCAACAGAATGCTATTCTCAGTTTTAGTAAGAGGCCTTGTGTATCTCCCCACTAATCCCCCACTCTGCACCTTGCTAGTCAGGCCTCCCCAACGTTTCCCAGGGGCCATTTCATCCACATCATCTTTCCACCAAAAGCGTAACGCAGCTACACACGGCGGTGCCTTTTTGTTGTTTGATTTCCACACACAGAGACGCCACAGATTTTTATGGGATGGGATTTGCGGTGACTCTAAGGTGCAGGAGTGGTTCAGGAAGCAAAGATGACAAGGGCAAAACCCGTGAAGAAATGGATTAAGCAAAGCTATGATCAAGCATAACCCTGATGGTCTTAAAAGCATTTTGCTTTTTGGAAAATGGAAGCTGCAACACCATCAATTTCAGCTCGTTCTTTCCTCCTGGGGAAGTCCCAAAGCAATATTTTCCACCTAAAGGTTTTCCTGCTCCTGTGAAAATGATTTGCTGACAGCTCCTGTTTCCCACTTGGGGCTGTGCCTTCCGAACACCATCTTGTCTACGTGTGCTTGGTAATAGATATGCATGAAGCCGCGCCTTTGAGAAAAATTGCTGCAGACAAGAGCAGGCTGGGCTGTAACCAGGTGACTGTGTCTGGAACTCCCGGGATGTTTAGTATTCCATGTGTGTCATCCTCAAAAATTGCGTGGCTGCGAGGACCCAGCCAGGGCTGCCACTAGTATATGCTGTGCACTTCACAGGGCGCACGAATTCTGAATCTCAGAGGCTGCTTGGAGGCGGTTTGTAGCTGAACCATCAGCTGTTCTTGCAGGTGAATTCGAGTTTAATTCCATCCCCGGCTGTGAGGCTTGGGAAGCTGCTTGTTCCCTGCATTTTTCTCTTTGTTCTTTGGCACAGATTTGCTTGCATTGTGTGGTTTGGTGCAGAAAACAATTGCTCCTTCCGAAGATGAAAGGTGATTCTGCACTCTTGATGGATTTAAGCTGTGCTATGCTTCTTCCTCATCTTATATTTTTTCCCCTAACCCTGGCTACTTGACCCTGGTTCAGCAAGCCAGTGTGGCTTCAAGCCAGTGTGGCCCACCAGGAGTTAGCGGACCTGGGTCTGGGCTGGGCTCTGCCAAGGCCACTCTGTATGGCCCTCCACCTGAGCCTCAGCATCCCATCCACCCAGCAAGCAAGTTCACCATCACCTCCACTGCCTTTACACGGTGAGGTTGGCTCTGCCTGCTGTGGATGTTCTGAGACGGGGGTTTTCTGTGCACTGTTGAAGTCCTGATTCCCAAGGCCTTGTCTAGGAGCAGTACCAACTCCTTCAATTATGAAGACTAATGGGGGAAACAGACACACCCTCATCCTTGCACATCCCTGAGGACACGTGTCTGCCCACACCTGCCCAGAACAAATGCTGGGAAAATGAAAATGTCAATTAAATGGTTGCTATGGCAACCTAGTCTCATGTTTGCTGCTACTCTCTTCCTTCCTTTCTTTCTTTCTTTCTTTCTTTCTTTCTTTCTTTCTTTCTTTCTCTTTCTTTCTTTCTTTCTCTTTCTTTCTTTCTTTCTCTTTCTTTCTTTCTTTTCTTTCTTTCTCCTTCCTTCCTTCCTTTCTTCTCTCTCTCTTTCTTTCTTTTTTGACTGAATCTCACTCTGTCGCCCATGTTGGAATGTAGTGGCATGATCTTGGCTTAGTGCAACCTCTGCCTTTCAGGTTCAAGCAATTCTCCTGCCTCAGCCTCCTGAATAGCTAGGATTATAGGCTTGCACCACCATGCCTGGCTAATTTTTGTGTTTTTAGTAGAGACGGGGTTTCGCCATGTTGCCCAGACCGGTCTCGAACTCCTGGGCTCAAGCAATCCACCCGTCTCGGCCTCCCAATGTGCTGGGATTATAGGCGTGAGCCACCACCTGGCCCTGCTGCTACATTGTCAGTGGTGTAATGTTTTTCTCTATTGAGTTGATTGAATTCCTTGGTTGTTGCCCTCACTCCCCAACTCTGTCACCCTTATAACACACACACACACTATATACCCTGGTTTCTAAAGACTAGCAGAGCCTTTGATGCATCTTTAAAGGACTGAGATGAGGCAGGGTACAGTGGCTTACACATGTAATCTCAACACTTTGGGAGACCAAAGCAGAAGGATCACTTTATACCAGGAGTTTGAGAGCAGCCTGGGCTACACCACAAGACCCTATCTCTACAAAAAAGTTTTAAAAATTAGCAGGTTATGATGGTGTGTGCCTGTAGTCTCAGCTACTCAGGAGGCTGAGGTGGGAAGATTGTATGAGCCCAGGATTTCGAGGCTGCAGTGAGCTATGATGGCACCACTACACACCAGCCTGGGCAACAGAGCAAGACCCTGTCTCAAAAAAATAAGAACAAAAATACATAAAGGGCTGAGATGTCCCATAAAGGGCTGAGAAAGCCAGGAGAGTGGTTTTGGAGCAAGAGGGTACATTTTTGTTTTCTTTTTGTGCCTTTTGGGGTAGTTCCATTAGACAGAGGGAATTTGCAGCCTGAGACCAGAAAATCTACCATTCATTCCCTTCTTCACCTTGCCTGGGCTGCTCAACTTCTGCCCAGAGGCTTAGCTCTTCATCAGGAGAAAATAATGCTCTTAGCTCCACCAAGCTGATAAGGGCCAAGGAGAAAATGCCTGCACTGGCCGGGCACAGTGGCTCAAACCTGTAATGCCAGCACTGTGGGAGGCTGAGGTGGGAGGATCTCTCGAGCCCAGGAGTTCAAGACCAGACTGGGCAACATGGTGAAATCCTGTTTCTACCAAAAATACAAAAATTAGCCGGGCGTAGTGGAATGCCTGTAGTCCCACCTACTTGGGAGCCTGAGGTGGAAGGATTGCTAGACCCCAGGAAGGTCAAGGCTGCAGTGAGCCCATGATCTTGCTACTGCATTCTGGCCTGGGCTACAGAGGCCGTGACTCAAAACAAGCAAAACAGAGAAAATTCCTGCATCAACCTTTGAGTTCCCTGAGAAGGGCAACCTGAATGCCAGCTTCAGGCTGGCGACTGGGTTTCCCTCTGGAATCTAGTGTGTTCTGGGTTGGAAGTGAGGGCCTGGAGAGAGGCGCCCAGGCTGGAATGGAGTTTTTGTTTGTTTTTTGTTTCTGAGATGTAGTCTCACTCTGTCATCTAGGCTAGAGTGCAGTGGCACAATCTCGGCTTACTGCAACCTCTGCCTCCTGGGTTCAAGCCATTTTCATGCCTTAGCCTCCTGAGTAGCTAGGGTTACAGGCACATGCCACCATATCTGGCTAATTTTTATGTTTTTAGTAGAGACAGGGTTTCTCCATGTTGGCCAGGCTGGTCTTGAACTCCTGACCTCAAGTGATCTGCCTGCCTCGGCCTCCCAAAGTGTTGGGATTACAGGCATGAGCCACTGTGCCTGGGCTGGAATGGAGTTTTATTAGCCACAAAACTTTGGGTGAATCACTCAAAACTTTGGGTGAATCACGGTTCCTCTGTTCCTAGTCTATGAAACAGGGCTGACAAGAGTAGTACTTTCCTCATTGGGTTGTTCTGTAACCTAATAAAATACCATAGAAAATGCTAATATGTAATAAGTACCTAGCAGATGTTAACTCCTATTATATTAATATTGGTCACTACAGGAAACCCACAAAGGAAAATTGTACTATCAAATTATCTAGTGCTTTAATATTCCATACTCACATCTTTGCTGCTTTCTGAAATGCATTCCCGTTTCATATTTTAGAGCAGGCTGAGTACAAGAAACACATGTTCATTTTTTTTCTCCCTGGTGATCAATGAGCTGATTGGATTTTAATATTTTCCATTTTGTTTTGTTTTTAAAATAAGTCATTTGCTAGTTTCTGTTGCCAGAACCTTCTGATGAAATCATCTATCACTGACTCTTCAAATATCGGTGCTATTGTGCCTTCGGGGAAGAGGCAGCATCTCTCCCATGACTGTACCTAGAACAAAAGAGAGAACCCGCCTCCGTTGTTACTCACGGAAGGAGGGGCCTGCAGGGAGCCAGTCTTAGCAAAGAGGAGAAGCACAAGAAAGCAGCTTTTCTGTTGCATTTCTTTTTCCTCCTGAATTTTACCACCATGTCCAAGGATCTCCCTCTGTTTCTCAGATCTACCTCCTTGGGAAAGGCTATTGGCAGCAGTGATGACAAAAGTTTGAGCATAGCTCATGAATTGCTGCCTCTGCAGAGTTACCAATAGGTAACACTCAATCTAGATGGCACCTAAAGGTGTTTTTGCAGGGCACAGTGGCTCATGCCTGTAATCCCAACACTTTGGAAGGCTGAGGCAAGGGGACTGCTTGAGGTCAGGAGTTTAAGACCAACCTGGACAATATAGTGAGACCCGGTCTCTACAAAAATAAAAAATAAAAAAATTATCTGGGCTTGTGACATGTGCCTATAATCCCAGCTATTCAGGAGGCTGAGGTGGGAGGATTGCTTGAGCCCAGGCGGTTGAGGCTACAGTGAGCCATAATGGTACCACTGCACTGCAGCCTGGGCAACAGAGCGAGAACCTGTCTCTAAAAATAATAAAATAATAAATAAATAAAAATTGGAAGGTATTTTTATTTTACAGAGACTTCAGAATTTTAACACTTTGAAAAAAGGATCAAGGTGAAGAGTTTACTGAATAATGAATGAATTGTATAATGTGTAAAACTTTTGCGATAATTTTTTTAATGTTCAAAAAATGTCAGGGAGTGCAGTTTGCTCAGGGACAAACCAATGTTTCCCAGCCTAGAATAGTTAAGACCAGGAGAGGTCCACTAAGAAACAATACTGGGAGATTATTTTCACAGATGGTAACTTTTGCAATTTTTCATCAAATAATTTATTTGATAATGTGTTGCTAAGCTATAGTATGTATATTACTTTAAAAGTAAATGCATTCCTGAGGCACGGTGGCTCACGCCTATAATCCCAGCACTTTGGGAGGCCGAGGCAGGCAGATCATGCGGTCAGGAGATTGAGACCATCCTGGCTAACACGGTGAAACCCTGTCTCTACTAAAAATACAAAAAATTAGCACGGTGTGGTGGCACGCGCCTGTAATCCCAGCTACTTAGGAGGCTGAAGCAGGAGACTTGCTTGAACCTGGTAGGCGGAACTTGAGCCTAGATCGCGCCATTGCACTCCAGCCTGGTGACAGAGCAAGACTCAGACTCAAAAAAAAAAAAAAAGTAAATGCATTCCTAAATATTGAATATCATTAAGTGTATGCAGGAGGTATGATACCACTTTTAAAAATGCTACTGATACTCCCTAGGTCTGACCCCAAGCTCCCTTAGACAGAGGTGGCCATAAATTCCTCTTCAGTAATTTTAGGGTCCCTCCCCCTCCCAGGTGTCATGTCACCACGATGGGAAACTCACCCAAAGTCGGGGGTAGGGGCCCTGCATTTCCATGCCATGGTCTCTGATACTGACACCACGGAAGTCCCGATCTCTGGGTCCTGGGAGTCTGTGGGGGCTGCTTCCAGGAAGAGTGTGCTTGGGACAGGAGCCTAGGTGCAGCTGGAAGCCCCTCTGAGCTCAGCCCTGCCCAGCTGCCTCAGTGGAGAGCACACCTCTGCTCCCCAGTGCAGGGCTCATCCCTGTGGGAGGGAATCTCCCCTCGGGCGCTGAGATCCACATCTCCAGAGTGTTGTGGTTAGCTATGTTCAGGGATTGGGGAAGGGGTCCTGGTGAAGTTAATGGGGAGACTGAAGGCCCCCAAGCTTCCCTTTAGTGCCATCACTATTTACCTCCACCCTGCAACTACATCTTACACAAGATGGGAAGGGGCAGTCACTGTCCCCTCTGCCCTCCTGGCACCCTGGGTATATATATATATATATATATATATATATATATATATATATATATATATATATATTTGAGACAGAGTCTTGCTTTGCCACCAGGCTGCAACGCAATGGTGCGATCTCGGCTCACTGCAACCTCTACCTCCCAGGTTCAAGCGATTCTTCTGCCTTAGACTCCTGAGTAGCTGGGATTACAGGCACCTGCTACCACACCTGGCTAATTTTTGTATTTTTGGTAGAGACGGGGTTTCCGTGTTGGCCAGGATGGTCTTGAACTCCTGACCTCAGGTGATCCACCCGCTTCGGCCTCCCAGAGTGCTGGGATTACAGGCATGAGCCACCGAGCCTGGCCGGCTTATATATTTTTAATAAAAGAAAGGAAGAGCCAGTCCAACATGATCCTGCAAACATCTCTCTTTTAAAATACCTTTGCCTAAATATCAGTAGGGATGTCTGAAGCTGGGAGTGAGGAGTAGGGGTGATGGGAGAGGATGGACTTTACCTGGAGCCCTCCGTTTTTAAAGGAAAGTGCCTGACTTCTGAAATTAGTTGAAATTTAAAAATTTCTGTGGCAAGAAGGCATCAAAGGGTCTTGCTACCTGAAAAGAGTGTTTGTGTGTTGGGGAAAGGGCAGTATGCTGGGAGAAAAAAAATTCACCTTGCAGCCAGGTGCGGTGGCTCACACCTATAATCCTAGCACTTTGGGAAGCCAAGGTGGGCGGATCATCTGAGGTCAGGAGTTCTAGACCAGCCTGGCCAACATGGTGAAACCTTGTCCTTACTAAAAATACAAAAATTGGCCGGGTATGATGGCACATCCCAGCTACTTGGGAGGCTCAGGCATGAGAATCACTTGAACCTGGGAGGTAGAGATTGCCGTGAGCCAAGATTGCGTCAATGCATTCTAGCTTGGGCGAGACTTTGTCAAAAAAAAAAAAAAAAAAAAAAAAGGGCCTGGCGCTGTGCCGTGGCTCATGGCCGTAATCCCAGCACTCTGGGAGGCCAAGGCGGGAGGATCACCTGAGGTCAGGATTTCGAGTCCAGCCTGGACAACATGGTGAAACCCCGTCTCTACTAAAAATACAAAAATTAGACAGGCGTGATGGTGCATGCCTGTAGTCCCAGCTACTTGGGAGGCTGGGGCAAGAGAATGACTTGAACCCAGGAGGTGGATGTTGCAGTGAGCCAAGATTGTGCCACTGCACTCCAGCCTGGGTGACAGAACAAGACTCTGTCTCAAAAAAAAAAAAAAAAAAAAAAAAAAAAAAAAAAAAAAAATCACCTTGCAATAAATTATCCTGCCACAAATGTTTAATTCATTTTGTATCCGATCCCTTTCCCCTCAACCCCCAAAGAAATCATGAGGGATCCAGTTTATAGTTGTGCTGTTGGTTGCTTGAATCCTAAATCTTGGAGTACAAACTGATCAGGGTTCCCAGGTCTACCTGGTGAAGGGCAACCCAAGGTGTCTGTGGGGCCCAAGGAAAGTCTAGGCCCTCATTGTTCACCAGCTGTATCCATGGAGAGCTTGTCAGACATGTGGAATCTCAAGACCCACCAAAGCTTAAACTGTATTTCTTTCTTTTCTTTTCTTTTTTTCCTGTTGCCGAGGTTGGAGTGCAGTGGTATGATCATAGCTCACAGTAGCCTGGACCTCCTGGGTTCAAGCGATCCTCCTGCTTCAGCCTCCTGAGTAGCTGGGACTACAGGCACACACCACCATGCCTGGCTAATTAAAAAACAGTATTTTTGTATAGAGACCGGGGTCTTGTGCCCACGTCGCCCAGGTTGGTCTCAAACTCCTAACCTCAAGTGATCCTCCCGCCTCGGCCTCATAAAATGTTGGGATTACAGGCATGAGCCGCTGCCTTAAGATGCGTTCTAATAACATCCCAGCTGATTCATGTGCACAGTGTGGTTTGAGAAGCACTGCTCTTGGAGAGAAGTGGCTGGGCGGGAGTTGCTATTATTGGAAGAATCACAAGAGCTTTTGGCTGTGAGAATCCCCCCATGGCATTAGCAGGGTTCAGACCCCTGGTGTGAGCAGATGTGGTTCTCTCTAGCACTGAGTCTCCATGGCGGGGCAGGCTCACCTGCTGAGCAACAGCCCTGCTCACCTGGATGGAACTCCCGGGTCTGCTTATTACTTAGACCTTTGTTCTAATTTCATGGTTTCTGCCTTGGGTTGTGTCATCCTGGACTTGCAAGGCTCAAGTGTGGCGTAAGTCACCATCACCAGGGCTGATGAATTTCCCACTCTGGTGACGCCTTAATTGAAGGTGAGGCTCTCCTTTCATTAGCAAGATTCCTACCTCCTGTCTAAACTATCACCTCAAAGACCTGGGGGGAAAAAGAGGCTGACCTCATAGTGTGGCCTCAGTTACTGTGGCTTTGGTGGCTTCTCTAAATTTATCAGTGTTTCAGGCAAGCCCATGGCATAATTACTAAAGGCCCTGGGAATGTTGGCATCAATGATTTTGTTTCTCAAACCGATGAATAAATATTCTTCTGGCTTTTACTCCTTGCAACTGCTTTACTATAGAAGAAAGCATTTTATTTCAGCCAATTCTCACTACCATCCTTTGGGGGAAGGGCATTGCTATTATTCCCAGTTTACAGAAAGGAAAACAGTGCTCGTTTTGGCAGTACATATACTAAAATTGGAACGATACAAAGAAGATTAGCATGGCCCCTGCGCAAGGATGACACGCAAATTCGTGAAGCGTTCCATATTTTTGCCGGGTGCGGTGGCTCATGCTTGTAATCTCAGCACTTTGGGAGGCTGAGGTGGGTGGATCATGAGGTCTGGAGTTCGAGACCAGCCTGGCCAACATAGTGAAACCCTGTATCTACTAAAAATACAAAAAATTAGCCAGGCGTGGTGGCAGGTGCCTGTAATCTCAGCTACTCTAGAGGCTGAGGCAGGAGAATTGCTGGAACCTGAGAGGGGGAGGTTGCAGAGAGCTGAGATTACACCATTGCACTCCAGCCTGGGCAACAGTGTAAGACTCCATCTCAAAAAAAAAAAAAGAAAAAGAAAAGAAAAGACAAAAGAAAGGAAAACAGTCAGAGAGGTAAGGTCACTTTTTCAAGGTCACACAGCAAATTAAATGGCTGAGTGGGGACCCAAACCCAGATCTGCCTGTCACCAAAGCCAGTGCTCTCTGTCCTCTTGGGCTATACCTGGACTTTCGAGGACAGAATTCCCTGGTGGAGGCTGTCAATTATTTTCTTTCAGGCGAAGAAGAAAAGCTGGAATGTTCTTTTGGATGATCTTGGTCATCTTCTCTTGCCTCTCCCAGTTGAGGGGCAAGCATGTTTCCCGGCTTGCCTTGTTCCTCTTCTCTTATGAATGACTTGGCCCCAGAAATGTAGCTCCTCTGCTCCAATGGCTTCTTGGAAGGCCAAAAATTGAGCCTGGGACACTTGCCCACAGGGATTGTGGCCAGCTGGGCAAATGCCTGTGGCTGAGTGGCCATCTGGCCGTGACCCTTCCAAGGACAGACGTCAACTCTGCAGCTCCGTGAGATTACCCTGAGTGGTTGCTTTGATACTGGGGAAGAGGCTGGAGGTTTCTTTGATGGACATGACCCTGGGAGGGAAACAGATCTGAGTTCAAGGTCTGCCTCTTCAGGGCTGCATGGTGACTTTCCTGAGCCCTAGGTGCTTTTGCCTTGGTGAGTTCGTTTTGCCGCTAAAAAGAACGTTTAAAAAATAGATTTTTGGCCAGGCATGGTGGCTCACGCCTGTAATCCCAGCACTTTGGGAGGCTGAGGCAGAAGGATCACTGGAGCCCAGGAGTTCAAGACCAGCCTGGGCAACATAGCAGGACCTCATCTCTACTACATCTTTTAAAAATTAGCTAGATATGGTGGCACACGCCTGTGGTTTCAGTTACTCAGGGGGCTGAGGTGGGAGGATTGCTTGAGCCCAGGAGGTCAAGGCTGCAGTGAGCTCTGATGGTGCCACTGCACTCCAGCCTGGGCAACACAGTGAGACCCTCTCTCAAAAAAAAAGACAAACAAACAAACAAAGGTTATTCTTAATTTTAAAAAATAAAATAAAAAATAAAGATAGATTTTCCTGGTGTATTGCTATAAAGGTGAATATGTTAATTTTATATATGAAATCATTATCTTTACCCTAAAAGTTCATTTTTTTCCCCTCTGATTTTAAGTGAAATTAAAACGTTTTTATGGGTCCTTAAAAGTATTATGGTCTCTAATCACTGTGCCTATTGTACCTACTGGGGAAGTTGGCCTAGTGTTTGGGTCTGTGGTGACCTTGAATGAGCTGACTAACTTTTTGGGCCTCAGTTTTCTCATCTGTAAAATGGGTATAGCAACAGCATCTGTTTTAATCCATAGCAAGTGACTAGCAGAGAGGCAGATTTGTGGCTGTTAGTATCTAGTTAGGGCCCAATCAGTAAAGCTATCTGCACTACCCTCTGCTAGGGGGTGAGGGGCTTGTGCGTGGAGGGGGCTGGGCTTGTAGTGGAGAGGGGCTGAGTGCCTCCTGTAGGGAGTGGACTGTTACTCAGGCACTTAACTAAAAAGCCACTGGGGCCAAGGTTTCTGCTGTCAGCCTTGCTTCCTGCTCCAGCATCATAAAGCATTAGGGCCTGAAGGGTCCTCAAGGCCTGTCCTCTGCCCAGGTCCGCCAGGGATGGGATCCATCAGGGTAGAGCTGGGACAAGAACCCAGGCTGGGACCCTGGCCCAATGCCGCGGGGCCCCACCCAGGCTGTCTTCTGAGGTGCCACCCTCAGGTAGATGATGACAAGCAGCTCTCCTTGGCAAGATGTAAACAAGACTTTGCCACAGCCTCCCTCTCTCCCTCCTGCCACCCACGTTGGCTTCTTGGCCTTTTTGCCACTCATATCATTTCCTCATGGCCACATCTGCACACGGGCCTCCACGTGCAGCACCCAGAGAGGGCCTGGGTTTCAATGGCAGCACAGCCTTGGGCCAAGTCCAGGTCTACCATTGCCTTATCGGGCAGGTGGCTTCACATTGGCATCCTCACCTGAGAAAGGGACCTAAGCACGCTTCCTACCTCACAGGGCATTTGCAAAGGTGACATTAGATGACGCAGGTAAAGCACTTGCACAGGCAGGGGCTCCCTCATGAGGAGGAAGGAGAGGAGGAGGAGGAGCACAGAGTGGCTTCTTCCATTCTCTCCTCTGGAGGCTGCTCAGGGAAGAGCCCCCAAGAGGGCCAGGGGCCACGTGGCAGGCTGCCTGGGTTACAAATCCCAGCCTGCTCCTTACTGGTGGCATGACTTTGGGGAAGCGCTTCACCTTTCTGTGCCTCAGTTTCTTCACCTGAAAAGAGGGTACAACAATAGAACTTCCCTCAAGGGGTTGTTGGGAGAAATAAGTAAGTGAACATACCTCAGAGGCTTCAATTGGCACCTGGTGTGTAGTTAGTGCTCAGTACAAAGTGAAGTATTTTTCTCTTCTTGGGACATGCCACAGCTGACAAATCAGCTTTTGTCTTCAGGATGGAACCTTCTAGAACTGGCATGGGGTTCCAGAAATGGGAGTTCTCAGGTCCTTTCTCTCCGAAGTGTGAGAGACACGTGCTGTGCCCACTGGAGGGTCTGTGGAGTGCCGCCCAGGGAAGTTTCTGACCATCCATGGCCTCGTGGTTGCTTAAGCCCAAGGGGGTGACTTCTCGACCTCAGAAAACAGCCATGGGACAGGGAGGCTGTGGTCCTGAAAATGGTCATGATGTGTTGCATGGGCAGCATGAGGCTCAGAAGAACAGAAGCTCCAGGAACTCTGAGGGACAGGGAGGAGAAGGGAAGGGATGACAGGTGTTGAGTGTTTCCCGTGCCAGGCACGGGCCGGCTCTCTGGCTCCGCTCTGGATTTGTGGAAACTGCCCTGGGTGAACCTCATTCAGGTGAGTGGGCCAGCGGAAGGTCAGCCAGGGCCCTCAGCTGTCTGGCCTCAGCCGTCGCCACGTCTTCACAGCGAGCAGTGGCTTTGGACGTAGAGCCAACCAGACACTGAGATGTGGCCTGTGGCCATGGCCCAAGGGAAGCTACTGGCTGCCAAGTCACTGAAGTAAGACCCTGAGCTCGCTGACGCCAGGCTCCCACCAGCCACAGGCTGTTCATGGCTCAGCTTCCTTTTAGCTTTTCTCTTGTGGGATCGCTTTAGTCTGATGCGGACCCTGAATGAGAAATGACGGGGTCCATGCTTTCTGCACGCTACTTTCCTGAAGTGACTCTTGTCACCTGAGGCCTTATTGGCAGCTGGCATAAAATATTAAAGCCTAACTGAGCGTGTGAGCTGCAGAGCCTTCCTAGCAGGCTCTGGTTTCACAGTCGCAAGGCAGCAGCTGCAGGGAGGGTCTGCAGCAGGCCCCAGTGTCCCAGCGCAGCACCGTTTGGAGCAGCCCCAGACGCACTTCTGCTCAGCAGCCACATTCTGGGAGTCTGAGGTCCAGAGTATGAACATGGTGAGAGGTATGTACTCTAGTGGCAGAATATCAGGAATCTGACTTTTGGAATCAGAACTGAACTCCACTGTGTGTCTCTGTCACCATCAGCAAACAAACTGGCAGCTTCCTCTGTGATGACCAAATCAAAACACTCATGCACACAGGGAGGTGATGGTCGGATACAATTTTCCTGCACCCGTCCTCTTCCTCTCTACCAAGACTTCTTAATGTGGCATCTATGAGCCTCCCTCTAATAACTGAATGCAAAATCATCACATAGTTTATTTTGTTTTGTTTTGTTTGTTTCTCGAGAAAGAAATGGTATTTTGCATGAAATTTTCAAAAGAGTGGTAGTCCCTAACCCAATATATTTTAATGTTTAAATTTAAATTTAAATATTTTAAAACACTAGCAGTTCCACTTCTAGGAATAGCCACTACCACCTGTAAATGAGATAAAAGATCTAGGTACAAGGACGTTCTTGGAAGTATGGTGGTCGCAAAAGACTAGAAATAACTCAATTACCTGTTAATAGGGAACTGGTTCAATCAGTTGGGTCCACTCTTTGAAAAAAGCACAACCATAGAAGGACAAGTGTGTATGCATGATGTGGAGAGCTTTCCAACAGGGTGAGGTGTGAAAAGCAAAGCACAGGATAGCATGTGAACTGTGCTCTGGACTCCCATGGTGGGGGAAGCGGGCATTTTGGGGTGTGGGCTTGTATGTGGTGACTATTCTGGGGAAGGACCCTCCAGCCACTGGTGGCAATGATTCCCTCAGAGGAGGGAGGCAGAGGACAGAGGTTAAGGGTGAGAGGGAGATTTACTTTTCACCATAGTTTGTACTGTTTGAACATATATGGCTTAAAAACAGTTAAACAAGAAAACAAGCCAGGTGCAGTGGCTCATGCCTGTAATCCCAGCACTTTGGGAGACCAAGGTGGGTGGATTGATAGCTTGAGTCCAGGAGTTCAAGACCAGCCTGAGCAACATGGCAAAACTTTTCTCTACAAAAATTGAAAAAA
Source organism: Symphalangus syndactylus (assembly GCF_028878055.3). Taxonomy (NCBI): domain Eukaryota; kingdom Metazoa; phylum Chordata; class Mammalia; order Primates; family Hylobatidae; genus Symphalangus; species Symphalangus syndactylus. The sequence goes on from NC_072433.2 coordinate 35,971,115, forward strand.
TTAGCCAGTCATGGTGGTGCACACCTGTACTCCCCAGCTACTCAGGAGGCTGAGAGGTGGAAGGATCGTTTGAGACTGGGAGGTCAAGGCTGCAGTGAGCTGAGATCGTGTCACTGCACTCCAGCCTGGGTGACAGAGTGAGACCTTGTCTCAAAACAAAACAAAACAAACAAACAAAAAAACAAAAAAGAAAAGAAAACAACCTCAGAGTTGTTTTCCAAAGAACCTAAGTAGATAGATACGTTTGAACAGCAGAGCTGAGGCTGAACGTGGGGCAGCTAATTTGGGTGGGCAGCTGCCACTCTAAATTAGGAAGGCAGTCAAGGTCAAAGCCTGACTCACAGCTGGCCCCACAGTGGCCTTGGGTTAAATGGAATGGCGTCCTCCTGGCATGGTGTTTAATAGCCTGCTGCATCCAAGCTTATATCCTTGTTATAATCACACGTATCTATGCTTTCATGAATGGAGCTGAAAGTCCATGTGCAAACCCCATTTTCCCTTCAAGGCTGGGGTCAAGCCAGAGTCTTGCTTTAGCACAGATGCTTGGCATTTGTTGGGGAGGGACAAAGAGAAGGAGCCTGGCCAGTGACTCATGAGGACTGATGATGGTGCCTCTCCTCCGCCTCACTTAGGTGTGGGACTCGCCCCTCAGCAGGTAACAGGAGGCAGGTCCCTCAAAAAGTCATCTGTGTTGCAGAGCACCCTGGGATTGCCCAAGGGCTGGGCAATCTACCTGCTAGGAGGGCTGGGCTGGGGTAAGTTGTGCTGTAGGCCACATTCCTTGGTTGTGAAGTGTGCCCTGTTGATATCCATCCATCCATCTCATTGGTTCTGGCCGCAGTCATATCTGAGTAGGCTTGGGAGGCAGGTTAACTATTTGATGAGAGAGGGCCTGGTTGAGAGGTGCCAGTGGTGCTGGCTCACATTGGTCATCCCAGCACTTTGGGAGGCCAAGATGGGAGGATCGCTTGAGGCCAGGAGATCGAGACCAACGTGGGAATAGAGCGAGACCCCATCTCTACAAAAAATGCTTAGAAAAAGGTACTGGAGATGCAGGGCTGGCCTCCCCACCTTGTTCATTGCACCTACAGGGCCTCAGTAGTGATTTCAGGCAAAGGGCTACATGGAATCTTTTGTTTTCTGTTTTTGTTTTTCTTTGAGAGGGGGTCTTGCTCTGTCATCCAGGGTAGAGTGCAGTGGCACCATCTTGGTTCACTGCAACCTCCGCCTCCTGCTCTCAGGCAATCTTCCCACCTCAGTCTCCCAAGTAGCTTGAACTATAGGCATGCACCACCATGCCTGGCTAATTTTTGTATTTTTTGTAGGGATAGCGTTTCATTATGCTTCCCAGGTTGGTTATGAACTCCTGACCTGAAGTGATCCGCCTGCTTTGGCCTCCCAAAGTGCTGGGATTACAGGTGTGAGCCACCGCACCCGGCCCTACTTGGAATCTTGTTCTCTGCAGTGAGTATCTCATTTTGCCAGAAAGCCGCTGGCCCAGCTCTTGCTGGGTGGGCTGAGATGTCCGGTCTGCCCTCAGCCTACCCACTATGAGCCTGCCTCTGGCTGGTGGTGCAGCCTCAGTGGCTCCCCCAAGGCAGGGAGCCTCACTGGACCAACAGAGGTTTGTATGCACCCATGATCTCCATCTACAAAGCTTGCCTGGAATTAGGCTGACTGACCATCCTGGGAGTTTTCCAGCATGCAGGACTTTCAGTGCCAAGACCATAACAACCCCAGGCAAACCTGGACAGTTGATCACCCTCCCTGGAAGCCTGCCACCAGCAAGACGTGCTCTCCCTGCCAGGACTCTGCAAGGGCAGGAACCATACATTTCTTTCTTTTTCTTTTTCTTTTGTAATTGCAGACTTTATTCTCAAAATTTTTCTATAGATTCCTCAAGTATTAACAGTTTAGGCTGGGCGTGGTGGTTCATGCCTGTAATCCCAGCACTTTGCAAGGCCCAGGCGGACAGATCATTTGAGGTCAGGAGTTTGAGGCCAGCCTGGCCAACCTGGTGAAACCCCATCTCTACTAAAAACACACACACACACACACACACACACACACACACACACACACACACACACACAAAGTAGCTGGGTGTGGTGGTGCACACCTGTAACCCCAGCTACTCAGGAGGTTGAGGCAGGAGAATCGCTGGAACCTGGTGGGTGGAGGTTGCAGTGAGCCGAGACCACATCACTGCACTCCAGCTTGGGCAACAGAGTTAGACTCTTGTCTCTGAAATTGTTTAAGAGCACAGTACATACATAATGCCTCGTAACCCTTGAATACTTCGCTGTATATTTCCTAAAAACAAGAAATTCTCTTTTATAACTGTGAACCCAAAGTATCTGAGACAGGTCTCAATCGATTTAGAAAGTTTATTTTGCCAAGGTTAAAGACACGCCCACGACACAGCCTCAGGAGGTCCTGAGGAGAAGTGCCCAAGATAGTCAGGGCACAGCTTGCTTGTGTACATTTTAGGGAGACATAATATATCAATCCATACATATAAGATTTACATTGGTTCCATCTGGAAGAGTGGTGCAACTCAAAGCAGGGGCTTCCAGGTCATAGGTTGATTTAAAATTTTTCTGCTTGGTAATTGGTTGAAAGAGTTATTATCAATAGGAAGAAATGTCTGGGTTATGATAAGGGGTTGTAGAGACCATGGTTTTATCATGCAGATGAAGAATAGATTGTAAATGTTTCTTATCAGACTTAAGGTCTGTGTTGATGTTAATGCTGGTCGACTTTTGAATTCCAAAAGGGAGGAAAGTATAATGAGGCTTGTCCAAACTCTCTTCCATCATAGTCTAAACCAGTTTTTCAAGTTAACGTTAGAATGCCCTTGGCCGAGAGGAGGGGTTTATTCAGATGGTTGGGGGGGCCTTAGAATTTAATTTTTGGTTTACATAACTAGTATACAACGATCACAGTCAGGAAATTAACATTGAAACAATACTGCTACCTAGTAATCTACAGACTGTATTGGGGTTTTTGTCAATTGCTCCAAGAATGTCTTTCATGGCAAAAGGAAATCCAAGCTCTGTGTTGCCTTCAATCTGGAACAGTCTCTGAGTTTTTCTTTGTATTTCATGACACTGGCATTTTATTTATTTGATTATTTTATTTTATTTTATTTATTTTTTGAGACAGAGTCTCGCTCTGTTGCCCAGGCTGGAGTGCAATGGTGTGATCTCGGCTCACTGCAACCTCCACCTCCTGGGTTCAAGCCATCTCCTGCCTCAGCATCCTGAGTAGCTGGGATTACAGGCACCCGCTGCCACACCCGGCTACTTTTTGTATTTTTAGTAGGGACGGGGTTTCACCATGTTGGGCAGGCTGGTCTCGAACTCCTCAAGTGATCTGCCCGCCTCAGCCTCCCAAAGTGTTAGGATTCCAGGCGTGAGCCACCGTGCCCAGCCGCATTGGCATTTTAAAAAGAGGACAGGCCAGTTATTTTGTAGAATGAAAGGCCCTCCGGCAGGGAGTGCTCCCATGTATTGAGCACCTACTGTGTTCCAGGATCTTCCTGTACATGATCTCATTCATCTCTTCAACAACCCTTTGAGGGACAAGTGATTACTTTTGCATAGAAGGAAACAGGCTCAAAGAGGTTAAGAGGCTTGCCTGAGGGTGCTCAGCCCCAAGAGGTGCTCCAAGCTTAACTCCAGAGCCCATTTTCTTAACTACATGGCCATTGTGCCTTGGGGAATTTTCTTGTTTTACTTGCAGTTTTTTGTTTTTATTTTTGAGACAGGGTCTCACTCTGTCACCCAGGCTGAGTGCAGTGGCTCCATCACAGCTCACTGCAGCCTTGATCTCCCAGGCTCAAGTAATCCTTTCACCTCAGCCTCCTGAATAGCTGGGACCACAGGCATACACCACCATGCCAGGCTAATCTTTATTTTTGGTAGAGATGGGTCTCACTCTGTCATGTAGGCTGGAGTGCAGTGGTGGGAATAAGACTCAGTGCTGCCTCGAACTCCTGGGCTCAAGCCATCCTCCCACCTCAGCCTCCCAAAGTGCTGGGACTATAGGCACGAGCCACCATGCCCACACAGATTTTTTTTCTTTTTTTAACTTCTGGAATTCTGAGGTCAGCAAAGTGTCATCATGGTCCTCAGCTATCTCCTACCTATAATAGCACCCCTCCCCGACCATGTACCAGTAGAGATAAGAAGGTTGACCTTTATACTTTCCCCCAGGCTTACAAGAAACAGCGGGGAGCAATTAGTCTTCAGCACTTAGGAAAGATTGCCAGCAAATGGGCACAGAGGATTGTAGGATGAAAGTTCATCTTTGAGTCTAGAAATCACTGCCTCCTAATTCAAGTCCTCATTATAGGCTGGGGCAGAAGATGAACTAAGAAACTCTTCCCTGTTCTGGTCTCTGTGGTGGTAGCTGTAGCTAAAGCAGCAGAGAGTTACCTGGTTTCCCTTCTTGCTTCCTATCCCTGCGCAAAGCTACAGCCAGAGACAGAATATCCTTTTACAAGGTCTGGTCATTCTCCTCCAGAAGTCCTCTTGGCTTGAGGCCCAGCCACCCCTCTTCGCTCTCCCAATATTTCCCCAGCCTCTACCTGGGTCTGCATCTCCTAGGCCACTCTCCTTGTCATACCCAATGGCCAGCCCAGTCTTTTGCCAGGCTTTGGGTTATTTATCTGTGACTCTGTGGTCCTCCTTTTTTTTTTTTTTTTAATACAGAGGCTTGTTGTGTCACTCAGGCTGGAGTGCAATAGTGTAATCTTCGCTCACTGCAGCCTCAAACTTCTGCTTCAAGGGATCCTCCTGCCTCAGTCTCCTGAGTAGCTGGGACTATAGGTGTGTGCTACCACACCTGGCTAATTTTTTAAATAAACATTTTTTTTCTGTAGATGCAGAGTCTTGCTATGTTGTCCAGGTTGGTCTCAAACTCCTGGGCTCAAGTGATACTGCTGCTTCAGCCTCCCATAGTGCTGGGATAACAGGCATGAGCCACTGCACCTTACCTGTATTCTCTATTGAATTCATTCATTTATTCATTCAACAATATCCACTGAGGACCTATGTGGAAGCACTGTGCTAAGCGCTGGAGTCAGCAGGGAACAAGACAAAGTCCTTGCCTCTTGTCTTCATGAGAGAAAGACGATTAAGAAGCAAATGATAAATAAACAGGATAATCATAGGTTTTGCTAAGTGCAATGAAGGAAATAAACCAGGCCGGGCGCGGTGGCTCACGCCTGTAATCCCAGCACTTTGGGAGGCCGAGGCAGGCGGATCACGAGGTCAGGAGATCGAGACCATCCTGGCTAACACGGTGAAACCCCGTCTCTACTAAAAATACAAAAAAAAAAAGTATCCGGGTGTGGTGGCGGGCGCCTGTAGTCCCAGCTACTGGGAGGGCTGAGGCAGGAGAATGGCGTGAACCCTGGGGGGCGGAACCTGCAGTGAGCCGAGATCGCGCCACTGCACTCCAGCCTGGGCGACAGCGAGACTCCGTCTCAAAAAAAAAAAAAAAAAAAAAAAATGGAAATAAACCAGGAGGTTAAGGTAGAGAATAACTGGGAGCCATCAACTCTAAGATCACTCTGGGCTGGGCACAGCAGTTCACACCCATAAAGCCAGCACTTGGAAGGCTGAGGTGGGAGGATCATTTGAGTTCAGGAGTTCAAGATGAGCCTGGGCAACATAGTGAGGCCCCATCTCTACAAAGAATAAAATAATTAGCTGAGTGTTATGGCGTGCACCTATAGCCCCAGCTACTCAGGAGGCTGAGGTGGGGGAATCGCTTGAGCCCAGGGATTTGAGGCTGCAGTGAGCTATGATCACACCACTGCACTGCACTCCAGCCTGGGTGACAAAGTGAGATCTTGTCTCTCAAAAAATAAAAAATAAAGTCACTCTGAAAAGTGGACAGCTGAGCTGCATGGAGTTCAAGGAATGGCATCCCAGGCAGAGGAAACAGTAAGTGCAAAGGTCTGGTGCCACATTTTAAAGTCAGAAGGTAGCCGGGTGCAATGGCTCATGCCTGTAATCCCAGCACTTTGGCAGGCAAATCACTTGAGGTCAGGAGTTCGAGACCAGTCTGGCCAACATAGTGAAACTCCATCTCTACGAAAAATACAAAAAATTAGCCGGGCATGGTGCTGGTGCCTGTAATCCCAGCTACTCAGGAGACTGAGGCAGGAATATTGTTGGAACCCAGGAGGCGGAGGTTGGAGGAGCCGAGATCGTGCCATCGCACTCTAGCCTGGGCAACAAGAATGAAACTCCATCTCAATAAATAAATAAAATAAAAATAAAAGGGCCGGGCGCGGTGGCTCACGCCTGTAATCCCAGCACTTTGGGAGGCTGAGGCAGGCGGATCACGAGGTCAGGAGTTCGAGACCAGCCTGACCAACATGGTGAAACCCTGTCTCTACTAAAAATACAAAAATTTGCCGGGCGCAGTGGTGGGCACCTATAGTCCCAGCTACTCAGGAGGCTGAGGCAGGAGAATCGCTTGAACCCGGGAGGCAGAGGTTGCAGTGAGCAGAGATAGTGCCATTGCACTCCAGCCTGGGCGACAGAGCAAGACTCCATCTCAAAAAATAAATAAATAAATAAATAAAATTAAAAAAAATAAAAAATAAATACAAATAAAATAAAGTTCGAAGGTGACAATCTCTCTTTCATATGTTAAGACTTCTCTGGCTGCTGTGTGCTGGTGTCCAAACAGGAGATATCTCGGAGTCCAATCCTTCTGCTTGAGCCAAGTCATGTACCCCACTCTTAGGCTTAAGCCATCCTCTCCCCTCAGCCTCCCAAGTAGCTAGCTCTGCAGGCACATGCTACTGTGCCTGGCTAATATCTTAATTTTTTATAGAGACAGGGTCTCCCTGTGTTGCCCAGGCTGGTCTTGAACTCCTAGGCTCAAGTGATCCTCCTGTCTCGGCCTCCCAAAGTGCTGGGAGTACATGTGTGAGCCACCATGCCCAGCCAACAGTACGGATTTTGTGGGACCCTTGTGAGCATTCAATGTGAAGACGCTGTACCGTTCTGGAGCTACGTCTGGGGTGGGGCTGACAGTGGGGCTGTGCCTGTATCTCGTCCCTTCTTGGCTGGGAGCAACTAGAGGAAAAGCACCTGCCACACCTGCTACTGTCTCCCCAGACTCTGTGGCTCAGCTGTGAGCTGTGAGGGCCCCCCGGATTCTTAGATTTTCTCCACATTGTCACTGCTCAAATAGCTGGCCTTGCTGCTGGCAGAGAACAGACAGGGGATAAGGAGCTGATACTTGAGGAGGTAAATTTAAGCAGCAGGCTTACAATATGTTTTATGAGCTTGGCAGGTGTAGCTGAAGTGGGTGTTATCAGTAAACACAGCAATGGCATTGACCACACTGGGCAAATAGCCTCAAGGGGCTTACAAAGCCTTGGAATGTTCCCATGAGGTCTCCATTTGGAGCCTACATAGTGCAGTATACTGGATCTGGGGTCAAAAGACCTGCCACTCAGCCGGGCTGGTGGTTCACACCTATAATCCCAGCACTTTGGGAGGCCGAGGCAGGAGGATCCCTTGAGCCTAGGAGTTTGAACCAGACTGGGCAACATAGTGAGATCCAGGCTCTACAAAAAAGTAAATTAGCTGGGCTTGGTAGCACACGCCTATAATCCCCGCTATTGGAGAGGCTGAGGTGGGAGGATCACTTGAGCCTGGGAGGTCAACACTGCAGTGAGCTGTGATTGTGCCACTGTACTCCAGCCTGGGTGACAGAGGGATATTCTGTCTCAAAAGAAAACCAAAAAGACCTTCCTCTCGTTAGCTATAGGACCATGGACACGTTAATTAATGGAGCCCACTGTTTCCTTATCAACTGTTTCCCAAGCCCCTCAAGGTTGTGATGGCAAGAAGAAAATGTAACAATAGACTAGGCATGGTGGCTCATGCCTGTAATCCCAGCACTTTGGGAAGCTGAGGCAGGCAGACCGCTTGGGGTCAGGAGTTCGAGACCAGCCTGGCCAACATGGTGAAATTCCATCTCTACTAAAGATAGAGGTGGAGGGTGCAGTGAGCAGAGATCACGCCACTGCACTCCAGCCTGAGCAAAAAGAGTGAGACTCCGTCTCAAAACATAAAAAAGAACAAAAAAAAGAAAGAAAGAAAATGTGACAATGGCCAGGAGAAGCTTTGTAAGTGATGAAGTGCTAAGCTTCTGTGCGGAGATGGCGATGATGATGATGGTGATGGGTGAGACAGTGTAGTATGGATTCTAGAAGCAGAGGCTGGCTGATTTCTGGCAAGTTGCTTAACCTCTCTGAGCCTCTTATCTGTAAGATGAGGAAAAAAGCAATATCAGTCTTATTAAGAAGATTGCACGTGGTATATTGAGTTGAATAATGTTCCCCCAAATTTATATCCACCTGGAACCCTGGGAATATGACCTTATTTGGAACCTTTTTGGGCCTTTGCAGAGGTATGCAGAGGTCATACTGGATTAGCGTAGGCCTTAAGTCCAATATGACTGGTGTCCTTCTAAGAAGAGGGAGATTTGGACACAGAGACATAGATAAACAGAGAAAACACCGTGTGCAGGTGGAAAGAGACTGGTGTGACATGCCCATAAGCTGAGGTGCACTGAAGATCGCCCGCCTCCAGCAGCAGCTGGAAGAGGAAAAGAAGGATTCTCTCCCAGGCCTTCAGGAGGAGTGTGGCCCCGCCGACACCATGAGTTTGGATTTCTGGCCTCTAGAGTTGTAAGAGAATACAGTCCTTTTTCTTTTTCTTTTCTTCTTCTCTCTTTTTTTTTTTTTTTTTTTTCTGTTGAGACAGAGTCTCTGTCTGTCACCCAGGCTGGAGTATAATGGTGTGATCTCAGTTTATTGCAACCTCTACCTCCCGGGTTCAAACGATTCTCCTGCCTCAGCCTCCTGAGTAGCTGGGACTACAGGCTCCTACCACCATGCCTGGCTAATTTTTGTATTTTTAGTAGAGACGGAGTTTCGCCATGTTGGCCAGGCTGTTATCAAACTCCTGACCTCAGGTTATCTGCCCGCCTCAGCCTCCCAAAGTGCTGGGATTACAGGCGTGAGCCACCGCGCCTGGCCTAGAGGATATGTTTTTGTTGTTTTAAGCCATGCAGTTTGTGGCAGTTTGCTACGGCAGCCCCAGGAAACAAATGCATGTGATAATTCAGAAAAAGTGCTCCATGCCATGGTGCTCGGCATGTAGTAAGTGTGAAGGGTTAGCTGTAATTATTATTGTTATCATTCTTAGTATTACGGTTCAAGGTCGGTTGTGATAGCCACAGATTTGGTCACAGGGAGACCCCTCCAACCTCCCTGGCCTCAAGTCTTGCTGGGGGTGGGATGGGTTCCCTGGTCTTGGTTTCCCATGAGCTCCTGCCTGGAAGGGGTGGCTGTCCTTGCGGCAGTGGCTGACTTCCACGGATCCCTGAGGGGAGGGTTCTGTTGAGGTTGGTGGGGGTGCCCTCCACGACTCCTGGTTGTGGGGAGGGGTGGAGGCTGCCTGGTGTGGCAGCTGCCCAGGGCTGGTTTCTGGAGCACAGCTCAGCAGATGCCTCAGGAACCTGTCTGGCAACAACATTCCTCCGCCACTCAGAGCAGCCGGCTGTCACTCGCAGCCGCAGCCCGTGTGGTTTTGTAAGGCGCAGACAAGGAACGTCAGCTGCTTCCCAGCAGGGCCCGTGAGTCACTTCGGCAGCTCTGAGCCCAGAGTTTCCCCTGTGGCGGCCAAAACCCTTGCCTCTTGGCCCAGCTTCTGTCCTGCGACCAAAGGCAGGTCTTCTGAGGCCTTCCTCAAGAGGAAGCCAGGAGGGGCAGGCCCCAGGATCCTGAAGACACACGGGAAGACAGATCCCACCGCACTTCCCTACTTCCTCAGGCTTCTGGGTTTGGGGCAAGGAGTGTCGTGGTTTGGGTTGAAACTTTTCGGGCCTCAGTTTTCTCACCTGTGAATGGGGATGTTGTGAGAACTTGATGAACTATTAGAAGTGGGAGCACCCTCCCCTTTCCTCTCCCCAGCGGCTCAGGTAGCAGGTCAAATGGTTCAGAGCCGCTGGTAAGAGGATTTGACCACATCCTTCCTGTGGGTACGTGGATGGCCACTCACTAACATCAGGACCAAGGAGGCCTCAGGAGGAAAAAGGACAGGACTCCTGAAGACCCTCACCCCAGGTGTAAAAGCCTGTTTGTAGCAGGGGTGACCCAGCCGAGTTCATCCTCGAATGGACCCCGGCGTATCCAGGCAGCAGTCGCCACAGGGCACAGACAACCCAGGCGCCAAGCACTGCATGTGTGCCTGAGGTGGGGGAGTGGCAGGAAAGGAGTCTGGGGGTGTTTGGCAGTGTGTATAGTGAGTCGGAAGAACTTGGTGATCCCACGGACCCAGGCAACTTGGCCGTGGGACAAGCCATGACTGGGTGGAGTTGAGGGGGCAGACAGACATTTGCTCCCCTTCTTCCAGGCCCCGAATGGAGTATTTAGCAGGAAAACCCACTTCACTTACATTTTTGGAGCCTCTGTTTCCAACATCAGTTGCAGCAGCCATGTGGGGGTACCCCCAGCCTCCCTGGTGAGGGTGACTCAGGCATCAGTGTTGGTCTTGGAGGGCATCCTGGTAGAAGAGTCAGGCCAGGTGCTGATGTGGTCCCAGCTCAGCCAGGTTGGGGGTGATGGGCAGAGAGTCTTGTAAGCAGCCCCTTGGGGCTTTGGAAAATGCTTGGAGGGGATCCTAGAAAACACGTGGCGGTGGGGGGGTGCGGTTTGGATCTCGAAGCACAGAGATGTACCTGTGGCCTTGAGCTAACAGAAGCAACCCGGAGCTACTCTGGTTACAGATGAGCACAATTCTGCCTCCAGTCAGCCTCCCAGGACCCCCACAGCCTTGGGCACCATTTTTCCAGGTGGCTTGTTTGCCACCGGGCTCTGTGCATTGCAGGACTGGTTTGGGCAGAGTCTGTTTCTGTGGGTAGAGACAGGGCTGATGTGAGAAGCAAAAGGAGGCCACCCCAAGTCCCCAGCCACAACAGACTACCAGCATCAGCCTCCAAAGATGGTATCACCCCAGCCAGGACAGGGCCAGGCCTGCGTGTTCTAGAGCATGTGCAGAACTCTGTTTCTGCAACTCCTTCCTATCTAAGGCTGGTTCCAATTCCAGCCATACTTGAATTTTGCTGTTTGAGTGTCTGCTGTGCACTAGGTTTTGTAGCGGACAAAAAAATGGCAATATTAGCCCAGGCATGGTGGCTCACACCTGTAATCCTAGCAGTTTGGGAGGCTGAGGTTCGTGGATTGCTTGAGCTCAGGAGTTCAAGATCGGCCTGGGCAACATGGTGAAACCCCATCTCTACTAAAATACAAACAATTGGGTGTGTTGGTGCATGCCTGTAGTCCCAGCTACTCGGGATGCTGAGACATGAGAATTGCTTGAACCTGGGAGGCAGAGGTTGCAGTGAGCTGAGATCGCACCACTGCACTCCAGCCTGGGTGACAGAGCATCTGTCTCCAAAAAAAAAAAAAAAAAAAAAAAAAAAAAGAATGATAGTAATGATAATGATGGTAGTCCTAATGACAGTGACAGTTTCTTCATCTGTAACATGGGATAATTATAGTACCTGCCTCATAGGTGCTGTAAGGATTAAATGGGATACTGCATGTAGAGTACTTAGCACATAGTATGTGCTCAATAAATGTTACCTGTTAATGAGGAAACTGAGGCTCAGAGAGGTTAGGTGCCTTACCCTAAGTCACACAGCATGGAAGTCTGAATCAGGGACCTCCAATCTGATGTAGGAAACTGACAGTCCCCCACAGTTGTGAATCCAGTACTAGGTGAGCTAAGGGAAGGGGAGGTGGTCCTGGGAGACTTCTGACTAGGTGGTATCAGGAGTCCCCATGGAGGAGGTGATGCTTCCATTGGGCCTCACAGGTAAACGGCTGCAGGTGGAGATGTGGGGGTGTGGGCGGAGCATATGGAAAACTGAAGGACCAGAAAGAGGGTGCCTTGTGGGGTCAGTGGGAGAGAAGGCTGGGCAGGGCAGCTGCAGGCAGATGGTGAAGAGCCCTGAATGCATGCTGAGGAATGACCCACAATGACAAGGACCCCACTGACTGTGCCCTTGAGAGGCAGTGTGGTGCAGTGGTTCGAGACTTGGACTCTGCAGCCAGCCTGCCCCAGTCAAATCTATGGCATGGGGACGGTAGCGGGATGTACAGGAAGAATAAGCAGGAGTGACTGCACAGCCCCTACCCAGTGCCAGGGTAGATCCCTTCACCTCTGCCTACCTGTCTACCAGGGACTGCATGGCTTTTATGTCCAGGAGAGCATGGGGTTCTTTCTTCAGGCTGTGACTCTGGAGATGCCTTGAGTCTCCCGAGTCCCTGGGTCTCTTCCCTCTGAAGGCACATGCTGCAGAGGCTGTGAGGATGCCAAACCCAGCTGCGTGAGTGGTGCCCGGGTGCAGGGAGTTGCTGGACACACGCAGGATGCCAGGCAGGACGTTGCTTCAGAGCATAGGAGATCCTAATTATTGTCATGCAGGCACTCAGCAGGCATGCAGGTTTGACCCCAGGGCTGGGATTCTCAGAAGGTGGTTAGAGTCTCCATTTGTTCACTTAAGACAGGGGCATCCGGTGCCATTTGCCCCAGGAGGTGGGCATGAAGAGCATAGGACAGGCAGGCGTGGAGGGGGTGGAGTGGCGTGGGGGCAGTGCATGCTTTCTGGGTTATCTGGAGATTTAGACAGGGACACTATGCCTCCAAGATCCTCTGGGTTCTCCTTATTTATTTATTTATTGTATTTTGAGACAAGGCCTTGCTTTGTTGTCCAGGCTGGAGTGCAGTGGCACAATCTCGGCTCACTGCAACCTCCGCCTCCTGGGTTCAAGCGATTCTCCTGCCTCAGCCGCCCGAGTAGCTGGGATCACAGGCGTGCACCATTACGCCTGACTAATTTTTGTATTTTCACTAGAGATGGGGTTTCTCCATGTTGAGCAGGCTGGTCTCGAACTCCTGACCTCAGGTGATCCACTAGCTTCAGTCTCCCAAAGTGTTGGGATTACAGGTGTGAGCCACTGTGCCCGGCCAGGTTCTCCTTTTTCAACAGCAAGTTGCCCAAACAGTACAAGTGGAATGAGCTCCTGCCTCTTATTGGCCAGTTTAGCCCTCGTGATGGATTCCTTGCACCTGTGCCCCTGGCTCAGTGTTAGGTCTAGGCTGGAGTTGCCTCTTGGGCAGCTGCATCTGCCTGTGCCCCACGATTGCCAAGCAGACATGGCTGGACCAGTTGTGGGGGGCCCTCAGGGGCAGCAGGTATTCCTTACTCACATTTTCTGGAGTGTTAAGATGTTTCCAGGCAACTGAGAGCGCCCTGGCCAGCCCAGTGTTTCGGTGTTTCCAGTCCAGGCTTTGTTTCCAGGCCCTCCCTGTCTGAGCAACACCTCATCTCACCCTGACTCATGGGGTCTCTCCCGCTCCGCCTCCAGCCGTTTTCTTGCCACCCTCCCCACATTCCTTCAGGTCCACACACACCTGCCCTTTGATTCATGGCTCTTTCCGCTCTGAGGAGGGCAAGCACCAGAGGCCAGGGCCCCATAATCTTCGTTCAGCAGCTGGAGCCACCGCCTGCCACTGGGTGTCTTCACACACACCTTTCCTGGGATCTGGAGTGAGGCTGCTTAGAGGGGGATGATTGCAGAGGGGCTGGGTGCTGAGGGCCCTATTCCCAGAAGGTAAATCCCAAAGGCAGCTCTGGCCTGACCTCTTTTTTTATTTTTTAAGAGATGGGGGCCCGGGCACGGTGGCTCACACCTGTAATCCCAGCACTTCGGGAGGCCTAGGCAGGCGGATCATGAGGTCAGGAGATCAAAACCATCCTGGCTAACACGGTGAAACCCCATCTCTACTAAAAATACAAAAAATAAGGCCAGGCGCGGTGGCTCACGCTTGTAATCCCAGCACTTTGGGAGGTCGAGGCGGGCGGATCACAAGGTCAGGAGATCGAGACCACGGTGAAACCCCGTCTCTACTAAAAAAATACAAAAAATTAGCCGGGCGTGGTGGCGGGCGCCTGTAGTCCCAACTACTCGGAGAGGCTGAGGCAGCAGAATGGCGTGAACCCGGGAGGCGGAGCTTGCAGTGAGCCGAGATCGCGCCACTGCACTCCAGCCTGGGTGACAGAGCAAGACTCCGTCACCAAAAAAAAAAAAAAAAAAAATACAAACAATTAGCCAGGCGAGGTGGTGGGCGCCTGTAGTCCCAGCTACTTGGAAGGCTGAGGCAGGAGAATGGCGTGAACCCCACGGGGCGGAGCCTGCAGTGAGCCGAGATCGCGCCACTGCACTCCAGCCTCGGCGACAGCCAGACTCCGTCTCAAAAAAAAAGAGATGGGGTCTCGCTCTGTCACCTAGGCTGTAGTGCAGTGGTGTGATCATAGCTCACTGCAGCCTTGAACTCCTGGGCTCAAGTGATTCTCTGGCCTCAATCTTTTTTTTTTTTTTTTTTTGAGACGGGGTCTCACTGTCACCCAGGCTAGAGTGCAGTGGCACAATCACAATCTCGGCTCACTGCAACCTCTGCCTCCCAGGTTCAAGTGATTCTCTGTCTCAGCCTCCCAAGTAGCTGGGTTTACAAGCTTATGCCACCGTGCCTGGCTAATTTTTGTATTTTTAGTAGAGACAGGATTTCACCATGTTGGCTAGGCTGGTCTCGAACTCCTGATCTCAAATGATCCACCTACCTCAGCCTCCCAAAGTGCTGGGATTACAGGCGTGAGCCACTCCGCTTGGCCCCACGCCTCAGGCCTTCTAAGTAGCTGGGACCATAGGTATGCACTCCATGCCCAGCTAATTTTTAAATGTTTTTGTAGAAATGGGGTCTTGCCATGTTGCCCAGGCTGGTCTCAAACTCCTGGCCTCAAGTGATCCTCCCTGCTCTGCCTCCCAAACTGCTGGGATTACAGGCGTGAGCCATCACGCTTAGCCTGACCTCTGTGTAGGTCTCTCTCTCCTGTCCTCCCTCCCTCCTTCCTCCTTTCTCTTTTAAACGGCTTTATTGAGATATAATTATCATACCATAACATTCACCTGTTAAAGTGTACAATCCAATAGTTTTTAGTATATTTACAGAGTTGTACACTGTCACCATAATCTAACTTTAGGACATTTTATAACGCCCCAAAGAAGCCCCATTCATAGTCACTCCTCATTCTCCTTCCCAGGCCCTGGCAACCACTCAACTACTTTCTTTCAGTGGAGTTCCTTGGAGAGGCAACTGTGAAAGGTGAAGCCAGCCCCAGGTACTGAGGTGGGATGCTCCTGCCCTTGGATCAGGCTTTCAGCAAGCAGAATCCCAGAATGAGGACCATCCCTTCCAGCTGGCCCACTCACTTCCTTGTGGCTGTAGCCCTGAGAAGGTCACCAGTCCACCCTCCTCATTTACTCAGGGAGGGGCATGAGACCCAGAACAGGGAGGAAATCTGACCAAGGTCACATCGTGGGTTGGGGACACAGCTCCTGCTGGCAATACCCACCATCTCTGGCACTCCAAGCTGCCTTCCCACAGCAGCCCCTACACATCCATAGGTCTTCCACTGGCCTCAGTCTCTCCATCTGTACATTGGGAATAATAACACCTACCACACATGTTGTTGCAGGGATTGAATGATAGCAAAGATAATCTTGTGTGTAAAGAGTTTTTCCCTGTGCCTGGCATGAAGCTGTCCCTCAGCCCATTGCTGAAGTTGAATTAGATTAAATTCCCGTCTTGGCATTCAGGGCCCTGCACATTCTGGTTGTCTGGGGTGGATGGAAGTTTGTCCCTCCCCTCCCTTGGAAGGTGGCAGATGAAAGCCATGGGAACCGCAGGATCCTTGCTGCTTCCTCTCGGTCACCTGGAAGCTGGTAGTGTCAGCGGGGCGGGCGGGAGTTTGACACTGGTGGCGATGACTAATCACTGAGAGCTGTGGGAGTCTGGTTAATCAGCAGCGTCAAAACTTCCTGTTGCTGTTTGCAAACAAGGGCCACCCCTGGAGGAGGAGGACCAGAGCTAGGGGAGAGGCTGCGCACCACAGAACCTCAGCAAAGCGATGCTACAGTTTAAAGGCAGAAGCAGCAGTGGTGCTAAGAGTTCAGCAGGTGGTCGGGGGCTGTGGCTATGGCTTTCCAGGAGCACGTGGCTTCCCTTATGGCCCCTGTCCCCATCTCCCCACCCAGGAGAAATTTTTTTTTCCCCCAGGAGTAGCTGATTGACTTATTGAAAGGAGCCCCAATGAAGTGCCAGGGTGTGAGAGCAGGAATCATGCTGGTGGCACCAGATGAGACTCATCCATCTAGGATGGGCCAGAGTGTTGGACTGCGGGGTACTGAGGCGTTCCGGGACTGACCTCGGAAGATCTCTGGGGGCTTAAGAGCAGGCAGGGATTGGGAGCTCTGAGTCAGTGCTCTCAGCCCCACCTGGCCTGGCCCAGCAGACAGAAACGCTCCCAGCCTGAGCACCTGGCAGAAGAACCAGATACGCCCCTCTGGTGACAGCCATCGCTCAGAGATCTTTATATATGCCTCATGCCTCCCAGGAGAACCAGCCAGGGCGAGAATTCCAGATCCAAGAGAAAAACTGTAAATTAGCGTGGAAAGTAGTTCTCGTCAAAAAATGCTGCCAACGACTGTGTAAATTTGGTACAGGCCTTCTGAGGGGCAATCTGGCAACATGTTTAGAAAGTGAAAAAAAAATGCTCAGACTCTTTATTCAGAAAGATTTTTTAGGAAATTGACAACCTCTCTTCTCCCTTCCCTCCCCACACCAGGAATGAACGGGTTGTGTGGGTGGCAATGGTGACAGCAATGCTGTTTATAAAAGTGACAAAAATGGGAGCTACTCAAATATCAGACCCTATGGAATGGCCAGCTCAGTCAGGGCACAGGCTCTCAGTGGAATATTATGCAGCCATTTAAAATAGTTTTTTGCTGGGTGCAGTGGCTCACAGCTGTAGTTCCTGTACATGGGAGGCTGAGGTGGGAGGATTGCTTCAGCTCAGGAGTTTAAGGCTGCAGTGAGCTCTGATCATGCCACCTCACTCCAGCCTGGGTGAGAGAGAGAGACCCCAACTCTAAATAAGTGAATAAATAAAATACTTTTCAGCCATTTTTATTGAGCACTAGGTGTGCCCCAGACACTGGAACCTCCATTCTGAATGTGACCTTGGCCTTATCCTATGATGTCTGCACTTCAGAAAAATGTAGGCATTAGTAGGAAAAAGTGACATGGAAAATGCTTATTATAATAATTAAAAAAAAAATTTAGAGATGGGAGTCTAGCTATGTTGGCCAGGCTGACCAACTCCTGGGCTTAAGCGATCCTCCCACCTCTGCCTTCCAAGAAGCTGGGACTACAGGCATGAGCCACCACGCCCAGCACTTACGTGATTCAAAGTAAGAAAAGGCAGAGTAAAAAATTCTATCCAGTCTTTGCCTCCCACTATAACTGCAGCTTGTGTTTGCAGAAGTGCCAATTGTGTGCCAGATGCTGGGCTGAGGGTGCTATGTGCTTGCTCCAATTTACATCTCACCATAACTCAATGGGTTAGACACTAGCCCTACTCTCATTTTCACAGGAGGAAACTGAGGCACAGAGGAAGTGACTGAGCCAGTGAATGAGCTCAAACCCGGGTCTGCCTGGACCCAGAACCACCTTTAGCCATACCTCTATACTGTCTCTCCTTAACACAGAAATGACATCAGCTCAAGGTCAGATACTGGAAAGAAAAATCTGGGCCAATGATAATAAGTGAAGGGTGGTGGGATTTGGTGTTTTAGTTTTTGTGTTTTTCCTCTCTCTCGATTTCTATTAGATTTGTGCAGAAAAAAAATTTAAGTTCAAAAACAAAAACTGCCACCTAGAATTTGCAGCAGGTGGGGAGAAGTGAATGAGGAAGTGGGGAAAAATGCGAAGGATGTTAATAACGCATGTACTGGTTTAGAACCCGGAGCTAGAACAATTTAGGAGCAAGGAGGGAAGTGGCAGACCACTTAGGAGGAGGAGCCCGGTGGCTTCTGGAGGATGGTGGGAGGATCCTCAGGCTGGGAGGCGGGCCGGGGGCGGGGCTTATTTGGCCCTTGCTACTCTCAGGGCGGTTATTGCTAAATCTTTTTATTACCTGGTGCTTACGTCCATTATCTCCTCAATGTTTGCATTCCTCTCATTTTTTTAGACTACAGGAAATGATACAAGGGAAAAAACCCCACAAAGCCTCGGTTGGCTTTTAGCCTTGGAGTGCTAGGAGGGAGGGAATCTCCGCCAAATTCTTCCTTGAGTCATAAAGAGGTTTTAGGTTCCCCCAAACTGAGAGTTAGGGGAGCAAGGTCGAGTTCAGTCTTTCTGGCCAATGCAGAAAGGCAGCCACCATTTGGATATTTTAAAGCAAGGTGGTTTTCTTTTTATTTTCTAGTCCTCTTAGAAGGTTTTTTTTTTTTTTTTTTTGAGACAGGATCTTGCTCTGTTGTCCAGGCTGGAGTACAGTGACATGATCATAGCTTACTGCAGCCTCAAACTCCTGGGCCCACGCCATCCTCCCGCCTCAGCCTCCCGAGTAGCTGGGACCACAAGCCTGCGCCACCACGCCCGGCTTGTTGTTTTGTAGAGACAGGGTCTCAATATGTTGTTCAGGCTGGTCTAGAACTCCTGGCCTCAAGCGATCCTCCTGTCTCCTGAGCCACTGTGCCTGGCCGGCAAGGTGATTTTCTTGGGGGAAAGATTGCCTTGGTTCTCTGAAAATGGGAGAACTGTTTTCCCCTGTTAATACAGCTTCTAGAAAGGAAGGGACACAGGGAGCAGGAAGGTGAGAGGGAGAGAAAAAAGTGAGAAAAGTATCATTTGTCTAAATATCACTTGAACACCTAATG